>NW_023425344.1:103933574-105246074 GCF_014108415.1 Molossus molossus | reverse complement strand
GGCTGCTCAATAGGCACCATGAGACGCTCGCTGAACTGCCCCCTCCCCGGCTCTCCTCTTTCGTGCAGCGCTTTCATCCAGGACTTGAATTGTGTTGTCAAAGTTTAGCAGACGGAAAAGGAGGGGGCATGAGAACAGGGAGGGGTCTTGAAAAGTCTTGGAAATTGGTATATTTTGCAGGTGTAGAGTGTGCCTAATAACCATGGCTAGGGCGCGCTCCCCAATGGCGAGGGTATGACAGGGACAGCTGGCTCAGTTTTCAGTGTGAAAACACCCCCTCGGTGGACCAAACACAACGACACTGACCTTTCTGCGGGGGGAACCAAGATGTGCCTTTGACTGAATTAGCCATAAAGACGTCTTGCTATGACTTTTGTTCCTCACGAAAGCAAAGAAATATTGCGTTTAATATGAGAAGTACTGTTCCCAGCTTTTCCGTGCCCCTTAAGAAATATTACAGAGCTGATTTACTGGTCCTCTTCTACTGAGTTGGCCCCAAGGCCGAGGGTGGAGGGTGGGGACGGGGCGGCAAGCACAGAGAAGAAGGCGGCAGAGGCAGCGGTGCGCTCAATTGCCTGTTGCTTGTTTCCAAAGTTCTCTCTTTGCAGCAGCAAATTTATCAATCTTTTCGTCTGACAATACTTTGAAATATATCATTGTCATTCAGAGTTGTTTGCTAGATTATCTGCAGGCACACAGCCTTTTCCAAGGTCAAGTTGAAGATTCTTGTTTGCTGTTTAACTGGGTTGTTTAAAAACTCTGAACAATGCCTGCCTGTTAAATTCGCACTTGTTCTCATGGGACACTGGAAAGCAAGTTTTCTTATTGACCAGGTATGAGGACATTTCATCCTCTTGAGCTTCAGCCACCAGGGCTTGGCAGTGAAATTCACAGAAGAGGAACTGAGATTTAACCTTAGCACTTGCAGATGCCGTCTTTCACATCTCCTCAGAGTGTGTACTAATTTTTCCCTGCACGTTACGGGCTGGTTATAGCCACACACATCTCAGTCAACTTCGTGCCTTTATTTCAGTGGAAAGCTGCAGACACGCTCCCCTAAAGCAGAAGTACAAAGAAAGAGTGGTCACTGTTGTTTTTGTCCGTGCTTTTAACCTGTTGCTCTAAGAACACTTTAAAAAATAAGGTCAGTTTTGTAAGTCGTCATGTTTTCTGGGCATATTTATTTATGTTCTTACTGGAAAGGCTGGCCTCACAGTTTCCTCTATATCTGCGATGATTGATTTTTTTTTTTATTCAGCCAACTTTTATTTACCTTGCAAAAATGTTCTGGACCAATGTGATAAATTACAGATATGCAAATTCCTTTGAATGGTGTTGTAAGTGTGTCTAGCTGGAGCTGAATAACTCCTTGCAAGTCAGTCTGTGCGTGCTCAGGACCCCAGGGAGCTGATCAAAGCACCCATTCTCTTTCATCCCCGGTATTCTCCTCCAAACTATTTCGATACAATATGTTTCCATGATGCACTTAATGTGCTAGGGACATAGAACTCATTACAACCTAGCTAGTTCTGCCGACCTCTTTGTTCCAAGGCAGAAAGTCAAAGAAAAAAGGAAAAGCACTGCCAGTTGCCAGCTTTCTGAAATGCTAAAGCATGCGTCATTTTTCACCAGGTCTCGTCTTGATATCCTCAAAAGACAAACTATGAAACCGGCCTCAGCCCTTTCTGGCATTAATTACTCTGCTGTCCAGCCGATTTGTTTTTCCTATTATATGCATTTCGCAGCAGGGACTTTTTTTTTTTTTTTTTTTTTTGCAAGACTAATGCAGCTGCAAGTTAAACTATGAATGCATTTTTATCACTATGGAAAAAATTAGTGAAAAGACTGCAAAACATACAAGTAAGCTTTATAAAGACTTCGGGTAGATAACAGATTTAGTGAGAAACTTGAAAGATTTTTGCAACTTCTCTAAAATCTGAAATTGACTCTGAGCCTCAGGCCTTTCCAGTGCACCCTCCGTGTTTTGTGGAGATACTGGTGGAGCCATTTGAAATTCTGCGTTGGTACCCAGAGAAATCGTGAAGGTGGAACCTTTCAAGGCTTGTGTGAAAATTTGGAAATGAAACAGTCTGCCCTGCACCCAACCAGGAAGCTACTTTCAAGGGATTTCTGTCTAGGATAATAGCAAAGAGAATATAAATTCTATTTCATTTCCTCCGTTTCTTGTTGGGTTGATTGGTTGGTGGAAATGGCTGGCAGCCAGTTCTGGGAAAGATTCCAGACCTGACTCCGATTAACCCTCTCTGGTGAAACTCTGCTGGAAACCAACTCACCAGCAATTGCCATTAATCTACTTACTAATTAAGCCAATTCATTTCTAAAGGAGAAAAATTCCTTTCTTTAGCCAAACTGATGGGAGGAAATTTGAAAGAAGCGCCAAACTGTGTAACTGTAATTCAGCCAAGGACTGCTAAAACAAGGTGTTGATATATAGCAGCAGATTTAAACAAGTTTCTAGGGCAACACTCCTTTAGAGACGGTGGCATATAGTGCATAGTAGATGAAGCTCGAATAATGCTCCAGGGCGCCATGCCACCCCATGTACTTGCGTTGAATATAACACATCTCCCTCCAATTAAATCTTGTGCCTTTTACGCACAAATAAATCGCCTCTCCAGCTTTCTTTTACACCAGGGTATAACAACTTTATGTGACAGCCACCACAAATATATTTCTTGAGACTTAATAAATAGCTTTAGAAATCTGTAACTCAGGACCCAGGATTCTGAAACTGGGCTACTGACCGGGCCCAACCAGTAGTTAGGGGAACTTGAGCATGTTGAACATTACGCATGGAAGAAAGCAAAACTACCTTTCAGTAAATGGGTACTGACATGCCAGGAAGAATAGATACCTGCATCCTCATCTTGAAACTTTCCAGAAAGCAAAACTCCAAAGGGTTTTCCCACTTACTAAAGAGTTGTTGACAACTTTTAAGATAGGGCTGGAGCCCTAGGCCATGTAAGAGGAGTGGCCCTCACTAGAGAAAATGTTAAATCCCCTTCCAGGCTTTACCGTTCGCCTTCTTGGGGATCAGTGGTCAGGAGAGAAGGCTGCAAATCAGTATGACTTGTGTTAGAGAGAGACTGGAGGGGTTTGAGAGTTTAGTACTCCAAATTTTTTTAATCAAAGCTTGTTCCTTTCCACCCTAAGGCACCGGGCACTCCGCTGAGCCCAGCCAGCACCAGGTCTGTTGGCTCACTCAACACTGCACTTCGCGGTCTCTTCTAGCGCGGTGCTCCAGTTAGCATACATAAGCCGGAGAGACGGAACAGTAATTTAAGAAACACAATGGAGATCGTATCCTCTGCCAGGCAGACACCCCGTAGGCCAGGATCATGAGGGGCCTCTTTCTGTGGTCCCGCTCTGCACAGCCCAGCGGTCTAGGGCATCACTCAGCATCCGTATCGGTCACTGGGGTGTTATGGGGTATTGATGGCTTCTCCAAAGACTCCTCTTTCAGTGACAATCTCACTAAAAATACGGAAAGATGAAGACATGTGAAATTTGTTTTAATTACTATACATAAACCACTCCACACTCCTCACCCTTTGCTCTGTGCATCACTGTTACTGGGCCCTCTGACAGTGATGCTGAGTCGGGGCCTCTTCAGGACCCTGGAGACGTGTGTGTGGGGAGAAGGGGTCAGTCAGGTGGCCGGATCCACCACTGCCTTCAAAATAGCATGTGTCAGTCAAGTTTTCTCAGAGACAGTTTTCCCGCTGCCCCAGACTGTAGAAATGGTCTTAGGTACTTGTGAAGAACTTATGCTAAGTACCCTCCCTAGCATTAGAAGCCAGTGTAACAATTTTTTTTTTAAAGAGGAGTGATTGTCTTGTGTTGGGGTCCAGGGAGCTCAGATTTAAATGTCCATTTGTGTATTTAATCTTCCCTCCACATGAATTAGAAAATTATGAATGAGAAGGAAAGAAACCAGATTGGCAGGGTTCTGAAGTTGGGAAGTGGGGACGGTTTGCCCCACCCCTGCCCCCACCGCTGGGCTCCCTGCTCTGTAGGGAGGGGCATTTACCTGGTGTGTAAATTGTGAGGGAAGCGTTGGGGGTCTGAGACAGGAAAGCCACAACATGGGATGTGATGTTCCAGCTTTGAAGGGGAACAAAGGCCCCGGGCTAATCCCAGTGAAAGCCAGAGGCGTGGAGAAGGCAACAAAGAATTGCAGCCTGCGGTCACCGGTAGGTGTCAATGTGGACACTTCCAGCCTGGGTAGTGGAGAGGGGAACACAGAGCCAGGCTGTCGTTTCAAGGCTTAACATGAACAAAGATAAAAATGTGACAGCTTCGGCTTTCCATGGTTGGGAGGATCACAGGGAGTGCTGGGGAGACTGTCTGGGTCAAGTGTTTCCTGAGCTGGGCCTTGCTTTTTCCAGTCAAGGACCCACCAGGGAAGCTCTGAAGGCTTGTCTCAAGGTACCTTTTCTCACTAAAAGAAGACTTCTTTAAAATGATGTCCACCCACTGCCGAAGGTGAAGACATGGGGCTTTGAAGATTCCTGGACATAGTACAAAGGGTATTGTTCTCTGTACCGAAGAGACCCAAGTGGCTGCATTAAGCCTTTATGAACTTGAACAGCCTGCCTCAACCTTTTGGATAAAGTTCATGGAATTTTTACATATTAAACGAAACGATGTGTACATGTAGATGAGTCTCATGGTACCATAATTTAGAAAGTGGTCATCTGACAAAGAAGTTTTGGTAGTGAACTACTGAAGGAATGATGGAAACCTGGTAGAGTTCAGTATGCCTGTGATTTTAGACTCACTATTAGAAATCAGCAGACAAGGCATTTACCAGCAAATGAAACTCCTTTACAATCTGGAAAAGATAATTGGGAATCTTCTGCCAATGCAACTGATTAGGAAAGACTCTCTTTGAGACTTAATAAATGGAAATGATAAATCATGTTTATCCTAAGAACTCAGATACATTGTTTTCCTTAAATTCTGCTATTAAAACCAAAATATAAGTTACAAAATCATAATGTATTAAAATTCTAGTTTTCCTTAGTTAAAGTAAGTCTCCTAAATAATTTTAAAAAAAGGATGTAAATATCCTTAAAAGACTAATGACATTTCACAGGTAATGCAATTTGGAAAGAAACACTTCCATGTTTTCTTTTCCAACAATGTGCATTTTTGTAAACTGCTATAAATTGCAATTCAAAAGCACTGATCTCGCCATCCCCAATCATTTTTTATACTGATCAAATGAATGCAGATACTCCCATTTGGGAGGGGCGACATGACATTTCACTTGGCAGTTCTAAACAGGTCACAGACCTTTCACAGACCCTAAGGCAGTGGGAGGGAGCTCTTTACTAAACCGTGTAACCAAATCAAACCAATGGTTACCCCTTTTCAAAACCATTGGAATGGTTTGCACAATGCTATTCACATAGCAGCACAGAAACTGAAAGGATGGTCATCCAATGGAAATTTCTTTCCTTTTGTTTAAACTTGCAGAGCTCAAAAAAGTAATACTTGAAGGAAAACAATGACATTTACTATGATAAAAACCATCAACAATAAACATGCATTTTTATTGACACCACATGGCATAGCTGTAGCCATCCATTGGTATGTATACATATGCACATGTATGTATGTATATGTATATCTATTTATTGGAGATGTTGCTTTGTTTGAAACCTTAGGCACAAAGACACAACATGGCTGCCCTGGAGATGACCTATTGCTTTCAAGTTGCTTGAACACATCAGAATTTCCATTGTTAAGGTTGATTAATTGAAACTGATAAGTTACCATGAATAAAGATTGTTTTTCTGTTTAATGTGGTGGGCCTGATTTGGTAAATGCCTCATTCATGTAGCTTTGCAGTGCAGCATATGGGCAAGAGTCATTCGGTATCACAAACATATACAATTTATTATGCTTGTATGGGCACAACCAAAAGGCCTTTCTATTTTAATGATGCAATTTCAATGAAAAATTCCACTTAAAGAGTCACTAGCACATGAAGTGTGATTTCGTAATTTATTTTTAGAGTTTCTATCTCTGAATTTCCATAGTTTAAAAAGTACAATATTTGCATACATAAGAAAAGATGCATATATTCAAATTATACCTTCACATTAGTTGTTGGGGATACAGCAAACTTTCTCTTAAATGATAGCAAATATATGGAGAGAAAACACTTTCTCATTTGATGCCACCTTTCGTACCATGCTAGCCATAGTTACTATGATGATAGCTCGCACTGCCCCGCTTACAATGAAATGCAACAGAGATTGGTGAATAACATGTCAACTTCCTGACATTTTTTTCTTAATGAAATGAGAAAACAATATTTAAAAATAATTTATGGACTATTACATGAAAACACAGTGGATTTATTAATTTTTCCACAGTTTAATTACTGTTAGGTTCCTTTACCTGAAAACTGATGTCACTTTTTAAAGATTGCATGACATAAAAACTGTCATGAATGTTTACAAGAAAAATAATGTTTATAATTTTTCATAATGATGTGGTATAGAAACATTTTCCCCCTTTTTTAAGCTGCTCATGTAATTACCAGAACAGTAATAACAAAATATATGAAAGACATGCTAATGAACTAAAGAAATGACTGTATCAAACCATCAAAGAGATAGTTACCATATTCAGCCTTTAATGTCTTATCAAATAAATTCTCTGGTCATTCATGTCCATGAAATAGTTCAAGTTCACCCAACATTTCTCAATTAAATTAGATGGGTATTCTCAGTTCAGCTCTTCTGGAGAGTAATAAAGCACATTGGTCACAGCTGACCACAGCTAGTATGTGTCTCATAAAGGACTGGGTGTCCATTGGAAAGCTAATCAGTGCACCATCACTTGTAAAATTCCCTTCTGCATTTTGAAGTGATAATCTGTATCTAATTTTTAAAGAAAAATTTACTCTCCTTTCACTCTTCTGAGGCCAATTTCTTTTCTGGACCTGAATAGAGATCATTGGTGAAACAGTACCAAATAGCTTTGGTATGTGTATAACAAAAACCCACCTCTTTGTAGAACATAACAAATTATGCAATGTTCACAGATGCGTTTCACATTGTGCTCTTTGTGAGAAAATGAGGGCCCAACTCTATCCCCACCCCCCTCTTTATGAAAGACTGGGCTCCCAATGCAATCTGTTTTAATCCTAGGAAAAAATAAATACACTTAATATGGAAGCTTCAGATAGTTGATTTTAAAGGGATTTTCAGTTGGGTTTTTGGTCTATGTTATTTGCGCAAGCATGAATTTGAAGTCCCAGCAGCTATACATTCCTATAAGCAAACAAACAACTTGGGTCCTAAAGATTAACATTTTAACGGCTCCTGTAACCCACCTTTGATGTTTGGATATTTTATACATACACTGTTTTTATATAATTTTATGCTTGAATTTGTATCTTATCAAAGAAATACAGTAATTTTTCAGTTACAGTTTTTAAATATACACAATGAAAACATGTTAGATTTTTGTTTCTGTATTTTCATTTTTTATCCCCCCCCAGTTTTATGAGTTATACCTGACATACAGTAGTGTGTAAATTTAAGTATAAAGCATAGTGACTTGACTTACATATATTGTGATATGATTACAATAAATTTAGTTAATATCCATCATATCATATAGATACAAAAAGAAAAATAATTATTTTCCTTGTGATAAGAACTGTTAATATCTACTCTCTTAACAAGTTTCAAATATACCATACAGTAGTGTTACCTGTAGTCAGTCATTATATTGTATATAACATTACTTATCTTATGACTGAAAGTTTGTATCTTTTGACACAAACTTCATCCAGTTCCCTCACCTTCTTATGGGGGAAGAGGCTATTAAAATATAGTCCTGCCCAGCTGGTGTGGCTCAGTGGTTGAGCGTCGGCCCATGCACCAAGAGGTCACCGGTTTGATTCCTGGTCAGGGCACTTGCCCAGGTTGTGGGCCTGATCCCCAGTGGGGGGCATGCAGGAGGCAGTCAATCAATGTTTTCTTTCATCGATGTTTCTATCTCTCTCTCCCTCTCCCTTCCTCTCTCTCTAAAATCAATAAAGAAAAAATATTTAAATCTTCAAAAAATAGAAATAAATAAATTATAATCCTGAGTAATGAGGTAGCAATTTCTGCAGCAATGATGAGGAATGCAGAGAAGTCTCAGGCCCACCCTTCCTCATGGGACCTCCGTAAATTCTGGTATTACTATATATATATATATATATATATATATATATATATATATATAATTTATCTTCAGATTGAGCAGGAAGGAGAGAGGGAGGAAGAGAGGGAGAGAAACATCAACGTGAGAGAGACACATTGAGTGGCTGCCACCCACACGACCCCAAGTGGGGCCTGGGACAAACCACGCCTTCAGTGGAAACCGAACCCAGGACTCTCTGGTCCATAGGCTGACACTCTAACTGCTGAGCCAAGGTGGCTAGGGCTGGTATTACTTTTATTGAATGGACTAGTCTTTGAGTGTCAGTCTTAGAAAACCACTTCCAAGAACTGAGAAGTCTTTCTGCATCCTCAGTGCCTAGCACAGGGCTCTGCGTCTAGTAGGTGTTCATAAAGTCTGTTGAATGAATGGAAAGGTGAAACTAGAAGGTTAAGTATTGTGGCCCCTTGTTATCCACAGCCTTTGCAATTTCCTCCCACATTGATTCTGGTCTTGGTCATGAGACTTGGCTTGGCTAATAGGACAGGAGCACACGGGGTGCCTGTAGAGAGAGCTTAAAACAACACACAATTTTTCTCTCTTAGTTCTGGAGGCTGAAAGTTCCAAATCAAGGTGTTGGCAGGACCACGCTCCCTCCCAGACTTTGGGTGGAATCCTGCCTTGCTCCTTCCTAATGTGGTGACCACAGATCCTTGGTGTTCCCTGGGCTTGACCCGGCATCACTCCCATCTCTGTCTCTGTCGTCACATGACATTTTTCCTGTGTGTCTCTGTGTCCAATTTCTCTCTTCTTATAAGGACACCAGTCATATTGGATTAGGGCCCACTGTAATGACTTCATGTTAACTTGATTACATCTGCCAAGACCCTATGTTATAAATAAGGTCACTTTCACAGAAATCAAGGGTTAAGGTTTCAACATATCTTTTAAGGTGAGGCTGGGGAGGAGACACAGTTCAGCACATAACATCCTTTTCTGTAAAAGATAACATTGCTTATTTCGCAGAGGGAATATCAGGGGAAAGACTTTTACTAAGATACAACAGAGACTTTTTCAATGTTCTTTAAAAAAACATGGCAGCCCTGGCCAGTGTGGCTCAGAGGTTAGAGTGTTGGCCCATGCAAGTTTGGTTCCTAGTCAAGGGGACATACCTGAGTTGCAGGTTCGTTCCCCAGCCCTGGTTGGGACACATGCAAGAGGCAACCAATCAATGTGATTTCTCTCTCTCTCTCCCCCCCCTACTTTCTCCCTTTCTTCCACTCTCTCTAAAAAGATAAAAAATCAATGGAAAAAATATCCTCAGGTGAAGATTAACAAGAATTTAATGCATGATTTTGATATATAGGATAATGATAACCGTGGACATTGTTTACAATATATAATGTCTTTGGAACAGATTGTATTTGTAAGGTGAAGCTGAAATCCAATGAAGGATCTTTAGTCCAGAAACATGAAGAAAACTAGTTTGAACATATAGGAATTTTTTGTTGCGGAAGAAGGGAGTACAATGGTATGGTGAATCCATGATTTAGTATACTGCATTATATGATAAATACAGTTTTAAAATAATAAAGAAAAAGACATAGTAAGCAAACAAGACAAACATGTCTCTGGTAAGGAAATGTAAAGCAATGAACCAGGACAGTAGAATGAATCGTGTCCCCTAAAAGATGTTGGTGTCCTGATTTCTGGCACCTTATTTGGAAATAGGGTCCTCATAGATGATAAAGTTTAGATGAGGTCGTTAGGGAGGTCCTCTATCCAACATGTCTTTGTCTTTATGAAAAGGGGAAATTCGGACACAGATACACACAGAGAAAAGATGATGTGAAGACACAGGGAGAATACCGTCTGTAAGCAAAGGAACCCTCAAGGCTACCAGAAGCTTGGACAGAGGCATGGAACAGCTTCTCCCTCTCAGCTAGCTGTCAGAAGGAACCAACCCCGCCAAAGCCTTAATTTAAAAGCTCTAGCCTCCAGAGCCGTGAGACAATACATTTCTGTGATTTAAGTCACTCAGTTCTCTGTACTTCATTATGGCCGCTCTAGGAAACTAATACACAGGCTAAAACCACAAAGCTGTTTGGTTCCAGCTGTAGAAATGCATACAGACAGCCAGGAACAAAGCTTCTTTTTGGTAACAGAGGCTAAATGTGCTTCGTGTTGGGTAAAGAACAAATTCACTCCTTGAAGCCAGAAGCTGAAGTAAAAGGAAATTGGGATGCAGGGAATAAAAACAATTTCTAATATGATGCTATGGCTTTATAAAAAGCTGAGCCCAGGGAAGCTCTAGGAAAAAACTTGTTTCACTTATAGGAACTGAGACAAGCCACCTGATGGCTTGGAGACTTCAAGACCCTAATGTCATAACAGATTCGGCACCTTCAGGATTATAAGAATGGGTTGTGGATTTGGAGTGAGATTGGCATAGATAGAAGCAGTCACATAACTGTGTTCAGCTGGGGAGAGAGAGAGAGAGAAGGAGAGGAGGAGGATGAGGAGGAGGTAGAGGAGGGAAGGGGAGGGGAGGGAAGAGGGAGCACAGAGAGGAGACGAGAAGAGACCAGAGGAGAAGAAGAAGAAAGAATAAGAAAGAATAAGAGACATTTGAGCCTATAAAACAAAATTGTTTCCAATTTTTTTTTCTTATTGATTTTAGAGAGAGAGGGAGGGATAAGTAGGGAGAGATGGAAACACTGATGAGAGAGAACATTGATTGGCCCTCCTGCATACCCCTCACTGGGGATCTGGCCCACAACCTGGGTATGTGCTCTGACCGGGAATTGAACTGGCGACCTCTTGGTGCATGGGTTGACACTCAACCATTGAGCCATACCAGCTGGGCATAAAACAAAGTTTTGATATCAACAAAAATAATAGAAAGCTTGGAAACACAACAGCAATGTAGTCATTAGAACATGAGTTCACTCCAGCCCTGGCTTGTGTGGCTCAGTTGGTGGAATATCCCCCATGCACGAAGAGGTCACCATTTTGATTCCAGGTCAGGGCACATGCCCAAATTCTGGGCTCGATCCCAGGTAAGGGGTGTGCAGGAGGCAGCGGATCAACGTTGTATTTTCACATCAATGTTTCTCTCTCTTTCTCCCTTCCTCTCTCTCTAAAAATCAATAAACTATTCTTAAAAACAAAACAAAAAACAAAAGACATAAACTCACTCCAAATACATTAAAATTGGTGAATTAATCTAAGATTTTTAGATGTCTGTGTTTAGTACTCAAAAAAATAATTGATAGCATCCATAAAAAAAAAAAAAAGAAAAAGAAATCATTATACAAAACAGGCCAGAATGAAATAAGGACTAGTGGCTATGAAAAGAACCAAATAAAAAAAGTCATTAAAATGGAACACTAAAACATAGGATAAATTGGGTAAGGCTGAAAAAAAAATTAGAAAATTTGAAGGTAGTGTTTGAGGAATCCACCAATATGCACAACAGAGAGGTAAACATAAAAATGAGAAAACTTAGATTAGAGGCATGGAGAAGGAGTTGACAAGAAAGAAGAAAATAATATAGAGGATGTTGTGCAAGCAATATCTACACTATAAGTAGCCAAGAAACTTCAAGAAGTAAAGAAAGATATGAATCATCAGATGCAAGTTATGCTCTGAAGATTAAAAAAAAATAAAAAACACCATGGAATACACTGTAATAAAAATGCAGACCACCAAGAATAAAAATAATTACTACTACTTTAAAGGCTACTATAAAGAAGACTTCTGGTCAAGACGGTGGTGTAGGTAAACGTGGTATCGCCTCCTCCCACAATAACATAAAAATCACAACTAAACTACAGAACAACCATCCATCAGAACCACCTGAAATTGAGCTGAATGGAAGTCCTACAAGTACGAAAGCCACAACAAGACTGGTAGGAGGGCGGAGGGGGTACGGGTTGGTGCCACACCCACATGTGGCGAATAAAAATCAGGAGGACACCTAGGCTGGGAATGTCCTCCCCAAGGAGCGAGGGGTCCCTGTCCCACACCAGGCACCCAGCTCAGGGTTCCAGTGCCAGGGAGAGAAGCCCCATAACTTCTGGCTGTAAAACCAGCAGGAATTGAGGCTGAGGGAGGCTGAGACTGCTGAAGCCCCAGGCAGTTCCTCTTAAAGGGCCCGCACACAACTTACTCAGACTCATCCACTCTGAGTTCCAGTTCAGGGACAGCAATTTGAAAGGCACCAGAGACATATGGGGAGGAACTGAATTGTCTGGCATCTGGGCGAAAGCTGGAGGGGCAGCTTTCTCCCAGACTGAAGTGCTGGCAGAAACCATTGTTCTTTGATGAGCCCTCTCCACAGAGCCAGCAAACGGTGCCATAACAGAGACTCCATTAATCTGGCTCACACTGTCTGCCCCACCTTGGTGATTTCCTGAGACATTGCCCTATCCAACTTTCAGGCCCACCTGAGCTGTTTCCAGTGGCTTTACCATAGGATTGGCCTTTCTTGGCTCATGCTTCAAATTTTCCTAAAATCTTTCAAACAAATAGCATCTGGCCACAGTGAACCTCATAACTCTTGCTAAGTGGCCCCAGGCCTGGCACTAGCAGCAGCCAGCATTGGTTTATGGCTTGGCCTCACCAGGCACCTCCAAGCCTAACACAAGAAGCAGCCATCTTCAGATTGCTTTGTAGCTTATGCCTGGTGGCCCTGGGTAGAACACAGGCAGTGGCTGACTTTGCCCCAGAGCCAGCACACCCAGTGGACAGCTTCAGACCACATCAAAGAACTACCACCCAACCACCTCCGTAAGTGACACACACTCAGGGGGTGGGCTCAGTGGGTACCAGAGCCCTGCTGAAGTAAGTCTTGCTCTGTGTGGTAGGCCACTGCACAGCTGATCTTCCAAGGTGGTCAGAAGTCAGTGGTCAGTGGGCACGGCAAGTCCTTGCAGCTGATCAGCCTGAGTAAATGTCTTTCACTGATGTGCCAACAGCAATCAAGACTCAATTGCAACAGAAGGATATATAGCCCACAAGGGGGGTGCACCTGGAGTTCCCAGCTGGGGTGATCAGAGAGGCTGTGCCACTGCACCCTACAGGACACCTATTATATTAGGCCACCCAACCAAGCCTAGGAAATGTAGCAGCTCTACCTCATACACAGAAACAAACATAGGGAGGCAACCAAAATGAGAAGACAAAGAAACATGTCCCACATGAAAGAACAGAACAAAATGTCAGAAAAAGAGCTAAACAAAATGAAGACAAGCAATCTAACAGATGCAGAGTTCAAAACACTGATTATAAGGATGCTCAAGGAACTTAGTGAGGACCTCAACAGCATAAAAAAGGACCAGTCAGAAACAAAGGATGCACTAACTTAAATAAAGAATGATTTATAGGGAATCAACTTTAGAGTAGGCAAAGTTGAGAATCAAACCATTGATTTGGAATATAAGGAAGCAAGAAAAACCCAATCAGAACAGCAAAAAGAAAAAAGAATAAAAAAAAAAAAAATGAGAATAGCGTAAGGGGCCTCTGAGACAATTTCAAGTGTACCAACATTTGTATCATGGTGGTGGCGAAAGGAGGAGAGAGAGAGCAAGAAATTGGAAACCTGTTTGAAAAAATAATGACAGAAAACTTCCTTAACATGGTGAAGGAAACAGAGAGACTAGGAAGCACAAAGTCACAAACAAGATGAAACCAAGGAGACCTACATCAAGACACACCATGATTAAAATTCAAAAGGTTAAAGACAAACAGAGAATCTTTTTAAAAAAAATTTTTTTTCTTTTATTGATTTTAGAGAGAGAAGACTTGAAAGGGAGAGAGAGATAGAAACATTGATGAGAGAGAACATCAATTGGCTGCCTCCTTCATGCCCCCCACTGGGGGTTGGGCCCACAATCTGGGCATGTATCCTGGCCGGGAATTGAACCAGTGACGTCATGATGCATGGGTCTGAGCCACACCGGCCGGACCAAATAGAGAATCTTAAAGCAGCGAGAGAAAAGCAGTTAGTTACCTACAAGGGAGCTCCCATAAGACTGTCAGCCGATTTCTCAAAAGAAACTTTGCAGGCCAGAAGGGAGTAACAAGAAATATTCAAAATAATAAAAAGCAAGGACCTACAAGCAAAATTACTGTATCCTATAAAGCTATCATTTAGAATCAATGAACATATAAAAAACCTCCCAAACATGGAAAAGCTAAAGGAGTTCATCACCACCAAACCAGTGTTATATGTCATGCTAAAAGGTCTTCTTGAAGAAGAAGAAGATCAAAATATGAACAATACCACGGCAATAAATACATATCTATCAACAATTGAATCTACAAACAAAATGTACAAGCAGAACAGAAACAGACTCATAGATACATAGAACTTTTTGATGGTTGCCAGATGAAAGGATCGTTGGGGAGATGGATGAAAAGGTGAAGGGATTAAGAAGCAAAAATTGATTGTTAAAGAATAGTTATGAGGATGTAAAGTACAGCATAGGGGATATAGTCAATAATGTTCTAATAACTAGGTGTGGTGCTGGATGGGTGCAGGATTTATTGGGGTGATCACTTATTATGTTATGTAATGTCTGGTCACTGGGGTGTACGCCTGAAACTAATATAATGTATGTCAACTGTAATTAAAAATTATCAATGATTTTAAAAAGAGTTACCATATAGAAAATATAAAATGACCACAAGTGATTGACAAATTGACAACAGGCTTCACATAACCCTGAGCAAAGGCTCACTTAATGATTCAATAACAAAATGTGGAGGAAAAATAGTTGCCAGTCTAGAATTTCATATCTTGTTAAACTACCATAAAAAGTAGGATAAAAATGAAGACAATTTACCAATGATTTACCCTCACTAACAAATTATTAAAGTAATAGTACTTTTTAACATACATATATACTAAAAAAATATACATATACTTATACATACACTTAAAGGAAAAGAAAAGAAATAGGGTTTGTAGTTCTCGAACCAGCAGAGGGGAAAACAAAGAAATACAGAAACTATCAATCCAAAGAAAGCATAAAAAGGAAACAATAAGAAATAAAGAAAAATATCAGAAAATAAAAAGTATGATGGTAGAAATAGGTCTAAATGTATCAATAATTAATTATAATTGTTGTAAATACAATAATTTCATCTGTTAAAAAGTAGATCTTATCATCAATAACTAAAAAGAAAATATGTAGTTTTAAGTTAGCTAAAAGAAAAAAAGTAAATATAAAGAATCATAAAAAAATTTACAAAACCCTGGCCAGGTGGCTTAGTTGATTGGAATATTGTCCCATACACCAAAACATTTTGGTTTTGATTCCCAGTCAATGCACATACCTGTTTTGTGGGTTCAATCCCCAGTTGGAGCACATAAGAGAGAAACTGATCCATGTCTCTCTCTCTCTCTCTCTCTCTCTCTGTCTCAAATCAATAAGAAACATATCCTCAAGTGAGGATAAAAAAGAAAAGAAATCTCGGGTGAGATTGAAAATGAAAAGATGGAAAATGAGATATAATGCAATACCAGTAAAAAGAAGGCAATTATAGTGTTGTTTATAGCAGACACAAACTTATTTAATTGATCAAGGAATTACTAGAGATAAAGAGGAACACTGCATACAATGATTCACCAAGAAAATTATAATAAATTAGGATGCATTTACTATAACCTTGAAATATGTAAAACAAAAATTAACAATTACTAAGAGAAACTAACAAATTCTTAGACACAGTGAGATATTTTTATATTCTTTCAGAAAATAAAGATATTAAGCACAAAATAGATTAGAATAGAAAATATTCAAGTTAATAAGATGACCTAATAGGTGTGAAATTATGCACTCAAAAAATAGAAAATAAAAACCATTTTCAAGGTAATCGAAATACTTACAAAGTACTTCACAAAAGAAGTCTGTACAAAATTTTAATGTCTTACAAATTACAGCCTCTGACTTAAATACAATTAAATTAAAAGTCATTAAAAGTAAAACAATCCAATGAACCTGGAGAGTACTATGCTAAATGAAGTAAGCCAGTCAAAGAAAGACAAACAGGATATGATTTCACTTACATGTGGAATCTAATGAACAAAATGAACTAACAAGCAAAATACAAACAGACTCATAGAGACAGAGAACAACCAGACAGCTGTCAGAGAGGAAGGGTGTTGGGGGCTGCTGAGTGACAAAAGTGAAGGGATTAAGCAAAAAACAAAAACAAACCCAAAAAACTCATAGACACAGTCAACAGCAGGGTGATAACCAGAAGGACAGGGGGACGGGGAAGGTAGAAGAGGTTGAGGGGGGAATAAATGGTGATGGAAGGAGACTTGACTTGGGATGGTGAACACACAATACAATATACAGATAATATATTGTAGAATTGAACACCTGAAACCTATATAATTTTATTAACCAATGTCAAACCAATAAATTCAATATAAAAAAAAAAATAAATGAATAAATAAAATACACTACAAAAACAGTAAAGCAATCTCCTCAACAAAGCAATTTAAAACCTCACATATTAAAGAAGCAATCATGATGGTAATAAAATGTTCAGAGCTATGCAACAATTGAAGTATATGTCAAAATTTATAGGGTACAACTAAAACACATTTTTAGAGCCACAAATATATTTATTAAAATATAGTAAGAATAGAAATGAGTAAAATAGAGGAAAAAACAACAACCTAGGTCTTTCAAAATAAAAACAAAAAGATAAAATACATAAATTAAACCAGAAAACCAAAAAATAGTAGAGCAAATAAACAAACCAAAAATTAGTACTTTAGAAAAACTAAAATTTATAAAAACTTTAGCCTGATTAAGAACAACCAATTGTAAATATATAAAACAATGTTAGGGGCAAAAAAGGGGACATAATTGCAGAGACTGTAGAATTCATATCTGCAAACGGAAGATCCCTTTGTTGACTTGATAAAGACTAGCTGTGACAAACCTACCTCATACTTAATGGTGACATTTCAGAAACTGTCCTCTAATGAGAGAAGGAAGACAAGAGTGCCGCTGACTGCTCTATTCAGCATTATACTGACAACTGTAGCCAGTGCAACAAGAAAAGAAAACATCAGCAGTTCATAAATATTGAAAGAGACAAGTGTTTTACATGATAGATGATGCAAACAGAAATGATAAGATACTTTTCAAACAAGCTATTAGAGCTAATAGAGCTCAGCAAGTTTCCAAGAACAAAGATCAAAATACAAAATCCACAGTAATAGATATTTAGAATATGGAATAGAAAAAATTTCATTCATAATAGCAACAAAACTGTTACTTATACCTATAAGTTACTTAAAAACAAATCTAATGAAAGATTTGCAAGACCTTATAAAGATATTACAAAACATTGTTAAAGACGATAAAAGAATCTCCAAATCGCCCTGGCCAGTTTGGCTCAGCGGTTAGAGTGTCGGCCTGCGGTCCGGAGAGACCCGGGTTCGGTTCCCGCTAAGGGCACGTACTTCGGTTGAAGTTTGTCCCCGGCCCTGGTTGGTCTTGCGTGGCAGCCACTCGATGTGTCCCTTCACATCGATGTTTCTCACTCTCTCTCCCTTCCTCTCTTTCCCTCCCACTCTATCTGTACAAAAAATGGAAAAATATCCTCAGGTGAGGATAAAAAAAAAGAATCTCCAAATCATTGGAATGTTATATTATATTCATAGCGGGGAATACTCAATGCCATAAAAATGTTAATTCTTTTCAGATCAGTATTTAAAACAAAATACTGAGTTTTTTTCCATGGAATGATAAACCTAAAATTTATATGAAGAGGTAAAGAACCAAGAGGTGCTAAGACAGTTGTGAAAAACAAGATGGAGAGACTTACTATTCTATTTTTTTGAATTTTATTTTAAAATTATAGTTTACATACAATATATTAGTTTCAGGTGTACAATATAGTGATCAGACATTTAGATACATTATGAAGTGATCACCACAATAAGTCTAGTAAGTATGTAATGCCATATGTAGTTATTATATTATTGACTATATTCCCTATGCCATACATTACATTCCTTTGGCTTATTCTATAATTGGCAGTTTGTACTTAGTCCCTTCCACTTTTCACCCATCTCCCCACTCCCTCCCATTTGGCAACCACCAGTTTGTTTCCTGTATCTATGAGTTTATGTCTGTTTTGTTTTGTTTTTATATTCCACATATAAGTGAAATCATACAGTATTTGTCTTCCTCTGTCTGATTTTACTTAGCATAATACCCTCTAGGTCCAACTCAAATGGAAATATTTTATTCTTTTTTATGGCTGAGTAATATTCCATTCTCTATATGTACCACCTCTTCTTTATTCATTCATCTATGATGGACACTTAGGTTATTTACGTATCTTATCTATTGTAACTAATACTGCAATGAACGTAGAGGTGTATACATTTTTTTCAAATTAGTGTTTTTGATTTCTTTAGGTAAATACCCAGAAGTGAGACTGCTAAGTTATATGGTAGTTCTGTTTTTAATTTTTTTTTGAGACATCTCCATACTGTTTTGTACAACAGATGCACCAGTTTGCAATCCCACTAGCAGTGCACAAAGATCTTCTTTTCTCCACATCATTGGCAACACTTATTCTATGTTATCTTTTTTTTTTTTTTTATTAATTAATTTTTGTTACAGATGTTTCTCCTTTTTCCTCCACTGTTTCCCCCCTCCCCCTCCCTCCCTGCCCTTTCCCCAGATTGTTGTCCATGTCCACTGTTCATGCATACATGCATATAAGTTCTGTGGTTCATCCCCCCTCTTTAGGGGATTGTCAGTCTGTACCCTGCTTCCGCATCTCTGGGACTACCCCATTCCTCAAACTGTTATGTTCATTATATTCCACAAATAAATGAGATCATATGAAACTTGTCTTTCTCTGTTTGGCTTGTTTCACTTAGGATGATACTTTCAAGGTCCCTCCATGTCGTCTCAAAGGATAAGAGATCTTTCTTTCTTACCGCTGCGTAGTACTCCATTGTGTATATGTACCACAGCTTTTTGATCCATTCGTCTACTGATGGACACTTGGGCTGTTTCCAGATCTTAGAGACTGTAAATAGTGTTGCTACAAACATGGGGATACATATATTCTTTCTGATTGGTGTTTTATGCTTCTTAGGGTATATTCCTAAAAGTGGGATCACTGGGTCAAATGGAAGATCAATTTTTAATTTTTTGAGGTGACACCATATTGTTTTCCATAGTGGCTGCACCAGTCTGTATTCCCACCAGCAGTGCACTAGAGTCCCCTTTTCTCCACATGATAGCAATTCTGACAGTTGTGAGGCTGTATGTTATTGTGGTTTTGATTTGCATTTCTCTTATGTTAGTGATGTTGAATATCTTTTAATGTGTCCCTTGGCCATCAAGTTTATTTTAAAACAAAAGTAATTTAAAACTGGTATTAGAGCAGAAAATACAAATAGGTTAATTGCAGAGAATGGAGAGCCTAGAAAATGTCCATACTTGCAGGGAAACTTGGCATATGTGAGAGGTAGCATTTCAAATCAGGAGGCGGGAAACAGTAGTGGTGATAGGATAACTGGCTGTTCTACTGGGAAGAAAAAGTTAGGCTCCAAATAAACCATTTACAAAACCAAGTTCTGATGCTTCCGCAAAGCAGCTAAGTGTGCAGATCAAGTTGTGATATTTTTACAAGGCAATGTGGGATGATCTTTATAAACTTAGATTAGGAAATGTTTCCAAAAATTTAATAAAGAATATTTAATAAATTAAAAGACTGAAAAATATAACTACATAAAACACTTTAAAAACTTTGGTTCAAAATACTTCAAAAGTTCATATGGAACCAAAAAAGACTGTGAATAGCCACAGAAATCTTGAAAAAGAAAAACAAAGTAGGTGGGATCACAATACCAGATATCAGGTTACACTACAAAGGTACTGTAATCAAAACAGCCTTGTACTGGCACAAGAACAGGCACATAGATCAATGGAATAGAACAGAGAACCCAGAAATGGACTAAAAACATTATGCTCAATTAATTTTCACAAAGGTGGCAAGAGCATACAGTGGAGTAAAGACAGCCTCTTTAATAAATGGTGTTGGGAAAATTGGACAGCTACCTGCAAAAAAATTAAACTAGACCGTCAACTTACATCATACACAAAAATAAACTCAAAATGGATAAAAGACTTAAATGTGACCCATGAATCCATAAAAATTCTAGAAGAAAATGTAGGCAACAAAATTGCGGACATCATACGCAGCAGAATTTTCAATGATACGTCACCTAAGGCAACAGAAACAAAGAAAAAAATGAACACATGGGACTACATCAAACTAAAATTGTTCTGCACAGCAAAAGAAACAACCATCAAAATGGAAAGGCAACCCACTGTATGGGAAAACATCATTGCCAATGATACATCAGATAAGGGGTTAATTTCCAAAATATATAGAGTACCCATACAACTCAACAAAAGAAGACAAAGAACCCAATTAAAAAATGGGCAGAGGAGCTGAATAGACACCTCTCCAAACAGGACATACAAATGGCCCAGAGATATATGAAGAAATGCTCAACATCACTAATCATCAGAGAGATGTAAAGTAAAACAACAATGAGGTATCACTTCTCATCTGTCAGAATGGCCGCCATCAACAAATCATCAAACAACAAGTGTTGGCGAGGGTGTGGAGAAAAGGGGACTTAAGTACACTGCTGGTGGGAATGCAGACTGGTGCAGCCACTATGGAAAACAATATGGTGTTTCCTCAAAAATTAAAAATTGAATTTCCATTTGATCCAGTGATCCCACTTATAGGAATATACCCTAAGAAGCCTGAAACACCAATCAGAAAGAATATATGTACCCCCAATGTTCATAGCAGTACTATTTATAATAGCTAAGATCTGGAAACAGCTCAAATGTCCATCAGTAAATATATGGATAAAAAACACAATGGAGTACTATGCAGCTGTAAGAAAGAAAGATCTCTTATCCTTTGAGATGACATAGAGGGACCTGGAGTGTATTATCCTAAGTGAAACAAGCCAAGCAGAGAAAGACAAATATCACATGATCTCACTTATTTGTGGAGTATAATGAACATAACAGTCTGAGGAACAGGGTAGTCCCAGAGACGTGGAAGTGGGGTACAGACTGACAATCCCCAGAAGAGGGGCTGGGGGGTGAGAGATAAACCACAGAACTTATAGGCATGTATGCATAACCAATGGACATGGACAACAAAGCTGTGGACAGGGCGGGGAGGGAGGAGGAGGAGGGTGTTAATTGGGGAAAAAGGAGGAACTTCTGTAACAACAACAAAAAAACTTTGGTTCAACAAAAGAAATTCAAAGCAAAGTTAAAAGACACACCACATATGAGGTATCATCCCACACTTGCCAGAATGGCTGCCATCAACAAATCATCAAACAACAAGTGCTAGTGAGGGTGTGGAGAAGAGGGGACTCTAGTACAATGCTGGTGGGAATGCAGACTAATGCAGCCACTATGGAAAACAATATGGTGTTTCCTGAAAAAATTAAAAATTGATCTGCCATTTTATCCAGTGATCCCACTTCTAGGAATATATCATAAGAAGCCTGAAACACTAATCAGAAAGAATATATGTACCTTTATGTTCACAGCAGCACTCTTTATAATTGTTACATTTAACAACAGCCCAAATGTTCATCAATAAAAGAGTGGATAAAAAAGCTATGGTACATATATGCAATGGAATACTATGCAGCTGTAAGAAAGATCTCTTACCCTTTGAGAGGACATAGAGGGTCCTGGAGAGTGTTTTGTTAAGTGAAATAAGCCAATCACAGAAAGACAAATATCACATGATGTCACTTATTTGTGGAATATAATGAACAAAATAGACCAGAGACATAGCAGTAAGGCACAGACTGACAAACCTCAGAAGAAGGGGACAGGGGGAAGGGAAGAGATAAACCAAAGAACTTATATGCATGTATGCATAACCAATGGACATAGACGACAGTGCTGGGTGGGGGGATTGGGAGGAGGTTATCAATGGGGGAAAAAGGAGAAACATCTGTAACAAAAATAAATTAATAAAAAAATAAAAGACACACCACAGACAGTGAAGTTACCTGTGAAGCATATAACTGACAAGGTTAATATTCTGAACTTATAAAAATCCTTACAAATCAATAAAAAAGAACAACCAAATAATATAAAAATGGTCAACTACTAATAACAAGCTATTCACAGAAGAGAAAACCAAAGTGATCAATAAACATAAAAATTATTCTCAATAGCTAATAAGAAATTTCAAATAAAAAAATGAGATATAATCTCACACCCATCAGATTGGCAAGAAGTAAAAGTATGGCAACCTCAAGTGTTAGCAAGAATATGCAACGATACAAATGCATAACGACTAGTATGAGTGTAAGTTAGTGTAAAATTTAGTAGCACAACTTGGCAGGACCTAGAAAAGTTAAAGATGTATATACTCTTCAACTCAGCAATTTCAGTTTTAGGTATTTACTAGTGAAACACTTTAAAGTATGACTATGAGGAATATACAGGGATGTTTATAGCAGTTGTGTTTATTACCGCAAGAAATTTAAAACATTCTAAGTTCCCATCAACAAAATGAATAAACTGTAGTATATTCATACAATGGAATATACTATACAACAGGCAAAATAAGTGAACTCAAGCTACCTACAGCAAAATATTGTAATTAAGTGGCAAAAATGTAATATTTATGAGAAAAAATATATATACATTGCATTCCCTTATCATTTATATAATGCTTGAAAACACACCAAATAATGTTATATATATGTGTGTGTGTGCGTGTGTGTATATATATATGTTTTATAGCATAATTATATATATATAGTGTGTATGTATGTGTAGAAATATTAAAAAATATGCAAGATTGACAAACACTAATATTGTGGCAGTGGTTCCCTCTGGAGGGAAATGGTTATCCGGAAGCTTCAACTCTACCTTCACTGTTTTATTTCTTTTATGAACTATGCATAACAAATCTGACAGAGCCAATTGGTATTCAACATTTAATTATGTATTTTTGAATATTTGAAACATTTCATAATAAATATAAAAATAGTTTCTACATTAACTATGTCTATAAGGAAATTAAGCCTTTTCTTTGTTCTTTATTACTGATATAAAACACAAATAATAAAATTATTTTATTATTTTTTGTCACCGTTAGCTTACATTTGTGTAGAGTTTAATAGTAGACATATTTCTTCTAATGACCTACTTTTTTCCCATGTGATTGTTTCGTTTTTTTTTTTTTCTTTTGTTCCCTTTATTTATTTTAGAGAGAGAGAAAGGAAGAGGGAGAGAGAGATAGAAACATCGATGAGAGAGAACATCGACTGGCCACCTCCTGCATGCCCCCCAATGGGGGTTGGGCCCACAACCTGAGCAAGTGCCCTGACTGGGAATCGAACCAGTGACCTCTTGGTGCATGGGTCAACGCTCAACCACAGAGCCACACCGGCCGGACATGATTGTTTCTTTTAAGATAAGAAATCTACATTAAAGAAGTTGAACCAGCCAGGAATGTGATAGGCAGAGGTTAAAGTCCAATTTCCAAAGTTAGGATTCCTCCAGTTGAAAGAGATATTCATACAGTATCTTTCACATACAAGGATGTCATTTCTAGCTCAATTAAGGGTGTATTTGACATGTCTATTAATTTGCATAAATCCATACACAATAAATTGTAACATCTTGCCATTTCTATAACCAAACTATTCCTAAATTTTAAAAAATGAATACCTACTTTTCTCTACATTAACTAAACCTTTTCTCAATATTTTGTTTCCACCATAACGGCTTATATGGTTTACAATGCCTCTTAAATGAGTGGGCAGCAGAGCAGCTGATGTTTGTGATGAAAACAGTGGCCATGGCATCCAGAGAGTCTGCTGGCGTCCAATTCATGGCCGAACAACTGAGGAACAGCACACACCAGAAAGCATTCTGTCTCATGCTTCATGCTTTGGAGAGCTCTGAGTACCAGTTTTAGGCATAAAAGGGAATGTGCTTAGTAGCTTTATTAAATGAAACATATACTTAAATATACATATACATATTAGACTGAATAGTATAAGACAGTCCATGAAATTAATAAAGTACATTCTTTTAGTCTTGACCTTTTTTCTACTAAATATTTCAAGGTCTTACAAATTCAAAGAAATTTGCCTGCTTACTTATTTCAAAGATTAATACTGTATTTTCAAAGCATAGGTTATGTTTCATTCTCATTTTTCACATTTTTTCATTCCCCTGTCTGATCTATGAACAGAGCTTCCGTTAGATAAAGAACTTCTGGTTTTTGTGCTTAATTCCCTAATCCAATTGGCCATCTTGACTCTTTTCTATGCCATTAAGGATTCCCTGTATTTGGAAAGGTATAGTAAAAGATATGCTATTGATCTTCCAGGCTTCATCATTTAATATTTGTAAATCCTATATGTCAAGTAGAAAATATCTTTAGAGATAACTGTACCCCTATTATTCATGGTAACCAAGACATGGCTACAACCTAAGTGTCCTCTGATGGATAATTGGATAACGGAGATGTGGTACATATATACAATGGAATACTATTCAGCCATAAGGAAAAATGAAATACTGCCATTTGCGACAACATGGATGAATCTTGAGAGTATTACGCTGAGCAAAATAAGTCAGATGGAAAAGGACGGGAACCATATGGTTCCATTCATCTGCTGGACATAAAACAGAAAGCAACAAACAAACAAGCAAAACAAACTCATAGACACAGACAACAGTATGGTGGTTACCAGAGAGTAAAGTGGGTTAAATATGTGGTGAGAGGAGACTAGACTTTGGGTGGTGAGCACACTATGCAACATGCTTGTTAGAGCTATCTAACGGAAGCTCCGTTCATAGGTCATGTATTAAGAATGTATTATAGATGTATTATAGAATGTACACTTGAAACTTATATAATGTTATTAATCAATATCGTCCCAATAAATTAAAATTTTAAAATTCATAATTACATGTTGGAAAATATTAAAATAAAGAAAATATCTGTAGAATATAGGTATAAAAAACAAGGACATTCCTAGGTAAATGTAGTTGAGAACCATCCCAAATCTCAAAGACAAGCATGACATTTACAACTTAGAAAAATATCATTTGAATAATAGGTAATTGGTGACAATAAAACAAGTAGTAGACAAGTGGGTAGCAGTAATATTAACAGTTACACACCCCTTAATACATTCTATTTAGTAAATCGGGTTAGCCCCAGTGTTTAACTCATAATTCATTGATTAATTCCTTTTTCTACTATCAATTGCAACAATTATATATATGTAGTATATGTAGCAATATTCTTAAATATGCATTTGGACATGAATTTGAAAACCTTACTAATTATTAATTTTATTTGAAGTCTAAAATCAGTATATAAAACAATGCTAACACTTATGCCTAATTTTTTTTTTCTTTTTATCTGCTAAGTCCCAATTCCTTGTGACTGTTAAAATTATTTTTGCATTTAAACCAAAACAGGAGCAACTGAACTCCACTTTCAATTAATATTTATTTTTATAAATTTTTACCTACACTCAGTAAAAAAAAACAAACAACTTTTCAGGTCCAAAGTCTCCAAGGATAAAAAGAAAGAATTTAAAATACTTTCATATATATTGAGATTGTCCTAGTATTCTTTAAAAGCCTTTAAATTCCTTCTCCGATGTTTCTCTCCTAAAATCTCAGAGAATTAACAACACAATGTAATCTAGCTTTGAATTTGGGTTCCTCCTGTGTGTAAGATATTTATGTTTGAGGTTTCCCTCCGGGACAAGCCACTTAAAGAGTCACTGTTACTTTGAGGTTTTATCTATGAGATTTGAGTCTTTGGGGCTCATTAAGGACATTTACAAAGATTACAATGTCAATAGCACCTAATTTCTGGACTGTGAGAAAGGTCCTCTTGAGTACATAAAATCCATGGCCGTGCACAGTACACAATGGGCAGCTCAGATCCCAAATTTTATCACCCTTAAGTAGCAAACAAATTAATAATGTTACATGGGCTCTCTTGGGATAATTACGACTAAGTAAAAAAGTGCTTTGAAATTTTGTAGATAGCATTGTATCTCATTTTTTATTCCCTTTGATTAACAAAGATTTATTTATCACTTTATCTCTTTTTCTGTGTTGTGTGACTCTCCCTTGTTCTCTTTAAAGTTTTTTGGATTAAAACTTACAACATAACAGAAAGTTATTTTCAATCTGTTTAGGAAAGATTATTACCAGATATAATGTTGTTTTAGAAATATTCTATGTTTTATTTCACTCTTTGCATAGTTACTATATGTTTTAATACTAATGATGGGTTTTATTTGTATACTTACACCTGGTAGAAAATTAGTTACTAAAGAACTAATGGAGAGAGTAGCTCTTTTAAATCCTCAGCCTACTGCTTAGGTCATTATGACTGTCATTTGGCAGTTAAAACATAGACTTTATTTTGGGGAGCAAGGGTTCTACTACCAACAGCTCAGGAGGAAAGGCGAGGGGTCAACTAGGCACGTTACGTGTCATCTCATTTAATCCCCATCATGCTATGAGGTGAGGTCACCATCTCCATTTTACCTAGCAGAGAAAATTGAGATGAAGTTACCCAGAGAATAGGGGACTGGAACTTAGATGGGAACCAAAGTCTGTCCACCTCCGAGGCCTTTCTGTTACATCACGTTACCCACTGTATTGTTGGAAATGGGACAACATGTCTGCATAAGTCTTGCAGTGTAGCAGGGATTACAAGCTGGGGCTCTGGGGTGACACTCTTTGGGTTTGAATTTAAGCTGCTCCACTCATTTGTGTTGTAACCCTGGCAGTTTACTAAACCCCCTTTTATCCAATTACGTCCTCTATAAATTGGGGAAAAGCAAGAGTGCTAATCTCTTAAAGTTTTAGGAGGACTAAATTTACAACTTGAAAGGCATTTAGAATAGGACCTATTCTCACTAAAGGTCAGCTATACACATTTTGTTTTTAAGTATCTTGTTAGGCCCTGGTCGGGTAGCTCAGTTGATTAGAGGATCATCTTGATACACCAAGATTGTGGGTTCAATCCCTAGTCAGGTCACATACAAGAAACAACCAACGGCTTGGCCACTGTGGCTCAGTTGGTTGGGTGTTATTTGGTGCACCAAAAGGTTGCTGGTTCAATTCCCAGTAGGAGGTGTGCAGGAAGCAGCCCGTGAATGTTTCTCTCTCACATTGATATTTCTCTCTCTCTCTCTCTCCCTCTCCCTTCTTCTCTCTCCAAAAACCAACAAGCATATATATATTTTTAAAAGAAACAACCAATGAATGCATAAATAAGCGGAACAACAAGTCAATGTTTCTCTCTCCCTTTCCCTTTCTCTCTCAGATCAATCAATAAATTAAAAAATTGAAAAATAAAATAAAAATAAAAGTATTGCCCGGCCTGTTGTGGCTCAGTGGTTGAGCGTCAACCCATGCACCAAAAGGCTGCCAGTTCGATTCCCGGTCAGGGCACATGCCCGGGTTGTAGGCCCGATCCCCAGTGTGGGGCATGCAGGAGGCGGCTAATCAACGTTCTCTCTCATTGATGTTTCTCTCTCTCTTTCCCTTTCCCTTCCTCTCTCTAAAAATTAATAAAGAAAAATAAATAAATAAATAAAAGTATCTTGTGATATGAAAGTGAAGTTTAAGAATCTCAATCTTTGATGCGACACTGAAGATGCTGTAACAGGAAAAATAAAAATCCAACAGGGCATTTTAAACATTAATATTCTAGCCCTGGCCAGTGGCTCGGTTGGAGCATCGTCTTGTACACCAAAACCATTTATTCCACACAAAAAAAACAATTAAAAGGTTGCAGTTTAGATCCCTGGACGGAGCACATACAGGAGGC
The DNA here is from genome assembly GCF_014108415.1 of Molossus molossus. NCBI lineage: Eukaryota > Metazoa > Chordata > Mammalia > Chiroptera > Molossidae > Molossus > Molossus molossus. The sequence continues at coordinate 105,217,940 of NW_023425344.1, read as the reverse complement.
AACCAATAAATGTTTCTCTCTTGTTCTCTCCCTTCCTCTGTCTCTGAACATCAATAAAAACATGTCCGCGGGTGAGATTTTTAAAAATAAATAAAATATTAATACTTTATTTGCATATTCTAAAAAATAGAACTCAATACAACAGTGACTTTAAAACTTTAAAGAGCTTAATTTGTCTTCTGTCATCAGATGGGTTACAGTACTCCCCCCCCCCCCCGCCATGTTATAAACAGTAACGAAGATTTGTCTCTAAGTCAGGAATGTACTAACCATGTAACTAACACCTCTTTAATAATGTATTTGTGAATTAGTGGTTAAAAACACCAATAACGTATTAAATTATTTCTTAGGGGACTGAAAGGAGGTGGTTCTCAATCTTCTGAAATATCTGAGAAGCTTAGAGTGACTTGTTTTGTGAAGACAACTTGGTTCTTTGAATGCCTAATGTAACTACCATGCAGTCGCCATAACCATTGAAAGCTCTACTTTCTAACGAAAAGATTCATTCACCCCCCAAATTGGTAAATTTGTAATTCATTTATTCCACAAAGTAGTAAAGTTATCATAAAAATGCCTCTGGCATTCATTTCCTTGTTTTTATTTATTAAAAACAACAACAAAAAAATCATTTTTAATGAACTTTGGATTAACTGGAACCCAGTTAACCAGAAACTTGTTAACTGGGTTATTTCCTCCACCTTCAGAGGGGAGAACAAGACCTATCAAAGTTGCATGTGAGCTGTAATGGAAAGGAATGTCAGGGCTATGTTCAGAGGCCTGTGGCATGAACTTGTCCCCATGTCTTCTCTGCAATGCAGATTCATATTCAGCTTGGTGGCATACTGCAAAATTATGGATCATAAAGACTTTTACTTCAGTTTAATTAGTAAGGCAAAAAGTGGACGAGTGCATTTTAGGAGGTTTGAGTCGACAGGGCGGAAATAAGCCCACCTTCTGCATTTTCAGGACTGAGGACCGGGAGTGACATTTGTTTCGGCTGTCCATGTATACTCGTCAAATGGACCTTTGAAAAATGGTTTGCTTGGTTGAAGAAAATCAATTTTGGGTGCAAACTCCTCAACTGAAATTTTTGCGGGATGAAATGCTGCTGTTAAATTAAACTCTGTAATTAAAATTTCAGGCCAACCACAGGTTACAAATCCACGAGCTATATTTTCATGATAAATCATGAGAGTCTCTCCTCTCCTAATGCATTACAATGCTTGAGGATTAACTTACTGTATGATTGGAGTTTCCAGCAACTCAACAGATCTAACCACTTATTTAAATGCTAATACCCTTGCCCTGGCCTGTTTGGCTCAGCAGTTGGAGCATTAGCCCGAGGACTAAAGAGTCCTGGATTTGGTTCCCGCTAGGGGCATGTACCAAGATAAATAGATAAATAAATAGATAAATAAATGAATAAATAAATAAATGCTAATACCCTTAAAAGGCAGTGGCCGTGCACCAGAGTCTAGTCTGAGCCTCACTGTGACCTCAGTGCCAGCCCAGGGGCAGGCAGCACTCGGCGGCTGGATCTGCACCCAGGACAGGCCCCTCTGGAGCACACTCTGCAGACACAGACATGCACAAGAAGAGCCTCATGCTCGTGGAGGCCCGGGAGAGAGGTTCTTCTCTGCAAAGATCAATCTAGCTTGCAAAAAGTAGATTTTTAAATTGGAGTCCAGGACTTAAATTCATATCATACACTTCTCCCTTGTATAAAGATTTATTATAAAAGTGTATTTTTAAACACTCCCAGACATGAAAAATAAAAATTACTGACACTCTTTGGTTATCATCAATAGTAATAATTCAGACTAATGTCATAGTTTGATCATCTAACTTGTTTAGGAGAGCCCACTAATAGCTTTAAATCATGAATTTCTTTAATTTTACTTAATCATCCTGCCACTCAACACCCTCAGCTGGACTGCTTATAACATCGACAATTAAAGAAAAAGGTGATAAGGAGGGTTTGTAGTTTGGTTTCCAAGTTTAAATAAAAGGAAGTATGGTTGTATCCCCAAAGATTTATAGAAACTTATGTACAAAACATACTTCCAGTTTCAAAAGACTCCAATTTGAAACCCTGTAAGGACTGAGGGGAGACAAAGTATGCTAGAAATATTTATACTTTTAAAAAAGTATTAAGTTGGAAAAATAGGAATTTAACTGGAGCATTAGGTTGGTGGGCAGTTAACTAATAAAAAAGAAACAGGATACCAATTGAGACAGTTTATAGTTTTGAAGTATGACTAATATGATGTTCAACTAACAGCAATCAATATCCAGAAATACATACTAGCATTTTTTATTCAGCCTATCTATGTATTAGTTTTACAAATTGTCTGAAAAAAGTCATACATTCACCCAGAATACTAAACACCACAGGATAAAAAGAAAAGCAATGTTATTCTAGACTAAGCACCCATTCATTCTGTGTGTGAAACTTTTTCCAACAATAAAGATTTTTACCTTTTGAGGAAGTCAGAAAAGGTTTCTGATCACTGACTGTGTCCATGTAATTGTTTTCTGTCTGTAGATTATACCAAAAAGTTTCATTATTGCAGCTGAATAATATTGACTGATTAAATGTTTAATAGGGGGAAAAAATCTACCTACCAAAGGTGTAAAAGTATCACTTCCAGAAGGTGTAGGTGATGCCAAGTTCAATTTAGACTGCACAAATAAAGGTTTTAATTTCTGAAAGACACAAAGGTATGTACAGTGCTATCAAATCAAATGAATGTAGACTGTTCTTCATCCCTTAGTTAACCAAGATGGGAAAATTGTGCTCCTAACATTTGCTCAAACATGGCTGGGGCAATTCTTTCTTTTAAACCCATGGACTATACCTTTTCCTTATTCAGGCCATTTTGAGAGAAAATTCAAAAAAAATTTTTTTAACTTAATAATAATTAAAAACAGACAAATTGGTGAGGGAGGATTTGTTGTTTAATAGGTACAGAGTTTTAGTTTTGTAAGGAATGGGGTTTCAGGTGATCTGTTCCACAATAATGCGAATATTCTTTAAATTATGGAACTGTACACTTAAAAATGGCTAAGAAGGTACATTTTATGTTATGTGTATTTCACTACAGATTTTTAAAAAGTCTTGAATAATCCCTTTACAAAAGAAGGTCTAAGAATGGCCAATAAGCACATGAAAAGATGTTCAACAATATTAATTATCAGGGACATACTAGCTAAAACTTCAGTGACATGGTGTTTTTGCATGGCTGAAAATTTAAAAACTGACACTATCAAGTTGGTGCCAATGTGGAGTAAAAAGAACTCTTCGACATTGCTGGTGGGAGAATAAAAAGATACAATTGCTCTGGAATATTGGAAATTTCTTATAAAGTTAAATATACACACTCTTATGTCCCAGCCTGAGAGTTACAAAAACATATTTCCCCAAAATTACTTGTATAAGAATGTTTATAGCCGCTTCCCCTAGCCCCCCCAAAAAACCCCTAATCGGAAACAGCCCAGGTACCCATCAAGAAGAGAATGGGAAAACAAATTGTGGTTTATTCATTCAATAGAATACTATTCAGCGATACAAAGAAACAATGGTCACAGATACACACAATAGCATGGATGAATCTTAAAAGCAATATACTGAGTAAAATAAACCAGACATAAAAGAATACATACTGGCCCTGGCCAGCTTGGCTCAGCAGTTAGAGAGTCAGCTCACAGTTGAGGGTTTGATTACCAGTCACCGGCACATACCTTGGTTGCAGATTGGATCCCTGGCCCCGTCAGAGTCGTGTGGAAGGCAGCCAATCTGTGTGTCTTTCTCACATCGATGATTCTCTCTCTCTCTCTCCTTCCCTCCCTGCTTTTAATGCTATCTAAAAATCAGTGGAAAAGCCCTGGCCAGTTTGGCTCAGCGGTTAGAGCGTCGGCCTGCGGTCCGGAGAGAGCCGGGTTCGGTTCCCGCTAAGGGCATGTACTTCGTTTGCAGTTTGTCCCCGGCCCTGGTTGGTCGTGTGGGTGGCAGCCACTTGATGTGTCCCTTCACGTCGATGTTTCTCTCTCTCTCTCCCTCCCACTCTATCTGTACAAAAAATGGAAAAATATCCTCGGGTGAGGATAAAAAAAAAAAAAATCAGTGGAAAAATATCCCCAGGTGAGGATTAACAACAACAAGAACAAAAATACATACTGTATGATTCTATCTACATAAAATTTAAGAACAGGCAAAACTAACCTGTAGTGATAGAAATTAGAACAATGTTTGTTTGGCATGAGAATCTGGGTAAGCCACTGTCTGCCAAGGGACATGAAATGTTAGGGATGATGGAAATGTTCTATGCTTTCATTTAGGTGATGGCTACACAGGTCATAAGTCTTCAAGTGTTATACTTAATATTTGTTCACTTTATCATATTAAGAAAATATAAACCTTTTCTTTCATAGCATTCATATAATTTAAAGTTTGGTGTTTCCTTATTAATGTCTATCTTTTCTACACTATAGGTCAGGCACTCTTCAAACTGCAAGTAAAACAATTTACAAGACAAACCAGGCAGTGATCTCATGGAATTTAGAGTCTATAAAAGGAGCCATATTTGCCATGCACACTACCTTATTCCTAGCACAGAACATGGCACTTGGTACATATTCATACTCAATAAGTATTTGTGGAGTGGATGAGTGACTAGAATGTGGGGAACCAAGGGAAAATGTTAGTGTACCCACAACCCACTCACTGACACATCACTCTCTTTTCCTCTCTTTCCTATTTTTCTTATATATTTGCTATCCACTCTGATGAGTGTCTCAAGTGCCTGTATACTGTGTGGGTGTATAGTTAAGAATTCAGGATCCTGGAACCCCAGATAAGCAGTGGCACATAGACATAATCTAAAGTAGATGGAGAACCATCCCACCTCCTTAGGAAGATAGATTGTGTGAATATCTAAGAGCAGGGTCAAGATGTTTCTCGAAAGACAGACTGGATCTATTAATGTGTTTTGACTGGTATAATTTTGAGAATTAATTTTTAAATTACGGTTTACATTCAATATTATTTTGTAATAGTTTCAGCTTTAGCATAATGGTTAGACAATCATCTACTTTTTTGTTTGTTTGTTTTGTTTTATGTTTTTATCCTCACCCAAGGACATTTTTTTGCATTTATCTTTAGATAGAGTGGGAGGGAGAGAGGGAGGAAGACAGAGAGAAACATCAATGTGAGAGAGACACATAGAGTTGCTGCCATCCACACAACCCCGACCGGGGCTGGGGACAAACTGCAACCAAGGTACGTGCTCTTAGCGGGAACCAAACCAGGGTCTCTCCAGACCGCAGGCCGATGCTCTAACCTCTGAGCCAAACCAGTCAGGGTGACAATAATCTACTTTACAAAGTGTTCCCCTCATATTTCCAGTACTCACCTGGTACCATGCATGGTTCTCACAATATTATTATTATTATTATTATTATTATTTTTATTTTTATTCTTTATTGATTTTAGAGAGAGACAGGAAGGGATAGGGAGAAAGAAATAGAAACATTGATGAGAGAGAACATCGATTGGCCACTTCCTGCATGTCCCTCACTGGGGATTGGGCCCACAACCTGGGCATGTGCCTTGACTGGGAATCAAACTGGTAACCTCTTGGTGCATGGGTTGATGCTCAACCACTGAACCACACTGGCTGGACCATTATAATATTGTTAACTATGTTCCCTATGCTGTACTTTACATATCCATGGTATAATTTTGAGATTTTAGAAGTCTGTTTCATAAAGCCTAGGCAATTTAATTTTGGACCAGAAAACTTTACCAGATAATCCTAAAACCAGCCTGATTTTGAGTAGCACAGCATTCTTATGGGTCCTCTAATATTTTATTTATCTAACTGATTTAATATCTAAAATGAGGATTATTCTACTTAGAATTTTAAATTTCAGATGAAAAAAGGAAAACAGAGACTACATATATTCTTATCTATGAAGACCAGTTTTGAAACTTTCTAGGAGAGTCAATTATTAAAATCCTTAGCAAGGTTTATATACTACTATATAAACTTATTTAAAAACTAAAATTAATGGTGATGTAGGTAAATGTGGTACTCAGAACCTCCCATAACCACATCAAAATTATAGCTAAAGTACAGAAAATCATAATTTAAAACCACCTGAAATCTAGCTGAATAGAAGACCTGTGACAGGATATAAAGAAAAAACCTACATCAAAACTGGTAGGAGGAGCGAAGACCCAGAATGGGCTGGTCTCATACCCATGTGTAGCAGGTAAAACATCGGGAGGGCTGTGTTGACTGTAGTCCTTCTGAGGAGGGGTCCCAGCTCCACACCAGGCCCCCAAGCCCAGGGATCCAGTGCTGAGAGGAGAAGGCCCCATAAGTGCTGTAAAAACTAGTGGAAACTCTAGCTGAGGGAGAGGAGGGCTGCTGACGTCCCACATGTTCCTCTTAATTGTAACTTTGACATTGTATTATTTTAGTTTTTAAATTTTATTGACTTTTAGAGAGAGACAGAGAGAGCATGCGTGCATGAGAGAGAGAGAGAGAGAGAGAGAGAGAGAGAGAGAGAGACTGATTTGTTGTTTCAATTATTTATGTATTCATTGAATGGTTCTTATATGTTGCCCTGACCAAAGATCAAACAAACCCACAACCTAGGCATATTGGGATAACTCTCTAGTCAACTGAGCTACCCAACCAGGGCCCAGGTGTTCCTCTTACAGGGCTCACATATAAACTTACTCAGACTCACTTCGTCTGAGCTTTAGCACTGGGGCAGCAGCTCAAAAGGTACCAGAGACATATAGGAAGAAACTGAATTGTCTGGCTTCAAGGCAAGGAAAGGAGGGACAGTTTTCTTGCAGAGACCACAGTTTTTTTTCTGAACCCTGCTCTTCACAGAGCTGGCACCATATCTGAGGATCCATTAACCTGGCTACCTCTGTCTGCCCACTCCTGGTGATTCTCTGAGGCCTGGCCCCACCCAACTTGTGGGCTGACCCAAATTATTTCCAGTGGATTTTCCATATAAATGCCCTGTATTGGCTTATTCTTTGGACTTTCCTCAAATCTCTTAAACAAGTAGCATCTAGCCTCCGCATACCCTCTGTACCTCTTGCTAACTAGCCCAAGGCCTGGCCCTAGAGGGAGCCAGCCACAGTTCACAGCTTGGCTTCTCTCAGGTACTTCCAAGTCCAACACAAGTAGCAGCCATCTACAGATCGTCCTGTAGCTTCCACCAGGTGGCCTAGGGCCAGACACAGGCAGTGGCTGACCTTAGCCTACAATTCCTGGGAGGCGCCAGAGCCAGTGGTGAACATAGTAGACAGCTTCAGGCCACACCAGATTACAACCCAACCACCTCCACAAGCCATACACTCAAGGGGTCAACTTGGCAGGCACCAAAGCCTTTCTGAAGTGAGTTCTGGGCTTGGCCTCTGCACAGCTGCTTCTTTGCTATAGTCGAAGGCAGTCCTTCTAACCAATCTGCCTGTGGGTCAGTCCCTACCAGTGATGTGCCAATAGCAATCAAAGCTCAGCTACAACAGGACAGTGCACACAGCCAACACTGGGTGTGGGGAAGGGGGGGAGGGAGGCGCAACAGGAGAACTCAGCTCATGTGACCCAGGAGACTGCCACTGAGCCCTACAGAACCCCTACTACATAAGACTACCCTACCCAGACTGAGAGATGTAGCTGTGCCTAATACATAGAAACAAAGGTAAGCAGCCAAAAATGAGAAGACAAAGAAACAGGTCCTAAATAAAAGAAGAGAAATCTCCAGAAAAAGAGCTAAATGAAATGGAGGCAAGCAAACTACCAGGTACAAAGTTCAAAACAATGGTTATAAGGCTGCTCAATGATTTCAGTGAAAACTTCAACAGCATAACAAAAGACATGGAAACCATAAGAAAGAACCAGTCAGAAATGAAGAATACACTTATTGAAATGAATAATACATTATAGAGAATCAACAGTAGAGTAGATGAAGCAGAGAATCAAGTCAGCAATTTGGAATATCAGGGAGCAGAAAACACCCAATCAGAACAGAAAAAGAAAGTTAAAAAAAAAGAGATTAGTGTAAGGCAGCTCTGGGACAACTTCAAGTATACCAACCTTCGCATCATGGGGGTATTGAAAGGAAAAGAGAGAGAGCAAGAAATTGAAAACCTATTTGAAAAATCAATGACAGAAACCTTCCCTAACCTGGTGAAGATAACAGACGTACAAGTCCAGGAGGTGCAGAGAATCTCAAACAAAATAAACCCAAAGAGGCCCACACCAAGACACATCATAAAGTGCAAAAGGTTGAAGACAAAGAGAGAATCTTAAAAACTGCAAGAGAAAAGCAGTTAGTTTCCTACAGGTGAGCTCCCATAAGACTATAAGCTGATTTCTCAATAGAAGCTTTGCAAATCAGAAGGGAGTGGCAATAAATATTCAAAGTGATAAAAAGCAAGGACCTACAACCCAAATTACTCTACCCAGCAATGCTATAATTTATAATCAAAGGACAGATAACAAGCTTCCCAGACAAGAAAAAGCTAAAGTTGTTTACCACCATCAAACCAGTATTACAAGATGTGTTAAAGGGTCTTTTGAAGAAGCCTAAGAAGGAGGAAGAAGAGGTGGAGGGGGGAGAGAAATCAAATATATGAATAATAATATTGCAATAAATACATATATATCAACAATTACTTTAAATGAAAAGCGATTAAATGCTCCAATGAAAAGATACACAGTAGCTGAATAGAAAACAAAACAAGACCCTTACATATACTGTCTACAAGAGAATCACTTCAAATCAAAAGACCACACAGACTGAAAATAAAAGAATGGAAGAAGATATTTCATGAGTATGAAAACAAATAAACAAAAAAATGTGGTGTAGCAATTTTTACAACACCAAACAAAACAGACTTTAAAACAAAGGCTGTAACAAAACACAAAGAAGGACCCAGCAACTCTACTTCTGGGTATTTATCTGAAGAAACACAAAACACTAAATAAAAAAGTCATATATATCCATATTTTTATTGCAGCATTATTTACAACAGCTAAGATATGGAAGCAACTTAGGTGTCCATCAACAGATGAAAGGATAAAGAAGTTTTCAATGCACATATACAATGGAATATGATTCAGCCATAAAAAAGAATGAAATCTTGCCATCTGCAACAACATGGATGAAGCCAGGGAGTATTATACTTATTGAAATAAATCAGACAGAGAAAGACAAATGTAAGATGATTTCACTTATATGTGAAATCTAAAAAACAAAGTAAATAAACAAACAAAACAAAAACAAGTCTCCTAGATACAGAAAACATTTTGATGGTTGCCAGATGGGAGAGGGTTTGGAGGGATGGGTGAAAAAGGTGAAGGAATTAAGAAGTATAAATTGAAAGTTATAGAATTGTCATGGGGATGTAAAGTATAGCATAGGGAATATAGTAAATAATATTGTAATAATTATATATCCGATGGGTACCAGATTTATTGGAATGATCATTTTCTAAATTATATAGATGTCTAATCACACCATTGTACACCTGAAACTAATGTAATATTGCATGTCAACTGTAATTAAAAAATGAAAAACTCAAATTAATTTAATGCTATCTGGCCAGTGGCCCCAAGTTCTTCGATCTTGTGTAGTCATTTAAGTTTAGAAAATAGTCTTAAAGTGAAAAAAAAAAAAACATTGAGCCCGGCTGGTGTTGCTCAGTGGATTGAACATCATCCCATGGACTGAGAGGTCCTCGTTCCATTCCTGGTCAGGGCACATGCCCAGGTTGTGGACTCGATCTCTGGTTGGGGATACGCAGGAGGCAGCCAATCGACGTTTCTCTTTCACATTGGTATTTCTCTCTCTCTCTCTAAAAAAATCAATAAAAACTTTTTTAAAAAAAATATTGAAAAATTTTAAAAGATAGTGATTTTAGATTGTAAGTCTCTTGAAGCAAGAGATCATATTTATATATATTTTTGTCCTTTCCTAGAAACTTGACTTGTCCCCAGAACACTTAGCATCATCGCATTTATAGCATGGTAATTTAGTTATTATTTGAAATTTATTGAATATATTTCTATGCTGGGCATCATTTACCATTACAATTACAATCCTTAAATGTAATCAGTAAGTAAACAGGTTAAAAATTAGTCTGTTCTAGAATTGGGCTTTATCTACAAGTGACTTCTAGTATGAAAACAAATGGCATGATACTAGGACAGATTCTTTCATCTCCTTTTCCCTGTGGAAATGACTATCTACTCGGATTTTGAGCTTTGATATTTCCCAACATTCCATCCATGCCCACAAATGGTCAGGCTGACATTTACTTCCCAACTACAATGAGTCATCCCTCCTCTGAAATTTTCACTCGCCTCGATTATAGATCAACTATATTGTATTGTAACAATTTGCTTACACATCTGTATCATACAACAGATTGAGCTGTTCGGTTTCAGGCACTCGTTTTATGCCCTCAGTATCTAGCAGAGTGATTGTCACGTACTATCTCCAGAGCTTATTAGGGCAGGGGTTCGGTGAATGTTAAATAGGGACAGAAGGACATGTGCAGATATCAAAGAGACAGATAGCATCTAACCATCATATGTACTTACTATGTAATTGAAGGATGAATCAGCAGGTATTGCACACTGACGGTATAAGGTGTGCCTAGTAAACATCTCATTCTTAAGGACATGAAAGCTGAAATAAGAGAAACAGTATATAGAATATGCAGTAAATTAGAATATATAAAAATCATGGGATAAAGCAAAGCAGTATGACATTCATGTGGTTAGAAAATAGAATTTTTAGTGTAAGAGTAGATATACAAATGAAAATTTTAAAAATATGAGTATGAACTTATTTCTTCTTTCATTTTTAAAATTACATATTTTCCAGCCCTGAAAGACACAGAGGCAACAGTAACCCAGTATCAATGAGTGCCCCGAGGACCCAGGCCATGGTTTTAAAACATTTCTCCCTAAAATGAACCAGGGCATCTTTCAGAAATGGCTGTTTCTAGAACTAAAGCAATAAATGTACAAGATAAGCCTGGGACATTTTATTGTTAAGGGAGTCATCAAAGATTATGTCAAAAAAAACCAAAGTAGTTCATTTTAAAGGGCTCCATTAACTTAAGATTGTAGAAATTAAGTATCAAAAATAGTGATTACCATGTATTGAAGCAAACAAATATATTAAAATTTTAAGCCCTGGCTAATGTGGCTCAGGGTTAGAGCATTGGCCTATGCACTGAAGGGTCATGGGTTCAATTTCTGGTCAAGGCCATGTACCTAGGTTGCAGATTCGATTGCCCAGCCCTGGTCTAGGCATGTGGAAAGTAACCAATTGATGTGTCTCTCTCACATTGATGTTTCTCTCTCTTTCTACCCCTCCGTCCATCTCTTCCACTCTCTCTAAAAGTCAATGGAAAAATATCCTTAGGTGAGGTTAATTTAAAAAAAATTAAGAAATTTTCAGTCTGTCTATATTGGAAATAATGTTAAAATTAGGAGATTCAGCCCGGCTGGTATGGCTCACTGAATTGAGCATCGTCCCAGGCACCAAGAGGTCACAGGTTCGATTCCCAGTTAGGGCACATGCCGGGTATGGGGCTTAATCCCCAGTAGGATGCGTGCAGGAGGCAGCCAATTGATGTTTCTCTCTCATGGATATTTCTCTCTCTCTTCCTTCATCTCACTCTAAAATATCAATAAAAAAAGCATATAAAAAATTAGGATGTTCACTATCAGGAAAACATGCTCTGCAGAGAAAGACAAGAATAAGCTAAACAGCCTTTGGCTAGCAAGTAGGAAGAAAAAATTACAGTATTTACTCACGTACGGAACTCTTAGAAGAGATTAGGTTTGTGATTCATGGATCAAAACCACAATGAGGTACCACTCACTACATAGCTATAAAGATGACTACAACCAAGAAGGCAGACAATGCCAAATGTTGAAAAGGACAGAGAGAAATTGGAATCCTTATTTATTGTGGAATTATAAAATGGTGCAGCCACTATGGAAAAACAGTTTGGTAGTTCCTTAAAATGGTAAACATAGAATTATCATGTGACCTATCAATTTCTTCCTATGTGTATACACAAGAAAATTTACAAATATGTTCACACTAAAATTTGTACATGGATGTTAATAGCAGCATCATTCATAGTAGCCAAAAAGTAGAAATAGCTCAGGAGGTGTGGCTCAGTGGATTGAGCATTGTCCCATGGACTGAGAGATCCCAGTTTCATTCCTGGTCAGGGCACATGCCCAGGTTTTGGGTTTGATCCCCTCCTGCATGGAGGGTGTGCAGAAGGCAGCCGATAGATTTCTCTCTTTCTCTCTCTCTCTCTGTTCATCTCTCACTAAAAAAAAAAAAAAAAAAAAAAAAAATCAATAAAAACATATTTAAAAATGCACACGCACACACAAAATAAAAAGTGGAAATAATTCAAAAGTCTAATAAATAAAGAATGGATAAAAATGTGGTAATGTCATACAATGAAATATTATTTGACAGTCAAAAGTAACAAAGTACTGATGTATTCTACAACATAGATAAACTTAAAAACATGCCAAGTAAAAAAAGCTAGTCAGCCCTGGCCAGTTTGGCGCAGTGGTTAGAGCATCGGCCTGCAGTCCAGAGAGACCCGGGTTTGGTTCCCGCTAAGGGCGCGTACCTGGGTTGCGGTTTGTCCCCGGCCCTGGTTAGGTTGTGTGGGTGGCAGCCACTTGATATATCCCTTTCACGCTGATGTTTCTCTCTCTCTCTTCCTCTCCCTCCCTCCCATTCTAGCTGAACAAAAAATGGAAAAATGTCCTCAGGTAAGGAAAAAAAGGAAAAGAAAAGCTAGTCACTAAAGTCCAAATATCTTATGATTCCACACTTATGAAATGTCCAGAATAGGCAAATGCTTAGCAACAAAACTAGATTAGTATTTGTGGTTGAGAGAATGGGGAACGGAAGGCAACTGCTAACAGGTGTGGGGTTCCTTTTTGAGTTAATGAAAATGTTCTGATTTAGAGAGTAGTAATAGTTGCTCAACTCTGAATATACTAAAATCTACACTTTAAAAAGGTGATTTTATGTAATGTAAACTGTATATCAATAAAGTTGTTGTACAGTGTGAAAACCTATGAATAAAGAAGAAAAAATAAGAGACTTTAATATCACTATAATAAAGATATAAAGGAAAATAGAGAAAAAGGTGAGAAAATAGACAAAAAGATGGAGAATTTCAACAGAGAAATGGAATCTATATAAAAAAAGAATATCCATCTTAGAACTGAAAACACCATATATGATATTAAGAACTCCATAAATTGGCTAAATAGCAGAATAGATATAGCAAAACAAAGATCTCAAGAGCAGATCAATTTTAAAATATACAAAATGAAGCACAGTGAGAAAATAAAAGGCAAGTGCATAAGAGACACGTGGGAACAGTCAAAAGGAACAACGTGAATATAACTAGAATCCTAGAAAAGGAGAGAATGAGGCTGATGTAATATATGGGAAGATAATAGCCAAGAATATTCCAAAATTCAGGAAAGACATTAACCCACAGATTTAAAAGTCAGACAGGATAAATAAAAGGAACTATACCTAGACACCTCATAATAAACCAATGAAAACCAAAGACAAAGAGAAATTCTTAAAACACCCAGACGTGGAAAAACACATTACCTTAAAGAAGCACAAGACTGACTACTGACTTCTCATTATCAACAATGGTGACCAGTATTTCATGAACTGGCACCATGAACATGTCAAAACAAATAACTGCCAATACAGAAGTCTATACTCAGAAAATATTTTTCTGCAATAAAGGTAAAACAAAGACATCTTCCTATAAAGAAAAGCTGACAGCATTATTTGCCAACAAACCGATAGTAACAGAAAAACTAAAGAGCTGTTCAGACAGGGCGAAAATGATACTAGATGGAAACACATTAAAAGTATAAACAAATGGAGAGCTCAATAAAGAGTAAAATAGAGTCAATAAGTGAATACTGACTATGCCAAACGATAATCATAATGTCCAATAAAGTAAAAATGTATATGATATTAAACAAAAAATGTGAGAGGTTGAATGGAGTTAAAATAGTCTAAGGTTCTAGAATTCTTGGGGAAGGGGTATCAAATAGAGATTTGTATAAGATTGTGATATGCGAAGGATGTAAGTTGAACTTTTAAAAAGAGAAAAGAATAAATAACAAGTTAATCGAAGAAAACACGGAATAAAAATAAGTGATTGATCCAAAAGAAGAGAAAAAAATCAGGTTAGCTAAATAGAAAACAATGTGTTAATTGGTAGATGTAAACCTAATGATATCAGTAATTTCACTAAATGTAAATGAATTAAGTATGCCAATAAAATAAATAAGACTAGCAAAATAGTTATCTAAATTTTAACTGTGCAGTTTACAAGAGACATATTGAAATATAAAAAATAAGAAAGGTTGATTTTAAAAATCTGGAGAAAAATGCACCATGCAACCTTAACCAAAGGAGGGTAATATAGTTATATTAATATTAGATGATGAAGACATTAAGCCAAGAAACATTATTAGAGATAAAGAGGAATATCTCACAATGACACATATGAATGATAACTTCACAAGAAGATATCAGAATTCTAAATCTGTAGGTATCTAGCAACATAGCTATAAATTATTTAAAGCAAAAATTGATAAAACTAAAAGGAGAAATAAATCTATAAGCATAGTGAAAAATGTAATACTCCTCTGTCAGTAGTTCCAACTGCAGCAAAAAAAATCAGTAAATATATAAAAGACATAAATGACACAGAAAATAAAGTTGATGTAATTGAAATATATAGAATACTGCACTTAACAATGATAGACTTTCTATGTTTTTGTTTAAGTGTACATGGGACATTTTTTAAAATCAACCATATATTGAGCCATAAAACAAGCATCAGAGAATTTTAACAGATTAAAATAATTCAGAGTACAGTAGTATTAAACCAGAAATATAACTAGAAAATTTTACCTGGGAATGAAATATATCACTTCTAAATAACCCATGGATGAAAGAAGAAATCAAATGGAATTTAGAAAATATTTTATACTGAGTGATAATAAATATAGAACATGTCACAATTTGTGGGATGCAACTCAAGTAGTGCTTAAAGGAATATGGCTCATCTTAACTGTACATATTTGAAGAAAAAAAATCTGAAAATCAGTGATCTAAGCTTCCTTCTCAATAAGCTTGTAAAAGGACAGCAAATCAAGCATGAACTAGAAAGAGGAAAATAATAAAGATGACAGCAGAAGTCAGTGAAAGGAAGACAAACATATGACAGAAACTCAACAAAGACAAAATTATTTCTTTGAAATAGGTAATAAAACTGATCAACTAATTATTAACAAGATTGATCAATAAAAGAGAAAGCACAAATTATCAATATCAGAAACTAAAAAAGGGAAAAAATAGATGAGCTCTTAAACTAATCACAAATACACAGAAACGGGTTTGAGCGTATCCTGCAGGCGAGCCGAGTTGAGGGTAGAGATGCGCGTGGCTGTCTGCCGTGAGTCGGTGATGAGCACTCCACAGAGCATCAGGGACATCCATCCTGACAGCCTCATACATTTTGTGTGGCCAACAGTTAAAAAAAAAATCAAAAGAGAAACATCACTCTATCTTACAGATAATTTAAGTATATGATATGAGGATATTATGAACAACTTTAGGTCAATAAATCTGACAATTTGGTGGTAAGGGAAAATTCCTTTTAAAAGACAACATAAATTATGAAAATTATTAGAAGAAGCAGAAAACCTGAGTAACTTAATACCTACTTAACAGAATGAATGCCATTTAAAACTTCCCCCAAGGGAAAGACAGACATTAAATTAGGATAGTTGTTACCCAGAGGAAGGAGAGGCAGGGGCTACGGAGCTCCTGCTGATACACGTTCTCTGCCTTGTAGTGAACACACAGGTGTTCACTTTTTGTTTTGTTTTTTTATACTGTACTAATATATCTTAAGTATTCTTTTGTATATATTCAGTATTGGATAGAAAATATTTTTAAAGGTACTAAGAAAAAAGTATGAGTCATGTGTCTTTTAGCATCAGAGACCCGGGTCCACATCGGAGGTCAGCCACGCTTTAGTATGAATTCTGACATTATGGAGTTCATAGTATTAATGACTGTCCACAGCTGTAGTGAGGAGCTGATGAGTGTACAGTGACTAAGGTGGTCTCTGGCACCTGTCTAGAAACTAAAGCATTAATTGTATATGTAAACAACACACACACCACCACCACACACATAACACACTAACACACAACTAGCAACTACCATTTTGAATGCAGTGAACAGCAAACCCACTTTGTCTTTCCCCCACTGAGAGAGATGAATCTTCCCATCCTTGAAGGGAAATTGCTGACTTTTTAAACTGAAGAGACGAATCATCCAGCTGATCCCTTGTTCCTTTAGGGATGGCACATGACCTCCCTTGCCAACTTGAAGTGTCAGAATTACAGTAGTAGTAACCAATTCCTGAATATTCCTGCTGCTGGAAATCCAAATAGTACACACTTAATAAATATTCGTTAAATGAATGAATAATTGGCCCTGGTTGGTTTGGCTCAGCGGTTAAGAGCATTGGCCTGCCGTGCGGACAGACCCAGGTTCAGTTCCCACTGTGGGCGCATACCTCGGTTGCAGTTGGTCCCAGCCCTGGTTGGGTTATGCGGGTGGCAACCACTAGATGTGTCACTTTCATGTTGCTGTTTCTCTCTCTCTTTCTTCTTCTCTCTCCCTCCCACTCTATCTGATCAAAAAATGAAAAAATGTCCTCGGGTGAGGATAAAAAAAAAAGAATGAATAATTGAAAGGATAAATGAACTGTACTGGATGCTCAATACGAAGACAGAGGCTGTGGTGATCCTGGTCCGGACTCTTATCTGTACTTGTCTTGAACATGTTCTCATGAAGTTTGCTGTCCCCTTCAGTCCCTGCTGCCTGCAGTCCCACAGCTGAGGACACTCATGTCCCTCCACAGTGTACTCCGCTTTGACCTGCCCCGGATGCTGAAAATGGGTGTAAGTGAGCTGGGTGGTGGAAAGTACAGAGTGCCCTCTGACCGTACTCCTGTTGGACAGCTAGGTGCTAGTGCACAGTAAGAGGAAGGGGCTTCACTTCCTGGATCCGGTGGATTTTTTCCCTCTCGCCTTAGGAAATGCCCGGTTGCCAGGGATGTACGGTGGTGCTCGCCCTCCAGTGAGTTTTGCTGGTATGTCAGCTGATGATTTCCTGTTCAGCAGACTGGCCTACAGCACCTCAGTGAACTTTCCCACCACCCAGTGGGCCACAGATACACCTGCCACAGGTTTGAATCTCAGCCTTCAGGGGAGAACACTTTTCCTCAGCCCTGGAGGTAGAAGCTGCTTCCTACAGTGTTACCCTCCACTGTTTAGAGTTCTCTTTACTTCCTTTAGGAGTTAACCACTTTCCATTAGTTAATACTTCTTGATATACAATTTCTTTGTTCAGGTATTTCCTGACTAAATTCTAACTGATTTACCTACTAATGGTGAAGATGTGCACAGCCAAAGTGGAAGACTGGGTTACTGTGTGCCCATATTTAGTGAAACCTTCTCTATCATGTTCCTCCCCGTGAGAGGACAATATGTTACCACCATCTTGAACTTAGATAGTCCCATGTCACAAGTTGTGTCTAATAAAATGCTAACAGAAAGTGGTTTATGGCACTTCTGGGCAGAAACTTTAATCATGAACAGTGCCACAGAACATGCAGAATGAATGAAATATATAAACTAAATCTTAAGTATCAACTTGAATAAATTTCAAAGTTAAAACAAGTGAAAAAATTGGTAAGTACATTATGATTGTTAATGCACATTATATAAATTTTGAAGCACACAAAATACTTTTATTATTTATCTTTATTCAGATATAATTTATAGTAAAAAAATTAAAAGGTGAGAGGAAGAATAAACACTAAATTTATTATGTTGACTTCTGAGAAAGAAATGAGAGGAATAAGATTGAAGTGAGAGTACGAGAATTTAGGGTATTAGAATTTTTTAAAATTTTTATTTATTTTTTTGTTAATTCTCACTTGATATTTTTTCATTGATTTTTAAGGTAGAAGGGAGGGAGGAAAGAAGGAGGAGAGAGAGAGAAAGAAAAAGAGAGAGAGAGAGAGAAACATCAATGTGAAAGAGGCATACTGAGTGGTTGTCTCCTGCGAGACCCCAACCAGGGCTGGGGATGAACCACAAACAAGGTATGTGCCCTTGACCATAAATCAAACCTGTGACTCTTTGGTCTTTGGGCCAGCGCTCAAACTGCTGAGCCAGACTGGCCAGGGCTTCTATTAAAATTTTTTTAAAATTTGATTTAAAAACTGTACAACTTTTGATCTATCAAAACTACTTCTAGGTATCTATCTTACGGAAATAATAGCAATAGCATATTAAGAAAACACAAGAAGCCCAGCTGGTGTGGCTCATTGGTTGGGCATCGACCCATGCACCAAGAGGTCGCCAGATCGATTCCTGATCAGGGCACGTGCGCAGGTTGTGGGCCTGATCCCCAGTGGTGGGCATGCAGGAGGCTGCCAATAGATGTTCTCTCTCATAGATGTTTCTATCTTTCTCTCCCTCTCCCTTCTTCTCTAATATCAACAAAGAAAAAGAAAACACAAAGAAAAAGAAAACAATAATTCAATGCAGCATTATTCATAATGGACAAAATTAATCTGCCTAACTAGTTAGATAAATTATAATGTGCATATATAAGAGTACCATGTAGCCATTAAAATGAATGTAGTGTATCTAAATGTCCTGGTGAGGAAAGCTGCCCAAAATAGAGTGTTAAGTAAAAAGGGCAAATTGCAGACTAATTTGTACGAGGTGATTCTAACTTTTGTAAAAATTTGTTATATAATGAATAGTGCTCCAATGAACATGGAATTGCAAATATATTGCCAACATCGCCATTTTAATATCCTTTGGACATATACCCAGAAGTGGAATTGATGGGGCATTTTAAATTTTTTAAAGAGCCTTCATACTGCATTCCACAGTGGCTGCACCAATTTACATTGCCACCAACAGTACACAAGTGTTTCCTTTACTCCACATCTTCACCAATACCTGTCTTTTTATTGATTGATTGATGATAGCGATTCTAACAGGTGTGAGATGATACCTTATTGTGATTTTGATTTGCATTTCCCAGATTACTAATGATTTTGAGTATGTCTTCACATACCTTTTGGCCATCTGTATGCATTCTTTGGAAAAAAATGTCTATTCAGTTCCTCTGTCCATTTTTCAATTGTATTGTTTGGGCTTTTTTTTTTTTTGCCATTTGTTGTTATTGTTGATTTGGCTATTGAGTTGTGTGAGTTCTTTATATATTTTTGGATATTAACCCCTTATCAGATACATGATTTCCAAGTATTTTCTCCCATTCTATAAATTGCCATTTAATTCTGATGATGACTTCCTTTACCGTGCAGAAGTTTTTCGTTCATTTTTGTTTTTGTTGCCTTTGCTTTTGGTTTCAAATCCAAAATGTCTTTGCCAAGACCAGTGTCAAGAAATTTACTCTCTTTGTTTAATTCTAGGAATTTTATAGTTTCAGATCATAAATGTAGAAATTAATCCATTTTGAGTTGACTTTTGTATATGTTGACAATAGGGTTTCAGTTTCGTTATGTTGGGTGTGGCTGTCCAATTTTCCCAAAACCCTCAATTGAGGAGATTGTCCTTTCCCTAGTGAGTATTTTTGGCTCCTTTCTCATAAATGTATTGACCATACATATGGATTTATTTCTTGGTTCTCTCTTTTCCACTGATTTACATTTCTGTTTTTATGCCAACACCTTTTATGCCAATATCTTATTGTTTTGATTACTATAGGTTCATACTATAGTTCGAAATCAGGGAGCATGATGCCTCCAGCTTTGTTCTTTTTCAAGAATGTTTTGGCTATTTGCAGTTTTTTGTGGTTCTATATAAATTTTAGAACTGCTTTTCCTATTTCTTTGAAAAATTCCATTGGAATTTTGATAGGGATTGCATTGAATCTATAGATGTCTTGGGGTAGTATGGATATTTTCAGAATATTAATTTTTCCAATCCATGAGTACAGAGGGTTTTTCCATTTACTTGTGTCTTCTTCAATTTCATTCATCAGTGTCTGATAATTTTTGTTGTACAGATCTCTCACTTCTTTGGTGCATTTATTCCTAAGTATTTCATTCTTTTTGATGAAATTGTAAAACAAGATTGGTTTATAATTTATTTTTCTGGTAGTTCATTGTTAATGAATAGAAACACAACTGAAAAAAAAAAGAGAGAGAGAGAAACATAACCGATTTTTGTATATTGATTTTGTATCCTGGCTTGGAAGGGTGCCTATGGATGTACTCCTGGGTGGGGTGGGAGTAGCTGCATCACTGTGGCATCATCCAGGTGGTGATCTATTCCTGGGCCGATGTGCCACAACTGTGCACCATTTTTTGCTGAGAGAAAAGGCAAAGATGATATCACAGCTGAGCCAGCCATGCCATGTTAAGAAGAAGGACTAGCTAGCCACTGCTCTGTCAAAACTGCTTAAGTTCAATCTTCCTGGAAATAGAGCTAACTCAGAAATGAAAAAGGAACTTGGAGAAAAAGCTCTGAATTGAACTGGGACTGAATATAAATCATGAATTGGCTGAGAAATCATTGCATTAAACTATTACCTTGACTGGCTAAGGTGAAGTTTTTCTTCTACTAAACAAAAATGATTGCTCCTGATCTACAATCTGTTACTGTGGAATGAAATAACCATTTTAGCACACAGAAGTCTGCAACTGCATAATTAATCTCCATACCACACCATAGCATAGCACTCTGGGTATATTACACTCTCTATGTTGCTGCATGTATCACCTCAAATGAACACTTGGTGATGCAACCAAACCAGAGACATAGAATGCATTATGTCCCAACATTATGCTCTAGTCAGTCAATAAATGAGAAACATATAGAAAGTGTGTAATAATGCTTCCTGCTGTCCTAAATATTTAGATACCAACATAAAGTCTGCAAAGACCAAAAGGATAAATATGATTATCAACATCTATGTTGACAGCAAATCAATTGAAAGTAAAACTGAGACAATCTTGTAAATGGGCTTTGAGTATACGATGAATCCAATAGGGGCAGACACAAGGTAAATCTTAAGGATAAAAATGAACCCCACAGAAACAAGCAAGGAAAAGACGTTCTACTCTGTTTCAGAGACAGCCCAAATCCCATGTGTGGGGAGATGAAATGAAGTGTGTGGTCAAACTTTCCTTTGCTCTTTCCTTTCCAGTCTCTTGTCTCACCATTTCTGCATGCTGTCCTCTAATATCTCTGTGAGGGGTCAGGGCAAGTAGTGACATGCACATCGTTTCAGGGCACAAACTAGTTATCAGTACAGACGTGCAACACAAGCAGGAGTGGAAAGCAAAACATTTCACCACAAGGAAGAGATCCTTCACTCATCCTCTGGTGGCATTTCTGATATATAGATTCTCAGTGTGACACCTGGGATTGTTTCAGTGACATGTCTACAGCAATGTATAGAATTTTACCCCCCCCCCCCACACACACACTGTGCATGTTATGAAACAGTGAGAATATATGGCATTATCAACTCATGAAATCACGTATGAGCCTCACTCGTGACCTAGGACATCAGACCAACATTGAATCTACCCTGTCTTGACTGAGAGAAAATCTTGCAAAGAAATTTTCAACATGTGCTAAAGAAGACAATCTGGGGGAAATTATGGCAGAAACCAAGATATTAGAATACAGAGTTTTAATGTTAACTTGTTAGGACAGGAAAAAATAAGCATTTTTTTTTTTTTGTACTTGGCAGTGCTTTTAGCTTTTTTAGAATTTTAGCATCACTTTCTCCATTTTTTTTTTTTTTTTACTTTCTCCATCTTTAAAAAAAGACAAAGGTGACATAGGGAAGAGAAATTAAAGTAATTATCTGAATGGAAATTAGATCTGAGAATTGAGTTGGTGTTGTTTTGTCTGAAAAAGAGAAGAGGATCTAGAATATAAAGCAACTTTACAAAGATATAAACCAGTTAAATATGAATATGTACAAATGAGCAGAAAAACACTTAACAGCCCTAGGAAGAAAGAGGAACTATGGAGGTCAGACTAAACCAGGCACCAGCAGAGACCATCTGTCCTGTTGATCTTTTAAATGTTGAGATACTGATATTGGGAATAAACAGAGTTTTAGAGTATTTTTTCTTTGAAGTGATTTCGACTACTCTTCTATTTTAGGCCAATTATTTTGCACTTGTTAAAAGTGTCTGAGGACATTTTATTTAATTAATTAATTTTTTTATCCTCACCTAAGGACATTTTTGCGTTTATCTTCAGACAGAGTGGGAGGGAGAGAAGGAGGAAGAGAGAGAAAGAGAAATATCGATGTGAGAGAGACACATCGAGTGATTGCCACCCACAGGACCCCAACCGGGGCTGGGGACAAACTACAACCGAGGTACGTACCCTTAGCAGGAACCCAACCCGGGACTCTCTGCTCCACGGGCCGATGCTCTAACCACTGAGCAAAATTGGCCAGGGCATTTTATACTAATTAATACATACAAAAAATTTCCTTAAAAGATTAGTCACATTTTTATAACTAGAATTTATATATATCACCACACTATACCTGTTCCTGAGAACCAAGAATTTTCTTTCCCAGCTTTTGTTTATCCTGTCTGATTCCTTCCTAAACCTGTAATAAATTTATAGATGGTTAAATTTTGTATTAGCTACAAATGAACAGTTATGAGTCATTATTTCCAATACCTTTCTGTCTTCTTTATCTCACGGTCTAAATTACCCTTTAATCTTTCTATTTGCTTCTCCAAAATATGTTTCTCTTCAGCCTTTCAATAGAAAATACATCACAAAGTTAATTCCATGAACAATACACCCTGTTTCTCCATAAATCTGAAAGGGTACTCTAATACATAGCATGCACATTCTAGCTACTATCAAAAATAATTTGAGGGAACAATGAGTTACATTTACTCACAAATTCCCATAAATTGAAAGAATTTAAGATCCCACGTCTTTGTTGCATGTAAATGATTCACTGAAAGGCAACAGTTCTAGACATCATTATGAAGCAACCAAATTTATTTTCATTGCCCCTCCCCTCTACCAGGCATCCCTTTTCTAAATCTAGTTTTCCGTCTCTCATTGTGGCCTCTCCAGCTCTTCACCATAGGCAGCAACTGCTTCCAGTTAGTCTATTTCCTCTTTATACCAAAACTGTATCAGAAAGAGATCTGACCAATTCAATCATATTAGAGCTTTATATTATTTTTCAGTATTATTTATATTTTATAAGGGGAAACTTTTTTTAGCAAAAGGAATGAATCTCTAACAGTGGGATTGTAGGCATTTCAAGAATGAGAGAGATTTATTTGAGTGTGGCAGAAATGTACCCCAGAATCATATTATAGAGGTAATCATGTCCTCTGTCTCTTCATGAAACTAACTCTCTACCCAAGTCATTGCCACTTTCTAAGAATAGCCAGCATCAATATGAAGAATAATTAGGTTAATAATAATGGTCATATTAATCATTACTATACCTCATCCTTTGACGTTTTCATCGTCTCTTCTTCATGTCTCTCAACAGGTGTTACAGATCTAACCTGGCAAGGAAATAAACCAAGGTGAATATAGGGTGGGGCAAAGGTAGGTTTACAGTTGCAAGTACATGAAACACAGAGTTTATTCTTGTGTTATTATTTATTAATTATTATTTTCCTTTCCATATGGACAATCGTAAACCTACTTTTGCCCAACCCTGTATCAAGGTGCATAAAAATGTGGTTTCTTTGCAGCTTGGAGAAAGGCAATTGAGACTTAAAATATGCCAGCCATAGTTCTACAGGAATCTTCTCTGCTTTAGCCACTTTATAAAGCTCGGTGCTTATATATTGCATTTGCAATTGGACAATTATAGTCCATTAAAACCAATTTACCCACTACCATTTTAAAAAATATACATTACTCTGTAATTATATGTTGGTCAAACTTTACCATTATACTTTAAAAAATGAAATGGGCAGTTATTACCTGTGAAAATAGAAGCTTTAAAACAATGTTTTATTGTAAATGATACTCAAGGTGAAATTTTGCTACTCTATTTCTCTGATGCAGAGGAGAGTAGATGGTAGTGAGAAAGTACACTGAATATCAAGATCTGCTTGGTTAGCTATTGCTATAGTTATAAACAACAGACAGAAAAAAATGCTCCTTATGCCACAACTAACTTCTCTAGTGGATTCTGTGACCCAAGAGGTCCTTGCTCTGTTGCCCATCTTCATGGGTTGGACTCTGCCAAGGAGGGTCTGGAGCCAGGTCTGGGAGTAAGAGTCAGAGGATTCTGAAGAATAAAGTAAAAGGGACTGCAAGCTCCCCCAAGCAATCAGAAGTGGGAGCAGAGAAGAGAGTCAGAGAAGGAGAAAATGGCCAGGCAAGACCATAAGGTGCTAATCTGTGGTAAAGCCACGGCTGACCAGTGGCCAGGGGTCATGTCTAATATTCAATTTGAAATGGCATCCTAGTGATGTAAACTGTCCCTGTCACTTAACCTTCTTCAATGTTCTCAAACTTACAAATGCAAAGATGTCATGTGAGTGGGTGTTTTTAGTAGAAATCACAGAACTGGAGTGAATCCGGCATCTAATTAAACAAAATGTGAACTGGGATGGCAAGCGGAAACTGACTTCGTTCAGTGGAGGAAGGAGCCTATTCACAGCGACAACCACTAGAAGATGCTATGACATCTGCAGAAATCATGGGACACACTCTGCCCCACCACAAAGTACAAAATTGGTTTCACCCAAATTTACTTGTATCTGTAGGGGCAGAGAGATCTTGGCTGACATCAGCTACCACATATAAAAATCAAATTTGTAATAACAGCCATAAAAACTATAATTGATTAAGTGCCTACTCTGTGTCAGACGCTTCACATATATTCCAGTTTATTTCTATACACTAGCTATTGACTTCTTCATTCATGTTACCTTAGATTTTTAAATGAAAATGTATGCACATATCTGAAACACAAACTAAAAATGGAATCGTACACATGAACATATAACTCGTTCTTCCCAGAAGCTAAGGTGTTTTTTCTGTGTGTTTTTGTTGTTTAGTTTTTCTCATTATTATCATTATAAATAAAAAATAGCTTTTATTGATTTGGGCTCCCCACAAATAAAGATAACAATTTAAGAGCATTTACATCACTGTCAGCCTCCACCTTGCATGCCTGTTGTGCTTTTATTATGATTTCAATTTATGTAAACTTGTGTACTTGATATAGTAACTCCTCACTGTGAACAGTGGAAAATTTGTTTAGTCTTTTATGTTTGCCAACATATTCACTCACCCAGCTTCCAAGTTTTTAGAAAGAATGTTATTTTCACACTGTCAATGTCAATAGGATTGTTCTTAAACCATAATTAAGTTCTCCATGCTTTTTCCATACATTGATTCTAAAACCCCAAATCGAGTAAATAACATTGACAATGTGTTTATGTAAACACTGTTTACTACAGGACTAAGTAATGTAACTATCCATGAAGAAGAAAGTGCAAACCTATTACTAAACTCTGCCACTAAAGAAGTCTCTACCAAGTGTTAGTTTAATGTTTCAACTTTTAATTTTTTTCTAGCCTTCCCTCACTTCTGAGTCATATCTAGATTCTCCTTTTTATTGTGATCCTATCATCCTGCATAGCTTATTTTTTTTTTGGCATATTCGAGGATCTGGATATAAGAATTAGGGTTCAAACATTATTTTCTTTGAACATTTTGCTTTAGTTTCTTGTAGAGACCACCGTTTAACTTTTATTATAATTTCTGTCTGCTATTTTGCACTATTTCTTTTTTTTTGGTACGTGCCCCTAGTGGGAACTGAACCCAGGGGAACTCTCTGGTCCGCAGGCCGACGCTCCAACCGCTGAGCCAAACCAGCCAGGGCTAGTTTGCACTATTTCTGAGAGATTTTTTTCTTCCAGATTATTAATCAGATCTTCAGCTGTGTCAGTTTTATTATTCAGCCTTCCCGTTGCCACTTTTTAAAATTTGTTACTTCCAAGAAATAATTCTTTTCCTCAGACTATTCCTTTTTCACAGCAGCCTGTCCTGCTTAATGGATAAAATTTCTTTTAAATGTTTTCCAAAATGCATTTATTTTTAAAAGGTTGTATCTGTTCCCTACAGGGCCAGTGGCTTTGTTTGTTTTCTTTGTTCTCTCACTCACTAATTATTTGCTGAATTCCTACTATGTGCCAGGAAATGGTCAAAGCACTGCAGATGCAGCAGAACCAAATAGGGCTGTAGGAGAGAAGGAATTTGCATATTTGGAGGAAATATGAAAGAGGTAGAGTTTAGGGTACATACTGAGTGAGGGGAGAACTGCCTATAATTTCCTATTTGAGCAACTAGATGGAGAATGGCACTAGTCACTATACTGAAAACAAATAATAGGAATAGGAAATAGGAAAATCTCTCTATTTGTATGCTGGGTTTCTTTCTTTCTTCTTCTCTCTTTAATGAGGGAGAATCTGTAAATGCACTTTCAGACACACTTCGAAGTACTCATGGCACAATCAAATGAAGACCCCAATAAGCAACTGGGACAAGGGCCTGGCATTTGGGACTGCGGTCCATTACAGAGAAAGGATTTGGAGTCACCAGCTAAAGACTTGAATCGGGCCATTCATGAAATTTATAGATATAGAAAAACATTAGATCAGGGATAGAAGGCTGTGCCTAGGCATGGCTGACCCGTACTTCTGATTTATCCTTGGCTGACAGGAGAATTTGCAGGGCTGGCTTAATCCTGAACCTGGGCCCTAACCCATTACTCCTACTTAGTTCTCTAAACTCTAACTCCTACTCCATCAGTCCCATAGTCTTGGAGAGCCCTTTGGGGTCCTAGAACTAACCAAAATGTTTTCCCTTAGTTGTCTACACTGCATCTCAAACTTCCTAGAGGAAACGACAGTCTACCACCATCAGCACAGTGACTCAGTCTTCCCAAGGCTCAGGGGACAGAAGCTAGCTAAAGAGAAAGCCTAAGGCCCACCGCCACCAATTTGAGAAGCACAATGACAAGTCTTTGCTATCATTAGCCTTCCTTGGGTTCAGACAAGTGGAGGGGTCACCAAGGCATGCTCTTTAGAGATCCTTCCACCTATTTGTTCTCAAATAAAGGGTACGATTCACTTCAAATGCCTCTCTCCCAGGGTACGAGGAGTTCAGAGGTAGTTCATTGCCGTTTGGTTGACATGGACCTAGGAAATCACTGGGGTAAGAGCCACAAGCTTTGGAGGGCATTTGCCAGAATATTAACAGGAAAAAAAGAAAAAATGTAACCCAAATTTTAAAAATGAATCCACAGAAAGTTAGAAAAGCAAATTGGTAAAACCAAATAAGTTTCCATGTGCAAAGACATTTATATCTAGTTATTTCATTATATCCAAAGTCATATCAGTAATTGAAACTTATACAAAAAAGACTGTTTAAATTCACACACAGTAAAAATTAGTCCCAATTTTTAAGGCTCCCCTTTCTTTTAAAAAATTTTTTTATCCTCACCTGAGGACATTTTTTGATATTTTGTTCCGATGGAGTGGAAGAGAGAGAGAGAAAAACATCGACGTGAAAGACACAGACCCAACCAGGGCCGGGGACAAATTGCAACCGAGGTACGTGCCCCTTGCAGAACCGAACCTGGGTCTCTTCAGACCGCAGGCCGACGCTCTAACCGCTGAGCCAAACCGGCCAGGGCAAGGCTCCCTTTTCTTGACTCTCATAAAATGATGGACTCCGTGACAGAGATAAGACTGTGCTAAAGCATATTTTCTGTAAAGCAAATAATTATTCAATCTCTCCAAAAACAATAATCTGACAATGACAATGACAAAGATAGCTTCTCTTTTCAGGACCAAAAAAAAAAAACAAACAAAAAAACACCACGGTCGACTAGAGTGTTTGCTCTCCAGTTTGAGTTGAACTTTCAACTTTGCTGTAGTGCATTATATTGAATCCTGGCT
Organism: Molossus molossus; assembly: GCF_014108415.1. NCBI lineage: Eukaryota > Metazoa > Chordata > Mammalia > Chiroptera > Molossidae > Molossus > Molossus molossus. The sequence goes on along the minus strand of NW_023425344.1, from coordinate 105,189,754 downwards.
CTGTGCACATTAAACTGTCATCTTGTTTTGTCAGCTGCTGACATTCCACTTTCTCTGGAATACACATGTGGGTCTTTCTGTGGCTACTTCATTAACAGGTGCAAATATTGGACTGCTAAACAATAGCTAGAGGTGAAAATGAATGGTCATATTAACAAAAAAGGAGATCGATTCCTAAGTAGGAAAATGCAAATTAACAATGATAAAGATAATCAAAAGTTGTGATTAGAAATCATTTCTTACAAATATTTCTCATTTTCTTTTTAATTTGTGTGTGTGTATATATACATATACAACTAAAAATTCATAAAATTAAGAAATGAGTTTCCTTTATAATAGAAGTTATAATTTGCTTCCCATTGTAAGCACTTAAAAATGTTTAAAAAAACGACATTTACTACATATAATCTTCTAAATTAGGAATCAACAGCCAAGGTTTATAATAACAGAAGAAGCACAATTATGTTTAATAAGTACCAGAGAGCAGTTGTATTCCTTATCATGTCTTCCTTCTCTTGTTTCTTGTCATTGAAGGAGTCACCACATTCTTTCATTTCTCCTAATTTCCACAAACATACCTATTCTGAAACGTTGACTATTCTTTCCAGCATTTCTATCCTTGCCTCTTTCTCCTTTAAATCATCACTTATATTACTATCAAAGCAATCTTTCTAACTAATCCTGAAGATGATCTTCTGACCCTAAAACTTAATCTTGCTTTTGTATTAACATTTTTTTTCCTTTTTACCTCCTAAGCAAACTCTTTTTGAACAACAATAATGTTCAGTGGGTGGTGGTCGGTGAGCAGAGGGAATGACAAAACCACCAGAAGAGAGGACCAGCCTCGTGTGCTTATAATTTGGAGAGAAGAGACTTGAGAATTAGGAGCATTGAGACTAAAATATAAGGCTGTATGCAAACAAGCACTAATCATTGTGTAGACCAAAAGTCAAAACAAAACATTTTTCTACATACAGCACTAGTGAATTTGCTTCTAATAAGATCATTAAACAAGAGAATTTTTTCAAAAACAGGACAAGACTTTCTTCATTTGATGTGCCCCAAGGGTACCACTCCATGTCTGCCCAGGGCCTCAGAAACATTTTGGCAGATGACTGGGCTCTGAAGCCCTTGGGGTCCAAGTTGATCTAGGCCACATGCAAATCTCAAAGTTGTCTTCTCAAAGGCCTAGACACCCTCCAAATTTGATGTGGGGCTTGGCCTCTTCACTTGGCTCCAGATCATCCTAGACTTTATGTTCACTGCAAGTAGTTAGTATGTAGAAACAGCTTGCACATCTTCTATCAAATCAGCCAATTTGAAAAATGTGTAATGAAAACTCTTCCATGACGGAAATGTCTCTATTAAAGAAGATGAAGCCATTGTTTATAACAGCAACAGGAGTGAAACAGTATCTCCAGAAGGTAGCAGTACAGTGATGGAGATTGGTGAACTAAGTGGTGCTACTTCTATGGAGTGAAATACTGCACAGGAGTGATTATATCCATTCAGTGGCACTGAGTGAAGTTCCCCGTAGCTTGTTGTGTGTGCGAATCTGCATCAAGCCTTGTCTGAAAGGATGGTCACAAATGATTATCTCTGGGTGGCAGGATTCTTTTTACTTTTTCTTTTGACATTTCTTTACTGAGCAAATTTTGTATAAGTACAAATCTGTTTTATACAAGAAATTCAGACTTCTGGCTCTCACGTAGGATGCAAAAAAATCCCATTCCCACACTAATACCAAGAAAAATCCAAATACACTACAAAATGGCAACCGTTCTTGAACATATCAGAGAACTGAAGTCACAACCAGGTAACCCGCATTCCAGAGAGTGAGCCTGCCAAGGGGAGATGGACACACGAAGTCTCACCTACAGCAGAAGCAGTACCATGCCAGTTGCAGCATAAGCAGGTACAAAAAATAAGCTGAAATATAAAGAAAGACTGAAGGGCAAGTATGGGTCAGCAGAGCAGTCCAAAGTCGCTGGGACACGTGTTGAAGAGAGTTCATCCTCACAGCCCCTCCCACTGTCTCCTACCAGATGCTCATGAGAAAAACTGAAGGCAGCACAGGAGACTTATGATGGTGCAGGCCTGGGGACAGGATCAGCTGCTGCTAAGAGAAAAGTACTTTCCCCAAGCACTTCTATCCTAGGAAGCGAAAGTCTTAAGCCCCTGGGAGAGGGGAAGCAAACTCTTTGGTCAATCAGACTCAAACAAGGTGATCAGTGGAAAGAAACTAAAAAAGTAAGAACAGTTTGATAAACAGTCTGGTAAACTAAGCTATATTCTGATTTTTTTTCTTGTGATTATAAAGCTCTGTTCAAAGTAGGACATTTTGAAACTACAGAAAAAAAATAAAGAAGAAAAGTTAAAATGAAAAATTCTGCAGCACACCAAAAAATACATTTTTGGCTGATCTGACAAAAAAAGGTGATCTGTGGAGAAGCGTTAGGCATCAAGCCCTCTTCACTTCACAAAGGGCTGGGAGGGAAGCAAAGCTCTTCCTTACATGGAATAGATAAAGACATATTATGGCAAGGGGAAAATAAAAGAAACATCCTTCTCCTCTAGATGAGGGGTTGATAATTATCGTCCTGGCTGGTTTGGTTCAGTAGTTAGAGAGTCGGACTGCAGTCCAGAGAGACCCGAGTTTGGTTCCCGCTAAGGGCATGTACCTTGGTTGCAGTTTGTCCCCAGCCCTGGTTGAGTCATGCGGGGGGCAACCACTCGATGTGTCCCTTTCACGTCGATGTTTCTCTCTCTCTCTCTTCCTCCCACTCTATCTAAAAAAAAAAAAGTTGATAAATATCTTAAGCCTTAGAGACTAATAATACCACGTGGAGTTTTCTAGTAATCAGGAGGGCTAGGAAACACCTAACCAAGGTCAACTTTAGATACAAGGCAGAAGTAGATTACCCCAGGGAGGAGGGGCAGGAATCTTGAGAAAGATCACCTCTAAGGGCCAGGCATACAGCATTTCCCAGAGACCAAGATGTGATTGGAACAAGGGAAAACCATCTCTGCTCTCACTTATGAAGTACCAGGCAATAGCAGCCTATTACCAAGGGAGAAATATATACACAAAGGGAGAAAAACCCTGTGGCACAGGTGGACAAGTTCTGCTGAAAGCTAAGGGTGCAATAGCACACACAAAAAGAGCTTTGTTACGCTAGCTCCTACTCTAAACACACACAGCTATCACAAGGAATATCTAGGCTGTGGTCCGCTGAAAGGAACCATAGCAACAACCAAACTCAACACAACTTCTGGCTATACTGGCTCAGCCCCTCACAGCCCGATAGAAGAAGAGGCATGCCACCCTGGCCAGGTGGCTAAGTTGGCTGGGCATTGTTTTATACATCAAAAAGGTTACAGGTTTGATTCTCAGGCAGGCACTTACCTAGGTTGTGAGTTCAATCCCTGGTTGGGGTACATATGGGAGGCAACCGATAGATGTTTTTCTCTCACATTGATCTCTCTCTCTCTCTCTCTCTCTGTTCTTTCCTCTCTTTAAAATCAATAAGGATGCTCAGGTGAAGATTTTAAAAAAGGAAGAAGCAGCATGCCATTGCCAGGTATGAATAGTGTTTACTTCAATCTCCACTAGTCTATAAAAGACATCTGGTATTCAATAAAAAATCATGAGGTGCACAAATGGGCAAGGAGAAAAGAACTTATTGTCAGGAGACAAAGCAATCAACTGAACTAGATTCAAAGATGACTCAGATTTGAGAACTATCTCATAGGGACTTAAAAATAACTATAATTCAAATGTTGAAGTACGTAAGACAAAAAGTGAACAACATGCATGATACATAATAGGGAATTTCAGCATATAGATGGAAAATATTTTTAAAAAACAGTCAAATGGAAATACTAGAAATAAAAAAGACAATACCAAAGATGAACAATTTCTTTGATGGACTGATCAGTAGACTCAATATAGCTGAGGAAAACAGTGAATTTGAAGTTAGGTTAAAAGAAATTTTCCAACTGAGACAAAGAGGAAAACATTATTCAAAATTACTAAGCAGAACACCCAAGAGTTGTGGGACAATAGCACAGTTTAATATAGGTCTCCTTGGGGTCTTAGAAGGAGTTGGGAGAGAAAATGGAGCAAAAGAAATTATTGAAATAATGGTGAAAGGCTAATAAACCACAAATTCCAGAAGTTCAATCAGGAGACAGAGATGGAGCGAGAGCGAGAACGAGAGACAGAGAGAGAGAGAAGAGAGTGATAGAGAGAGAAACAACTAACACCCAAAAAACATTATAATCCAACTGTTGAAAAGCAAAGATAAAATCTTGATGGCATTCCAAAGTAAAAGACTCATTAGAGAAACACAGTGAAAATTTACAGTAGATTTTTTTTTTTGTCAAGAAGTATGCAAGAAAAAAAAATGAAATGACATCTTCATAGTATTAAAATAAAAATGTCAATCCAGGCTTCTACACACAGAATAGTTCTGTCAAAAATGAAGACAAAATAACATCCCCCCCCCCCCCCAGACAAACAAAAGCTGAGAGAATTCATGGCCAGCAGACCTGTACTATAAGAACTGGAAAAAAAAAAAAAGTTTTTGGGAAGAGGGACCATGATACTAGACAGAAACTTAGGTCTACATAAAGAAATTAAAGCTCTGGAAATGGTATAAATAAAGGTGTCAAATGCAAATCTTGCTATGACAAATTATATCAGTTATTGTTACACAAAAATATTTGTATTAAAAATTTTTGAAGGGTACAATGTGTCAAGAATTCCCAAAACTATCCTTTTCGTTGGAAACATTGGAAAAATTATGCAAAGGCATATAAATCAAGACCGATGAGCTGGCTTTTATGAGTTTCACAATGACATGCAGGAAACACTCTTTTTATTGCTAAGACAAAGCTATTTGGTGGGAGATTTCAAAGGTGCCTGACTTCTTACTAATCTCTTATCAACCAGTTGCTTACCCAAGAGATTCTGAAATCTCTTTTTGTTGCTTTCTTTTTTTTATCCTCACCTGAGGACATTTTTTTCAGTTTTTGTTCAGATAGAGTGAGAGGGAGAGTGACAGAGAGAAACATTGACGTGAAAGGGACACATCGAGTGGTTGCCACCCACACGACCCCACCAGAGCTGGGGACAAACTGCAACTGAGGTACGAGCCCTTAGCGGGAACTGAACCTGGGTCTCTCTGGACCGCAGGCCGATGCTCTAACCGCTGAGCCAAACTGGGCAGGGCTTTGTTGCTTTCTTAATACTTATTCTCCTAGCTCTTCCAATGGTGGAATAAGAATCTGAAATAGTATATTGATATCTTTCTACTTTTAATATGAAAACTACCTTTAAAATATGCTTATGACTTATTTAATGTAAACTAGATAGAAATGTTATATAGGTTAATCAAAAGCCACTTGCATCTTCTCAACTAGAGAAATAGACCGCCAGAATTATACTCCATGTTGCCTAACATGTTCACCAATTTTGGTGGTATGAGACCAAATATAAGTTTACTGTGTACTCTCAACCATTACGCGCTTCATAACAGTTCATGACATTGGTTGCAGGTAACTTGTTTTTCTATTCCTGACATTTATATACTCATACATGCAACAAAGTAATGAGTCCCACCTGAGATTGGTGAAGAAGATCCTCAGACTATTTTCAAAATTTTTATTTATTTATTTTTTAATTTAATTTTTAATTTTTTAATTTTATTTTTGTTACAGATGTTTCTCTTTTTTTACCCCATTAATACCCTCCTTCCCCCCCCGCCCCATCCCCGGCTTTGTTGTCCATGTCCATTGGTTATGCATACATGCATATAAGTTCTGTGGTTTATCTCTACCCAACCCCCTACACCTTCTTCTGAGGGTTGTCAGTCTGTACCATACTTCCGTGTTTCTGGGTCTACCCTATTCCTCAGACTGTTGTATTCATTCCATTCCATATATGAGTGAGATCATGTGGTATTTGTCTTTTTCTGCTTGGCTTATTTCACTTAGGATAATACTTTCCAGGTCCCTCCATGTCATCTCAAAGGATGAGATCTTTCTTTCTTATAGCTGCATAGTACTCCATTGTGTATATGTACCACTGCTTTTTTATCCACTCGTCTACTGATGGACACTTGGGCTGTTTCCAGATCTTAGCTATTGTAAATAGTGTTGCTATGAACATGGGGGTACATATATTCTTTCTGATTGGTGTTTTAGGCTTCTTAGGGTATATTCCTAGAAGTGGAATCACTGGGTCAAATGGAAGTTCAATTTTTAATTTTTTGAGGTAACACCATATTGTTTTCCATAGTGGCTGCACCAGTCTGCATTCCCACCAGCAGTGCACTAGAGTCCCCTTTTCTCTGCACCATCACCAACACTTGTTTGATGATTTGTTGATGAGGTAGTTCTGACAGGTGTGAGGTGATACCTCATTGTTGTTTTAATTTGCATCTCTCTGATGATTAGTGATGTTGAGCATTTCTTCATATATCTCTGGGCCATTTGTATGTCCTCTTTGGAGAGGTGTCTATTCAGCTCCTCTGCCCATTTTTTAATTGGGTTCTTTGTCTTCCTTTTGTTGAGTTGTATGAGTACTCTATATATTTTGGAAATTAACCCCTTATCTGATGTATCATTGGCAATGATGTTCTCCCATACAGTGGGTTGCCTTTCCATTTTGATGGTTGTTTCTTTTGCTGTGCAGAAAAATTTTAGTTTGATATAGTCCCATGTGTTCATTTTTTCCTTTGTTTCTGTTGCCTTAAGTGATGTATCATTGAAAATTCTGCTGCGTATGATGTCTGCAATTTTGTTGCCTACATTTTCTTCTAGAATTTTTATGGATTCACGGGTCACATTTAAGTCTTTTACCCATTTTGAGTTTATTTTTGTGTATGATGTAAGTTGATGGTCTAGTTTAATTTTTTTGCATGTAGCTGTCCAATTTTCCCAACACCATTTATTAAAGAGGCTGTCTTTACTCCACTGTATGCTCTTGCCATCTTTGTCAAATATTAATTGAGCATATTGCCTTGGGTCATTTCTGGGTTTTCAGTTCTGTTCCACTGGTCTATATGACTGTTCTTGTGCCAGTACCAGGCTGCTTTGATTACAGTTGCTTTGTAGTATAACCTGATATCTGGTATTGTGATCCCACCTACTTTGACCTTTTTTTTCAAAATTGCTGAGGCTATTCGGGGTATTTTTTGGTTCCATATGAACTTTTGAAGTATTTGTTTTAGTTCTGCGAATTATGTCATTGGTATTTTGATGGGGATTGCATTGAATCTATAGGTTGCTTTTGGTAGTATTGACATTTTAATGATGTTAATTTTTCCAATCCATGAACAAGGTATGTGCTTCCACTTTTTTATATCTTCCTCTATTTCTTTTTTCAATGACCTGTAGTTTTCTGCAAATAGGTCCTTCACTTCTTTGGTTAAGTTCATTTCTAGATATCTTAATTTTTTGCCGTGATGGTAAATGGGATTGTTTTTTCAGTTTCTCTTTCTGTGAGTTTATCATTGGTGTATAAGGATGCCATTGATTTCTTGACGTTAATTTTGTATCCTGCTACATTGCCAAATTCATTTATTAAGTCTAGTAGATTTTTGATGGAGTCTTTAGGGTTTTCTATGTATAATATCATGTCATCCGCAAATGATGACAGTTTCACTTCCTCCTTTCCAATTTGGATCCCTTTTATTTTTTCTTCATGTCTGATTGCTGTGGCTAAGACTTCCAGTACAATGTTAAATAAGAGTGGCGAAAGTGGACATCCCTGTCTTGTTCCTGTTCTTAAGGGAAATGTTTTTAGTTTCTGCCCATTGAGTATGATGTTGGCTGTAGGCCTTTCATATATGGCCTTTATTATGTTGAGATATGATCCCTCTATTCCCACATTGCTGAGCGTTTTTATCAGAAATGGGTGCTGGATTTTATCTAATGCTTTTTCAGGGTCTATTGATATGATCATGTGGTTTTTATTCTTCATTTTGTTTATGTGGTGTATAACATTTATTGATTTGCAAATATTGTACCAGTCTTGCACCCCTGGGATGAATCCCACTTGGTCATGGTGAATAATTTTTTTGATGTATTGCTGGATTTGATTTGCTAGTATTTTGTTCAGGATTTTGGCATCTATGTTCATCAGGGATATTGACCTGTAGTTTTCTTTCTTTGTAGTGTCTTTTTCTGGTTTTGGAATTAGAATTATGCTGGCCTCATAAAATGAGTTTGGAAGTCTTCCTTCTTCTTGAATTTTTTGAAATAGTTTGAGGAGAATGGGTGTTAGTTCTTTTTTGAATGTTTGGTAAAACTCCCCCGTGAAGCCATCTGGGCCTGGGCTTTTGTTTGCTGGGAGAGTCTTGATTACCTGTTCAATTTTTTTTTAGTTGTTATTGGTCTGTTCAAGTTTTCTATCTCTTCCGGGTGCAGTCTTTGGGAGACTGTGTGTTTCTAGAAATTTGTCCATTTCCCTTAGATTGTCAAATTTGTTGCCATATAATTGTTCATAGTAGGTGTTAACGATCTTTTGTATTTCTGTGGTGTCTGTTGTTACTTCTCCTCTTTCATTTCTGATTTTGTGCATTTGGGTTTTCTCTCTTTGTTTCTTGGTGAGTATAGCTAAGGGTCCATCAATCTTGTTTATCTTTTTGAAAAACCAGCTCTTTGTTTCATTGATCCTTTGAATTGTTTTTTTGGTCTCTGTGTCATTTATTTCTGCTCTGATCTTTACTATTTCCTTCCTTCTACTTGCTCTGGGGTTTTCTTTTTGTTTGCTTTCTAATTCTTTAAGTTGTGAGGTTAGACAGTCAATTAGAAATTTTTCTTGTTTCTTGAAGTAGGCCTGTAGTGTTATGAAGTTCCCTCTCAGAACTGCTTTTGCTGAATCCCATAGATTTTGTGTTGTTGTGTGTTCATTTTCATTGGTTTCCAGGAAATTTTTTATTTTCAAGATTTTTAAAAGCCTAAATAAAAGTGTAGCTTGATTCTGTAATAGAGTTACACAGTTAACAAAACTTAAGAACTCTTTAGATCTAGCCAGCATTAAATCAGTTCAGTGAAATCTCACTGATCATCTACGTTTCATCAGATATGCAAGTTAGGAGTAATATATAATACATGAATAAACATGGAAAAAAACCAATAACGTTTTTTTTAAAGTTCAGGTTTTCTTGATGAACAAGAAGAGATTAAACTGAGGAAAAGAAAACAAAGGGTACCAAATGAAGAAAAGTTTAAATACCACCCTCCATGAAAACACATTCCTAAAGAAAATTGATATTTGTTATAACTTACATAAACATAGCCTTAGGGTTTGGGAGAAAGCTGGGACCTGGAGACTCTAGGCCTGAAGAAATCAGGGCTGGAGAAACTAACAAGTTGGTAGTGCTGGATGCACAGAAGGCAGATAAGAGTCCAATGCCAGTGTCCAAAGGGCATGGCTATCTAGGGCTTGATTCTGGCCTTGAGCATCAGTAGAGAAGCAGTCCTATAAAAGCACTCCTAGCACCAAGCAACAGAATTGATATATGCCATAATGGCAATTAGGATGAGTGACAGCATGTCAAATTGTTCAGTCTTCTATGGGGTAAGACCCAAGTCTGGGCAGATTCAGGACTCTGGTCAAATGACCTGGTGTTTAAGACAGGCCTCAACTCGCAATGGGAACTGGAGAGACACCCACAGCTGAAACCCTGGCAAATGGAATGAAGCAACACCATGCAATGAGGAACGAGATGGTGTTCCCGAGAGTCAAGAACAGCATTTCTTCTGCTACCACCAAGGTGATGTTACATGTGGTCAGGATCTAGCATCTGACCCCACGACTGAAAATGTCTAGGGAAGACTAGAAACTTATACAAATCTCTAATTTATCTTTTTTTGATTTTCATGGTAATGTCTTAGGTCTTTAAGTTAAATGATACTGAAATATACATTCTACAAATAAAATTTTATAATTGTCCTCCAACAAAATAAACAAGAAGAGACAAAGCATAAAACACCTCAATTGATTTGAGCAATAATTTTTTATTTGTGTAACAAATATTAAATATTATTTTCACTAAACTATTTTCAGTTCCAAATATTTTAGTTCCCAAATACAAATAGAAAGTATTCAATTTGTCATCAAACTACTCAGAATAAAATACTGTAGAAAGTGAAAGCCACCTTTCAGTTGAATCTTAAATAGGATATTAATTTTCCTATTCAATTCTCTGAGAGGAGACTCTAAAAATGAATTAATTTTAATGCTAAATAAAAATTTTGATTTTAAAATAAAACAAGTAATTGTAGTATATTATTTCAATTATCTCTATATTTTAAAGTTATTCATGTTATGAGACAAAGATCCAGTATAAGGAGAATTTGTTTGCGTCAACATAATCTATCAAAATACAGTAAAGAGTCTTGGGCAACATCTGAAGACAAAGCACATGTCCAGGATTGTTCTGGCTCTATTTCTGCACCACCCTCGGGGGCCAGACCAACAATGCTAGCTTTCCTCTGCAGAACTATTAAATGCCTATTTTATCAAACCAAGCCAAGGAAAAAAAAGAATGAAATAATGAAACAATGAACAGATTATACTATTTTCTTCTCTGATGGTGTTCATTTTAAACTTCGTGTGCAATTTAGTCTAATAAAGAGGTTGTAGAGGGGAGAAATGGGAAGTTTCAGAAAGATTTTTTCTCATCCACCTAGCCTATATACTATATACCTATAATACTAATTCTATTCCTATAATAATAGCTGTAAAAAAATACTAGCTTGCAGGGTAACTATGGTTATAATTGCGGAACTATTGCAAATATATTTCGCCTCACAATTCTTGAATGAAAAGAATAATGTTCTAGAGTTTTAATTAAAGTCTTATACAAACTACAAATTGCTTTGTGTTGTGTGAACTTTAAGAATGGGAAAATGATTGACTTTGTCCCATGTCCCATTTCCCACACAGGAGGGTCCTGATGCTTTTTGCAGATCTAAGCACACACCATATGTTCCATCAGCAGAGACCAGGTTACCTCATGGAAGCTCAGAAATCTTCCAGGGAAGCATTCACTGGGTGCAACCTTAATTAACAAATTACCCTGGCTGGGGGTGGGGCAGGGGGATCTGGAAATCCAATTTATCCTTGTTATGTGAAACCTTCATATTTGAAATGTTATACAGATATCAAAAAATAAACTTTGCACAAAACACTGTACAAATAATAAATTTTAAGTTGTGAAATCGTTCATAAATAGAAATCAGACAGCAATGTTCACAGCACGTTTTTCAGACTGGCTAAACACTCCGTTTATCACTGTGTACTCCACCGAGGGGAGCATGTGTGCTGTTCCCACCGAATGACACAGATTTCAAAAAATAAGTATGATTAATTGGATAAGTTAAATGACTGATTTGGAAGTTCCTGTAGCAAGCTCTCCATTTGGTCATTTACACGTGGTATTAGAAAACCTTTAAAGATAATTTTTAAGATGTCCAACTACCTAAATATAATAAAATATTTAAAAGAGAGAAACACAAAAATTATAACCAGAGTGCATACACATATAGTTAATCTATAGTAAAGAATAGACCACATGGAAGGTGATACAAGGGAGCCCTTATAATAACAGAATTATTATTAACAACAAAAGTATATATGTTAATAACAACAGTGAACTAGAAAACTACATTACACTGTAAAATCAAGTTAATTAATATAAAGATGTAAACACCAGGTTACATCATCTATCCCCTCCCCCCATCCAATTTTTACTTATTGTTACACATTAACTTCAGAGTCTATTCAGTTGACAAAAGGTACTGTTATGCTTTGGAAACAGCAAGATAACCATAACAGCCATCAGAAGGAAAAACTGTTAAACTAAGAGAAAATCCTATGAAGTGACACCTTCTCAGAGATCCTGTCTGCCTTTGTCTGTCCTTTATTGTGCATTTTCTGTGGGTGAGAACAGGTAGAATTTCTGCTCCTTGTGGCTGTGATTTTGAAAACTCAGTTCTGATCTGTAAATTGAGGACTCTGGTGTTTCTAAACGGGAATTCTAGGATATAGTTCCAGCCCTGGGCTTGCTGGAGGGATGGGGCAGCTCCCCCCTGCTGCTGTCATCTCCAGCTTGGAGGACTCATCACTCTGTCCCAGTGACTAACTCTGCTCTGCAGCCCTGTCCCCTTCATCTCAGAGCCTCAGAGCCCAGAACCCTGCCATCCGGTCTGATTTCTGGCAGCTGACAGAGCCTTCTAGACCGAGATACTGCTTCGACCACAGGCGCGCTCAGTCCAAGGCTTGGCCTAGAGCCCCTCACCCAGTAAGGCTGGTCTCTCTGCCCAGTCAGCAGGCAGCATTGCACACTCCAGCAGGGGTCTTTTTTGTTTGTTTCTTTGTTTTGTTTTATTGTTCGTGTGTGTGTGTGTTTGTGTGTGTGTGTGTGTGTGTGTGAAAATAAAAGATTCCCAAGACCAGGACCTGGATTCTAAAAATCTTACTTCTAGAATCCAAGCACTGCCCAGTCGTGTGTCAAATTTCTCCCCAAATGTCATTCTCCTCCTTGAGAAATTACATTGGTTTCCAGTAGTCTACACTTCTGAACTTTCTGCAAAGTGGAAATGTTTTTAGAGGACAATGCTTTTTCTCAGCTCCTGGGGAGTGCCTTTCACTGGACAACACCCTGGCCTCTCTCTGCCTGCTGTGTCACTCCTGCTGGGTTCGAGCGGTGAGCCCTCCGCCTGGGGAGCTGCCGTGAGCTGCCCAGGTCTTCTGTGCCCGTCTGGAGGATGACACAGGAGGTAGGCTCTGCTCTGCTCCTCCATGCCCTGGGTGTTAGGAGGCAGATTCTGCCCCCTGTGGGAGAAAGAGGAAGAACATGTGGAAACTAGACTGAATATGGGAAATCAAAACATGCAGGCAGAGAGACTCTCTGTGAAGTGCTATGCGTTGGTTAGACAAGTCATCAATTAGCTTCTCAGCTTTCAGTGTCAGTGTGAAAAAGGAGCCTTGATTAGTTACACAATTCACAGTGCCCATAGGAAAGATCAGTTACTCAGAGAAATACAACTGTTCCCATAACTAAGGCCAGAGGAAAGTTCCGCAAAGGACCATCATAAAGGGAGGCATTGTGTAATGCCATGAGCAGTGCCTCAGCAATGCCTGCATAACAAGCCGACACTGAATTTAACATCACAGAGGTACTTCTTGACATGTCCTTTTTGTAGATCAACTGCCTCTGCCTCGGATCCAGCAAAAGCAATTCTGATTATTTGGGGAAAGATGGATAGGGACAGCAATGGCAGATAATTCCTGCATGCATGGCTCTGATAGTGTGAGTTAATCCAGGTGTCTATTTAGAATACTACAAGCAAACATTCTGTATACCTGCATGTCCTTCTCAGCTTCTGATAAGATATTGGGTAGTAATGAGTCAGAGATTATACACCCTAGAAAGTGCTCAGAATATGGCTTCTCTGTTTTGCTAATTTAATAGAGATCTATAAGGCTTAGTGACTAAGCTAAATAAACCACTGAGCTGGGGGTAGTGGTGGCATTCTCTTGGGTAAGTTAAGGGACCTAACGAGACATATTGGTGCCGTGAAGAGCAGGCAGAGCCCCCGCCCAGATGTGTGCAGAGAGTATGGGGAGTCAGGCGTGTTGGGACTGTTGACCTTGTGGATGTTGGAGGTGAGATGCGATGTGCAGTTGCAATACTGTGAACAGAACAGGGGCCCCTGTGCAGATGAGATGTCACAGGGTGTGCCCATTGAGCTTCTTACCACAGGCTGCTCTTGCTTTGCAGACTTCTTCAGAGTCTTAACTCTTTTTGTCTTAACATGCACTGGCTTGATGGAGGTAGGTCCGGTCCTGGACGTCAACCTGGGCTGTGAGGACCATGGCGACAAAGTGCCCTCTATCTCCTTGACACAAAGAGAACCAACTTGTTACTCTCACATCACTCTGCAGATTTGTGTCCCTTTCTTTTCCTCCCTTGCCCCGAGCTGAAATAGCAGGGTAAAAGTTTTCAGACCCATAGGACCTGGATCTGCAACCCACCCCCTGGCCTGATTTAATTTGCAAGTTGTCTTTCCCCCCACTCCTCCCAGTGATGCTAGTGTAGAAAACAAAACATACCATCACATCAGTGTTTTCTGGAAGCACCTGGAAAAGTGGAGCAGGGTGAGGTAGTAGCTTGAGGTTTGTTATCTTATTAATATTAAGGCGGGGAATGGAAGGTAGGAGTGAAGGGACAGGAGTCTGGAGAGAAGGCATTGTGCCCGAGTTCTGTACACGAGGATAACACTGTTTCCTCTCCTTATGCCAGGCTTGCTTTCTCAGCTGCTTACACTCACTCTTTCCTTCTCACTGTTCTCAACGTCAGTCTTCTGGTCTCCCATTCGCACTTCTTGCCTCACTCTTAAGCATCTTCTCTTTCAAACTCAGATGTTTGCTGAACATAGCAAACTCTGTATGCTATGTATAGAGTCTTCAACCCAGATGCCAAAATAAGAGAAGCACAGAATGAAAAGGGGGGAGGGGGGAATAAAAATTAAATGCAAACCTTGCCAAAATTTAGGTTGTCAACCTTTCTTCTCGTTTCCATTTCCTCTTTATGTTTATTAACCTGTGAAATTAAAGGCTCATATCATTTGCTATTGTTTGCAAAGATTAAAAAGGATAATTTTCTAGAAAACTTACTTAAGCAATGAAAGAGTATCATCTTAAACCATTTGACTGTCAAAATTATTATGGAAAAATAAATTATAATGTTGAATATAAATTAGAAGAGAAAATAATTTTTTTAAATTTTATGTAGAAAAAGTATTTAAAAAAATGAACAGATTTGCAATAGCTATGATCTGGAAACAGTTCAAGTGCTTATCAGTAGATGAGTGGATAAAGGGGCTGTGGTACATTTACACAATGGAATATTACGCTGCTGTAAAAAATAAGGGTCTCTTAATTCTTTGAGACAGCATGAAGGGACCTAGAGAATATTATGCTAAGTGAAATAAACCAGTCAGAAAGACAAGTATCGCATGATCTCACTTATATATGGAATCTAATGTACAAAATAAACTGATGAACAAAATAGATCCAGAGACATGGAAGCAGGGAACAGATGACAGATATCAGAAGGGAGGCGGGCAGGAAGAGATAAACCAAAGAACTTATATGCATATATGCATAACCAATAGTGTAGTGAAGTCCTGGGGTGGGGGACCCCAGAGCAGGGTGGAGGGGGTCAATGAAGGGAAAAGGGGGACATCTGTAATACTTTAAACCATAAAGATAAAATTTTAAAAATACAGGAAATTCTAAGGCAAAAAAAGTGAACAGAAATAGACAAAACTATAAATATTTACAGTCATTAGCATTTGTTCATGGCTTTAAGCATAATAGAGATTATAGAGGAATGTTCACTGTTTGCTAATGTGGTGATAATTTGTTTCATATATTATTAAAATAGCTATAAGTCTCAGGCCATATAAGATTGTTTTTGGAGAAAATTCAGATAATTTAATAGTCACATTTAAATACTGTAATAAATGTATTTTATTTATTTTAATTATTATTCTTTTTAATCCTCACCCAAGGATATGCTTATTAATTTTAGAGAGAGAGGAAAAGAGAGACAGAGAAACACTGATCAGTTGTCTCCCATACATGCCTTGACCGGGGATTGAATCCTCAATCTAGGTATGTGCCTTGACCGGGAATCAAACCCACAACATTTTGGTGTATGGAATGAGGCTCCAACCAACTGAGCCACTTGGCCAGGGCAATATGAATGTAACCTTACATTTAAAAGTCTAGCAACCTTCATTTAGTGGTTTGTAAAACTAAAACACTGAGTTAACTTGATGGAATTTTACATTTGTTGCAGAAGCATCTGGACTTCCACATGAATTTATCGCCAAGCCCACCTTTGTGAGTTTGCATCCAACTATGATGAGCCTACATATGTCAAGTAGGCAGAGGCCCTTTGTGCTGAACACCAAACCAACCTAATTGAAGTTGATGACAACAAGAAGCCAGGGGAATGGGTAGGTCTCTGAAAAATTGAGAGAGAGAGAGAGGGGAAGTCCCATAAAGTGGCTGGTTGCAGTTGAGTGGTGGTAAAGGACTATGGCAAAGAGTCTCAGGCAAAGCATGTCATTGAGGAGGACTTCAAAATGCAAGAAATAAACAAATAAACTTGGCTTTAGTTTCTAAAAAAAAAGTCAATTTTCATTCCTAGGCATTAAAGATATTTTATCAATATTTAAAAAATTGAAATATAATCGACATATAGCATTAATTCTAGGTGTACAACATAATGACTCAGTATTTGTATATATTGCAAAATGATCAGCACAAAAAGTCTAGTTAATATCCATCACCACACAGTTTCAATTTTTTTCCTGTGAGAACTTTTTTTTTTCTATTTTGTTCTTTTTTTTTTTATTTAATTTATTTATTTTTTATTGATTAATTTTTGTTACAGAGATTCTCCTTTTTTCCCCCACTGATTCCCCCCCTCCCCCTCCCCTCCCTGCCCCTTCCCCAGATTGTTGTCCATGTCCACTGTTCATGCATACATGCGTATAAGTTCCGTGGTTCATCCCTCCCCCACCTCCCCACTCCTTAGGGGATTGTCAGACTGTACCCCGCTTCCCTGTGAGAACTTTTAAGATCTACTTTCTATGCAACTTTCAAATATATAACACAGTATTATTAACTATAGTCATCTTGCTGTACATCCCCATGACTTATTTATCTTGTAACTGGAAGTTTATACCTTTGATCACCTTCACCCATTTTGCCCACCTTCACCACCTCCCACCTCTGGCTACCACCAATCTGTAATCTGTATTTATAAGTTTGGTTTTTTGTTTTTGCTTTTGTTTTAGATTACACAAAGTGAGAGCATACAATATTTGTCTTTCTCTGTCTAACTTATTTCACTTTGCATAATTTCCTCAAAGTCCATCTATGTTGTCACACATGCCAAAAATATATTAATGCATGCTTTAATAATGTGAATTTTAATAATACAAATTTATAAGTAATGTCAGTGATTCCAATTCTGAGTAATCTTATTGTGAAATAAGCAATGGTGAAAAATACATCTAATCATTAATCTCATTGGTATCTAAACATCAACTATAATGTATTTTCAAAAATATCTCTTCCCTACTGATTGATCAGAATTCAATAGACCACAACTTTGTCTCATGAAATCTTAGGGTCTTGGAGGTCAGTAACTGATGTCCATAAAGGACTGTGCTTAGGTGATCTAAGTGGGTTTAAATTCAAGGCTAATATTATAATCAACCTCCATTAAATTGGTTTAAAAATAATTTTCTCACCCTGACCAGTTTTGCTCAGTGGTTAGAGCCTAGGCCCGTGTACCAAAGGATCTTGGATTCAATTCCAGTCAAGGGCTTGTACCTGGGTTGCAGGTTTGATCCCCGGTCCTGGTTGGGATAGTACGGGAGGCAACCAATGTGTCTCTCTCACATCACTGTTTCTCTCTCTCTCTCTCTCCTCTTCCCTCCCTCCCTTTCACTCTCTCTAAAAGCAATGGGAAAATATCCTTGGGTGAGGATTTAAAAAATAATAATAATTTTTTATACCACTATAAGAAGTTGCTAGAAATATTGAATAAAGCATTCCTTAATCATTAAAAAGTATTTATTGAGTGCATACTGTATACCAGATACTATCCTAGGTGCTGAATGTACAATGATAAGCAAAATAGACAATGACATAAAACCATTTTAGGTGGGATTCATTTAGATGAAGCAGTCAGGGAAGACCTCTCCTAAGGAGATGACATTTGGCTGAGATCAAAAGAGAGAAACAGAGTAACCATGTGAGAAGTGGACAGAAGTAGGGGAAGAAGGTATAGGGGAAATATCCATACCTTCCCCTTGACTTTGCTGTGAACCTAAAACTGCTCTAAAAAAGAAAGTCTATTTTTTTTTAAAGTGGGAAGAAGAGCATTGCAAGCAGAAGAAAGAGCATATGCCATGACCCCAGAGGAGGGAAGAGCTGGGAGGGTGTGCAAAAATCAGGGCGAAGGTGCAAAGTTTTAATTTTATTTTAAATGCAATAAGAATACCATTGAATAATTTTAAGCATGGGGGTGTGTCATGATAATATTTATATTATGAAGACATCATTCTGGGGGACCTATGTTTCTGGTCATGGACAAGTAGCTGCTTTCAAGTTGACCCTCCCACAGATGACAACTATAAATTTTGGGGAAAATATTGAAAAAGCAGCTATCTGAAGATGATAAAAAGAGATTAAAAGCAAACAGGTTTTGGAGGGCACTTCAAAGAATGGGATTTCCCATTTTTATTGCCTTTAACTTGGCAGTGCCCTGTACTAGGTGGAGGACCTAAAACAATGATGAGAAACTGGCAGCCTTGCAGGTTTGCTGTGGACAGAGTTCAGGGCAACCACAGTCAGTGAAAATGAGGCAAAGAAACCCCAAGGATAGCTAGTCTGAGGAGCCCCAAATTCTGTGCATAAACTCAATACAAATCTCTGGATGATGCCTGAACCAGGGTTGCAACCAAATGAGGACTAACAGATTGAGTTGAGATTTGAGCTGCCTCCCACTGCAGGTGAGACAGAACTTGCAGTTGGAGCCCAACCAAATTAATTACCTGATTGTAAAAAATAACACATAACATTCATAATGTCTATAAAATCCGAAAATACTCAACATGCAAATATGTAAGAATATGTGACCTATTTTTGTGTGAAAAGACTATTGAGATGGCAGCTCAAAGATAGTGAAATAGGATCTCTAAAGTGCTGAAATAAAGAAACACTAATAACCCAGAATTCTATATTGAAAGTGTCTTTCAAGATTAAAAGCAAAAGAAAGATATTTTCAGATAAAGAAAGAACAGAGAGATGTATCACCAGCAGATCTACCTACAAGAAAAGTTAAAAGAAACTCTTTAGACTGAAAGGAAACCTACATAAAATCTCCCATCTTTAGGAAGGAATAAAGAGCATCAGAAATGATAAATATATAACTATTTTGTCCTAATTTATTTCATTACATTAGATTGTTTAAAGCAAGAAGTTTAATCTGATATAAATATAATACATAGGATAACTCTAACTTGAAGAGTAGAGAAATAAAATAAATCTATATAAACAGACCTATATATTTTAAAATTTTAAATATTTTACATGAAATTGCCCAATATTAACTGTAAGTGGATTGTTAAAAGTTAAAGATGTAAATTATAATTGTTACAGAAACCGCTAAAAGATAGGCAAAAGGCCAAAATGAAAATAGATAAATTAAAATAGAATTCTAAAATATAGTAAAAGAAAGGAAAAAAAGAAAATAAACAAAGAGACAATGACAACAACAAAAAGTCTCGGGGGGGGGAACATAAAAATCAAAGTGAAATTGTAG
The DNA here is from genome assembly GCF_014108415.1 of Molossus molossus. NCBI lineage: Eukaryota > Metazoa > Chordata > Mammalia > Chiroptera > Molossidae > Molossus > Molossus molossus. The sequence goes on along the minus strand of NW_023425344.1, from coordinate 105,170,327 downwards.
ACTTAAATTCAACCCTATCAATAATAACATCGAGTGTTGATAGGCTAAGCAATCTAGTTAAAATGCAGAAATAACCAGAATGTATAAAACATCAACACCTAATTGTTTATTATCTATAACAGAAGCATTTAAATATAAATACACATAGAGGCTGAAAATCAGTACATTGAAAAAAATATGCAGTACAAATATAAGAAGGTTGAAGGGGCTACATTTATACCTAATATATAGTAGATTCTAGGAATAAAGACTTACTTGAGATAAAAAGGGACATTTCATAATGATAAAACAATGCATTCATGGAAAGATATAATAATTATAAATGTGTATGTGCCTAATAACAGATTTAAAAATACATAAAGTAAAAATTGGCAAAATTATAATGAAAAATAATGCCCCTCTTCTTAGCAATTGATAGAAATAGACAACAAAAAATGTAAAGGCCTGGCAAACACTATCACTACCTTAACCTAATTGCTAACACCCAACAACTACGGAATACAAATTATTTTCATGAATATATAGTACACTTCGGGTCAAGATAATGGTCTAGGTAAATGCAGTACTCATGTCCTCCACAACCACATCAAAATTACAACTAAACTACAGAACGATCATCATTGAGAATCACCTGAAATATAGCTGAATAGAAATCCTACAAGTAGGGATCTAAAGAAGTCACATCAAGACTGGTAGGAGGGGCAGAGATGCAGAATCGGCTAGTTCTACACCCACAGATAAAATTTGGGAGGGATATCTCAGCTGTGGTGGTACCCCTTGAGGAGCAAGGGGTTCCAGCCCCACACCATGCCTTCAAGACCAGGGTTCCAGTGCTGGAAAGAGAAGTCCCTAAAACTTCCAGCTGTTATCAATAGGGACTGAGGCTCAGTGAGACAGAGAGCTTCTAGAGTCCCAGGCAGTTCCTCTTAAAGGACCTGTACATGGTCTTACCCTGACTCACTACCTCTGAGCTCCAAGACTGCAATAACAGCTTGAAAAGTACCAGGGACATAGAGGGAGGAACTGAACTGTCTGGCATCAGTACAAGAGCTAGGGGGACAGCTTTTTCCTAGATAGAAGTAATGGCAGAGGCCATTGTTGCTTTGATGTGCCATACCCACAGAGCTGACAGGTGGGAACCATATTTGAGTCTCCATTAACCTAGCTCACACTGTTTTTCCCACCCTGGTGACTTCCTGAGACCTCACCTCAGCAAACTTGCAGGCCTACCCAAACTCTTTCCAGTGGCTTTTCTGTACAAATGACGTGTCTTGGCTCATACTTTAGACTCTCCTAAAAATCTCTCAAACAAGCATCGTGTACCTTCACTGTGCCTCATACCTTTTGCTATGTGGCCCCAGGCCCAGCACTAGCAGAAGCCTACTGTGGTTTGCAGCTTAGCTTCTTCTGGGAACCTCCAACTCAGCAGAGATAGCCATCTGCAGATTGCTTTGTAGCTCAAGGTGGGTGGCCCTGGACAGAACACAGGTGGCAGCTGACCTTGGCCTGCACCTAGGAAGCCCCAGAGCCAGTGCACCAGTGGACAGCTTCTGACCACGTCAACCACCAAACAACCACCTCCACAGTGACATACTCATGGGGGCACCAGGGCCCTGCTGAAGTAAGGCTTGCTCTGTGATTTTGGGCCCCTGCATGGTTGATCCTCCATGGTAGATGGTGGTTGTGGCCAATCCTTGCAGCTGATACATCTTGGGGTAAATTCCTCCTATTGATGTGCCAACAGCAATCAAGTCTCAACTACAGCAGAAGGATATACATAGCCCACACAAGGGTTAGAGGGGACATCTGGAGTGCCCAGCTTGGGTGAATGGGGAGACTGTATCACAGGGCACCTACCATATAAGACTACTCTACCAAGCCCAGGAAATGTAGCAGCTCTGCCTAATACATAGATACAAACACAGGGAGGCTGCCAAAATAAGGAGACAAAGAAACAATTTCTAAATGAAAAACAGAACAACACTCCAAAGAACTAAACAAAATGGAGACAAGTAATCTACTAGATGAAGAGTTCAAAACAATGGTTATAAAAATGCTCAATGAACTTAGGGGAAGAGTAGCTGAATTTAGAGAGAACTTCATCAGCATAAAAAAGGACATGGAAACCATTAAAAAATACACAGAAACCATAAAAAAAGAATCAGTCAGAAATAAAGAACACTAACTGAAATGAAGAATAATTTACAGGGAATCAACAGTAGAGTAGAAGAAGCTGAGAATCAAATTAGTGATTTGGGATACAAAGAAGCAAAAAACACCCAATCAGAACAGTATAAAGAAAAAATAATCCTAAAATATAAAGATACTGTAAGGTACCTCTGGGAAAACTTCATGTGTACCAACATTCGCATCATGGGGGTGGTGGAAGGTGAAGAGAGAGAGAGAGAGAGAGAGAGAGAGAGAGAGCAAAGAATCAAAATCCCATTTGAAAAATAATGACAGAAAACTGCCGTAATCTGGTGAAGGAAACAGACATACAAGTCCAGGAAGCACAAATAGTCCTACACCAAATGAAGCTAAAGAAGCATGCACCAAGACACATCATAATTAGAATGCAAAAGATTGAAGACACAGAGAGAATCTGAAAAGCATCAAGAGAAAATCAGTTAATTAGCTACAAGAGAGCTCCTTTAAGACTGTTAACTGATTTCACAACAGAAACTTTGCAGGCCAGAGGGAGTGACAATAAATATTCAAAGTGATGAAAACCAAGGCCCTACAACCAAGATTACTCTAACCAGCAAAACCATCATTTAGAATCAAAGGACAGATATAAAGCTTCCCAGATAAGAAAAGGCTAAAGGAGTTCACCACCACCAAACTAGTATTATATGAAATGTTAAAAGTTCTTCTTCAAGAAGAAGAATAAAGCCCTGGCCGGTTTGGCTCAGCGGTTAGAGCATCAGCCTGTGGTCCCGAGAGACCCGGGTTCGGTTCCCGCTAAGGGCATGTACCTCGGTTGCAGTTTGTCCCCGGCCCTGGTCGGTCGTGCGGGTGGCAGCCACTCGATGTGTCCCTTTCACATTGATGTTTCTCTCTCTCTCTCTCATCCTCTCTCTCCCTCCCACTCTACCTGAACAAAAAAATGTCCTCGGGTGAGGATAAAAAAAAAAAAAAAAAAAGAAGAAGAAGAATAAAAAATATAAACAATAAAAGGGCAATAAATATATACCAATAATTAAATCTAAAAATCAAAATAAACAAGCAGAATAGAAACAGACTCATAAATACAGAGAACTTTTTCTTGGTTGCCAGACGAGAAGGGTTTTGGGGGATGGGTGAAAAGGGGAAGTACAAATTGATAGTTACAGAATAGTCATGTAGATGTAAAGTATAGCATAGAAAATATAGTCAATAATATTCTAATAACTATGTACGGTGTCAAGTGGGTATGAGATTTATCAGGATGATCACTTAGTAAGTTATATAATGTCTAATCCCTCGGTTGTACACCTGAAACTAAATTATTCTATGTCAACTGTAATTGAATAATAAAAAGTGATTAAAAAATAAAAGCACGCAGCAGAATTTTCACTGATACAATGCCTAAGGCAAGAGAAACTAAGGAAAAAATGAACACATGGGACTACATCAAACTAAAAAGCTTCTGTACAGCAAAAGAAACAAACATCAAAATAGAAAGGGAACCCACTATATGGAAGAGCATAATTGCTAATGATACTTCAGATAAGGGGTTAATTTCCAAAATATATAGAGTACTCATACAACTCAACAAAAGGAAGACAAAGAATCCAATTAAAAAATGGGCAGGGGACCTAAAGAGACACCTCTCCAAACAGGACATACAAATGACCAAGAGACATAATGAAAAAATGCTCAATGTCACTAATTATCACAGAGATGCAAATTAAAACAACAATGAGGTATCACCTCACACCTCCAGAATGGCTGCCATCAACAAATTATCAAACAAGTGTTGGTGAGGGTGTGGAGAAAAGGGGACTCTAGTACACTGCTGGTGGGAATGCAGACTGGTGCAGCCACTATGAAAAACAATATGGTGTTACCTCAAAAAATTAAAAATTGAACTTCCATTTGACCCAGTGATTCCACGTCTAGGAATATATCCTAAGAAGCCTGAAACACCAATCAGAAAGAATATATATACCCTTATGTTCATAGCAGCACTACTTACAATCACTAAGATCTGGAAACGGCCCTAGGGTCCATCAATAGATGAGTGGATAAAAAAGCTGAGGTACATATACACAATGGAATACTATGCAGCTGTAAGAAAGAAAGATCTCTTACACTTTGAGAGGACATGGAGGGACCTGGAGAGTATTATACTAAGTGAAACAAGCCAATCGGAGAAAGACAAATACCACATGATCTCACTTATTTGTGGTACATAATGAACAAAACAAACTGATGAACAAAATAGACTCAGAGACATAGTAGTAGCGTACAGACTAAAAAACCTCAGAAAGGGGGTCAGGGGATCTGGGAGGGAAGAGATAAAGCACACGGACAACAGTGCTGGGGACGGGTGCAGGTGCAGGATCAGGAGGCGGGGGTCAATGGAAGAAAAAGGAGAAACAGTTGTAACAGAAATAAATTGATAAAATAAAAAAATAAAAGCAAAAATTTGTAAAAAATATATAACTTAAAAAATCACTAATATTTATAAATTCACATAGGTTTAAATAACAAGAAAAATCAGAAATTAGAAAATATTCCAAACTGAATAAAAAGATATGATATCAAAATTTGTGTGGTGTAGGTGAGTGCTGAGGGGGTGATTAAGAATAGTTTAAACTGCTCATATTAAAAATTAATAAAACGTCTCAAATCAGTGACCAAATTAAGGTTCCCCACCAAGAAGACAGAAAAAGAGCAAGTAAAAATAAGTAAGTAAGAGAAAAAAAAGATAAATATCAGAGCAGATATTTATGAGATAAAAACAATAGAGAAAATAGAGTCACAACTAATGTTTTGAAAAGATAAGCAAAATGGATTACCTCCAACTAAACTAGTCAAGAGCATAGTTACTAAAATCAGAATGACATAGGGGTTATTATTTCAGATTCTACAAATATTAGGAGAATAAATGGGAACATTATGGAAAAGCTTATAGCAACAAATTCATTATTAAATTAATGAGCAAATTAAAGAATACAACCTAACAAAACTATCATAAAATAAATAAAAATATGAATAGCTATTTGAGAAAATAAATCCATTATCAAAAAATCTTCACATAAAAAAGCTCTAGACCCAGATAGTTTAACTGGTGAAATCTAGCCCACATTTAAGAAGGAAATAACACTAATCGTTTTAAGAACACCACTAAAACATTAGTAGATGATTTCCCAAACAATGGTCAAAATTAGTTCTACTAACTTTTACTCCCACCATCACTATATGATCATTTCCATTGCTTCACAACTTTGCCAACCCTTAATATTGGAAAACTTTAATTCTTTTTAACCAACAATCTGGTGTGGGTAATAATATCTTTTCGTGGTTTAAATTTGTTTCACTGATTATTAATGAGGTTAGATTTTTGTATATTCCTCATGTGAATTACTACTTTTTAACTCTGCTAACTTTGTATTGGATAGCATGCATTTTATTAAATTGATTTTTAGAAGGTATTCATACTTTGTCAACTTTGTGACTTGTAAAGTCATCACTGTAATCCAGATAATGAATGTATCTGCCACTCCTAAAATTTCCTTATGCTCTTTGTAAGGCAAACTCCACACTCGCCTGCCCCATCACCAGGCAACCACTGATCTGCCTTCTGTCACTCAACATTATTTTGCATTTTTGAGAATCTGAAATAAATTGAACCAAATAAATGAATTTTTAAATTTTGTCTAATTTTTCCCGGCTCGTGTGGTTCAGTGGTACCTTGCTAAATTCATTTACCAATTCTAATAGGGGTTTTTGTTTTTTATTTTAATACATTCCTTAGGATTTCCTATATAGATGATCATGTCATCTGGGAATAAAAATAATTCATCTTCCTTTCCAATCTAGGTGTTATTTATTTATTTTTGTGTGTGTGTTATTGTACTGGCTAGGACCTAAACTACAATGTTGAATAGAAGTGATAAGAGCAGAAATTCTTGTCTCATTTTTAACCTTTGGCTTAAAACAGTCTTTCAGCCATGAAACATATTAATTGTAAGTTGTAAATACCCATTATCAGTTTTAGAAGTTTCCCTTCTATTCCCAGTTTGCTGAGAGTTCTCATCATAAATGTATATTAGACTTTCTCAGATGCTTTTTCTACATCTATCTGCCCTCTGGCTCCAACATTTTACATTTTTCCCATTGGCAAAACAGATCTATTCTCTCCCAAGGCCTCCAAAAATCTCATCCTATTATAGCATCAGCTTCAAGTCTGGATCTCATTATCTACCTCAGGTCCAGGTACAGATGGGGCTCTTTGAACACAGTCTACCTTGATCTGAAGACCAGGAACTGTAAACATAAGTTATCTAAACCCCAAAGTCTGTTCCCACTGGAAATGTGTGATGGTTCTTTGCACAGAAATTCAGTCATATATATTTTTAGAGTAAATATCTAGGTTACCAAAATGTCAGTTTCCATAATTAGTGGCCAAGCACAGACACATTACATGTAATAGAACTGGAAAGACTTGAAGCATGACTCAGAGGGAACTCGGGCAACAAGGAGTCCAGATAAGGGATCTCAAGGCCAGTTGTAGACAGCTCAGTGCTGTGCCCCAGAATGAGGAGCTAGAGCACCTTTATCTCAAGATAACTCCCCTTTATCTCAAGTCTCAATTGTTCCTAGAAATAGGGTTCACTAGGATGACAGAGATGAAAAATTAGTTAAGGGTAAGAGATCAATTATGGTATTTTTCTGATGAGGACTCTTTTTTTTTTGTCAGTTTCAAGATAAATGAAAAAACAGGATATAAATTCTACATATAAAAATCAGGGGTGTTTCTATACACTAACAATTCATTATCTGAAAAGAATAAAGAAAATGATCCCATATAAAATAGCACCCAAAACAATAAAATATTTAGGAATCAATTTTACTGAGGAGATGAATAATCTCTACACTGAAAACTACAAGACATTGATGAAAGAAACAGAAGACGACACAAATAAATGGAAAGCTATCCTGTGTTGACGAATTGGAAGAATTAATATTGTTAAAATCCATACTACTCAAAACTATCTACAGATGCAACTCAACCTCTATCAAGATTACAATGACAGTTTTTACAGTAGAAAAAACAGTCCTAAAATTTATATAAAACCACAAAAGGCCCCCAAAAGCCAAAATGATCCTAAGGAAAAAAAATACATAGCTGAGGGAATTATACTTCTTGATGTCAAATTATATTATAAAACACAGTAATTAAAACATTATGGTACTAGCATAAAGACAGACATAGAGACCTATGGAAAAAGATCTAGAGCCCAGAAATAAACATGTGTATATGTGGTCGGCTAATGTTTGGCAAGGCAGCCAGGAATACACAATGGAGAAAATTCTCTTCAAAAACTGATGTTGGGTAAACTGAATATTTACATGTAAAAGAATGAAACTAAACCCTTATCTTCCACCGCCCACAAAATTAAATTGAAATGAATTAAAGACTTAAATGTAAGACTGGAAAGCATAAAATTCCCAGAAGAAAACATAGAGAAAAAAACTTCTTAACATGAGTCTTGGCAATAAAATTTTGGATATGATGCTCAAAGCACAACAGAAGCAAAAATAAACAAGTGAGACTATATCAACCTAAAAAGCTTCTGCACAGCATAAAACAAACAAACAAAAGACAATCAATAAAATGAAAAAGCATCTATGGAATAGGAGAAAATATTTGGAAATTACATATATGATAAGGGATTAATATCCCAAATATACAACTCAGTAGCAAAAAAACCCCCAAATAATCCAATTTAGAAATAGGCAGTAAGTCCAGCTGGTATGGTTCAATGGTTGAGCATCAACCCATGCACTAAGAGGTTGCTGGTTTGATTCCCAGTCAGGACACATGCCTGAGTTGTAGGCCCGATCCCCAGTGGGGAGCATGCAGGAAGCACCCAATCAATGTTTTATCTCATTGATGTTTCTATCTCTCTCTGTCTCTCTCTCTCTCTCACTTCCTCTCTCTCTAAAATAAATAAAAAGAAAAAATAGACAGATGATCTGAAGAGACATTTTTCCAGGAGATATTCAAATGGCCAACAGGTTCTCAACTTCACAAATCATCAGGGAAATGCAAATGAAAACCACTGTGAGATATCACTTCACACTTGTTAGAATAGCTATCGAGAAGAAGACAAGTGGTAGCAAGTGTTTGACAAGGATGTGGAGAAAAGGGAACTGTTGTGCACTGTTGGTAGGGATGTAAATTGGTGCAGCCAACGTGGAAAACACGATGGAGATTCCTCAAAAATTAAAAATAGAGCTATCATATGACCCAGCAATTCTATTTCTAGGTATTTACCCAAAGGAATCAAAATACACTAACTTTTAAAGATATATGCACCCCCATGCTCATTGTGGCATTATTTACACTAACCAAATATGTAAGTAACTTAAGTATTCATTGGTAGACAAATGAATAAAGATGATATTACACACATACACATACACACATGCACACATGGAATATTACTCAATCATAAAAAAGAGTGAAATCTGGCTGGCTGGTATGGCTCAGGGGTTGAACGTTGACCCCTTTGCCGATTCGATTCCCAGTCACGGCACATGCCCAGGTTGTGGGCCAAATCCCCAGTGTGGGGCAAGTAGGAGGTGGCTGGCCAGTTGATGTTCTCTCTCATCGATATTTTTATCTCTCTCCCTCTCCCTTCCTCTCTTTCTAAAATCAATCAAGAAAAAAAAAAAAAAAAAAAAGAATAAAATCTTGCCTGGCCGATGTGGCTCAGTGGATTGAGTGTCCTCCCATGGACTCAGAGGTCTCTGTTCAATTCTTGTTCAGGGCACATGCCTGGGTTTTGGGCTCAGTCCCCAATAGGGGGTGTGCAGGAGGCAGCTGATTGATGTTTCTCTCTCACATCGATGTTTCTATCTCTCTCCCTTCTCTCTCTAAAAAATCAATACACATATTTAAAAAAAAAAAAGAATGAAATCTTGCCATTCGTGACCACATGGAGGAAACTTAAGGGCATTATGTCAGGTGAAATAAGTCAGACATTGAAAGACAAATCTCATATCATCTTACTTACAGTAAAATCTTTACACACACACACACACACACACAACCCCTCATATATACAAAGAGCAGATTGGTGATTGCCAGAGGCAAGGAATGGAGGGGTAGAATGGTGAAGGTGGTCAATAGTACAAGGTGGTGACTATAGTTAATGATACTGAATTATATATTTAAAAGTTGCGAAGAGAATAAACCTTAGTTCTTTTTTTTTTTTTTATCCTCACCCGAGGACATTTTTCCATTTTTTGTACAGACAGAGTGGGAGGGAGAGAGAGGAAGAGAGAGAGAGGGAAACATCGATGTGAAAGGGACACATCGAGTGGCTGCCACCCCACACGACCAACCAAGGCCGGGGACAAACTGCAACCGAGGTACATGCCCTTAGCAGGAACCGAACCCGGGTCTCTCCGGACTGCAGGTGGACGCTCTAACTGCTGAGCCAAACTGGCCAGGGCTAAACCTTAGTTCTTATCACTAAAAGAAGTTTGTAACTGTGTGGCAACTGATGTTAACTAAACTTATCATGATAACTTTTTGATATATTTATACATACACATATATAGTCATTTTCTTGTACAACTACAACGAATGTAATGTAATATAGCACTTATATCTCAAAAAAAAAAAAAAAAAAAAAAGAATGCCACTAGATATAGGAATCACAGGAAAATATAGTTATTTCACATGCTTCCCTTAAAGCCAATCTAAGGATACAACTGCTCCATTTTTTATTGCTTACCTACTTATTGATAATACCTTTTTACTACCACCGCTATGAATTTTTAAACTAGGCTTTTAATAGGCCAGAAAATAAACTGTATAGGCAAGCATGGAACAAAAACCCTTCAGGGAGGAAGTTTTTTAATTTTCAGAAAATGACTTTGGTCACTCTACCTTCTTCCATTTCTCCATCTAGGCATAATCACAAATCTTTATTTCTGGGGAAAAAAAACCACTCTGGCAAGAAACAAAGGAAGCCCAAGTAGCCACAGAACCAGCCTCCTGCCCAGTGGATAACAGAATGCCTCGGTGGGGGGTAAGAGGTGCTAAATAGTGACCTTGCTGGTCCCAAAGGTATGCCATGGAAACCTTGGTCATAAAAATAATCTTAAGCTTACTCCCTCCACTGAAAACATGGACCCCAAACTGGTTCTGAGGTACTGAGGCTCTTGTGCTGTTGTGGGGTTTGTGATGAAAGATCTTGCTGCTTGGCAACATACGAGTGCTCAACACACTTCTAAACAACAAAATAAAAGGTGATTGGTTCCCCTGTGGGCAACAGAATAGCACCGGTTAACCACTTACCCTTCAAATAAAAAGGAAAAGGATTTAAAAAATTATGGGGTCTGTTCCTACTACAGGCTCAAACTTCCTGATTAATTAGTTTAATTTCTTGTCTAACATTGCTAACAAATTGATAATATAACATTTGCTTCCCACTCTATCACAGCACTTTCCATTTTAATGGCAACATGCACATTTAGTTGTTTTCAGAAGCGGCTCCTGGATTTGGAAAGTCCAGGGCAGAAGAGATTCACCAAGTATACGCGCATGAAGCCGATTTTTATATGCCAGGTATTGAAAAGTAAAGGGTTCACAATCACATATTTGTTGACACATGGTTTCTGTGACTATCCGCTAACCATCCGTTTTTTCTTTGCCTGCATTCACAAGTTGGTTTCATAGAAGGCTTTATTGTAGTCGGGGAGCATTGTTTTGCATTAATTTCTATGACAAGGAACCCAAAACACATGGTGCCGAGAGTAACAAAACAGAGTTAGGGAAACAGTCATGACTTGGCACAAAGTGTGACAAGCTGTAAAAAGGGGAATGTTTCAATATCTGAAGTGGTGTTGATTTCCTATGAACAACCTTTTCTCTTCTAAACAGTATCATATTCTTTTCAAGCACATTTAGAACGCAAGTCAAGCTGTGTTTTATTTTTTATTATAATAAACACAGCCAGTTTACTGTAACAAAGACGTACTAGTGGTGATCAGTTGAAAGCCAAAGTACAACCCCATAGGCTGGGCAGGCGGTGGGGGTGGGGGCCCGGGGGCGGGTAGTCAACTGATAAAATAAAAGACCAGCCGTCTGGAAAGTTCTCTTAAAAGAACATAAAAAGGCAGTGTTTTCTTATGAAACTAACACAGAATGCCAAAATATCTAACTGGGCTCTTTTTGTTGTCACTTATGGCAATTTGCAACTAAAAATAGCAAATTCTTCAAAATATTGGGCCCTCCATAATAAAATTCAAAAATTTTTTATACTGCTTTAAATTTTAATACTATTTCTTATGTAACAGTCTTCTACATAGTAAGTGTATTTATTATGGTACTACTCAAATGATCACTTGAAAATGTTTATAATTATGCACGTACTTAGATTATTGATAAAGGGAAAATGAATAGTTCCAATAAGCAGTTACAAATACAATTTATAAAGCTTTCATGATTAAATTAAATTCCTGAATTCAAATTTATTAGGAAATAATATAAATCACCTTACCATTTCTTGAACTAATGATTTTGCAGCTTCGAGCTCTACCTTTAATTTATTTCTACCTTCAATTAACTGAAAGAGAAGATTATATTTTGATTAGAAAAACAGAACACCTGAATTCACTCCTCAAAAGAATTTAGTGAAATATATTTTGATTCAGAATATTAAAAAAATGGATCCCAGCATGATTAAAGAAAAAAAAACTAAATGTCTTATGCTAAGTGAAATAAGCCAGTCAGAGAAAGAGAAATACCATATTTCACTTATATGTGGAATCCAAAGAACAAAATCAATTAACAAACAAAATAGAAACAGACTCGTAGCTATCTGAGGGGAGGGGGGTTGGGGGGCTGGGTAAAAAAGGTGAAAGGATTAAGAAAAAATTTAAAAACATCTTATAGACAGACAACAGTATAGTCATTAACAGAGGGAAATGGGGGTTGGGGGACAGGAGAAGATAAAGTGGGGGATAAATGGTGATGGAAAGGGACATGACTTAGGGTGGTGAACACACAGTATAATACACAGGTGATATATTATAGAATTGTACACCTTAAATTTATATAATTTTATTAACCAATGTAACCCCAATAAGTGCAATTTAAAAAATTAAATGTCTCCAGATTAACATGCAATAATAATATATCATATTTTATCATATAAACAAGCAAAATATACACAGAAAATGTCAATTTATTTACAACCTTCCTCATCCTCAAAAATGTGATATCAATACATAATAAAGCAAGTCCTAGTCAATCAAAAAGAGCAATTTACTCTTTATATAGCCTCTTTCTTATTTTAGATTTTCATGCTTTATTTACGTACATATCAAGTCATATTTCATACCAATTAAAAATAGTCATGAACGCATATACTGCAGAACCACTGTACTCATGACTTACCTCAGTATTTTAAATTCACATGTAGTACATACACTGATAAAATTCAACCCTTGGTTTTGATATCCATTCAATTCAGTTAATTCAGATATTCATTAATTTAATAAACATGTAGGGGACATCTTTAGATGCCAGGCATTTTGTTTGGCTATGGAAGTATAAAAATGACCCGGAGCAGCTCCCTTCCCCTGCAGCAGCTATGGTATGGTAGGAGAACAATGTGCAGTGACTATAAAACATAACAAATGTTAAATCAAGTATCTGGGTAGTCAAAAAGCATAAAAACCCATAGAACACAGCAACCATAATTATAATAAGATATGCTATTCTGGGTATTAACTTCACAAGAGTAGTGCCATTGACAAGGGTCTTGAAGAGTATGTAGAAATTCAACAAGTGGGAGAAGGAGGAAGGTGGAGAAAACAGCCACTTAAACAGCAGCGCAAACACAGGGAAGCATGGAGTAAGGGAGGAACTGGGAAACATTTGGTGATATGAGACCCAGGTCCTTACACACAGGAATGGCAGGAAATGAAGGGAGTGGAGAGTCAGGGTGATATTAGGAGGTGCCTTACTCTCCATAATTAGGAGGGGGAGACCAAATGATGTAATGAAGAGTAATTGGTTCAAATCAAAGCTCTGCTCCTTACTAGCTGTGAGGGTTGGTTAATTCTATGCTTCAAGCTTTAGTTTTCTCATCTGTAAAATTAGGATAATAAACAGTTGTAGTGAAAGAAACTCGAGATAGCAAATATGAAAGCGCTTAGTTGTTCTTGGCATTTAAAAATCATTCAGTACATTTTGGGGCTGGTAGGAGAACAATGTGCAGTGACTATAAAACATAACAAATGTTAAATCAAATATCTGGGTAGTCAAAAAGCATCTGGGTAGTCAAAAATATCTGGGTAGGCACTTCAGCCTGATTTCATACTGAAGGTAACGGAAAACCACTGAAGGTTTGAGCACATTAGATTAGGGTATTAGATAACTGTGGAAGCTAGATTTGAAAATAAAGGAGAATGGAGACCAGAAAATGAAGAATCTATGGAAATGATGAGGGCCTCAACTAAATCTGTGTAGTGGTGTAGAAAAGGAGGATTTGAGATTAATGTTGAAAGGAAGTCTACAGACCTAGCGACCAACTAAATGTGAGATATGAGAGAGAGAGAGTAGAGGATGACCCTAGATTTGTCATTGACCCTCTGGCTAGATGGTGATGTCATTAATTTAAATGACCACAGCAGAGGCCAGATTCAAGGGGTAATGGATTCAAGTTTTGATATTTTTTTCAGCAAATATTTTTGAGGGTTGATTAGACTATAAAGAAACAACAAGAGATAGTTCCTGATTTTAAGGGAACAAATAGTCCCAAGAATGTGGAAGCACAGAGGGGTCCCTAATTACCACAGGGGATGGATAGGACTGTCAAAGAAGTCTTCCCCCTACACTGAAATTGAAGATGAGGGCCTGGCTGGGCAATTAATTCAGCTGGTTAGAGTATCATCCTGATACGCCAAGGTTGTGGGTTCAATTACAATAGGGCACATAAGAGAATCAACTAATGAATACATAAATAAGTGGAACAACAAACTGATCTGTTGTTCAGATACATTAAAAATGTATTAAATACATTAAAAAATGTACACATTAATAAATACATTAAAATACATTTTAATAAATACATTAAATAAATACATTAAAATACATTAATTTTTAATTAATGCACATATCAAGTCATATTTCATATCAATAAATACATTAAAATGTATTACATTTTTACATTAAAATGTAAATAAATACATTAAAAAAAAAGAAATTGAGCATGAGGACAGAGTTGAAATTAAGGAGGAGGTATTTAGGAAAAACCTGAAGCAGGAGAGAAAGGTTTAGAAATCACTAGTAAACAGCTGTGACAGTTATGGGAGAATCTGAGGTCAACCATAGAGAAAGGGCAAGACCAGGACCCCAAGAACAGTATTTCAGTGGGAGAGGGAGGAGGACAAGTCTCTGGCAGACATTGCTTAGGAAGGGATGAAGAGGGTGTGACAGATCAGAGGTAAGCTTTGCTGTCAAAGGCACCCATGACGTGGGGTGTAGTTCTGTCACATACAACAAAAAATTCAAGAAGCAAAAGGATCAGAAAGGATTTAGGACAATTTGTAACCTGATCAACAGGAAAACTAGCAGCAAGGGAGTGAAGACCAGCCTGGTCATTCTTTTAAATGATATTTGAAGAACAGTGAACGGCAATGGCTTTGAAAGGCGTAAGAGAGAAAAAGGCTGATGAAGGAAGGCCCAGAAGAGAATAAGGAAGAAATGGAGCCAGGCAAACAGGTGGAAGGAGGAGTCAGGGCAAAGAGGAATGTCCCTTCTTCTGATGACAAGGAGTAAAGGTAAGCTAAGCGACAGAGTAAGAGAGAGCCAAGGAGAAAAACAATCCAGGTGCCCATCATGTTCTCTGTGAATTAGGGAGCAGTGGAGGGCAATGGAGTATTGGAGTTGAGGAAAAAAGTGAAGATTGGAAGAGCTGTAGTAGGTAGTAAGAAAGGGTACTTGTGAGATTCACGTGAAATTGTAGGCAGAGGGAGGGTGCAGCTACACTCGGCTAAAACCTATGTTTGCAATGTCACCAAAGGCAAGGATTGGGTTGTCTCTGGTAGCACAGGGCAGTCCCCGAGCAGGGCTTTGGAGAACTGGGGACTGGCTAGAGGAGAGCCCCAGAAGAGGTGAGGAGCGTAGTTGAAGGGGTGGGAGTTTGACTGCAGATTTAGAGAAAATACAGTAATGAGAGGGGTGGAAGGAAAGGAAAGATTCTGTTGATTCGTCCTACCTTGGCCTGAAAACAAGTGCCATCGAGTTTCAATTACTAGCAAACACCAAGGCCATTAGCCCCAATCCTGCCTGTCTCCTCGGGTCTCTCCTCCTCAATGATCTCTCTGTTGTTCTTTACCCTCATTCTCCTTTCCGTTGACATCATTTAAAAATACTCTGTCAACCCCATGTTGCCCTCTAAGGGCTTCCTACCTCTCCCTGGCCATCCAAAGCCAAAGTCCAAGAGAGTGTCCCGCTCACTGTCTCCACCTCTGCATGCACCCCACTTCCCAACGGCTTCCACCGTCCCAGTACAATGGCTTTTTTGATCTGACCAGGGTCATTTTGTTACCAAAGCTAAATTGTCTATTCTTTCCTTTTAGCCTTTAGCACACCTGGCCTCTATGAAACATTTGACACACTGTGAGTGCTTCCTTTCTTTTTGAGACTTTCTTGATGGCTTCTGAAATGCCCTCTCCTGCTTCCTCCCACTCTACCATCCTGTTCCCATCTTCCCCTGATGCTATCAAGCCATAACTACTTCCTCTCCTCTACCTCTCCACCTCCAACCTTATCAATGACCAGAGCCATTGCTGCCTAGTCTTCTTTCGAGTGCATCCCTTCCCATCATCCTCAATGTCACGATCCTCGTTCTGTTTCAGGACTTTATAGTTTCCATGGTTTATCCAAATAACTTCTTAACCCATCTCTCTGGCTCCAGATTTTCCTCCTTCCCATTTGTTTTCTTTAGGAAACACGAATCAGATCCTGCCCCCATGTTCAGAGCACCCAATACACTCAGGAGGTCACTCAGACCTCTTGGACTGAATAATAACCCTCTGCCATGTAGGCTGCAGCTCAACACCCCTTAATCTCAGGAACCCCTTAGCTCCGGCAAATCACACACATTTTCCTTTTGCATATGTCACACCCTGCACACCTCCCTTCATTCTTTCCTGGAACTCTAACCTCTCTTTTAGGAGTTAGCTCAGTGTCCTTCCTTCGATCTTCCCTGACCCCTTACACCGGGCTGGGCCAGCTCACTGTGGCTCTATGCTGCCTGTGTCCTAAAGCTGATCACATCCTGGGCTGTAATCTCGGTCACCCCTGACTGTTGGTCTGTCTCCCTCCCAGAAAAAATTCTCAATGTGGCCACAGCTGGAATACAGATTCAGCTGTTATTAGATTATTGGAACTAAAACAAAAAAGCTATTGAATCCCATCATTGATGGTTCTTAGCCCAGACTGATGGCAAGAGGTCAACTTACCCAAGTTCAGTCCCATTTCAACTTGCTTTTAACTACATCCTTGGCTAAAAAGGGAACATTTGACTTATCCAGAGGCTTCTGGGTTGCCCTTTCCATTCTCCCATTTCCTGCTTCCCCATTCTCCATTCCCCAGATTTCTCCTCTTCCTGCCCCCGTACAAACTCTTATCACATGGTCTCACCAGATTCCTTCCTCATTCTCTAGTTATACCAGATCACAAACAGGTCCACGCATTATATACTCACACTCTATACCCAGCTCTTCTACCCTCTTACCTATTTGGAAAAATCAGCTCAAATAAAAGACAGTGAGATAGGTGAGGAACTGTTTGAGAACCCTTCACAGAACCTTCCAGGTATAGCCAGGCATCACTTCTCTATGTACAGACTTCTAGTATAGTCCTTATCACATTACCCTATAAAACTAGTCTCTCCCTCTAGACTTGATTTCCTCCACAGGAGGCTGTGTGTGTGTGTGTGTGTGTGTGTGTGTGTGTGAAATATGTATATAGTATCTCTGCAGTAGCACATGACAATAAAGGCACTTGGTAAACACTGATAAATGAATTGATTCAGTGGAGAATATTGGAAATACACCAGTAAACATCAGTGCTCATTTGCTCAACAACTCCCGATGTGCTTTCTAAATGACCAAACATGTTCACATACGTTTCTCATTCTACCCACACTGTAAATTCCTGAAATTCATGAAATTTACAGATGGAAAAGTAGATTCACATACCCAAGTTATTCAAAAGACACCTAAAGACTTCCAATAACTAAAACAAGTATCAGTTTTTAAATTTAAGTTTTAAAAACTTAAAATTAAATAGAATTAAAAATTCAGTTCCTCAGTTCCACTAGACACAATTAAAGTGTTCAGTGGCCACACGTGGCTAGTGGCTACCACTGGGCATTGCAGACTTAGATAGCTGAGGCAGTAATTATTTGAAATATTTAAGCTCACACAGGAATAGCCAGCCTCTCCCACGGTTTGTTTCTTTCTAAGGGGAGGTTTAATGGTAAGATTTATTTATTTATTCATTGAGTTATTTTTAATTTTTCTTTTGAGAATTTTTATAAGCATTTATTTGAGCAAAACTGAGGACCATGTAGGGAAGCAAGATATCAAATGCTCCCAATGATGAGATTTTTTGCTTTAATTTCTTATATTCCTCACAAGGAAGAGTAAGCTTACACAACTCATCTCTACCAGTGACAGAGAGACTGAATATCTTTGGAAAATTTAAATGAACTGTGATGATTTCCTTGTAGATTCTTAAGTGAAACTGACAAGCTGAGTTTTTATTTCTAACCTACGAGTTTGACACCAAGATTAGACTGGTCTGTGCACAGACTCTGCTGTCTTGTAAGAACAGGATTTGCCATGACCGCTGCAAACAGCGTGAGGCACGAGGACCGGAAATCACTCTCTTAACATCTATGATAGATTCAGTTCTCATAGAACATCTCCCAAATCAGAACCATCAGGGTAACTATGTCTTTAAGATACAGTTCTTAGAAGTAATTTTGCCTGAAACATAAGAATTCCCTAAACTGCAAAATCAGGTTAAAATCTGTACCTAACCTGAGGCCCATGTAGTGACTGAGACCTGGAAATATGGCTGGTGTGACCGAAGGACTGACTTTTTAATTTTATCTAATTTTTATTTATTTTTATTTAGAAACTGATACTCCATTCAGTTCGTCGAACGCATGTGTGTTTATTCGGAATAATTCAGGGAGATAAACCCACTTTTTCATCTGTAAGTTCTGTGAATGTTATGAACTCTAAACACATTCTCATTCTATGGCTCCAAGAGCATTGGTAAGTGTGCCATGGCCGGCGCTCCTCACGGGGACTGTGCTGGAGGCGGAGACTGTGTGGTCTCTGCCCATGGAGCCTCCAGTGCGGCAGGGGAGACGTGACCCTCACAGGAAAGGGTTTCGAGGGCTGCAATGGGGGTGATACTTTGGGCTAAGAAAGCACAAAGCAGGAGCATCTGACCTGGATCGTGCTGCACTGAATGCACTAGGAAATCTTGATCTTCATGAAACCAAAATAATTCCCTGTCCTAAATGCAAATTTTCTGGATAACGTAAGCCCAGTTCATTCATAGACAGAAAAATGAACACAAACCAACATCTGACCTGAGATCATGACGGCTGCTCTGAACAATACAATGTTTCCACACGCACATCTCTGTCCTCCCTGTGTCAGGAAGTTTTCAATTCCTTGCAATCAACAAGATGGACACTCAGCCCAAATAAAAGAAGTATCTCTACATTAATTCTGCATCAAGACAAAACCCTTATTCATAACTAGAGACCCTATCCAAATAATGAGAAATATAGACATCGGCTTGACATCACAGGACAAGTGGGACACGCATTATTTCACCAGTTGGGGTGATATTTTAATTTCAGAGTCATTCATCAATGTAAAAAAGTTACAGTACCTTTTGCATGGTTTTATGATTCTTTTCTACCACCTCTTTCAGGTTTGTAATTTCATCTTCTGTAAACAAAAGGAGAGAGAGAGACCAACCATGAAATTACAAGCTTATGCCCTGTATTCAAACGGCCTGCTCCCGGGCAGGCTGTATACCACTGGCACGCCTAGCAGGACTGTGACCTTCACAACTGCCCTTGACATTTACAGCCTTCTTCCTGCTGTTCGGACGGCCGGTCAGAGAGAGATTAAGACTAAGTTCAAGATCCAAGTGTGGCCGAGGGCTGAAAGCTTTTCATCAATACTCGCAGTGGACACTGTTGCTGTTCGTCATAGCCTATACAAAGTGCTTCAGCAGGTGGTACTTTTTGACTCGGTCAGAACCACCAAAACCTAAAAAAACACTATTATACCATATCAGAAGAGAAGCAAAACTACACTGGGGTTCACAGTATAATTGTATATTCAAACGATATTGTAATAGAAATGATTTTATCAATATTTTATGAATTTTTAATTGCTTACTCATTAAGGGCAACATTATGTAATTACAAAGATAACAGAAGTGAAAAAATACTTCAAGCAATCTAACTTTGGAGATTAAAATGAAACTTTTACCAGTGTTTATGGTATGTAAAAAAGGGGGGTACAAGTATACAAATGAAAATGTATACTTAAAATCTGTACCAAAAATGGAAGACAGTTAAGCAGTAAGTCGGAGCCTATTTTCCTGAAGGGCTAACTGTTTCTCCACAAAGCATTCTCCCAATATATATTTCTGAGTATTTAAATGTTACACATTTTACATGACTAATTAAGCATAAGAAACCGAAATTGGCAAAAGTTTCTATCTGTTTATGACATTTCTAAGTAAAATAGAGCATTGATTAGCACATTTTTTTCAAAGCTCAGTGCTTGGCTTGAAAAAAAATTAAAAAGTTCTGAGTTAAAATGACAAGGCTCAGGAGTATAATTATAATATTTATATATATATTCTCTGTCTCAAGCAAGGAATGCCATTTGAAATGAAAACCAGAGATGGCTATCAAATTGATCTTTGAAACGTAAATTACCAGACAAATATATGTTTGGAAAAGACAAATAGAGCTACAAATTTTATGAAGTGCCTAATGTATAGATTTTCCTCAAAAATGATTTTGAAATGTTACCTAATGCTGTATTTTCTTTTAGATTGAGTTGGATTTCTTCTTCGAGTTCTGAAACGACTTGAAGTAGTCTCTCATTTTCCAACTTGTACTCCAAAGTTTCCTTTTCTGGAGTTGTTTTTGCAAGGCCGTTCTCTATGGTGGCCAGAGAGTCCTGAAAGATGGGGCATTCCATATTCCTAAGCAGGGAGCCAAGGATTTAAATATGCAGCACAAGACAAGACAGATACAGAAGAGCTATCATATAATTTTCTGAATTCTATTACACACTTATAATATGAATAGCAAAAAGGAAGGGGATTAAATAGAGCTTGCTGGAAGAAAGGCGGCAGTACATTCTGTACAAAGACCACAGCACATGGGGACATTTTATTGACAGGAATAATGCATATCATACTGTTTGTGTGCCCTCATCATTCAGGTCAATTCATTATGGAGGCTATGTCCGGGGAGGCAGCTGGGGCCCCTCCACCCACATTTCCCCCTGTGTGTGTCTGAAGTGCTGTCCTCCTGTAACTAGGCAGGCTGGGGAGACCATGGACGGGCATCGGCAGGGGGTAGCAAAGTGCACCGTTAAGGAGGGGGGCTTGTTGCCTTTGTGGCATTTCCCAGTGTCAGCGCTGCCAGTGTCATGAGGAGCACATCACATGTCAAAGTGGTGACGTTTTCAGGCTGGGAGCCGCATGGAGTCCATCAGGCACACGGATATCTACACAGTTGGTTTTCTGCTTGGTGGAGGAGCCACCCAGAGGCAATTCATATTCTGAACATTAACATGGCTTTGCATGCCTGTCACACTGGGCCGTGCAGGCGTTTAATGCTATTGAAGACCTCAGTTTAAATCTTTATGCAAACAGCGATTACCTTGTAAGAAGGTTTCAGGATAACTTACAACAAAAGACTTTAAAGTTATAGTTTTAGTAAAGCAAACTCATTTACATTTTTATTATGTGAGTCTTTTGTTTAAATCTTGCCATGTCCATTATGGGAGAGGCTTTTTCTTACGCAATGGAAGCTTATTGGGACAGCTACTCTTCTTTTCTTCTTCTTCTTCTTGTCTGCTTCAAAGCTATTGAAAACATCTGAATATACTTGCTTATGGCTGTCTACATTTTACTGCCACACATTATTTGAAAAATGAAGATGTAATGCACTGGGGAAGCGGGTGCAGAACTTTATGCTTCATGATGGTAAACTATCAAGCTGATTATGCCATCTCAAAATATTAAACAGTATGCCTAAAAGTCATTATATTAGACTAAAAGAGATAGAGGGTTCCATATGCCTCACTTCAAAACTGATAGACACTAGACATACTTTTGAACTTTAAAGTAATCTTTAGATGAAGTATAACTTATTCTTAGTATAGCAATGTCATGGCTGCAAATACACGAGAACGAAGTTTCCCCTCAAAAACCAAATCATGCCTCCCAACATGCTGCTTTCCTTCTGGAATTGTATCTTTTATTTAACTTTAGAGATACCTGGAAGTAAATTATTAAAATATTTTTCTCTGTGATCACAATGGCCTACAAGAAATAAATAAGTGGCTAGAATATTTTGTATAACATTAATAATTCCTTAAAAATCAAGTGACTTAGTAATGTAGTTATGCCAGAGTTAATATTTAAAATAATGTTGTCAAATTTTGCACTAAGCCCAATTACAAATCTTCACAAATTTGATTCACCATTTCATTTAAATTCTTTGAGCAACATTCATTCTTAATTAACATATCTAATAGTCAATAAACAACACTGTTTTCTTACTAGAGGAGGAATCCAGTTATTAATTTCTTGTCCCACATGGTTAAATTTGAAATTATTACAAAATATATTTATAGACTACAAAGGCTTTTAAATAACCAAGCAACAAACAATATTTGCCTGAATAGACCTAGGATTCCACTTTCTAACAGTGGCAGAATATGAATATCCACAGTGGATTACATCAGCACTGTTACTATAAACTAAACAAGAACTGTTTGAATTAATCAGGTGAAGTGTGAAATTAGTAACTGGCAGCAGCTAATACCTAAATTTGTTTTCTAAAAACCTCATATAAAAGCAGGAAACAAGGATAATACATTTAACTCAAAGATTTTTTTCTCCACAGAGCCATCTACAGCGCTGGTTCTTGTGAGGTTAACCTTTAGCTCTGTCCCCACCATCTGTCAGCTGTAGGAACTGCAAGTAATTAACTATTCAGGCTCCCACAGCAATGAGGACACTCATTAGCAAAATGAACAAAGGGATAGTTCTGGGCTGCTACGGTCATCTGTTACACTCTGAGTGGCAGGTTTTGTAATGGTGTTCCTTCTACCATCTGCCCACATCACTAGTTCTGACTTACTTAAATCATGAGACTTCTTTAAAATATACTGCATTAATAAAGTGAGGTTAGGAAGATCATTAAATGATGGTTAACTAGATGTTGCTAATTTAAAGCCACATTATAGTTAATGAAAAATTATGTGTGATTCATGACCATCCTGTAACTTTAAGTTTATAAAGAAATGTGCCAATTTAAAGTTTTTCTATCATGTGCAAACTAGGACTTCAGGTGGTGGCTTATGTGCTATTTCGCGTGTAAACAGTCGCAAGATATGCAGATTCACTGTTCCCAGGTCTTTGAATTTCAAAATGTTCTTGAAATAATTATTTCTGAAAACTGGTACACTCTAGAGCCTTGCTACTCGAAGTGTGGTCCACAGACCAGGAGCAGAAGTGTGACCTGGGAGCTTATTGGAAATGCAGAATCTCAGGCCCCAGCTCAGCTGCAGGTGACCCACACGCACAATCGAGTGTGAGAAGTACTGTTCAGAGCTCTGCGTGTGCCTTCCCAGCAGGCTCCCTTCTGCCATATTGGTGTCTCAATTCTGCAGGCTCCATGTACACTACTTGAACATCTCAATTTGATGCTGGGGGCGGAGTAGGGTTCGGGTGCATGCCCTGGCTGCATGGCAGTCACAGAGCAAAGCAGGTGCTTTCCCAGTGAGTGACAACCAGGAAAGTGGCATGCTGGGGCAGTGAAGCCCTGCAGAGCTGCCGCTCTTGAATGGCAGCTCTGTTTCAGAACTGCCTGCGACCAGCAGTTATGTTCACCTGTGAAAGGGGTATGTGAGTGATGGTTGCACAGCTCATGCATGTTGGGGTAAGAAAGGAAAAGCAAAAGTCTTTTGAAAAGAACAGCTCTAACCACAGTTAAAACACACATGCGTGTGCACACGTGCCCTTGCACATGCGCACATACTCTGACAAGCTAGCTTGCTGTAGCAGTTCTCAGGGGGATTTATCAGCACACAACACAGCAACCTGATGGCTACAGTGGCATGCAGTTAGGCCCCAGTGATTTCCTACAGTACTAAACCTGAAGAGCAGCTCAGTCTTTGAATGAAGTTGCTTTCAGGGAAATTCAACATTAAGGATGTGTGACCTGGAGAGACGAGCCTTCTCTATGTAACTTGAAGAGCTCCCTTTTCTGGATTCCATTTTGTTATAAATGTAATTTAAACCAGCTATTTATTAAACTTTCACTTTTCTATCACATTCTTTTCAGATTTCTCGCAAAAAACACTGCTGGAGAGATATTAAGACTACTTATTAGCTGTAAAGCTATTTATGTGATTTGACTATCAGTAAGAATTAACTAGAGTGTTACCCTATTGTTCGTTCAATTTATTTATTTCAAACATTTCAATGGCTACTTTGGAACTTTCTAATTGTTTCTTTAAATTCTGTTTTCCAATTCTATTCTCAAATACTTGGCATCTCACACTTTTTTATACCACTAGAGGGAGCAGGTGCTTAGGATGAAATTTCCAATAAAAAGACTATCTCATCTAGACTGTAAGTAGCATGGAGTTTTAGGTTTTAGCTTCTTTTTAGAGGATGAAAGAAATTATTTTCCCAGGGATTTGTTTTCTGTGATGCATGATTTGCTTTCATGGCATTTATTCCTCACTCTTGAAATGCACGCTGGGCCGGTGCTGGGCGCTGCCCTCAACCCAGGCAGCAGAGCAGGGCCATGTGCTTGGTCCGGGTCCTGAGAAGCTAAGAGCAACGCATAGCCCCAGTTCATCAGATTCCTGTCATCTTCTTCAAATCTTAGGGTGTTTATAGAAAAACTGATGTGGTCTCCTTAGGGAACAATTACAGTGGAACAACCGGGGTCTCTGGGATGCCAACCCGAGGTGAGCAAGGAGGAAACTCCCATTTCCTGTCTTCCTCACCAAGCCACTGCCATCCTTACCCAGGACAGCCAGACAGACCAGGTAACCTCTTGAGAGTACTTAGAGACGTAAACACTCCAAGTAACACCTCATGTTTCAGTGTAACGAGCTCAATTACCGACTTGGGACGTTATCAACGGTCCGGAGGCCTGTTCAGTGCATTTCATGGGATGTAAACCAGAAGGTCATAAAAATGTATGTGTTTCCTCATAATAATAACTAGAATTTATGTGCTTATCTTTGTTCAAAGAACTCAGAGCAGTCACATCCAGTACAACAGGTATCCTTCTCATAATCCTGAGCCAGGCGGCTCTCACTTTCCAGTTCACAAATGGAAAATAAGTGGATCAAAATGGCCTTAACAATTTATGCTGCATTTCTTTGGCCAAGGCACAATTAAAGGCCAAAGCTAGAACAGTTTTTTAGCCTTTTAAATAAAATAATTTTACCCCCAAAATAAAAGTAATATAGACCCAGGAAACGGTTCAAAAAGTAAATGAAAAAACTGGATGTGCCTTCTCCTCCAAGGCAATCAGAACACATGAGAAGATAATATTCAATTTTATTACATTTAGGTTAATAATTTAATGCTACATCGCTTAGAAGATGATCCATTTTTTTGCTTTTAGAACATAAATAATTCCCATATATTAAACAAAGCAAACACTCCTTCACCAGTTAGTAAATAAAGTTCTTCAGAATGGTGCACACTCAATTCCTTGTCTCTTCTAACTTCCAAGTTTTAAGTGTGGGATTTAGAATAACCATAAATTGCACATACAGGGACGAGCAACCCACAAGTGTTTCTTCCTAGTTTTAACAATTTGATTTATAACTTCTCATATTTTATGCATGTGCCAATATTTACATTATAATATAAATAGGCATTATAATAATATAATCATATATACACATATATTTGCATATCTGTATATATAAAATAACCTCTGATTCTTACTGTAGAGCATAGAGCTCTGATTCCTTCTGTGGGTTGTAGACTCAGCTGGACCTCAGATTCATATGCCACCTTTACCACTGACTAGCTGTGTGCCTAGGGAGAAGTCACTCAACCACCCTGTCTCTGCTTCTTCATTGGTAAATTGAGCTGTGAGATAAGAAGAGGTACCACTTTTCCCCTTGCATATTCTTGCCTCCTTTGTCAAATATTAATTGACCATAAAGATGTGGGTTTATTTCTGTGGTCTCTATTCTATTTCATTCATCTATATGCCTGTTCTTGTGCCAATATCAGGCTGTTTTGATTCTATGGTCTGGTAGTATAGCTTGATTATCAGGTAGTGCGATCCCTCCAACTTTGTTTTCTTTCTCAAGCATGCTGAGGCTATTCAGGTCTTCTGTGGTTCCACATAAACTTTTGAATTATTTCTTCTAGTTCTGTGAGATATGCCATTGGTATTTTAATAGGCATTGTGTTGAATCTGTAGATTGCTTTGAATAGTATGCACATTTTAATGTTAATATTTCCTTTCCTTGAACATGGTATATGCTTCCACTTATTTCTATCTTTTTCAATTTCTTTCTTCAGTATCTTATAATTTTCTGAGTCCAGGTTTTTAATCTCTTTGATTAAATTAATTCCTAAATACCTTTTTTTTTTTCTGTTGTAATAGTAAATGGGGTTGTTTTCTTAATTTCTCTCTATAATAGTTCATTATTGGTGAAAAAAATGCCACCAATTGCCCTGGCCGGTGTGGCTCAATTGCTTGAGCATTGTCCCATGCACCAAAAGGTTGCCAGTTTGATTCCCAGTTAGGGCACATACCCAGGTTGTGAGTTTGTTTCCCAGTAGGTATGCATGTGGAAAGCAGCCAACTGATGTTTCTCTTCCACGTTAATGTTTCTCTCTCCCTCTCCCTTCATAAAAAAAAAAATGCCACCAATTTCTGAATATTAATTTTGTATCCTACTACTTTGCTAAATTCATTTATTAGATCTAGTAATTTTTTGGTGAAGTCTCAGTCTCTTCAATAAATGGTATTGGAAAAATTGAACAGATAGATGCAAAAAAAAAAAAAATGAAACTTAGAATAACAACTAACACCATACACAAGAATAAACTCAAAATGGGTTAAAGACTTAAATGTAAGTTGCAAAGCCACAAAAATACTACAACAAAACATAGACAGTAAAATCTCAAATGAACATCCTCAGGCAAGGGAAATAAAAGAAAAAAATAAGCAAATGAACTGAATAGACACTTCTTTAAAGAGGATACACAGACGACCAATAGACATATGAATAAATGCTCAAAGTCATTAATCATCAGAGAAACGCAAATTAAAACCACAATGAGCCCTGGACAGTTTTTCTCAGTGGTTAGAGCATTGGCCTGCAGACTGAAGTGGCTCCAGTTCCATTCCCGGTCAAGGGCACTTACCTGGGTTGCAGGTTTGATCCCTGCCTTAGTCAGGGTCATGCAGGAGGCAACCAATCAATGTGAGACACATTGATGTTTCTTTTTCTCTCTCTCCCTCCATCCCTTCCACTCTATCTAAAAATCAATGGAAAAATATCCTTGGGTGAGGATTAACAAGATAAATAAATAATAAAACTTAAAAAAATAAAATAAAACCACAATGAAATATCACCTCACATCTGTCAGAATGGCTATTATTAAAAAATCAACAAACAACAAGTGTTGGTGAGGATGTGGAGAAAAGGGAACCCTAGTACAGTGTTGATGGGAATGCAGACTGGTGCAGCCACTGTGGAAAACGGTATGGAGTTTCCTAAAAAATTTAAAAACGGAACGGACTTAACAGTGATCCCAGTTTGGGAAATTTATCCAAAGTACCCTGAAATACAATTTCAAAAGAATATATGCACCCCTATGTTTATTGCAGCATTATTTATATAAGCCAAGATCTGGAAACAGCCCAAGTGCCCATCAGTAGATGAGTGGATAAAAAAGCTGTGGTACATTTACATTACACAATGAAATACTAAGCTACAGTGAAAAAAAAAAATCTCTTTTTAAAAATAATTTGAAAAATATGATTTGATTGATTTTTTAGAAAGAGAGGAAGGGAGAGAGAGATAGAAACATCCATGTGAAAGAAACATCAATTGGCTGCCTCCTGTACACCCCCTACTGGGGATCCAGCCCAAAACCTGGGCATGTGCCCTGACTGGAAATTGAACAGGGACCTTTTCAGTCCATGGGACAATGCTCAATTCACTGAGCCACACAGGCTGGGGGAAAAAAGGGAAATCTTACA
Organism: Molossus molossus; assembly: GCF_014108415.1. Classification (NCBI taxonomy): domain Eukaryota; kingdom Metazoa; phylum Chordata; class Mammalia; order Chiroptera; family Molossidae; genus Molossus; species Molossus molossus. Next base: position 105,142,539 of record NW_023425344.1, on the reverse strand, counting down.
TTTTGTGACAGCATGGATGAACCTGGAGAGTATTATGCTTAAGTGAAATAAGCCAGTCAGAGAAAGACAAGTACTATATGACCTCACTTATATGTAAAATATAATGAACAAGGTTTAGATAGTTATAACTTTATTTACACACATTAAAATGAATTGTTCTTTGCTTTGAAACTTACAAATTTTTGAAATCCATATTCTTCATATTGTTCTATTTCTTCTCTTAATTCTTTAATAGTTTCTTCCCTGTCCTTCAGTCTTTTTAACAAAATATTTATTTTGATAGTTGTGTCATACACAGAAGTTGGCTCTTCCTCCATTTCAAAGAATTGCTGGGCGTTGGGGAGAGGGGCAGAGAAGCAGCATTAACCATCAGACACTCAGCTAGCACCACCAGAAACCATTTCTTGTTTTATTTAAGCTACTGTCTTGTAAGTTATTTTATTTTTGTAACTTGCACATGATTTTTAGTAAATATGTATATTGAACAATATGCTGTAGTATCATGGACTATAGCAGAGTATTATCCTATAAAACACAAAACAATATGATCTCTTACTCTGACTGCATCAGCCCTGCAAATAATAATAATACCCCTCAATAGTAAACTCACATGATGATTGTGAATGTCCTACTTCAATCTTCCTCTAAAGGAGGATGGCAAATATTTGAATATGTAAAAAAAAAAAAAAAAAAGAACTAAACTAATTTCCTCAGTGCTTTGGAATGGAAATGTAGAAAGAAGAAAGAAATGTTGTTTTTCTTTTTTTCTTCCTTTCTTTGTTTCTTTCTTTTCCATAGAAAAGGTTCCCTGACCTTTAATCTAGAGAAACTATGCTTCATTTGGAAACAGGAAACTGAGACCAGAGTAGAGCAACATGCATTAAAACAGAGGGTTTTATTACACAAAGCCGTGGATAAAGAACCATTAGGCATCCCATCTCTCTCTTCCTGCCCCCCTTTCCTCTTTCTCTCTGAGAATCAATAAAATTATAAATAAAACTTTTAAAGATTAAGAAAAAAAGAAGAACCGCCCTGGCCAGTTTGGCTCAGCAGTTGGAGCATTGGCCTGTGGACCAGAGAGTCCAGGGTTCGGTTCCCCTTAGGGGAGGGGCACATACCAAAAAAAAAAAAAAAAAGAACCACTAGGCATAAGAAAATAGTCTTCTGGATCCGTGTGCACAATCATTCTAGAATTATATAATTCTAAATTTCATATCTCTTCTCTCTGCATGAAAAAAAGATGGCTGTGTCTGTGCTTTACTTAAAAATCTGCCCTGGCCAGTTTGCTCAGCGGTTAGAGCGTCGGCCTGTGGTCCAGAGAGACCCAGGTTCGGTTCCAGCTAAGGGCGTGTGCCTTGCTTGCGGTTTGTCCCTGGTCCTGCTTGGTCGTGTGGGTGGCGGTCGCTCGATGTGTCCCTTTCACGTCGATGTTTCCTTTCTCTCTCTCTTCCTCTCTGTCCCTCCCACTCTATCCAAACAAAAAAATGGAAAAATGTCCTCGGGTAAGGATTAAAAAAAAAAAATCTAATAATCTGTTTTTTGATTACTCAAATATAATAGAAATTAACTCTTTAAAAATCCACTCAAATTAGTTTGAAATGAATTCTTATCCTATTAGTTGATACCATATAATGGCATTGTCCCTATTTTAGTTCACTTGAACTTGTATCTTGTCATTAACATTTTCCATAAATTTAATTCTTGATGGTTGTATAACTATCTTCTCTATAGAATGCCATCATTTATATAATGATTATATATTTTTTAAGTTTTCCATTATACTTAACCTTTATACATAAATCTTTGTCCACAATTCTGATTTTCTCTTGGCATATAGATTCCTAGAAGCAGAACTCCCAGCCAATGCACATACATGTTTTAATAGCCTTGATTCATTTTACAAAGTTATTTTTCTTTTTTAAAAGACTAATTTGTATTCTACCTTGAGGATGAGGGTATTTGTCTTACTATACTCCCTGAACCATCCTATATCGTTATTTTTTTAAGTCTTTCCTGTGACAATATATAAATATAGTATTTTGTTTTTGTTTTAACCAGCATCTTTTGATCACCATTTAAGGTGAATTTTTACATGATACTCACTATTTTTGTTTTATGTTCTGAAAATACTCGATTCTAATTATGTCCCCTTGATCTAGATCTTAACCCGTTTTATTAATTAGTTCTAATAGGTTCATTGGTTAGAGTATAAGTACCATTTCCTGATAGCCTTTTACAAGCATTTAGGCACTTCCCTATTTGGCATCATTACTCTGAAAAACTGTATCATAAAACCAAGACATGTAAGAAATGATTAGAAATTAAATGCCATTCCTTACTTCCAGCATATAAAAATCTCATTTTCAATGCTGACATACAAATCCATACTGTCTATTTTGTACTCTTAGGGGAATGACAGAAAAAAAGTAATTTTATTTTTATCATAGGTTCATTACTAATACATCTGGGCATATGCACATACAAGAAAGAGAGTGAAATCTGATCATATCTGCTAATATTCTTAATATTATATTTCAAAAAGTTAGACTTGCAAAGTAAAATTGCTCTATATTGCCCTGGCCAGTGTGGCTCAGTAGGTTGGAGCATGTCCCTTGTCCTGAAAGGTTGAGGGCTTGATTCCCAGTCAAGGGCACATACCTAGGTTACAGGTTTGAACCCTGGCCCTGGTTGGGGTTGTACCAGAGGCAACAAATCAATGTGTCTCTCTCACATTAATGTTTCTCTCTCTCTCTCTCTCTCTCTCTCTCTCTCTCTCCCCCCCCCTCTCCCTTCCATTCTATCTAAAAATCAATGGAAAAATATCCTCAGGTGAGGATTAATAAAGAACAGCATTGATTGTGTAGACCTATTCTTCCCATATATTCATACCTATGACTACAAATCAAACACTCTGCAGAGGCCACTAGTGCTCTGGGTGCTACCAGGCATCTCAAATTCAACAGAGTTCACTGTCATCTATTCTGCCCCCCCCCCCCATTAAAACAGCACACACCTGAAACCATTTTTCTGTCATTTTAAGTCCCACTACACCCTCACCAACTCACCAAATCTATTCAGTCCACTCCTAAATCTCTTTAGCCCACTCTCTCCTTCCCTGTTCCACTGCCATCGTTGTCCTTGCCTTGTTCCCCTGGGCTATTGTAACAGCCCGTTAGCTTGCCTCCCAGGGGCTCCTTTTGTGCTCTCCAACCAATCTCCACACTGTGGCCCCAAATGATCTTTCTAAAATGCAACTCTCCCCATCTCTCCCAGGCCAAAATCAAACTCCCTTAGCATGGTGCCCAAGACATCACCTTCACAATCTGCTGCCTAACCTGGCCACTAGCTCATGTTAGTCTTCTCTCCCGTCCAAACTGGGCATTGTATCAGTGCAGACACTCAGCATACAGTTTCTCAGACATACCATGTTGCCACAGGTCTCTATGCCCTCTCACTTGGAGGTCCTAGCCCACCTAACAAGCTACTACTTGTCAATCAAACAGAGTAGCACTAGAGTAGGTTAGTCTGGGCTGCAGACCAGCTCTGCAGTCACCTCGTAGCTTTGTGATCCTGAAGAAGTTTCTCGGACCCCCTGAATCTCAGTTTTATCATCTGTAAAATGAGACAAATAATAATAGTACCTGAATGATTGAGAATTAAACAGGATAATGCATGTAAACAATTTTGAATAGTGTCTACAATATACTCAGTTCCCAGTAAGTATTATATTTTAGCAATTATCAATGTTGTTAGTGTTTGTCATTTCAACGCGGATGTCACCTGCTCTGGGAAACATTAGTACCCCTCTCCCGCCCACCTGCCTTCCACCACTGTGTTCTTTCTATATCTTGTGCTGTTATTCTAGGATCACTTGTTTTTTATTTATTTATTTGCTTGCTAATTTTTATGTTCTGAATGTGATGGCTTTATTTTACCCTTAAAAAACAGCTCAAAATGCTTCTGACATGCTGGCCAAGTCATCTCCTTTAAAACATGGTCCAAACCACCCCTGGGAGCTCACTTAAAATCCCCCCAGGAGCTACGGCACAGCTCAGCCAGCCTACCTTTCGGATGGGCCCAACCTCGCTGGACTTTGGGACAGAGAGGGTCAGAGCTCTTCAGAACAACAAAAAGTGTCACTTCTGACATTTCATAAAGTCAATGTAAGGCCCAAACACACTGGTTTCATTCTCTTCCTCTCCAGAGACGTTTCTGATGTTTTAGTAGTGTTTATGGAACCAGCTGGTCTCACGACAAGATGAGCAGAAAGCCGGTTTATTTTCAAATCATGTCTTTGGTGTTTCTTATATCTTAAAGAATTCTCATGAAAGTGCTATGGCTTTTTTTTTTTTTTAACTTTTATATAACAACAAAATTTTTATAAAGGAAAGAAAGATAGGAGAAAAGCCAAAGCCAAAAAACAAAAACAAAACCCCCCCAATCCCAATCTAGCCTACTCTTACTCATCAAAGTTCCAGCCTCCCTTACACTTGGCAGCCTACAGGGGAGATAAGGGGTCGAGCCTGGCTTTTCTAGTATCCAGAGATCTGGTTAAATGTAGATGTGGCTGTGAAGGTATTTTTTTGAATGAGAGAAACATTTAAATCCATAGACCCAGTAAAGCAGATAGCCTTACATAATATGGGTGGGCCTCACCCAATCAGTTTAAGGCCTTCAGAGAAAGACTGGCGTCCCAGAGGAACAGGGGATGCTTGTCAGCAGACTTGAGTTGTAGCATCAACTCCTTCCTTGTCTTCGGCTTCCTGGCCTGCCTTACAGATTTCACATTTGTCAGCCACTATAATCACCTGGGCCAATTCCTTAACATCTCTCAATCTCTCTCTCTTTCTCCCTCTGGAGAATCTTAACTAACACAATATCTACATCTAAAGACTCTAAAGTTGCACCTATACCTTCAATTCCAAACCAGCACCCCAGTGTTGACTGTGGCCTATCTCCTTTCCATAGTATAACCCCCTCCCTGGGGCAGCAAGAAAACTGGCTCCTGTTATGCTGGGCGCACAGATGTATTGATTTGTGGAGCCTCCCTTCATGTATGGATCTGCTGACCACACTGTGTTACCGAGAGCTTGGCTTGAACGCAAGAGAAGAAGTGTGAGCAGTTCTTTGGTCTTTAAACTCACAATGGCAGAGTCATATACTTGTGAATTTAATTCCTTTGGTCCTTCAAGGAGAATTAATATTTGTATTTTAACTTTTCCTTTGGCATTTGAAAATGAGAAGGGATCAATATTCCCATCTGAGGAATAACTGTTCACTTTTTATTATTAGAATAATTCCATTCTATCTTTTGATATTATGGGCAAAACCTCTTGATAGACAATATCATACAACATAGCTGGAGAAAATCTGGGGTGAGAAATAGACTAAGGAATAAATTCTCAGTATTGGATACAAAGTGACTTTGAAGTTAAAGGTAAATAATGAACTCTTTTAACCCCATGCTGAGACTTTGGGGCTCCAGGGGTCTCCGGATCCCCAGAGGAGCAGTGGTTGGTATCGGGGTCTGCACCAGGAAGGGGCAGACAGGGCTCTCCTCTCCCCAGGGTTCAGACACACGCTTAGTTGATCACAGGCTAAATGGTTAAATTTAGTGACTTAAGAGATAAAGGAAAATCCAGGAATGCTGTTTTCCTTCCACGTGGAGTGACATCCACTCAATTATCTGATTATGATCTTGGAAGCAGGAGGTAGGTCACATCCCAGCCATCCCCATCCTTTCCCCTTTCCCCTTTCCCTTCGGTAGAAGCTGCGAGCATGCATTCTGCCCTGGCGGGAACAGACCTGCCCAGCCCCCGCGGCCCATGACGGGAGTCAAGTCTGCCCATTCCCGGGTCTGGCACAGGGTAGCCTGTTTTATCAGTAACACAGATTATCTCCATCTGCTGGCTCCCTGACTTTATTTGTCCAGAACCTGGGCGGAAAAGCAGGGAATTATTTAACGAGTATCATCAATGCTCCAAAAATATTTATCTTTCAAGTTTGCAAATCTGAGCATGTCGTGAAAACTGCTTGGAATTCTTTGATGTCTTCGAGATAAAATATTCATTTCTTAGCTTCACTTCTCACCACTTTCTCCAGCCCTCTTGCGTTCCAGACATACCCCCGCTGCCTGACTGGGTCTTGCACTTTAATGGTCTACACTACCTTCCCTCAGCTCACCAACTATTCATCATCCGTCATGGCTTACCTCAAGGATCATTTCCTCTTGAAAGTCTTCCTTAATTATCCTCCAACCCCCCAGGAAGACAGAGGCACCCATCAGGTGCAGACATCTACTGTGGCCTGCAGTTGTCGAGATTCTTATCCCTCCTGACCACTAGCTTATTATTTTCTGCTATAAAATCAGTCAATGAATGGATGAATCCATAATTGAGGGAATGATTAGTTAAAGCCCCGAGCCTTAGGCAGAGCTTTTGTTCTAGGAGTTTTTTACTAGAACTCATGATCTATTTCCAGTGCTGTTGTACAGGTCAAGTTCTCATGGCACCTTTCATGGTATTCAGCCCTTTGTCAACTGACATTTGCCAAATGCTTATGTGTATCAGGTTCTTGAGTAGCAGAGAACAAAGATGAATAAAACTCAGTCCACGGCCCACAAAATCAAGAAGTCTAATGTACGGACCAATCCATAAGTGAGTAATTGTGGTACAGTTCAGTGAGTCAGTCATCCAGGACAGGTAGCATTCCAGCAAGAAGGAACAAGATGTGAAAATTCCAGAGAGGTGACTAATAACTTGAAGTGCAGAAGAAGGCAGCACGCAGCTCATGATGCTGGAGGGTGAAGTCTTGGCCAAGAAGTAGAAAGAAAGAAAAGTGGAGAGATCTAAGGGCCTCTGGACCTTGCTAAGGCTCTAGATGTCATCCTTACAGACCTGGAGGAGATGCTGAAGGGTTTTAAACAAGGTGAGGATGTGATGGGATTTGTGTTTTGAAAAACCACTCACTTGACAGGGCAGACGATGGATTTAAGGAGACCAGAAGGTAATAACTACAGGCCAGGCAAGTAATGTTTTTTCTTGTTTATTTTGGAGGGCGAGGGAAGGGAGACAGGCAAGCATTGTTGACTACCTGAGCTAATTCAGTGGTGAGATAAAGAGGATGGATTTCAAAGGTACAAAACTGGCAGAAAGTGATGGCTCAACAGAAATTTAAGGGTGTATTTGTTATCTATGCCACAAACTTAGTGGTTTAAACTCATACATGCATTATCTCAGTGTCTGTGGGTCAGGAGTTCAGGCATGGCTTAGGTGAGTCCTTTGCTTAAAGTCTACAGGGCTGCAATCAAAGTATTCTTCAGGGCCATGGTCTCCATGGGGGCTCAACTCCAAGGACCTGCTTCTGCACTCACTCGGGTTGTTGGAAGAATTTGCACCCTCTGGCTGTAGGAGTGAGGGCTTCAGTTTCTTCCAATGGCTGCCCTCAGCTCCAGAAGCGTCCACAGTTCTTTACTCCCCAGATGTTGGGGGTCTCAGATGTGGCCTCCTGCTTCTTTTAAGCCAATGGAGGACAGATTGCAAGACTGGAGCTGCACTCTTCCCTCATGTAACCCTCATGCACCTTTGCTGTCTTTTATTGATCAGAAGCAGGTCCCTTGTTCCACCCACACTCCAGGAGACAAGGGAGGTGATCACACAGGGTGTGACCACCTGGAGGCAGGGGGTTGTGGTGTCCAGCACAGGGAGTGACTCCTAGCTTCCCAGTGGGGGAGACTGAATTTTGGTGCCACCAACTAAGGCCAAGAGACTCAGGAGAAAGGACAGAGTTAAGGGGAAGATGCTTTGTATGGTTGGGTCATAGTGAGTTTAGGGTGACTTCATAAGTTTTAGTCTTTTGCTGTTTCATCTAACCAGTTTTCTTTATCACTCTCTTTTCAACATAAAGGTATTTACAGGGCTCCAGGGGAGGGAATTCCTCACAATCCAGGAAGATGCCCCCTGCGCTTGGCACAAGTCTTGGTTTCATAAGTCAGAGTCCAGAAGAATGTGATGCTTTCTAAATACCAAAATGTAATGCTTAGGAATAATTGGGTTCGATCTCCAGTAAGGGTGTGTAAAGAAGGCAACTGATTGATGTTTCTGTCTCACATTGATGTTTCTCTCTCTGTCCCCTTTCCTCTCTCTGTAAAATCAATAAAAACATATTCTTGGATGAGGATTTAAAAAATAACAATTAATTAATTAATTAAAAATTATAAAACTGTATTGAGATACATAAGATTCACTTATGTAAATCAAGAAATATTCTTCAATAGGGAGATTGAATATTATAAATAATGCAAATTTCTTCCAAAATTTATAAATGGATTTCCAACCAGTTCAGTTGTATGTATATGTGTGTGTGTGTGTATATAAAAATATATATATACATATATATATGTATAAATTTATCTGGAAGAATAAAAAAGAGCAAAGATATTTTTGAAAAACTTAATGAAAACGACCTAAACTTACTAGATGTTAAAACATATTATAAAAGTAACAAATATAATTCTAAAAATTTTAAATGCATAAAAGCAATGGTGGGTCACAACACTGCATAGATAATGTTAACAAACAGCGACAAAATAGCACAAGCAGCCTTGAGATAAACTGTTATTGATATTTGATGAGTGCTAATTAAACTAGGAGGCTGTTAGATTGTGGTGTTTCTAATACCTTAGCAGCCTAACCAAACCAAAGCCAGTAAATGCCTGAAAGTTAAGAAATAAAAACCTGCCCAGCCAGTGTGGCTCAGTGGATGGAGTGTCCCCATGGACTAACGGGTCCCAGTTTGATTCCTAGTCAGGGTTTGTGCCCGGGTTGCGGGCTTAATCACTAGGGGACATACTGAAGACAGACAAGCACATTGATGTTTCTATCTCTCCCTTCCTCTCTCTCAAAAAAATCAATAATAAAAAATATATATATTTAAAAAAAAAGAAAGAAAGAAAAACCTAAGGACAACCAATCACAAACAGGCAACTAGGCTTTTCCAAATAAGGTAAATGCTTAAGCTACAGCCAATCAATGTTTCCTTGCTTTGCTCCTACCTTTTCTTTGGTTAAGTCCTTCCCACAGCACTATTGGTGGAGCACTCCTAACCACTTCCTGCTGGGCACTGATTCAAATAGATTTGTACTAAAAATCTCTTAAAATTTCTAATATGCCCAACTTGATTTATCTTTAAACATGAGGAAAACATCATAAATCAATAGAAAAAGAAAAAATATTCACTGAATGATGTTGGAAAATCCTTTAGTCATTTAAAACCTAGGAATATTCTCCCCTACTTTTTTTTTTTTTATTTTTTTATTTTTTTTTATTGATTAATTTTTGTTACAAATGATTCTCCTTTTTTCCCCCCACTGATTCCCCCCTCCCCCTTCCCTCCCTGCCCCTTCCCCCGATTGTTGTCCTTGTCCACTGTTCATGCATACATGCATATAAATTCTGTTGTTCATCCCTCTCTCACCTCCCCACTCCTTAGGTGATTGTCCTCAAACTGTTATGTTCATTATATTCCAGAAATCAGTGAGATCATATGAAATTTGTCTTTCTCTGTTTGGCTTGTTTCACTTAGGATGATACTTTCCAGGTCCCTCCATGTAGTCTCAAAGGATAAGAGATCTTTCTTTCTTACCGCTGCGTAGTACTCCATTGTGTATATGTACCACAGCTTTTTAATCCATTCGTCTACTGATGGGCACTTGGGCTGTTTCCAGATCTTAGCGATTGTAAATAGTGCTGCTACAAAGATGGGGGTACATATATTCTTTCTGATTGGTGTTTTATGCTTCGTAGGGTATATTCCTAGAAGTGGGATCACTGGGTCAAATGGGAGATCAATTTTTAATTCTTTGAGGTGACACCATATTGTTTTCCATAGTGGCTGCACCAGTCTGCATTCCCACCAACAGTGTACTAGAGTCCCCTTTTCTCCACACCCTCGCCAACACTTGTTGTTTGATGATTTGTTGATGGCGGCCATTCTGACAGGTGTGAGGTGATACCTCATTGTTGTTTTGATTTGCATCTCTCTGATGATTAGTGATGATGAACATTTCTTCATATGTCTCTTAGCCATTTGTATGTCCTGTTTGGAGAGGTGTCTATTTAGTTCCTCTGCCCATTTTTTAATTGGATTCTTTGTCTTCCTTTTGTGGAGTTGTATGAGCACTCTATATGTATTGGAAATTAACCCCTTATCTGATATATCATTGGCAATTATGCTCTCCCATACAGTGGGTAGCCTTTCCGTTTTGATGATTGTATCTTTCGCTGTGCAGAAGCTTTTGAGTTTGATGTAGTCCCATGTGTTCATTTTCTCCTTTGTTTCTATTGCCTTAGGTGATGTGTCAGTAAAAATTCTGCTGCGTATGATATCTGAGATTTTGTTGCCCACAGTCTCCTGTAGGATTTTTATGGATTCATGAGTCACATTTAAGTCTTTTATCCATTTTGAGTTTATTTTGGTATAGGGTGTAAGTTGATGGTCTAGTTTCATTTTTCGGCAAGTAGCTGTCCAATTTCTCCCCTACTTTTACTTCTCTAGTTTTTCCAAGATTTTTATAAGCTCTTAAATCCCTTTATTAAATCCTTGTGTTTGGCAAGATGGCGGCGTAGGTAAACGCAGTATCGCGTCCTCCCACAACCACATCAAAGTTACAACTAAACTACAGAACAACCATCATTCAAAACCACCTAAAATAGAGCTGAATGGAAGTCCTACAACTACGGAATTAAAGAAGCAGCCACATCGAGACTGGTAGGAGGGGCGGAGGCGGAGGGGCTGGTCCCACACCCACGTGTGGTAGATAAAAATCAGGAGGACAGCTCAGCTGGGAAGGTCCTCCCTGAAGACTGAGGGGTCCTCGTCCCACATCAGGTGACCTGCTCAGGGTTCCAGTGCCAGGAAGAGAAGTCCCCATAACTTCTGGCTGTAAAACCAGCGGGAACTAAGGCTCAGGGAGGCTGAGGTGGCTGGAGCCCAGGCAGCTCCTCTTAAAGGACCCGCACACAGACTTATCAGACTCTAAGCTTGGAGGGGAGGCAGCCCGAGGGGTGCCGGAGACATACAGGGAAGAACTGAGCTGTTTGGCATCACAGCAAGGGCTGGAGAAGGGGCTTTCTCCAGGACAGACGTGCTGTCAGAGGCCTTTGTTCCTTTGGTGAGTCCTTCCCTGGGGTGGCAGACAGCCCCCATATCTGGGACTCCAGCAACCTGGCTCACACTGGTTGCCCCACCCTGGTGATTCCCTGAGGCCCTGCCCCACCCAACTTGCAGGCCCACCCAAGCTGTTGCCAGTTGCTTAACCATAGGATTGGCCTGTCTTGGATCCTGCTTCAGGTTTTCTTAAATTCTTTCAAACAAGCAGCATGTGGTCTCAGATAGCCCCATACCTCTTGTTCAGTAATACACAGAAACAAACACAATGAGGCAGCCAAAATGAGGAGACAAAGAAACAGGTCCCAAATGAAAGAACAGAACAAAACTCCAGGAAAAGAACTAAGTGAAATGAAGATAAGCAACCTAACAGATGCTGAGTTCAAAATACTGCTTATAAGAATGCTCAATGAACTTAGTGAGGGCCTCAAGAGCATTAAAAAGGACCAGTCAGAAACGAAGGAAGCACTAACTGAAATAAAGAATAATTTACACAGATTCAATAGTAGAGTAGGTAAAGCCAAGAAGCAAACCATCGATTTGGAATACAAGAAAGCAAAAAACACCCAATCAGAACAGCAACCAGAAAAAAGAATCCAAAAAAGTGAGGATAGTGTAAGGAGCCTCTGGGACAACTTCAAGGGTGCCAACATTCGCATCTTGGGGATGCCAGAAGGAGAAGAGCGAGAGCAAGAAATCGAAAACCTATTTGAAACAATAATGGCAGAAAACTTTCCTAACTTCGTGAAGGAAACAGACATACAAGTCCAGGAAGCACAAAATGTCCCAAACAAGATGAACCCCAAGAGGCCCACACCAAGACACATCATCATCAAAATGCAAAAGGTTCAAGACAAAGAGAGAATCTTAAAAGCAGCAAGAGAAAAGCAGTTAGTTACCTACCAGGGAGTTCCCACAAGGCTGTCAGCTGATTTCTCAAAAGAAATTTTGCAGGCCAGAAGGGAGTGTCAAGAAATATTCAGAGTGATGAAAAGCAAGAACCTACAACCAAGATTTACTCTATCCTGCAAAGATGTCATTTAGAATTGGTGGCCATATAAAGACTTTCCCAAACAAGAAAAAGCTAAAGGAGTTCATCACCACCAAACTGCTATTATATAAAATGTTGAAGGGTCTTTTTGAAGAAAAAGATAAAATATATGAACAAACAAAATGGCAATGAATACATATCTATCGGTAATGGAATCTACAAACAAAATGAACAGGCAGAAAGGAAACATTCTCATAGATATAACATTTTGTTGGTTGCCAGATGGGAGCGGGGTTGGGGGAATGGGTGAAAAAGGTGAAGGGATTAAGAAGAACAAATTGGTTGCTAGACTGACAAACCTCGAAGAGAAGGGGGTTGGGGGTAGGAAGAAATAAACCAAATAACTTACATGCACAACCAATGGACACAGACAACAGTGTGGGAAAAGGAGGGAGGGGGGTGGGAATGGGGAGGAGGGAGTCAATGGGGGAGAAATGAGGAACATCTGTAATACATTCAACAATAAAGATTTTAAAAAATTAAATTAAAAAAATAAAAGAAAGTGTAAAAAAATAAATAAAATAAAAAAATAAATCCTTGTGTTTGAAATACCTGGAGTATTTTCTGTTTTCTTATCTGAATCTGAGCTGATACACTTCTAGAAAAATATTTTCTTTTATCTGTAAATGTAAATGATACTATAATATCATGCAAGAAATAGTTTTTGAAGTTAAATGGACTTAAGACACTTGCTCCATAGCTGAAAAAGTACTTGTACTTGTAGCCTTAGCTGGACTCCAGGGGGCAGCAGAGAGTTATTTACACTTAAAAGTTACATCAACCAAAAGTGTACACTTTGGTTGTTTTTTCAAAACTCTTCTGTTCTTTCTTATGACTAAGCCTTAATGAACTGGGTAGCCAGGATGAGGAAGGCTCTCTGAGGTCATGCCAAAAATCCAAAGCAAAGATTCAAATAATCACTTTTGTATCATTAAAACAATTCTTAAATCAGATAAACAAATAACCACAACTAATATACTGTTGGCTAAGCATACTTAACCAGCACATGTTTACAAAAAATTGATGACTATAAAGCACTTAATCATTTTAGGACTTTCTACCCATAGAAGTATAAAAAGTATATATAAAGAGCTATAGTCACTTATTCAGCCACATTTTTAGAACATTTGACACACATTGGAAGTACATCAGTGTCCCAGAAATGGTTGAAGACAGAAGACAATGAAAGCATGTTCAAAAATTTATGAAATTCTGACTTACCCTCCCACTGTAAACAACAAAAATTCTGGATAAGATAGGTAAGATGCACCCATAAGCCAACAAAGTAAGGGACACTGAGGCCAACCTTAAGTGAATGTAGAGATCCAGAGAAGTGTGAACAACAGTGAAGTGTGAAGACTGAAGCTGGCCCAATCCAGGGCATTGCTAAACCAGTGCATTGCTAAGCCAGGTAAACCTGAACTTTGGTTTACACCCCTTTACAGGGCACAGACAGGAGACGTCACTTAGGTCCTCCTCAGCATGTCAGTTCTAAGTGAGGTTGAGACACCTAAGGCCACTCCTTCGGTGTAAGAACAAACTAGAAGTAACTGCCTTGAACTCTGTACCCCTCTCACTCCAGTGAAAGTGAAATTGTCTCTGTCTGGAAACTTGGCTCCAAGTATAGGTGGGGAAGAAATCTCTTCTGAGTTTTATAAGCACAAGATGGCCCACACACTTTTGTGGCCCAAATGTATACCTCCGGGTGTTCTAAAACACCTCATGCTGAGAATTAGATTAAAGTGGTCACAGATCCAGGAGTCTCACAAAGGCAAACATAAATATTCTCTACTGTAACTCACTTAGTTGTTTTTCTCATCCGAGGATATTTTTCCATTGCTTTTTAGATAGAGTGGAAGGGAGGGAGGAAGAGAAAAGCATTGATGTGAGAGAGGCACCCAGGCTGGTTGTCTCCCACACAACCCCAACCAGGGCTGGGGATTGAACCTGCAGCCCAGGTACGTGCTATTGACCAGGAATTGAACCCACGACCCTTTGGTCTGTGGGCCAATGTTCTAACCATTGAGCAACTGGCCAGGGCTACTATAACTCACTTCTATTCCAGGCCTCAAAGAATTCTTACAAAAATGTGAGTTCACAAAAATCATGAAACCCTAAAGTAAAAGACATATCATGAGTGACAGCCAGCACTTATCAGACCCTCACAGGTGGAAGTTATGAAAATTGTGAAGCACAGAATACAAATCAGGATATTTAAATATGTTTATAGAAATAACCACACTGAAATTGTGGGCAAAGAGCAAGAACAATAAACACAAAAGTTAAATAACCAAGCACAGAGCGTCAAATAGAATTCCTGGTCATAAAAAACATAAGTGATATTTAAAAACTCAGTGAAAATGGTTAAAATGGTAATAAAAATATGTAGTGGGGTTTAAAATATAGGATTATAATATAGGACAGTAACAAGTTGTATATTATTAAGCCTATATTCCAACAAATTTTTTTAAAAATATTTTTTCTTTATTAATTTTAGAGAGAGAGGAAGGAAGAGGGAGAGAGAGATAGAAACACTAACATTGACTGACCGCCTCCTGCATGTCTCCCACTGGGGATCGGGCCTACAACCTGGGTGTGTGCTCTCACCAAGAATCAAACCAGCGACCTCTTGCTGCTTGGGTCGACGCTCAACCAGTAAGCCACAATGGCTGGGCAATTTTTTTTAGTTTAAATGAAACAGACAAGGCCCTGGACAAATATCTCACTATCTGACTCAAAAGGAATAGGAAATCCAGAGTCTTGTAATCTTTAAGGAAATTGACTAAGTCCAAAATATGTCAATCAATCAATTTCTCCAGGCCCAGCTGGTTCCTCTTGCAGTCTTAAATATTTAAAGAAGAAAATTTTCTAATCTCACACAATTGCTCCTAAGGAACAAAAATGGGCATAACATCCCCAGCTCGTTGTGTGAAGCTGCCACAACCCTGATACCAAACACAATAAGGACAGGAAAAAAAATGAAGGAAGAAAGAAAGTATAAATCACCTCACTGATAAGTGTAGATTTAAAATATTGACACACTAAATTCAATGACATGGTTTTTTTAAAAAGCCCTGGCCAGGTAGCTTAGTTGGTTAGAGCATTGTCCTCATATAACAAGGCTGTGGGTTCAGTACCCAGTCAGGACACATACAAGAATCAACCAATGAATGCATAAATAAGTGAGACAACAAATTGGTGTTTCTCTCTCTCTTTCTAAGATCAATTTTTTAAATTAATTAAAAAAAGACATATCGCCCTGGCCAGTTTGGCTCAGCGGTTAGAGTGTCGGCCTGTGGTCCAGAGAGACCACACCGGGTTCGGTTCTAGCTAAGGGCATGTACCTTGGTTGTGGTTTATCCTCAGCCCTAGTTGGGTCATGCGGGCGGCAGCCACTTGACGTGTCCCTTTCACGTCGATTTTTCTCTCTCTCTCTCTCTTCCTCTCTCTCCCTCCCACTCTATCTGAACAAAAAAAATGGAAAAATGTCCTCAGGTGAGGATAAAACAACAACAACAACAACAAAAAAAACCCAAAAAAGATATATCATGACCAAGTTGGGCTTATACAAATAAGGTTGATTCAACATTACAAAATCAATTAATTTTACCACATTATTAATTATGAATAGGTTAAGAAAAAAATTATATGGCCTTTCAGTAGATGCATACAACTCACATTTTATAAAATTGAAATGCATGCATGATTTTTAAAAAGAGTCTCTTAGCAAAAGAAATAGCTGGAGAGTATCGACCGCAAGTATTATGCGTAACATTGAAACACTGTATTCGTTTCCTGTAAGATTAGATATAAAATAAGTATGCTTACTGTCATCACTTTCATGAAATTACTGATATTTGATATTTTTGGCTTCAAAAATGTCAATATGATAAGGTTCAACATAGTAAAATTTTATAATAATGACTTAAGGGCTCTTTATCATATCTAAAATCTGCAAGAAGGAGACAGAAAGCTATATACCTAAATACTAAGATAGGATAATTAAGGGGCAGAAAAAGATACCAACACCAAGAAATGACATGAATATGTAAAAGTGTTTGTTTGTTTAGCAAATGCTCAGTGTCAGGTGCCAGGCAGTCTCTAAGTGCTGCACAAAGATCAGTGCATTTCATCCTCAGAACAGGCCTATGAGGTGGTACTTTTGTGATCCTCATTTGACAGATAAGGAAACTGAGGCAGAGAGATTCAGTGCTTTGCCTGAGGTCACATAGCAAATAAGTGGCAGGGTCAGAATTTGAACCTACGTAGTCTGACTCCGGAGTCCTTTTCTGAAACATCTACTATGCTAACAGCACAAAGCTACAACTGTGCTGCCAGGACCGGAGAGAAGTAATCTATCCGACAAATGTAATTAAGAAATTGCTTGTTGGTGTGAGCAATTTCCAACTCTCTATTTATTGCTGCATAACACAGCTCCCCAAACCTATCAGCATAAACAACTATTTGTTATGCTCACGAATGTGGTGGGGCAGGGCATTAGGACAGGCACGGCAGATGGCTTATCTCTGCTCCATAATGTCTGGACAGGAAGAATGAATGGCTAGGGACTGAATGTCCTCAAGGCTGGGCTCAGCTGGACCTGTGGACCCAGTAGCCCATGTTACCCTTAAAATAGTTAGGGTTTCTCACACCATGGCAGCTGGAACCAGAGAGGAGAATCCAGAGGGCAAACATTCCCAAAGCATAAGGATGTATTTGCAAAGCTTCTTTTGACCTGGACTCCAAAGTGTGCAGCGTCCATTCCTCCACATTCTGTGCTTAGGACAAGTCACTGGGTCCAGCCTGGATTTAGGGGAGGAGCAAACTATCATTGCAGAGGAGCAGGTACATGGAAGAGAGTGTCGAGGCCACCTTTGGAAACACAGTTGGCCGCAGACTCGGAGATTGTTGGCAGAGCAATCGGTCCTGGATTAGATATTTTCAGCTGCAAGTGTTTGGACAGCCAACTGACGGTGGCTCAAACAATCAGGGGGGGTTATTATCTGATGAAATAAGAAGGCCAGAGGTAGGGCAAATCCAGAGTTATTTCAGTTGCTCAGTGATGTCATCAACGACCCCATAACTTTCTACTCTTCCACCCTTCGTACAACCAAAGTGTCGCAGTCCTGGGTTCTAGGTTGGCTGCAGCAATTCAAAGCATCAGAAGGATACATAACAAGGTCAAATAAAGAAAAAGAAGGGTGTTTCTTCCCTTGAGTCTCTTTCAGCTGGAGAAAACAACCTGCTCCCCAAATGTCACAGCCAAATTACCATCAGGTGCGATTGGTCAGGGACCTGACCTTGCCCCTGCTTATGCTGAAAAGGCAGATAAGAATGAAAGGATCTAGCAGTGAGAAGGGCTTCTGCTAACGAAAAAAAAAAAAAAAGAGGAGAGAGAATGACTGTTGAGTGGCCAGTATCTGTCACAAGTGTAGGCAGCTGCCCATTCATCTTGCGATTCTTAGTTGATTGCTAATTGCGTACCAGGCGCACTGCTAAGAGGCAGGGCGCAGCGGTGAATAAGGCAGGCAACTTCCCCACCCTGATAGGGCTTACCGCCTGGCTCAGAACAGAGACATGTAACAAGTAATTACATAATTAAACACAAATGTGTTAAGTGCTATCCAAAGAAGTATGTAATCAATGAACAATTTGCTGTAAATAAAACATATTTTTTTATGGGAGCATATCGAAATGAAAGAAAAAATTAATAACTAATAAAAGGAGCACAAGGTCTTTACTAAGCCTAAAAAGTAGTCATTGAAAACCATGAATGATTCCCTCACATAGGAGAGTGAAGCGCCAGTCTGGCAGATAAGTGTCCTCGCCATTAGAAAGTTACTCCCCCAAGCGTCAGACCACACACTGGGATTTACTAGGGACCCAATGCACTCACTCTCTTAAGATGATCTGACCTTCTATCCAACTGCATGCTCACCAAGCAAACTGGATTACTTCATCACCTGCCCAGGGACTTTGGATACCAGATTGGCATTCTCCAGTCTCTGGAAAGTTTTATCTGCCACCATAAAGTGATATTTTGTTAAATTTAATGTAAGCATGAACAATCTTATGCCCTCATCAGGGACCTGAAAGTTAGAAAATTGATCTTCAAAGGTAAAAACTGTGGATGACAAAAGGGGTTCTATGGAAAGTAACCTCACAAGGTGATCTGATCACAGATTCCTAACTGGGAAGTTCATGGTGGGTAGTCACGCCCCAGGTTTATAACTTTCTAGTAAAGGGTTTATCTTTGCCTTAAGCAAGGCCTGTCCATTGCTTCTGTGCATCTAGGTTAACACACCTTTGAAGTAAGCTGTAATCACCCTCAAGAGAGCTCAAAGCCTTATTAAGTATCCTGTAAGCCAATCCCCACCTTGCTTTCTCCCATCTCCAGGTAACATTCCTCACATTCCCCCTTAATTTTAAATGCATAAAAGGAGCTGTAAAAATGGTTATTCTGCAGAGCATTTGAGATCTTGCTCCCTGGCATATGTCATCAGTTTTGCTCAAGTAAACTCTTATAAAAATTGTCTACAGGTTTGAACTTTTTAATGTTGATATGACTTAGACTAAGAAGCCATAGCGAGCCTCACTCTGTGCACTTCCAATATATAAAGTCGGTCCTGCCCAGGACGGCACTAAAACCCACCTTGTACATTCCTCGGATAACAGCTATAGCATCCGCCAACTGCTGATTGCAGCATTTCCTTATGTTAACCTCATTCTGCAAACCAAAAATAAGTACAGTGAGCACTATAATATTTTCCCCAAAACAACTCTTAACACCTACCAGGGAGGAGCTCAGTATAAAACCATTCAAATCATCACAGTGTCTTAAGAACTTCATTTTATAATCATTTCTCCTATGCTACAGCAATTACAACACATTCCATTTTTACTTACACTTAACCAAAAGCAATAGTGAGTCCATATGGATAAAATAAATACAGATAATTTGAAGATTTTATTCCACTTTACATATCAAAGTCTTTTTAGTGTCTTCCTAGAACTGCTTTTAAAAGCAGTAAAATCTCCCAGCTATTGTGGCTCAGTGGATTGAGCATCCTGCCATGGACTGAGAGGTTCCCGTTAGATTCCCAGTCAGGGCACATGCCCAGGTTGCCAGCTCGATACCCAGTAGGGGGCGTGCAGGAGGCAGCCAATGGATGTTTCTCTCTCACATCAATGTTTCTATCTCTCTCCCTTACTCTCTCTCTCTAAAAAAATCAATAAAAATGTATTTTCTAAAAACTGAAAAAAATAGAAGTAGTAAAATCTATTCACAATTCATATCCTCTTCTGGTCCTACTTTTTCTGATCCGTGGTCAGATGCGTTATCCACTGTGCTACTGGCCTACCCAGGTGGTCCTTCTACATTTTGAATAAAATATTCCCAGGAAAAGAAATCTAGAGCCACCAATCCATAAACTACTTATTTTCTGATGAATCAAATTATTTGACCATATCTGTTTAGGATAAGAATGAAGAATAGTACATTTAGAAAAATACCCTTGATTCTGATACTAACTCTATTCCAGCATGGAGTGTAAACCACAGTAGGTTTCTAGTTAAACAGAATTGAATTTCAATATCATTGTGCCATTTACTACTATCTGTCTGCCCTTAAGCAGTGACTTGACCTTGGCAGCTCAGTTTCTATTTGTAGATCAGAGATAATAGCATTTCCATTTTAGGATTGTTAAGGAACTTAAAGAGGAAACACATTTAAAAGGCTTAGTATGCCCCTGGCCGGTTTGGCTCAGCGGTTAGAGCGTCGGTCTGCGGTCCCGAGAGACCGGGTTCGGTTCCCGCTAAGGGCATGTACCTCGGTTGCAATTTGTTCCCGGCCCTGGTTGGTCGTGCAGGTGACAGCCACTCGATATGTCCCTTTCACATCGATGTCTCTCTCTCTCTCTCTCTCTCTCTCTCTCTCTTTCCCTCCCTCCCTCCCTCCCACTCTATCTGTACAAAAAATGGAAAAATGTCCTCAGGTGAGGATGAAAAAAGAAAAAAAGAAATAAATAAAAATAAAAGGCTTAATATGGTACTTAGATGGTGTGGTCAACAATAAACAGGAGATGGGATTTTTGTTTTATAACAGAGTACTAAGAGTGATGCTTACTCATAATGGACAGATAAATATGCTAATCTGACCAAAGATTTCAAGAAATTCCTCAAAGCAGCAGAGTCTTTCTTCATACCTTTGGCTCCCAATGAGCCATTAAAGCACAAATAAGATAATACAAAATTGTGGCTAAGATCCAGCTCTGGATCATCAAACTGTCTGGCCTGGGGCCTAAACTCAGCAGTTTCAAACTGGTGATCTTGAGCAAGTTAATCAACTTTTCTGTGCCTCAGTTTCCTCTTCTATAAAAGGGGGATAATAATGGTACCTACTTCATAAGGTTAGTGTGAGGATTAAATTTTTATACCAGGTGCTTAGAAAAGTTCCTGACACAAAATGAAGCTACATGTATTAACTAGCTATACATAGCCCTGTGAAGCCATTATATGGGACACAACATATACAAATTAAGTTGCCCTCAAAAGTTGCTAAGTTCAAAACCATAGTATATACGTATCTAAAGAAGGAAATGAGAAAACTTGTACCTGTTGATAATGTCTTTCTACTGCTAGGATCCTGTCATGTAGAGCAGTAAAGAGACTGTAAGACTCCTCTTTAAGACGGTCTTCAAACTTCAACTGAAGCAATTCTTTCACGAACCCAAAATCTACCTGAAGAGATTTAATAGTCTAAAAATAGAACAACATACATTATTGCAGAGAGTAAGGATCTTCTGTGCTAAGATTTCAACAGCATGCCTGGATCTGGACATTAACCGGGGTACCTGGTCAGGGGGTTGTCTTGCCTTTTAAGATACCTGTCAAATACTGTGTATATTGGGAACTCTAATGAATCTGCTAAAGGAATATAAACTAATGGAATAAGGGAGAAGAGGTTCTTAGCCATTTACTCTCATATAGAATAAAACGCCTGTGCTAACAATGATCCTTTGTCATACCTCAAAGGATAGAATTTTCATGATGTGATTTTTAGATCAGAAAATATGGACAAAATTGACATTTGTTATGAATGCACTAGCCAACCACTAATATAACCAGTGTGTTGATTAATTACCATCTGTGATCATCAAAACACAATGTATTTTCGTTGCCCGCCATCCATTCAAAATGTATTCCTAGGCCATCTGCCCCTGCCCTGAGTGAAAACTTGACACAATTAGGACTTTTTGTTCATTCTTGGAAACAGAAAGTCCTACTGTCACTCAAATCACAGCCTCAAAGTAGCATTTGGAATATGACCACTATTGAAACCAGACAATGAAGGGGTCCGGGCTGCCTGTCACTACTTGAGTCAATTAAGCAGAGACAAGGTGGAATTGTATATGAGCATTGATTCCAACATTGCTGGCAGTATGGGAGAGCAACCAGGTCATTCCCGAAAAATCTGCTCTCCTCTTCCTGCATATCTGGATGCTTATGTTGGGTATTACATGGGGAAGTAGACAAAGGAAATAACAATGGGTATGTAATGCGGGCTGGGGAATGTGGGTTGGGGGCTACGAAGGCTTTTCTCCAGGGCACCACCTCCAAGACTCCAAGGTTGTCAGTCTTTCTATGATGTGGGGGTGGGGTAAAGAATGGACTGCATTCCCAGTGTAAGCTCCCAGGGTGTACAGCTCCCAGCCAGGTCAGAATGGGCTTTCTTTAATCAAAACAAATCAATCATCATTAACAGAACAAGGGTGCTTAACATTTCTTATAACTATGGCTAGTGCCCAAATATGATTAGTTCTCTGTTATTCCATTATCCTGTCCTGCTCCTTTCACTATGAGTTGATATGACCACTTTGAATTCATTCATAGGTAAGAAAGACTTCTCCCTGTACTCCAGGCAGTAGTTGGCAGCTGCCTGTCTTCAAGAAAGAGTATGATTCACTCTTGAGCTCTCTCCTCTCTTACCTCTCCCCCCACACTCTAGCTGCTATGTCTCTAACATGGACAAGGCAGAAGGAATAAAGGAGCATGGCTGGTCCTACCTAGTGGGGTGGCTTCACCCAGGACTGGCAGGTCAAGAGAACTAACTCATCTTCCCCTGAGCACTGACATAGCTTCTCTAGAGATTCTCATTGCTGGGCCCTCTCTTGTGCCAGGATGCTTTCTCCTGTGGATGCAGACTGACCTAAGCAGATGCTTCTCTACTCTGGTGAACATTGTTGCTCCTTTCTCGGGCCCTATGAATCTGGAGTTCTCCTTTTTTCCTGTCCCTGCTATTGGGGTCCTCTGTCCTTCTAGATTGCTCTTCTGGATAAGACCCAGAATGATGCCACTTTAGTTAGCATTCTCTCTCTCTCTCTCTCTCTCTCTCTCTCTCTCTCTCAGACCACATATGGTCCATGGAAAACAATCACACATTCCTCACCTTAATCACTTCTGAAGTGTAGACTGATTCCAACCTAGCCACTCTGTCTTCTTGTCACAGCCCAGTTTAGTTTCCTTACACGTAGATCAAGACCTCTGTGTCTTCCAATAGCAGCTACCATCTCAAGTTCCACAGAGGCTGCCTTCCTAGCTGTCAGTTGAGGAAGATCACTTCTGCTACCCTCTCCCCACAAAGAGCATGGCAAGTGTTTTCTAAAGAAACCACTTCAGCAATTTTTCCTCTTCATTTCCTGATCCCCTTTTTTATTACCTTTGATCTGATTCAAGAGCTAAGCGTCACCGATCTGATGTGCAACACTCCCTTTGCAAATTCTACAAATGGGATCTAACGCACACTCACTTTGGAATTTGATACATGGTGTACCAGCATCCTAGGAAGAATCTCATTTAGTGTTCTCCTACTCTGTGCTGCATTTCTTTTTGCAGGTGAGAACATCAAGGCTTCGAGAGGTTAAGTGACTAGTCCAATACTTTTTGGCTGGTAAGTGGAAGGCTCGGATTTGAACTGACACTGACTCATATTCCTTTCTTTTTACATCATGCTATCAACTTATAAAGGGTACAATGTTGAGGAATCATTAAAAAATATATCCTAGAGCAAGTGAAGCCTTGGGAAACTCCTGCCCTTTCTAGCGTGGCTAAGTTGGTTGGGTATCATCCAATGTACCAAAAGGTTGCTGGCTCGATTCCTTGTCAGAGTACCTGCCCAGGCTGAATCCCTGGTAGGAGGTGTGCAGGAGGCACACCTGATTGATGTTTATCTTTTTCTCTCTTCCTTCCTCTCTCTCTAAAAATAAATTTTAAAATATTTTTTGAAATATATGAATGAATGAATGAATGAATAAATAAATAAATAAATAAAAGAAACTGCTTAATTTGCAGGAACAAGCAGAGATGACTTTGCCTATACGGACTGCTTGTTCTGAAGAAAGGAGGCACAGGGATTCTGGTATAGTCAAACAAACTCCTGCTGGACCACAGACTCCCATAGCTACTATAAACTCTAGATTTAACATGACCAAAACACAACCAACAACTCGAAGACGCTGGAGAATAATGAGGAAGGAAGTGGCGAGGGAGAGGAGAAGGGAGAAGTAAAGTGGTAGATAGAGCATGTGAACTGCACCTTTAAGAAGGTCCCCAAAAGCTGCCATATAACATTTCTATCTAAATTCTACAGATCAGAACTCAGGTATTTGGATATCCCTAGTTTCAAGGGAATAGAGTTATAAAAATTTCCTAAAGTCGTTAAAAAGTCAGCAAATTGGCAAGTATGTAGGAAAAGAGACAGCCTCAGAAGTTATTAGTGGGAGTGTACACAGGTGCAATCTCTATGCAGGGCAATTTGGCAATAGCCTTCAAAATGACTAATGCATACATCCTCTGACTCAGAAACTCCATTTTTAAGAATTTACATCACAGATATACTGGCATATGAGTATGTACAGAATTATCACAGTAAAAAATTTGAAATGACCAAAATGTCCATCAATTGAGGAATAGCTAAATCGATGATGCATTTTGTGATATGATGTACTTGTGAAATAGATGAGGAAACCCAATTACCAAAATGGAATTATTTTCAAGTTCTATTGTTAAGTGAAAAAACAGAAACAAAGCACACAAGAGTATTTATAGTAGTAGTATGTTACCCCATCTTACAGTTTTATTGGTTAGGGATTTTAATAATAACCCTTGATATCTGATAGATATGAAATGTTCTGTTTCTCTACAATTAAAAAGGTCCAAAGGAACCATTTGACAAAACTGTGTGTTGGGTAACACAGTTATTCATTATATTATTCTGTACATCCTCCAATTTTTTAAAAGTATCATATGTAGAAAATGTTCACAGATGTCAAAAGAATTCCAAAGAGAGTAACAAAACACCTTGCTAAACAACATATATAATAAGCACAACATAAATATAAGTAGTGGCTCATATCAACAATTTTTAAGAGCACAACTGTCATCTAATTCAGTTTATAAAATATACTAATATTTAAATTTTTATTTTATTTTTTAATAAATTGTTTATTTATTTATTCATTGATTCTTTTTCTTTATTGTTTTTAGAGAGAGAGGAAGGGAAAGAGAGAGAGATAGAAACATCAATAAGAGAGAACATTGATTGACTGCCTCTGGCATGCCCCCCACTGGGGATTGGGCCCACAACATGGGCATGTGCCCTGATTGGGAATAGAACTGGTGACCTCTTGGTACATGGGTTGATGCTCAATCACTGAGCCACACCGGCTGGGCTAAAATTTTTTAATCATTTGAATTGTGTTAAGGAAACACACAAAGGCAATTAATACTTATAAAAATTATCTCAGGAGTTTCAAATTAATCCAGATTTACCTGTACTAGCTTTTGTGTAGATAAGCTTAATTCTTTTAATGGCAAGATTTCACTGGAATCTGTCTGAGTAGCGTGGTCTGTGCTGAAAAAGCCAACTTTCAAATCATCTGATATGGTAAGTCTGCAAAAGAAAAGGAGGGAGATTAAATGTGCTTTATGTAGTAGATATTTCCTCAAAATATATATATTAGTGAGTATATTTTTGTATAAGTCATATTATGTCTTAAATATTCAAAGGGATTGGTAAAATGAGGAAACCTCTGAATTATCTGCTGATAATTTAAGTTTTACCAGGAGGCTGTTGGATTATCTAATTTTCTGGACTGTGGCATTTTGCTCCACTGATACTCATTTCCATTCTCTGAGATATTGTTGTCATAGTAATTATCTAATTTAGTAATATTAATAAGAAGAGAGCAAAGAGGAGGCCAAGATTTATAAGCATGGTCATCTGAGCAGCTTCATGCTCCCCAGGGAACCAGAAGCCCATTCCTTGCAGATCACTGGGGGAAGGGCTTGAACAAAGGGGCAGACAGGCGCATGCGCTATGAAGTAGTGGTGATGTAGGGAAGGTGCTTGCCCATCAGTCTAGCCTAGGGAAGGATGGGTTGGCTAGAGAGTGGATCCCATCAGAAGTGCACAAAAACTCCTGGTTAAAACCCTCCGACAAAAAGTTCCCCTGTCTTGAGCTGGCTCTCACTCTTGCTTGCTCTGTGACCCACACTCGCACATGCCGTCTATTCTTCCTCCATAGCCAGGTGGCCTCAAGCAGCTGCATGGCCCTGGCCATGCTGACTTCACACACAGGACGCTAGACTGGACTGCATGCTTTTTTTTTTTTTTTTTTCCAATTCTGATTTGGATTGTACTTTCATCTATTGGCATTGGCCTTTATTCTGGCCCTGCTGAAGACAAGTTTGGATTTCTTCGATGGCCGAGACAGACAGAGACGAAACCTTGGAGGGGAACCTCCTTAGTTTTACATCATCAATAAAGCTTTCCATGAATCCCCATTCCCCCCTGGGGGCCTCAGGAAATCCCTTTCCTCATAGCACCCCAAGAACCCCTCCTTCCACTAAGAACAATCTGATCAATTTTTTTGAGAGAGAGTAGAATGAAGAGGAAGAGAGAGAAAGAAACATTGATGCATGAGAGACAAACTCCTATGGGTTGCCTCCTGCTCACATCCCAACAGGGGATTAAACCCAGAACCTGGGCACGTGCCCTGAGCAAGCATCATACCTGTGGCCTTTTGGTGTATGAGCGATGTTCAGCCAACAGAGCCACACTGGCCAGGGCAACAATATGATTGATTTATAAGCCTCCTTTTAATATCTCATCTACTGTTTTATGTTGAAGCCATTATAAATTATGCACAGGCATATCAAGTGAAAATACTTTAAGATAGTGGTTCTCAAAGGGTGGTCTGAGGACTCCTGGGGCTTCAAGGCACTCAGGGAATCCACAAGGTCAAAATAATTTTCATGACAATATTAAGATTTTGTTTGCTTTTTCCACTTTCATTCTCTCACACGTGGTCAGTGGAGTTTTCCAGAGGTCAGAGGTTAGATGATCGCCTGGCAGATTGGATGAGAATTCAGCTGCTTTCCCTGAAACCAGGCATTGAAAAGACTTGCAAAAATGTAAAAAAAAAAAAAAAAAGACACTAGTTTCATTAAAGTTTTGTTTTGAAAAAGAGTCTGTTTTTCTTTAAAATGTGTTACTTATAGTAACACAGAATTGTTTTATCATTATTTTAAACAAATTTTCTCCTTTTAGATGTCTACTATGATAACTATGAATAAAGAGAACATAAACTAAAGCTCTTTGAAGTCCTCAATAATTTTTAAGACCATAAAGAGGTTCTAAAAACAAAAACTTTGGAAACTGCTTCTTTGTGATAATCATGTACTTATATTGCATTTGATTTTTAAACTCAATTCTTGAAAAAATTTGAGCAGGCTAAGACCAAGGATTTGTAAACTTGTATAGACCTTTAATGACGGGCATCTCAGACAGTATCCTGGATGCAACCACTCTTTTTGAGGTTGATCAAACTTACCACAACTGTTGGTTTCTAAAATGTCAGCTAAAATAAGAAAGCCATAAAACCCAAGTAGAATTCCCAGACTTTCCAATGCCAGCTCAAAGATAGAGTGTCTGTGCTTCTGTCCTCCACAGACTATGAGGGAGAGGTTTCCTCTGTGACTCTGGACATGGCCACATGTGGAAAGATGCCAAGGACTGACACAGTCATCTGGTCACCACAAGAGGGTCCAGCCAGAGGGGCAAAGCCAGGGCATAGCTTTTAAAAAGAAGGACATAATTTTGACTGATGACTTTGTTTAGCCATTGACTCAGTGAACTCCAAAACCTGTCTTACCTGTTATTGATGCTGAGGTAGTGGTAGTTATGACAATCATTACTGTGTTTTATTTATTTAAATCTTTTTTAAAAAAATTATTGATTTAGAGAGAGAGAAGGAGGGGTAGAGGGAGAATGAGAGAGAGGGAGGGAGACAGAGAGAAACATCAATTTGTTGTTTCACTTATTTGTGCATTCCTCGTTGATTCTTGTATGTGCCCTGACTGGGGACTGAACCCACAACCTTGGCATATGGGGATGATGCTCTAACCAACTGAGTTACCCAGCCAGGACTCGTTACAATATTTTAAAATATCATAATTTTTTAAATCAGATTTGGAGAAAAGTATTAAAGCATAGTAATATTCAACTAAAAAGGCTACTTAAATTTTAAAAACATTTTTAATATTCAAAATAATAATTTGCAATTAATCTCACTAAATTTTTTTTATTAATTAATTTTTGTTACAGATGTTTCTCCTTCCCCCCCCCACTGATTCCCCCTCCCCCTCCCTCCCTTCCCTTTCCCCAGTTTGTTGTCCATGACCACTGTTCATGCATACATGCATATAAGTTCTGTGGTTTATCTTTCCCCCACCAGCCCCCTTTTTAGGGGATTGTCAGTCTGTACCCCACTTCCAAGTCTCTGGGACTACCCCATTCCTCAGACTGTTATGTTCATTATATTCCACAAATAAGTGAGATCATATGAAACTTGTCTTTCTCTGTTTGGCTTGTTTCACTTAGGATGATACTTTCCAGGTCCCTCCATGTAGTCTCAAAGGATAAGAGATCTTTCTTTATTACAGCTGCGTAGTACTCCATTGTGTATATGTACCACTGCTTTTTTATCCACTCGTCTACTGATGGACACTTGGGCTGTTTCCAGATCTTAGCTATTGTAAATAGTGCTGCTACAAACATGGGGTACATATATTCTTTCTGATTGGTGTTTCAGACTTCTTAGATACCCTAAGATATTCCTAGAAGTGGGATCACTGGGTAAAATGGAAGTTCAATTTTTAATTTTCTCAGGTAACACCATATTGTTTTCCATAGTGGCTGCACCAGTCTGCATTCCCACCAGCAGTGCACTAGAGTCCCCTTTTCACCACACCCTCACCAACACTTGTTGTTTGATGATTTGTTGATGGCAGCCATTCTGACAGGTGTGAGGTGATACCTCATTGTTGTTTTAATTTGCATCTCTCTGATGATTAGTGATGATGAGCATTTCTTCATACGTTTCTTAGCCATTTGTATGTCCTGTTTGGAGAGGTGTCTATTTAGTTCCTCTGCCCATTTTTTTTTTTTTATCCTCACCCGAGGACATTTTTTTTGTTTGTTCAGGTAGAGTGGAAGGGAGAAAGAGAGAGAGAGAAACATCGATGCGAAAGGGACACATCGAGTGGCTGCCACCTGCATGACCGACCAGGGCCGGGGACAAACTGCAACCAAGGTACATGCCCTTAGCGGGAACTGAACCCGGGTCTCTCGGGACCGCAGGCTGATGCTCTAACCGCTGAGCCAAACCGGCCAGGGCCCTCTGCCCATTTTTGAATTGGATTCTTTGTCTTCCTTTTGTGGAGTTGTATGAGCACTCTATATGTATTGGAAATTAACCCCTTATCTGATATATCATTGGCAATTATGCTCTCCCATACAGTGGGTAGCCTTTCCGTTTTGATTATTGTATCTTTCCCTGTGCATAAGCTTTTGAGTTTGATGTAGTCCCATGTGTTCATTTTCTCCTTTGTTTCTATTGCCTTAGGTGATGTGTCAATAAAAATTCTGCTGCGTATGATGTCTGAAATTTTGTTGCCTACAGTCTCTTCTAGGATTTTTATGGATTCATGAGTCACATTTAAGTCTTTTATCCATTTTGAGTTTATTCTTGTGTAGGGTGTAAGTTGATGGTCTAGTTTCATTTTTCTGCAAGTAGCTGTCCAATTTTCCCAGCACCATTTATTAAAGAGGCTGTCCTTACTCCACTGTATGCTCTTGCCACCTTTGTCAAATATTAATTGAGCATATTGCCTTGGGTCCATTTCTGGGTTCTCTATTCTGTTCCACTGGTCTATATGCCTGTTCTTGTGCCAGTACCAGGCTGTTTTGATTACAGTGGCTTTGTAGTATAACCTGCAATCTGGTATCGTGATCCTTCCAACTTTGTTCTTCCTTTTCAAGATTGTTGTGGCTATTCAAGGCCTTTTTTTGGTTCCTTATGAACTTTTGAAATAATTGTTCTAATTCTGTGAAGTATGCCGTTGGTATTTTGATGGGGATTGCGTTGAATCTATAGATTGCTTTAGGTAATATGGACATTTTAATGATGCTAATTCTCCCAATCCATGAAAAGGGTATGTACTTCCATGTTTTTATATCTTCCTCTATTTCTTTTTTCAATGACCTGTAGTTTTCTTCAAATCGGTCCTTTATTTCTTTGGTTAAGTTTATTCCTAGGTATCTTAATTTTTTTGCCGCAATGGTAAATGGGATTGTTTTCTTAGTTTCTTTTTCTGTGAGTTCATCCTTGGTGTATAAGAATGCCATCGATTTCTTGACGTTAATTTTGTATCCTGCTAGTTTGACAAATTCATTTATTAAGTCTCGTAAACTTTTGATGGAGTCTTTGGGGTTTTCTATGTACAGTATCATGTCATCTGCAAATAATGACAATTTCACTTCCTCCTTTCCAATTTGGATCCCTTTTATTTTTTCTTCCTGTCTGATTGCTGTGGCTAAGACTTCCACTACTATGTTAAATAGGAGTGGCGAAAGTGGGCATCCTTGCCTTGTTCCTGTTCTTAAGGGAAATGCTTTTAGTTTTTGCCCATTGAGTATGATGTTGGCTGTAGGTCTTTGATATATGGCCTTTATTATTTCTAGATATGATCCCTCTATTCCCACATTGCTGAGCATTTTTAGCAGAAATGGATGCCGGATTTTGTTGAAGGCTTTTTCATCATCTATGGATATGATCACGTGGTTTTTATTCTTCATTTTATTTATGTGGTGTATCACGTTTATTGATTTGTGAATATTGTATCAGCCTTGCATCCCTGGGATGAACCCCACTTGGTCATGGTGAGTAATTTTTTTGGTGTATTGCTGGATCCGATTTGCTAGCATTTTGTTCAGGATTTTGGCATCTATGTTCATCAGGAATATTCGCCTGTAGTTTTCTTTCTTTGTAGTGTCTTTTTCTGGTTTTGGAATTAGAATTATGCTGGCTTCATAAAACAAGTTTTGAAGTCTTCCTTCATCTTGAATTTTTTGAAATAGTTTGAGGAGAATGGGTATTAATTCTTCTTTGAATGTTCGGTAAAACTCCCCCGTGAAGCCATCTGGGCCTGGGCTTTTATTTGCTGGGAGAGTCTTTGTTTTATTGATCCTTTGAATTGTTTTTTTGTTCTCTATGTCATTTATTTCTGCTCTGATCTTTACTATTTCCTTTCTTCTGCTTGCTCTGGGGTTTTCTTTTTGTTTGCTCTCTAGTTCTTTAAGTTGTGAGGTTAGATAATCTATTAGAGATTTTTCTTCTTTATTGAGGTAGGCCTGTAGTTCTATGAACTTCCCTCTCAGAACTGCTTTCGGTGCATCCCATAGATTTTGTGTTATTGTGTCTTCATTTTCATTGGTTTCCAGGAAGTTTTTGATTTCTTCCTTGATCTCCTCGGTGACCCATTGATTGTTTAATAACATGCTATTTAGCTTCCATGTGTTCAAATGTCTTTGTATGTTCTTCTTGCAATTGATTTCTAGTTTCATGCCATTGTGATCTGAGAAGATGCTTGATATGATTTCAATCTTCTTGAACTTGTAGAGACTTAGTTTGTGCCCTAACATGTGGTCTAACTTTGAGATTGTCCCATGTGCACTTGAGAAGAATGTGAATTCTGTAGTTTTGGGGTGTAATTCTCTGTAGATATCTATTAAATCCATTTGGTCTAGTGCTTCATTTAGAGACTTTGTTTCCTTTTTTTGTCTAGAGGATCTATCCAGTGATGTCAGTGGGGTGTTGAAGTCCCCTGCTATGATTGTATTGCTATAGATTTCTCCTTGGAAGTCCTCCAGAAGTTTTTAAATATATTTTGGTGCTCCTATATTGGGTGAATACATGTTTATCAAGGTTATATCTTCCTGTTGGATAGATCCTTTCAATATTACATAGTGGCCTTCTTTGTCTCTAGTTATGGCCTTCATTCTGAAATCTATTTTATCAGATATGAGTATTGCTACCCCAGCTTTTTTTTCTTTTCTGTTTGCTTGGAAGATTTTTTTTCCATCCCTTCACTTTCAATCTATGTGAGTCTTTTGTTGTGAAGTGGGTCTCTTGTAAACAACATATAGATGAGTCATGCTTTCTTATCCAATCAGCTACTCTGTGTCTTTTTATGGGAGCATTCAATCCATTTACATTTACGGTGATTATTGATATGTACTTATTTATTGCCATTTTTGTTTAGTGTGGTTCTATTTTTCTTCCCATTTCTCCTGGTAATTACAGCAGTCCTTTTAACATTTCTTGCCATGCTGGTTTGGTGCTAATATATTCCCTTAGCCATTTTTTTGTCTGGGAAGTTCTTTATTTGACCTTCTATTTTGAAGAATAGACTTGCTGGGTAGAGTAGTCTTGGATTCAGATCCTTGTTTTTCATGACCTTGATTACTTCATGCCATTCCCTTCTGGCCTGTAGTGTTTCTTGTGAGAAGTCAGCTGAGAGCCTTATGGGCTTTCCTTTGTAGGTAACCTATTGCTTATCTCTTGTTGTTTTTAGGATTCTCTCTTTGTCTTTAATTTTAGGCAGTTTGATTACCATGTGTCTTGGTGTGGGCCTGTTTGGGTTCTTCTTACTTGGGGCTCTCTGTGCTTCTTGAACTTGAATGCCTTCTTCCTTCACCAAATTAGGGAAGTTTTCTGTCACTATTTTTTTGAATATATTCTCTCACCCTTGCTCATTTTCTTCTTCTTCAGGGACTCCTATGATCCAAATATTATTACGTTTCCAGTTGTCCCACAGTTCTCTTAAGCTGTCTTCCTGTTTTTTAATCGTTTTTTCCTTTTTGTTTTCTGATTGGTTGATTTTTTCTACCCTGTCTTCTAATTCACTGATCCGGTCCTCAGCTTCCCCTAGTCTGCTTTTTAGACCTTCCAATGTGTTTTTCATTTCTGATATGTCATTCTTCATTTCTTCTTGTTGGTTTTTAATTTCCAACTGGTTGATTTTCAATATTTCTATGTCTTTACTCATTGTGCTCTTGTCCTTAGACATGCTGTTGAGCTTCCTCAACATCATGGCTCTAAATTCTAGTTCTGTTAACTTGCTTAACTGCACCTCATTTATCTCATCTTTGGTAGAGGTCTCTTATTCTTTCATTTGGATTTTGTTTTTGTTTTTGGCTATCACATTTGGTTTTGGAATCTGCCAAATTTTTCCTGTGGGTGTTGGTGTTCTGCTGTTTGTGGCTTCCTCTCCTGGGTTTGGATGTGCCAGGGAGGACCCACTTTAAACACCACTGTCAAGTCTTAGCTTTTCTGGTTAGTGTTGCTAGCCCAGGGAATGGTAGTTATCCTCTAGCTTTTTGCCTGGAGGCTATTAGTAGAGGTCACCTGAAGACCCTTGGTTTCTGAGTTGCCTGAAAAACTCCCTCAGGTGCTCAGTGTAAGAGGATTTCCTGAGGGTGGGGCAGCTGCTGGTTGTTAATGGGCCTCATTTAGCATTTCAATGGCTACCGGGTGGGGTTGAATATCTGAGAGAGGGGCCTCCGCCTCTCCCCAGGGCCCTGGGAAGGAGTAAAATGATCACAGTCCTGCGTGGCTGCATTCAGCAAAAGCTCTTAGCACCCTCCAAAACCCGAGTGTCCCCACACAGTTCCAATCCAGTCTGCCTTCCCTCTGCCGGAGCCCAAGGTGAGTGACTGCTGCCAATTTAGCCTCTGTCTAGACTCTGCGTCCTGGAGCCGCCTGGGACTTTTTACCCGAGGGCGCTGCTTCCAGCAAGGAGCAGCCACAGCTGTGGCACCAGCCGAGGGCGTTGCACTCAGCAGAAGCCCCAGGACTAAGCCGCGGTAACGGGACATTGCCCAGGTGGCAGCAGCTTTCAGCAGAGTCCCTTGGTCCCTGTGAGTCTGTGCGGCACCAGCCGAGGGCTTAGCAGGCAGCAAAGTTCGCAGGACTCAGGCGGGGTCGCAGCTGAGGCGGCAGCAGCAAATTCCCGCCGAGTCCCCTGGTCCCCGCCCAGGCCGCTGTGGACTGTGGGCTCCCGGCCCCCTCTCGCATCCTTGCAAGCCTACCAGGATTGAGTTGGTGTCCCTGGTTAAATGGTCCTCCAAGGTGTCTTTCGGTTGCCCCTTCCTGACTATTTGCCTTTATTTTTGTTGTAAATCCAGTATGGTCCTGGGAGATGGTCTGTGTAGCTCCATTCACTCCGCTGCCATTTTTCAGATCCTAATCTCACTAAATTTTCAGCTAATCTTCCATACACATCAAATATACTGATGCCCCTGATGGGTGGCTCTGTTGGTTGGAGCATTGTCCCATACACCAAAAGGTTGTGGGTTCAAATTCTGGTCAGGGCACATACTTAGGCTGCAGGTTTGATACCCTGTCGGGGTTCATACAGGAGGCAAACAGTCGATGTTTCTCTCTCATATCAATGTTTTTCTCGTTCTTTCTCTCCCTTCCTCTCTCTCTAAAAATCAATAAAGATATAACTTTAGGTGAGAATTAAAAATATATACATATATACACACACACACATACACACACACACATACATATATTGATAGACTTCATCAACAGTATCATCTGGGTGGGGAAGGAGCATCAGTATTTACCTCTCAATTTCAATTAAAATTTCTAGTGTTTTTCCAAAGAAAACTGTAATTTAGATTTGGTTTAATTCATTTCAGGAACCTATATTTTTCCTAATAACACACTACTCCGTGGGCCCTGAGCGTCCCTGCACACTCTTTCTGGCCACGTCAAGGATGCAAAGTCCTGGCCATGCTTTCTGCAGTCATTCTCCAGAGTCGTGTTCACAGTGAGCACCCTTGAAGGAGGAGGTAACGTTTTTCTCCTGCAAAACAAAATGGCTGTGGTGGCAGGGATGGAGTTCAACAACACGGTCTTCCCCTTACCAAGGCAGGCTTGACAGAAGCAAGCACTAAGTGCCTAATCAGTCAACAGCAAAGACCAATACTGAGTCCCTAATATGGCAGTCATAATCAGCAAGTGAGGATAGCCAGCCACCATCTGAGACAGATGTATATTCTGGATACAGATGTGCAGTCACTGACCATAATGCTTCTGCCAGAACCACCATCCACTGACGAAGCATTACTGAATGCTTCATCCACCAGCATGATGTTGTGCATAGCATCACTCCTGATCCAGGTACTCATTTCATAGCAAAAGAGGTGCAGCAGTGGGCTGACACCCGTGGAACTCACTGGTCTCATCACATATCCTACCACTTAGTGGTGGTTGGCCTACTGGAAAGATAGACTAGCTTATTGTGACCTGGGCCCCAAGGCTAAGGCGAGGAGATTCTATTCTTATGTAGGCCTCTTGGCTAAGGTGACCAAATAACTTCATTTTTATCATCAATGGACCTTTCTCGATATTTTTCCAGTAATAGGTTAGTTATCCTTAGAAGTAAAGGAATTTTGCCTAAGGTTATAGTTGTCCCACGTGTTGGGAGGCATTTGCAGGTACTTGTGAGCCTGGTGAATAATGCTAATTTTGACTTCTGTAATCACTGTCACATCCACTATTGTACCAGTCCCTTGGGGGGCACAATAGGAAGATGGGGCTTCTGTCTTTAAAATCTGACAAGCAAGAAGAATCCGCTGCTGAGGATCTGGGCAAGCTGAATTCCCCAACCCGCCGGTGTAATGAAGTGCTCCTTTACAATTCGACTGTGCGTCTCTGGTTATCTTGCTGACACGTGACAACTGAGATTCAGTAATGGCAACTGAGAGCCCAATCCATGAAAGGATGTGGTCCTGTCTTACAGGATGCATTATACACTTGGAATCAGTGGTGGCACGCCTTCTCCCACATTATAGGTCCAGGAATCAAAGGGTAGAAGTGGAGGCAGCTTCTCTTGCTAATACACTTAATAACCCACTCCTGAAATTGTTGCTTCCTGTCCAACATTTTTATGATCTGCTAATTTGGAGGTCTGAGTTCCCAAGGGGAGAATGCTTCCTCCCAGAAACACTTAACCAAAGACAGAGAAAGTGCTCACTATAGGGGCTGAAGTGACTGCTTCTCATTACCAAGGGGCAAGTGGGTTGCTGGTGTCAGGAAAGACTGGAGTCAGGAAAGTAGGTTTGGAATCCAGGAATCTCTGGGATACCTCTTAGTATTTCCATGCTTAAGGGGAGTAGAATTTGCCACCCCCAAAACATGCCTCTTTGGCATAAGTATTATCTGGAGCTGGTTGTTTTTAAGAAACAGCAGGTACAGGAGAAGTTCTGCAAACTTCATAGAAGTTGCCCTTTTTAAGGGACATTTACATTTATATGGAAATCAGCATTTGCAAGGATCTCTCTCTGTACCAGGTAGAGAAGGGGTGATTCAATATCTAGAAACTCACCAACAGAGAAAGCTCAGGCTTAAATCTGCATAACAACTATACCTAATTACCGCCATAAATGGCTTCCCCCCTCCCTCCAACATCTTCTTTAGTCTTTAGCTGTAAATGGTATTGAAGGTGGTGGCTTGGGCCATTTTCAGGCCTTACTTAGTTTTCCTGGGTATTGCTCATGTATACAAGATAGTCACACACACACATTTTTCCCCCCCAAATTATAGGAGGTATACATGTTATTAAACTTCTGTTTTTCTCCTGTTAATCTGTTATTTATTTATTTATTTATTTATTTATTTATTTATTTATTTATTTATTTTCTTTATTGCTTCCAGAGAGAGAAGAAGGGAGAGGGAGAGAGAGATAGATATATTGATGGAGAAAACATTGACTGACCACCTTCTGCATGCCCCCCACAGGGGATCTGGCCCACAACCTGGGCATGTACCCTGACCAGGAATCAAACTGGCGACCTCTTGGTGCAGGGGTTGACACTCAACCACTGAGCCACACTGGCCAGGCAGTTAATCTTTTATTACAAGGGAGTCTCAGGCAAAAACCCAGAAAGGTAAAAGAAAAATTATGTTTCCTTCCCTACAATGCCCAATAGTAAAAATTAAGGAGAGGATAGAAAAAAAAAAAGCAGGACTTTTGAGAACTCAGTACCATTGGAAATGAAGATCTGAATCTCTGAGCTAGATAAAGAACCTTCCTGAGTCCTTCAGCAAGTTTTTTGGCCACTGGACATGCCCACCTGCATGGACCAGCTCTGGCTAGCACCCTCTGGCAACTTTCTCTGCCATCAGCCATGTCCTCCTGAGACAGGCCAGGAAGCCAGGTCAAGTGGAATAGGGAAACTGAGACAGCTGAGCAAACTGACAGAGCAATTTACAGCAGATACAGAAGATCATCACCTCGCAAGAGAGAACATCTAGGCCTCAGTTGTATTTCAGTTCCAGGCCCAGAAAAGCAGCAAAACCACGTGGGTGATGCCAGGACCAGCTGCATTGACTGAAAACCCAAAATATTTTCAGGATATGATTTTAAAATGTGGAATAATGCTTTCAGTTATTCCTTCTGGTGTCACAATACTACAATATAATATTTTTAAATTAAGTTAAAAAATTTTACAGATACCTCCTCTAGAGTATCTAAAAATAATGTTAGTGTCTATTTTTTGAGTGCTTACCTTGCCCCAATGTGCTTTGTTAAGATATATGCATTACACACACATTTTCCCCTCTGGTTATCCTCCCCGTAATCTCTTAAGAGAGATTCTTGTTTTGAATATATGGAAACTGAGGTTCAAAGAGAGTAAATAATTCATCTAACATCATAAGCCTGGAGTGACAGATTCCTATTCTCCATCCTTAGTGAGAATAAATCTGTGGCTCCAAGGTCTCTGGAGCCATAACTTACTATGTGACTAGGTCAGAAAGATATGGCTCATTCAGAATCCAAGTGAAACATAAAGGTTCATTTTTCAGTTTCCCATTAAATTACAATATCTCTAATTACAGATGACAATCCCAATGCCTAGAATTGAAACCCCCATCACAAAAAACTTAATAAGTGGTTCCTACACAGTCTTTTTTTTTATCCTCACTTGAGGACATTTTTTTTATTTTTTGTTCAGATAGAGTGGGAGGGAGAGAGAGGAAAAGAGAGAAAGAGAGAAAGATGATGTAAAAGGGACACATCGAGTGGCTGCCACCCGCATGACCCAACCAGGGCCGGGGACAAACTGCAACTAAGGTACATGCCCTTAGCGGGAACTGAACCCAGGTCTCTCTGGACCACAGGCCGACACTCTAACCGCTGAGCCAAACCAGCCATGGCCCTACGCAGTCTTTATTTATAATCTCAGCAATTTGATTTCTGAATAATAGCTTGGTTGTTATGCATAAAATACAGTCTTGGAAAGATAACAATCATAGTTTTTTAAAATAAACTAGATACAAAATTAATGTGTTTATTATAGAAAACAGATCAATGAATATTGACTAATAGAATGCAATGACACTTCTCACTAAATCCTAGAATATTCTATCCTAATAAATACTCATTAATAAGTGAGTCAAAGAAAATGCCATTAGCGTAACCACAGAATCAGCTCAAAATGGTCCTATCCTGTTTAACAAGATACTGAGTTAGTTTCCAGAGATAATAGATTGACCAAAATCACAAGCCATGCAGCAAAAGCTTGTGCAAAGGAGAGAACTCTGACCTCCAGCTGCTACACTGGGAACCAAAGTCTCATCCCAGCCCCTCCACAAAGCGAAATGTCAGGGACAAAACAAAACTTGCATACCAGAACTCTTTTGGAAGCGAAGGGTTTCTTGTCCAGGAAGATCCAGTGCTGATGCCCCTTTAACATAAATGACCAGGATCCAAGGTCATCCAATTAAAACTTGCCCCACCAGCACTTCTGCATATATATTCCTCCAACCCCTTAGAAATCCCTATCCTAGTCCAGTGAACAAGATGGATTTGAGACACTATTAAGTCTCCCATCTTCTCAGTTGGTGCCTTCTTGATCAATAAACCTTTCCTTACTCCACGCTCTGATGTTCTGAGCTTTGGCCTTCTGAAGCATCGGGCACAAGAACTTGGGTTTGGTAACATTAGGTGTGCTAAATTTTCACTGCTCAATTTTAAATAAGGAAAACATTATTTCCCTTTTTTCCTTTTCAAAGAACACACAATTTTGATGTACCCCAAGGCTCAAAAAGACTTTTCTTTGTATGCTCATGTCCTAGGTATCTCACCAAGACTCCCAGCTCTAGATCCATCTTTGTGCCAATTAATCCCAAGTTTATATAGCCAGTGTAGACCTTTATTTTTTAAACTTTAGACTAGAAGGGTAGTAGAATACGGCACCCAAAAATATGCTTTGTTGGCATAAGGATTTTTTTTTTTTTGAGCTAATTATTTTGAGAAACTGTAGACACAGGAGAAGCTCTGAAAACAGAGGTTGCCCTTTTGTAAGAGAAATTGACATTTATAAAGGAAATCTTCATTTTAAGGCTCTCCTTTTCTGTACCAGGAAGTGAAGGATGACTAGATCACAGGAAGAGGATCTTAGCAATGGAGAAGGCACTGACTTAAATCTGCCTGATAATACCCCAGTTTATTATGCTTTCCCTGGTATTCTCCCCATAACTTCTTTTCTCTTTAGCTGAAGATGTTATTTAAGGTGGTGGCTTCAGGGATTTATTTAGTTTCTCTAGGTATCTCCCATATATACAGGAAGTATATGTTATGAAACTTCTGTTTTTCTCCTGTTAATCTGTCTTTTATTATGGGGGTGGGTGGAGCAGAGGTATATCTCAGCCAAGAACCTAGAAAGGTTGATAAAAATTATTTTTCTCCCCTACAGCCCCTAACTGGTTTCTCTGTTTCAGCCCTTATCCTCGCTATAATCTATTATCAAAACAGCAACCAGAAAAATCCTATTGAAAAACTAGTCAGATTATACCGGCTAGTGTGGATCTGAGAGCTCACTGGTTCTATTTCTGGTCAGGACACATGCCTGGGTTGTGTGCGCAATCCCCAGTGGGGGGCATGCAGGAGGCAGCCAATCAATGTTTCTCTTTCTCTCAAATCAATAAAAACATATCTTAAAAAAAAAAAAAAAGATTACATAGTCAAATCATGTCATTCCTCTGCTCCAATAGCCTCATGGCTTCCCATTTGTGATAGTGTTATTTAAACTAAATAAATATTTTGGTCCTCATGCCTCATAGCTCTTCAAATCCTTGAAATTTCCTAAGCAAGAGCAATGGAAGCATCTTTTAAAAAATATTAGGTCTTTTGCCCTTAGTTCCTAAAATAGCTTCAGCATAGAAAGGTGAAGTGGCATCTTCAGTCATTCATAAATAACAAACTGCTTTCAACAACACCTGAGTTTGTTAATGAGGTGACTTTTGGACAACTCTTCAGGATGGTGGCAATTGGGGGAGGAGTCAGTCACTATTAGAGGGTTGGACCTGTCAATCCCACTCTCCACTCCCAGAAAGGGGCTGGAGGTTGAATCAACCATCAAAAAGAATGATTTGCTCAGTCATGCCTATGTGATAAGGCCTCCACAAAATCCCTAATGTACAGGGTTCAGAGAGCTTACAGGTTGGTGAACAAGAAAGTATCCATGTATAGAGAGGATGGTACACCTCCACAGAGACAGAAGCTCTTGTGCTCGAGACATTTCTGGACCTCACCCTATGTGTATTTTCATCTGGCTATCTATTCATATATATCCTTTAATATTCTTTGTAATAAACAAATAACCTATTAAAAAAACTTGATTCCTGAGTTATGAGATCTGTTATAGCAAGTTAATCAAACCTGTGGAAGGGGTCATGGAAACCTCTAATTTATAGTTTGTGATTAGAAGCATATGTGACAACTTGGACTTACAATTGGCATCTAAAGATGAAGAAGAGGGGAGGACCTGTGGGACTGAGCCTTTAACCTGTGGGACCTGATGTGTCAGAAGTGAGTTAAATTGTAGGACATCCAGTCAGTGTCCACTGAGAATTTGGAGAATTGCTTGGTTGTATTGAAAAAACACATCATATTGTTATCATTGTAATTAGGTTGTTATTATTAATAGGAATGGAGCAAAAGGAAGGACAGACATTATAAGTATGACCATCTGGGCAGGTTCACCAGGAAACTGCAACTTTTCATTAGTCCATTCCCTGCAGAGCACTGGGGAAAGGGGTCCAACAAAGGGAAGATGGACACATGCATAGTAAAGTTGGGGTGATGTAGGGAAAACACTTGCCTGTGAGTCTAGCCTGGAAGAAAGATAATTGGCTATAGGGGGGGAAGCCCCTGCAAACGCAAGTAATCTTAGAAGGGTAAAATCTCCAGACAAAAGAACTTGCTCTCTTTTATTCCTCTGGCTTTTCTCCTGCTTTCTTGCACTTGCCCATGTTCCCTCCAGAGCCATGTGGCCCTAGACGCCACATGGGCATGGCCATGCAGACCCCACACACAGTGGACTATAGCTGGGAACAAAAGCTAAGGTAGGCTCATACTGGACTGGACTGTGCAAATATGGGATGAAATTTCAGGGTAATGGCTTTAATCCTAACTCTGCGGATGACACAGCTGGACTTCTTCCATGGCAGGATGGAGGGAGAGGGAAACTTGGAAACTCAGGGATTTAATTCCATGCACTTTAATACCATTTATTCTTTTCCGTGAGTCTCAGAAAATGTATTTTTTTTCCCTGACATTGCAAGAAGCCCACTCCCACCAGCAACCAGTGGTGACATAAAGAGCTCCTCACTGATAACAAAATCATCTCATTCAAGGTTAAAGCTGAAATCCATACAGTAATCCAGGTTCCATACCACCTGGCCCCATCCCTTACCTCTGCCTCATCTCCACTGCTCTCCCCTCACACTCTGCTCCAGTCACTCTGGCCTCCTTGATGGTGGAACACCCAGGCCCACTCCTTTCCACTCCCTGTTCTCTGCCTGTAACACACTGTCCCAATAAATCTGAATGGTCCCCTCTCAAACCAGCAGTCTTCACCCCAATGTCACCTTGGCCAAGCTTTCTTTGACCATGACATCTGAAATTACACTCCACACACAATTCCCTCTACACCTTCCTGCTGTTTCTTTTTTAGCAGTTACCACTAATATCTAACTTATTATATAGTTTGCTTGTTTGTCATTGTTTCCTGAGAGGAATGTAGACTTCACGAAGGCAAGGCTTTGGTCCATTGGTAGACTGCTGTCTCCCAGTGCCTAAGGGCCTTAATCCCAGAACTGCAGTCAGTACTGGAGCCTCAGCCACGCACTCACTCACACCAGGCACCAGCACAAGGTCCCTGGCACTGTGGGTGAAGAGAAATGAACATGGGCATTACTGGTTCCTTTGTTCAGGCAACATTTACTCACTGAGCACCTGGAATTGTCAATCTGTTCGCTAAGCCCAGGTGGTGAGCTTTGTTGGAGACCAACCCACCACAGAATGCCAAGAATCCAGGGCAGGAAGTCATTCCTCTCAGTAAACAACTAGAACAGGTCAGACACTGTGTGCCTAAGGTGCTTACCACATGCTACTGCCTATAAATGCCTTTCACAAGCACCAATAAACCAGATCCTGTGTCTAGCATAGTCTCACTGGATAAATCCCCACACTGGGGATCTCTCTCTCTCTCTCTCTCTCTCTCTCTCTCTCTCTCCTTTAGTGAGAAGGGTTGGCCTCTAAGCAAGGCCATCTGGCACCAAATGGCCCTTGTCTTAGAGAATTGAAAGTATGTGCATAGAGGCTAAGTTGTTGCTGGTCACCTAATGACTATAAAGGGTTTAAAGAAGAAAAATATATATTTTTTTTCCCAGAAACATCAGCTCTGCATTATCCAAATAAACAAAACTGGAGGAGAAGAGGAAAAAGAGTGTGAAAGATAAAAACTAAAAAAAGATCAAAGAATAACGGGGGGTACTATATATATATGGTACCCTCCTAAACACGTTAACCAGGTTAACTCATTAACTGTTCCTGTGAACTATGAAGTAGGCACTGTTTATCACCATCAGGGCTGTTTTTCAAGGGAGTGACTAAGACTCAGGGAAGTAATTTGCTCCTGGGCCCTGGAAGACGGTCATGAGGACTGAAGCCTGGCAGTCTGGCTCCAGGGTCCGTGTCGTCACTAATGGTTTTACGAAATCAAAACGGCAGCGGTGGAGCACGGGGCCCAGGCGGCGCGAAAGGGGCGCGGGACGTGAATGGGCCGCGGGGCGCGGCGGTGGGACCCTGCAGAAGGGAAGGTGGCGCCGCGTGGGGCGCTGCAGCCTGCTCTGTCACCTGGGGCTGATCTGGAACTGTTCAATAGCCGACTCCAGGCTCTCCAGGTTCCCCAGGCACTCCTCGCTCTCGGGCGTGTCCTCCAAGCCCTCCATCGGAGCCGGGGAGGCAGCCGCTGGGTGATGCGCCTCCCGCCCAGATTCCCTCTGGAGCGCGTGGGAGTCCAGAACCTGCGTCCGTTGCCATGGCGACTCCTAGGGAACCTGAGGGCGAGCGAATTCTTGGGCTGGGGGCTCGACGGGGGTGGGGGTGGGGGGGATGAGGGGACCGCTGGGCGGGCTCTGGAGTTGCCTCCAGGCGGCTTCCACTGCCCGCCACACTCAGGGCTCTCTGACAAGGCGTCCTCTTCCCTGGACGCCCACGAGCCAGGTCATCGCTGAAATATCCCCAGAAAGCTGGACCCCTGTAGATAATCCTGCAACATCACACCACCTCCAACTCTTCTTGCCCTCTCTTCACCAAGGGCTCTGAGCGCAGCCTCCTGCGAGGCCCACGCTTTTGGGAGTGAGGTGGGTGTGGATTCCTGCTTTCTGTAGTGCAGTTCCCCGGCCTGCCCTATGCTAAAAGTCGCACAAAGGGAGGATGAAAAATGGTGCACCCATCTAGTAAGGATGCTCATGGCACAATGAGACCTGGGCTCTCAGAGCAATGCCATAATAAGGGATCAGGAGGTGTGATGAATAGGCTAGCCCTGACACTGACCATGGACATAAGTGTTTGTGGACAGAAAAATTTCTTTGCTGCCCCCCCACCCCCTGTGTGGCTCAGTGGGTTGAGCATTGTCCTCTGGACTGAGAGATCCCGATTGGATTCTGGGTCAGGGCACATGCCTGGGCTGCAGGCTCCATGCCCAGTAGGGGGTGTGCAGGAGGCCGCCCATCCATGTTTTTCTCTCACGTAGATGTTTCTTTCCCTTCCCCTCTCTCTAAAATATCAATAAAAACATATTTAAAATATTTTTCTTGCAGAGATTAAACAGGCCTATGTTTCTAAAAATGAAGGTCAGAGGTAAGATGTTAGGTTTTAAGCCATGCCATGCAGTGTAGAATTCATGTTAAGTTTTTACAATAATAAGAAAAAATATTTAACTCATGAAACTATTGCTCA
The DNA here is from genome assembly GCF_014108415.1 of Molossus molossus. Taxonomy (NCBI): domain Eukaryota; kingdom Metazoa; phylum Chordata; class Mammalia; order Chiroptera; family Molossidae; genus Molossus; species Molossus molossus. The sequence goes on along the minus strand of NW_023425344.1, from coordinate 105,098,598 downwards.
TTCTTTATTTTAAATTATGTGTCACTCACTGACTATTGATAGAAGATACCTATCCTAATATTATCAATATGTCATTGCCTCATTTTAGAACTAAGTATACTACATTTCCATTTCAGTATATTGTCTATAAGAAAACAAATCATTTTCTTCTCTTTCTTATAACAAACTATGTGAAAAAGAAGTTATTTTGATATTAGAAGCCCAAAGTAGAAAAAGGAAATCACTGTAGCAATTATCACCACTCATATTTAAATTCAAACACAAAAAGCCACAAATGGCAAACAAAAATCATAACCAATGCCTAAATAATCTCTGAGACATGAACAGACGAGAAAAAGTTACTTCTACTTGAAAGAGGTTTTTATTTTTTAAATCTAACTTCTAAGCTTACTTAGGAAAATCTTATGTAATCAAAAGGTATGTTATTATTTTTATTTTATTTTATTTTATTTTATTTTATTTTATTTTATTTTATTTTATTTTTGTTAATCCTCACCCAAGGACAATTTTCCATTGATCTATAGTTAGAGTGGAAGAGAGGGAGGGAGGTAAAGAGAGAGAGAGAGAGAAAGAGAGAGAGAAACATCAATGAGAGAGACACATTGATTGGTTGCTTCCTTCATGACCCTGTTGGGGCCCAGGGATTGAACCTGCAACCTAGGTACATGCTCCTGACCAGGAATTGAACCCCCGACCCTTCGGTTCTCGAGGTGATGCTCTAATTAACTGATCCAAACTGGCCAGGGCCAAATGTACTTTAAAAATAATAAATGTATATACCTATAATAAATTGTCTTTTTTAAAGTGCTTTTTAAAAATATAACAATGCAGATAAAATTTTAACTATAAAGAGTAAAATTTCAAGTTGAAATAAAAATCTGATCCATTTAGAATCATGCCAGATATCAAAAAGACTGTGATAAGCCGTTGGCTATTTTACTAATGCAATTCTAAATGAATATTTTGAGACTGAACAGAGATCTCACAGTAGATTTCATGAGTCATTGGTCAACACTGTGAGGTGTTTGTTGACTGGTATGGACTGCATAGTTACACCATCCCACAACAACAGGTACTAAACAAAACCTCTTTGTTTGAAACCTTGCTATAGCATATCACGAAGGTTCAGATTTCAGTGTTTAGGAGTCTATGTAATGAGGATGAATGTTTTTGTTTTGTTTTGCAAACGTTTATTTAGAAAGTCACAGTAGTAGAAGTGAGCCCTGGAAAACAGTGAGCCTGTTGGGCTGAATGTACTCAGAAAACAAGTTACTGAGGCAAAAGAAGGGCCCTTAGAACTTAGGAGAAAGAAAGGCAAGCAAAACCTGCCTGCGGGAAGGAGAGAGGGAAAATCGGGGGTGAGAGAGGGGGGGGGAGGGGGAGAGGGAGAGAGAGAGTTATCTCTCAGCTGTATTCCTTATAAACTTATTCATTTCAGATCATATTCTCACCTATAAAAACTGGAGTTGGCACTGTCAAAGCATTTATCAGAGTAAATCCAAGCTTCTTGTATCACATGTTGAATTTATTGATCACTTTTAGTGGAAACCTCATGCCCTCTGGAGAAATATTAAAACAAAACAAACAAACAAAAAACACTGACTTTGAAACTTACTTGCTTTAGAATAGCACGGCACACACAAACTAATTACTAAAATTCTGCAGCACGCCAAAATATATATATATTTTTGCCAATCTGACAAAAAAGGATAGGTATAATTTTGATTCACTCACACTGGATAGCAATTGTGTTGGCTGTTGTCCTTTTTTTATTTGACATTGTAAAGGAAAAGAGGTCAGTGTCCTGACTAAATAGTCAGGTATTGCATGTTTTACAAATTCTTGCAGCACACTGGTTGAAAATCACTGATTTAGAACATTGGGCAAACATCTCTGAGCTTCTCTTTTCTCACCAGTAAAAACTGGACAATGAACCTTTCAGGGTGGCTGGGAGGAATAGTCTATAAAGTGAGAAAAGTATGCAGCACTTTGAGAGACAAATACTAACCAGGCCTAAAGGACTGTGTTCCTTCCTTCTAAACCTCCACTAAGAAATACATTATTGAAAGTTTTCTGGATATTTCAGAAGGTAAAATGATTTTTACTGGGTAAATTAATAGGGCACACTTTTAACATTTCAAATACTTCTCTAAAACACACACATGTATAAATATAATGTGTGTTCATATGAAAATATCACCTACCAATTATTAAAAATGATAACATCTTGGATTAAGTAGCATGAGGATTTGAGTAAGAGTCAAGTGCTGACTCTAAACATAGTAATTTGTATCTTCCAGTTGGATATTATCAGTTCTATAGTCTAATAAAAGCCAAGAGGTTTCAGTTTAGGTTTGTAATTTAAATTCGTTTTAGAGAGTCATCATATGTAAAGTGCTTATTTTTCTTTTATCACCAGCTGTAATCTATGATTATGTGTGCAGGCTCTGTTATGTAAACTTGTTTTATGTCATGCCTCATCCATAACCAAAGTTCTTAAATAAAGGGTGAGAACTGAGACAGCAAGGCCCTTAGCCAGGACAATATTACACTCCTAAATCCTTTATGGAAAAACTCCTGAGATTAGGTCATTTTAACATATTACATTTTGCTGCAATGAGAGAAAATATCCATTCTAAAAAAAATAAAAATAAAAAGTCCATCAATAAGTGTTTGTCACTCGGCTGAAAACCACGAGGAGAAGCATGGCAAGGAATTTGGGCAGGAGCACCCTTGATTCAGAATTTGGATCTTGCTGCCAAATGTCTTTGAATACTGTAGTAGGGGGTTTCCTCTCTTTGGAACTAAATTTAGATCTTTAAAAGGGAGACAGGGAAAATGTAAAGAAAATGCTACATCTTAGCCGCTAGCAGAAATGAGTCCACCCAAAACAAGAGCTGTGACCCTGCTGCTGAGGGAAATTTGGGAACTCTCCAGGTCTGGTCAAGCTAACAGAGTGGACCTTCACGCACAGCACATGACCTGGGAACTCTACAACACATACATTTCAACGCATCATGAGGTGGTTCAGGAAAATTAGAATCCTGAATGATGAGTAATAAAAGGGCAATTACCATATTTCATGCAACCTAAGATTTCATCTAAAACCATTAAAAATGTGAATTTTAGACTAAGTTAAATAAGGTAGGTAATAAGAATTAATAAGCCCTGGCCAGTCTGGCTCAGTCAGATGGGCATCATCAGGTGCACTGAAATATTGTGGGTTCAATTCCTGGCCAGGGCACATGCCTGTGTTATGAGCTCAATCACCAGTTGGGGTGTGTACAGGAGGCAATCGATCGATATTTCTCTCTCTCTTTTCCCTCTCTCTAAAAAAATAAAAATAAAAAAATAATAAAAAAAATCAATAAACATATCCTTGGGTGAAGATTTTTTAAAAAAGTATGAGTCAGCCTGGCTGGTGTGGGTCAGTGGTTGAGCATTGACCCATGCACTAAGAGGTTGCTGGTTTGATTCCTGGTCAGGGCACATGCCCAGGTTGTGGGCCCAGTCCCCAGTAGGGGCATGCAGGAGGTGGCCAATCAATATTCTCTCTCACTGATGTTTCTATCTCTTGCTCCCTCTCCCTTCCTCTCTCTCTAAAATTGATAAAGAAAAAAAAATGTTTAAAGAAAAAAAGAGTCTTAATCAGAGAAAGACCTTTTCAGGGGGGTTTTATTTCATCAAACCATAGAGATATTTCAAGGTTTTCCATAACTTGGACAAAGTACTAACTTAGGACCATCTAGTTCTCTTTGTTCTTTTTCCAGTGTCACAAGGAGAATTCAAATTCTCAGCTACATAGATTCCCAAGTAAGACTTGATCTAGACAGCAAATGTGTGATTTTGGTTGGTGTGAGAATTCTCCTGTAGCCTGATGTAAAAAAAACAAACTAATATATATATAGCAGTTAGACATGCCTGCACATGGACTAGACTTAGAGGCAAGGTATTCCCCACAAAGAATCACCAAGTCGGCTTTGCTTAGGCAGTCAGCTCGGCTCATTCATTAACATCCTATAGCTGTAATATTAGGCACCTTTCGTTGTCCTTCAGCTTCAAATCCTATCCTGGAAATGTAAACAAGAGAATTCCAGTTTAGCAGTTTTGAGAATTATTGGGAAATGATGGACATGGTAGAATATGGTAGTATAAAACACAGGTTTGTTACAGTCATGCCTGTTTGTTTACTTGGTAATACATACTTCAGTGTACACTGAAAACTACTATGTGTACAATACATCGGTTATACTATAATCAATTATATAGCCAAGGTGCTGATCAGGAGTACACAGTCCAGGAATGGCCCACCACCATTGCTCAAACCAGGAAGCCCAAACACAAAAGAGACTACTTACTCCAAACTCTGCTATTAATGGTTCTAGATCAATAAGCTGCACGGTGTCAGTTAATACACTGAACATTAGCAATGGGTTTTTATAGGTGAATGTGGTGACTTATTGACTAACCTATTGACTAGATATTAGAAGTGGGCTAGAATGTGTGCATTTAAAGATGTTCAAGATATGTAGGTCAGCTAAAGAAGCTCAGAAATCCTCCCACTGTTGCAGAAACAGTATGCAAAATTCTCATGAAGGCTGTTATTTAAACCCTGAAGGATGGAGTTTGGGACTTGATCTCCCAACAGTCCTCTGTTCAGCCTTTGCTTTATAGTTGTCTGATGCCTACTGAAAGGGCCTAGGATTTTGCTTCTGAAATGTTATTACGTCTGCTTTAAAAGAACCATTCACCCCTGGTGGTAGGCAGAACACCTGAACAGACAGAAACGTGGGACCTTGTGGACCTCACTGAATAGGTTGCATAAATTAGGGCCTGCTTGCTGCTGAGTGTTTTTTAAAATACATGTCTGAGACTTGCTTTCATTATAAGTTGAGAGCAAGATTGTGGGGAAATAGCTAATGTTCATCTTTATCAAACTTCTTTAGTTTTTTCTAATTTTTAATTTTTTTTATTAATTCATCAAACTTCTTTAAAGGATACAACATTGATCCAAAGAAACCTAAGAATTGTGTTTGTCCAATTAGGTCAGTTTTCTGGGAAGCCAGAAGAAATGATAAAAGCTTCATTAATACAATGGATTTTGATGTACAAAATCTGTATGTGTCTTATTCATTCTTGCATCCCCAGTCCAACTCATGCCACCCACCTGGAAGGTGTTCAATAAGTATTTATCAAGTGGGTCAATAATTGACACTGAATAAGTTCTTTAAAAGAGCTGTTCCTAAAGTGGTGTGCACCTCAGTAGTTGGAACTAGAGAACCAGGCAGGAAAATTCTGGCTCCTTACTAGAGAAGAAATGGAGAGATTAATCCAAGCTGCCAATGCTTGATGCTTGGGGAAACCATGCCTTTTGGGGAGAAAGCAGATGTTTTAGACCACAGTGCTCTACTGTCACATTCTTCATGAAGAAGGAATCCTCTATCATCTGTGAAAAGTAAGAATTTCCCATCAGGATATTCTAGATCTAGGTTCAAGCCACCAATTGATGAAGAGATTGGCCCACTTAGGTTATATGCTTTTGGGATGGTTACTTTTATGTGTCCCTAGGCTGGGCCGTGGAGCCTAGATATGTGGGCAAACATTATTTTGGATGTTTCTGTGGGAGTATTTTTGGATCAGATTAACTTGTATTTAGTTTTAAAAGGTCTCACATATATATTACTGAACTAACCTACTAGTGCAGAAAAATATTAACAAAGATAAAAATGAGCCCTGGCTGGTGTGGCTCAATAGATTGGGGCATCATCCCATACACCAAAAGGTGGTGGGTTTGATTTTCCATCAGGGCAAGTGCCCAGGTTGAAGGTTGGATCCCCTGGTGGGGGCATGTATGGGTGACAACTGATCAGATCAATGTTTCTCTCTCATATCAACATTCCTTTCTCTCTCTCTTCCTCGCTCTAAAAATAAATAAATAAAAACAGACTTACCTAAAAAAATAAAATAAAATAAAACTCATTCTTGCAATAATTTACAAATGAAATATACCCACTGTCCAGATAATAGTGATCTTCTCAGTAATATAAGCTGCAAGCAATCTGGATACTCCATAAATATGTGAGTTATCTCATGTGTGAATCCTGACCCAGCTGGTTTCTTCTCCAATGTCTCCTCTTGGAGTTCTATCTGATTTTATTACCAGTTTTCATCCAAATCTATTAGGAAATGGGATGACTCTGCTTTTGTTTCTTCTGAAGAAAAAAAAATATTGGTTGATTTGAAAGAGAGAGAATTGACTTGTTATTCCACCTATTTATACATTCATTGGTTGATGCTTGTAGGTGCCCTGACTGCGGGATCAAATCTGCAACCTTGGTATATTGGAACAATGCTTGGCTTTTGTTTCTTGGTCAGAAACCTCTTTTTTCTTAATTTATTTAGAGAAAGAGAGGGAGGGAGGGAGAGGGGAGAGAGAGAGAGAGAGAGAGAGAGAGAGAGAGAGAGAGAGAGATCAGTTTGTTGTTCCCCTCATTTACACATCCATTGGTTGATTCTGGTATGTGCTCTGACTGTGGATCAAACCCACAACCCTGGCATTCAGGATAAAGCTCTAATCAACTGGTCTATTTGGCCAGGTTGGCCAGAAACCTCTTGATCCTGAAAGTCTCTTGAGAAGACATGGCAAAGAAGAGTGAACTGCATGTACCATGATGATAGAGAAAGAGAGACAGATTAACTCTTAAATTGGTAAATTTTGAGTAAAGTGGATTACCCTATGCAATGTGAGTGGGCCTCTTCCAATCGGCTGAATGCTATACGGTCATGTGTTACTTAATGACAGAGACATATTATGAAAAATGGCATCATTAGGCAATTTCATCATTGTGTGAATGTCATTACATAAACCTAGATGGTATAGCCTACTAAGGACATAGTCTATGTAGTATAGTCTATTGCTCCTGTTATAGGATAGCAAGGACTTAGGAAAAAATTTCAGAGCAGGAGAAATAGGGAAACTGAGACAATAAAATTAAAAAGGCCACAGAGTTTGGCAGCCTGCAGACAGCTTGTAAATAGCAAGCCCTTACCTTCCCCCAGCCAAGGTTGCTTGAGAGCAAACTGTTCAGATCTCTCCAAAGAATGCAGGAGAGGAGGAGGAAGGGAAAGGGGAGAGAAGTCAGAATCTTAATGCAACTAGAGAGTACATACCTTAAATCACCCTGAAAACTAACAAAAAGTCAGCAGAGAGGAAGGAGGCGGGGGAAGGAGTAGTGCAGTCTTCTCTCATCCCACTGTTTGAACAAAGAAGCCTGCAGTCTCAGGATTTAATTGCCAGGTGCTTCTCGTAAATTCTGGGAAAGCCATAACAAAATAAAAGGGAGAGAGACGTTCAGTGTTAACCTGTACCAGGATATCTAGCAGAGGAATTTTTAAATCTATAGACAGAAAAGTATATAAATGCTAGCTAGACTCCCTCCCCTCCCCCGAATCCAGTCACTCTTTGGATTAGCTGAGAGAGCCCACCTGAGCATTATCCCAGCTGTTACATTTGCTTGCCTTGTTCCTTTAATAAATGTGTATGCTTTAATTTTTTAATAAATTTGCTTTATCACTACACCATCATCTGGAGTCACTCATTTGAATTCATTCATATGAGAAGACGAGAACAGAGGTGAGGACAGTCCTCCCCCTCTGACTCGGGGCTGTGGGATACAGCTCTCTGTTGTCTGTGAGAGGTGCCTGTGACACCCCAGGCTCAAAACCTGTCCGGCAAATGGTAAGTATTTGTGTATCCAAACATATCTAAACATAGAAAAGGTACAGTAAAAATAATGTTAAAAGGTAAAAAAAAAAAACAGGGCCCAGCTGGTGCCAGCTGGTGTGGCTCAGTTGGTTGAGTGTTGTCCTATGCACCCAGAGCTCACCAGTTCAATTCCTGGTCAGGGCACATGCTCCGTAGGGGGCATGCAGGGGGCAGCCGATTGATGTTTCTCTCTCTCTCTCCCCCTCTCTCTTCCTTTCTCTCTCTAAAAATCAATAAAAACATAAAAAAAGAAAAAATGGTACACCTGTATGGGGAGGACACTTACCAAAAATGAAACTGGCAGGACTGGAAACTGTGTTGGGTGAGTCAATGAGCGAGTTGAAAGTGAATATGAAGGCCGAGGACATTACCACCCACTACTGTAGATTGTATACACTTTACACTTAGGCCACACTAAATTTATATAAAAAAGTTTCCCCTCAATAATGAGTTAACCTTAGCTTACTATAATTTAATTTTATAAATTTTAAAATTTTTAAATTTTTGACTTTTATAATATGACTTAGCTTAAAACACAAACACCTTGTACAGCTGTACAGAAATATTATGTTTATATATTTATTCTATAAGCTTTTTTATTATTTAAAAAATGTTTTTAATGTTTTTGTTGAAAACGAGGACAAAAACACACACATTAGCCTAGGCCTACACAGGGTGAGGGGCATCAATATCACTGTCTTTCGCATCCATATTTTTTCCCACTGGAAAGTCTTCAAGGGCAGTAACACTCAGGAAGCTGTTATCGCCTATGGTGACAATGTCTTCTTCTGGAATATCTCCTGAAGGACCTGCCTGAGGCTCTTCTTGAGTTGGTTTTACTCATTTTAGAAATATGTCCATGGTAGTTTTTTTCTTTTTCTTTTCTTTGTTTCTTTCTCTCTTTCTTTCTTTCTTTCATCATAGACATGCTTGTAAGTAGATATTGTACTATGAATATTCCTCTGTCAATGAAAACCTTTCTGTGTTGGGGGCGTCCATGTTTTCAAACTTTTTAAAGAGTCTGTGAAGTTTCCAAAGTTGCTGCTAAACACTTTACTATGAGTTTTCTTGGGGGTTCTACTTTTTTCTTCTCCTGGAGTTTCCTTTTCTCTTGCCTTTTCTTCAGCTACGCATGTAATCAGACAGGGCCTGGGCCTGGATTGGGTCTGCCTTGGGCTGGCTGGTAGTGTGAGGCTTCTCGACGTCAGGCAGGAAAGATTTCACAACCTGAATCCTGGTGATTTTGAGAGAGGGTTTATTAAAGCCGGGAGTAGTAAAACAAAGGGTTTAAAGTAGAAGCAACAGGAGAGAGCCTAGGCAGGTCTGCTTTGGTTCACTGAGAAATAAAAGTCACAGGGACAGAAGTGAGCCAAGGCGAGGAAGTGGACAGAAGTAGAAAGTCAGAGGAAAAACGGGACCTTGGAAAAAGGTGCAGGGAGTTAATCCGGGATGAGCTGCCATTGGCTGCCACTCCCCGGGGTATAAGTCTCATGAGGACCCTTAGAGTTTAGGAGAAAGAGAGGAGAGACACAGGCATGAGTGTGCTCTAGACACTGTGGGTCCTTTGTCCTGAGGCTTCTTATCTTTCTTTAGCTATCGATAATTCTAGGGGAGATCTCAGAGGAGGGGCTTAACAGAACATTTATATAACTTTGTAGGTGTGTCCTCTGATGTGTTGATTTATCAAAATGTGCGTATAGAGATGTCAGGGTTATTTTCTGGTTTGTTTTCTTTTCAAAGAACATCATTAAAGAGGGCCCAGGACAGGAGCCTGTCTACCCCCGGGGTGGTCTGGAATGTGTAAACCATTTGCTCCTAAATGTCTTTGATTAGGGAAGATAAACCTTGTGATTCTTTAGCTGGCTATAAATTGCTCAAATTGTTTGGCTTTGTTTAATTATTTTGTCTCAGTTTCCCTTATTCCACTTGTCAAGGAATTCCCCTAGCTTCTTGCTGTCCTGTCTCATGTGTTCCTGTTCCAGTTCTAACACCTCCTCTATTCGTCAATTCTTCAGGCGCCGCTTCTAGGAGCTCCTCAGTGTCATTCTCAGCCACACTCAGGTTAAAGTTGTTTGCCATGTCAACCATTGACATTGATTTTCACAACTTTTGTGCTATGCTATTACAATAGCTGCATCATTAGACAAAAGAACTTTTTTTTTTTAGCTCCATTAGAATCTTATGGGACCACCTTCCTATGTGTGCATTAATATAATTCATTGGTTATGCTACAGCCAAGGTGCTGATGGGGAATTGAAGGCTGTCCTCACCTAAGCAAGAGGGGACTCTGCAGCTAGTGGCCTTCAGACTTGACCTGCAACTTTGACTCTCTCCTGGGTCTTTAGCCTGAATACTTTCAGATTAGAACTGCAGCACCAGCTCTCCCCTTGGTCTTAGCCTGCCCACCCGCCCTGTCAATTTGGGACTTTCCAGCCTCCAGAATCATCTGAGCCAGATCCTTAAAATAAATCTATCTCTTACCCATCATCTAAAATTCACTTTTTAATTCTATTTCTCAGTGACCAATAAAAAAATTAATAAATTAATCAGAGTGTACCATTATCCTCTCGCAGCTTTTGGTATCTTACTATCAATAATAGTAAATGTGATGGTTACTTTTTTTTTTTTTTTTATCCTCACCCGAGGACATTTTTCCATCTTTTGTTCAGGTAGAGTGGGAGGGAGAGAGAGGAACAGAAGAGAGAGAGAGAGAAACATCGAAGTGAAAGGGACACATCGAGTGGCTGCCACCCGCACAACCGACCAGGGCCGGGGACAAACTGCAACCGAGGTACACGCCCTTAGCGGGAACCGAACCCGGGTCTCTCAGGACCGCAGGCCGACGCTCTAACCGCTGAGCCAAACCGGCCAGGGCTGTGATGGTTACTTTGTATATGTCAGCTTCACTGGGCTAAGGGATGCCCAGATAGTTGGTAGAACATTATTTTGGGTGTGTCTGTGAGGGTATTTCTGGAGAAGATTAGCATTTGAATGGTAACCAGAATAAGGAAGATCTCACTTGTGGAATGATCTACTCTGTTGAGAGCTCCTATAAAACAAAAAGCTGGAGGAAGGGTAAATTTCTTGGGCCCCATTTTGCAAATGGCAAATTGTGGGACTTTTCAGCCTCCATTATCACATGAGCCAATCTCTCATAATAAATCTTTCTATATATCTTATTGGTTCTATTAATTTGGAGTATCCTAATGCAATAAATATATTAGAAGGACTGAGAAAATAACTATTGTAACAAATCTAATATTATTTAATAAGTGCTTAATATGTGCCAGAAACTTTTCTAAGCATTTAACACATTGCTCACTTAGCTGATAACCTGCAATTCAACAATGAGAAAATGCAGATACTAAGAAACTGACTCACTTGTCTAAGTTCACACAGCTGGCAAGGGGTAAAACTGGGTTCTGAACACATATTGTCCAGAACCCACATACTTTCTCATTATTCTGTATTGCCTCAGCAAACTGTCATGAGAAACAGATTGATTCCGTTCTTTCCACAATGTTAGTTTTGGCAATGGCCTAAGAAGTATTGCTAAACTGGTCAGGTACATATTAGCAACTTAATTATGAATATGTATTGCTGGGGTTGCTGCTAAATACATTAGCATGTTATCTAACCAGAACCCAGTTATCAGGGAAATTCATCTTTGTGTGCCACTTGTGAGAACAAGAAATTAAGTAAAAAGTTATGTACCCACAGAGGCTACAAAGGTCATGGCTAAAATCTATTTGCTTTACTCTTAGGAAAGTTTCTTAACCTCTTACCCAGACCCTATATAACCTAACCATTATGTATATAGTAAAACCTTGATATAACAGACTAATTTGGGCGAGGGGGTGTCTATTAAAGACAAAAGTTCGTTATATAATAAACTAGGTTTTTTGAATATGTATTTTATAAAATTGACAGTTAGTTTACCTGTTTTTCCTTATGTAGACACATTTGTGTAATTAAAATTAAGTATGTATGAAAAGTTTAATTTCACAGAAGAGTTTTCTACATGTATTACAATAATTTTAAATTTATACTGAATAGGTCTAGTAAATTCGTGCATTCACCAGTCACCTCAAGTAAACAAATGCACATGGCTGGGACGTGGCTTCGATTAGGGTACATGGGAACATCAACATGGGTTGGTTGGCATTAAAACTGCTGCAGCAAGTCACGTCACACAGCAAGGGGACCAAATATCTCGAGCAGTGCAGTGTGATCACATGCTAATCTTTTGTACTTTGTTTATGAGCAGTGACTCTTGAATTTAAATATCTCATAGCTATCGATATATAATATTTATTTATGTTGGAGAAATTACTACAGTGTTTTTTCCAACATATGACCTATTTGCTCAAATTTGTTTAAAATAACAGTGAATTAATAACAAAAAAATAACATGTCAATTTAATTATGAGAAATCTTGGTTAAAAGCATTTTAAAATTAACAAGGTGTTAATTTTTCACATATGACATATGGGCCTGAAATTTTGTCCGTTAAATCCAGTTTTTGAAATTGAGGTTCACAAAATTGAGGATTTGCTACCATTCTAACAGAGTCTGAAATCTGCTTTCTTTCTCTACAGCCAATGTAAGTGAGGAGATGGGCTTCTGAGGGTGAGCACCACATTGACAGTACTGAAAAGTTGGCATAAGGGCATAGTAAGACTAAAAATCCAAAACAAAAAGTTAGGCCCTTGGGAGGAACAAAATAGACCTATACTCGCCCTGGCTAGTTTGGCTCAGCGATTGGAGTGTCGGCCTGTAAACCAGAGTCCCGGGTTCGGTTCCTGCTAGGGGCACGTACCAAAAAAAAAAAAAAAAAATTAGACCTATGCTCATCACTGGCCTTGGGAACATCACTGCAAAATAACTAAGTTTCATAGTAATGATCAGGCATCATTGACTATGTTTAATGCAACTATGTTCAACACATTCTCTTTAAATGGCAGGTGTATGTATGAAACAATTTAAAAATGTTGCCCTGGCCGGTTTGACTCAGCGGTTGGAGCATTGGCCCGTGGACCAGAGAGGCCCGGGTTTGGTTCCTGCTAAGGACACGAAACTCAGTTGCAGTTTGTCCCCAGCCCTGACTGGGGTTGTGTGGGTGGCAACCACTCGATGTGTTTCTCACACGTTGATGTTTCTCTCTCTCTCTCTCCCTCCCTCCTCTCTCTCTCAAGATAAATGCAAAAAAAATGTCCTAGGTGAGGATTAAAAATAAATAACTATAAAAAAATAAAAATATTGTCTTGATTATAAAAGTTATTCTATCTTGATTCATTCTCTAAAGTGATATGATATAGCTGAAATTTTATTTTATCCCTTAAACAAAGGGTAATATTTGTTTGTCACTTGAATGGGATTGCTTTTTGTAGTAACATCAAAGTTTTCAAAGATGAAGGGAACTTAGAGATGGTATATTTTAGTTCACCCATTCAAGGGCATATGGGTAGTTAAGCCTTTGCTAGAGCTAGGATATTTTTATACTTTGGTCCATCACAGTGTATTATTCATGTGAGTATATTAGTGTATCAGTTATTGATCAGAAAGTCACAAGGCTTCACCTCTTGCAAAGGGAGCTAGAAAGACTATTCTTTCAAGTGCTCAGAAAGAAGGAGGGAACTAATACTGGTGAACATTTGTATTACCTATCAGTGTTGTTTCCTTCATATCATCTTTCTGAAACAACTTTGTAAATTATAAGACAATGATGGAGATAATAACAATGATGATGATGACGATTTTATCTGAAATCTGCACAGGCCTTTACAGTCCAGAAAATGCTTCTCTCATATACACAATTAACTGTACTTTGCACAATAATATTATCTTCATTTTTCATATGAGAAAATTAAGCCCAGGCAAAGTTCAGTTGAATGGAGTGGTTTGCTTAGGGTAACACAGACGAGCCTCTGCAAGCCTGGTGGCCTGCGCTCAGAGCCAGGCTGAGGGGCCTTGCTGGAGATTCAAACACCGCTGTGGAGACTGAGTCTATACTGACCTCCAGGTCCTTGACTCACCCAGGAAGAATTTCAAGAATGAATCTGAGTGAGAATAAAGCAAATTACTCAAGCAGAGAAAAAGAAAGAGGCCAGGGCACGGGCTCTGCTATGAAGGAAGGAAAAAGTCAGTATGTGTCATCGGGGTGGATGTGGGCCAACTCGAGAGTGAGTGGCACTGATGGCCAGTTAGTTCTTAGAATTTTATGTGTTTCCAAGGTTGTGGGTGGGAGGATCATCTCCAGGCTTTGTGGGGGTCAAATTCTGATTCCACCGTCTGGCTGGGAGGGGACCTTGTTGTTGTGACTCCCATGACCACTGCTGGGGCTTCCTTTGATCATTCCTGAGGTGGGGGCCCCTGAGAAGATATCAGCTCCTACTTCCTCATTCCACTTGGAATTTTCCCCTAACTTCTTCTGTTTTATTTTTTAGAGAGAGAGAGAGAGAGAAACATTGATTTGTTGTTCCACTTATTTATACATTCATTGGTTGATTCCCATAGGTGACCCACCAGTTCAAACCAACAACCTGAGTTGCCAGGCCAGGGCTTCCCTAACTTTTTTTTTTTTTGGTACATGCCCCTAGCCTCTAGGGCCTAGTGGAAACCAAACCCAGGACTCTCTGGTCCACAGGCCGACGCTCCAACCACTGAGCCAAATCGGCCAGGGCTTCCTTAACTTCTTTCTATCCTGCCTCAATGTGGCTGAAGTGCTGGGTTAGTTGAAGGGATGCAGTGCAACTACTGAATTCTCCACTCCAAGGACTTGCCTTCTGACAAAGGGCCATTAGCCTTTATAGTCATGTGTTGCTTAATGATGGGTATACATTCTGAGAAATGTGTTTTTAGGGGATTCAGTTGTGCAAACCTCATAATATGTACTTACACAAACCTAGAAAGTATAGTCTACTACACACCCAGACTATACAGTGTAGCCTAATTTTCCCAGGCCACACGCCTGTACAACACACTACTGTACTGAATACTGCAAGTATTAACACAATGGTAAGTACAGGCTGGGGCAAAAATAGGTTTACAGTTCTGAGTACATGAAACAAAGTTTATTCTTGTGTTATTATTTACTAATTATTGTATTATTTTTTACGTGAACAACTGTAAACGTACTTTTGCCCCATCCTATATTTGTGTATCTAAACATAGAAAAAGAATACTAAAACTATAGTTATAAGATAAGAAATGGTGCACCTTTATAGGGCATTTACTGTGAATGGAGTTTGCAGAACTGAGAATTGCCTGGGGAAGTCAGTGAGTGGGTGGTGAGGGGACGTGAAGGCTGGGACATCACTCTGCACACCTGTAGCCTTGACACACCTGCCCCACAGGCCCTCCCTCGTCTTCCCCCAACACAATCGGAAATAGAACATCGAAGCTGTCAGTGCTGCTCCGTGAACAGGGATGTGAGCTGGATCGATGGGAAATACTGAGGAGGAACTGGCTGGGTAAGGCGTAGATCACCATAATAGTGACTGTCAGGAGGAAGTGAAAGGTGGCCTGAGGAATAAGAAATTAAGGCAGAGATAGAGGAACATAGGGGACTGTCACGGCAATGTCGTTGTGGCTATTGCACGTTGGAGCAGTGGTCAGATTATGGGAATCTGTGATATTCATGAAAAAGGAGGGTGTTCAGCATGGAAAGGGTACAACTGAGGACTCCATATTTTTACTTTAGAAATTCATTTTTGGTTCTATTGACCTTATTCGGCACAAAGGACTCTCTCTGGCATTGAAATAATGAGCCAAATTTTTTTTCCTTTATTGATTTTAGAGAGAGAGGATGTGAGAGAGAGAAAGAGATAGAAACATCAATGAGAGAGAACAATGATTGGCCACCTCCTGCATGACCCCGCTGGGGATCCGACCCACACCTGGCCATGTGTCCTGACCGGGAATCAAACTGGCAACCTCTTGGTGCAAGGGTCGATGCTCAACCACTGAGCCACACCGGCTGGACAATAAACCAAATTTCTGGAACAAATAAAACTTATGTAGGCTTTACATTGTTAAAACCCCAGAATATTTCTGAACTACAGGGACAGACTGGCTTCACATTCCACAGGAAACTGTCACTAACGTGGCAGAGCCCTGCATACTTGTTAAGGAAACTCTGGTGGACATGTGTCCTTGTGCGGGATCTCGGGTTAACAGAATTTACAGCAGTGGACTCTAAAGACCATCACACTGGGAGGGCTGTAGAACCCTCCAAATATATAGCACTGGAGACAGGCTCCTCTGCGCTGAAACAGGTCAGTGACTGACTGACCGGGATGTAATCTGTGCCCTCAAAACTCAGGTGCTGTGAGTGAGAGGGAATCCACTGTCCAGTGCCAGAGATAATGCTCCGCTGAGAGAAAAAAATCCTTCTGAACCACGTTTATCCAGTTCTTATAGGAAATTCACCTCCATCATAATCTCATGGGACCACCCTGCGTATGTGGTCTGTCGTTGAGCCAAATATCGGTATGTGGCACATGACTGTAATTTGTTGGGAACAGCAATCAGCAAGGTTCTAAGGTTCAAAGGCTAATTTCTTTCCTTATAAACACAGGATAATGGTTCATATGCATAATTACAAAGACTAGGTACCACCACATGAAATTATTTGTGCCCTATGAGTACAACTATTTGTGCCTGCAGTTAAATAGCATGAGAATAAAAGGGAAAACAGAAAATAAAAACAATGAAGAACAATTATGTTTTATGGAAATGGGATTATGAATGAATTTATTCTTTCCTCTAAATTCTCTCTGAACATTTTTATTATAAGCAAACTGATGTTTAAAACTCCTCTAGATTTCAGCACTCTGACTTTAGCTTTATATCCAAATAAAATGTTTTAATTATACATCCCAATATTTCACTATGATTTTTTTTTTAATTCCAAGGGTGGGTGTGGGGAAAAGATACTTTATTGTCCTGCCCCTTTCTGTTTATCCACATGCCTGTAGCTCAAGTCCATTTTCAACACAACTTCTCCATAATCAGAGACCAGCCTTTTCTTCTTCAATGCAAAATTAGGATTAACTCAAGACCATTAACTCATTCTGTTGACTCTTTAAAAAAGGGGAGGGGGGTCACAGAACAGCATGTAACAGAAAACAATTTGAAATTGAATGTTATATCTGTTCTCACCCCCTCACACATACTTCCCTCAGAAATTTTTCTTTTGCAGCTCTGCCAGATCAAATGCCCCTATAAATATATTCTTGCCCTATCACTTGTTTTTTTTTTTTTTTTTTTTTTTTTTTTTTAACATTTAAGGCAGTTCTAATGCTGCATTCATTTGTATGATTACTTGGATTAATAACTTTCCCATTATATTATAAGCTCCATAAGGTCAGTGTTCATTTTTGGTTTTGTTCACCATACTATTTCTAGCACCTAGCATAGCACCTGACCTTTAGTAAACACTCTATAAATATGGATAAATGAACAATGATTGCTAACATTGTTAACAATGTGAGTACATGAGATTTTGTAGACATTTTGCTTATGTGCTATGTATGTTCTAGATGTTGTTCTTAGTGCTTTATGTGTAACATCTCATTAAATACTCATAACTTTGTGTGATGTATTATTCCTGGAATACTAATGACAAATCTGAGGTACAGAGAGGTTGTGTGATCACCCATGGCCACACAGATTCTAAGTGGAAGAACTGTGATTCAACCAGTCTGTGTCTGGAGCCTATGCTTCTAACCTTTGAGCATGCTATTTTATTTTATTTTTAAAAAATAGACAAATAAAAACATAAAGAGGCAGATTCATTGAATTACTTATCCTATAAAAATATTATCATCTATCTATTTTTTCAAAACATTTGGAATAAGGTACAGACAAAACAATTCCCATCTCTCATGTAGTTTATATTATTGTGTGTGTGTGTGTGTGTGTGTGTGTGTGTACTTGCACATGACATAAACAATCAACAAATGAATACATAATATGTCAGGTGGTAATAAGTGCTATGATGAATAAAGCAGGATAGGAAAATGAAGAAAAAGACAAGTTGATGCTCTTACTGTTATTACTGTTAGTATGGTCAAGGAAGGCTTCCCTAGAAAAGTAACTTTCAACACTTGAGGATTAAGTCAAACAGAAGATTTATAGATGATTTGAGAAATGTTTTCCCATTAATAAATAATTCAATTAAAAGGATATGCGTAAAAGACCCTGGGAAGTCATTTTACACATCAGAGTGGTGGTTACTCTAAACTCTGGGTCACTGAGGTAAGTTAGCCCGGAAGTACCCTTGCTCTGCTTTGACTAGTTTTCTGGAGTGGCTTCTGCTGCATGGTTCTGGGCAGGCTCCTGGTGGGAAGCAGCACTAATCAAAGTATACAATGTCACTGTCTAAATGTACCTGTGCGTCATTAAAAAGGTAAAAATGTAATATAATATTGTATGCATACCCAGATCAGCTCATGTGCTTTCCCTCTTTATTTTTTTTTCTGCATCTGGTGTTGAGGCCCACGGAGCAGGCATTTTGCCTGAAGGACGTGTGTGTTTCCTTCAAAGGTTCCATTGCCACCCCTGGGGTAGGAAAAGCACTTAGATCACCTGACTCAACTTGTCAAAGAGGAAAGTCTTGGAAACAAGATACCTAACTGGAACTTTTGTTACTAAATCCTTGTGAGAAAAAGGACTGAGATCCACAGAACACAGTTTTGGTGAGACTGATTAGGTGTTTTGATTTCTAAAGGAGAGGTGTTCTCTTTTAAGAAAAAAAAAAAATCAAGTAGGTGTTGAGTAACCTCTGCTCCCACTAGAGTTTCTAAATAAGAATGAAATGCACCCATTGCTGCTTTGAATCCCTTTGCTATGATCACTTCTCTCCACGCCTTGCCTTTTTTTTTTTTTTGCCGTACTCTTTCTTTTATTCTTTTGTAATTCATTCAGTAGCAGTACACAAACCAGCAAAGCCACGTTCAGGACACTGGTTAACTGATACACAACGAGGATTTTGAAAACAAAACAGCTGAACATTTCCTTTGTGCCAAAAGAGAGGAAGTAGAGATTGGCTAGGACACTGTGCTTTATTAAGAAACCCATTCAGTCGGAATGATTTCCTGATCGGGGAGGTAAATTACCCATTTAGGCTTTCACCTACTGATCTGCCCAAAGACCATTAAAATATAGAATATACCCCAGAAAACTGGATGCAGAGATAAAGTTCATTAAACTAACATTTGTTTAGTAACATCAAAAAACACTGCCTCCGAGAAGACATCTTTGTTTCCCTGTTTTGAGGTGACCGACTCACAACTCTTGTAATGTTTGGCCAAATTCTCAGATGTTATTGTTGCTGTTTTCTGGTTTTCCTCATCAAATTTAATAGAATATTTAAATAACAAACTTTTTTTATGATAATAGTGACATGTATTTATCATAGAAAATGTGTGCAATATAGACAAGTTCAAGAAAGAAAATAAAAATCACCCGTTATTTTACCACTCCAATATAACAACAGTATTGTTAACATTCAGTACATATCCTTCTAGTCATTCAATGGATATATACAAGTAAGCCGTAGAGACAGTGTTGTTGGGGCAGATGTTGTTGTTGACATTGATATTGTTGAAGGTTAGTTCTTAAAGTCTCTGGTTTGATTGAAGGAGAAGGAAATGATCAAGACTTCCACTGGATTTGGTACTTATGTCATTTAGAAAACTTTCAGTAGCAGGTAACTGACCATTACAATTAAATAACAAATAAATGCATTGGCTTATGAATTTGGAAATCAAGAGATAAAATAAAAAGTTTTCCCAAGAATTGGCTCCATTCAGTAGTTTCAACACATGTCTTTGCAGTTCTCTCAGCTCATTCCCAGGTCAGTGTCAAGATGGCCACAGTCATGCTGGCCTCAGTTACATCAATGTGCAGAGGGAGAGGGGGTCACATGCTATATTTCTTTCAGAAGAGCACAGACGACCCACAGATGGGGGAGAATATGTTCATAGGTCTGGTATCCAAAATATATAAAGAACTCTTACAACTCAATAATTAAAAGGCAAATAGCCTGGACTTGGCTGGGATAGCTCAGTTGGTTGGGTGTCATCCCATGCACTGAAAGGTTGCCAGTTCGATTCCAGGTCAGCACATGCCTAGTTGCAGGCTTGATCTCCAGTTGGGCTGGAGATGGGGAGAGGTATAGGATGCAGCTGATTGATGTTTTGTTCTCACATTGATGTTTCTCTCTCTCTTTCCCTATCCTTTCTGCTCCCTCTAAGAATCAATTAAAAAAATATTTAAAAAGGGACAAACTAGCCCAATTTAAAAAGTGGAAAAAGGATTTAAACATACATTTATTCTAAGATATACAGATTGTCAATAAGCACATAAAAAGATGCTCAACACCATTAGTCATTAGGGAAATGAAAATTAAAACCAAAATGACACATTACAGCACACACCCTAGGACAGTTATATTAAAAGAGACAAATAATAAGTGCTACTGAGAATGTGGAGAAATTAGAACCTCTGTACATGGCTGGTGAAGATGTAAAATGGTACAATCTCTTTGGAAAACCAGTGTGGCAGTTCTGCAGTTCTTCAAATAGTTAAATATAGAATTACCATATAACCCAGCAATTCTACGTCTAGGTATATACCCAAGAGGCTTGAAAACATATGTACGCACAAAAACTTGTGCACAAGTGCTCACAGCAACATTATTCATAATAGACAAAAAGTGAAAACAATCCTGAATCTGTAAACTGATCAATGGATAAACAAAATGTGGTATATTCACATAATAGAATAGTATTTCACACTAAAAAGAAATAAACTACTACCCTGCCTGGGTGTATTGGTTAGATGGAATATCATTCCAAACACCAAAAAAGGTTGCAAATTTGATATCTGGGTTTCTCTCATACATCAATGTTTCTCTCTTTCTCTCTCTCTCCCCCTCCCTTCCTCTCTAAAAAAAAATTTATAAAAAAATTAACTACTGATACACACTACAACATGGATCAACCTTGAATGCATTACACTAAACAAAAAAAGTCAGACACAAAGAAACAAATATTATATGATTCTATTAACATGAAATATTCAGAACAGGCAAAAGAAATGAAGAGTAGATTAATGGTTGTCAAGAGCTTCAGGGAGCGAACAGTGAATAGTTCTGTTGGGAGTAATGAAAGTGTTCTGGAATTATACAGTAGTAATGGTTGTACAACCATTGAATTGTCTACTTTAGAAGGGTGAATATTCCAGTGTGAGAATTATATCTCAATTAACAACAAAAGGTGTGTGAACACTTTTTTCTTGAAAGTTCCCAGAAGACTCCTCCTCATCTATCAATGGCCTGAATGGCAAGCCATGAATACAGACCTATGTCCTGAAGGATACCCTGGGTTCAAACATTTGTGGGTCCCTAAGTGGCTTAGATTCCTCAGGGCCTAGCTCTACAGCTTGGATCAACCTTCTAACTTATGACTGCTACACAAAAGAAATAGGTGTTGAGGATGTTGGGCAAACAAAATTTCTATTCTTGGATTTTAATATAGTGGTGGAAGTAGAATAGGTGAAAGCTACTAACTAATCTCTTCCCAAGACCAAACTAGAATTACAATTAAATTCAAGAACAATCATCCTGAATAAATAACTGAAAACTAACTGAACAGGAGTATTATAACCAAGGATTTACAGAAGCCGCCACATTGAGATTGATAGGAATTGTGGAGACACAAAAAGGGCTGGCCCCACTCCCATGGGTGGTGGCTGAAGTTCTGGAGGGATATCTCAGCTGTAGGAGGTTTCCCCTGAAAAAGTGTGGGGCCTAAACCCAAAGCTGGGCTCCCTAGCCTAGAGCACCAAAGCTAAGAAGAGGAACCCACATAACATCCAGCTGTAAAAAGCAGCAGGGTTTCTGTTCATCAGGGATAGATGGAGTCTGCTGGAGACAGAGGCACCCTCTTGAAGGGGCAATGCACAAAATTTTATTCACAGCCATTCACCCTGGACTCTGGTGGAGGAAGGTGGAGTAGAATAGAGTTGCCTGAGGAGAGTCTGGGCTTTGTGGCTCTGGGGAGGGACCTGTGGGGACAGCCACCAGGATCTCTGTGCTGAGTCATTCTCTTATATAGCAGTTGTCATCTTTCTTGGGTAGAACACTCCGCACTGTGTGGCATCAGCCTGGAGGAAAACAATTGCATAATCTTCTGGACTGTCTCAAGCACCAATCTGTGCAGGTTAGTCCCTGCTGAGGAGTCAGCTGACACCTTTCAGAATGGCTATTATCAATATATCAACAAACAACAAGTGTTGATGAAGATGTGGAGAAAAGAAAACCTTCGTGCACTATTGGTGGGAATGTAGATTGGTACGACCACTAAGGAAACCATTATGAAGTTACCTCAAAAAATTAAAAATTAATCTGCTTTATGACCTAGCAATTCCACTTCTGGGAATATATTCAAAGAAATCCAAAATATTCAGAAAAATATATGTACCCCCATGTTCATTGTGGTGTTATTTACAATACTAAAGATCTGGAAATAGCACAAGTGCCCATCAGTAGATGAGTGGATAAAAAGCTGTGGTATATTTACACAATGGAATACTACTCAGCCATAAAAACAAAGGAAAACTTACCTTTTGCAACAGCATGGGTGGACCTGGAGAATATTATGGTAAGTGAAATAAGCCAGTCAGAGAAAGACAAGTACCATACAATTTCATTTATATATAGAATCTAATAAGCAAAATAAACTAACAAAGTGGAGACAGACTCATGGATACAGAGAACAGACTCCCAGCTGTCAGAGGGGTTGGAGGCTTGGTATGAAGTGTGAAGGTATTAAGCAAAGAAAAAAAAAGAAAGACTCAAGGACATAGACAATAGTATGGTGATTGAGAGAGGGAAGGTGGAGTTGGGGGCAGTGGAAGAGGTTAAAGCGGGGAAAATGGGGATGGAGACTTTACCTGAGGTGGTAAACACACAATACAATATACAGATGGTGTATTTTAGAATTGTATACCTAAAAGCATATATATTTTTTATTAACCAATGTTTCTGCATAAATTCAATTGAAATATTTTCTATTCTTGAGCTTCTCTTCTTTTGACATCTCATATCTTAGGCATGTCTTTTTACCTGCTTTTTTTTTTTTTCCTATTATAATGTATATAATTGTCTTTTTGCTGTCTGCCCTACTGTCATTGGAATAGTGCTCGTGTTCTGAGGATCTCAGTTCTTGACTTCTGGAAAGAAAGATTTCAGACGAGAGACACAGATGGCAAAGCAGACAGTGGTTTATTGGCAAAGGGAAAGTACACTTGGGAGATTTCCAAGAGGGGGCTCAGACCTGAGTGCCTCACTCCATTACAAACATAAGGTTATACTTGCTTTAACTTCCCACCTACCTCCTGGCTCCCAAGCCTGCAGGTCTGCTCTTGCTCTTCTAAGTCTAGCGTTCCTAGTGGAAGGTCATATAGAGGTAATTACCCTATTTGTAAGCCTCTAATTATCCTATTTGTTAGCCTCTATGTGCATACTCCTCATGGGTGTGTAACTGCCCTAGTCCGTATCAAGAACATGAAACCATAGCCAGCCACCTGGTTATGGGCTGATGGTTATGTTTAATGTTGATATTTCCTTTCCCTATCTGTTTCCTCACCAGGCTCATATCTAGCTAGGTACCTACTCTAACACTACTAAATTGAAAGTTCCTTGAATGCAAGGGCTTCTGTTAGTAGAGTGTGTAGCCATAGAAGGTAATCAATAAATGCTTAATGAATTAATGACTGATGTGAAACTTAGAAATACCTCCTATTCTGGCCGATAGCCCACATTCCCAGTATCAGCAATTCATTGTTTATACGAAGACATGCTTTCTGATACACCCTCCCTAATACTGAATCACTCAGGGCTTTGTGTGAATTTATCAGCAACTCTACGACCCAGTGAACAGAAGTAGTCCAGGCTCCCCAGAAGTAGAAAAACTTGAGGGTGAACTTATCTACCTGATCTTTTAGTTTGGAGCCAGATCATATGACAAGATCAGGGTATGTTAATATTTTTTTGGTGTTTAGAATATGAATTTCCAATTATTTAAGAAATACAAATGCTTTATCCTACTTGTAACATCAAATACACACACACACACACACACACAGTCCGGTCCTCAGAGATAACTCTCCCCAGTTTCTGAAATGGAAAAGGGGCACTTGACATCTTGAAGCAAAGATAAGGGGAAAATCAGGTCTTAATAATTTAAAGCAGTTCTTTGAGATGGTAAATAAGTATGGACAAAGGAGAAGTGGTAGAGATCATTTATCTTTTGTCTGAATCCCAGGGGCCTCTGGTAAGGAGCTTTTAATGAGATCTGTAAGAATCTCTTATACTCTAATGTCTTATAGTTGTAGGATTCATCACAGAGAATAGTGTGTTTTTGAAAGCACTTATTTAATAGAGGCCATAGAAAATAATCTGAAGTTCAGTTCTTTAGTTAAAATGTTCAATAGTAGATTTGAAAAATCACGTATACCATGATCTCTGAAGTTTGTGGACATGGTAAACTCACTAAGCAGAGAATTAACAAATCAATGAAGGCAAGAAATTTTGAGGCCACATTTGTGGGTAGAAAAGTGAAACAGTACCTTCATTAAGGGCAAGTGACATGTAATGCAATTAAAAAAAATAATCCAACCTAAGTCTATAAATTGAAAAATGTTGAGCTATCAGATACAACCTGGGAGAAGGATTAAACATTATCATGAGTACAAAAAAAAAATATTCTCTATATTATACAGAATACAGAGAAAAATATATGAAAAATATATTCTATAGAAATGTATACACAATTGAATATTTACATCCATAGTGTTTATAAAATTAAAAAACTGGAATCCCAATAGTTTTTAAAAATGAAATTGCATTGTACCTGTAGTCCATGAAATAATATATAGGTGTTAAAATGATTTTGTAACAGTGAGAAAACATTCATAGCATACAGTTAAACTAAATGACGCTACACAGTAATATGTATGTGTGTGTGTGTATATATGTGTGTGTGTGTGTGTGTATATATATATATATATTTCTTATCCTCACCAGAAGACTTTTTTTTTTGCATTTATCTTCAGAAAGATCAGGAGAGCGAGAGGGAGGAAGAGAGATAAAGAAATACTGATGTGAGAGAGACACATTGACTGGTTGCCATCCGCACGACCCCAACTGGGGAAAACTGCAATCAAGGTACGTGCCCTTAGCAGGAACCGAACCTAGGACTCTCTGGTCTGCAGGCCAACATCTAACCGTTGAGCTAAACTGGCCAGGGCAGTAAGATATATATATATATTTATAAGATATATATATTTAACTCCAGTTTTGGCAAAAGAGAACCATATGTGTGCAAGGAGACAAAAAAGAGTGGGAGGTAGTGACAGTCATCTCTGGGATTACAGGTAAATTTTTCCCCCCCAATTTTTAGTTAAAAATACTTTGCATTTGTTTTTTTTTAAAACTATAAAAGTATAAAGATTTTTACATTCAGGGGAAAATAAAAATGGCAAACAATGTTATCAGACAAAATTCTAAGTGTTCTACATATACTCTTAATCCTTACAACAACCCTATGTGGTAAAGACTTAGTATTTCCATTTTACAGAAGAGGAAACTGAGGTACACAGTTGTATAAAAAAATGGTGAAAATGATTCAAATCCAGACAGCCTGGCTCTTAGTTTTTATTTATTTACTTTTTATTGATGAGAGAGAGAGAGAGAGAGAGAGAGAGAGAGAGAGAGAGAGAGAGAGAGAGAAACATCAATTTGTTCATTTGTTATTCTACTTATTTATGATTCTTTATGTGCCCTGACCAGGGATCAAACCTGAAACCTTGGCATATTGAGATGGCACTATAATCAACTGAGCTACTTGGCCAGTAACAGGGCTTTCTCTGTTTCTTCCACAAGGACAATGTGCAGAAAGGGACTCAGGACAGTCGAGAGCACCATCATTCTCAGCAGATGATGCAATGAGTCCCTGAGTCCTGAAATGGTGGCAGGATCCTGTAGCATCCTCTATACCCCAGGGCTTGGGAATGATATATTTGAAAAAATTGGAATTCTATTATTCTCTGAATGGTCCTAGAATAAGAGAGAAGAAGCACTGTTCTAATAAATATCTGGAGGTGCTTCCAGACCCTGATGAATTACAGTTGCATGTGAAACATTGCCTGATTCCATGAAGTTAGTCCAAGTGGCAGTTATTATTTTTAAAAAAACAACACCCCCCCCCACCAACAACAACATTTAAAAATGGTGTTAGTGAATTGTCTGGGGCCAGTAATGGTAGTGCTGGGGGACTGTTTGGGGACACAGAAAACGGTCTCTTGCAAAACCACATGGGAGGTGGGGGAATACGTGGGAAAAGGAGGAAGAGCTTTCTGGTCATTTACATCTTCTTCATGGATTCATCCCTGAACTCCACAGGGAATCTAGGCAGAAGGGTCAGGGCTGACACTCAGAAAATCCCTGAGGATCAAGGGGCTCAAGTTGGTGGCAATGCCTTTAGCAGATTTTATGTTAGAAATCCAGCTTAGAGTTTTTCAAAACATTATTTAGAATTATGATTAAATAGAAAAGAACACGTTTTTTTAAGAACATAGATAAAAATATTTCCTCCAAGAGGCCTTCCAGTGGGCCCATTTGGATTACCAGCTGACTCATTTCTGAGCATTTCCTGCAGCCTTAGATTCAGGAGCCACCACTGTGCAAAGCTCGAAGTGAAGGGGCAAGAGAAGAAAGGGGCCTACACCTATTCATAAATAAGATGAAACGAAAGCTGCTCCGAGGGAACCACAATGATTTTATTCTGCTCTGTCTTTGTTTCAGCTGTCCAAGCAACATGTTTTACATGGATTTTTATTGTCCTTCACTCTCTCATTCCTTCCCTTCCCAATCAGTTAATAATAAACACTCTTTGAGGCATTCCTATATACAAGGTAGTGTATAAGATCCTCTGATAAAGGCCATATTGGATAAAACATGATGAGGGCTTTCGCCACTCTTATTTAACATAGTACCAGAAGTCTTAACCACAGCAATCAGACATGAAGTAAAAATAAAAGGGATCCAAATTGGAAAGGAGGAAGTGAAACTGTCATTATTTGCAGATGACATGATATGATACATAGAAAACCCTAAAGACTCCATCAGAAATCTACTAGATTTAATAAATGAATTTGGCAAAGTAGCAGGATACAAAATTAATGTCAGGACATCAATGGCATTCTTATACACCAACGATAAACTCACAGAAAGAGAAACTGAAAAAGACAATCCCATTTACCATTGCGGCAAAAAAATTAAGATACCTGGGAATAAACAACGAAATAAATAAAGGACCTATTTGCAGAAAACTACAGGACATTGAAAAAAGAAATAGAGGAAGATGTAAAAAAGTGGAAGCACATACCTTGTTCAAGGATTGGAAGAATTAACATCATTAAAATGTCCATACTACCCAAAGTAATCTATAGATTCAATGCAATCCCCATCAAAATACCAAAGACATACTTCACACAACTAGAACAAATACTTCAAAAGTTCATATGGAACCAGAAATGACCTCGAATAGCCACAGCAATTTTGAAAAAGGAGGACAAAGTAGGTGGGATAACAATACCAGATATCAGGTTATACTACAAAGCGACTGTAATCAAAACAGCCTGGTACTGGCACAAGAACAGGCATGTAGACAAGTGGAACAGAGCAGAGAACCTGGAAATTAACACAAGACATTATGCTCAATTAATATTTGACAAAAGGAAGTGAGAGCATACAATGGAGTAAAGACAGCCTCTTTAATAAACGGTGTTGCGAAAATTGGACAGCTATATGCAAAAAAAAATTAGACCATCAACTTACACCATACACAAAAATAAACTCAAAATGGATAAAAGACTTAAATGTGACCCATGAATCCATAAAAATCCTAGAAGAAAATGTAGGCTACAAAATTTTGAACATCATACGCAGCAGAATTTTCACTGATACATCACCTAAGGCAACAGAAACAGAGGAGAAAATGAACACATGGGACTACATCAAACTCAAAAGCTTCTGCACAGCAAAAGAAACAACCATCAAAATAGAAAGGCAACCCACTGTATGGGAGAGCATCATTGCCAACAATACATCAGATGAGGGGTTAATTTCCAAAATATATAGAGTACTCATACAGCTCAACAAAAGGAAGACAAAATAACCCAATTAAAAAATGGGCAGAGAGACTTCCGGTCAAGATGGCAGCATAGGTAAACGTGGTATCGGGTCCTCCCACAACCACATCAAAGTTACAACGAAACTACAGAATAACCATCATTCAAAACCGCCTGAAATCAAGCTGAATGGAAGTCCTACAAATACGGAATTAAAGCAGCAGCCACATCCAGACTGGTAGGAGGGCCAGTGGCGAGACTGGCTGGTCCCACACACACGTGTGGCAGATAAAAATCAGGAGGAGACTTCGGCTGGGATGGTCCTTCCTGAGGACTGAGGGGTCCCCGTCCCACACCAGATGCACCGCTCAGGGTTCCAGTGCCAGGAAGAGAATCCCCATAAATTCTGGCTGGAAATACCAGCAGGAACTGAGGCTCAGGGAAGCTGACGCAACTGGAGCCCCAGGCAGCTCCTTAAAGGGCCCGCGCACGGACTTATCGAACTCTCTCCCTCTAAGCTTGGAGGGGAGGCAGCTCGAGGGGCACCAGAGACATGCAGGAAAGAACTGAGCTGTTTGGCACTGGAGCGAAGGCTGGAGAGGGGGCTTTCTCCGGGACAAACGTGCTGTCAGAGGCCTTTGTTCCTTTGGTGAGCCCTTCCCTGGGGCGGCAGACAGCCACCATATCTGGGACTCCAGCAACCTGGCTCACACTGGTAGCCCCGCCTTGGTGACTCCCTGAGGCCCTGACCCACCCCACCCAACTTTCAAGCCCACCTGCTTAACCATAGGATTGGCCTGTCTTGGATCCTGCTTCAGGCTTTTCCTAAAATCTTTCAAACTAGCAGCATCTGGTCTCAGATAGCACCATACCTCTCGTTAAGTAATAACACAGAAACAAACACAGGGAGGCAGCCAGAATGAGGAGACAAAGAAACAGGTCCCAAATGAAAGAACAGAACAAAACCTCAAGAAAAGAACTAAGTGAAATGGAGATAAGCAACCTAACAGATGCTGAGTTCAAAATACTGCTTATAAGGATGCTCAATGAACTTAGTGAGAACCTCAGTGAACTTAGTGAGGGCCTCAAGAGCATAAAAAAGGACCAGTCAGAATTGAGGAGGCATTAACTGAAATAAAGAATAATTTACACAGCTTCAATACTAGAGTACGTAAATCCAAGAAGCAAACCATCGATTTGGAATATAAGGAAGCAAAAAACACCCAATCAGAACAGCAACCAGAAAAAAAGAATCCAAAAAAATGAGGATAGTGTAAGGAGCCTCTGGGACAATTTCAAGCGTGCCAACATTCACATCTTGGGGGTGCCAGAAGGAGAAGAGCTAGAGCAAGAAATTGAAAACCTATTTGAAACAATAATGGCAGAAAACTTTCCTAACTTGGTGAAGGAAACAGACATACAAGTCCAGGAAGCACAAAATGTCCCAAAAAAGATGAACCCCAAGAGGCCCACACCAAGACACATCATCATCAAAATGCAAAAGTTTCAAGACAACGAGAGAATCCTAAAAGCAGCAAGAGAAAGGCAGCTAGTTACCTACAAGGGAGTACCCATAAGGTTGTCAGCAGATTTCTCAAAAGAAACTTTGCAGGCCAGAAGGGAGTGGCAAGAAATATTCAGAGTGATGAAAACCAAGAACCTACAACCAAGATTACTCTATCCTGCAAAGCTGTCATTTAGAATTGATGGCCATATAAAGAGTTTCCCAGACAAGAAAAAGTTAAGAGTTCATCACCACCAAACCATTATTATATGAAATGATGAAGGGTCTTTTTGAAGAAAAAGATAAAATATATGAACAAACAAAATGGCAATGAATACACATCTATCAACAATGGAATCCACAAACAAAATGAACAGGTAGATCAGAAACATTCTCATAGATATAGAGAACATTTTGTTGGTTGCCAGATGGGAGGGGGGTTGGGGGAATGGGTGAAAAAGGTGAAGGGATTAAGAAGTACAAATTCGCCCTGGCCGGTTTGGCTCAGCGGTTAGAGCGCCCACCTGCGGTCCGGAGAGACCCGGTTCGGTTCCCGCTAAGGGCATGTGCCTTGGTTGCAGTTTGTCCCCGGCCCTGGTTGGTCGTGCGGGTGGCAGCCACTTGATGTTTCCCTTTCAAATCGATGTTTCCCTCTCTCTCTCTCTTCCTCTCTCTCCCTCCCACTCTGTCTGTGCAAAAAATGGAAAAATGTCCTCGGGTGAGGATAAAAAAAAAAAAGAAGTACAAATTCATTGCTAGACTGACAAATCTCAAAGGGAAAGGGGTTGGGAGGTGGGAGGAAATAAACCAAAGAACTTACATGCATAACCAATGGACACAGACAATAGTGTGGGAGAAGGCAGGAGGGGGGCGGGAGTGGGGAGTAGGGGGTCAATGGGGAAAAATGTGGAACATCTGTAATACATTCTACATTCAAAAATAAAGATTTTTAAAAAATAAAATAAAATAAATTTTAAAAAAATGGGCAGAGGACCTAAATAGACACCTCTTCAAACGGGACATACAAATGGCCAAAAGACATATGAAGAAATTCTCAACATCACTAATCATCAGAGAGATGCAAATTAAAACAACAATGAGGTATCACCTCACACCTGTCAGAATGGCCGCCATCAACAAATCATCAAACAACAAATGTTGGCAAGGATGTGGAGAAAAGGGGACTCTGGTACAATGTTGGTGGGAATGCAGACTGTTGCAGCCACTATGGAAAACATTATGGTACTACCTCAAAAAATTAAAAATTGAACTGCCATTTGACCCAGTGATCTCACTTCTAGGAATATACCCTAAGAATCCTGAAACACTAATGTGAAAGAATATATGTACCCTCATGTTCATAGTAGCACTATTTACAATCACTAAGATCTGGAAACAGCTCAAGTGCCCATCAGTAGATGAATGGATAAAGAAGCAGTGGTACATATACACAATGGAGTACTATGCAACCATAAGAAAGAAAGATCTCTTATCCTTTGAGATGACATGGAGGGACCTGGAAAGTATTATCCTAAGCAAAACAAACCAAGCAGAAAAAGACAAATACCACATGATCTCACTTATTTGTGGACTATAATGAACGTAATAGTCTGAGGAATAGGGTAGACCCAGAGATATGGAAATAGGGTACAGACTGACAACCCTCAGAAGAGGGGGTTTTGCGGGGAGGGAACAGATAAACCACAGAATTTATATGCATGTACGCATAACCGATGGACATGGACAACAAAGCCGGAGACGGGGTGGGGGGGATGGGGAGGAGGGTGTCAATGGGGAAAAAAAGAGAAACATCTGTAACCAAAATAAAATAAAAAAATAAAACATGACAAAGGGATGTACATTTTATTTGGAAAATATGCGTCCTATGACTCCTGAGTTGTTCTTAACCCACAACCTTTCAGTTCAAAAACAAAGCCTGATGTGCACAAGGGAAGACCTTTCTGAACACATTTCTGCATAAAATTTTCATTCCTCAGCTCTGATCCATATCATTTATTACACATATTGTCATATATTACCACATATTACATGTATTATGTAACAAATAATTAGCTACAAATGTATCCATGGCACAGTCCTTGATTTTACCCAGAAAGTACATCCTAATTACTAGGTTTTCTTTGGTGATTAATCTGAGACCTTTGAACTTGCCTTGCACAAAACATAGAATAACACTCCCATGCCACTGTAGCATGTTTTGCTCTCATTGCAAAAATGGGGTGCATGTCCCCACATGTTTAATACTTATATGATAACACAAAAGAATTGGACAATTGTTTCAATAATAAATGCTTCGTAAAAGATCTTGTAACATGAATAATACAAGGAAAAAGTCAGCAAATCTTTATTGAGCCCAGTGTGAAATAAGCACACCACAGTTGCTCTGATTCATGCCTCAAGCCTGTTCTACTTAAGCAGGCTCTCAAGATTCAACAAGTCACCTGACGACTTAGGCAACTACTGAGTGGAAAACAAAATGCTCTGTCCAACTTATGCTTCTGAAGCATTTACTGGGTGTAGCCCTTTCTGATCCAGCTGAATCCTCTTTTGCAAGACATGCAACAAAGAATTCAATCAACAAAGCAAAACATGTCTGTAGCATACCAGAAGGATTCCCTCATCTAAATATCAAACATGCAAGTTACAACTAATCTAGCAGATCACGAATGAACATAGGGAGGACTGTGATAGACCAAGGCAATAAAAAGTCTAATGCTGGCAAATTGAATTGAATTTGCCACAGTTTCATCAATTTTTTACACGTCACAAAATTAGAACATAAAAATATTTTTAAATGTGACAGTTTGGATTAATGGAATCAACTCAATGGACAATCTGCTTAAATAAACTTCATGATGCACCATTAAGGTTATTAAGAAAATTATAGCCTATGGTCTATGGTCTGACACCTTGAGGAATAGGAACTCAAAACATTTTTGTAATTATGCCCTAAATCCTGCTCACTTTATTTCACTATTAGATATAATTACAAAGACAAACACAGTTAGGATTTCTGAAAACTTGAGGATAAAGAGAACTGTGAATCATAGGACAATGGCAATACATTTTAATTTCTACAGTACAATATAGACAACATAATGATGACATACATATGTTATGAAGTGATTTAGTACTTATTGTTTTGTATTTAATTTCTACAGCACTTAATTGCTTAACTTTGTACTTTTTTGTATCTAAAGCAAATACTTCTTGAATGACAATTATTAAATTGAGAGTAAGAGAGGCTACAAGAAAATAATGACCAGTAAACTTTTATGTCTCTTGTTATTTCATATCCTATATGGATTCTTTTTTTTTTTTAAATCCTCATCCGAGGACATTTTTCCATTTTTTGTACAGACAGAGTGGGAGGGAGAGAGAGGAAGAGAGAGAGAGGGAAACATCGATGTGAAAGGGACACATCGAGTGGCTCCCACCCGCACGACCAACCAGAGCCGGGGACAAACTACAACCAAGGTACATGCCCTTCGCGGGAACTGAACCCGGGCCTCTCCCGACCGCAGGTGGACGCTCTAACCGCTGAGCCAAACTGGCCAGGGCCTATATATGGATTCTTAATTCTACATTGGGGTTTGTTAACTGCACTGTTTTGAAGCAATTCCATGCCTCTCTCCACCATTTTTATTTTGAAAATAAAACTTGCCCTGGTCAGTTTGGATCAGTGGTTAGAGCATCGGCCCAAGGACCAAAGAATCTTGGGTTCTGTTCCTGGTCAAGGGCATGTACCAGGATTGCAGATTTGATCTCCAGCCCTGGTCAGGGTCTTGCAGGAGGTAACCCATTGATGTGTCTCACTCACATTGATGTTTTTTTCTCTCTCTCCCTCCCTCCTTTCCACTCTATCTGAAAATCAATGGAAAAATATCCTCGGGTGAGGATTAACAAAACAAAACAAAAAACTACAGAAAACTTGAAAGGGCAATAAACATATATAGTCTTTACTTAAATTTACTACTTTGTAAAAATATATTTTTTTATTGATTTTTTTAGAGAGAGGAAGGGAAAGAGAGATAGAAACATCAATGTGAGCGAGAAACATCGATTGGCTTCCTCCTGATGGGGCCACCACCAAGCATGTGCCCTAATGGGGAATTAGATCTGGACTCCTCTGTGCATGGGATTCATACGCAATCCACTGAGCCACACTGGCTGGGCAAATTCACCACTTTTTAATATTTTGTCATGTTTGCTTCATCTGCTTATCTATCATGCACATATACATGTAAATATATACCTGGAATGTTTTGGGCTTGTTCTGTTAATTAAATACTTTGTTCCATGTTTAGAAAAAAAAAAAAAACACTTCAGGTGGCTATTCATACATATACTCACATATACACACATGGAGTGAAAGAGAGGGAAGGAGAGTCGAATAAGAATAAGGACTCCTTGCCCTGGCCAGTTTGGCTCAGCGGTTAGAGCGTCAGCCTGCGGTCCGGAGAGACCCGGGTTCGGTTCCCGCTAAGGGCACATACTTTGGTTGCAGTTTGTCCCCGGCCCTGGTTGGTCGTGCGGGTGGCAGCCACTCGATGTGTCCCTTCACGTCGATGTTTCTCTCTCTCTCTCCCTTCCTCTCTCTCCCTCCCACTCTATCTTTACAAAAAATGGAAAAATATCCTCGGGTGAGGATAAAAAAAAAAAAAAAGAATAAGGACTCCTTTTATATAATCAACCACAATATAATGATCACACTTAAGAAAATTAACTGCATAATGTCATTTAGTATATAGTTCATATTTGAATTTTCTCAGTTGTTTCAAAAAAGTCTTATAGTTGGGCTTTCTGTGTTCTTAATCTGGGTTCTAACCAAGATTTATACATTACATTTAGTCATTCTTCTTTAATTCTTAATTGAAAGCAATTTTCCTGCCTTAAAAAAAAAAAAAAGACTTTTCCCCAAGAACCTTGAACAATGTTCCACCTTCTGTATTTCTTCATTTTTTTTTTTTTTTTTGTTATTAGATTTAGGTTAATCAAGTTTGGGAAATATACTTAAGTTGTTGTCAAAGCAATATTTAAAATCAAAATGTAACTTTGCTTGATATTATGGCTTCTCCAAAATTCTGGTGTATCAATACTTTAAACCAGTTTGGTTTAAAATCATTATTTTATGTAATAAATAGCATGATCCTACTAGCAAATACAGCATATGTTTCTTTAGCATATTTTGTTTTTGTGAAGATAGGAGATGAGTCTTACAAACTTTCATTTTAAAACGTTCTAATACCAAGCAAATGCTCAGTATACTTAGTTCCTAACTCTCTTGGGCATGTTTATACAGCTTATCATCTGTACTTTGGTCAGTCTACAAAATTCTTGAGAGGGCCCATGGTCAAAATAAATATCAAGTAAAGAACTCTATAGCCTCACCCTGTTCAGTTTGGCTCAGCAGTTAGAGCATTGGTGGACCAAAGAGTTGTGGGTTCAATTCCCAGTCAAGAGCATGTACCTCAGTTGTGGGTTAGATCCCGCCTCAGTCAGGGTTGTGCTGGAGGCAACTAATCGATGCATCTCTCTTATATTAATGATGACTCTCCTCTCTCTCTCCTTCCTTTCCACTCTACCTAAAAATTAATGGGAAAATATCGTCAGGTGAGGATTAACAACAACAAAATAACTCTATAGCCCTGACCAGTAGCTCAGTTGGTTAGAGCATTGTCCTGATATGCCAATGTTGGGATTCAGTCCTCAGGGCACATACAAGAAATAACCAATGAATGCATAAATAAGTGGAACAACAAACTGATGTTTCTCTGTTTCTCTCTCTTTTCCTATCTCCCTTCCTCTCTCTCTAAAATCAATAAATACACTAAAAAAGAGAACTCTATAGATAAATGTACATGTTCACTTATGACATTCTGATCTTAACCAATTTTCTTGATTATTAAAATTTTCATGTAAGTGCATTTGAGTTATAAGTCTTCACAATTTAGCCTAATATAGAATAATAAGCACAATTCCTTATGATTTTCCTGCACATTTCTAGAGTTATCGATGCAAGGCTGCAATTAGGAGGAATAAATTTAATAATTAATGAATTGGTCTGAACATCAATAGAGCTGGATTCTTACCTTCATCAGTATTGTTATTATAATTATTGAGTCTCATTTCTTAATTTACCAAGAGGTTTATTATGCATCTAGATCATCAGGATCTGATTGAGATCTTAAACACAACTTTAAGGTTGGCATCTCATCATTTGTAACAACACTATTTGTTTACAGAAACAAAAATAGTATTAGTATCATGAGACTGAAAAAAATTTTCAAAAGCCATTGTATACATTTTTTATCATCAAGTAGGCCAAACAGGCCTGTCTGGCAATTGAAAATCTATCCTATTTGTAATAATCCTTTGCACAGGGGCTTTCTTTCGGCCTTTCTTTGACCTTTCTATTGTCAGGATGTTTCACATTTAACTTAAATTCTTTCTGTATGGTAGATTAGAGACAATAGCTGTCCTTCAGTTGAAATCTTTTCTCAAGTTTAGGTTCGAGCTCTGTGCTGCAGGCAGAATAAGCAGCCTCTTGAGCCGTTCCTCGTCGGCCTTGTTTCCCAAGCCTTTAATCATTTTTATGGCTTTCCTTTAAACTCTCTCCAAGTTTTCTGTCTCCATTTAGGTACAAAGCCTGAATTAAATATCATATTTAAAAAGATATGACTAGTACCAAGTTTAGAGGACAATTACTGCATACCTCCTATGTTCTGTGCTCTAAGATTTAATAGTTTAAAAAAAATTATCACTTTTGACAAAAACAACCAAGATTCCAAGTAGTCTTGAATATGATTCTTTTCACATTTTAAGAGTCTTTTGACTGGTCCACTTGAGTAGCACAAAGACCTCAAAGCCCACCTAGTCTCGCTTTTAGCAGGAAAAGTTACTCATAAATGCAGAAACAGCTTAGAAAGAAGTATAGGGATAATTTATATTTGAACCACAATGCATTCAAGTCTTAAGGTTTAGTGGTTGCAAAGTTACGGCCCAAAATATCTGATGCAAATTTACATTACTGCTTCCTCTAGAGTTACCCAAACAGCCCACAACAGCAGGACTCATTCTGATGAAGACTAAAGTATTTTATATTTAGAAGGAAGATGACCAGAAAGTAAACATCACAGTAACTCCAAACTCTGATCATGGTTTGGCAACAAATTCATCTCCTGGAAAATTGTGGAAATTCCAATTATCTGCAAGTGAATATTTGCAGTGAGAGCTTTGGCATCATTGCTATGCATTTCATAGCAGCCAAAGTTCCTAGTGGGTACCTGAGGACTTTCTTTGGTAAACTCTAACAATATGTTAATTTTTTAAATAATAATATTAGCCAAGCTATCCATTTATTGAGTACTTTCTATGTGCCAGATATGCACTCTGTACAGTTTCTTCTTTGATTGGTATCAACTTTGTGAGGGACATATTACGATTATAGACAATTTGTAGACGAGTAAACGGAGGTCCAAAGTCATGTGGTTAGTGACTGGCAGAGTGGAGATTCATGCCCAAGTATTTAGACCCAATATAAAATATGTTATACTGACTTCTAAATATTAAATTTCAGCAATCTTAGTTTATTAAAAGTAGAATTCACTTGATTTTAAATGAAGTTTTCCGAAGATTACAGCATTCACATATAAATCATATAAATCAGAAGAAATAACCAGTATTGTTGGATAGGTTCCTGGCCCAGGAGAACCCTTTAAAAACTATCTCTCTGCAGCACTTGGAAAGAATGACACAGAACAATCACTACATGATGACACGGCAGTGGAGACACACTGACCAAACCTCTCCTCCCCTTTTTCTTAGGCTTGAATTAAGCAATCTTTTCTACAGTTACCTCGGGCATCTGACTAAGTTCTCACTGGTGGAATGGGGCTGAAGTGATATTTGCCCCACAGATGCCCATGCACAGAGCTGCCCAACCTCTTCTGTCTTCTGACTGACTGAGAGGGCCATACTTGGGGGGACTTTGAAATTCAATTGTTGGAACCGCCATTTGCCTAAGTCTTTAAATGACTGAAGTATAGTCCTTCCTCCCCAAACCTAGAAGTCTTATGTGAGTGAGAATAAAACAAATTCTTTAAGCCAGTGTACAGTAGTCTCCATTTATATTTTGGGGAAATATTCTGAGACCCTCGGTGGATGATTGAAACCACAGATAGCACTGAACCTATAATTACTATGTTTTTTTCCTATAAACACATACCTATGATAAAGTTCAATTTATAAATTAGACACAGTAAAAAATTAGCAACAGTATGCATTAATAAAATAGAACAACTATAACAATATACTACAATAAAAGTGATGTGAATGTGGTCTCTCTTAAAGTATCTTATTGTACACTACTCACCCTTCTCTCCCCAACGTTGTATAGCTAGTAATATGTACATTGGGTTGCCCAGGTGGTGCATTCTGAAAAATGAGGGGTACATCTGGCTTTTTAAAATTACTTCTGGTGTTATTTTAAAAAATAAAAAACTTACCGAAACACACAGTTGCCAAGAAATCAAATTGAGTTGTAAAAAATAACATTACCTAAAAGTCAGAATACATCTTTAATGATGTCCTTGAATTTTAATTCTGTAAATCAGATTTTCAGTGTACACATTAATGGTTTTCCCCAAAGAAAAGATAAAATATTTTCAATTTAGTTAGAGCCTACCTGAGTCTCATTTTCAGGTTTCTTTTTAGGTCCCAGCCAAGAAAGTTGGGCTTTCTTTCCATATCAACTCTGTGTCTCACTCATCTTTCTATCCTCAGGAATTGCTCTTTGTCCACTCACTTTCTTTTAACATTCCCTCCCCACCCTCACCTCCACTTCCAAGTGGTCTTCTCTTTCTTGGTTAAAGACATCTGTGATATCAAATCTGAGAATGATTGGAACCTGGCCGAAGAAAATGAGGAAGAAACGCTTCTCAAGGAATGCTTAAATGAGTTTCCATAGTAAGCAGCTGGGAGTGAAAAGGGATGTAGGAAAGAAAAAAGAAGGCAGGAAGGGGGAAAAGGAAAGAGAGGATGGGAGACCAGAGAAATGGAGCTGGGTTGTTTGGGTGAGTGTCTTTCTCTCTTGCTTGGGGGGATGTGTGGTTGGTGGGGAGCTGGCATAGTGGGAGGTGGTAGAAAATTGTGAAAGCAAGAAAAAAATTAAAGAATTGTTGCTGGGATTTATGCAATGGGTGACCTTTAATGTTTTGGAACTCAGACAAAGTTAAAAGACTGGAATTCATTTTGACAGAAAATGTTGGTTCTTTGAAAGTGGCTCTGAAAGCCAGCAGTACCTCCTGCCCATAAGGCCCTGCAGTAGGGGTCCTTTGCATGGGGGCTTTGCTCTGATCTCCTCAAGCTGTAGCCTTTAGGAGAAGAGATGGGGCCAGAGATGTTCCCATCAACATCCCATGCCTCCTCCTAGATCATGCTCCAAAGTCCTCAGGACCCCAGATTTTCCCCAAATGGCCCCGGGTTGATTTAGAGGACTTATCCTAGCTTCATCTTTGGGTCCCACTTCCCAAGAGCAAATTTTGCAGCCAGGTGTGCACCAGGGCCCCAGAGGATGATGCACAGCACAGAGCTCCAGGGGATCAAAGCACAGCATGAGACCGACCTTCACTGTGTAGGCCCAGAAGGGCAAGCAGCCCCTGGGCAATGACCCTCTGGCTTCTAACGCTAAGGAGTCAGAGAATCTGAAATGAAACCTGGCCTTCCAGATTAGCATAAGATATATCATCTAAGTAGAAAGATCGGCTATGATTTGTTTAACAGTGTGTTAGCTTGGTTTATATGTAACTAGTTAGTCATATGGTATGTGGGCTTCCCTTTGGGCTCAAGTCCTGGGCCCACACATGACAGGGGCAGGCCTGACTGCAGAGAACCCTGCCTCTCCACAATTCATCAGGGTCACACTTCAACAAAGGCACAAAGCCTAGAGTGCTACTTTCTTGTCGATGTACTTGGTCTGTATAAAGATCCATTTCTAGA
Organism: Molossus molossus; assembly: GCF_014108415.1. Classification (NCBI taxonomy): domain Eukaryota; kingdom Metazoa; phylum Chordata; class Mammalia; order Chiroptera; family Molossidae; genus Molossus; species Molossus molossus. The sequence continues at coordinate 105,059,107 of NW_023425344.1, read as the reverse complement.
GCAGTATAGTATGGAGTCAGACTGACAGACTGGGTTCAAACCCCACTGCCACACCTCTTACCTGCTTGGCCTTGGGCAAGCTTCTCAGCCTCTCTAAGCCTCATCTGGAAACTAGTCTACACAGAGCTAAATAGAAACATCCGTGAAAAGTGTTGGCCTTGTGCCTAGTACATAACAAACAGGTGCTCAGTGAAAGTGGTTGGACCAGTGGCTTGTAAATCCACGATTGTCTTTGACCTATTTTCATATTATCACTCACATTTGGGCCAAGGACTGTAGAACAATTAAGCTGAAAGAATATGTAGTCATTTTATAGAACATAATATTTAGGAGAACAACCTTGGGAGACAAAGAGACCTGAATTCGAGTCTCTTTATCTCCTACCAGGTGTGATATCCAGAACAAGTCCTCTCTTTGACACTCAGTGACCTCCATTATAAAATGGCATTAATAAGAGCAACTAATTCATTGTGCCATTTTAAGGATTAAATGAAAAAACTATGCAAAATTGCTGTCACACAAGAAGTTATCTTAAAGTCATGCTTCAAACATGTTGATTTCATTCAATATACTATTTAATTGAATTTTATTCAATAGGCAATTTCTCTAATTTACTGGGATATTTTGAACATTGATGAGGTCTGCCAAATGAAAATCAAATTTGTGTGTAACCATTTGGTATATTTAGGACAGTTATTTTTCTAAAATTGCTGTTGTTACATAATTGGTTTTATTTTTACTGGAGAGTGGTATAAGCTTCTGCTTTGATTCCATTTATACTGCTGACAGATGCTTGTCTCTCATACTTGGGCCTGCAAATGTAAAATAACTATTACTCCAACAAAATCATAAAATACAGTGTCATTGCTGGCATTTTTTAAAAGCCTGAAAGGATAGCAATCATAGTTGAAGAGCAGTGACCCTGAGTTCATTCAAAGGGACACATAGACACATGGAGCTTGACTCAGCCCGTAAGAATTCTGCCCAAGCACCAGGCAGCAGACACGCAGAGTCCAAGAACCAGAGCTAAGGGGACACCGGCTGGCACTATGTTTGGACTGTGACTAGTACAGTTTGGAGAGAGAAAGCACCAGGGACTCCGGTTCACTTTTCCTTTTCTCTTTCCTCTTCCAAGGGGATTACAAAGCTAACATTTGCTTACTCTAATAATAGCCCATGGGCCTGAATCATCCTGCGTCACTAATGTCACATAGAGTCCTCAGCTGTTTCCAGAACTTTCGTGGTTGGCTTTTAGCGCTCACTATCTGGAAAACTCTAGGAATGTGCAAGGTAATCAGTGACTTTAATTTTAATCATGTATGACGTGATAGATCTTTTATTTATCTCTATGGACCTGTCTTTAAAATACACAGTGTAACAATGAAGAAAATTCAGAAGAAACCTTCAGTATGAACCCCTGTACAATAATATATATAGCCACACACACATGTATTTAAAATATGTTAATATAAAAAGCATATTACTCTTACTACTATCCATACAATCAATTTTGCTGACATAATTAGATGAAAACTTATTCAATGGGCTTTTGGGATGCTGAGAGTGTTATTGTTTTTTCTTATCTAAATGCTAGTTTCATGAGTGTATTCAGTTTGTGAAAATCCATTGACCCAAAAACTTATGATATGTGTTTTTCTGTATTACATTTCAATAAATAGATTTTTACATTTACTACTTAATTATTTTTGAGGAAAAAATTGAGCAACTGAAATAGCACACACACATAGTTGAACTGGATCAAAAATCAAATGTTTGGATATTTTACAAAGTCTAATATGCCTAAATCTCTCACTTAAAGGCGGCTTTTATCTTTTTAAAATTTCTCCCAAACCAAAAATAACATTTCTCATTTCCTCACAAGGATAGAGATGTAATAAATTGCTTTAACATAACTCCTCTCTTTGGTCTTATGTATTTTTGTTGTTAAATTTACATATTTATTTAAAAGTGTGGTAAAACCATCCTTTTCATTCTTTATTGATGAGAGTATGAACTTGCATAAAACCTTTGCAAGGCAATTTGGCAATATCTATAAAAATATAAAGTGCTTGTGAATTTGATTAAGCATCTCTGCTTTCTGAATTATCCCAGAAACACACTGATAAGTCTGCAACATTTTTGATATTTAGTCATTCATACACTCACCTTCAAATTGACATACACTTATTGTGTATCGATTTTGTAGTAGGTGCAGGGCTTGGGTCTGGGGACATATTTGTGAACAAGACAGATGCAGTCCCAGTGTTGGTAGAGGACCCTCATAAGTTTATTCTCCAGAAGAGAATGTAGATATTTAACAAAAAGTCACCCTATTCATGATTTTGTTACACTTTAATTTAAAATTGCAAAAAGTGGCCCTGGCCAGTTTGGCTCAGCGGTTGGAGTGCCAGCCTGCAGACCAGAGAGTCCCGGGTTGGGTTCCCGCTATGGGCATGTACCAAAAAATAAATAAGTAAATAAATAAAATTGCAAAGAGTGATAAATTATTAAATTTATTTAATCAAATATTATTTAATCCCAAACAAAGGAGAAGATCAGGCCACAATGAGAACATGTAATTAAAGGGTGTGGACTAGTCTAGAAACGTGAAATAGAAAAAAACTTGGAACAACATAAAGTTCATGATAAGTTAAAAGTTTAGAGATCAGTTAATACATTATGGCAATCTGTAAATATAGAATCATACATAGCCATTATGAAGAATTAGGTAGCTAAAAAGCATGTAAATATGTCTGGAGTAGACTCAAAATATGAAAAAAAACAAGTTGCAAAATAGTATCTTCTGTGATATTATCCTATTTTTGTAAATAAAAATAATTATAATATATAGTTATATATAATACATAATAAAGATATAAAATATGAATACATATGTGTGTGTGTATATGGCTGGCTGTTCACCATAATCTATTCTTACCTTATTCCCATGAACCTTTGTAGATATTTTTCAGCTTTTGCTACAGTTAGGTATGGTCAAGTGACTAATTTCTTAAAACAGTATATGCTTGGAGTAGTATGTAGGTCTAGGTTCTTGGACAGTGAGCATACCTCCTCAACTTTATCTTCTTCTTTCCCACCAAGTAGAATCTGACTTGATGGTGACCCCTAACTATGCAGACAAAGACTATACCATGGGGAAGGCAGAGCAATGACTTAGAAGGAACCTGGGTCCTTGAATGACCATATGGAGCAGAATCTTCCTAATAGCTTGAAATTCTCACCTTAGTATTAAAAAACAAAAGCAAAAAAAGTACTTAATTTTCTTGAACAGTTTTAGGTTTACAGAAAAAAATTAAGTAGAAAATAGAAAATTACCAGTAATATCCTACCTGACACCTTGTTATTAACATCATGCATTAGTGTTGCACATTTGTCACAGTGGATGATTATCATTAAAGTGCACAGGATACATTAGAGTGCACTCTTTGTTTTTTAGATTCTATGAGTTTTGACAAATGTATAATGACATGTATCTACCATTACAATATCATACAAAATAGTTTTATTTCCCTAAAAATGCCCTGTGCTCCACCTTTTTATCCTTCTCCCTGTCCATTCCCTCCAACCCCTGGCAACTACTGACCTTCATTCTGTTTCCATAGTTATGCCTTTCCCAGAATGTCATATAATTGGAATCAGGTAGTATACAGACTTTTCTCAATTTAGCATTTTTAGGTGAGAGTAAAATAAACCTGTGTTTTTATAGTTACTTAATCCCTTTGTAACAGCAGTTTAATCTCTATCCAAATGAAGTTAGTATAGGCATAGAGCAAATTTAGAAAATTGTACATGACAGTAATAGAGACTTTGTCCCTGGATGGGGTTATGAGAGTCTATCATTTTAGAATGTTTACTTCTACTGACAAAGATCCTCTCCTTGGCTTAACTTTAAGCAGGCTCCTCCAAACCTTCTGCTCAGCTAAGCCTGATCTTGGGTTTTTCCTCTCTGTCCTTGCAGAATCCAGTTTGAGCAAGAACCCTGCTAAAGTTAATTTTTTATAAAATTGCCCACCCTTGGTATCATATCAAATTCTTCATGCACCACCTTCCATATCTTATCATTCTGTTCTGCCTTCACTCACAATTCTGTTGAGTCTAGAAAGAATCACTCTTACCCTTGATATTTCTCTTTACTAATTTCTCCTCCGGCCTGCTCCTTGATATCAATCCCCACTTGTCCTTGTTGGAGTGGAGTCTCCTCTACTACAAAACCCCATTGTAGTAACCCCCCTTGATAAAAGCTTGCCTTACCATCTTTAACAAGTGTCATGAATAATTTTTCTCTAACGCCACAATTTTTGAATTGTTAATGATTATAATTTTGTGACTGCATAAATAATATATATACATATGTAAAATGTTTAATTGTCTTCTTGTTTTTTTTTTATTTTCTTTTAACCCTCACCCAAGGACATGTTTCCATTTTTTGCTCAGATAGAGTGGGAGGGAGAGAGGAAGAGAGAGAGAGAGAGAGAGAGAAACATCGACATGAAAGAGACACATCGAGTGGCTACCACCCGCATGACCAACGAGGGCTGGGGACAAACTGCAACCGAGGTATGTGCCCTTAGCGGGAACCGAACTTGGGTCTTTCTGGACCACAGGCTGACACTTTAACTGCTTAGCCAAACCGGCCAGGGCTAATTGTCTTCTTAAATCAAATGCAAAAGGATCAAAAGCAATTATGATATTAATATGAGTTTAACATTGAGCGCTATTATAACTGATTAACAGGCAACATACAACTGAGGTCAAAACATACAAATATGACTCCAGCCATGTGTGCAGGTAATAGTGCAGGAGAGTGATCCACACAGAAGACTGCTTTTAGAAAAACTATACAGTAAGATTTAGATATAGAGTAAAATCTGGAGAGCCAGGCAGGTAAACCTTCACTCACTAGAGGAAATTTAGCTTGAAAAGGCTTAGATGTTGGCTACAACACATAGTACAATTTTATTAGATGACGTTGCAGAAAGCCATTTTCTGAAACCCAGGCCTCAATAATCCTAATGGTTGGTTTAGTGGTATGAACCAGTTAGCTTTAGGAAATGGATGTTGAATTGTTTCAAGATAGTTCCAGAAATGTGAATATACACCACAATTTTGCACAAACTCTGTAACTCAAGATTTTCTTACTTTATCCTAGAGCATTTCTGTTTGTGTATTTTTAATTCTATATGGTGGCAGACTGTGCTTGAAGGACACTCTAAATGGAAAGAGGCCTTTTAAGATTGTTATTGATATTTATTAATGTTTATTGTTTGTTTCTGATGGGTCAAGTGCAATACTAAGCAAGTTTTATGTGTATTATCTCATATCATCCACACAACATGTGAGGTAGATACTAATATTAAACTCATATCAATCCTCCCAACAACCCTATGAGGTAGTTACTATTATAAGATCCATTTCACAAGTGAAGAACCTTTCCAAGGACACATAGCAAGTGGGCAGAGCCAGGGTTTAGACTCAGGTTTGTTTATATTCCAAGTTTGAACTCTTAACCACGCTGCTTTATCTATGAAGAAACACAAAGAAAAGGTTCTTAGAGGATGGCCTCAAGAAGGAAAACCCCTAATCACAGAAGTACAAAGCCCATGGACCTTAGATATCACTAGACCAACTTTCTCACTGTGCAGACAGGGAGGCTCAGTCACACAGCACTTAGTCACACACTTAGTAGCTGAGCCAGAGTGTGGAACCAGGGTTTCCAGACTCATAGGCCAGTTGTTTTCTTATTTATTTATTTATTTATTTATTTATTTATTTTTGGTACGTGCCCCTAGAGGGAACCGAACCCGGGACTCTCTGGTCCGCAGGCTGATGATCCAGCCGCTGAGCCAAACCGGCCAGGGCAGGCCAGTTGTTTTCCATTTGTCTGTATACTTGAGGCATTTGTATGGTGGTGGTGGAGAGTATATTCACCAACAGGAGATGTTTGTAAGCCTCCTATTTTTGGTGAAAGACACAGATTTTCTTCATAAGCATCCTCCAGTCCTTATCTCCCACCCTTTTCTCACTTACTTTTAATTTTGTAGCTCTCTGAGCAAGAATTCTAGGTCTAAAGTGACTACATTAGAAATAGACCTCCCCTCATTTTAAGCATTATTTTAAAAATTAGTAACTGTATAATCTAGACAGTAAACACTTGACTAAGAACAGGATGTTGCCATGGCAGTCATGACAGGATTCACGGCACATACACCTCTTCTTAATATAGTTTTCTAATAAAAACAGAGAGCTGAGAGAGCAGTGAACCTAAGTAGGGTAGGGGGTTGAAAAACTGTCTTCAATACCATTATTGAAACTCCAGTCACTATCACAGCAGTCATCAGAGGTAGTCAAACTACTGGCATCGCCTCTGTTTAATTGGAATGTCTTAGGCCTGTGTTACTGTGAGTTATAAATAAATGATCTTCAAAACTGCTTATTGATTAAGTTATACAGGGCCACCACTTGGTCACTGAATAGGCATGTATTGTCTTGTTAGGGGCCCAGAAGAGAATACCACAGACTAACAGATCTAAAAGGACTTTTAAATCACCTAACCCAGATTCTACAATGCAAGTATGCATGCACACGCACGCGCGCGTGCGCACACACACACACCAATACACCACCTCTTTCTACAAGACATGAAGAGATACCCGATTGCATCACTGACTAATGTATCTTTTTAGAAGTCCCTCTACAGATTCCTCATTATACAATTCTGAGGAAGATACTAGTAACCCCCGAACACCCCCCAAAAATGCAGATTTCTCTCCTGTTGTTTCCCTTGAGAAAAGAAAAAAGGAAGAGAGAGAGGAGCCACTGACACTCAGGAACTGTCCTGGCATTCACAGCTAGACCATATTAGTCTGCTCTGAGACATAATTTCACAGAATATCAAACTCAAACGAGGTTACTCTGAGACCATAATAAGATGAGTCAAAGCGAGGCCACTTCATCATTTTGTCCAAGCACAGACAAAACCATGCCATGTACAAGTTACAAAGAAACAAACTTTTCCATCTGGTACTAAATAAGTGACTACTGCTTCTGTGCCAGATCACAGACTTGACCTCCCTTTCTGACAGTATACAACGTGCAGCAACCCCCCACTTCCTTAAGTCCTCTCCAAATCCCCAACCAGGCTCTTCCTAACACTGTCTCACTGAGGTGCCCACGGTTCTATATGCTGTGTGTTCTCCTCACTGCAATTGGTAATAAACCAACTGTTTCAAATGTAGTGTGTTCCTGGTGGTTTTTGGCTGGAGGGAATGAATTCACCTCCTCATAGCACGAACTAAATGTTTCAATTATTTTATCTGTTTACTTTTTCTCCTATCTCTTCAACCATACTGTAGGTTTCCACAGGAGAGCAACCATGTCTATTTTGTCCTCTGTTGTATTCAAAGTACCTGGTATTTATCTGAAATATAGTAGATGCTCAGTATTTTCTGAATAAATTAATGAATATGGAGGAAAATTGGGACTGACTTCCTGGATTTCCCATACCTCTCCTTTATATCAAGGAAGCCAGCATTTAGGTGTCAATAAACCTGTGGGAAGGAACTCGGCCTTTCTTAGCTGCAACATGCACTGAGAATTATATGTAAAAGCACGTTGTAAACCATACTATTCTTATCATAATATTACTCTTAGTGGTAACAAAAATATTCTTCCAAAGTTAGAGTTTCAACTGGTCCAAACAACAACTGTGAAGACATTTGCTTACTCCCTTTTCTATAGGCTATTTCTTTTTTTTTTTTAATTTTTAATTTTTTTTTTGTTACAGATGTTTCTCCTTTTTTACTCCACTGACATCCTCCTCCCCATCCCCCCCTTCTAGCCCCATCCCCTGCTTTGTTGTCCATGTCCATTGGTTATGCATACATGCATATAAGTTCTGTGGTTTATCTCTTCCTGCCCCCCCACCTCCTCTTCTGAGGGATGTCAGTCTGTGCCCTACTTCCATGTTTCTGGGTTCACCGTATTCCTCAGACTGTTATGTTCATTATATTCCCTATATAAGTGAGATCATGTGGTATTTGTCTTTTCCTGCTTGGCTTATTTCACTTAGGGTAATACTTTCCAGGTGCCTCCATGTTGTCTCAAAGGATAAGAGATCTTTCTTTCTTACAGCTGCATAGTACTCCATTGTGTATATGTACCACCGCTTTTTTATCCATTCGTCTACTGATGGACACTTGGGCTGTTTCCAGATCTTAGCTATTGTAAATAGAGCTGCTATGAACATGGGGGTACATATATTCTTCCTGATTGGTGTTTCAGGCTTCTAAGGGTATATTCCTAGAAGTAGGATCACTGGGTCAAATGGAAGTTCAATTTTCAATTTTTTGAGGTAACACCATATTGTTTTCCATAGTGGCTGCACCAGTCTGCATTCCCACCAGCACTGTACTAGAGTCCCCTTTTCTCCACATCCTCACCAACTCTTGCTGTTTGATGATTTGTTGATGGTGGCCATTCTAACAGGTGTGAGGTGATACCTCATTGTTGTTTTAATTTGCATCTCTCTGATGATTAGTGATGTTGAGCATTTCTTCATATGTCTCTTGGCCATTTGTATGTCCTGTTTGGAGAGGTGTCTATTCAGCTCCTCTGCCCATTTTTTAATTGGGTTCTTTGTCTTCCTTTTGTTGAGTTGTATGAGCACTCTCTATATATTGGAAATTAACCCCTTATCTGATATATCATTGGCAATGATGTTCTCCCATATAGTGGGTTGTCTTTCCATTTTGATGATTGTTCCTTTTGCTGTGCGCAAGCTTTTGAGTTTGATGTAGTCCCACGTGTTTATTTTTTCCTTTGTTTCTGTTGCCTTACATGATGTATCAGTGAAAAGTTTGCTGTGTATGATGTTTGAAATTTTGATGCCTACATTTTCTTTTAGAATTTTTATGGATTCACGGGTCACATTTTAGTCTTTTATCCATTTTGAGTTTATTTTTGTGTATGGTGTAAGTTGATGGTCTAGTTTAATTTTTTTGCATGTAGCTGTCCAATTTTCCCAACACCATTTAGTAAAGAGGCTGTCTTTACTCCACTGTATGCTCTTGTCACCTTTGTCAAATATTAATTCAGCATATTGCCTTGGGTCCATTTCTGGGTTCTCTATTCTGTTTCACTGGTCTATATGCCTGTTCTTGTGCCAGTACCAGGCTGTTTTGATTACAGTCGCTTTGTAGTATAACCTGATATCTGGTATTGTGATCCCACCTACTCTGTCCTTCTTTTTCAAAATTGCTGTGGCTATTCAGGGACTTTTTTGGTTTCATATGAACTTTTAAAGTATTTGTTCTAGTTGTGTGATATATGTCGTTGGTATTTTGATGGGGATTGCATTGAATCTATAGATTGCTTTGGGTATTATGGACATTTTAATGATGTTAATTCTTCCAATCCATGAACAAGGTATGTGCTTCCACTTTTTTATATCTTCGTCTATGTCTTTTTTTCAATGTCCTGTAGTTTTCTAAAAATAGGTCCTTTATTTCTTTGGTTAAGTTTATTCCCAGGTATCTTAATTTTTTGCCACGATGGTAAATGGAATTGTTTTTTTCAGTTTCTCTTTCTGTGAGTTTATCAATGGTGTATATGAATGGCGTCTATTTCATGACATTAATTTTGTATCCTGCTACTTTGCCAAATTCATTTATTAAGTCTAGTAGATTTTTGATGGAGTCCTTAGGGTTTTCTATGTATACTATCATGTCATCCGCAAATAATGACAGTTTCACTTCCTCCTTTCCAATTTGGATCCCTTTTATTTTTTCCTCATGTCTGATTGCTGTTGCTAAGACTTCCAGTACTATGTTAAATAAGAGTGGTGAAAGTGGACATCCTTGTCTTCTTCCTGTTCTTAATGGAAATGTTTTTAGTTTCTACCCATTGAGTATGATGTTGGCTGTAGGTCTTTCATATATGGCCTTTAGTATGTCAACATATGATCCCTCTATTCCCACATTGCTCCGTGTTTTTATCAGAAATAAATAATGAATATAGTTGAAGGCTTTTTCAGCATCTATTGATTTGATCGTGTCGTTTTTATTCTTCATTTTGTTTATGTGGTTTATCACACTTATTGATTTGTGAATATTGTACCAGCCTTGCATCCCTGGGATGAATCCCACTTGGTCATGGTAAATAATTTTTTTGATGTATTGCTGGATCCGATTCACTAGTATTTTCTTCAGGATTTTGGCGTCTATGTTTATCAGGGATATTGGACTGTAGTTTTCTTTCTTTGTAGTGTCTTTTTCTGGTTTTGGAATTAGAATTATGCTGGCCTCATAGAATGAGTTTGGAAGTCTTCCTTCTTCTTGAATTTTTTGAAATAGTTTGAGGAGAATGGGTGCTAGTTCTTTTTTGAATGTTCAGTAAAACTCCCCCATGAAGCCATCTGGGCCTGGGCTTTTGTTTGCTGGAAGAGTGTTGATTACCTCTTCAATTTCCTCAGTTGTTATTGGTCTGTTCAAGTTTTCTATCTCTTCCGGGAATAGTTTTGGGAGACTGTGTGTTTCTAGAAATTTGTCCATTTCGCTTAGATTGTCGAATTTGTTGCCATGTAGTTTTACATAGTAGCTGTTAAAGATCTTTTGTATTTCTGTGGTGTCGGTTTTTACTTGTCCTCTTACATTTCTGATTTTGTGTATTTGGGTTCTCTCTCTTTGTTTCTTGGTGAGTCTAGCAAACGGTTCATCAATCTTGTTTATCTGTTCGAAAAACCAGCTCTTTGTTTCATTGATCCTTTGAATTGTTTTTTTGGTCTCTATGTCATTTATTTCTGCTCTGATCTTTACTATTTCCTTTCTTCTGCTTGCTCTGGGGTTTTCTTTTTGTTTGCTTTCTAATTCTTTAAGTTGTGAGGTTAGACAGTCAATTAGAACTTTTTGTTGTTTCTTGAGGTAGGCCTGTAGTTCTATGAAGTTCCCTCTCAGAACTGCTTTTGCTGCATCCCATAGATGTTGTGTTGTTGTGTGTTCATTTTCATTGGTTTCCGGGAAGTTTTTAATTTCTTCCTTGATCTCCTCGGTGACCCATTCATTGTTTAATAACATGCTATTTAACCTCCATGTGTTCAAATGTCTTTGCTTTTTCTTGTTGCAGTTGATTTCTAGTTTCATGCCATTGTGATCTGAGAAGATGCTTGATATGATTTCAATCTTCTTGAACTTGTAGAGATTTAGTTTGTGTCTTTCTAACTTTGAGAATGTCCCATGTGCACTTGAGAAGAATGTGAATTCTGCAGTTTTGGGGTATAATTCTCTGTAGATATCTATTAAATTTATTTGGTCTAGTGCTTCATTTAGAGTCTCTGTTTCCTTGCTAATTTTTTGTCTAGAGGATCTATCCAGTGATGTCAACGGGGAGTTGAAGTCCCCTGCTAGGATTGTATTGCTGTCTATTTCTCCTTGGAAGTCCTCCAGAAGATTTTTAATATATTTTGTTGCTCCTATATTGGATGCATATATGTTTATCAAGGTTACATCTTCCTGTTGGATAGATACTTTCAATATTATGTAGTGGACTTCTTTGTCTCTAGTTATGGCCTTCATTCTGAAATCTATTTTATCAGATATAAGTATTGCTACCCCTGCTTTTTTTTGGGTTTCCATTTGCTTGAAAAAATTTTTTCCATCCCTTCACCTTCAACCTCTGTGAGTCTTTTGTTGTGAGGTGGGTCTCTTTTAAACAACATATAGATAAGTCATGCCTTCTAATCCAATCAGCTACTCTGTGTCTTTTTATCAGAGCATTCAGTTCATTTACATTTAAGGTGATTATTGATATCTACTTCTTTATTGCCATTTTTGTTTAGTGTGGTTATATTTTTCTTCCTATATCTTCAACTAAGTACAGTAGTCCTTTTAACATTTCTTGCAGTGCTGGTTTGGTGCTAATGTATTCCCTTAGCCTTTCATTGTCTGGGAAGCTCTTTATTTGACCTTCTATTTTGAATGATAGCCTTGCTGGGTAGAGTAGTCTTGGATTCAGATGCTTGTTTTTCATGACCTTGATTACTTCATGCCATTCCCTTCTGGCCTGTAGTGTTTCTTGTGAGAAGTCAGCTGAGAGCCTTATGGGGTTTTCTTTGTAGGTAACCTGTTGCTTATCTCTTGCTGCTTTTAGGATTCTCTCTTTGTCTTGAATTTTTGGCATTTTATTTACTATGCGTCTTGGTGTGGGCCTGTTTGGGTTCTTCTTACTTGGGGCTCTCTGTGCTTTTTGAACTTGAATGCCTTCTTCCTTCACCAAATTAGGGAAATTTTCTGTCACTATTTCTTTGAATATATTCTCTAACCCTTGCTCATTTTCTTCTTCTTTGGGGACTCATATGCTGCGAATATTATTATGTTTCCAGTTGTCCCACAGTTCTATTAAGCTGTCTTTCTGTTTTTTAATCGTTTTTTTCCTTTTGGTTTTCTGATTTGTTGATTTTTTCTATCCTGTCTTCTAATTAACTGATCAGGTCCTCAGATTCCTCTACTCTTGATTTTAGACCTTGCAATGTGTTTTTTATTTCTATTATGTCATTTTTTATCTCTTCTTGGTGGCTTTTAATTTCCAATTGATTTATTTTCAGCATCTCTATGTCCTTACTCATGCTGTTGAGCTTCCTCAAGATCATGGCTCTGAATTCTAGCTCTGTTAACTTGCCTAACTGTTCCACATTGATCTCATCTTCGGTGGAGGTTTCTTGTTCTTTTATTTGCCTTCTGTTTCTGTATTTCACCATTTTGGCTATCACAGTGGGCTTCGGAGCCTGTCAAGTTTTCCCTGTGGGTATTGGTGTTTTTGGTTCCCTCTCCTGGGTTTAGATGAGTGAGGGAGGACCCACATTAAACACCACTGTCAAGTCTTACTTTCCTGGTTAAAGTTGCTAGCCCAGGAAAGGTACTGTTATCTTCTAGCTTTTTGCCTGGAGGCTAGCAGTCAAGATTACTTGAAGAGTTTTGGGTTGTAAATTGATTGAAAAACTCCCTCAGGTGCTCAGCATAAGGGGATTTCCTGAGGGTGGGGCAGATGCTGGTTGTTAATGAGCCTCAATTAGCATTTCAACGGCCCACAGGGTGGGGTTAGATCTCTGAGGGAGAGGCTGCTGCCTCTCCCTCAGAGCTCTGGGAAGGAGCAATATGGCCACCATCCTGCGTGGCAGCAACTCAGCAAAAGCTCTGAGTGCCCTCCAAATCCCGAGTGTCCCCACACAGTTCCAGCCCAGTCTGCCCACCCTCTGCTGGAGCCCAAGGTGAGTGGCTGTGGCTTTTTTATCCTCTGTCCTGGTTCTGCACTGTGGAGCCGCTTGGGACTTTAACCCATTGGTACCACTCACAGCTAAGGCCGCTGCCGAGCTGCTGACCATGGGCTCCCAGTCCCCATCTAGCACCTTCGCAACCCTACCAGGATTGAGTCAGTGTCCCTGGTTATATGGTCCTCGCAAGCTGCCTTTTCTGTTGGTTTTTCCCATCGATTTGTCTGTGTTATAGTTGTAATTCCAGTTTGGTTCTGGGAGACGGTCTGTGTAGCTTCCATTCACTCCACTGCCATTTTGGATCCTTCTGTGAAAGGATTTTGAAGGTTCGAGAGCTGTGGCGGCAGGGGAAGCCAGACGGGGGCACCACAGATTAAGCTGTGCAGGAAGACGCTGTTCAGAATCCGGAGTAGGGCAATGAGAGTGATGGGCAGGAGAGTCTAGGGTATTTCTTTTGATTTTTAATTTTCTTTATTAATTAATTATTTTTTGTTACAGATGTTTCTCCTTTTCCCCCCACTGATTCCCTCCTCCCCCTCCCTCCCTGCCCTGTCCCCAGCTTTGTTGTCCATGTCCACTGTTCATGCATACATGCATATAAGTTCTGTAGTTTATCTCTCCCCACCACCCCCTCTTCTGGGCATTGTCATTCTGTACCCCACTTCCACGTCTCTGGGACTACCCCATTCCTCAGACTGTTATGTTCATTATATTCCACAAATAAGTGAGATCATATAATACTCGTCTTTCTCTTTTTGGCTTGTTTCACTTAGGATGATACTTTCCAGGTCCCTCCTTGTAGTCTGAAAGGATAAGAGATCTTTCTTTCTTATAGCTGCGTAGTACTTCATTGTGTATATGTAACACTACTTTTTTATCCATTCGTCTACTGATGGACACTTGGGCTGTTTCCAGATCTTAGCTATTGTAAATAGTGCTGCTACAAACATGGGGGTACATATATTCTTTCTGATTGGTGTTTCAGGCTTCTAAGGGTATATTCCTAGAAGTGGGATCACTGGGTCAAATGGAAGTTCAATTTTCAATTTTTTGAGGTAATACCATATTGTTTTCCATAGTGGCTGCACCAGTCTGCATTCCCACCAGCACTGTACTAGAGTCCCCTTTACTCCACACCCTCGCCAACTCTTGTTGTTTGATGATTTGTTGATGGCGGCCATTCTGACCGGTGTGAGGTGATACCTCATTTCTTTTTAATGATTTATCATTTTGTTCTCTAATTACTAAAGTAATACCTATTGATTTTAGTGTATGGAATTTGGTATTTGGAAACTTTGGAAAATGTAGACAAATACAAGGAAGGAAATAAACCTATATCCTGTACTCAAAGCAGGTTCTTTTCCCCAAAATTCAAGTTTACATCACCTCATGGTTTGGACATTGAAACTCAACATTCAAGTATTTAGTGATTTAAAGAACAATAGGAGTTATGTTAGCTTAGGTGGTTAAAAAAGGAATTTTTTTTTAAGAAAAGAATTTTTTAAGGCATTTAGTGAAAGAACCCAGGAATGCCCATCAGACCATCACCTTTTCTGCTCATCTTGTTATGGGTAGGAAGCTCTCTGTGTCCCAAACTGTTGCTGGTGGAGGTGGGCTTCTTGCGATGTCACAAGAAAAGAAATTTTCTGAGACTCACATGGTCCCCTGTTACTCTGCTCCGCCATGGAAGAAGTCCAGCAGTGTCTTCAGCAGAGCTAGGATTAAAGCCGTTGCGTAGAGTTTTCTGTTCTATATTTGCACAGTCCGGTCCAGCATCAGGCAAGCTTAGCTTGTGTTCTCAGCATCAGTCTACTGTGTGTGGGTTCTGCATGGCCATGGGCCACATGGCTTCTAGGACCACATGGCTATATAGGGAACAATAAAACGAGAAAAGCCAGAGGAACAAGAGAGAGAGAATTCTTTTGTCTGGGGATCTTAATCTAAGATTTCGGGTGCTTGCAATGGCTCCACCCCCTCTAGCCAAGTATCTTTGTTTCCAGGTGAAACTGATAGACTAGTATCTTCCCTGTGTCATCCTGACTTTACTGCGCATGTGGCCATCTTCCCCTTCCCCCAGTGATCTGTAGGGAAGGGACTGGTGGTTCCCTGGGGAGTGTAAAGTTGCTGGTGAAGCTGCCCAGATGGCCATGCTTATGTCTGGCCTCCCTTTTGCTCCTTTCCTGTTATTAATATTAACCAGCTACTTACAATGGTAATGTTTCCACCTGAATAATGGCCACAGGAAACAAGAATTCTCTTTATTACTTGTGCCTGAACCCTGAAGTACATGGATGAAACTGGGTTCACGTGCCCAGTTAGGCTAGAGCAGTGCAATGAGTAGGAATGGAGGCACTGGGAGGGACAGGAATGGTGGTGGAGGGTGGAGGAATTGGGTGGTGCTTCCTCTTTCTGGCTTCAGCCTATGTCTTGTGACCAGCCTTATACTTCAGGAAATGTTAGTCATGACCAGCAGGCTCAAAAATATACATGTTTAGCCCTGGCCGGTTTGGTTCAGCGGTTAGAGCGTCGGCCTGCGGTCCTGAGAGACCCGGGTTCGGTTCCCGCTAAGGGCGCGTGCCTCGGTTGCAGTTTGTCCCCTGCCCTGGTCGGTTGTGTGGGTGGCAGCCACTCAATGTGTTCCCTTCACATCGATGTTTCTCTCTCTCTCTCTGTTCCTCTCTCTCCCTCCCACTCTACCTGAACAAAAATGGAAAAATGTCCTCGGGTGAGGATAAACAAAAAAATATATATATACATGTTTATATACATAAATATTTTTCTATATATGTTATATATAAATATATGCATTATAAAAATATATTTATTTAATAATATAAATATATTGATTTGATAAATCTATTTAATAATATATTTAGGTATATAAATATATTACATATAATAATATGTATAAATATATAGTTCTTTATTTCCACCTCAGAATTTTTATCACCTTTCATCACCAAAGATCCTTTTTGCAAGCTTGATAATTCCTTTTATTATCTTTCCCAATGAATTGCAATTCTTTGAATGAGTTTATCTTGCTTAAACAGATATATTGGGAGAACATTGGTTTCAATTTTGTTCTCTTTTTCTCTTGCAAAATTGAGTCATGGTTGATCTGGTCCTAGAAATTTCACTTCAAAAAAAAGCAACAATGATTTTCAGAATCAGCACTAAATAAATTCATCTTTGTCACTAAGATCTATTCATGAGACTAAATGGAATTTGTTTTTGTTTTTTTTTCAAGAAAGACTTTGGACCTAAAAAGGCAGTAGGTAGAACAACAGAGTGTTTTCTCTGGAGCAGGATTCCTTGGGTTCAAGTCTCTACCCTGTCATTTACTGTATATTCTGTGTTAATTTCCACATTTGTAAAATGGTGATAATGATAATGCTTATCTCATAAAATGATTGTAAGGTTGAACCAAGCAAATATATGAAAAATTCTTAAGGAGTGTTGGGAATGTACTATAGGGTCAATAATATTAGTCATTATTATGTGATTTTATTCAAAAGTATTGTCAGAAATATTTCCTGAGGAGAAGGTAATCAGATAAGTTCTCAAGTAGTGGCTTAAGAAGAGGTAGACTCACCCACTGAACTCCCTGCCAAATTTTTTTTTTAATTTTTATTTTTAATAAAGGTCATTTGATCTTGGTGTATTATTATTATTTTTTAAATTAATTTAGTTTTGCTACAGATGTTTCTCCTTTTTCCCTCATTGACACCCTCCTCTCAATCCAACCCACCATCCTCAGCATTGTTGTCTGTGTCCATTGGTCATGCATATATCCATATAAGTTCTTTGGTTTATCTATTCCTCCCCCCCTTGAAGTTTGTCAATCTGAACCCTACTTCTATATCTTTAGGTCTATTTTGTTCATCAGCTTATTTTGTTCATTATATTCTACAAATAAGTGAGATCATGTGATACTTGTCTTTTTCTGACTGGCTTCTAATTGAGTAGAGACCCAACCAAGAGTGCCCTTCCTTTCTACAGGGTTTTTCAGAATTGCAAAAATTGCTATGTGGTTAACATTTTGCTTCCTGGATCTACTGTTTTATTCAAATAATGACTGATAGAATTTATTGGTATACTAAGAACATTCTGCCTATGTTTTTATTATCATACTCAGAAGGAATTCCATTAAACTAATCAATGTAGGCTTATGGTTGCCAAGTTCCAAAGAAATCCAATATGCCCAAGGTTGTAATGAAGGGACCACAGTTTTAGCAATATTTATTGACTCATCTTTTATCTCTCTGACTCATTTGTAACCACCCAAATTCTTCCCCAAGTTAATCCTCTTCTGAGGAAATGTCCAAATAAATGGTACAGTATAGTGTTTCCCAGGCTCTGACCTTGCTTGGAGAACCAGAAAGAGAGAAAATTTCTTTCTGGGGGAAAAAAGAAGAAGAAGAAAAAAAAAGCACAGTTAAAGTCAAGCCCTCTAGAAAAAGAGAAGTTGCTATTTTCCACCAACTATTTTGAGATCCTGCAGTTTCCTTATCCTGATGTTCTTTTGTTTTTCTATGCTTAGCTCAGGAGGAGCGTGAGTGCCTGAAATGGGAAGGAGAGATCAGACTTTAAAAAGAAGACTGAGCTGTTTAAAAATATTTAACCAGAAGCTATTTTAATGAGTGATACATTCTTACATTAGGGAGATTTACAGAGTGACAACAGAAGTTTTGAAGTGTAAGCAAATTTAATCCAGTTACATTAGGAAGTCTATGGAGTGATAGCAAGGATGACTTGAATATACTTGGAGGATTAGTCAAATTTCTCTCTGGAGATTGCTTCATTTAGAGGTGAAATTTTAAAACGGTAATCCCTGTTGTTGGAAAGAGAAAGAAGCAACATGATAATTTAGTTATTTGGTTTTCATGAGGGAAACAGAAAATGTTCAAGTTAATTTATTCAGGTACAAGGGAAATATATTTTATTCAAGAAATATGTACAGCCCAGCCAGTGTGGCCTGGGATAGTCCCATGAACCTAGAGGTCGCTGGTTTGATTCCTTCTTAGGGCACTTGTCAGGGTTGTGGGCTCAATCCCCAGTAGGGGGTGTGAGAAAGGCAGAAGATTGATGTTTCTCTCATCAATGTTTCTCTCTCTCTCTCTCTCTCTCTCTCTCTCTCTCTCTCTCTCTTCTCTCCTTTCTTCTCTCTCTAAAATCAATAAAAACACATTTAAAAGAAAAGAGATATTCACAGTTAAAAGAGTGAACACATTCTGAGGAATGAGGTAAAGATGATAAAAACTGAGAGTTGATAATATCCCTAGTAATTCATTCTTTTGTAGCAGTTTTACTGAGATATAAATTCATACACCGTGAAGTTCATACATTCAGTGTTTAGAAATATATTTACAGAGTTGTATATCCATCACCATCATCTAATGTTAGCACATTTTTGTCAGCCTCAAAGGAAACCTTGTGCCCATGAGCAGTCACTTCCACTTCCTCATTCCCCTTCATCCCCTTTTCCCCAGACCTAGGCAACCACTAATCTGCTTTCTGTCTCTATTAATTTGTGTTTATTTTTATTAAAGACTGTCCAGCTGTGGCCAGTTTGGCTCAGGAGTTAGAGCGTCAGCCCATGGATCAAAGGTCATGGGTTCAATCCCAGTCAAGTGCAAATGCGTGGGTTGCAGGTTCAATCCCTGTTCAGGGTCATGCGGGAGGCAACCAATTGATATCTCTCACATCGGTGTTTCTCTGACCGTCTCTCTCCCTCCTTCCCTTCCACTCTATCTGAAAATCAATGGAAAAATAACCTCAGGTGAGGATTAACAATAACAAACAATGGTACAGCAGTGAGATGTTCTATCTAATTGTGGTTTTGATTCACATTCCCTAAAGACTAATGGGGTTGAGTATTTTTTCATGTGCTTATTAACCACTCCTATATTTCTTTTGAAATATTTATTAAATGTTTATTAAAACCCTTTGGCTAATGGGGAGGAGGGTGTCAATGGGGGGAAAAGGAGAAACATATGTAGCAGAAATAAATTAATAAAAATAATTTTAAAAATTAACAAACAACAACAACAACAAAAAAAACCCTTTGACTATTTTAAAAATTGTGTTGTCTTGCCCTGACTGGTTTGGCTCAGCAGTTGGAGCGTTGGCCCTTGGACCAAAGAGTCTTGGGTTCAGTTCTGTTCAAGGGCATGTGTCTCGGCTACAGTTCTATCTCTGGCCCGGGTGGAGGTCATGCGGGAGGCAACCAATTGATGTCTCTCTCACATCGATGTTTTTCTCTCTCTCTCTCACACTCTATCTGAAGATAAATAAATGGAAAAAAAAATCCTCAAGTGAGGATTTAAAAAAAAATTTTGTCGTCTTTTTATTGTTGAGTTTAAGAGTTCTTCACATATTCTGGATAAGTTCCTTATTAGCTATATGATTTGCAAATATTTATTTCTGTTCGGTGGGTTGTCTTTTCACTTAGTAACATTCATTTCTCCACACTTTATTCCTGGAAACACTATGTCTTCAATCCAGTTTGAGGCTACATCTGCAGACCTGACTGCTCTTCCTTCCTCTAACTCCAGCATCTTTACCTGCGATACCTCACATTGTTTTCTCAAGCAGATAGTCTAATAGCCCTTTCCTATTTTCTCCGCTAAAAGAGGTATAGAGAGAGTGGTTCTGGTCAATTTGTCTGCTCTGATCCTTAGCTTCCTCCAGAAAATGTGATCTCAAATTGCAATGTGGAAGATAGTCTTAAGGCAACAACACTCCTTTATTTGTAACAAGGACTTCATTCAATTTTCTGCTTGGGAAAGGGTTTTAGACATTTGATTCCAGACATTTGGCTCAAAAAAAATTTTTTTTTTTTTTGGTACGTGCCCCTAGTGGGAATCGAACCGGGACTCTCTGCTCCGCAGGCCAATGCTCCAACCGCTGAACCAAACAGGCCAGGGCTTGAAAAAATTTTAGAAGGTTTTGGGCACCTTTCTCATTTTCAAGCTTTAATTTGAAGCTAAGTCATTATTTGAGTGCTTATAACACTGTTTTCATCAAGAATGCAGAATAATTTTTAACACTCTAGAGTAGACATCTAATTCTGTGTATGGTATATACAAGTTCATTCAATGATGATTCCTAATTAAATGTAATACAATTAATTATGGTAGTTATTAAAAATTATTTTAAGGTTTAAGATTCATCTGCCCCTTTTAGTTCAAAATGTGCATATGAATATTTGTCTCTCTCCTATGACAAGGTAGACTTGGTAACAGGTTCCTTAGTATAAAAAAATACACCAAAATTAATTATGGATGTTATAATCATAACATTTAGGAAAGTGGTAAATTACATATGGCTTGTCTTTTTAAACAATAATATAATCTGGTCATACTTTGAACATTTTTAAATCTCCAAAACACTTATTGAAGATCTACTTAATGGAGAAAGGACATAAAATTTATATAACTAGATGCCTACTGGCCTAGTATTAAAATTAATTATAATAATACATACTATATCACCCGGGTGGTGTGGCTCAGTGGTTGAGCATTGACCCATGCACCAAGAGATCTCCAGTTTGATTCCCAGTCAGGGCACATGCCCAGGTAGTGGGAAAATTCCCAGTGGGGGGCATGCAGAAGGCGGCCAATCGATGTTCCCTCTCATCAATGTTTCTATCTCTCTCTCCCTCTCCCTTACTTTCTTTCTAAAATCAATAAAGAAAAAAAATACATTATAAAATAGTATTTATAATCTCTTGTTTGTTCCACAGTCCTCAAAGTTATTATAGTTAAGTAAATATTATTTTCCCATTTTATAGGCCATGAAATTAAAACATAGGCTGCACTTTAAGATGTAAGAGGCATGTATATATGCAAATAGTAATTAAATATAAATACAGATTTCTGTTTTGATTTTAGTCTTTTTAGATATATGTAAACTTCCTCAAACTGAATTTGTTATTTTTATGAAGAAAGTACATATTCCTCTGTAAACTTTGATTCAACAATTGTAGTATTAATGGTCCAAATGTATATTTAACAGGGAAAAAGGCCCTATCATTTCCTTGCCTTTACAAAGCTTATAACCAGGAAATGGGCGACTAACCACAAGGTACATTAGGGTGATGGGGAGCAGGCTGCTATGGATGCATAGACAACATGCAGTGAAGTCAGACATGCATGGAAGAAACATCTAAATTGAGACCCTATGGATGAAAAAGTATTCCAGCAAAGGGAGCAGTATGTGCAGAAGCCTAGAGATTAGAGAGACAGAGCCCAGCTAGGGGACGTAATGTAATTCCCTATGACTGGGACACAAAGGGAGACAGATCATGAGCATTGGGAGATGAGGGCGCAAAAGGAAGCCAAAAGCCTGACCACCAAGCCCACTAAACGGTGTTAAGAAAAGCAACGGGGAGCCACACAGGAGGATAACAGGATGAGACTTGCAGCTTACAGTTGTAATAGTAATGATAACAACAACAATACTAATGATTGCAAATATTTATTGTATTGATAACATGCCAGACAGTATGGTAAGTTTTTTAATATCATGCACTTTCCAATATATTTTTCAAGTATGATTACTGTAGCTGACAATCAAAGCTACATCCATTATGTTATGATTGTCAGAAAGTGGAAAAGAAAAACACTTTAGTTTACTCAACAGGGCTTTGTTCCATAATCACCAGTGCAAGGGTAGCTTTATGTAAAACGTGGACCTCAACTTTAAAGAACATAATTTGACAGGGTAAACAAACAAGATACTTTTCCTTTTGAGAATGTAGAATTATTTGGAAAATGGTTAAATTGCAGAGTAGTTTTGAATAAGTTTGAATTACATTTCATTTATTTTCCATAGCACAGTTTTGTGTTAGCTTAATAATTGTGTGTGTGTGTGTGTGTGTGTGTGTGTGTGTGTATTGAGGTAAGTGAGGATTTGGTGGAAAGGCCTTGAAAGAATGTTACAGATGTGGGCCTTGAGTCATGGAAGTATACAAAAAGTTTTTGGGAAGACATAAAACTATCAGGAGGATAGCCCATTTATACTGATAGGTTTCTCAAAGGCATTGTTGAAATGAAGAGCTATAGAAACTATCATTAAATTACTTTGCAAGCCCTAGGCTGGACATGCTTCTGGAAGTGACATTAAAAATATTCAGTAACTAATAAGATACAGGCTCTAATTAATCAAAAAGGGCTCAGGTCACAGAGGTGAAAGCTGCTTCAGCAGTTTCCTGGTTGCTGGGGATATGCAGGGATGCTAAGGCAGGACCACAGGTACCAGACCGCTGGGAGACCTCTGGAGCCATAAGGTCTTGGCTGTATACCAAGGAATACAGAAGATTTCAATATTTTGTTACCAACCACTATGACCATACCAGTAGGTATTTGCTTAATTTTAGCTGTATGTGTTCTTATTTTTAGTCTGACTAGAAAGAGCTATATAAAGATGGAAAGATGGTAGACATCTGTATAAGGTACTAGAATAATGTGCTCAGAGGACACTGAATTTGAAAACAATGTAAATTTAACATCACTCAAATAGACATATGTTCCAAAGAAAGTGAGTCAGAACCCCCAAACTGAACATAAGCAGAACCAAATTTCTAAAATGTATCACATTCACCATAATGGAGCTAGATTGTGCTCAACATTGGAGCTTTGGCCCTTCACTAAATAAGGACAAAATTGTCAGAATGAACTCCCATTTTCCAATATTTGTTGAACTCTTTGAATACATAAGAGCATCGAGAGCAAAAATAACATTGTCCTTCAGTAACGACATCTTCCTTATCAACGTGTATGACAGGAGGTGATAGAGTAAAAGCTGGAAAGTGAGGATTTTGGCCACTTGTTGCTGGATAATCTCTGACAAGTTAACATATTAGAGTACCAGTTTATCCACTTTAGCAGAGATCAAAATAACTGTGTCTTAAATAAAATACGTTGCTTTATTCCTCTCTCATTTAAAAGTCTAAGCTGGTAGGTGGCTTGAACTGGTAGGCAGCTTCAGTAATCATCTGGGGACAGGTTTTGCTGTGCCATGAGGTATTGTCCTATCTGCATTGTGGAAGCTGACTCAACACGACATCTATGTTCCTGCCTGCTGGGACGGGGGGAATGTAGAGCAGTAGAAGGCACTCCTTTAAAAGGCATGACCTACAAGTTGGACACATTAATTTTTATCACATTCCATTGCCTACTATTGAATCACGTGGCTATACTCAACTGTAAGGGAGGCTGAAAATTGTAGCCTCTAGTTAACCAGCCATGTACCCAGTTAAAAACAATGGAAGTTCTAGCATAAAAAAGAGAAGGAAAAAATAGATACTGGGGAAAATTAGCAGACCTTGCCACCTTTAACTATACTGAGCTTCAGTTTCACTTTTGTGAAATGTGGAAACTTGCATTAAATGTGTAGTGAACATCTAGCCTGGTGCCTGGCACGTGTTAAGTGCTCAACAGTAAGTAGTTTCTCCCCTCCCTATCTTCATGAGTAGTGGTCCTGGTAGTGTTTCATAGGATTCTTGTTTATAGAGAACCAACTAGGTATCAATGTAGCCCTGGGATCAGGAATAGTCATGTGCCACAAGTCCAGTTACTGCCCTTCATCCTGTACCACATCCATGAAGGTGTGTTCACAAGTTTTACTATTAACTAGTATCTTCCTTGAGCCCCTGCTTCCCTTTCTATTTTGATGAAATGAGTTTAATGACCTAAAGAAAGTATCTTTAGGAAATGTTAAGGATCTCTTTGGGCTCTAAGCTCTGAGCAAGAGCCTAGTACAAATCCTACATTGATGCCCTTCAGCTATTTCTCCTCCATAGTCTGCTTTGTTAAAATATATCCCAAGGAGCTAGGTTCTACTGGGTGCCAGCATCTTTTCTCTTCTATTCAAATCTAGGTCCTAGGCTCGTAAGACCCTTTCTTTATAATTATTTATCCACTCTTCCCAACAGTCTCAATATACTAGTCTTGAGATTTTTTTTTTAATCTCTCATTACTTAAAGGACAATTACTGTTCCCTTTTTAATGTTGTTTCCTTTATTTTTATAGAATGTAGATGGCAAGATGGCCCCCAATACTACTTACCTAATGGAATTGACCTTCTAGTCTACTGTCACATTCAGTCAGAGCTGACCCATGTGATCCACAGAGGACAAAGGTAATGTTGTGTGACATCAAGGCTGTGTCATAAAGGCCACTGAAGCTTTTACTTTGCTTCTTCTTGGATTTCTTGCCCTGGGAGACACAAGCCACCATGCCATCAAGACATGCGATAGCCTTTTGTGAAAAGCCCCTGTGCCAACAGCCAGCAACAATTTGCCACTCGTGTTAGTGAGCCTGCTGAGAAGCAGAGCCTCTAACCCCACTCTTCAGATAGCTGCAGCCCCCACTGACATCTGATTCTGATCTCATGAACCACCAAGCCAAGCTAGTTCTGAATTTATGATCTATATCCACTGTAAGACAGAATAAATGTGTACTGTTGGTTTCAACATTATGTTTTGGGGTCATATATTGTACAGCAATAGATAACTAATATACTGTTGATCCTTACTCTGTATTTTTTGGAATTGTAATGCATTTCTTTTCTCAAATCTTCTCTCACTGTATTTGTCATGCATTTTCCTGGGTGAATCATCACTACTCTGCAGTGAGGGAGAGTGGAGTGCAAAGCAGTTCTCAATCGATAGATGATACACATTGATATATCACAATCATCTGTTAATAATATTACATTTCTTTAGGAATTATTTCATTTTAAAAGATAAATTAGAGAAGATTCAAAGTTACTCATATAATTCTCTTGTTTAATTCATCCCAATTTGATTTCATAGATGGGAGGGAAAGGACTCCTTGTTACAGGCGGCATGTCAGAAGTCCTCATGTTCCATGTCCTGCTTCACCGACCAGAACAGCTGTAGGTGCATCATTAATAGTTGTAAGAATAAAGAGTTCATTTCCATGTTTTACTTCCTCACATCTCCCCCATTCCTCCCCCAATCTTAGTATATCTGGGAGTATAACAATTGTAAAAGTTATACAGTGATACCTCGGTTCTCGAACGCCTCGGATTTCGACCAAATCGGTATTCGACCAGGAGATTCGAGAAACTTTTGTCTTGGAATCCGAACAAATATTTGGAACTCGAACTTCCAAGATGAGCCGAGTTGAGCCGAATGGCGTTCATTCGGCCCAGTGCGCCTTGCTTGCGTCATCAGTGTGAGTGCAGAGAGAGAGTCACGCTTTGTGGAGAGAGTCACGCTTTGTGGAGAGAGTCACGCTTTACACTGAATTTAACCCTTAGACATACTGTACACTTTTATTTCTTGTTGAGACTTATGTTTTTCTACATATTATATACAAATTAGGCCAGTAAATAGGCATTTTCTGGGGCTTGGAACGAATTAATCCAGTTTCCATTATTTCCTATTGGGTTTCATTGCTTCGGTTCTCGAACAATTTGGTTCTCGACTGTCCTCCTGGAACGAATTATGTTCGAGAACCGAGGTATCACTGTATATGCCAAGATAGATAGATAGATAGATAGATAGATAGATAGATAGATAGATAGATAGATACAGGTGATTGAGAACTCATTCTCAGAACAAGTGGATTAAATTTTGCATACAAAATGTACTTTCTCCTATATGCTTTTTATATTTTCCATCCATGGTGACAATCATCATACATGGACAATATGTATATAAGATCACTAAACCAGACTGTGGGTTGCTTAACACAGGCATCCTAGTAATAATATAAGCATCAGTTATATAGTTGAAACAATCATTTGATGATATGATTAATGCAGTAAAAAATCCACTTGATAGTTTCACACTAACATGACTTTGATTGTACAACACAATGGCCTATATCTGACCTTCTAAAAATATGTTTCTTTCTATTACTTTTCTTCCAAACATCCTCTCTATTCCCAAAAAATTCTTTCTTATCTTTTTTTTTTAATTTCCTTCTAGCTGTATCCTTCTGGAATTCTAATGAAATGATACTATTAAGACCACTGAAGTCAAGTGTTTAAAATCAATCGTGGAAATGTGCATATCTTTGCTGCTAAAATCAGCTCTAATCATTTCACATTAAAAAAAAAAAAATCTCTACAATGACTAATTTTGCTTTCTAATCACAAACATACCTCTAGGCTTAGGTTTCCAAGTCTGGCGTTGGTGAGCCCCTCTTGCTGCTTTGCTTCTGCAGGGTCTACTTTCCCACCACAGGCCTGCTTCAGCTATTTCACACCCAAAATAGGGTCTTCACGGCCTCAGACCGGACTTCTGTCCTTTTGAACAAAATTCACCTTTATCTCCTTAATAAAACTACTAGATCAAATTGACTCTAGGTATGGTGTCCCTCAGTGTTCTTAGTTGCAAACAACAGCTTATGACATAATTTTAAATACTTAAATAATCTTAGGTTTAGCGAATACCCCAGAAGAGTTGAGTTGAGCTGGAAAAATCTACATTGCATCAGTGGCTGTTCCAGAGAAGACATCAATGCCTCTGTCATGATTCACAATGCACATCACAGCATGCATGACTGATGCTGGGGACCTGGCAGAAGATGGTTTTCACTAGGCACCTGCTTGTTCCTGTACCCCCTTCAGAATTTAAGTCCTGGGCCTGTGGGTGTGTTTGATGTCTAGAGCCTAAGTCAAATCCTGGATCTCATTTCAGGAGGGGCTGGGAGAATGAATCCAGGCTTCTAATTAAGGAAGGACTCTTCATGTAGGAAAATGATGTTCAGAAAGATTCTGGGCTGTGATACACATGAAAACTGCTTTCAATAGTCAGTAACTCTTAAAACTACATGTGCTTCTGTTTCATTCAATTTGAGTAAACTTACGACTATTAACTTATTCAGCAACCATGATATTAAACACGGTCCTCTCTTAACAAAATTGTGAAGTTTTTAACCTTTCACTTAACCTCTTAGCATAGTTTTCTTCAATCCCAAACTCTTTCTTTCTATATATGTTTTCTGTGTTTCATCTGAGAAACTTACTTTTACCTAAGCACTTTATCTTCTTTGGAATTGTGGCTGGGTGGATAGAAGAAGGGCACATCTTGAGGTCTCCAAGTCTGTTATGAATTTGCTGCTCACTCTCGGAGCCTAGTCCAGGGGTTCTTATTCAGGCATTTGTATTGAAATGGTCTAAGAAACTGTATTTTGGAGGAAGGCTGGGTTATTACGAATTTTAGTTAGCCCATTTAACCTGTAAGCTTTCAAAGGCTGTTTGCATTTTTTCTCCTAGGTCATAAAGCCATATTTTAAGTTTTAAAAGGAATTGTTTGCCCTGGCTGGTTAGCTCAGTTGGGTAGAGTATAGTCCTGATACACTGAGGTTGGGGATTCAATTCCTGGTCAGGACACATACAGGAAGCAGCCAATGAATGTGTAAATAGGTGGAACAACTAAACGATGTTTCTCTCTCTCTCTTTCTCTATTTTCCTTCCCCCCCTCTCTCTAAAATCCACCAATAAATAAAAATTTAAAAGGAATTGTAGAGATCATTAAACACATTTTATAGATAAAGCAATTAAGGGCAAGGGAGATGTAAAGATTTGTTCAAAGTCAATTGTTTAGTTTTGAAATTGAGAATAGAATCCAAAGCTCCCGATTCTATCTTATATTAATGATTGTAAGCTTCATATACCAAATATAAGAGATCCTAG
This sequence comes from Molossus molossus, assembly GCF_014108415.1. Classification (NCBI taxonomy): domain Eukaryota; kingdom Metazoa; phylum Chordata; class Mammalia; order Chiroptera; family Molossidae; genus Molossus; species Molossus molossus. The sequence goes on along the minus strand of NW_023425344.1, from coordinate 105,031,152 downwards.
GTTTTCATGAGTATGATATAGAAATGGGTGGGAGTCAGAATATTTCCAAAACAAATCAGGTTAATTGCCATTCAGAATTTCCTCAGGTTGGTAAGCCTTCTCCTGGATTACCTTCTAAAATGTTTGGAAGAAATTTTCCTGGGAGCCCTCACATAAAGGTGAAAATATGTGCACAAAGATGCTCTCTGCAACATGCTTGACTAGTGAAAAGTTGAAACAATCTAAAATATATTATCACACAGCCATACTTTGGAATTTTTTGTGAACATGAAAAGAATGAGGTTGAGCTATATAATGTGACATAAAAAATGTTCAGTATACACTAGTTAAGAAAAGCACAGCACAAAGAAAAGGTGCACAGAATTACCTGGATATGAAAAATTTTTATATGCACACATTCATAGGAAATATATAATGTATATATGTTTATAAAAATTTTAGAACTATATATAATAAATTGTTAACAGTGTTTACCTCTGAAATGTGAATTGGGGAGATGGGATGAAAGAAAATTTCACTTTTATTTTTATGTTTGCATTGCTTTAATACTTGACAACACACATTTTAAAAAATAAAAAGTGATTTTGAAGAAACTTAATATCTATTCTTCAGCTTTTCCTTTTCTTAAGTCTTGGCAAAACATGTATATAACAGCTGGGCATTTTTACCCTTTAGTCATTAAGGGTGTGTCTCTGGGCCTGACCTTCTACCCATATAGAGGGAGATAGAACTTGAAGTACCTCCTCGCACCCTACCCCTCTCTGAGAGGGGTAAGCCATGTTGTTATGTTTACCTATTTGCCGATATTTAACTACTATGTCAATGTTTGAAAATTATGGATATTTAAAATATTAGCATACAATCAGACAATGGAATTATGTGAGAACCACCCATGGTAACAGATTACGGTATTGACTGCATTGTTATTTAATGTGCGAGCAAGCCCTTGTGTGTATTTTGTTTTCCCTACTTTACAAACAGGGGCTGTCTTTGTTCATTATGGCTGTTACAACAAAATACCACAGACTAGGAAGCTTATAAACCACAGAAATGTAATTGTCACAGTTCTGGAGGCTGGAAGTCTGAGATCAGGATGTCAATATGGTTGGGGTCTTCAGGGTAACAGTCATTTCCTTGTGATCTCATGTAGTGGGAGGGGTTAGAGACTTCTCCCGTTCATGAGGGAGATTTAAGCACTTTCCAAAGCCCCCACCTGTTAATAACATCATCTTTGCAGGTTAGGATTTCAATACATGAATTTGGGGAAGACACAAACGTTCAAATCATGTCAGGGGCTGTGGCTATATTTCAATTTCTCCTTTGCAAGGAGCAGGCCTCCTATTATTAGTAGACCTGATCATCACATTGGTTAAAGCAACCAGAAGCAGGCAACAGAGCACAAAATGTTTCTGGTCTACCCACACTCCTTTTCCAATATAATACAAATCTAATGAACAGAATGCAGGGAGCACGCAAGGTTTTCAGGTTCCTGCCCTTCATGCTAGAATGATTCAAAACTGTGTATGGGAACTGATTATTCTGTTCAGATTATGTCATCTGAAACTCCTAGTGAATAACAGCCCCAACTTTAATTCCTTTCTCTCAATTGTTCATTGAATACCCAAAATGAAAAATGCCATTGCACAAGCAAGGACTTCAACCATGTTGCAAATCACTAGGGAACTGTCGTTCTACTTACCAAAAGGATCTGCACATTTTCTAAGCCTAAATGTATTAGTCAGTGATTACACATTATTTCCCAACTTCTTTTCTCCATTCTTTGCCCCCCCCCCCTTTTTTTTCCTACATAAAGCAAAAAACCTGCTGACTACTTGAGCTAGTTATCATAAGTTGATTTAGATTTCCTGGAATTAAGAGACTTTTAGATAACAGGATTTTCCATAATACTAATAAATACATTTCAGAAGAGCCACAAGGTTTAAATAATTAAGAGAAACTTTCACTTCTGCCTGGAAATTTCACTTCCAGCCAGTGACATGTCAGCACTGTGGGAAATGTGCTGGAGAAAGAATACTGAGTTGTTTGCATGACAAAGTGGCCTTTATTTTGTTCACTTAAAATTGACAATTTAATAGAATAAATATACATCAATCCACTCAGTGCTTCCTAAGATTCTCACCTTTATTGCTTTCTTTCCATTTTTACTTAATTAAATTTAGAAAATATTTATTAAGAGCCTGCTATGTCTCAGGCCTTTTCAAAATCCTTTTCAACAACATATCATATATTTAAATTTGGTTGGTTTTATATATGTTTAAGCTGGAACACATTCCCATATGTTTTTGTCATATTAATGCTCCATAAATGTTTCCTAAACAGAATGTAAAATTATTTCTTATATTATCATGATTATACAAAATGTTTAAGAAAATATTAAAATGTATTAAAAAGCATTTCACTAGCTCAGCTCTTCAAATATCCCTTTCATCTGAGCATCAAATAATTTAGTTTCAGTAAGCTTCAACTCCTTTATATTATTTAACAGTTACATTTAAAAGCTGCCATATATAATACCATGAATTTGTCAGAATGGTAAGATATATCAAATGTTGTCTATGATTTATGCAATAATATCACGAAGTAAATGTTGTTACTGAGACACGTATAGATAATATATAATCATATTTTTATTTTATTTTTTTTTATCCTCACCCAAGGACATTTTTCCATTTTTTATTCAGATAGAGTAGGAGGAAGAGAGAGAGAGAGAGAAACATCAACATGAAAAGGACACATCGAGTGGCTGCTACCCACATAACCCAACCAGGGCCAGGGACAAACTGCAACCAAGGTACGTGCCCTTAGCGGGAACCGAACCCAAGTCTCTCTGGACCGCAGGTCGAAGCTTTAATGGCTGAGCCAAACCAGCCAGGGCCATAATCATATTTTTAAATGAAGTGCTAAGCACAGTACCTGGCATACAGTAGGTTTTTTTAAATAGCTTTATTTAGATGTAATACGCATGACAAAAAATTTACTTTCAATTCAGTGTTTTTTAGTATATTCACAGAATTTTGCAACCATCGCAATTTAATTTTAAACATTTTTATCACCTCAAAAAAAATCCATTTCCGTTGGTAGTTACTTCCCATTTCTTCTTTTCCCAAGTTTCTGGCAACCCCTGATCTATATTCTCTGTCTACGATTTTGCTTATTTTGGACATTTCATATAAATGGAATTACACAATATGTGGCTTCTCATGTCTGCTTTTTTGTTTTTTTTTGTTTTTGTTTTTTCACTTAGAATAACGTTTTCAAGTTTCACTCATGTAGAATGTGTTAGTACCTCATTCCTTTTATGGCTGAATAATATGTTGATATACCACATATTGTTTATCCATTCCTCCTGAAGGATAACTGGTTTGTTTCCACTTTTTGGCTGTTATGAATAATGCTACCATGAACATTGGTGTACAAGTTTTTGTGTGGACATATGCTTTAATATCTCTTGGTTATACACCTATGAGTGGAATTGCTGGGTAATATGATAACTGTATGTGCAATCTTTTGAGAAACTGCCAACTCGTTTTAAAGTATCTGCACCATTTTAAAATCCCACAGCAATGTCCAAGAATTTTAATTTTTCTACATTTCAACAGCACTTGATATTGCCTGTCTTTTTTTTTATTACAGCCATTCTATCGGGTGTGCAGTGTATCTCACTGTGAGTTTTGATTTGCATTTCCCTAATGATATTGAGTATCTTTTCATGTACTCATTGGCTATTTGTATATCTTTTTGGAGAAATATCAATTCAAATTATTTGTCTATTTTATAAATTGGGTTATTTGTCTTTTTATTGTTAAATTGTAAGATTTCTTTATATATTGTTTATATATTTCAAAGTCCCTTAACAGATATATCATTTTTATATATAGTTTTTCATTCTTCAGTTTATCTTCTTACTTTATGGTGTCCATTGAAATATAAAGTTTTAGTTCTAGTGAAGTCCAATTTATTTATTTATTTTTCTTTTGTCATTTGTGCTTTTGGTGTCACTTCTAAGAAATCATTGCCTAATCCATCGGCACTGAGATTTCTCTGCCTCTAATTTCTTCTAAGGATTTGATAGATTTAGCTCTCATAGTTGATTTGTTTGGAGTTGGTTTGTTTTGAATTAGGGTCTACTTTATTCTTTTGGATGCAGCTATTTAGTTACCCCACCACCAATTGTTGAGAAGACTTATCTTTTCCCCACTGAATTGTCTGGACACCCTTCAAAGTCAGCTGGCCATAAACATATGGATTAATTTCTGGGTTCTCAATTCTATTCCACGGATCCATATATTTATCTTTATGCCATTTTCACATGGTTTTTGATGACTGTAGATTTGTAGTAAGTTTTGAAATTGGGAAGTATGAGTCTTCCATACTTCTCTTTCAAGATTCTTTTTCACATTAGGCTTATACAGAAATGATTATTTAATGAGTGAATAAATAGATAAGTTTGCATTTTTAAAAGTTTTATTTTGGGGATGGGGGAAGAGGTTGGGACTTTTAGTAACTCTGAAGGGATGGTAACTAAGAGATAGTGGTATTTAGGTAAATGTACCTCCAAAAAATATACCAGGATAGGTCCTATTTTATAAAGATGTCTTAGGTTTCTGCTGCCTGGGCTGCAGGCAGAATCTGTTTCTGATTTCTCTGCAATTGGCACCATGCCGGAGCATAGCAGTATTCGATAAGTATAAATACTTTGTCCTTTTTGTTTTAACCTATTGGTTGTCTTTCCGCTACTTTTTGGTTGATAATTGGCTGAATTTCCTGTTTCTCTAGCCTATTCAATAACTCTAAACTTTGGTTTAAGTCCTATTTTCCTAAACTTCTGCCAATTTTCTGCACACCACCAAAATATGCTGGACAGATGATTTTCCAGGATGGAATCATTAGTAATGCTTTTCAGATGGAGTATGAAAGAACAGGATTTGCCTCTCTCTCACTTTCTCCCTCTAATCTCTTTGCTATCACATGTAAAGCCTTGCCTTTTATTAGACTCCAAGGGCAGAAAACAACTCCCATTTTCAAAGCTGGTGACATACTGCTTTGAGTTTCCTGAAGTATCATTTCCTCCATGAAGACTTTCCAAATTGAAATATAGAGTGGAAGCTAATTCTCACAGTGAGTAGTCTACCCCCAAAACCCCCCCACACACACACACAATCTAAAAGTGCAGAAACAGCCTCACTGTATGTTAAAGTTTTGAATATTCACATTATTTTTAAATATCTGTTTCCTATTTGGTACATGATACATAGCCTGTCCTCTGTGTATCTAATGTTTTTGTGTGTATGTGTTGACTCGAACCTGTTAAAACACATTCTTGCTTTAGGTTTTAAATAGTAATAGTTTCTTTATCTCCCTCCAGACTCCTATTATGCTAGCTCTGCTGGGTACACAGTAGATACTCAGTAAATATTATTTGAGGGTTATTTTATTGTTAACTGTCTTGTCTTCTGTTTCAGAACACCAGGTACAGAGAGACTAAAGGTAGAGTTCGGTGTAAATGCTTAATTAGAGAGCAAAAGATACCTCAAAAAGCAGCCATGAAATCTAATTTCCCTTATCTCACTGGCCAAGGGGGCTAACAAGCTCCCTAAAGGATAGTTACAAGAAGTTGAACTGATGGAGAAACAGTTCTTATCCTCCAAGATGACTTACCTAACAGGATGGAGTAACCTGCTCAAGGGGCTGCTGGAGGGATCCTGAGGTCACCCCTCCCTCCCAAGGCAAGTTAAAAGCCCTGGGTAGGATCAGGAGGGATTCATAATTCTGGTTTCTCTACCACTGTCTGAGAAACCTTGGGAACTCATTTTCTATTAATTCATTCATTCAGCAAATACTAGCTCCAACTATGTGCGAGGCGCTGTGCTAGGAGATGTAACTATAATAGGGAACCAGACAAGGTCTTTTTATTTGTGTAATTTACATTTCAGCACAAGGGTAGAGAAAGGTGTACACCATAACCTACAGCTAATTCCCCATCTCTAAAATGGTGGGAGAGCTTCCAGAATCAATTTTAATTTTAGGGCCTGTTAATTTAGCATTTGATCACCACTCAGAATGTAGCAAAAGCTGCTAGATACTATCTAGGCGGTACGCTGTTGATCATATGAATAGCCTGGCTTCCCGTTACAAGTATGGCACAATTAATAGGGTCGGGTAGAATTGTTTTCAATATTTTACCCGGCCTTGGAATGCAGCACGACCCTCTGACCCCCTCGGCTTTGCCAAAGACCTAAGGTTACAGCTGCACCTATTTTCAGAAGGCCATAGGTCGTCGTCAGACACTTGGTATGTCTAAAGGATGTTTGAAAGGCCTTTCTTCCAAGTCTTGCATTTGCTAGTCAACTAGCAAATGGATTAGGAGGTGCAAAAAAGTTTCGATTTAGCAGGACAGCAAGGTACTGAAAACAACTGGTGGTGTCATGCGACCTTAACATTTTGATCCAAAAAACTGAAACAAAGACAGCAGTGGTAAATGCAGGCAGGAATGGGGGGGGGGGGGGGTCAGGCAGGTTTTAAGGCGCCCGGAAGCTTCATTCAAAGCGTTCTAGCTCGTGCCAAGCAGCGCCCATCCCGCCGTAGTTCCCTGCAGCATCGCGGAAAAGCGCGGCGCAGACACCTGCGGCTGAGGAACAGGAAGCTGCCGTACGAGTCACGCGGACCCAGTCAGGAATTCCTTGACTGCGCAGGCGCTCGGCCTCCCGCAATCTCCCTCCTGGGCCCTGCCCGTGCACGCCACTGCTAGCACCGGATCCACGTCTATGACGAAAGCCGAACAGGGTGAGGCGGGGCGGGGCGGGGCCCGGGGCGGAGCCAGTCCGCGGGCTTGAATGGACGCCCCAACGAGCCTCACATTCCAGCGGGCCCACGTGACGTGGCCGCGCGGCCAGAGGTAAACAACCGCGGCCCCGCCTCCTCGCCCCTCCGCGCGCCCTGCGCAGCTCTTCACCAGCGGGACGCGCTCCAGCGGGGCTGGCGGCTTCCTCCGAGAGTCCCCAGCGGCCGCCGCGGCCGGAGCAGCGGCAGCGGGCACGGCGCCCCGAGCCTGCAGGCCCAGCACACCGGCTCGGGTCGAGCGCGGGTTCCCTCCCCGCCCCCACCGCGCTGTGGCGCAGCAGGAATTTGGCGGGGACCCGGGCGCTATTTGCGGCTCTTCACACGCAGGAGGCCCGCGGCCCTTGGGTCATTTCTATTCTAGGGGCACTGGGTCATCGCTCTCGACCGGTCCCCTCCCTTGGGCCGGGAGGGTGTGTCCCCCTCACCGGGGCTCGCCGCGCCTATAAGGGGCCAAGCGGCGGGTAGGGACATGCAGCTCTACAGCAGCGTCTGCACCCACTACCCAGCTGGGGGACCGGGTCCCACGGCCGCAGCTCCCGCTCCTCCGCCCTCCGCCGCCTCCTTCAGGGTCTCTGTGCAGCCGCCGGGACCCGCCAGCGGCGCGCCGGAGCCCGAGACCGGTGAGTGCCAGCCCGCCTCGGCCGTCGAGCCCCGGGAAGCCGCCGCTGCTCCCGCCGCCAAGATGCCCGCCTTCTCCTCCTGCTTCGAGATGGTGTCTGGGGCCGCCGTGCCCGCCTCGGGCGCCGCCGCTGGCCCGCCCGGCGGGTCCTGCAAGCCACCGCTGCCACCGCACTACACGTCCACGGCGCAGATCACCGTGCGGGCCCTGGGCGCCGACCGGCTCCTGCTGCACGGGCCCGAGCCCGGCGCCGCGGCGCCCGCCGCCCAGCGCGGACGCTGCGTCCTGCTGGCCCCCGCGCCCGGCGCTCCGGTCCCACCGCGGCGGGGCTCCTCGGCCTGGCTGCTGGAGGAGTTGCTGAGGCCCGACTGCCCTGAGCCCGTGGTCCTGGACGCAGCCCGGGAGGGCCCCGACCGAAACTTCCGACTGAGCGAGCACCGCCAGGCCCTGGCCGCCGCCAAGCACCGGGGTCCCGCGCCGCTCCCCGGAAGCCCGGAGCCCAGCCCCGGCCCGTGGGGCGAGGAGCACCCGGCGGAGAGGAGCCTCCGGGGCTGGGAGAGAGCCAGCGACTGCAGCGACGCTTCCAGCGCGGGCGAGGCGCGGCGGCCCGGCCTGGAGGCCGAAGCACCCGGGGCCCGGAGCGGCGAGGCCGCCCAGAGCGGCGCTGCAGAGGCGGCGAGCGTCTCCAGGTCGGATGCCAGAGACGAGAAACTGGCCCTGTATCTGGCGGAGGTTGAGAGGCAGGACAAATACCTTCGACAGAGGAATAAGTACCGATTTCACATCATTCCGGACGGCAACTGTCTCTACCGAGCGGTCAGCAAGACGGTGTACGGGGACCAGAGCCTCCACCAGGAGCTGAGGGAACAGACGGTGCACTACATCGCCGATCATCTCGACCACTTTAGCCCCCTGATTGAGGGCGATGTGGGGGAGTTTATCATCGCTGCTGCTCAGGATGGGGCATGGGCCGGGTATCCAGAGTTACTGGCCATGGGGCAAATGCTGAATGTGAATATACACTTAACTACCGGAGGGAGGTTGGAGAGCCCCACAGTGTCTACTATGATTCACTACTTGGGCCCAGAGGATTCTCTAAGGCCTAGTATTTGGCTCAGTTGGCTCAGTAATGGACATTATGATGCAGTGTTTGATCACTCCTATCCTAATCCAGAGTATGACAATTGGTGCAAACAGACTCAAGTGCAAAGAAAACGCGATGAAGAACTTGCCAAATCCATGGCCATATCCCTCTCCAAAATGTATATTGAACAAAATGCATGCTCTTGAAGTGTCTGAAAACCTACACCCTGGGAAAGTGCATACGTAATTTGTGTTTGGAGAATTATACGAACTCTAATCAGGGTAATAGCACTTTTAAACTTAATAGTAGATTACTGTAGGTGTAATGCCTTAACCTTTTTTATTTTGAATGTTTTCTCAGAGCTGAAGGTTGCTGGGCACCTAAATGATGTTTCATGATAGCTTTGTATGATCCTACTGCTATTTATAATTTGCTTTATAAAGTCAGCACTACTTAATTTGCAAGCTAATATCTCACAGTTTATATTTGTTCATTCCTGGTAATCTATTTTCTATAAGAATGTATTTTTGCACATTTAAAAAAATTGGTGTAACTTCATCTATGACGTGTTCCATTTTGACAGCTTTCGGGCATACACCCAGAGAAGTGCTTTATATGAAGCTTATTTGAACTGAGTTGTGATTTAGTAGTTATTTTATGTTGAATTTGAATTTCACAATTCTTAGATATTATTTCAAATGGAGATTTATCATGTTATCAGATGATTGGCCCATTCCATTTTGATGAAACAGATTTGTTTTAGAAATCATTATTTTTCTAGAAATGGTCAACCTTTTAAAGAGAAATAATACGTAAGGGAAGATTGTAGGAAGATTTTTTTTTTTCTTTAAGGGATAGTGCCAGCTCTTACTTGAATGAAAGTCTGATATTTGCTGATGGCAGAGTGATTATTCTGTATTCTGGTTGATGTTTAGAGTAGATTGGTGCTCTCAATTGTTTTTATTTATATTTGACATTTTGTTATAAAAGAATTTTAACATGATGTAAAACTTTGTGATAACTGTCCTGCTTTACATAGCTTCTTGGATTCAACTGAGATTTGAAAAATTATAGGATGGATGCCTTGAACCAACCTTTGCAGTTATTTTACAGCAGAATATTGTCTTAATATTCTAGTCCTTTTAAATTCTTTCAAAAGGAAAAATGGGATTGCCCTGTATTATGTACAAATAAAAATGTCTGTAAACAGAGTTTGTATGGTTTGCTGGGTCAAACAATGTTCCCAACCTAAAATTTATCTCCACTTTAACTACTTTAAATCATATTTATTAAGTAATGCAGTTTGTACTTTTTTAATTTGTAACATTTTGTGATTTTTTTGTACAATACTGTATTTGTACAATAGAGCAATTCTCAGCTGATGGAATGAATGAATAAACTGCATAGTTTTACTTACATGTTTGGTGAAGGTGGTTTTTAAATTATAAAGTGATACCTGTAGGAACTTTTCTTGCATCTGCACAATTTTTTCCTGTGTAAAGATGGCACAGATATGAAAGAGATTTTCTTAAGTTCTCACATGAACAGGATAGGATAATCACTAGTAATTTCAAAGAATAAGTCAGATAATTTAAAGGTGCAGTAACTCAAGAAATTACTCTCATTATTTCTAATTATAATTCCTGTCTAAAACTTTAGGTGTACCTATTGAGTAATGAACAGGAAAGTGCAGATATTATTAACCTGCACAATGTTTAATTATCTTAGTTTTGTATCCATTCACTCTCAGCATAGGTTTTAATGTTTTAAAGAGTAACTAAAACAATGTCCTAATCTTTATTTAATCTGTCCTTTTGAGACCATGGGAATCTATAAATTTTAAAATATGTTTTCAGATTTAGTTGAGAAGTGCACCTGTATACATTTTCCTGGGTGTGTTATTCATTGCAGAATGAAAACAGTTTGTGGAGTTTTTACTTTTCAGATGATTGTTAGGTGTCATGGTTATAGACAATTGAATAGAGCTTGAGTTCATTGTTTAACCACGTTTTTGGAATGATGCCATTGATCAGCAAGGAAATAATACATGAAGAGTTTAAATGTTAACTATTCATGCATCTGGTTTTTTAGGGAAGAGAAAGTACTTCATGACTTCTCTAATTATGTAACTTGGTAAGAAAAAAATTATTTTACATGAATCACCTGGCTAATTATGGTTCTTACCCTTTTCTCCACTATAAATTTTAGTATGCTTAAAATATACACACAAAAAAACAAGGGGCTAATTAGGTATACATTCCTAAAGAGCATTAATGTTTTAAATAGGTTCTTCTGTGACTTTTTCATTTTCGAATTAGGATCCTAAGTCCTTGATTTATTTTCTCAAGGTGATGTTTTTAAATAAAATTAAATGGGTCCTATGATTGTATTGCATGGCAGTATGTTTTTAGCTGTCTTGCCTATAAGGTATATGTCTTTCCCATCCTCTTTTTATGGAGTTTTTTGTTGTTTTTTTAAGAAATATAGTGTGCATCATTCCCTTATACTTAATATTTATTCTCTACTACTATTCCAGTTTTATGTGTTCACAGTATCAGTCTTGGGTCGCTGAAGACCTGAGCAGTCAAAGAGGTGGAAATGTGAACTCCTATTTACTTTTAGCAAACAGATTTATTAACACTCCATTCCTTCATCTATTCTTGAATAGAGTAGCCAAGAGGCTCAAAACTGAAGAAAACACTTGATGGCTGTGAGCTAAAGTTTCTTTAAAGTCTACTGCCCCATATTAGGGAGGACAAAATACTGTTGTATTTTCAGATGAAGAAGTATGAAAATCATACTATTCACTTGAAAAAAAATTTTTTTTCTTTATTGATTTTAGACAGGAAGTGAGAGGGAGAGAGAGAGAGAAACATTGATGAGAGAGAACATTGATTGGCTGCTTCCTGCATGCCCTTCATTGGGGATCTGGCCCACATCCTGGGCATATGTCCTTACCAGGAATTGAACTGGCCACCTCTTAGTGCATGGGTTGATGCTCAACCAGTGAGCCACACCGGCTGGACTTAATTTGAAAATTTTATTAAAATGCTACATAAATTAAAAACCATGCTACAAACAACTATTAGGGCGATATATTTTATTATTGTTCATTTAAGAACTAAAATGGCATGGTACTTTTCAACATTTTGGCAAAAACTTAATTTATTGAAACTTGTTCATTTTCTGCTCAAATTTTTTCTCTAACGAGGTAAAATATACTCATTTTAGTATATTTAATTGGACTGAGTAGTAAAGCCCTAATTGTTAAGTGGACATATACATGTGATACTTTATATTTTTCTATACTTGTAGTTCACGTACTTGGTATGGCAAAATTTTCACTAGGCCAAAAGCCTTTTATCAGAAGCCATATTTTATAGAGAAGAAGTGCCTTAAGATCCTTGAACATCAGAATTAGCCTCAGCTTTGGTAAATATTTCTGTCGCAATGTTTTCTTCATAATTTTTGTACTAAAAAAAGGATCTTGATATAATCCCACTACTATATTCTTTTTATTTTATGTGTTTTTCCTCTTTTTCTAAACAATGAGAAAAGGAAACAAATTTTACTATGGTGCTCATATGGAGGAAAAGCATTAAAGAAGAAGAATAGATTTTAAACCTTTGGACATATGATAATTTGATAGGTAGGTAAATGCACTGAATAAATTCAAGAGTGTATATGTACTTCAAATGTGTAATGTTCACATTTGACAGGCTTACTTATCACATGAAATATTTTTGGACATCCTTAGAGGGTCTGTAACTATCTCAGAGGTGTAATTAATCAGTTAGTTGATGGAAACAGTATACCTGGGAACATAATTAGAATGACAACATTTAATCCTATTAGATAAAGTAGATGGTATTTCATTGTTTCATTCCCCAAATAAACTAAGCTCAATAGGGATAGGCTTTATTATGTCCCCTGTTGACTCCCTGGGTTCCAATCCAGGACCTAGCAGAGTAGATGCTCAGTAAATATTTGTTGAATGAAGGAATAAATTGAAGGAAAATAAGAGCTTTGGAAAATATTTAGTTGGTGGATGTGAAATTAAATAAAAATGCTTTGACGATAAAATTACTGGGAATTATAACTGACAAATTCTGATCATTTAAAACTGAACTAGTGTTATAAAAAGACATTAAACCATTGAGTTCTATTATGGAAAACTAGGTTTTGAAACCAACAATCAGAATTTACTGATTTTATCTTTGTGTCATCTTCCAAAAATCTTAAGAACTAAACAAAGAAAAATCATTTTAAAATAATACTTTCATTAATTTGAAGTGATTTGAAGGTGTTGCCTTGTCCAAAGGGACTTGCTCTGACATGCTGTAGGAGTTACACCCATCCTAAGTCCATTGTACTCAATTCCTAGTTTTGCTATTTTATCTTTCTATAACCTGGTTGAGAAGAAAATGTTGCCTCCATTTCAAGCATGTTTTAGGACTGTTGTGTTTAATGGTATTGGCTGCATGTTGACACAGTTGGTCAGTGGGCTTGGGCAGGTGGCATGAATTAGATTAAAACAAGCTATTGGGGAAAAAACGAGTGTATTTGTTCTTACTGTAAATTAGGTCAGTGACAATTATTCTATGAGTAAAGGTCAGAGAAATAGTTCACTATCATCAGATTATTTGTAGTAAAACCTTATCTAGCTTGGTTTCTCACAAGTGAATTTCTAAATAAGGAAACAGTCCATTTATGTGTAAAATATAAAACAAAAAATAATTTCTTTTGATAAAATTTAAGAAGCAATCTATGTTACACTTATTTGATTTTACAAAGTAACTGAATATAGTTGAATCTTCCCTTAATGACGTAAGGCTCTCCAGATGACATGGTTATAGGGCCTTGAAGCCTTAGCAGATTGCTGAGGTGTGACAGACAGTCTCCTTGTACTTGAAAGGATCTCCGAGTGCTATGACTTTTATTTTTATTTTTTTCTTTATTGATTTAGAGAGAGGGGAAGGGAGATGGAGAGAAGGAGATAGAAACATTGATGAGAGAGAACATCAATTAGATGCCACCTGCATGCCCCCTGTTAGGGATTGGGCCCACAACCTGGGCATGTGCCTTGATTGGGAATTGAACTGGCGACTTCTTGGTGCATGGGTGGATGCTCAACCACTAAGCCACAACGGCTGGGCTGCTAGGACTTTTATCTTGGTGTTTTATACTTTCCTGTCTCTCCCTTACATTCTGATTTTCTTCTCATCGTCACTTCCTAGCCCTAATTCACATATGAATTCCTATGTTGAATTAGAGACACCAACAAATATGCTTGTCAGATTGGACTCTACAATAATAACTGTGTTTTTCTAGGAGGCTCTGCTATGAGTAATGTGCTTTGGCTTTAGTTTTTGGTCACCTTTTTGCCTTCATTTTCTTTTTCATCCTGGAAATGCTGAATTTGTCTGATTAAGGGACTTCTGAATGTGTGGTGCATTAGCATAGTAAAACAAAACAATGTCAAAATGGGAGTTGATTTGTCATTGTCTGTTAATGTTTTGCTTCCTCTTTGCCATATGTAATCCTTTATAGTATGTATGTACCTGCTATTGTGTCTTCCCCTTGCTTATGCATTTTTTATTTAGTTTTCTGGTCCACCAAGATGTGCTAATTATGAGGTCATTCAAATACCAGGTTTTCATGAAGACTCCAAATTACACTGCTCATAAATAGGTCCAGTACAAATATTACTGCTCTTTTTTAATTTATTCTCCCTAATACTTCTTTAACGAATATGCATTATGTCTACATTGGGTAAAAAAGTTAGTCTTCTTCATTCTGGCCTTCCCTTTCCATGAAAGTAAAGTATTTTCTTCTCATATTGATGAGTGGTTGAATAGAGTCTGTAGACATCCTGCATTAATATGCTGTCAAATAGACAATGACAATTTGAAAAGTTTCCAGTGGTATATGTGCATTTTATATTTTAAAGCAGTTAAAGTAGAACCTCCCTCCCCCAGCATTTTTCACTTTTAATTGTGAACTGGAATGATCTTAGCAAGTGTTGAGGCCAAGTAGATTGGCAGTATATAGAGAGGTAGCCTCAGTGATGTATGCATGAAGTAATAATTGCATCTAAACAAACGTTCCACCTAGAAGTTCTCTGAATAATTCTAGAACTGGACAATGTGGTTGTATTTCTTAGCTTATCGAAGTACAAAAAGGTAGTGTACAGAATAGGCAACTGTGAAGGGAATTTATACCAATGTGTCATGTAACAACTGTGCGGCCAATTTGTAAAATACACTCAAATAAGGCTTTCAGTTCTAATGACAATCAGGAAACATTCACTTTTTGTTTCCTACAGTGAAATAAGAGCTATTCTGGTGATGTAATAGCAATGAAAGAAGTAAAAGAATTTGGTCAGGAAATTCTTAGTTATCACATCATTGCCTTTGCCATCTTGCTGAAAAGTGCCAGACCTAGGGGGAGTAAACAATTATGTGTTTTACTTTTTTTTTTTTTTTTTCATTGTTGAGAGTATTACAGATGCCCCCCAATTTCCCCCACTTTATCCCTGCCACTCAGCCCCTGCACTATTGTCTGTGTCCATGGGCTATGCACATATGCATATAAGTTCTTTGGTTAATCTCTTCCTGCCTACCCCTTCCCTCTGAGATCTGTCAGTCTGTTCCATGCTTCCATGTCTCATCTAAACAATGCTCATGTCTGAAACAGTAGATGCTGAAATAGAAACCTCAGAAACTGCTTATACAGAATTCCAAGAGAAGAGAGAAATTTCAGATGTATGTTGAACTTTTCAATATAAAGTAGTTCTTGGACAGGTTTTTCATTACCTTTTCATTTTATTGGCTGTTGGCAGAAGACAGCACTACCCAGAATTGTGGCAATTTGCAAAGAGATAGTTATATTGATTTAGAAGACAACTTGACCCTACAAGAATGGACAGTACAGTTTTAATAGTTAAACCGTTGTAACAAAAAGAAGTTTATTTCTCTCTCACTCAGCGGTTCCAACGGGAGCTGTCCAGTTTGGCAGGGCAGCTCTGCTCCCAGCCATGCCCCAGGGCACTGACACTGGGTGCGTGATCTAAGCTGAGTCATCACCATGTCTGAATTGTAGCTGATTAGAAAGGGAAGGGTAAGGCAGTGAAGGACACCTGAGGTGAAGTACCTCATCTGTTGGCCAGAACTTCTTAGCCTTATCACCAGAAAGGGACCGGTCCCAGGGCAGATCTGCCTCTGGCCAACCTGTAGCATGTGGGTTCTCGCCTTTGTGCAGGAAGGATTTCACAGAACGAGTCCAGGTGATTTTGACTATACATTTATTAAAGCTGGGGACAGTGAGACATGGAAGGGCTTAAGGTAGAAGGAGCAACAGGAGAGAGCCTAGTCTGGGCTGCTTTGGCTCCCTAGAAACATTGTAGGAAGGAAGTGAGCCTCCTTGGGCTGCATGAATTCATTGAGAAGTAAAAGTCACAGTGACGTAAGTGACTTAAACCGGGGCTGCCTTTAGCTCACTGGAAAGTTAGAGAAAAAGGGCCTTGGAGACAGGTGTAGGGTGTTAGCCCGGGACAGCTGCTGCCTGCAGGTCTCGTGGGGACCCTCAGAGTTTAGCAGAGAAAGCTCAAGATGCATGCCTGAGAGGAAAGAAAGGCGTGGGCGTGCTCCGGGGAGAGCCCACACTGGCATCCTTTGTCTTGGGGGTTTTTATCTCTTTTCTTTGGTGGGAATCTCAGGGGTGGGTCTTAACAGAATATTCATTAGTTTTCAGGTGTGTCCTTCGATATATTGATTCCTCAAAATGAGCATAGAAGGAAGTTTGGGATCATTCTCTAGTCAGCTTCACTGCTTTACTTTTATCTTGGGTCTCTCTGGCTCTAATGGACTTTTTTGTTATTCGTTCCCCTGACTTCATCTGTCCTTGGGTTTGGCTGGCACTAACTGGGTCTCTGTTACCTATCTTCCTGACCAGGGTGACTTAGCTACTTATTCTCTGGTTAGGGAGGAGAGGTATCAACCATTTGCTCTCAAGTGTCCTTGGTTAGTGAAGATAAGGACTTGCGATTCACTAGCTGTCTGTGAATTGTTCGATTGTTTGGCCTTATTTATCTTGTCTCGGTTTCCCCATTCTACTTGTCGAGGACTTTTCCTAGCTTCTTATTATCCTACCTCAACATAGCCTGATCTAATAGGCAAATATCATCCAGACTGTTCCCAAGAAGAAAGATGCTTTATTTGGCAAAAATAAAGCAATCTTTCCCGAATCTTTATTTATTAGAAATGGTTTAGGGTTAAATTTTTTTCAAAATGTATTGAAGGATCTGAGAATAAAGTGAATAAAATATATATTAACTTATTTCACATTACAAAGGTGTAAAAGTAGAATTAGTTACCATAATTTAGGATTTCTTATTAGTGCTTCAAAAATGTATTTGCCACAAGTTAAATATATTCATATGCAAAGCTTTCCATGTTTTGAGAAGGTTGCCATTTTTCTATTTTCTTTCCATTTCTTTTTTCTTTTTTAATATTTTACTTTATTGATTTTAGAGAGAGAGGAAGGAGAGGGAGAGAGAGATAGAAACCCTGATGACAGAGAACATCCATCAGCTGCCTCCTGCATGCCCTGCACTGGTAATTGAGTCTGCAACCCAGCATGGGCCCGGACCAGGAATCAAACCGGGACCTCTCAGTCCATGGGCAATGCTCAATCCACTGAACCTCACTAGCTGGGCTAGCAAACTTTTTCCTTTTTAGGTTTTTACACAACATGCTTCTTTAGGGTTTTGCTGGTTTTACTTCTCCTTGTTTATTTTCTAATTATTTTTCTTTTCATTGTTCTACCCAGTTTTCTTTTAGAATAGTTTTATGTGGTCTGATCTGATTAAAATTAGATGAGCTTTACTAATTTTTACCACTTTACCAAGACTTTAAAAGAAAGTGACTAAACCTTACCCTACCCCTTAGAAAGTGGGGAAAACACCATTAATGGGTACATAGTGGGCTAGAGGATCCACCAAAAAGGGTCATATTTATAACGTTAAGGATGAGGCTTATGCGTTAAAGTTAATAAGAATCATTATAAATGAATCAGAGAAGATAACTGTGAAGATAGCCCACACTGAGAAATGGTCACTGAAGTTCTCATTGAGGAAAGGGGGTCCTCCAAGATGAAGCAGTACAGATGTGCTGTGAGCATATCCTCAGCAGGAACAGATCAAAACTAATTGATGTAAAGAAAGCCGTGACTGACGCACATACCTACATGCAAATATCTATCCGTCTATCTGTCTATCCTGCTACAGAAATATATTTCGACAAAAGAAGAATGGTGATCTGTATGATGCCTGAAGAAAAGGGAGCCAAGGAATAACACATTAGTTCAAGTGTCCCTACTTGCATTTACAAGAGAAGGTGTCCCTGGCAAGCCACAATACTATGCTGAATAGATAAGAAATACAAAGGACGGCAAATACTTTTTGGAAATAGGAAGTAATATTCCACAAATATTGACTGCCTGGAGAGTAGTAGGTACTCTGCTAAATACTATGTAAATTCACTGTCTGTATGTTAATAGATTTTTAATAACTAGGGGCTATAATAATAGTATCTTGCTCACAAATTATTTTGTTTATAAGAGGTTTTTGTAGTCAAGTTGCTGGGGTTCAAATCTGAGCTGAGCCATTTACTGTAAGTATGACCTTGAGCAAGTTAGTTAACTTCTTTTACCCTGCTTTATCATCTGTATATAAAAAAAAGTTATTTGTACTTATTTCACAAGACTGTTGTAAGGATTAAACTAGAAGAAATATATACGATATCAAGCATAATAGCACTCAGTAAATGTTAGCTACTGCTGCAATTATCTTTAGAATCATAAGACTAGCTAGTATATATGCATTGAACCTGGTTTATGACTTTGCCTTCAGGTTTAATCTAGATTTTCTATTTTATGCTTACTCAGATTTAAATTATTTTTCAGTATTTATAGTTAGACTGATACAGTATTTCATTACTTATTGATAGGTTTTTGCCTTTTATTCATGCAAATATTTTAATATTTTTGCATTGGTTTATTTAATACCAAAATTTCACTTCAAAACTTGAAAAATATAAGTGCTTTTGAAAACAGTTATTATTCCATTTTGACCTTTATTTGTATTTTCCCTTAGTACCTGTTGATAGCTTCAATTTGCCTAAAAGTGTCAAAACTATGAAACAGACAAGTTTTTTGACTGGAAATTTTTAAGTGAGATTTTGATCATCCTTGGGTCATGTGCTTAAGGAAAGAATAATGGGATTCTTTCCCTTGATCTAATATTCTGCTTTGGTTGACTCATCTTTAGTATAATGTCTCATCTACTAAATTTGACCTTCTATTTGGGGAACATCATTTTGAATTTAAAGAAGATGAAATGGACAGAGAGCAGTCAAGTTTTCATAGGCCTCTTTATTTTAAATCCAGAAGTTTTAGGTTACAGCATGTGTGTTTTCCCCAGTGGATCGATAGTGGTTGCCAGGCCCTGTATTTGAAAGAGTCATGCTCAGACTTGGTAGCAGAGTCTATAGTCCATGGGAGCCGAAGGAAGTGACAAATCATGTGATAGATAATGTTTGTTGTTAGGCCATGTGGTCTACATGCCTTTTCTATGGATGCTTTGCGGAGTTGAGGAGAGCTTCATTTATAATGTTTTTCTATGAAAATTGAGCTTTTATTCTGTAACTCTTAGAAAAAATATTTGTGCTTCAAGTTTTACTGTCACAATGAAATTCTTGGTATTAAGAAAACAATTTTCAGGACAATGCAAAGCCACAAAAATGGAGATCATTAGTTTCACCAGGGGATGGATGTGTGTGTATGTAAATATGTATATCTTTATATGTATGCATATGTATATATGTCTTTATTGTGTGTGTGTGTGTGCGCGCGCGCAAGCTTAGAAAATGGCCCAGAGAGATTTAGTTGGTTTAGAGTAGAGTATGGGCATTATAGTATATGGTTAAAAGTTTCCCTAGGTGATAATGATGATCAGCAAAGGTTTAGGAGCCCTTGAACTACAGACAGAGCTTATGAATCTTACTCAGTGAGTTTAGCTCTATGAAACTTAGTATGATTAGGAGAGACCCGATGAAGAACAAGGAGTATGATAAAAATTCATAAAACTATGAATGTTATGAACAGGATGAACACGAATGTGCTTACTACATCCTGAATACCAAGAGGTAAATGTATTGAATTTGATTCTTGTATGTGTAAATGGACCCTATTTGCCCATCACATGTAAGCAGACAAGGCATGGAATTCAGAGCATGGGGGAACTGGCGGCAGGTTCTCATAGCTGGCTTCCTCTGAAAGCTGCCCTTTGCCAGTCCTCTGAGACTGTAGGTGGTCGAGGGGGGTGGGGAGTGGGGTGCGGGGGAGGTCAGGTTTACAATGCTTCTTAAAGAGAAAGGGTCTTATGCTAGTCACAATTCTTTGGGTTGCAAATGCCAGGAACTTAATTCAAACTGGCTTCAGGAGAACAAAGGAAGGTGGGATGCATTGATCCATGTTGCTGAGCAGGATCCTGGCAGAGCTCACAGAAATGAAGAGAGAAGCTGCAGGACCAAGTCCTCAGGGTTCAGAATCAGCCTTCCATGTGCAAGTCTGTCTCTTCTCACAAGTTTCTGCTTTTATTTAAATGTTGGCCTCATTTCTCCTGGCACAGAAGACATATCCAGGGACTGCAGGTGGTCCCCAGGTAGCACTTCCAATGAAAGGGAGTCCATTTCCTTGCCTCTGTATCAGCGAGTCTTAAACTGTACCGGGCATTGGAATTACCTGAATTGCTTGTTTAAAAGGCAGAATGCAGGGCGACTTCTAGAGTTTCTGATTCAGCAGGTCTGGGGTGGAGATTCAGCATTTGAATTTCTAACAAGTTTTTAGGTGATGCTGATGCTGCTGGCCCCAGGACCACAGGTCTGTATATTAATCCCAGAAAAGAACACTTTCTTTCCCTTGGCCTTGCACACACTGCTTTGCCAATATTGCTTGGTCCTCCATGTTTTCATAACTATAGTAGTTATACTCAGTACTTTACCTGGCTTTTTGTCATTTACTCCTCAGCTAATCCATGAAATAGGTACTACATTGTTGTCACCTATAAGGGAGGAAGAAGGAAAGTAAGTGCCTGGTACATAGTTGGCTTTCTATAAGTTTTTCAGAGTATAGAGGGAATGGTAGGTTTTTTTAAAGATTTTTTTTTCTTTATTGATTTTGTAGAAAGAGAGGAAGTGAGAGGGAGAGAGAAATAGAAACATCAATGAGAAAAAACATCGAGTGGCCGCCTCCTGCATGCCCTCCACTGGGGATTGTGCCCACAACCTGAGCATGTGTCCTGAATGGGAATCAAACTGGCGACCTCTTGGTACAGGGGTCAATGAATGCTCAACCACTGAGCCACACCAGTCAGACGGGAATGGTAGGTTTAAAAGAGTATTTTTGACATATTTTTTACCTCTCCCTCTTAAGATAACTTCCTAAAATATAATAGAAAAAAATTCATAATCCCATAAGGACAAAGAAAATGAGAAAGGAGGCAACAATAATAAAACACAGTGGAAAATTGAAAGAAGGTGGTAAACAATTTAGCAGATCTGAGAGGTAAAATCTTGACCAGGCTCTGGGAGAGTCCAGAAGCAGCCTCCCTCTGCAGAATACCAAGAGGGAAAGAATTGGAGTCACCTCTGATGGTCACAGTATAGGTGGGGCTAAAACAGGGTGACTTGAGCTCTGGCTGGGGGGCTCAGTTGGCTGGAGCGTTGTCCTGTACACCAGAAGTTTGTGGGTTCAATCCCTGGTCAGGTACGTACAGGAGGCAACCAATTAATGTTGCTCTCTCTCTCTCTCTCTCTCCCCTTTCCTTTCTCTCTAAAATCAGTGGGAACATGTCCTTGGGTAAGGACTAAAAACAAACAAACAAAAAAGGCATTTGGGAACACTGCCCCAGTATCTCTCCTCACTTAGATCTGAGAATACTGGTTGCCAGGCTTAAACCCCTCCAGTCCCCTACACATCCACCTTCAGACAGATTTCTTTCTGGGGAAGAAGATTAGACTGAGAGAAGCTACCTACAGAGGCTCTGCATTGGGATCCTCAGTCA
Organism: Molossus molossus; assembly: GCF_014108415.1. Lineage (NCBI taxonomy): Eukaryota > Metazoa > Chordata > Mammalia > Chiroptera > Molossidae > Molossus > Molossus molossus. The sequence goes on along the minus strand of NW_023425344.1, from coordinate 105,009,465 downwards.
AACAGGCACTCCAGGTTATCCAGAGAAAAGCCACCATGCAAGAAGCACCACCCTGCACTCATTCCAATCAGCTTTCCCTCCAAAATGCCAGTGCCATGGATCATGAGGCATTTTACATCATCTCTAGGACAAAAGAGAGACACCAGCAAATGTCAGCAGAACAGAAAAAGAAACAGCAAACAAAAAAGAAAGGAAACAATGCACTGAATGGGAGAAAGCCTAAAACAAGAAAAAAGTAAATACATCTATAATTGATATCTTCAGAGAGGTAAGAGAAGATTGTGGACCCTGGAGAACAGAGTGCTGTTTTTAAAAAGACCTCTTGTAAATTAAAAATATGGCTGAAGTTAAATATTCAGTAGAAGTTTGGAAGATAAAGTGGAAGAAATCTTTCAGAAAGTAGAACAAGGAGACATGGAATGGAGAGTAGAGACAAAATTAGAAAATGAGGAGATTAATGTAGGAAGTCAAATATCTGATGAATAGGTGTTCCTGAGATAGAACAAAGACAATGGTTATACCATTGAGAAGAAAGGTTATACCGAAGATTTCCCAGAACACAAAGAGAGCAGCCTCCAGATTGTAAAGTCCCAATAATGTTCACAGACAGGGTCATTGTGGAAGCCACGCAGGCTGTGTCTGTGGGACTAAGTCGGGAATAGCGCTCCCTGGAGCAATGCAGTGCAGAGCATCTACAACTGCGTGTGGCAGCCCAATGGATGCAAAAAGACCCACGGCGCGGCCTTTCAAATCAATACTGTGTATTTCAGACTACTAGGGATGAAAAGAATAGCCTCAAAGCTTCCAGAGAGGAAAAATAAATTATATCCAGAGCCTTAGGAACAAGAATGGGATCAGCCTCCTCTTTTCCAGGCTACCGTTCTATAATGAGTGGTATCAATATTCTTAATTGCCAAAAGCAGAATCTATATAAGTAGTTTAAGCAGATAAATATATTGACCTCTGACTATTCAGGTTGTTCAAGTACTTTCCCGGTGAGTGAGAGAATGTGGGCTATCAGGCCGCAATGCCAGGATCCACATCCCAAACCGCTGTGGGGGCTGCACCCGAGAACACATTTCCACTGACCGCTTGGCGCAGACACCAGTTGGCCGCGATGATAGGAAGCAGCTGCATTATTTACCAAAAAGATGTGTTCTGCAGACAGCCTCTCTCCCACATTGCTTACGTCTGAACTGAAGCCTCCTACAAGGGATGTGTCATGGGAAAAGTTTACATCACACACCTCCCCCCACCTCTGCAGCCAAAGAGCACATTCTAGATTCCACCTTGGAAAAGTGGGGATGTGGGAATTTTACTAAGGAAAGATAATCAAAAGACCTTGGGTGGCACCAACAATAAATAATATGTGCCAAACCTGCCAAACTATAGTGGGGGGAAAACAAATATTTCCAGGCATTCGAGTCTCAGGAAATGTACCACTCCCTTAACCTTTCTCAGAAATTACTGAAAGAAGTTCTCCTACCTACCTGAGGGTGTAAACCAAGGAAAGCAAAGACATGAGATCCAGGAGACAGGCGTCCAGCCCCTGTGATGGTGTGGAAAGAACCCCCAGGTTGATGACCGGGGAGCAGGTCTTGACACAGCCAGCCCCGCCGGGAGCAGGGGGACTCCGGGCTTCTGCAGGGCTGGCTGTGAGGATGAGTGAATGTTGTGAGGGGCACTGACACTGTTGACTAGTTTTGGGACAGATCAGTGATAAGAACATAGAAAGCTACACAAAAGAAGATAATTATTGGTTTTAGGGAGAACAAAAGAGTTACACAAGAAAAGGATATATAACCAAAATACGTAAAATGTGTGTACTCAGCTGTGAAAGATAATCAATCATAAAAAATATATCCTGAATATTGATTTAGCAAAAATGAAATATGTTGGGAAGATAAGGGAGGGGAAGTATATGCATGTGTGTAAGAGTTTAATCCTTATCTCAATATGAATCAATATATTATTTAAAGTTAAAAATAGTAAATATAATGATTATTTATATAATTATGAATTACATTTATATTAATTCGCACAACTATAACCATAATATAAGCACATTATTTTAAATATGAAGGCAAATGACAGAATAAAGGTGCGAAACTAGTTCCCTCTTGAGGGGAAGAGGGAAGGTGGTGGCAGGAGACTAGTTTTTTATTTTAAACTGTGTTGCACTCTTTGACTTTAAAATTATGAATATATAGAATTTAACAACTGTAACAATCACAGAATAAATTCAATACATTACAAATCTTGCAAGCGCTGTGTCCCAGATTTTAATTGTTCAGCACCGTTCTTAATGATTAAGGCCTTAGTTCCTGAACAAATGTGAACTACTTTAAAGGGTGCACATGGGAGATCTGTGTGGTGGGAAGGAAAGCAGTGAATAGAGTTATGTTCAGTCCATATTTAAGTGAAGTTAGATTCAGGTCTGTTTTACTTAGATTAAAAAATAAGCTTAGGGCACATGCATAACTGCAGCTTACAGGAGAAATGGTCAAGAAGGGAGACTAGCATGTTTAACAGGTTAATTTCATGCTGGAGTCATTAAGCTCCGGCCATGGTAGAAACTGGTTAATCATTGAGGCATCTGAGATCTGGTGGTTAGAAAATTCCTGCCCCCTCATACAGACCTTGTGTTCAGATAGCCAGAGGGGTTCCATGTACCCCTGGAGATGCAAATTAAGATATCATCCCACCTTACGGAATGAATAGTCTAGTGGGAGCATAAAATAATAGAGGAAACTATGAGAACACAAATGAGTTAAAAATTTTTTGTTAAATAAGTTGCCCGTTGAAATTCAGAAAAGTGGAAAACCAGGTAGATTTGAGTTGTCAAAGAGCTTCGTGGAGGAGGCGTGACTCAGAGCCGACTCTGAAGGGAGGAGATAGGATAGTAAGAGGGAGAGGAGAGGAACATACAGGCGGCAGTGACCAGTTTAAAATAAAAACACAGTTTAAAATAAAAAACTAGTCTCCTGCCACCACCTTCCCTCTTCCCCTCAAGAGGGAACTAGTTTCGCACCTTTATTCTGTCATTTGCCTTCATATTTTAAAATAATGTGCTTATATTATGGTTATAGTTGTGCGAATTAATATAAATGTAATTCATAATTATATAAATAATCATTATATTTACTATTTTTAACTTTAAATAATATATTGATTCATATTGAGATAAGGATTAAACTCTTACACACACACATGACCAGGGATTTGATGTGTTAAAGGTGGTAACAAGCAAGTGATTTTCCTTGACGTATCTTGGCTTAAAATATAATTTTGGGCTTTTTTCTTAATATGGAATGAAAATGCTAACTCTAGAAAATATAAGTATCTTAGATATTTTTTTTTGTTATGGTCCCATAGGACAGTTCTGTTAGAAATGAAACAGCTTGATACTACCTGAATTAAGGTCATGACCTTGCCACTGGTAGTCTGTGTCACCTTCGACAAGATGAGAGTTCCCATTCTCCCTAAACTTTGGTTGATTTCTTAATCTTTTAAATCAGGCAAATGTGGTAGACACCTTTTGAGTTTCTCAGTTCTCACTCTTTTCTCTGGAAATTTTTCTTTGCATTCATTCAAGGGATCAATCAGTGGGAAACCAAACAGCCCCACTGCTGGTGGCCAGGTAACTTAATCTGGAAGTGTGGCAGAGTCTATCAGTTGGCTTTTACTCCATACCAGAAAAAGTAATGCCTTTAAACAGCAACACTTATTTCTCACAGTTCTGATGGTGGCTGGTTAGTTCTTCTGGTCTGGAACAGCACCTCTGGGGCTGGATGGTGTAGAATAGAATTATAGGTCCGTAGGTTGGCAGTCTGGTTGATCTGGGGTGTTCTCACACACATCTGTGGCAGTTGGCTTAATGTCATCTGGGACAACTGCCTGCATCTCCTATCACCAGCAGATTAGCCTAGGGTTATTTACATGGTGGCAGAAGATTCCCAGCAGCAAGAAAGGTCAAGCCTGGATGCACACACTTTTCAAGTCTCTACTCGGCATTATATTTACTGATGTCCCATTGTTTAAAGAAAGTCAAGTGGCCAAGCCCAGATTCAGGTGGGTGGAGAAATAGATTCCTCCTCTTATTAGAAGTTGCCGCAAAGTCACATTTCAAAGGGCCATGTGTACAGGAATGGGAAGAATTATTGTGACCATTTTCGCAAACAACCCACCATAGGATATTAATGTCTACTGGGATGAGCTTTGATGACTTGAAGATAGAACAGAGATACACATGCAAATCTCTCTCTCTTCCTTTACCCCAGTGGACAGTTTTGAGGTGCAGTGGTTCTACATGCTCTCCCTGGAGATGCCCTGTGGTACCCTGCAACTGTCTTGTAGCTGCCCCTTTTTTCCAATTCCTCATTCCCTTCTCTTGCTGCCTTGGGACTATAGCCCCCACCTCAATGAGCCTTGCATAGAGGCTTTGTGTCATAGATATTCGGAGCCAAAACATTATTATATCAGATTCTTGAGAGAATTAAAGGGGATATAATATTTCTGGCATATACTCCATACACTGTAACTTTTGTTATTTTGATTAATAACAAAAATATTTCATAATAAACTTTAATATTTTTATTCTAAAATAAAGAACATTTATTTTTACAAGTTGCATAAAAACACAAGATAGCTTTTACAAAAATGACATTTGGTAGAAAAATATTTGAATCCATGTTATATTTGTAGGAACACTACACTATTGCTGTACCTCCAGCTAAAGCTTCAAAGCAGCTGTATTTCTCACAATCAAAATATTCAATATTTATCACAATACATTTTTGGACAAAAGCTTATAGTGTTTTCTGAACAAACCAAAGCATTTACTCATTAAGATACATTTCCATGCCTGGTGGTCACCAGGGTGTATGCCAAACACAACGACACAATGTAGTAACTACTGGCTGGATGCTCTGGAAGAGACCAGCTAGGCCATGTAGTTTATCCCTCACTTAACAGAGGAGAAACCAAGGCCAGAAGGCTTGAGAGCCCCTTTCAGTAAGTGGTCTTTTAGTTAAATCATAGTAATCACAAAGATTTAAAAGAAAAGTTAATGATTTTACTCATATTTATTCCTCTGTGCAGAGAATAGGATTTCTGGTTTATTTGGATTAAGGAGAAAGTATTAAACACCACTGGAATGGTATGAAAACTCAATCTAAGAGCACTTAGGTTAAACACTGGCTCCGTTTCCCCAGTGAAACTGTGGAACTGTGGTCCATGTGCTCACTGTGCCTTTGCCTAAATCTAATAGAAATTAGATAGACCACATTTTCAAATCACAGTGCAGTAAAACTAGAAATCAGTAAGTTTAAAGAGAACACTTTAAATGGATAGAAATAAAAAATAAACACTCAAAAGGCAAAACCCACAAATATTTATTTTATTTATTTTTTTTATCTTTATTGATTTTAGAGAGAGAGGAAGGGAGAGAGAGAGATAGAAACATTGATTGGCTGCCTCCTGCATGCCCCCCACTGTGAATTTGGCCCACAACCTGGGCATGTGCCCTGACCGGGAATTGAACCAGCTACCTCTTGGTGCATGGGTCGGTGCTCAACCACTGAGCCACACGGGCTGGGCCCCACAAATGTTTTAAAATATTATTTAGTTAATACTACAAACAACAGACAATTTACAAAATAAATAAAAATTTAAAAATAATATTTAAAAATCTCCATGGTATGCAGCCAAAACAGTTCACATGATTAAATTCCTTAGTGGTCTTGATGAACAAAGAAAGAAAAAAGACATAAAGTGAGTAATCTACTTAACAGTTTAGAATAAAGAACAAAAATAGACTTAAGGAAAGAGACTACCAAGCTAGGAGAGGTGTACTGGTGTCTGTTCTCACTGGCTCATGAGAGCTGCTCACCCAATTTTCAGTCATTTTGTGAAGTTATTAAACATAGTCATTATTAAAAATTCATTATAAACAAACTATTAAAATAAAAATAATAAATCTCATCATCACATTGTAATGATTTTATTCTTTTTTTTTTTTCTTTTATCCTCACCCGAGGACATTTTTCCATTTTTTGTACAGATAGAGTGGGAGGGAGAGAGAGGAAGGGAGAGAGAGAGAGAAACATCGATGTGAAGGGACACATCGAGTGGCTGCCACCCGCACGACCAACCAGGGCCGGGGACAAACTGCAACCGAAGTACGTGCCCTTAGCGGGAACCGAACCCGGGTCTCTGCGGACCGCAGGCCGACGCTCTAACTGCTGAGCCAAACTGGCCAGGGCAATGATTTTATTCTTATATATGCTCCTAAACTTATTTATGTCTTTTGTATCTATATGGTGGTAGTACTATGTATGGGTGTCTTACTGAGCATCTATTCATGATTCTACTGTCACCGGTGGCTAGAAATCAGCCATGTGGGAGTATTTACACCATTGTACTTGGCAGTGGTGCAAATCAGAGCCATTTTTTTCTCCTCCTTTTTTACAGAGCTGTTAAACATTTACCAGTATACCAATGACCAGCAGTACATAATGTTTTTAAGGAATATGAATTTCTCCAGCTTGAGGTTAAAATAAAATAAATAAAACATTAGAAGCTTATAAAGTTTACATTAATTTTAGTGTTGTGAAATACTCTAGATCTCAGGGATACATTTCTTTAGTTGGGATGTTTGCAGTTAAATCAGTTCTAATTAATGCAAGATGGACCTTACTACTCAAGAGTGATCTAGATCAAGACATGTTTTTCTGGATTGGTTATAAATAAAGACTGGCTTGTATGGAAGCTTTCTAGCTAAATCTATAGGGGCTTCTGGGTTATTCAGAATCTAGAAATAGGGGGAATTATATTGCTGTATAAATGTAGATTTTTGTCAAATGATAAAACCTTATAAGAAAAAATTAATTAGGTTGGTGTTTCTTAGTGAAAATAAAATGAATAGCAGCAGTAACTAAATCCCCTTTCACCATGGGAGTTATTTTCTTTTGATTTGGAATAGCTCTTAGTAAAAGATACTTTGTAGCAATTTGTGTTAAAGATATTTTAAGTTGCAAGTTTTTTAAAAATAATAATTAATGTTAATTTAAAATAGAGAATTAAAGATATTGACTTGAGTTAAAACAACGGGAGCCAGCACACAATTTTGTTAGGTATCAATAGTTTATTCCTGTTTGTCTTTTCAAATTCACTAGATTAAATTTGGGAAGAAAAGATTCTCTTAATTCACTTTGGATACCTGATTAAGTTTTCTTTCGGTTTCATCATGTTAACTTTTAAACATAATACAGGATGGATTTTGGTGGAAGAGAAATTGTAACATTAATGAATGTTAACTGACAGGGTGTTGTCCTTCATACCCAAGCTGTGTTGTGACCCAGTGAAGTAAAGAATATATAGTAGAGCAATTTTCTTCCATATGAGACAATATTATATTTGAGCATTTTATGTCTTAGTTTATAAGAACTACTTAGTTTGTGGCCAAGTTTCTTGTAGCCTGTAGAATATATTCCATCTTTTTAATTCTTGATTTTTTTTTTTTTTTTTTGAGGCTTTAGTTTTTGTTTAAACCATGACATTTCTTATGCTAGTGATTACTTTAAAAAATTCCTTTTAAATAACGGTAAGATTTATTTTCAAGTCAGTTAGGTTTTTAACTTGAAAATAAGCCATTTCCAAAGATGTCTATGAACCAAGTCTGAACTTCAAACTTTCCTTTTAATTCGTCCTTGGCATTGTTGTGCTTAGCATTCCCTGGGCTTATTAGAGCATGAGAAGCTCTTATGACTCTCAGTTGATATAATAAAACCTGTTAATGTAAATTTGTTTCTTGTTCTCCATGTGCTTGCTGATCCTTAACACTTGAGCTATTCAGATCTAGATGGAAAAGATTATATTTTGAAAGCAAGAAACTAAATGATCCTTTCTAATTATGTTAAAATATTTAAACACTTGGATTTGCTTCCAGTCTTCATTAAAAATCTCCAAGAAATAGGACTCTACATGTTTTTTCATTTGCCTTTGAGAGATAATCTCCACTTACATATAAAAGTGGAGTTTCTGGGTGAGTGGAACATAGTGAGATTTGAGCTCCTCTAGTAAACGAAATGGGAATGAAGGACAGACCCTGTGGATTATGCCTCTTACTGGATTATGAACATATATCACTGGTCTAATTAAGTAAGAGCTCAATTTGAGCCTTTAAGCATGATTTTAAGGGTCTACTTCTAGAATCCAGATAGCTCGTTTACCTGCCTAACCAATATAAATAAATATTTGTTAAGTGGTAGTTAAGAATATAGAAAAATAAGCAGTGTTTTTGAGCTAATTGTATATTCTTGAAATCGTTTACCTTTCTAAATATAAGTTTAAGTAACAGTCTGGGTTACTTTATTATGGATTTGCCCGAGTAAAATTGAGGGCAATTTATTTTATTTATTTATTTATTTATTTATTTATTTATTTATTTATTTATTTATTTATTGTTGTTTATTATTGACAGTATTACAGATGCCCCTCCCCCCCAACTCCCTCCTCCCTGCCCCTGACCCCCAGGCCTTTGCCACACAATTGTCTGTGTCCGTGGGCTATGTGTATATGCATAAATGTTCTTTGGTTAATCTTTTCTCATATCCCACCCCTTCCTCTCCTCTGAGATCTGTCAGTCTGTTCCATGTATCCATGCCTCTGGACCTATTTTGTTCATCAACTTATTTTGTTCATTATGTTCCACATATAAGTGAGATCATGTGATATTAATCTTTCTCTTACTGGCTTTATTTTGCTTAGCATAATCATCTCCAGGTCCACCTATGCTGTCACATGAGGTAGATCCTTCTTTTTTAAAGCCACATAGAATTCCATTGTATAAATGTACCACAACTTTTTTTTTTATCTACTCATCTACTGATGGGCACTTAGACTGTTTCCAGATCTTAACTATTGTAAATAACACTGCTATGAACATAGGGATGAATGTATTCTTTCTGATTGGTGTTTAGAGATTCTTAGAATGCATTTCCAGAAGTGGGATCACTGGGTAAAACAGCAGTTCCATTTTTAATATTTTGGGGAAACTCCACACTGTTTTCCACAGTGGCTGCCCAAGTCTGCATTTCCACCAGCAGTGTACTAGGGTTGTCTTTTCTCCACATCCTCACCAGCACTTGTTATTTGTTGATTTATTGCCATTCTGGAAGGTGTAAGGTGAGGCCTCATTATTGTTTTAATTTGCATCTCTCTGGTGATTAGTGACATTGAAGATTTTTTTGTATGTCTATTGCCATAAGTATGTCCTCTTTGGAAAAGTGTCTATTCAGGTCCTTTGCCCATTGGATTGTTTGTCTTCCTGGTGTTGAGTTGTATGAATTCTTTGTATATTTTGGAAATTACCCCCTTATCAGATGTGTCATTGGCAAATATGTTCTTCCATACAGCAGGTTCCTTTTTCATTTTGTTGGTGGTTTCTTTTGCCATGCTTTTTAGTTTCATGTATTCCCATTTGTTAATATTTTTCTTTGTTTCTCTTGTCCTAGGAAATGTATGAGCAAAAATACTGCTATATGAGATGCCTACGATTTTATTGCTTTTTTTTTTTCTGGGATTTTTATAGTTTTGTGACTTACATTTAAGCCTTTTATCCATTTTGAGTTTATTTTTGTGTATGGTGTTAAGTTGGTGGTTTAATTTCATTTTTTGTATGTACCTGTCCAATTTTCCAGCACCATTTATTGAAGAGACTGTCTTTACTTCATTGTATGCTCTTGCCTCCTTTGTCAAATATTAATTGACCATAATGGCATGGGTTGATTTCTGGGGTCTCTTTTCTCTTTCATTGGTATATATGCCCATTCTTGTGCTAGTACCATGCTCTTTTGATTACAATGGCTTTGCACTATAGCTTGATATCCAGTATTGAGTTCACTCTAACTTTTTTCTTCTTTCTCAAGATTGCTGTGGCTATTTGGGGTCATTTTTGGTTCCATATATACTTTTGGAGTATTTGTTCTAGATCTGTGAAATATGCTGTAAGTATTTTAATAGGGATTGCTTTGGGTAGAATGGACATTTTAATGATGTTGATTTTTCAAATCCACGAACATGATATATGCTTCCTCATTTTATGTCTTTCTTTATTTCTTTTTTCAAAGTCCTGCAGTTTTCCAACTACAGGTTTTTTACCTCCTTGTTTAAGTTTATATCTATGTATCTTATTTTTTGTTGCAATGGTAAATTAATTGTTTTTATTGTTTCTCTTTCTGAGAGTTTGTAATTAGTGTATAAAAATGCAATATATTTCTGGATGTTAATTTTGTATCTTGCTACTTTGCCAAATTCATTTATTAAATCCAGTAGGTTTTTGTGGAGTCTTTAGGGTTTTCCATGTTCAATATCATGTCATCTGTGAATAATGACAATTTCACTTCCTCCTTTCCCATTTGGATGCCTTTTATTTATTTATTTTCTTGTCTGATCACTATGGCTAGGACTTCCAGTATTATGTTGAATAAGAGCACTGAAAATGAACACTCCTGTGTTGTTCCTGATCTTAAGGGAAATGCTTTTAGTTTTTGCCCATTGAGTATGATGTTGGCTGCAGGTTTGTCATAGTGGGTAGTTTATTTTTGTATCATGATAATTTCCACTGGAAGCAAGTTTGACATCTTGTTGTAGTCAGTTGTCTCAAGTATAGATGCATCACGCAAGGAGGACAGATAGGACATAAAATCTTCAAGAATTGTAATAGGCAGTTAGACAAACATGAGCAGAGCAAGAATGATGGGCCAAGGTACAGAAGGTCACAAGGAAGAAAAGCCAGGGGAACCTAACAATGGGCAAAATTGGGGAAATAAGGACCTCACCCCCAGGGTGACTTTTCCTCCTCTATTATATTGCTGGTCATTTGGTTCAGACCCTCCTCTGAACTTTTCTCCCCTGCAATGTCACTAGTTGTACAGTAGACTCCCTTAGAAAAAGAACAAGGAGGAGAGAGAGAAGCCTCATATGACTGCCATACAAGCTCTTGCACAACCACTTCTTAAGCATTAAGCCCTAATGATAACATCTAGGACTCAGTTGGGTTTCAGCTCCAGGCCCAGAAAAGCAGCAAAACCAGCTGAAGCAATGCCATGGCTGACCTCAGGACCAGCTGCGATGACTAATGACCCCTTGCCCTTGTTCCAGTAGAGAATGAACATATCTGGAAAACTGATGAATATTCCACTGAGAGCCTACCCTGGAACTTCTCCTAAGATGTCTGCCTTTAGAGAATATATAAAAACCCTCAGGATGGAGAACCTAGTGGGACACACCCAGGCTTTTCCTCTTTTCCTTTCCCCAGGAACATTCTTTTTTCTAAATGCCAAAGCACCCCCCCGCACCCCCGGCCGCTGCCTCTTGTGTTTTGCCTCTGTAACTTGTTTTCTGAGCCCTCAAAGACCAGCTGGCTCACTTCTTTCTACCTCTGTGACTTTATAAATAAACTTTTTCTTCAATTTGAGTTCCTTGACTCTGAATTTTTTCTTTTTCAAACTCAAGTACCGAGGTTGCTGAATTGAGGTTTTGGTCTGTCTTTGCCAGGAATACCTGGTGCTGTTTTGCCACTAAGAAAACAAATGATGTTGAGGTTGCATAAGCAGTAGTCCTATTCTAGTGACGTCACAATCTGGGCATGTGTCCTGACCGGGAATTGAACCTGAGACCTCTTGGTGCATGAGTCAATGCTCAACCACTGAGCCACACTGGACAGGCCCATCACTTCTTTTTATGGCCTTCCTCCTGAGTGCTTAGCACAGCACCAGTATGAGGAAGAATACCTTGTTTTCTGAATGCTTCTCATCTCTTTGAGAAGATAACACATAAGCACATGAAACAAACGAATAGCTTGAACTCTGAGGAGCATAATACGGTGGAAAGAACATAGTCTTAGAAATAAGACATAGCTTCAAATCCTGGTTCTTTCTCCTACTAACTGCATGATTTTAGGCAAGTTATCAGTCTCACTGAGTCTCATTTAGTTTTATTTGAGGAAAAACAATGGAGATGTGAATACTTTTCACCCTCCCCTCCCACCCAGTTTGTTAGGATTCAATAGAAAAACCTGAATGTGAATTAAAGAAAAACTTGAACAGTAATAGGTACTTAATGCATGTTTTAAGTTTCAAGAGGGTGATTTTGAATTCAGAGCTTCCTCACCATCGGAGGACTTCGGATAGCTGTCTATCAGAAAAGAGCATACCCATTTGTTCTGATTTTCTCCAGGTTGGAGTAGAATGGCACAAAGCTCAGAAGTGTTAGGTTTTTTGTTATTGAATAATCAGAGACTAAAAAAGCATAAAATATGCAATCTTCAAGTATAGGAAAGTGTAAAAATAATTAGAAAGGAAAAAAAAATGAGTGTAGGTTTTTAGTAAACTGGACACTATTATTCCCAGAAGGCTGAAGAGAATGTGGATAAGCATGTGGGAGAAGGGGTGTGACAGGAAACTTGAAATATCTATTACCTTTCTCTTCTGCACTGAAATTCTCTTCCCCAGCCAGGATCCGGGCTAGTAGAGCCAGCCAAACCAGATAATCTTTCTGTTTTCCTTTTCCTGGTTCAATTTCTGTAGGACGCTGACTCCCAGCCAGAGTAACACAAAAGGTCTCTGCTTTTAGCAGCAGCTTCTACTGCCAACTTCTGTCTCCACATCTTCAAAATCAAGGTAGACTTTTATTTACACTGCCAAATGCACTGGACGAAAGGCAGAATGACTCTTTGATTCCTTAGAAGCAACAACATGTATGGAGCTCCTATTTTATGCAAAGAAGTTTATTATGTGCTTTTGTAAAATGAAAAGAACTGTAACTTGGTGCTTAATCTCAAGGCACTGGAGAGCTCAAAATGAGATTGCCCTGAGATTTAAATGGTAAAATCTACCTTTCGTGGATTGGTGGAGAGGAATAGTTACTCTATGAAATGAAAACAGTACTGTGTAGAGTTACTATTAGGATTAAGTGAGCAAATAAACACAAAAACACTTAGAATGTACAAATGAAAAAGGGATTCTATGGAAAGTAACCTCCCAGGGTGCTCTGATTATAAATTACTAACTGGCCAGGTTATGGTGAGTAGTGACTCTCTAGGCAAATAACTTTTTAGTTAAAAGCCTATCTTTGCCTTAAATAAGCCCTGTCCATGTTTTTCTGTGCAACTAGGTTAACACACTTTGAAATGCCTCTTTCCAGACCCTTCCTCAAGCCTGACCATCCTCAAGGAGGCACACAATCTCAACTATTCTGCAATCCCATTCCCACCTTGCTTTCTTCACCTCATGTAATCTTCCTTACCTTCCCTCCTCAGTTTCAAGTGCATGAAAGAAACTGCAAAACTCTTATTCTGCAAAGCTTCTTAGATCAAATAAACTCTTACAGAAATTCTTTATAGGTTTGGACATTCTTATGTTGACATACGGTACTCAGCACACCGTATGTGGTCAATAAACATGAGCTGTACTTAATTCAGGGAGGAAACAAATTTCCTTCTACCCTTCTGGGTTGTTTTGGCTGCTTTAAGAATTAAATTGAGTCCTGGCCAGGTAACTAAGTTGGTTAGAGTGTTGTCCCTATACACCAAGGTTGTGGGTTTGATCCTCGGTCAGGGCACATAAATCAACCAATGAAGGCATAAATAAATGGAATAACAAATCAATGTTTCTCTCTCTCAAATCAATAAATAAAAATTTGAGAAAAAAAGAATTACATTGACATGAACACATTAACAGGAGAAAGTCAAGTTTCATTTTGTATAGATGAAGGTCTCATCGATATGAGACCTAAAGAAATTATCAAAGCAGACAGCTTCTATACTTTTTTAGACAAAAAAGTAAATTTATGAAGAACTGACAGGACAAAGAAACTTAGGCTTAGGTACTAATTAGTGAAGAAATTGAACAGAATTTACACTGCTTTCTTGGCCTTAAATTTCCTATGTCTGATGATAAGGATATTTCTTTACCTCCTGGAGCAGGGAAGGTACCTTTCACTTGTAATATTTACTTTCTGCTTTTAGGAAGAGAGAAAGGAGGGTGAGAGTGTCCTTCTTCCACCAACTATTTCCCACGTAACTTTAACTCAAAGTAAAAATCGCCAAAGTGGCATGTTTTGGGGTGGCAAAATTTGTTCCCTTACATTGACTTCCAGCAGTGTTTCCTAATTTGCCTTGTGATAAAAAAAAAAAAAAAAAATCACTTGTTAAATTTAAAGATTTCCAAATCCCTGCCAGAAGATTCGACTTCAGTTGTCCTGAGAAGGTTGGAGGAATTGTATTGTGTATGCTAAACAAATGTCTCAGAGTTCTTTAGATTTCTCAATTTTATAAAATACCACCTTAGGCAAAAGGTACAAACTTTCAGTTATGAAATAAATAAGTCCTGGGGATGAAATGTATAGCATAGTGACTGTAGTTACTAATATTGTATTGTATATTTGAATGTCGCAAAGAAAGTAGATCTTCAAAGTTCTCCCACAAGAAAAAAAAAATGTGGTGATGGATATTAACTAGACTTATTGGTGATCATTTGCAATATGTGCAAATATTAAATCATTATGTTGTACACCTGAAACTTATATATCAATCAGATCTCAATAAAAAGAAAGGAAAATACCACCTTAAAATAATGGGTTTCAAGATCTGAGTACTTCTGAGTCACCTGGATATCCTACCTTTACAGTCCTGGGTAGGATGAAGAACCTGCATGTTTACAAGAGTCCAGGTAATTCTGACGCTGGTAATGATGCAAAAGGGTTTCATCCCACTGAACATAAGTGTCCAATATGTAGATATACTAGATGTGCCCCTTAAAGAGATTCATTGAATTTCTGTAAACTATTCCCAAACTTTGGTTCTTAGTCCCAATATCAAAATTATGAAGAAAATTATGAAGGAAAGTGGGAGCCTTAAAATTCAGATTTCTAGGCCTATCCTGCTGAGATTTTTGATCAGTAGATTTGGAGTGGGGAAAATCTGAGCGTCAATGTATTTCATAGGGGCTTTTTATGTATGTTAAAAAGCAAACAGGCATTAGCACCTTGTATTCAGCTTATGAATTGCCATAACATTTGCCTGTTACGCTGTGGAAGAAGTTTTCAGATACAGAGCAATCCTTGCAGTGGTGTACCGAGGGGGAGGCATGAGAGTGGTCAGCTCTAGATGTAGGCAATACAATATACATTGATACAAGTAATTAGAAACAATAATCACATTAACCAAAAATTAGTTTTCTTTTTTTAAAAATTCATGTGCTGGCAATTCTAAACAAGACTAGAAATAAACTGTACTTCTGAAAAATCAATTCTGAACAGCTGCTGTAGTTACTGTTGAGTTTACTAGGGAGTCTAGGGGAGAAAAAACATTTTTGTATTTCTTTCTAGGTTCTTTGGCTGGCCTGATAAAAACTGACATAAAAAATTGACACAGCCTGGCTGGTGTGGCTCAGTGGATTGAGCGTTGTCCCATGGACTGAGAGGTCCTGGTTCAGTTCCCAGTCAAGGCACATGCCCGGGGTTTTGGGCTTGATCCCCATGGGGGGCATGCAGGAGGCAGCCGATCGATGATGTTTCTCTCTCACATCAATCTTTCTATCTCTCTCTTTCTAAAAAAAATCAATAAAACATATTTTAGAAAATTTTGACATAAGACAGGTTAACAAGAAAAAAACCCACAAAATGAATTCTGTATGCGCGGGAGCCCCACAAAGCATGAGAGGCTCTTGGATAGTCGGGCAATGGAGACTTCTATGCCACCTTGAGCTTAGGAGAAGGGAGAAGGGGTCTGGGACTTCAAAGGGGATGAAGACAATTCATAGGAATATGGGAAGAGCACGTGCTTGGTAAACAAATGTTTGCCAAGCCATAGAGATAGTCCTTCTGATGTGAAACTGCCTCTGGTAATAGCTCCTTTCCTGGCACAGGCCCTCTATCTGAATTCTTTTAGGCAGTCAAGGGGATGGTGTAAAGCTCTTCCTGAGTCTGCTGGGCTGTGATGGTCTTCAGCTCAAAGTAATCCACAGGCCACAGTGGCACATTCTTGAGGGAGGGCGGTCTTCCCTGATCCCCAAAAAGAGTAATCTTCAAGTGAGCACATTTATTTTATTTAAAAAAAAAAATTTTTTCTTCCCTAATTCCAGAGAGAGAGGTGGGGAGAGGGAGAGAGAGATAGAAACATCAGTGAGAGAGAACATCGATTGGCTGCCTCTTGCAAGCCCCCCACTGGGGGTCAGGCCCACAACCTGGGCATGTACCCTGACTGGGAATTGAACCAGTGACCTCTTGGTGCATGGGTCGACACTCAACCACTAAGCCACACCGGCCGGGCCAAGTGAGCACATTTAAATTACTTATCCTTTATTACACATTGTATTGTAATGGAAGTTAATTTGGAGAACTTCCAGTTATACAATGGACTCGGGCAGATTTTTTCATAAAATAAGTTCATGAGGTTTGGTGCCTTTGGAGCTAACTTGGGAGGCCTTTTTCAAGACTTGTCATATTACATATTCCTTCATATAACAGTAGGTTTGAAATAAACAATGATAGCATAGGCATTGTGAAGACAAGAAATGACTTTAGTTACTTCACATCTGTCATTCTCTGTTACCCCTTGGAGTTTCTATTTGTGTTTAAAACTTAGAAGTGTGGAAGAATGGGAATTACAGTGTACGCAATGTTTTTGTTTGGTAAGGGCAAATTTTAGCTCATACATGAAATATTTTATCTAATTTTAATAATACCTTTAAAATTAAAATTTATTTTGGGAGGTGAATGGATAAGAAGTTGAAGGGAATGTTAAAAAATGATCTATTCCGCCCTGTCCAGTTTGGCTCAGCGTTGGCCTGCGAATTGGAGAGTCCCCAGTTCGGTTCCCGTTAAGGGCATGTACCTTGGTTGCAGTTTGGCCCTGGCCCTGGTTGGGGTTGTGTGGGTGGCAACCAGTCAGTGTGTCTCTCTCACATTGATGTTTCTCTCTCTCTCTTCCCCCTTCTCTCTCTCCTGCTCTATCTGAAGATAAATCAAAAAATGTCCTCAGGTGAGGATAAAAAAAAAAGATCTATTCTAATTGTCCAATATGCTAGATATACCAGATGTGCCCCTGGTTCCCCAACTTGGTTTCAACTAAAAATGGAACATGTCAATTATTATGTAGAGAAAATAAACTTTATAGTCAACTTTGTCTCCCTCCCCTCCTGTAAAAACTCAAGAAAAATCAAGGGACCAATGAAGACTTTCAAGTATGCTTTGCTGTATGACCTCTACGTATGCCTCATGGAAAAAGGAGTTTGTTTCTTAACTGTTTGGCATTTTGAAATTTGTACATGTCTGTACAATATAATTTTAGGAGAAGTTGCCTTTTAAATTTTCAAAGAAAAGCAAAAAAATTTCCTAATTACAAAATAAACATATTTTTTTTGCATTGAATGGTATACTTTAGGAAGTGGTATAAGATACTGTCACCAAGTTTAATTCAAATAGCAAAATGTTTTGCATATTCTAATGGCAGCTCTAAGTTACCTTTGGAAACAGAATTTCTTCCATGAGCTATTTGTGAATCACTGGATGTCGGGGTGAGCAGGAGTATTGTCTCAGAGGGGTTCAGTTCTCACTCCTTAAGTACCCTTGACCTCCTGGGCATACACTTATGTAGCCACTGGTAATGATCACCTGCACTGTTTAAATCTTTCCTCTCTTCTGGTCCCTCTCCCCATCCTCTTTCTCCTCATTACTCATCTGCATTTCTGTTCTCCTTTTCCCATTTTCACTCTATACCAAAGGCTTGTAGTTAAATTCCCTTGATTCATTCGCATAAATTTACATGTGTATAACGCAACTCCATGGTATCTGGCAAGTCATGTGTGGTATTTTGGCTTCTGTTTTCATTTCACTTGCATTAACATAATTCAAGAAACACAGAATATAGAATCAAGATTAATGCATCTAATGGGTTGGAGGCTGGTTATGTGTATGTTTTTGTAAAGTAATGGACCTTAAAATATATTTGCGTTAGGACCTTGGGAAAAACAGGGATGCAGGACTTCTCTCAAAGAACATACTTTTGATTCTCTAGAGCAGTGGTTGACCTTCCTAATGCCGCGACCCTTTACTACACTTCTTCATGTTGTGGTGACCCCCAACCATAAAATTATTTTTGTTGTTACTTCATAACTGTAATTTTGCTACTGTTATGTCTTAGGCAACCCCTGTGAAAGGGTCATTTGACCCCCAAAGGGGTTGTAACCCACAGGTTGAGAACCGCTGCTCTAGAGTTAGCAAGGAGTGGAACTTTCAGGGCACCAAAAGTCAATAGTCGGTCAAAGAGTTTATCTACTGTCCTCTTTGTTTCCTACCCCAAACCATGTTAAGCAATATCTAGATATCACTGCCATTGGTTTTTAGGAATCTGCAAATGAGATATTTCTTTATAACATCTTGGAACAGCCCTGGACTCTTATTTATGTGGGTAAAAGTTAATACAAAGGAATTTGCCTGCAGCAGAAAGAGCCGGGCTCTGTGACCCTCAGTGCATTTCTACTGCAAAGGGTGGTGGTGTTCAACCCCTATCACCTCCTCTTGAATAGAAAATGTTGATGAAAAGACATTCAGCCATCACTCTGTCCCTGTTAAAGGCAAGTTTGCCAGGCAGATTTTCTCTAACAACTACTCTAACTGGCAAGGATGCCCACGTGTTAGACTGAGAGGAAATTCTTACCAGTATTTTGCAAACATAACATAGTCTTCCATTGTTGTGATATTGGCCTTCTGAGAAAAGACTTGCAGAGCCTTGTGGTAAGTTGCTTAACAGCAGTCATGATCTGTTAATCACTATTTTTTTTTCTCCTAAGAGAAATGGGAAGAAATAACTGTCTGGTGAATATCAATGTCCCTAGGCTCATCATACAGGGGCATTGGACCAAAGGTCTCCCAGAACAGCAATGTTTTATTCTAAAATTTAAAACGTGTCTTACTAGAATAGGGATCTTGACCAGAGTCTGTGGCTCTTCGGGGAGTCCTTGGCTGGGCTGCAGCAAGCTGGAGATCCAAGAAAAGGCTGCATATTCTTTTTCTGTACGTACATTTCATCACCTTTCAAAAGCTTCTCTGACTTTCTAAAATGATCTTTTGCAGCATTCCAGAAGCTACAGTTTGCTTCTCAAATTATATTAAAATTAAATCTTAATTGATATGTGAAACATATGCCTTGCCTGATTCCATTTTTCAGAATGTTAAATAAAACAAACAAATGCTCAGGAGACAAAAGAAATACTAGAATATGACTGAGGCTTGCCCTGTTTTTTTTTTTGTTGTTGTTTGTTTGTTTGTTTTTAGTTTAGTGGAACTATATTGATTTCAAGAGTTTTGCACCAAAGCGCCCGTAATTGAAAGAGAAAGATATCTACTTAATTTAAGTAAATGGGTGGTAGTGGCCTGCCTAACGTTCTTGGTTTGTTAAATGCAATAAATACTACTCATACTATTTGGTGATATAAATGAAAATACTTTTAAAAATTGAGTTTTTAAGTGTGAAGACCCTTTATTTTTGAGTGGAGAAACGGGGTCAATTTTTACTTTCTTTTATTGAAATTTCTTTTAATTGACGTGGAGTCATCTCATTTTAGTAAAAGCATTTAGTCACTCTAAGAGCTTAACAGAAACTGTTTTTATAATTAAACACATAGGTTTGTTTCCATGTGGTTCTATAATAATAATGTAATACAGGTTTCCCCCACTAATCTGAAACCTTTCCTAAGCCAAAGTAGCATAAAGGCACTATGTCACAGTGCATTTGGGAGCAGGAGCCTGGGTTCTTCTAGCTGCACAAGGGGCGGCTGGAGATTTCATACAAATAATACATTCTGTTGTGGTGTGAGAAGAGTCAGCTCGTGAGAACATGACAGGAGAAATGTCATAGAATTCCGGAAGTACAGCATTCATTGTCCTGTCCTGTCCGGAAGTGATGCTGATGGAACCACTCGTTGGTTCCTGGCTTTTCAAAATGCCTGTTAATGACGTATCTTCCCTTAAGAATGCATCCTGATTTTTTTTTTTAAACCTCACTTGAGGACATTTTTTCATTTTTTGTTCAGATAGAGCGGGAGGGAGAGAGAGAGGAAGAGAGAGAGAGAGAAAGAGAAACATCGATGTGAAAGGGACACATCAAGTGGCTGCCACCTGCACAATCCAACCAGGGCCAGGGACAAACTGCAACCGAGGTACATGCCCTTAGCGGGAACCGAACCCTGGTCTTTCTGGACCGCAGGCCGACACTCCAACCGCTGAGCCAAACCAGCCAGGGCTGCATGCTGATTTTGTAATGGAACTTGGCTCTTAGGCCATTTTCATTTTTACTTTCAAGCTTAAAACACAAAGAAATACAATATATATCTAATCTAATCTGTCAAATCTTGACAAGTCTCTCTACTTCTCAATGCTTTGTTACAAAATGGTGACAGTGAAAAATGAACTGGATATATCACTGGCTTATATGTGCCCTTTGCTCTCACATGCCTGTTTGGCTTAAAGTACTCCATACTGCGCTTATCCTTCCATCTCTAAACTCATTTGTTTTGAGGCTGCTTTTTATTTTCCATGAATACTTTCGTTTGAGTCTTATTATTAAAAGTTGTATGATAAAAACAATTTTTAGTTGAATTTATTGGAGTGACATTGGTTAATAAAATTATATCGATTTCAGGTATATATTTCTATAATATAGCAACTGTGTATTATTATATGGTGTGTTTACCACCCAAAGTCAAGTCTCCTTCTACCACCATTTATCCCGCCTTTACCCACCTCTCCCTCCCCCAACCCTCTTTCCTCTGGTAATCACCACAGTGTTGTCTGTGTCTATTAGTTTTTCGGGTTTTTTTTTTGGCCTAATCTGCTCACCCTTTTCACCCAGCCCCACAACCACCTTCTTCTCTGAGTCTGTTCTCTATTTCTATGAGTCTGTTTCTATTTTGTTTATTAGTTTATTTTGTTCATTAGAATCCACAAATGAGTGAAATCATGTGGTACTGTCTTTCTCTGACTGGCTTATTTCACTTAGCATATGCTCTCCAGGTCCATCCATGCTGCTGCAAATTGTAAGATTTCTTTCTTTTTTTTTATGGCCAATTAGTATTCCATTATGTAAATGTAGACAACTTTTAGAAAAATCTACTTATCTACTGATAGACACTTGGGCTGCTTCCAAATCTTGGCTATTGTAAATAATGCTGCATGAACATGGGGATACATATATTCTTTTGAATTAGTGTTTCGGGTTTTTACGGATATATTTCAGAAGTGGAATTGCTGGGTCATAAGGCAGTTCCATTTTTAATTTTTTTGAGGTAACTCCATACTGCTTTCCACAGTGCTGCACCAATGTGAATCCCCACCAACAGTGCATGCTGGTTCCCTTTTCTCCATATCCTTGTCAACACTTGTTTGTTGATTTATTGATGATAAAACATCTTTAGAAAAGAAATAGCAACACTATATTGTGGCTTGGACCCAAGTTTCTTTGGTGTTTCTATATCACTGAAGGCCATACTGTCCCTGTTATTGTATATCTTCATTAGCCACAGACATATTCCATCTGTTTAGGGGCCTGGTTCCTGGGCCATTAATTTAATTTCTTTAAAGAATTATATATGCCTTGTAACTCTATGACTTCCTTACAAGAAAGGACTAAATGAACCAGGAAATGAGGATTCTTAATCAATCTTCAAGTCACTTTCCTATTTTGTTAGTGAGATCATTTGTCTTATTTGCATACTTTCTATCATAAATCTGGAATCACCCATATCAATCTTATTAAAGAATAGTCAAGAAAATTGGTATAAATCTATTTGAGGGGGACAGAATGATTAAATATCTTGTATTCAGCTTTTCTACTTTTAGCCAAGAAAACCCCAATATTTACATTTAGAATGCTTATTTTCTAAAAAAAAAAAAAATCTACAATTTACTTTCTACATAATCTCTTTATTTTGTTTGTTTTTTTTATCTCTTAAGAGATAAATAGCTTCAGAGTTTTTTCTTGCATTGCAATTTGTCTATTATGGAGAAGTTTTGTGAATGTCTAAGAATCCATGTATGATTGCCTATGCCCTTGAATTCTTTTATTTTCCAGCATAATAATTTATTACTTCTTTTATGCTCCATAAAATAGCTATGGTGCCTAAGTCTGAAGATTTTGGCTTCTTTTATGTTGCACAATTGTGTGATTTCTAAGGGATGCTCTCTTGTTCGTCTATTTGCAAGTATTTGTCTCTATTCTGTTCAAATTGAACATCCTGGTCTTACTTGACACATCAAGTACTTTTGATATTTCACTGGTTGTTTAAGTTATTATTACTGATCTTTAAAATAATAGTTTATAATTATTGTTCAGTTAGTTTTATTTTTTAAGTAAGAAAAATTTAATTTTCTCAAAAGATATTATTTTTAGGGAATTAGAAGTGTTTCTCATTTATATTTATATATCAGTAAATGTTTAGCTGGCTTACTCAGTCATTTTCAGGGGCAATATACAACATACTTAACCATCTGGAGGCTATGAATAACAACCAAGAAGAACAGGGCATTTGGTCTTACAGCTGGAGAAAATTGCTACATCAGGAAGTTGGGGCTCATGGGAGAGGGGCTGGAGTAGATGAGTAGCTGTACCAGAAAGACCCAGCTAGCCTTTCATCCAGTCTATTGTTTGAAGAACTGTGCCCAGATTCTAGATTCCATATTGATGTAGGCCAGTTGACAGATGTAGTCATTTACAGTGCATTCTAATAAAGCAGCATGACAACGAGGACGGAGCATGGCCTTCAGAGTCAGAAAGGCCAAGTTTGGCATAATAGTTGTGTGACCCTAGGAGAATTTCTTATCCTCTAGGAATGTCTTTATTTATTTATTTTTTAATCCTCATCCGAGGACATTTTTCGATATTTTATTCAGATAGAGTGTGGGGGAGAAAGAGAGAGAGAAACATCGATGTGAAAGGCACACATCGAGTGGTTGCCATCCACACGACCCAATCAGGGCGCCGGGACAAACTGCAACCGAGGTTCGTGCCCCTAGCGGGAACCAAACCTGGGTCTCTCCAGACTGCAAGCCGCCGCTCTAACCGCGGAGCCAAACCGGCCAGGGCATCTAGGAATGTCTTTATAAGGTGCATAGCAATGCACTCTATGTAAGGTTGTTGGACAGTTACAGGTAACATGAATGAAACAGAGCACCTGGCCCACAGGAAGTGAGAGTTGTTGCCATCATTCCCTTCATTTCCATGATCCCATTCTCTTTGGTGACTCTTTCCTTCTTGGAAAATCTTCTATTGGGTTCTTCGTCTTCTACTCGTGCCTTAAACATGGGTGGTCCCTGGAATTCCTCTCCACAGCTACCTTTTGTTCTCTCTCTGCTTACTCTCTCCAGCAATCTCATCCACCACCATGACTTCTGCCATCACCTTAGCAATGGCTTCTTCATCTGAATCACTCTTCAGCATTCCTCTTGGGCTCCGAATCCAGCTTTTTAGTAGTAAGCTCTGCTTGAATATCCTAAAGGTACTTCAGACTTCACATGTCACGATTGACCTCATCATACACTTTTCCTTGCATCTCCTACTTTAAAGTGGCACCATTCATTTTTAAGGGTCATCTTTGAACATTCACTACTATTTTTATACCCTAATAATCATGGTTGAACATTTGCTACAATTGTTATGCTCAAATATGTCATCCATTCTTGTCAATTTTGCCACTTAAATATCTTTTCATCCTCATTGTGTTAGTTTAGGTCCCCATTCTTTCTCTATCATTAACTAACTTGCCCTGTTTCCAACATCAACCATCTTCAGATAATCCTATGCAAAACCAAGAGAATAATTTTTTTCTTTTTGATGTTACTTTCTTTAAAATGTTTATTAGCCCCAAATGACTATTCAGAAGATCAGAAAATACAGATATATAAAAGTAAGACATATTGCAGGGGTGGAGGGGAGTGGGTGGACGTGAAAGAGGGTATAGAAGGGATAAAAGATGATGGAAAAAAATAAAATAAAAATAAATGATATAAAAAGTCAGACAAAAGATGTCTGTAATTCACCAGCCAGATGACAAAACTGCTAAAAAATTTTGTATATATTCTTTACAACCATTTTAAACTTACAAATAAAAGAATACTATACAAGTTTGAACTCTAGTAGATTTTGAATCCTTGATGGTATGAGATTGAAAATAAACTGAACTAAGATTTGTAATTTGACCTGCACTAAGCAATTGATGGTTCATCCACTGTACTGATGTTAAAATGAGAACATTGGTTGGTGATCGATTATTGGTTGATTTTATTTTACAGCAACATAAGGCAAATCACATATCTTTGTTGAGGTTATGGTTTCTCATGTCCCTGCTGCCAGTCATCCTAAGAATGGTCAGTCCTGAAGCATGAAACTGAAGGCAAGCTGAGGTGAAGCAAAAGGTTTTGCCTTTTTTTTTTTTTAAACACTAGAAATACCTGGAGTCTAAACTCTGAAGAATAGGATTAGGATTCCAGGGCATTTCCAGCAAATTAATAGCTGTGGTTACATAGAGAATGCTGGAAGCAAACTAGCCCAGTTAAGGACCAAGGATATACCCTGAGCAGTAGAAATTCTGTTATTCTGCATGTGCTGTTTCCCTCTCACTATTCCCAAAACTAATAAAAATGATATTCCATGGAAATTACAGCCTGCTTCCTGAGGAATAGTGGGAAAATAAGGGTACAGGTTCATTAGATACTTGAGACAAAATTAAATGACCAGTAAATACAACTAGAGAGCTTGACAGAGCCAAAATAACCGGTAAGTAAATGCAGTTAAAATATATCTGGTATCTGGTTAGTAACTTAAATTCAATAGTACCAGAAAGTGAGTAAACTGTAGCAGACAATGGCACCTTTTCAGAAGTGTAGACTTAATTTACCTGCACCGTGTGATTTATAAACTTATATGTGGCAGTAACTTAACAAATGACCTTTAAAAGATAAAATCTTCTCTAGATGTTTGATTTTTATCAAGATAATCCTTTGAGAACAAACCTTCATAAACAATAGGTGGCCATATTTATATGTCTGACTTCATTGTTGACTGTTGCTCACAGATTTTGCAGAGGGTGGGAGTTTCTGTGGTTAGTAGCTCCCCACATGGTCTTTCCACGTTGACTTCAGTGCTGCTGCTGCTGCTTTTGCTTGTTGTATGATTTATCTTCTGATGGAATCTGCATTTCTTCAGTTTAAATCTATCTTGTTAATGCTTCCTTGCTCTACTAGTGGAAAGTAGGTTTGAGATTTGCTGAGTCTCAAAAGGCATTTTTATGGGTCAATTATTTTAACTTAATATCTTTGATGACAGGAATTAACATGGAACATTTAAATAGCTAAGTTTTTCCTCTACATTTGCTGCTAGTCTCTGAAATGTTTCTGATTGTGTGTATCACATGCTAGATTGTGGGAAGGGGATGTTTCAACTTACTGTAAAAACAAATTAAATCTTTCCATTCCTAAAGTTAGTTTTATTTTATTGTTGTTTAACAGATTCAAGTGGAAATTTTCTCTGTCAATTACTTTTTGTTTCTTAAGAATACCTTTCTCACAGAATTAAGCTAAGAACCTCTTTAGTCTTTTTCTAAGCATTTTGTATTCATGAATATGAAGTAAAAATATTTTTAGATTTTTTTTTTAATCTTCACCTGAGGATATGCTTTCAATAATTTCTAGAGAGAGTGAAAAAGAGAAAGAGAGAAACATCATTATGAGGGAGAAACATTGATCCGTTGCCTCCATGCATGCCCCTATGGGGAATCAAACCCGCAATCTAGGTATATACCTTGATGTGGAATCAAACCTGCAATGTTTTGGTGAATGGGATGACACTCCAGCCAATGGAGCCACCTGACCAGGGCAAAAATATTTTTGGTTTCTATAGCACCAAAATTCTGTCGGAACTTTTCATACATCAAGGTAACTTTTGTTTTATAAGTTGTGTACAAGGATTGAATTAAGTGTACACTAGTATTTAAATATTCATGTACACTAATATTTATTTTTTAAATTAATTAATTTTTAAATTACAGGTGTCCCTCCTTTTTCCCCACTGACACCCTCTTCCTCCCCTCTCTCCCTCTACTCCCCACCTTCACACCACTGTTGTGTCCATTGGTAATGCATACATGCATAAAAGTTCTTTGGTTTATCTCTTTCCTTCCCCACCCCCCTGATGTTTGTCAGTCTGATCCCTACTTCTATGTCTCTGGGTCTATTTTGTTCATCAGCTTTTTCTGTTCATTACATTCCACAAATAAGTGAAATCATGTGGTATTTGTCTTTCTCTGATTGTCTTATTTCACTTAGCATAATACCCTCCAGGTCCCTCCATGTCATTTCAAAGGGTAAGAGATTTTTCTTTATCACAGCTGCATAGTATTCCATTGTATATATGTTCTACAGCTTTTTTATCCACTCTTCTATGGATGGACACTTGAGTTGTTTCCAGATCTTAGCTATTGTAAATAGTGCTGCTATGAATATAGGGGTGCTTATACTCTTTCTGTTTGGTGTTTCAGGCTTCTTATGATATATTCCTAGGAGTGGAATTACTGGGAAAATGGCAGTTCAATATTTAATTTTTTTGAGGAAACACCATATTGTTTTCCATAGTGGCTTCACCAGTCTGCATTCTCACCAGTAGTGTGCTAGAGTCCCCTTTTCTCCACACTCTCACCAGCACTTGTTGCTTGATTATTTGTTGGTGGCAGCCATTCTGGCAGTTGTTTTTTTGTTTGTTTGTTTTAAATCCTCACCCAAGGATAATTTCCCATTTATCTTCAGATAGAGTGGGAGGGAGGAAGGGGGAGAGAGAGAGAGAGAGAGAGAGAGAGAGAGAGAGAGAGAGAGAGAGAGAGACACATCGATGTGAGAGAGACTCGTCGATTTATTGCCTCTCGCACAACCCCAACCAGTACTGGGACAAACCACAACCAAGGTATGTGTCCTTGACAGGAATTGAACCCTCAACTCCTTGGTTCGTGGACCAATGCTCTAACCACTGAGAAACCAGCCAGGACCTAGCAGTCATTTTAATTTGCATCTCTCTGATGATTAGTAATGTTGAGCAATTTTCTTTTTAAGCATTTTTCCAATGTCTCTTGGCCATTTGTATTCCCTGTTTGGAGAAGTGTTATTCAGGTCCTCTACCCATTTTTAAATTGGATTGTTTGTCTTCCTTTTGTTGAGTTGTATGAGTATTCTATATATTTTGGAAATTAACCCCTTATCCAGTGTAATATTGGCAAATATGTTCTCCCATACAGTGGGTTCCCTTTTCATTATGATGCTCATTTCTTTTGCTTTGCAACGGCATTTTTAGTTTGATGTAGTCCCATGTATTAATTTTTTCTTTGTTTCTCTTGCCCTAGGTGATGTATCAGTAAAAATTCTGCTATGTGTGATGTCTGAGATCTTGCTGCCAACATTTTCTTCTAGGATTTTTATGGTTTGATGAGTTCTGTTTAAATCTTTTATCCATTTTGAGTTTATTCTTGTGTATGGTGTAAATTGGTGGTCTAGTTTAAGTTTTTTGCATGTACCTGCCCAATTTTCCCAACACATTTTATTGAAGAGACTGTCTTTGCTCCATCATATGCTTTGGCCTTCTTTGTCAAATATTAATTGAGCATAATGACTTAGGTCAATTTCTGGGGTGTCTGTTTGGTTTCAATGATCTGTATACTTGTTCTTGTGCCAGTACCAGACTGTTGTGATTACAATGGCTTTGTAGTATATCCTGAAATCTGGAATTGTGATCCCTCTAACTTTGTTTTTCCTTTTCAAGAATGTTGTGTTTATTTGGGGTCTTTTTTGTTCCGTATATACTTTGGGGTATTTGTTCTAGATCTGTAAAATATGCCATTGGTATTTTAGTAGGTATTGCATTGAATCTATAGAGTGCTTTGGATAGTAGGGACATTTTAATAATGATGATTCTTGTGATCCATGAACACAGTATATGCTTCCATATTTTTGTATCTTCCTCTCTTTATTTTTTGAATTTCTTATAGTTTTTTTTGAGAACACATCTTTTACCTCCTTAGTTACATTTATTCCTAGGTACTTTAATTCTTTTGTTGCAATGGTAAATGGGATTTTTTTTTTTTTTAGTTTTTCTTTCTGTGTGTTCATTACTGGTGTATAAAAATGCCAGCGATTTATGGATGTTGATTTTGTGTCCTGGAACCTTGCTAAATTCATTTATTAAATTCAGAAGTTTTTTAGTGGAGTCTTCAGGGTTTTATATATACAATATCATGTCATCTGTGAATAATGACAGTTTCACTTCCTCCTTTCCAATTTAGATACCTTTTATTTTATTTTCTGATTGCTGTGACTAAGACTTCCAGTACTATGTGAAATAAGATTGGTGAAAGCCGACATCCCTGTCTTGTTCCTCTTCTTAAGGGCAATGCTTTTGGTTTTTGCCCATTGAGTATGATGTTGGCTGTAGGTTTGTCATATATGGCTTTTATTATGTTGAGGAATGATCCTTCTATTCCCACTTTGCTGAGAGTTTCTATCATAAATAGGGGCTAGATTTTGTCAAATGCTTTTTCAGCATCTATAGATATGACCATATGATTTCTATATTTTTTTTATTTGTGTGGTGTATCACACTTATTGATTGGTAAATATTGTACCAGCTTTGCATCATTGGGATAAATCTCACTTGGTCATGGTGTATAATTTGTTTAATATATTACTGGATCCAATTTGTTGAGGATTTTGTCTTCTATGTTTATCAGGAATATTGGCCTGTAATTTTATTTATTTGTAGTGTTTTTATCTGTTTGTTTTTTTTTTTGTTTGTTTGTTTGTTTTTAATTAGGATTATGCTGGACTCATAAAAAGAGCTGGGAAGTCTTTCTTCCTCACGAATTTTTTGGAATAGTTTGAGGAAAATGGGTGTTAGTTCTTCTTTCAATGTTTGATAAAACTCTCCTGTGAAGCTGCCTGGACCAGGGCTTTTGTTTGCTGGGAGTTTATTGATTACTGCTTCTATTTCCTTAGTTGTTATTGTTCTGTTCAAGTTTTCTGACTCTTCCTGGTTGAGTTTTGGAAAATTATATGATTCTAGAAATTTGTCCATTTTGCCTACGTTTCAAATTAGTTGGCGTATCATTGTTCATAGTATTTTCTTACAATCCTTTGTATTTTGTGATGTAGGTTGTCACTTCATCTCTTTTGTTTCTGATTTTATTAATTTGGATCCTCTTTCTTTGTTTCTTGGTGATTCTGGCTAAAGGTTGATCAATCTTATTTATCTTTTCAAAGAACCAGTTCTTTGTTTCATTGATCTTTTGCATTGTTTTTTTTTAAGACTCTGTCATTTATTTCAACTCTGATCTTTATTATTTCCTTTCTTCTACTAACTCTGTTTTTTTCTATTTGTTCTCTTTGTAATTTTTTAAGTTGTAGGGTTAGATAGTTTATTAGAACCTTTTCATTGTTGTTGTTGAGGTGGTCATGTGTTGTTATGAACTTCCCTCTCAGGACTGTTTTTGCTGTATCCCATAGATTTTGTGTTGTTGTGTGTTCATTTTCATTAGTTTTCAGCAAGTTCTTGATTTCTTTCTTGAGCTAATTGGTAATACATTCATTGTTTAATAACATGCTATTTAGTTTCCATGTGTTTGCATGTGTTGGAGTTTTTTATTGTAATTGATTGCTAGTTTTATGCCATTGTGATCTATGAAGATGCTCAATATGATTTAAATCTTCTTGAACTTTTAGAGACTTAGTTTGTGTCCTAACATGTAGTCTATCTTTGAGAATGTCCCATGTGCACTTGAGAAAAATGTATATTCTATAGCTTTAGGATGAAATGTTCTGTAAATATCAATTAAATCCATCTGCTCTAGTGTATTGTTTAGGGTCTCTGTTTCATTGTTATTTTTTTGTCTAGAAGATCTATCCAGTGATGTAAGTAGGGTGTTAAAGTTCCCTACTATGATTCCATTGCTGTGGATCTCATCCTTGAAGTCCTCCAGAAGTTTTTAAAATATATTTTGGTGCTCCTATATTTGGTACATATATGTTTACCAGGGTTATATCCTATTGTTGGATTGATCCTTTAAATATTATGTAGTGAACTTCTTTGTCTCTTAATATGGCCTTCATTTTAAAGTCTATCTTATCAGATTTGAGTATTGCTCCACCAGCTATTCTTGTTTCCTTTTGCATGGAAAACTTTTTCTGTCCCTTCACTTCCTTCCAGTGTGACTCTTTTGTTCTGAGGTGGATCTCTTGTAGAGAGCATGTATATGGGTCATGCTTTCTTATACATTCAGCTACCCTATGTCTTTTGATTGGAACAGCCATTTACATTTAAGGTTATTATTGATAGGTACTTATTTTTTGCCACTTTTATTCATTATGCTTGTGTTCCTCTATTTCTTCCTTTTCTTACAATAATATCTTTAGTAGCATTTCTTGCAGTGTTGCTTTGTTAGTAGTAAATTCCTTTAGCCTTATTTTTTTTTGTCTAAGAAACTCTGTTTCACCTTCAATTTTGAATGATAGCTTTGCTGGATAGAACAGTCTTTTTTGAGACCCTTGGTTTTCATTACTTTGTGTATTTCATGTGACTCCCTTCTGGCCTGCATTATTTATGTTGAGAAGTCAGCTGACAGTCTAATGGGGTCTTCCTTGTAGGTAACTTTCTGTCTCTCTTTTGCTGCCTTTAAGATTCTTTCTTTGTCTCTAACATTTGCCATTTTAATTATGATATGTTTAGATGTGGGTCTTTTGGAGTTCATCTTGGTTGGGACTCTGTGTTTCCTAGAATTGTGTGAATTTTTCCTTCATCGGGTTAGGGAAGTTTTCTGTCATTATTTTTCTTTTTTTTTTTTTTTTTTAGTTTTTATTTATTTATTTTTTTGTTACAGATATTTTACCTTTTTACCCCATTGGCACCCCCCACCCCACCCCCCCTCCACCCTGTCCCCAGCTTAGTTGTCCATGTCCTTTGGTCATGCATACATGCATATAAGTTCTGTGGTTAATCTCTTCCCACCCCCCCACCCCCCATCCCCTCTTCTGAGGGATGTCAGTCTGTGCCCTACTTCCATGTGTCTGGGTCTACTGTATTCCTCAGACTGTTATGTTCATTATATTCCGTATATAAGTGAGATCATGTGGTATTTGTCTTTTTCTGCTTGGCTTCTTTCACTTAGGATAATACTTTTCAGGTCCCTCCATGTCGTCTCAAAGGATAAGAGATCTTTCTTTCTTACCGCTGCATAGTATTCCATTGTGTATATGTACCACAGCTTTTTGATCCATTCGTCTACTGGTGGACACTTGGGCTGTTTCCAGATCTTAGCTATTGTAAATAGTGCTGCTATGAACATGGGGGTACATATATTCTTCCTGATTGGTGTTTCAGGCTTCTTAGGGTATATTCCCAGCAGTGGGATAACTGGGTCAAATGGAAGTTCAATTTTTAATTTTTTGAGGTAGCACCATATTGTTTTCCATAGCGGCTGCACCAGTCTGCATTCCCACCAGCAGTGTATTAGAGTCCCCTTTTCTCCACACCCTCGCCAACACTTGTTGTTTGATGATTTGTTGATGGCTGCCATTCTGACAGGTGTGAGGTGATACCTCATTGTTGTTTTAATTTGCACCTCTCTGATGATTAGTGATGTTGAGCATTTCTACATATGTCTCTTGGCCATTTGTATGTCCTGTTTGGAGAGGTGTCTATTCAACTCCTCTGCCCATTTTTTAATTGGGTTCTTTGTCTTCCTTTTGTGGAGTTATATGAGCACTCTGTATATATTGGAAATTAACCCCTTATCTGATACATCATTGGCAATGATGTTCTCCCATATAGTGGGTTGCCTTTCCATTTTGATGATTGTTTCTTTTGCTGTGCAGAAGCTTTTGAGTTTGATGTAGTCCCATGTGTTCATTTTCTCCTTTATTTCTGTTGCGTTAGGTGATGTATCAGTGAAAATTCTGCTCCGTATGATATTCGCAATTTTGTTGCCTACATTTTCTTCTAGAATTTTGATGGATTCACGGGTCACATTTAAGTCTTTTATCCATTTTGAGTTTATTTTTGTGTATGGTGTAAGTTGATGGTCTAGTTTCATTTTTTCGCATGTAGCTGTCCAATTTTCCCAACACCATTTATTAAAGAGGCTGTCTTTACTCCACTGTATGCTCTTGCCACCTTTGTCAAATATTAATTGAGCGTATTGCCTTGGGTCCATTTCTGGGTTTTCAGTTCTGTTCCACTGGTCTATATGCCTGTTCTTGTGCCAGTACCAGGCTGTTTTGGTTACAGTCGCTTTGTAGTATAACCTGATATCTGGTATTGTGATCCCTCCAACTTTGTTCTTCTTTTTCAAGATTGCTGTGGCTATTCAGGGTCTTTTTTGGTTCCATATGAACTTTTGAAGTATTTGTTCTAGTTCTATGAAATATGTCGTTGGTATTTTGATGGGGATTGCATGGAATCTATAGATTGCTTTGGGTAGTATGGACATTTTAATTATGTTAATTCTTCCAATCCATGAACAGGGTATGTGCTTCCACTTTTTTATATCTTCCTCTATTTCTTTTTTCAATAACCTGTAGTTTTCTGCAAATAGGTCCTTTACTTCTTTGGTTAAGTTTATTCCTAGGTATCGTAATTTTTTTGGAGCGATGGTAAATGGGATTGTTTTTTCAGTTTCTCTTTCTGTGAGTTCATCATTGATGTACAAGAATGCCGTCGATTTCTTGACGTTAATTTTGTATACTGCTACTTTGCCAAATTCACTTATTAAGTCTAATAGATTTTTGATGGAGTCTTTAGGGTTTTCTATGTACAATATCATGTCATCTGCAAATAATGACAGTTTCACTTCCTCCTTTCCAATTTGGATCCCTTTTATTTTTTCTTCGTGTCTGATTGCTGTGGCTAAGACTTCCAGTACAATGTTAAATAAGAGTGGCGAAAGTGGACATCCCTGTCTTGTTCCTGTTCTTAATGGAAGTGATTTTAGTTTCTGTCCATTGAGTATGATGTTGGCTGTAGGTCTTTCATATATGGCCTTTATTATGTTGAGATATGATCCCTCTATTCCTACATTGCTGAGCGTTTTTATCAGAAATGGATGCTGGATTTTGTCGAATGCTTTTTCAGCATCTATTGATATGATCATGTGGTTTTTATTCTTCATTTTGTTTATGTGGTGTATCACGTTTATTGATTTGCGAATATTGTACCAGCCTTGCATCCCTGGAATGAATCCCACTTGGTCATGGTGAATAATTTTTTTGATGTATTTCTGGATCCGATATGCTAGTATTTTGTTCAGGATTTTGGCGTCTATGTTCATCAGGGATATTGGCCTGTAGTTTTCTTTCTTCGTAGTGTCTTTTTCTGGTTTTGGAATTAGAATTATGCTGGCCTCATAGAACGTGTTTGGAAGTCTTCCTTCTTCTTGAATTTTTTGAAATAGTTTGAGGAGAATGGGTGTTAGTTCTTTTTTGAATGTTCGGTAAAACTCCCCTGTGAAACCATCTGGGCCTGGGCTTTTGTTTGCTGGGAGAGTCTTGATTACCTCTTCAATTTCCTTAGTTGTTATTGGTCTGTTCAAGTTTTCTATCTCTTCCGCGAATAGTTTTGGGAGACTGTGTGTTTCTAGAAATTTGTACATTTCGCTTAGATTGTCGAATTTGTTGCCATATAGTTGTTCATAGTAGTTGTTAACGATTTTTTGTATTTCCGTGGTGTTGGTTGTTACTTCTCCTCTTTCATTTCTGATTTTGTGTATTTGGGTTCTCTCTCTTTGTTTCTTGGTGAGTCTAGCTAAGGGTCCATCAATCTTGTTTATCTTTTCGAAAAACCAGCTCTTTGTTTCATTGATCCTTTGAATTGTTTTTTTGGTCTCTATGTCATTTATTTCTGCTCTGATCTTTACTATTTCCTTCCTTCTACTTGCTCTGGGGTTTTCTTTTTGTTTGCTTTCTAATTCTTTAAGTTGTGAGGTTAGACAGTCAATTAGAAATTTTTCTTGTTTTTTGAGGTAGGCCTGTAGTGCTATGAACTTCCCTCTCAGAACTGCTTTTGCTGCATCCCATAGATTTTGTGTTGTTGTGTGTTCATTTTCATTGGTTTCCAGGAAGTTTTAATTTCTTCCTTGATCTCCTCGGTGACCCATTCATTGTTTAATAACATGCTATTTAGCCTCCATGTGTTGAAATGTCTTTGCATGTTCTTGTTGCAATTGATTTCTAGTTACATGCCATTGTGATCTGAGAAGATGCTTAATATGATTTCAATCTTCTTGAACTTGTAGAGATTTAGTTTGTGTCCTATCATGTGGTCTATCTTTGAGAATGTCCCATGTGCACTGGAGAAGAATGTGTATTCTGTAGTTTTGGGGTGTAATTCTCTGTAGATATCTATTAAATCCATTTGGTCTAGTGCTTCATTTAGAGTCTCTGTTTCCTTGCTAATTTTTTGCCTAGAGGATCTATCCAGTGCTGTCAACGGGGTGTTGAAGTCCCCTGCTATGATTGTATTGTTGTCGATTTCTCCTTGGAAGTCCTCCAGAAGATTTTTAATATATTTTGGTGCTCCTATATTGGGTGCATATATGTTTATCAAGGTTATATCTTCCTGTTGGATAGATCCTTTCAATATTATGTAGTGGCCGTCTTTGTCTCTAGTTATGGTCTTCATTTTGAAATCTATTTTATCAGATATGAGAATTGCTACCCCAGCTTTTTTTTGCTTTCCATTTGCTTGAAAAATTTTTTTCCATCCCTTCACTTTCAACCTATGTGAGTCTTTTGTTGAGAGGTGGGTCTCTTGTAAACAACATATAGATGAGTCATGCTTTCTTATCCAATCAGCTACTCTGTGTCTCTTTATGGGAGCATTCAATCCATTTACGTTTAAGGTGATTATTGATATGTACTTATTTATTGCCCTTTTTGTTTAGTGTGGTTCTATTTTTCTTCCCATTTCTACTGCTAATTACAGCAGTCCTTTTAACATTTCTTGCAGTGCTGGTTTGGTGCTAATGTATTCCCTTAGCTTTTTTTTGTCTGGGAAGCTCTTTATTTGATCTTCTATTTTGAATGATAGCCTTGCTGGGTAGAGTAGTCTTGGATTCAGATTCTTGTTTTTCATGACTTTGATTACTTCATGCCATTCTCTTCTGGCCTGTAGTGTTTCTTGTGAGAAGTCAGCTGAGAGCCTTATGGGGTTCCCTTTGTAGGTAACCTGTTGCTTATCTCTTGCTGCTTTTAGGATTCTCTCTTTGTCTTTAATTTGTGGCATTTTAATTACTATGTGTCTTGGTGTGGGCCTGTTTGGGTTCCTCTTACTTGGGACTCTCTGTGCTTCTTGAACTTGAATGCCTTCTTCCTTCACCAAATTAGGGAAGTTTTCTCTCACTATTTTTTTGAATATATTCTTTATCCCTTGCTCCTTTTCTTCTTCTTCGGGGACTCCTATGATGCGAATATTATTACGTTTCCAGTTGTCCCATAGTTCTCTTAAGCTGTCTTCCTGTTTTTTAATAGTTTTTTCTTTTTGTTTTTCTGATTGGTTGATTTTTTCTACCCTGTCTTCTAATTCACTGATCCGGTCCTCAGCTTCCCCTACTCTGCTTTTTAAACCTTCCAATGTGTTTTTCATTTCGGATATGTCATTTTTTATCTCTTTTTGTTGGCTTTTAATTTCCATTTGGCTTATTTTCAGTGTCTCTATGTCCTTACTCATGCTGTTGAGCTTCCTCAAGATCATGGCTCTGAATTCTAGCTCTGTTAACATGCCTAATTGCTCCACATTGATCTCATCTTCGGTGGAGGTGTCTTGCTCTTTCATTTGGCTTCTGTTTCTGTGTTTCACCATTTTAGCTATCACTGTGGGCTTTGGAGCCTGTCAAGTTCTCCCTGTGGGTGTTGGTGTTCTGCTGTTTGTGGCTCCCTCTCCTGTGTTTAGATGAGCGAGGGAGGACCCGCGTTGAACACCACTGTCAAGTCTTACTTTCCTGGTTAAAGTTGCCAGCCCAGGAAACGTACTGTTATCCTCTAGCTTTTTGCCTGGAGGCTAGCAGTCTAGGTTAATTGATGAGTTTTGGGTTGTCAGTTGATTGAAAAACTCCCTCTGGTGCTCAGCCAAGGGGCTTTCCCCAGGGTGGGGCAGATGCTCGTTGTTAGTGAGCCTCAATTAGCACTTCAATGGCCCACAGGTGGGGTTGGATCTCCGAGGGAGGGGCTGCTGCCTCTCCTCAGAGCCCTGGGAAGGAGCAATGTGGCCACCGTCCTGAGTGGCTGCACTCAGCCAAAGCTCTGAGCGCCCTCCAAACCCCGAGTGTCCCCACACAGCTCCAGTCCAGTCCGCCCTCCCTCCGCCGGAGCCCAAGGTGAGTGGCTGTGGCTGTTTCAGCCTCTGTCCCGGCTGCGCTGCGGGGCCGCCTGGGAGTGTGACCCGCGGGCGCCGCTTACAGCTAAGGCCGCCGCCTAGCTGCCGACCGAGGGCTCCCAGCCCCGTCTCGCGCCTTCGCAAGCCTACCGGGATGGAGTCAGTGTCCCTCGTTGTATGGTCCTCGCAAGCTGCTTTTCTGTTGGTTTTTCCTGTCGATTTGTCTGTGTTATAGTTGTAATTCCAGTTTGGTTCTGGGAGACGGTCTGTGTAGCTCCGTTCACTCCGCCGCCATTTTTCGGTCCTCCTCTGTCATTATTTTTCAAAAACACGTTCTCTATTACTTTCTCCAGTTCTTCTCCTTCTGTTACCCCTATGATGTGAATGTTGTTATGTTTCATATTGTCCCAAAACATTTTTAAACTCTCCCCCTCCTTTTTAATTTTTTTTTCCATTTGCTGCTCTAATTGGGTGTTATATTCTACCTTGTCTTCCCCAGGCACTTTGGCTAGCCCCAGTCAAAGTTCTTTCAGTGAATACCCAGCTGCTCAGATTTACTGCGGTGTGATCTGCTCAGGCCCCTCCTTAGATGTGCCATTCTGCTTTGTGACCTCTCTGGTTCCCACAATCAGGTGAACTTTCCAGGCTGATGTTAAAACCACATACTGACTTTTAGCCTGGGATAGTGCTGAGTTCCCCTGATGGGCTGAATCAGCTCTGATTCTCACTGTCCAATGCAACATAGGTTCCTCTTCCCTTCTCTGTTGCTCTTATTTGGGGATCCCTGTGTGGAGTTGAGTTCTCCCACTCTCAGGTACAGGAGCTGCACTGCCACAACTTCCCTTAATCTTTCCAGCTGTGCTGCACAGCTGCGTGAGTTCACTCACCCACTTCATGTCTTCCCCTGTCCCCTCTTCATGCTCCCCATTTGCAGTATTTTCAATCAGCTATTTTCATGTGGTTTTTCAATTTGAATGTTTTGCAGTTTAGCCTCACATCTGGTTCTGTGCTTGGAGTAAGTGGATGGAACTTCCTTAGGCTTCAGCCATCTTGCCTCCCTCTATACTAACATTTAAATATTTGTCTTCTCCTAAGGCCTAAGATAGCCCATTGTTTCTACTACTAGATCTCCAAATTTGGCTTACAACCTAGTTACCTGGAAGATACTGAGTTCCACTCTGAGTTTCTGATTTAGTAGGTCTGGGGAGGGGACAAGAATTTACCTTTCTAACAAGAAATTTTAGGTAATGCTGATTCATCTTGCCTGCGGATCCCACTTGAAGAACCACTGGTTTAATCATTCAGACAAATGTTCTTCATAGGGTGTGCCGGGATACTGGAATGTTTCTGTAGCCAATAGAGCCAGATGAGGTCCTCTCATAGATGCTTTAATTCTAAGTCCTTTGGTCTTATATCTTTATTTAATTCATAATGTTTAAAATCCTGGCCCAGGTGATGGTGGAGATGGCTGATGCTATTAGCCTGAAATCAGCTATTGGAAAATAGGCAGAGGTAGAAGTGTTTGTTAATTTGGCATTGAACAAGTTTAGTTAGAAATCCAGGTGAAGGTGTGTTAAAGACAAATTGAAATTGTGGTGCAAGAACAGGGTTGCAAAGGGAAGCAAAATTAATGACTTATTGATGACCTAGTGATAGACACCTTCATTGCCTCATTTCATTTAACCCACACAAATCTCCTGAGGGAAGGCAATAATATTATTATTTTTATAGAAAAGGAAAGAAACTGAGATTCAGAATGGTTAAATAATTTGTAATTATCTAGTATCAAATATGAACCCAGTTGGTCTGTTTCTGAAGTCTATTATAACTCTGGATGATAGAGTTTGGGAAGGGAGGTGGGCACAGTGTCATACACTGCAAAGGGGTCCGGTAACATGAAAGCTAAGAAAAGG
Source organism: Molossus molossus (assembly GCF_014108415.1). Taxonomy (NCBI): domain Eukaryota; kingdom Metazoa; phylum Chordata; class Mammalia; order Chiroptera; family Molossidae; genus Molossus; species Molossus molossus. The sequence goes on along the minus strand of NW_023425344.1, from coordinate 104,971,101 downwards.
CCGATGAGATTTGCTGTCTGAAAAGAAAGCCTTTAGTATTTTGGTCAGGGGCATGAGTCCCCCAGCTGTAGAGGGCAAGATGCAAGAGGCAAAAAGTGAAAATTCACTTTTTGAAAAGATTGGTTTTAAAAAGAAAAAGACAAGAGAATGATACCACGAGAATTTAGGTATTCCCTAATATAGCCACCTGTTAAAAGACTGAATGTTTGTGTTACACCCAAATTTATATGTTTGAGCCCTAACCCCCAACATGATAGTATTTGGAGGTGAGACCTTCAAGAAGTAATTCGGTTTTGATTAGGTCATGGAGGTGAGGCCCACATGATGGGACTGGTGTCCTTATAAGAAGAGAAAGAGAAAGAGATCTCTCTCTTTCTCCATGTGCAAGCACCCAGAAAAGACCGTGTGAGCTCACAGTGAGAAGGTGACCATCTACAGGCCAGGAAAAAGACCTCACCAGAACCAGACCCTGTGGTCACACTGATCTCACACTTCCAGCCTCAAGAAAAACTATGAGAAAATAAGTGTTTGTTGTTTAAGACACTCAATTTACAGTATTTTGTTTATGGCAGCCCAAGCTGACTGAGGCAGCACCCACGCAAATTGGTGAGTTATTTATTCAGGCATGGTCCATTAAAAGGTTGTTCCAAGGTTTTTGAATACATTGAATTGGTGTCTCTTGATGTTTTTTCCCATCCTTGCTTCTGTTGGAACACTTACAAACAAGCAAGGTATTCCTGTCTTGGCAGGACTCTCCTGCCAAATATGCTTAATTATGTAACTGGGTGAGGTGTGCACTGCCTGTTACATAAGAACCAGTTTTTCTATCATTTATCAAGCTGGATTGGGCTACTTCTCTTTTGCCTGTGTGTATGTGATAGGTGGAGTGGTGCAGGTGGTGTTAAAAGCATTACTTGAATGACTTTCAGTCTTAGGTTGAGCTTCAGAACTGATGAGCTAAAGTTCTTAACACTTAACACCAAAGAAATCAACTCCATTATATTTAAGTCTTTAAAGTGTTTAGAGAACTACCTCCAAATAAATGAACTATTATGTTATTGATTCATATGGGTCAGTCCATTCATATAAAAAAGACGGTACAAAATGTTATTTCACTTCTGCTATGAACTCACAATTTTATCTTTTGATTTGAAGTTACAGTGGAGATAACTATATATTTTTTTCTATAGCATGACTAAAAAAAAAAATTCTTAATTTATTGTTGAACACCCCAAAATTTAGCAGGTAGAGCCAAGAGAATGAACAGCATATCAAACATGAAACTACTGGGACTCAAATTCTTTTTAGAACCTGAAGGAATATAAAATAACTAACACATTATAAACATACTAGTTAGTATCTAAGAGAAAATTATATTGCTGACATTACATGATTTCTGTGAATTGAAATAGCTAAGTTTCCAAAACTGCTAGTAATTCTTGGTGAAGGTAAGTATGAAGAGTATGTGAAGCCATACTCTTTTGATTTTTCAGTAATATGAGAACTCAAACTTCTCCCAGGTCAGCCCAGGTGAGGTGAAATTTAGCAGCTATCTACACAAGATTAGAAAACCACTGGCAGCTTCAAATATATAGTTTTTTACAGGCACTATTCTTTTCTTCCTAAGTCACCTGAAAGAAATCACAAATATTAGAACAATGCCTTGGGTTATACAATGAATAGGTGAATTACACCCCCTGACCACCTGAACATACTACTAATATATATTTATATGTATGTGACTATAATCTTTCATGCCTCAGTTTGCTCATCTGTAAAATGGGGATAATATAGTACCCACCTTATAGAGTAGTTATGAGGATTAAATATTAATGCATGCGCAGTCCTTAGAACTATACTTGTCAGAGTAATCCCCAATTAAAGTAACACATTTGTTACCTAGAAGGGACAATGGAATAGGCCATCTTCTCTGAATGAGAGTATAAAAAAAAAAGTAGAAAAGAAAAAAAAAGTAGGGTTGATTCAACCAGGTAACTTTGGCAGTGAAAGGCGGATTGTATAGCATTGGTGGGGAAGAAGCTGCGCAGGAGGGCACATCATGATTGAGATGGATCCTGTTTGTTCAGGAGGGCACTGCTTGTGGGGACAGTATCTCCAAGTGGGTGGCCAGGGTTAGCAGGGGCAATGCTTAGACTTCCCTTTCTGGGAGCTGTGTGTTTGCTTTGGGCGGTTGTCACCTTTGAGCCCAAGATCCAGCTTGGGCAGCCTTTGAAGGAAGCCATTTTCTCCCACCACTCAGGGGCTCTCCTCTTCCATGCACTCCACTTTTTTCCTTAGGGGAAAAGAACACGTTGCTTAGTTTCTTAAGCATGTATGGACAGATAACTTTTCTTAACAGGGCTCTCTAATTAAGGAATCACAAAAAGCCTCCTCTAGATTTATATATAAAATGTTGCCATGGTGAATGTTTCCTGTTTGCGCGCTTGTCATTTGCCTGGTGCAGCCTGCTGCTGAGCATCCTCCAATGGCTGCATCATGCCAAGCTTGGGCCGGCCTGGTGAGGGAGAGAGGGGAGCGGGAGGAACCAGTTATAACTCTCGGCAGTCTTGTTGATGGCTTTGTGGTTTTACTATTACTGGGAAAGTCACCAGCCTCCCCAGGACTCCATTCCCTTCTCATGTAAAATGAGGAGGCAGGGCCAGTCTCTCAACACTTTCATGCTGTGATGTCTTATTTGACTGATGTGACCCTACCCATGAAGAAGTTGACTGACCCTAGGGCTTGTATGTTTCTTACATATTGATCACAAAAGCATTTCGACAGAACCCCCTTTCACTCAATAGCAATCTTAAAGATATTGGCTCTACTGACCTGGAAGCTGCTTTTACAGTTCACTTTCCCTTGGGCTCCATTCCCTCTAGTCTGATCCCCACCCCCACTTTCACTGTACTTGAAGCAAACTGAGCTGCTGTTCACTTCAAGGAGTTCTCAAAATTGAAACCAGTTCATGAGAAAAATTCCTGGGCTCAAAAACTTCATGGAATTGGAAGGTTTTAATTCCAGCCTGGGTAGAAGCAGACTGGCCAGGGTGGAGCTATTGTAAATGAGTGTGTCTATAACTCTTCTGTCATTGGCAACTGCTGGTGTAATAACTGTTCAATAATACTTTGAAGTGGGTTATTTTCCAGACATGTTCATGGTAACACTTTTCTGGGCAGCTAGCAGCAGTGGAGTGAAGGCATGCGAAGAAAATTATTCATATGGGGCTATGATGTTGCTGTAAAATTGCAAAATTGGATTTCTGAGGTATTTTAGGAATCACAGAATGACCAGCAAAAAGAATTAATGCTGACTTCATCAGTGCCTGGGAATCTGTAGGGTGAGTGTAAAGAGTTCACGGGTATTATGTCTGACACAGATAGGATTTACTCTTTGCATATTTTTAGCCATCAGCCATTTAAATGTCCAGATATTATACATACGGAGAATGTGAACTTGTAATGTTTGGATCAAAGGTTATGTAAATTATTTTGGAACTGCTTGTGTGTGGCATTGTCCAATATACTTTTTACCTGACTTCATTATGTTATTAATAGAGTTTCAGCTGCTTCAAATGCTCTTTGAGATGAAAAGGGAAGATATCTAAATACATAACTAAATTGCATATTGTGTTCAATAAATATTTTAAGTGAAAATGTCCCCTTGTTTGTGAGAGCAGCTCATAGACGCTCTTGAGCAAATTTGTTTAAAATGTCCTATTTCTATTTTATCATTCTGGTTTGAGAACCTAGGAGATTTAAGTCATATCTAAATGAACAAAACAAGAAATTTTCTTAATGCATTCGATGTCTTTACCTCAGTTAATTAGGATTGATTGCTGTCAAGGAGCTAAAATCTAAAATATTTGGGGATGCTAAAATCTAAAATATTTCACACACACATACAATGACTTAAAGCTAGTAAGGGTTTGTTTACTAATAAGCCAAGCTGTCTCAGATGTGCCCTCTCTTTTTTAGTTATTTATTTAAATTATAAAATATCACAGACCTAGATAAATGTAGATGACAGTATAATGAGTACTCAATATACCAGTCACCTGGTATAATAAGATCATTAACACAGTTGAAGTTCCCGTGAAACCCTATCATGATTCCCCTCCCCTGTCCTTCCCAGTTTTTATACTTTTACTAGGTACATACATAGCCTTAAAAGTTATGGTATTTTTACCCGGTTGGTGTGGCTCAGTGGCTGAGCATCAACCCATGCACCAAGAGGTCGCCAATTTGATTCTCATTCAGGACACATGCCCAGGTTGTGGACGCCATCTCCAGTGTGGGAAGTGCAGGAGGCGGCCAACTGATGTTCTCTCTCATTGATGTTTCTATCTCTCTCTCCTTCTCCTTTCCTCTCTCTCCAAAATCAATAAAGGAAAAAACAAAGTTATGGTGTTTTTGGCATATCTTTAATTTGTATATAGATTATATCATACTGCACATAGCCTTCTTCAAAACTTTTTTGTTTATTAACAATATATATTTGACATATAACCATGTCGACAGATGTAGCTCTATTTTGTTCACTTTCACTGATGATTGGTATTTTATTAGGTAAGTAGACAAACAAATTCAGATGTTCTATTGATTGGTTGTTAGCGATTTTTTTTTCAGTTTCAAAAAACATTGTATTAAACATTCTTTATAATTTTCCCACACTTCTTCTGCAAGAATCTCTTTAGGAATATACATAGATATAGGAGTGAAATTGTTGGGTCATAGTGTACATACATCTTTACCAAGACTAGCTATGGCCAAATTGTCCTTTAAAGTGATTGTGTCAGAAGGTGCCAGTTTTCCCTAAGAGTGTTGCTGTTGCTCCACTTTCTCACTGAAACTTATCATCAGAATTTTTCATTTTTACCAATCTGATGAGTATGAAATATTTTACCTTATGATTTTAATAGACATTTTCCCAATTGCTACTGAAGTCCAGCAACTTTTTATATATTTGTTAGTCATTAAAATTTTTTTGCTCATTTCTCAGAACAATTCAGAATTATATCTTTTGTTCATTTTTAAAGGTTATTTATCTTGTTAGTGATTTATGGGAATTCTTTATAATATTTAGCCACTAATATTTATTTCTCCTAGGCTGTTTTTTTTTTAATGTTATCTTTTAATCAGCAAATAATTTGTTAATTAATTTTGAAGTATTTTCTTTAATACATTTTTTCATACCCTGGGATAATAAAGTTTTCCATACCCTGGGATCATAAAGTCATTTTCTAAAAATTTTACTTAAATATTTATAAGTTTTTTCCCCTCATTCAGCTGTTAATATATCTGCAATAGAATTTTGCAAATGATATAAGATAGTGATCTAATTTTATTTTAATTTTGATACAGAGACAAATTATTCTAGTAAAATGTATTGAATGAAATTTTCTATGCTGGGAATGAATGAATTTCTATTAGTCTGTTTGGGTTTATTTTGCTTCTTGAGGGATCAGGTTATTATATACTCTGGAAAACCTTAAGGTATCATCTCTGAATATTTTCTTTTCTGAATTCTTTTCATTTTTTCCCCCTGGAACTCATATTAGAAATATGTTGGATATTCTAATTCTATCTTCCAAATTTCTTGACTTCTTTTCATATTTTTCACATCCTTTTTTCTTATTTTGCTTTCTGTCCAATTTTCTCAGATTTTTCTCTTTCACTAATTTTTTTTCAGCTATATCTAATAAGCTAACATTTACACTGTTTTAATTTAAATGACTATTTTTATTTATGTAACTTATATTTTATTCTTTTTCAAATCTATTTTATCATTTTCTTCATGTGTTCAGTTTTTATTTTGTCTTTATTTCAGCATACTTGATTCTTGTCTCCTATACTTTTACTATCTGAAGTTCTGCCATCTGTTGACTACTTGATTTTTAGTAGAGTTTTCTTATTTATTTGTAAGCTTTGGATTGTGAATTCATATTAAGTGGGACTTATTGTTGGGAATCTTGTACAATCTCCAGAGCCATTTCTAATCTCCTACTGCCAAGTACATTTCCGGCCTGGCAGAATTATTTTTGCTCAGCCATCTCCATCCAGACAATGGTACAGACTCATTATGCTACATTTTTTTTGGGGAGATTATTATTTCTCCATCCCAAGACTAGGCAACGATGCCCAGTCTTCCATTTTGGGGTGGCATTTTATTTTTTTCCCAGCATACACTTTGCAGATGGGTAAAACCTTCACTAACCTCTTTTGACTCAGGAGCCTCACTTCTATCTCCTTTTCCTCAAAAGGGCTCTAGGCCTTATTCATTACTCATATGGTGATTAAGAACCTAACCTTTTGGTTGTGAAGACATGCAAAACACTAAAGAACTGTCTAGTATTATCAGTTTATTCTTATTTTTTTAGTTTAAGCCCCCCCCCCCCCTTTTCTTTTTGCCACTGTAAATTTCTCTTGTCTTATTTCCTTTAATTTTATATCAGGAACATCTTCAGGTTTCTCCCACTCCCAAACTGCCAGAAAGGGAAGTCTGTTTGTTTAACTCTTAAAGCTTAGGCTATTCAGATAAGGAAGCATTTTTGGTTAGAAAGAAAATTAATTAATAGTAATGAAGCCTAACAATTATAGAGTATAATATAAATTTGTTTACTTCAAAAATTGGTATTGTGCTTTTGCTTGCCTTAAATTTTATTTTCCGGAAAATAATTTACTCTTCACTGAAAATGTTTTTACTCTTTCAACAGTTGGTATCTACTACCTTTGTGACAGCACAGGCTACCCTTAATATTTCAGTGTATTCACTACTCACCCATTTCTCTTTGGGGCAAAAGATAGTCTAAACAATGTTTGAGTTGGAAAGATAATAATCAATGCTGTGCATATCTTCCATATGACAAATGTATCCTTTAAACAAAATACAAAGAGATTAAATCATGCTGGAATTTTGACAATGTTGTCATGAACTGCTGCCCGTTACAAGCAATTAGCTCCATTCTTTTTTCTTTTTCTTGTTTTTAACCAGATGTTCATCTTAATGGAGCTCAAAGGTCTCACATCTGAATCTGATTTGATATTTTTTTACAAGTAATTATGACTCAAGGGAAGACTCAATAGATATATCTACAATAATACGTATGAATACATCCATTTTGCTCTGTTAGAAACAGTATCCTATTTGTAACATCCTTCTAGAAAATTAATTTTCCTAGTTTGGCAAACTTAGTATACTTGGCAAGAGAACACATAAGAACACCTCTTTGAATATATGATTTGGTAGAAAGATAAAAAATATGGTAGGTAAGAGTATGGTGCCCTTCATTTAGATACACCTCTCCTGAAAGGTTACTGCAATAAACTTTGAAGTAAAGTGTTTATTTGAAAAGCAATAATAAAAATTAAAAAATAATTCTGCCCTGGCTGGTGTGGCTCAGTTGTTTGGAGCATTGACATCTCACATCAAAAGGTCATGGGTTTAATTCCTGGTCAGGGCACATATTTAGGTTGTGGGTTTGATCCCCATCAGGGTGGAGAAGGCAACCAATTGATGTTTCTCTCACATAGATGTTTCTCTCTCTTTCTCTCTTTTTCCCTACCCTTCTCTCTAAGAAATCAATGAACATGTCCTTGGGTAAGGATGAAAAAAAAAAAGAAGAGAACAAGAAAGAGAGGAGAGAAAGGAAGGAAGGAAGGAAGGAAGGAAGGAAGGAAGGAAGGAAGGAAGGAAGGAAGGAAGGAAGGGAGGGAGGGAGGGAGGGAGGGAGGGAGGGAGGGAGGGAGGAAGGAATCACTTATATTCATTGAATTGCATTTCATATGCCACTGAAACGGTCACTGGTCCTTCACAGCCTTGCGATAAAAAACAATTCAAATTGTATAACTGTACCAGAAGGTTTCTATGTCCTTACCTTAGATACCTAAGGAACCTTTAGGTATAAGGATCAAGTAACCATAACTATTCTGTCAGCCAAAAGAGATAATAGGAAGACTGTTTTTATTCCTTTTTTCTAAATTTTTTTCTTTTTCTTTTTTAAAATTATTTTTTGTTACAGATGTTTCTTCTTTTCTCCCCATTGACACCCTCCTCCCCACCCTCCCCACCACGTCCCCAGCTTTGTTCTCCATGTCGATCGATTATGCGTACATGCATATAAGTTCTGTGGTTTTTCTCTTCCCTTCCCTTCCACCCCTTCTTAGGATTGTCATTCTGTACCCTACTTCCACGTCTCTGGGACTACCCTGTTCCTCAAACTGTTATATTCATTATATTCCACAAATAAGTGAGATCATGTGGTATTTGTCTTTTTCTGTTTGGCTTGTTTCACTTAGGATGACACTTTCCAGGTCCCTCCATGTCATCTCAAAGGATAAGAGATCTTTCTTTCTTACCGCTGCATAGTACTCCATTGTGTATATGTACCACAGCTTTTTATCCATTCATCTACTGATGGACACTTGGGCTGTTTCCAGATCTTAGCTATTGTAATAGTGCTGCTATAAACATGCAGGTATGTATATTCTTCCTGATTGGTGTTTCAGACTTCTTAGAATATATTCCTAGAAGTGGGATCACTGGGTCAAATTGTAATTCAATTTTTAATTTTTTGAGGTAACACCATAGTATTTTCTATAATGGCTGCACCAGTCTGCATTTCCACCAGCAGTGTACTAGAGTCCCTTTTTCTCCACATCCTCTCCAACACTTGTTGTTTGATGATTTGTTGATGGCGACCATTCTGACAGGTGTGAGGTGATACCTCATTGTTGTTTTAATTTGCATCTTTCTGATGATTAGTGATGTTGAGCATTTCTTCATATGTCTCTTGGCCATTTTATGTCCTGTTTGGAGAGGTGTCAATTTAGGTCCTCTGCCCATTTTTTTAATTGAGTTCTTTGTCTTTCTTTTGTTGAGTTATATGAGCACTCTATGTATTTAGAAAATTAACCCCTTATCTGATCTATCATTGGTAATTATGCTCTCCCATACAGTGGGTTCCCTTTCCATTTGATGGTTGTTTCTTTTGCTGTGCAGAAGCTTTTGAGTTTGATGTAGTCCCATGTGTTCATTTTCTTTGTTTCTGTTGCCTTAGGGGATGTATCAGTGAAAATTTTGCTGCATATGATTTCCAAAATTTTGTTTTCTACATTTTTTCCTAGGATTTTTATGGATTCATAAGTCACATTTAAGTCTTTTATTCATTTTTAGTTTATTCCTGTGTATGGTGTAAGTTGATGGTCTAATTTCATTTTTTTTGCATTAGCGGTCCAGTTTTCCCACCACCATTTATTAAAGAGGCTGTCTTTACTCCATTGTATATGCTCTTGCTAACTTTGTTGAATTTTAATTGAGCATAAAGATTTGGGTCCATTTCTGGATTCTCTGTTCTATTCCATTGATCTATGTGCCTGTCCTGTGTCAGTACCGGGCTGTTTTGATTACAGTGGCTTTGTAGTATAACCTAATATCTAGTATTGTTATCCCACCTACTTGTCCTTCTTTTTCAAGATTGTTGTGGCTATGTGGGGTGCTTTTTGGATCCATGTGAACTTTTGAAGTATTTGTTCTAGTTCTGTGAAATATGTCGTTGGTATTTTGAGGGGAATTGCATTTAATCTATAGATTGCATTTAGTAGTATGAACATTTTAATGATGTTAATTCTTTCAATCCGTAAACAAGGTATGTGCTTCCACTTTTTTTATATCTTCCTCTATTTCTTTTTTCAATGTCCTGTAATTTTCTGTGCTTCTCTGGTTCTGTTTACTTCTAGGTATCTTAATTTTTTATTGCCACAATGGTAAATGGGATTGTTTTCTTAGTTTCTCTTTCTGTGAGTTCATCATTGGTGTATAAGAATGCTGTCGAGTTCTTGAAGTTAATTTTCTGTCCTGCTACTTTGCCAAATTTATTTATTAAGTCTAGTAGATTTTTGAAGGAGTCTTTAGGGTTTTCTATGTATAATATCATGTCATCTGAGAATAATGACAGTTTTGCTTCATCCTTCCAAATTTGGATCCCTTTAATTTTTTCTTCATTCTGATTGCTGCGGCTAAGACTTCTAACACTATGTTAAATAAGAGTGGTGAAAGTGGGCATCCCTGTCTTGTTCCCGTTCTTAAGGGAAATGCTTTTTATTTTTGCCCATTAAGTAGGATGTTGGCTGTAGGTCATTCATATATGGCCTTTATTATGTCAAGATATGATACCTCTATTCCCACATTGCTAAGCGTTTTTATCAGAAATGGGTGCTGGATTTTGTTGAATTCTTTTTCAGCATCTATTGACATGATCATGTGGTTTTTATCTTTTATTTTGTTTATGTGGTGTATCACATTTATTGACTTGCAAATATTGTACCAGCCTTGCATCCCTGAGATGAATCCCACTTGGTCATGGTGAGTAATTTTTTTTGATGTATTGCTGGATCTGATTTGCTAGTATTTTGTTTAGGATTTTGGCATCTATGTTCATCAGGGATATTGGTCTGTAGTTTTCTCTTTCTTTGTAGTGTCTTTTTCTTGTTTTGAAATTAAAATTATGCTGGCCTCATAAAATGAGTTTGGAAGACTTTCTTCTTCTTGAATTTTTTGAAATAGTTTGAGGAAAATTGGTGTTAGTTCTTCTTGGAATGTTCGGTAAAACTCCCTCGTGAAGCTTTCTGGGCTTGGGCTTTTATTTGCTGGGAGAGTTTGGATCACATCAACTTCTTCTGTTCTTATTGGTCTATTGAAGTTTTCTATCTCTCCCTGGTCCAGTTTTGGGAGAGTATGTGTTTCTAGAAATTTGTCCATTTCACTTAGATTGTCAAATTTATTGCCATATAATTGTTCATAGTATTTGTTAATGATCCTTTGTATTCCAGTGGTGTCAATTATTACTTCTCCTCTTTCATTTCTGATTTTGTGTATTTGGGTTCTCGCTCTATGTTTCTTGGCGAGTCTAGCTAAGGGTCCATTAATCTTGTTTATCTTTTTGAAAAACCAGCTCTTTGTTTCATTGATCCTTTGAATTTTTTTTTTGTTGTTGTCTTCATGTAATTTATTTCTGCTCTGATCTTTACTATTTCCTTCCTTCTACTTGCTCTGGGATTTTCTTTTTGTTTGCTTTCTAGTTCTTTAAGTTGTGAGGTTAAATAGCTTATTAGAAATTTGTGTTTCGTTTCTTGAGGTAGGCCTATAGTGCTATGAATTTCCCTCTCAGAACTGCTTTTGCTGCATCCCATAGATTTTGGGTTGTTGTGTATTTTCATTGGTTTCCAGGGAGTTTTTAGTTTCTTCCTTGATCTCCTCAGTACCCATTCATTGTTTAATAACATGCTATTTAGCCTCCATGTGTTCCAATGTCTTTGCATGTTCTTGTTGCAATTGATTTCTAGTTTCATGCCATTGTGATCTGAGAAGATGCTTGATATGATTTCAATCTTCTTGAACTTGTAGAGACTTACTTTGTTTCCTAATATGTGGTCTCTCTTTGAGAATATTCATGTGCACTTGAGAAGAATGTGAATTCTGCTGTTTGGGGGTGTAATTCTCTGTAGATATCTATTAAATTCATTTGGTCTAATGCTTAATTTAGAGTCTATTTTTTCCTGTTAATTTTTTGTCTAAAGGTTCTATCCAGTGATGTCAGGGGTGTGTTGAAGTCCCCTGCTATGACTGTATTGCTGTCAATTTCTCCTTTGAAGTCCTTCATAAGATTTTAAATATATTTTGGTTCTCCTATATTGGGTGCATATATGTTTACCAAGGTTATATCTTTCTGTTGGGTAGATCCTTTCAATATTATGTAGTGGCCTTCTTTTTCTCTATTTATGGCCTTCGTTTTGAAATCTATTTTATCAGATACGAGTATTGCTACCCCAGCTTTTTTTTCCCCTTTCCTTTTGCTTGAAAGGTTTTTTTTCCATCTCTTCACTTTCAACCTATGTGAGTCTTTTGTTGTGAGGTGGTCTCTTGTAAACAACATATAGATGAGTCAAGTTTTCTTATCCAATCAACTATCTGTTTCTTTTTATATGAGCATTCAATCCATTTACATTTAAGGTGATTATTGTAATGTACTTATTTATTGCCATTTTTGTTTAGTGTGGTTCTATTTTTCTTCCTATTTTTTCTACTAATTACAACAGTCCTTTTAACATTTCTTGCAGTGCTGTTTTGGTGCTAATGTATTCCCTTAGCCTTTTTTTTTTGTCAGGGAAGGTCTTCATTTTGGCCTTCTATTTTGAATGATAGCCTTGCAGGATAGAGTAGTCTTGGATTCAGATCCTTGTTTTTCATGACCTTGATTACTTCATGCCATTTCTTTCTGGCCTGTAGTGTTTCTGTTGAGAAGTCAGCTGAGAGCCTTATGAGGGTTCCTTTGTAGTTAACTTGTTGCTTATCTGTTGTTGCCTTTAGGATTCTCTCTTTGTCTTTCATTTTTGACATTTGAATTACTATGTGTCTTTGTGTGGGCTTGTTTGGGTTCTTCTTACTTGGGGCTCTCTGTGCTTCTTGAACTTGACTGCCTTCTTCCTTCACCAAATTAAGGAAGTTTTCTGTCACTATTTCTTCAAATATATTCTCTAACCCTTGCTCATTTTATTCTTCTTTGGGGACTTCAATGATGTGAATGTTATTACATTTCCAGTTATCCCACAGTTCTCTTAAGCTGTCTTCCTGTTTTTTAATTGTTTTTTCCTTTTGGTTTTTGGATTGGTTTACTTTTTCTTCCCTGTCTGAGAAGACATCAGAAGAAACATTGCTAAGAGAAATATCAAAGATTTTACTTCCAATGTTATTTCTAGGAGCTTTATGGTTTCTAGTCTTGCATTTAAGTCTTCTTTCCCTTTTGAGTTTTTTCTTTTTGTTGATGTTGTTGAAAGTATCACAGATTGCCCCCCTTTTCCCCATTGACTCCTTCTTCACTGCTCCCACTCCCTCCTGCTTTCCTTGCCTAATGTATGTGTCCACTGGGCATGCATACATGCATGTAAGTTCTTTGGTTTATCTCTTCCCACCCCTCCCACCCAATGCTTCTGAGGTTTGTTAGTCTGTTTCCTACTTCCATGGATCTAGTTTGGTTGACAGCTTATTTTGTTCATCATGTTTCATAAATAAGTGAGATCATGTGATACTTGTCTTTCTCTGACTGGCTTATTTTGCTCAGCATTATATTCTCCAGGTTTGTCCATATCATCACAAAGGGTAAAAGATCTTTCTTTATTACAGCTTCATAGTACTCCATTGTGTATATGTACCACTGCTTTTTTATCCATTCATCTACTGATGGGCACTTGGGCGCTTTCCAGATCTTAGCTATTGTTAAGTAGTGCTGCTATAAACATAGGGGTGCATATATTCTTTGTGATTGATGTTTCAAGCTTCTTAAGATATATTCCAAGAAGTGGGATCATTGGTTCAAATGGCAGTTCCATTTAAAATTTTTGAAGTAATATCATGTTGTTTTTTGTAGTGGCTGCACCAGTCTACATTCCAACCAGCAGTGTACTAGAGTCCCCTTTTCTCCACATAATTGACAGCACTTGTGGTTTGAGGATTTGTTGATGGCCACCATTTTGGCAGGTGTAAGCTGATATTTTAATTATTTTAATTTGCATCTCTCTGATGATTAGAGCTGTTGAGCATTTTTTCATATGTCTTCTGAACATTTGTATGTCCCTTTTTAAAAAGTGTCTCTTCAGGTCCTCTGCCCAGTCTTTAGTTGGGTCATTTATCTTCTTTTTGTAGAGTTGTATGAGTATTCTATATATTTTGCATATTAACTGCTTATTTAATGTATCATTGGTAAATATGTTCTCCCAGAGAGTGGGTTTCCTTTTCATGTTGATGCTGTTTTTTTGTTTGTTTGTTTGTTTTTTGTTTTGCCATGCAGAAGCATTTTAGTTTTGTATAGTCCCAAGAATTAATTTTTTTTCTTTGTTTCTCTTGCCCTAGGTGATATATCAGTGAAAATTCTGCTACATATGATGCCTGATATTTTTTTGTCTACATTTTCTTCTAGGATTTTTATGGTTTCACAGGTCACATTTAAGTCTTTTATCCATTTTGAGTTTATTCTTGTGTATGTTGTAAGCTGGTGGTCTAGTTTTATTTTTTTTGCATGTAGCTGTTTAATTTTCCCAGGACCATTTATTTAAGAGACTGTCTTTTCTTCATTGTATGCTCTTGCCTCCTTTGTCAAATATTAATTGTGCATACTGTCTTCATTCAATTTCTGGATTCTCTATTCTGTTTCATTGATTTATATGCTTGTTCTTGTGCCAGTATCAGGCTGTTTTGATTATTATGGCTTTTTAGTATAATTTAATATCTGTATTTTGATCCCTTTTACTTTGTTCTTTCTTTCTTCAAGATTGCTGTGGCTACTTGGGTATTTTTTTGGTTCCTCATAAACTTTTGGAGTATTTGTTCTAGATATGTGAAATACACCATTGGTACTTTAATAGGGATTGCATTGAATCTGTAGATTGCTTTTGGCAGTATGGACATTTTAATGATGTGGATTTTTCCAATCCATTAACATGGTATATGTTTCCACTTTTTTATATTTTCCTCTATTTCTTATGTTAATGTCCTAAAGTTTTCTGAGAACAGGTCTTTTAACTCCTTGGTTAGGTTTATTCCTAGGTATTTTTGTTGTTGTTGCAATGGTAAATGGGATATATATATATATATATATATATATATATATATATATATTAGTTTCCCTTTCTGAGAGTTTATTATTAATGTATAAGAATGCCATTGAGCTCTGGCTGGTTTGTCTCAGCAGTTAGAGCATTGGTCTGTGGTCCAGAGGGACCCAGGTTTGGTTCCTGCTAAGGGCACATACTTTGGTTGCAGTTTGTCCCCAGCCCTGGTTGGGTCGTGTGGGAAGCAGCCACTCAATGTATCCCTTTCACATTGATGTCTCTCTCTCTCTCTCTCTTTTCTTCTCTCTCCCTCCCACTCTATCTGAACAAAAAATGGAAAAATGTCCTTGGTGAGGATAAAGAAAAAGAATGCCATTGACTTCTGGATGTTATTTTTGTAATCTGCTACTTTGCCAAATTTATTTATTAAATCTAGTAGAATTTGATGGAGTCTTTAGGGTTTTCTATGTACAATATCATGTCATCTGCAAATAATGACAGTTTCACTTACTCATTTCCAATTTGGATACCTTTTATTTATTTTTCTTGTCTGATTGCTATAGCTAGGACTTCCAGTACTATGTTGAATAAGAGTGGTGAAAGCAAACATTCCTGTCTTGTTCCTGTTCTTAAGGGGAATGCTTTTAGTTTTTGCCCACTGAGTATAAGGTAGGCTGTGGGTTTTTCATATATGGCCTTTATTATGTTGACATACAATCCCTCTATTTCTACTTTGCTGAGTGTTTTTATCATAAATGGTTGCTGAATTTTGTCAAATGCCTTTTCAGTGTCTATTGATATGATTATATGATTTTTATCTTTCCTTTTGTTTCTGTGGTGTATCACATTTATTGATTTGTGAATATTGTACCAGCCTTGCATCCTTGGAATGAATCTTACTTGGTCATGGTGAATATATTTTTTAATGTATTGCTGGATCTGATTTGCTAATATTTTGTTGAGGATTTTGGCATCTCTGTTCATCAGGGATATTAGCTTGTAATTTTCTTTCTTTGTAGTGTCTTCATCTGGCTTTGGAATTAGGATTGTGCTGGCCTCATAAGAAGAAATTTGAAGTCTTCTTCCCCCTTGACATGTTTGGAATAGTTTGGGTAGAATGGGTGTTAGTTTTTCTTTGAATGTTCAGAAAACTCCCCTGTGAAGCCATCTGGTCCTGACCTTTTGTTTTTTTAATTTATTTTTGTGTTTATTGTGAGAATGTGGTCTAGTTTCATTTTTTGGATATATCTTTCTAATTTTTTCAACACCATTTATTTAATAGACTCTCTTTACCCCATTTTATGTTCTTGTTTCCTTTTGTGAAATAGTAATTGACTATATAGATGTGGGTTTATTTCTGGGCTCTTTATTCTATTACATTGATCTATATGTTTGTTCACATGCCAGTGCCATGCTCCTGATTACTATAGCCTTATAGTATAGTTTGATATCAGGTAGTGTGACTTTATTCTTGTTTCTCAAGATTGCTGTGGTTATTTGGATCTTTTGTGGTCCACATAAATTTCTGGATTGTTTAGTTATTAGTGAAATATGTCATTGGTATTTTGATATTAATTCTTCCTTTCCTTGATCATGGTATGTGCTTCTTTTTTTTTTGTATCTTCTTCAATTTTTTTATTCAGTGTTTTATAATTTTCTGAGTACATTCTTTTTTAACCTCCTTGGTTAAATTTATTCCCGGGTATTTTATTTATTTTTTGATGCAACCGTGAATGAGATTGTTTTCTTAGTTTCCCTTTTTGATAATCATTATTGGTGTAGAAAAATGTAACTGAGCCCTGGCCAGTTTGGCTCAGTAGTTAAAACCTCTGCCTGTAGTCCAGAGAGACCCAGGTTCGGTTCCCGCTAAGGCCATGTACCTAGGCTGCAGTTTATCCTCGGCCCCGGTTGGGGTTGTGCAGGAAGTGGCCACTCGATGTATCCCTTTCAAATTGATGTCTCTCTCTCTCTCTCTCTCTCTCTCTCTCTCTCTATATATATATATATATATATATATATATATATATATATCTCCCCCTCTATCTGAACAAAAATGGAAAAATATCTTCAGGTGAGGATAAAAAAAAAATGCAACTGATTTTTGAATATTTATTTGGTATCCTGCTACTTTACTAAATTTATTTATTGGTTCTAGTAGTCTTATGATGGAATCTTTAGGGTTCTTTCTCCTCCTATTGTTCCCTCTATTCCTACTTTGCTGAGAGTTTTTATCATAAATAGGTGCTGGATTTTGTCAAATACTTTTCTGCATCTATTGATATGATCATGTGAATTTATTCTTCATTTTGTATATGTGATGTATCATGTTAATTGATTCACAGATATTGCATCCCAGGAACAAATTGCAATTGATCATGGTGTATGATCTATTAAATGTAGTGCTGAATTTGGTTTGCTAATATTTTGTTGAGGATTTTAGCATCTATGTTCATCAGAGATATTGGCCTGTAATTTTCTTTCTTGATAGTGTCTTTATCTGGTTTCAGAATTAGGATAATTTCTGCCTCATAAATTGAGCTTGGGAGTCTTTCCTCCTCTTGAATTTTTTGAAGTAGTTTGAGAAGGATAGGTATTATTATTTTTAAATATCTGGGAAAATTCAGCTATAAAGCCATTTGGACCAAAACTTTTATTTATTTATTTATTTATTTATTTATTTATTTATTTATTTATTTCTTCAATATTGTTTGTTGTAATTGGTCTGTTCAGATTTTCTGTGTCTTCTTGATTCAGTTTTATACTATAATATGTTTCTAGGAATTGTATTTCTTCTAGATTGTTTAATTTATTGACATATAACTGTTCATAATATTTTCTTATAAAGTAGGAAGTCTGTTTTAAGGTCACTATGACCTTGATGCAAGCTGGAGCATAAGCAATCACCACATCACTTTTACATGGACCCAAACTATTGTGAGGTGGCCGAGAAACCACAATGACACCCCTTGAAAAAGTCAAAAGGGCAGATATCCATAATTGCATTGTTGTGATATTTCTGACATCTCTCCCCCAATGCCTAAGATGTTCATTGAAACCCAAAAGCCAAGGGAGATAGAAAAATCTATGGGATTATTTCCCTTCTTCAATGGTTACATTGACTAACAGGGCTAAGAAGCTACCATGTTTCTGAGAATTGCATTTGTGATTTGACTTCATAAATCATCAATGAATGAATGATTCACTTAAAAACCCTTAATGAGAGTTTACTAAGTGCTTAGGTTCAAGTGACAAAAGCAATTAAAAAGTAGTTTTTGCTCCAAAGGAATTCACAGGGTGGTGCATGAGGCAGAGGGGTCACTAAGTCAGTTCAATAGTATATGATGAGAGTAATGTTGACTGAAGGAGGGTCACAGATCCTATGGTGGGAGTGTGGGGGAGAGAGTGCAAAAGAGTTTCTAGAAGAGGTGACCTCTGACTTGAATAAAAAAGAATTGTGGTGTTAGCTAATGCTATGGTGATAATTACTTTGCAATATATAAGTGTATCAAATCATCACATCATGCACCTTAAACTTACACAATGTTATGTCAATTATATCTCAATTTTTTAAAAGTCATTTCTTATTTTTCGATTAATGTTGACATATAATATTACATTAGTTTTGGGTGTACAACCTAGTGATTTGACATTATATAACTTAACTAAGAGGTCCTCCTGATAAATCTCATATTCATCTGACACCATACATATTTAGTAGAATTTTATTGACTATATTCCCTATGTTGTACTTTACATTCCCATGACTATTCTGTAACTACCAATTTGTACTTCTTAATCCCTTCACCTTTTCCACTCATCCTCCAACATCCTTCCATCTGGCAACTATCAAAATATTCTGCATATCTATGAGTTTGCTTCTGTTCTGCTGGTTTGTTTGTTTATTTATTTATTTTTAATTCAATTGCTTATAGATATGTATTTATTGCCATTTTATTGTTCATATTATTATATATATTTTATTATTCTTAAAGAAGGACCTTTTACATTTCATGTAATACTTGTTTGGAGGTGATAAACTCTAGGTTTTTCTTGTCTGGGAAGCTCTTTATCTATCCTTTGACTCTAAATGATAACTTTACTAGTTAGAGTAATCTTAATTGTAGAGTCTTGCTTTTATCATCTTGAATATTTCTTGCCAATCTCTTCTGGTTAGCAAAATTTCTGTTGAGCAATCAGCTGTCAGTTTTATGGGAACACCCTTGAAGGTCATTAACTGCTTTTCCCTTGTTGGTTTAAGATTCTCTCTTAGAATTGCATCAAAGGAGTGGTGGCATGAAAGAACCCTTTGGTGTCTGCCCTGCAATTTCAAAAAGTTTAACAGCTAAAACTCAACAAAGGATTTCCTGCTCAACATACAGGCACACCTGGAGATCCGTGCATTGAATCATCTAAAGGTGGGAAAGTGGGAACAAACATGGCAGAGGGCGGGAGAAGAGAGGAGGGGTCAGATTTGTCGTGGATGCAACCTTGCAGCTAGGAGCTCTTGGGGGGCTCAGCCCAGAGAAGAAAGGAAGCTGGCAGTGGCTGGTGCTTCCTTCAGCTCGGAGGAGCAGAAAGGGTGGGCACTCTTGCAGGAATGAACAGTGAGAACTGAGGCTGAGTCAAGAGATCTGAGCAAGGACACAGTACAGGGTTTGGGAAGTTGGTATTTCAGACACACACACACACACACACACACACACACACACACACACACACACACACAAAGCCACAGAGCCCTGTCATCCTGTAGACTCCCAAAACTTGCTTCCTGTTATCCTTGGTGTTGGGTTGCAAAGTACATTATCTGCAAACCCAAGAACCATCACTTCAGAATCACTATTTACCTTGAGCAAAGGCTGCACTCTGTGACTGATCCCCAGTTGGGGCACATGGAGGAAGACTTCACGAAGGTCTGAGGTTACCATTACCAAGAGGGCAAAACAAAGAAGGTGGGTAGATTTCCCAGACAACCCACTTCTAAGCATCCCAGCTATATTGAGAACAGCTGAAGAGGTCAGCTTTGGGATTTCACAAAGCTAAAAATCTTGTGATTTAGCACCATCTACTGGAAAACAATAGAAATACCTCTTTGTAGTAATCTGCTAAAGACGTGCCACTAATACATAGAAGCCTAGACCGAGAATGAGCCCATCAAATACCACGAATAACCAAAGTAGCAAGGCTGCTCAGAAAGAAAATGAAAAATCTCTAAACCACAAACTTAAACACATGAAAATATGTGATGTAAAAGCAGAGACTGAAGATTGCAGTTCTGAAATACTCAACAGGATGTGAGGAAATACAGACAGGCAATTTAATGTACTCAAAAAACAAATTAATAAACAAAATGAGTACTTTATCAAAGAGATTGAAACTTTAGTAAAGAACCAAACATAAAACCTGGAGATAAAAAATTTGGTAAAAGAGATCAGAAATGAACTAGCCAGCATGGGAAATAAAGCAAACAAGATGGGGGAAAATGATATTAAAGATAGGAATCTAGAAATGATGTAAAGAGAAGAAGAGAGAGACCTGAGCATAAAAAAAAATGAATGAATGAATGAATGAATGCATAAATAAATTAATAAATAAGCAAGTTCTATGTGAACTATCTAACTCTATCAAAATAAGTAATATTAGAATAACAGGCATACCAAAAGAAGAGAGGGAGAAAGGAACAGAGAGACTACTCAAAAAAAATAGTGGATGAGACCCTCCCAAACCTATGAAAAAATTAGATGCTTTAATTCGAGAAGCAAACAGAACACCTAGTTACCTCACTCTAAAGACCCTTCCTCCAAGGTACATTGTATTAAAGCTGTAAAAAATTAATGACCAAGAAAGAATTCTCAAGGCAGCCAGGACAAAGAAGAAAGTGACCTATAAAGAGAAGCCCATCAGGCTATCTTTAGACTTCTCAGCAGAAACTCTACAAGCAAGAAGTGAGTGGAATCAAATATTCAAATGACTGAAAGAGAGAAATTACCAGCCAAGAATAATATATCCAGCAAAGTTATTCTTAAATATTAAATAGAAATAAAGACTTTTCCAGACATCAGAAGCTGAGGGAATTCACCACCAGGAGACTTCCACTGCAGGAAATACTCAAGCCAGTTATTCTACCAGAAACAAAGAACAAAAGGTCACAATCATACTAGTAAGATCACACACACACACACACAAAAACGTACAGAATAAACAGGGATAATTTGTGACACAAAAACATAGAAGAGGGCAAAGGTAGAGATCAGATACATTCAAAAGATGAAAAACTACTGTATATATGAAACTTTCATTAACATAAACTTAATGGTAACCATACATAAAAAATACCAAACTGAGACACATAGCTCAAAAAGTAGGAAAGAAGTGTGGAATGCCATCAAACAAAAACAACAGACAGAAACACAAAGGTGAATAACAAGTGGAGGCATAGAGCTACCAGAAAACAAAACATAAAATGGCTATAAGAAATCTTCCTACACATTAATTACCCTAAATATAAATGGACTGAATTCACCAGTAAAGAGAAACAGAATAGCAGATTGAATAAAAAAACAAACAAACAAAAAAAAAAAACTCCATCAAATGCTTCCTTTAGGTAACATATCTAAGCTGCAGAGACAAAGGTAGATTCAAAGTGAAAGGGTAGAAAATGATTCTCCAAAAACATAGCATCCACAGAAACGCAGGTGTAGCTATACTTGTATTTGACAAAATAGATTTCAAGATAACATAGGTAATAACAGAACAACATGGACATTTTATAATGATAAAGGGAACACTACATCAAGAAGACATAACACTTCTCAATACATATGCACTCAACCAGGAAGTACCAAAATACATAAAGCAACTACTAACAGATCTAAAGGGAGAAACAGACCAAAACAAAGTCGTAGTTGGGAACCTTAATACTTTATTGACAACTCTACAAAGATCATCCAGACAAAATCAACAAAGATGTATTGTCCTTACATGGTATGTTAGACCAAATGGACATAATTGACATTTACAGAGCCTTTTATCTCAGAACATCAGATTATAAATTCTTCTCCAGTGGAATATTCTCAAGAATAGACCATATGTTGGGTCACAAAACTAGCAACAAATACAAGAAGATTGAAATTATACCAAAAATATTCTCTGACCACAGAGAATTTTGAAATTAGAAATCAACTGCAAAAAGCAAGTAAAGAAACCCACAAATATGTGGAGATGAAACAACATACTTCTAAACAATGACCGAGTCAAAGAAGAAATAAAAGGTGAGACAAAAAGATATGTAGAGACAAATGAGACTGACTATATGACATCAGAACTTTTGGGATGCAGGGGAAGCAGTAATGAGAAGAGAGTTTATATTATTACAGGCCTATCTCAAGAAACAAGAGAAATCTCAAGAAAACAACCTTACATTATATCTTAAAGAACTAGAAAAAGAACAAAAGGAACCCAAAGTCAGCAGAATAAAGAAAATGATAAAAATTAGAGCAGACTTGAATGAAATAGAGAACAACAACAACAGAAAACTATACAAAAAATTAATACAACAAAGAGATGGTTCCTTGAAAAAATTAACAAAATTGACAAACTCATGGCTAGTCTCACTAAGGGAAAAAGGAAACACTTATATAAACAAAATCAGAAATTAAAGAGGAGAACTTACCACAGACATCACAGATATACAAAGGATCATACTAGAATACTATGAAAGACTATATGCCACCAAATTCAATAACCTTGAAGAAATGGATAAGTTCCTAGAAATATATAATCTTCCTAGACTGAATTATGAACAACTGGAATCTAAATAGACCCTGATTAGTAGTGAGTAAATTAAAACAACAATAAAAAAAATTTCTTAAAACCCAAGAAAACAAAACCTCAGAAAAATAAAAGTCTAGAACCAGATGTCTTCACTAGTGAATTCTAATAAACACTCAAATATTTGAAACCTATCCTTTTCAAACTCTTCCAAAAAAAATTGAAGAGAAGGCAATGTTTCCTAACACATTTTATGAGGCCAACATAACCCCGACACCATAATCTGGCAAGAATAACACACACACACACACACACACACACACACACACACACACGAAAACTATAGACCAATATCTCTGATGAATACAGATGCAAAAATCCTAACAAAATACTGGAAAATTGAATTCAACAATACAATAAAAACATAATGTATCACAATCAAGTGGGGTTTATTCCAGGGGCACAAGGATGGTTCAAAATATATAAATCAATCAATGCAATACACCATATTAATAAAAAAAAGGTTACAAATTATATAATTTTTATCAGTAGATGCAAAAAAAGAAAAAACCCATTTGATAAGATACATCTACTTACGATTAAAACACTCAATAAAATAGGTATAAAAAGAAAGTAGTTCAACATAATAATGGCTATACATGACAATCCCTCAGCTAATATACTCAATGTTAAAAAAAACTGAAAGTATTTGCTCTAAATCAGGAATCAAACAAGGATGCCCTCTCACCACTCTTATTTAATGTATTTCTCAAAGTCCTAGCTAGAGCATTCAGACAAGAGAAAGAAATAAAAGTCATCCACATTGGAAAGAAAGAAATAAAAGTGTCACTTTTTGCAAATAAGATGATTCTGTATATAGAAATCTCCAAAGACTCCATCAACAAACTTTTAGAAATAAACAAATATAGTAAAATTGCAGGATACAAAAATCAATGTACAAAATTCCACTGCTTTCCTATATATCAAGAACAAAACTTCAGAAAAAGACTTGAATAAAAAAAATTTCTTTTGAAATTGCAGCCAAAAATTGAAATACTTAGGAATAAATTTAATAAAGTTTGTGAAAAAACTATATACTGAAAACTACAAAGCATCATTAAAAGAGATTGTAAAAGACACAAGGAAATGTAAAGATATTCTGTGTTCATGGATTGGAAAAATCAACACAGTTAAAATGGCCATATTGCCCAAAGCAATATACTGAGAGTTAATGCAATCCCTGTAAAAATCCCAATGTCATTTTTTAAAGAAATAGAACAAAATATCTTCAGATTTGTATAAAACCACACACACACACACACACACACACACACACACACACACCACAATACCCAAATAGCCAAAGCAGTCTTGGAAAAGAAAACAAAGCTGGAGGTACCACATACATGACTTAAAATTATACTACAGAGCTATGATGATCAAAACAACATGGTATTGAAGTTCTGTGAGCACATCCGGGTCATTGGCCACATCTTGCAGTTTCTGTGGGTGCCAAAGAAGTGGTGGGGGAAGAGATGGTAGGTGCCTGTTGCTGGGCTTTTGGTGGTACTGCTTTGGTCTTTTCCATGGCAGGAAGCACCTTCTCCACAGGACATCGATGCAAGACTAAATAATAAAAACAATTTTTTTCCTCCTAAGCCATGGCATATCAGTTATATAGAAATACCACTTTGGGAAACATTCTTCAGGAAAGTCTCGATGAGCTCATGCAATCTCAAAAGACTACTCCTCAACTTGCCCTTCAAGTTCTACTTAATTTTGATAAGGCTATAATTTCAGCATTGGCTCAGAGGGTCAGGAACAGACTCAATTTCAGGAGCTCTCTAAATACATACAGATTCTATGATAATGTATGGACTTTTGTGTTGAATGATGTTGAATTCAGAGAGGTGGCAGAACTTATTAAAGCGGATAAAGTGAAAATTGTAGCTTGTGATGGTAAAAATACTGGCTCCAATACTACAGAATAAATTTTAAAAAGGCTTTTTTTATGCCATCTTCTGTTATTATTCATCACTTTTTAAAAAAGCATAAAAGAGACTTTATTTATTCTAGCATTGCAGAAATGACCACACTGTGCTATACTATCAGAGTATCCAGTAGAAAGAAGCTTGTAATACTGTAGCCTTTGCAATATCTTTATTCTGCAGCATGAAGAAACAGACTTTTTAAAAAAGACAAATCAAATGTTGCCTTCCTAATAACATTCTTTAATAAACTCATTTTAAAACTCAAAAGCAACAACATGGTATTGGCAGAAAAATGGACTCAGAAATCAGTGGAACAGAATGAGAGTCCAGATATAAAACCACATGTATATGGGCAGATACTTTTTTTTTTTTTTTAACTCATCTTTATTGTTGAATGTAGTACAGATGTTTCTCTCTTTTTTCCCCACTGACCTCTTCCTCCTCCCCATTCCCGTCCCCTCCTGCCTTCCCCACACTATTGTCAGTGTCCATTGGTTATGCATATATGCATAAAATTCTTTGGTTTATCTCATCCCACCATCCCTTCCCCTTTCCCTTTGAGGTTCATCAGTCTAACAACCAATTTGTTCTTCTTAATTCCTTCATCTTTTTCACCCGTACCCCCAGCCCCCACCCATCTGGCAAGCAACAGAAAGTTCTCTGTATCTATGAGTCTGTTTCTGTTCTGCATGCTCATTTTGTTTGTGGATTCAATTGTTGACAGATATGTATTATTTGCCATTTTATTGTTCATAATTTTGTTCTTTTTCACCTTCAAGAAGACCCTTCAACATTTCATATAATACTGGTTTGGTGGTGATAAATTCCTTTAGCTTTTTCTTGTCTGAGAAACTCTTGATACGTCTATCAATTCTAAATGATAGCTTTGCAGGACAGAATAATCTTGGTTGTAGGTTGTTGCTTTTCATCACCTTGAATATCTCTTGCCACTTCTTTCTGGCCTACATAGTTTCTTTTGAGAAATCAGCTGACAGTCTTATGGGAGCTCCTTTGTAGGTAACGAACTGCTTTTCTCTCGCTGCTTTTAAGATTCTCTCTTTGTATTTAACCTTTGGCATTTTGATGATGATGTGTCTTGGTGTGGGCCTCTTTGGGTTCAACTTGTTTGGGACTCTCTGTGTTTCCTGGACTTGTATGTCTGCTTCCTTCACCAAGTTAGGGAAGTTTTCTGTCATTGTTTCAAATAGTTTTTCAATTTCTTGCTCTCTCTCTTCTCCTTCAGGCACCCCTATGATGCAAATGTTGACACGCTTGAAGTGGTCCCAGAGGCTCCTTACACTATCCTCATTTTTGTGTGGATTCTTTTTCCTTTTTGCTGTTCTATTTGGGTGTTTTCTGCTTCCTTATATTCCAAATTGATGGTTTGCTTCTTGGCTTTACCTACTCTATGATTAATCCCTGTAAATTACTCTTTATTTCAGTTAGTGCATCCTTAATTTCTGACTGGCTCTTTTTTATGTTGTTGATGTTCTCACTAACTCAGAGGTCTCCTTAAGTTCCTTGAAGGTCTCACTAAGTCCCTTGGATGTCTCGCCAAGTTCCCTGAGCAACCTTATAACCTGTGTTCTGAACTCTGCATCTGTTAGATTGCTTATCTCCATTTTGTTTAGTTCTTTTCCTGGAGTTTTGTTCTTTTCTTTCATTCAGGGCATGTTTCTTTGTCTCCTTATTTTGGCTGCTTCCCTGTGATTGTTTCTATGTATTAGGCCAAGTTGCTATGCCTCCAAGGCTTCGTAGGGTGGCCTATTGTTGTAGGTGTTCTATAGGTCCTGTAGGATCCAGTGGCACAGTCTCCCTGATCACTCCAGCTGGGCCTTCGCGGTGCACCCCTCATGTGGACTGTACAACCTTCTATTGTAATTGAGTCTTGATTGCTGTTTGCACGTCAATGGGAGGGGTTTACTCAGGCTGGTCAGCTGCAAAGACTGGCTGTGCCCACCCACTACCTTGGAGGATCAGCTGTGTAGGGGCCCACCACACAGAGCAAGACTTGCTTCAGCAGGGCTCTGGTGTCCACTGAGTCCACTCATTGAGTGTGTCACCTGTGGAGATGTTTGGGTGGTGGTATTTTTATGTAGTCTAAAGCTGTCTACCAGGTGTGCTGGCTCTGGGGCAAGGTCAGCCACTGCCTGTGCTCTATCCAGGGTCACCCAGCATAAGCTACAAAGTGAACTGCAGATGGCTGCTTCTTGTGCTGGGCTTGGAGGTGTCCAGGAATAGCCAAATTGTGAACCAAGGCTAGCTGCTTCGAGTGCCAGGCCTGGGGCCACTTAACAAGAAGTATGGGGCTCGCTGAGACTGGCTCCTCTCGAGCCCCAGCTCCACACTGCTCTTGTGGGCCTCTGGGTTGCACAGGGCCCTATGGAGCCCCCAGTCCCACAGCTGGTGGCTGAGGGATGCTGCTGCCCAGTGGGGCCCAGTTCCTGCTTAGCCTTTGCTGTAGTTTTTGTTGTTTTGTTTTTTTTGGCGGGTGGGATAGTTCTCTGCTGCTGGTCTGTGCTTCTGTTGTCTGGGGATGGATGTCTGCTCCACAGCCTCTATCGCTGGGGGTGTATCTCGACTCTGATCGGGCTGCTACTGTGGGGGATGGTGCTGGGCTCCCAGCCATTTGCGGTTTCTGCAACCGGCACCTTGACAGCTCCACTACTGTGCACTGGTCTGTGTTGACACAGAGTGTTCACTGGCCCGATGGTGGGCTCAGGTATCAGATGCTGCTTGTTTGAGAGATTTTAGGAAACTCTGAAGCAGGATCCAAGAAAGGCCAGTCCTATGGTAAAACCTTTGGAAACGGCTTGGATGGGTCAGAAAGCTGGGTGGGGCAGGGCCTCAGGGTATCACCAGGACAAGGCCAACAGTGTGAGCATGGTTGCTGGAGTTCCAGATATGGCAGCTGTCTGTCTGCCCTGTAGGGGAAGGGCTCACCAAAGGAAATTTGGCCTCTATCAGCACGTCTCTCCAGGAGAAAGCTGCCCCTCCAGCCCTCGTCCGGAGGCCAAACAGCTCAGTTCTTCCCTGTTCTCTGGTGCCCCTCAAACTGCCTCCCCTTGGAGCTCAGAGGGAGCAGGTCTGAGTAAGTCTGTGCTCCGGCCCTTTAGGAGGAGCTGCCTGGGGCTTCCGCAGCCTCAGCCTCCTTCTGCTTCAGTTCTCACTGGTTTTACAGCCAGAGGTTATGGGAACTTTTCTTTCTGGCACTGGGACCCTTAACTGGGCACCTGGTGTGAGATGAGGACCCCTCATTCCTCAGGGAGGGCCTTCTCAGCCAAGGTGTCCTCCTGATTTTTATCCGACACACGTGGGTGTGGAACCAGCCCATCTGCCTCTGTCCCTCCCACCAGGTCTCTATGTGGCTGCTTCTTTAATTTCGTAGTTGTAGGACTTCCATTCAGCTGGATTTCAGGTGGTTCTGAATGATGGTTGTGTTGTAGTTTTGTTGTAATTTGATGTGGTTGTGGGAGAAGGCGATACTGCGTTTACCTACGCCGCCATCTTGACCCACCTTCCTCTGGGCAGATACTTTTTCTTTCTTTTTTTATTCTCACCCAAGGACATTTTTGTTCAGATAGAGTGGGAGGGAGAGCGAGGAAGAGAGAGAGAGAGAAAAACATCAATGTGAAGGGAATACATCGAGTGGTTGCCACCCGCACGACCCAACCAGGGCCAGGGACAAACTGCAACTGAGGTACATGCCCTTAGTGGGAACCAAACCTGGGTCTCTCTGGACCCCAGGTCAAAGCTTTAACCACTGAGCCAAACCGACCAGGGCTGGGCAGATACTTTTTGACAAAGAGCCAGACACACACAATGGAGAAAATAAATCCTTGTCAATCAATGGAGCTGGGAAAATTGGAAAGCCACATGCAAAAGAATAAAACTAGATTACAATTTGTCCTTGTGTACAAAAATTAATTTAAACTGGATCAAATACCTAGATATAAGATCTGAAAAGTGAACAGAAGAAAACATAGGTACTAAACTTATGGACCTTGGTCCTAGGAGGATTTTATAAATTTGACCCCAAAGGCAAGGGAAGTAAAGGCAAATATAAATAAATGGGACTGTATAAAACTAGAAATCTTGTGCACAGCAAAAGAAACCACTAACAAAACAAAAAGGCAACCAACCAAATGGGAGATAATATTTGCAAGCAAAAACTCTGACAAAGGGTTATTATCCAAAATATATAAAGAACTCATAAAACTCAACACCAAACAAACAATCCAATTAAAAAATGAGCAGAGGATTTACACAGATACCTCTTCCAAGAAGACATACAAACAGCCAACAGATATATAAGAAGATGTTCGACTTCACTAGCTACTAGAAAAATGCAAATCAAAACTACAATGAGATCCACACCTGTTAAATTAGCTATTATCAACAAGACAGGTAATAAGTGTTGAAGGGTTTGTGGAGAAAAAGAAACCCTCATTCACTGCTGGTGGGAATGTAAACTGGTACAACCACTGTGGAAAACAGTATGATGGTTCCTCAAAAAATTAAGAATAAAGTTACCATGTAACCCAGTAATCCCTCTCTTGGGTATTTACCCGATAAACTCAAAAACATGTATTCACAAAGATATATGCACCTCTATGTTCATTGCAGCATTATGGTAGCCTAGACATGGAGACAACCAAAGTGTCCTTTGATAGAGGATTGGATAAAGAAGATGTGGTACATATATACAATGGAATACTACTCAGCCATTAGAAAAGACAAAATACTGCCAATTGTGACAACATGGATAGACCTTTAGAATATTATGCTAAGCAAAATAAGTCAGTCAGAAAAAGCTAAGAACCATATTATGGGATATAAAACTAAAACTCATGGACACAGACAACCATGTGGTGGTTACCAGAGGGAAGGGAGTGGGGAGTTGGGGGGTGGAGAGGTCCTAATATATGGTGACAGAAGATAGTTTGACTTTGGGTGGTGGGCCCACAGTGCAAAATACAGATCTTCTATCATAGAAATATACACTTGAAATCTATATTGATCTCATTAACTGATGTCACCCCAATAAAAGTAATAGAATTTTTTTAAAAAGATTCTTTCTTTGTCTTTAACCTTAGGCATTTTAATGATAATGTGTCTTTGGGTATATTTTGTTTGGGACTCTGTGCACTTTCTGGACTTGTATGTTTATTTTCTTCACTAGGTTAGGGAAGTTTTCTGTAATTATTTGTTCAAATAGATTTTCAATTTCTTGCTCTCTTATTTTTTTCCTGGCACCCCCATGGTGTGAATGTTAGTACTCTTGGAGTTATCCCAGAGGCTTCTTACATTAATCTCAATTTTTAAGATTCTTTTTTCTTTTTGCTGTTTTTATTGGGTATTTTTTACATCCTTGTATTTCAAATCACTGATTTAATTCTCAGTTTCATCTAGTCTACTGCTGATTCCCTGTAAATGATTCTTTATTTTAGTTAGTGTATCCTTTATTTCGACTGGTTCTTTTTTTTTTTTTTAAAATCTTTATTGTTGGATGTAAAATGTATTACAGATATTCCACATTTTCCCCCCATTGACCCCTTCCTCCCCCCTCCCGCCCCCCTCCCACCTTTTTCCACACTATTGTCTGTGTCCATTGGTTATGCATATAAGATTTTTGTTTTATTTCTTCCCACCCCCCAACCCCTTTCCCTTTGAGGTTTGTCAGTCTAGCAATGAATTTGTGCTTCTTAATCCCTTCACCTTTTTCACCCATTCCCCCAACCCCCCTCCCAACTGGCAACCAACAAAATGTTCTCTGTATCTATGAGAATGTTTCTGTTCTACTTGTTCATTTTGTTTGTAGATTCCATTGTTGATAGATATGTATTCACTGCCATTTTGTTTGTTCATACATTTTATCTTTTTCTTCAAAAAGACCCTTTATCATTTCATATAATAACGGTTTGGTAGTGATGAACTCCTTTAACTTTTTCTTGTCTGGGAAAGTTTTTATATGTCCATCGATTCTAAATGACAGCTTTGCAGGATAGAGTAATCTTGGTTGTAGGTTCTTGCTTTTCATCACTCTGAATATTTCTTGCCACTCCCTTCTGGCCTGCAAAGTTTCTTTTGAGAAATCAGCTGACAGCCTAATGGGAACTCCCTTATAGGTAACTAGCTGCCTTTCTCTTGCTGCTTTTAAGATTCTCTCTTTGTCTTGAAACTTTTGCATTTTGATAATGATGTGTCTTGGTGTGGGCCTCTTGGGGTTCATCTTGTTTGGGACTCTGTGCTTCCTGGACTTGTAAGTCTGTTTCCTTCACCAAGTTAGGAAAGTTTTCTGTCATTATTGTTTCAAACAGTTTTCAATTTCTTGTTCTCACTCTTCTCCTTCTGGCACCCCCAAGATGCGAATGTTGGCACGCTTGAAGTTGTCCCAGAGGCTCCTTACACTATCCTCATTTTTTTGGATTCTTTTTTCTTTTTGCTGTTCTGATTGGGCATTTTTTGCTTTCTTATATTCCAAATCAATGGTTTGCTCTTGGATTTATGTACTCTATTATTGAAGCTGTGTAAATTATTCTTTATTTCAGTTAATGCCTCCTTCATTCTAACTGTGTATCCATGATTTCTAACTGGTCCTTTTTTATGCTCTTGAGGCCCTCCCTAAGTTCACTGAGGTTCTCACTAAGTTCATTGAGCATCCTTATAAGCAGTATTTTGAACTCAGTATCTGTT
This sequence comes from Molossus molossus, assembly GCF_014108415.1. Lineage (NCBI taxonomy): Eukaryota > Metazoa > Chordata > Mammalia > Chiroptera > Molossidae > Molossus > Molossus molossus. Next base: position 104,940,041 of record NW_023425344.1, on the reverse strand, counting down.
AGGTTGCTTATCTCCATTTTGCTTAGTTCTTTTCTTGGGGTTTTGTTCTGTTCTTTCATTTGGGACCTGTTTCTTTGTCTCCTCATTTTGGCTGCCTCCCTGTGTTTGTTTCAGTGTATTACTTAATGAGAGGTATGGGGCTTGCTGAGACCAGATGCTGCTCATTTGAAAGAATTTAGGAAAAACCTGAAGCAGGATCCAAGACCGGCCAATCCTATGGTTAAGCAAGTGGCAACAGCTTGGGTGGGCTTGCAAGTTGGATGGGGTGGGGCGGGGCTTCAGGGAGTCACCAGGGTGGGGCTACCAGTGTGAGCCAGGTTGCTGGAGTCCCAGATATGGCAACTGTCTGCCGCCCCCGGGAAGGGCTCACCAAAGGAACAAAGGCCTCTTATAGCACGTTTGTCCCCGAGAAAGCCCCTTCTCCAGCCCTCACTCCAGTGCCAAACAGCTCAGTTCCCCTGTATGTCTCTGGTGCCCATGGAGCTGCCTCCCCTCCAAGCTTAGAGGGAGAGAGTTCGATAAGTCCGTGCGCGGGCCCTTTAGGGAGCTGCCTGGGGCTCCAGCCGCTTCAGCCTCCCTGAGCCTCAGTTCCCGCTGGTTTTTCCAGCCAGAAGTTATGGGGACTTCTCTTCCTGGCACTGGAACCCTGAGCGGGGCACCTGGTGTGGGACAGTGACCCCTCAGTCCTTAGGAAGGACCTTCCCAGCCGTGGGAGCCTCCTGATTTTTATCCGCCACACTTGGGTGTGGGACCAGCCCCTCGCACCTCCGCCCCTCCTACCAGTCTGGATGTGGCTGCTGCTTTAATTTTGTAGTTGTAGGACTTCCATTCAGCTTGATTTCAGGCGGTTTTGAATTATGGTTGTTCTGTAGTTTAGTTGTAACTTTGATGTGGTTGTGGGAGGACGCGATACCGCGTTTACCTACTCCGCCATCTTGACCGGAAGTCCTCGACTGGTTCTTTTTTATCGTTTTCATGTCTTTTATAGTGTTGAAGTTCCTTCTAAGTTCATCTGCTATTCTCCTAAGTTCATTGAGCATCCTTACAGCCAGTGTTTTGAACTCTGCATCTGGAAGATTGCTTGTCTCCATTTTGTTTATTTATTCTTCTAGAGTTTTATTTTGTACTTTCATTTGGGACATACATGCTTCTTTGCCTCCTCATTTTGGCAGCTTATCTGTATTTGTTTCTATGTATTAGGTAGAGCTGCCCTGTCTTCCAGGCTTGGTAGAGTGGCTTAATGTAGTACATGTCTCATAGAGTCCAGTGGCACAACCTCCTCATTCACCCGAGTTGGGTACTCCAGGTGCATCCCTGTGTAGGCTGCGTATACCCTTTTGTTGTAGTTGAAACTGGACTGCTGTTGGCACTTTAATGAGAAGGATTTACGCCCTGGCCAATAGGCTGTGAGGACTGGCTGTGACCACTAACCACTGTGGAGGATCAGCTGTGCAGAGGTCCACTCCACAGAGCAGAACTTACTCAAGCAGGGCTCTGGTGTCCACTGAGTTGCTTGTGGAGGTGATTGGATGGTATTTAGATGAATGTAGTCTGAAGCTGTCCACAAGGTGTGCTGTTTCTGGGGCCTCCCAGGAGTTGCAGGCCAAGATCAGCTGCCACCTGTGTTCTGCCCACACCACCCAGAATGAGGTACAAAGCAATCTTCAGATGGCTGCTTCTTGTGCTGGGCGTGGAGGTGCCCAGGAGAGGCCAAGCTGTGACCCAAGACTGCTGCTGCTAATGCTGAGTGTGGGGCCAATTTGTGAGAGGTTCAAGGCAGGCAGAGGTCAGATGCTGCTTATTTGAGAGATTTTTAGAAAAATCTGAAGCATGAACCAGTAGAAGTCATTCATTTGGAAAAGCCACTGGGAACAGCTTGGGTAGGCATGCAAGTTGGATGGGCAACGTCTCAGGGAATCACCTGGGCAAAGCATAGATTGATAGCCAGGTTGGTGGAGACTCACATATGGTGGACACTTGCTGGTTCCATCAGGGGATCACTCAAAAAGGGAACAATGGCCTCTGCCAACACTTCTGTCTGGTAGAAAGCTGCCCCTCCAGTTCTGGCCTTGATGCCAGAAAATTCAGTTCCTCTTTGTATGTCTTCAGTGCCTTTTGAGTTGCTGCCCCAGCATTGGAACCTAGAGTGAATCTGAGTAAGTCCTTGTGCAGGTCCTTTAAGAGGAACTGCCTGGGACTCCAGAAGCTCTGTCTCACTCAGCCTCAATCCCCTCTGGTATTTACAGCCAGAAGTTATGGGGATTTCTCTTCCTGGCACTGGAACCCTGGGCTGGGGGACCTGGTGTGGGTCTGGGACCCCTCACTCCTCAGGGGGGACCTCTGCAGCCAAGATATCCCTCCAGATTTTTATCTGCCACACATGGGTCCGGGACCAGCCTGTTCAGCATCTCCACCCCTCCTACCAGACTTCGATGTGGCTTCTTTTTTAAATCCTTAGTTGTAGGACTTTCGTTCAGCGAGATTTCAGGTGGTTCTGAAATGTGGCTGTAGTTTAGTTGTAATCTTGATTGTAGGAGAATGTGAGTACAGCATTTACCTACACTGCCATCTTGACTGGAACTCTAAAATCTATATATCTCAGTTTTTTTAATGAAAGAAATTACACGTGTATTTGCCAAGTGAAGTGCCCACAACCATAACAGAAAAGCAAAACTTGGGTACCCTCTGGTTAGGAACACATCAGGCTATTTCTTGAAGTATACTGTTCTATTTAATTATCATAATTTCTGTCTTATTTTTATTACGTTGGTAACTTAGTCTCTACTATTATGGGTGGTGTTATTTTTAGAAGCAAAAGCATTTCACCTCCTGAATAGCTTAGTTGTTAAATATCATGATGAACACCTAGAGAGTGCTTGTTCTATCGCCAACTGCTGGACTTGGGCTGACTTACCAAGAGGAGATGCCATGATAGGGTGATAATGGACATTTCTCATTTCATCTTTCTCTTCTCAGGAAACACATCAACTGGGAGAGACTCGGAGTGGCTGCAACCTGAATACCGGCCTGGGGTCAGTATGACATTAAGTATGCCTTATAACTGCAGTGATTAGAGCAAAGCTGTGAACCATTTGCTTTTGGACTCCATCCTGGTGAGTAAAAGAATGTAAATCATAGTTTGGAATGAAGAAGGGCAGTTTTAGGATGGAGAAGTGAAAAATAAATGGGTGGCAAACTGCGAGTTTCCAGAAAAAAAAAAATGGTTCTCCATCTTCATTCCAATGAGTTGACAAATTTCCATAAGAAACTTTGAAAATACTGCATTTTATCATCAAAAGGAAACAATTTAATTCAATATGGATTCATTGAGTGCTAACTCTTGGACAGCTACTATAATGAATAGTGCATTTACAATAATAAACATGACATTTCTGCCTCAAGTTGCTTACAATGTAGACAGATTCTTAAATAGGTAACCACAAGGTAATGATAGATTAGATTTGAATAATTTTTGAAAAGATTATATCCCAGTGATCTAATTGCCACTAATTCCTTGACCTGGCATAATAAAGTGCAAGGGAGATAATCAGGCCCTGATTTACTATCCTAGGTCTGCCCAGAACTATTAGGTCATGTCATAATTTTGCTTGCATTTCATACCTCCAGATCCCAGTCATATTAATAGCATATGAATATACCTTACCACTTTGTAGAATTGCCCAGCGGCATGCAAACTCAGTTCTCTAATTTATAGAATTAGGCTCTGTCTGCCAACTATCTCTGTTCCTGAACCCCCACCTCAACATTAACCTTGACCCCTATTTATCCTCAATCATTGGTCTTGTCCTCTTTGCCCCACCTCTATTCAAAGATCATTTACTCAAGTCCTGCCATTTTGAATCCCTGTGGATTTCAGCAAGATGTAGTTAAAGGAAAGAATGGAAAAGCACTCATAGGAGGTACCTCCTGGTGATTTAACCCAAGCGGAAATTGCAAAAATAAACCAGAATCTTGAAAGAACTGAAGGTGGCAGTAGAGGAACAAGCATACTTGCTGGTCCTGGTGCCCCTAAAACAAATACAGGCATTCTAGCTCCACCCCATTTTCTCTCACATTTGTATTCTTTTCTCTTCATGTTTCCATTTTTCTCCTTTCTATCCCTAATTCGGCTGTTTATGTCACCTCTCTGATTCTCTTTCTCCATGTCCTCTCAATTACTTTTGAAGGATTTGTGCAAGCAGAGGTATTTCTAGCTGTTTTTTTTCCCCTACTCATCAAGAAATATTAAATCTGTCATCCTTTGCCTTTTCACCCATTTAAGCTTTATTAAATAAACAGACTCTGGGAACTAGTACAACCAGGCATGTTCTCTGTCATCTTTAATACAAAAATTATAAAAATAATACTGGCTGGGTAAATTTGAAAAAAAAAAAAAAAGTAATATTATGTGGTTAACATACTTGACTGACTTCCTCAGGAGTATCTATCCAACTGAGGATCAAATTTGCTCAGCTGCTTATTTTTATCAATGAAGTTTTATTGAAACATAGCCATGCTCATGTGTTTACCAATAGCCTATGAATGCTTTTGCACTACAATGCCCATACAAATTATGATTCAGAAAAAATGGAAAAGAGAGAAGGTGCAATTACGATGTCTCTTAAAGCTTCTCTTGCAAGTGGCACGTGTTACTTTCACTCATATTTTATTGGCTGAGCAAGTCATGAGATCAAATCTGGGGAAGGAGGTATATTCCATCTGCAAGGACTTCTGGGAGGGAGAGGCCTGGTTAGGACAACCCAGAGAAAACTCTGACAGTAATACAGACTAGTGTCATGGCTATTCAGCTTTTGTTAAGGGTTCAACATAAATATGAGAACATCTATAAGGCCTTAGGACAGAAAGGTTAACCAGTTTTGTCTTCTCTCCCCTTGAAGTGCATCAAACACTAAGAATTCTACATTAAGTACGGCTTCAGAATTCAATGTGTTTTGAGGGTTAAAAGGAACCTCAGAGCTTGTGAATCCCTGGCAAGAACCCCACCTCACCCTTCCTCTTCCCAGCACTCACAGCTGCCCCCTCACTATTTGCTTTGGGAGTCTCAGGGGTCCTCTCAGGTTTCCATGTGTCCCCACTCCAGTTCCTGAGAAGCAGATTTGAGCACAGGTGGTTCCTCTGGGGAGTTCTCTCAGCATCGGCAGCTATGGGGGGTGGCAGGGAGGGAGCAGATTGTGGCCCAGGCAGTGCAGTAGCAGATGCTTGCAGAGATCCTGCAGTACTAGGGAGAGTTCTAAAGCTATCATGGTCTTTCAGAGGGAGAGAGGTGGGCCAAGGGGCCAGGTATTCAGGCTTCTGTGCGTTGATCCCTCGCTGGGGTAGGGTGGGAGGGGGGCGTGAGCTCAGGAAGGGGTGTGACATTGCCTCCGGAGCTCCTGGAGGGGCACTCAGTTAAAGGCTGTCAGTGCCAACTTCTCAGCAGCTAGAGGCCAGAGCTTTAGTCCTGAAGGGTGGGGTGAGGATCTGGGCAAAGCACTGCAGCATTTACCCCACCTTGTCGACCTCAAGCACCCCTAGAAGTGCAGAACTCATCCTGCTCAGGTCTTCCTTACCCTCTGGATTCTCATCTCTATTTAGATCTAACATGCCCTTTTCTGTCTCAATCACCTGCCCCTCCTCAAACCTGGAAATTCTAAACCCTCCATCCTTAGACTCCTGGACTCCTGCTGTGCTCCGTAACATTCACAGCCCATCACCAGCACACTCCTCCAATTCTTCTCTCATCTTTCCCTTCGTCTTCTTGCTCTAAGTGAAACAGCTCTCTCATCTCAGGAAAGAGCTCTGTTCTTGTGTGTGTGTGTGTGTGTGTGTGTGTGTGTGTGTGTATTGGTTTTACAAACAGCCCTATCCCCTTAGACACAGATAAGTGTCTTCCTATTCCCCACACTCTCACTTCCAGACCTTCCTCCTTCCCTCTCCAGTACTCCCAGCTCTGAATCGCCTATCGAGAGACATTGCCATCCACTCCCTCTCCTTGTTGCAGATCAGTGAGTCATTCCCACTCATTCCTTGAATTTAGTTCCCGGAACTGGTAGCTCTTTCTAACACAAGTCCCGTTATCATTCTTGTGATATAAGTATCCACATCGAGCATACTTTTAACACATTGACCTCCCAGTTCCCCACCCATCTTCATTACATTCCCCTTGTTCACAGTCTTGATCTTGTTGTTACTAATAATTATATTTCACCCAAAGTTTTCATTTTAAGCACCTCACTCTCCAGCTATCATCTTGATCTGTCCAACTCGTTTCCTGTGGGATTTTAATTCCAAAAACTCTTTGGTCCCTTTGAGACCTTAAGCACCACCTTTGCTCTGGCCCTCTCTACCCAGTTGAGAATCCATGGTCCATGATGCACACCTCATCCCCCCGGTTCTCTTCACCTGGTAAAAAGTCCAGCTCTTCATTTATTGCATCTGGACAGGGCTTGAGAAAACCAGACTTGTCAAATTTATGGACTCAGTCAATTTGGGCTGCTAAAACAAAATACCACAGGCTGGGTGACTTACAAACAACAGACATTTATTTTTCACAGTTCTGCAGGCTGGAAGTTCAATATCAAGATACCAGCATGGTCACTGTGTGGTGAGAGCCTTCTTCTTTGTTTGTAGCTGGCACCTTCTGGGTGTCGCCCCACTTGGCAGATGGGGAGAGGGAACTCTCTGGAGTACAAAAGCACTAATCCCAGTTATGAATTTTCCACCCTTATGACCCGACTTCCTAATATTATCACATTAGGCATTAGAATTTCAACATACAGTGGGCTCTCGTTTATCACGGTTAATCAGTTCCAGACTCTACTGTGATAAATGAATTTCCATGAAGTAAGATTCTTTATTTATAAAGTTGTCCCTTGCCACTTTGCAAATGCTTTTTTCAAATACATTTGAAAAAACCTCGATAGAATGAAGCTGCAAAAGTCGAAAGTCGAAGCGTGGAGTGGAGAGGGACGACTGTATGAATTTGGGGGAGGGGCACAAACATTCAGAATGAAGTCAGAAAGATGGCTGCAGTCAAGATTATGTTGGGGCTTATAGGTCATTATAAAGACTTTTAATTTTACTTTGAGAGATATAGGAAGCTATTAAAAGGGTTTATTTAACCAGAGAAGTAACGTACTTCAATTTATACTTTAAACTGGTTGTTCGGTGGAAAATAAACTGTGGAAAGGGGACTGTGGAAGCAGATGAGCAGTTAAGAAACTGACCCTGAATGGTAGAAGGTAGAGTTGGAGGTAATGGGGGTGGATAGAATTAGAAATGTTTAGAAAATAGAGTAAACAAGATTTCCTTATAGATTCTATATGAGCTGCAATAGAAAAAGTAAATAAAAAATGACTTCTAAGGTTTGGCCCAAACAGCTGGATGAATCCTGTTGGTATTTACTGAGATGAGAAAAAAAAAAGAGAGAGAAGTCATGGTTTATTTAGGGGAGAGGATAAAGTTCTGTTTTGGAAAGCTTCAGGTAACTTTCAAGTAAAAACGTAGTTAGATATTTGTGTCTGGGGTTCAGGGTAAGACTAGATGTATAAATTAGTGATTCATTGGAATATGGATGGCACTTAAGGCTGGGGTCATCAAAGAAGTGGTAGGCTAAGAAGAGATGCAAGAACCAAGCCCCGGGACATTGCAACATCTATAAATTAGCAGAAAGAAGATTTATCTAAGAAGCTGAGACAGAGTACCAGGGTTGAAGGAGGAGAGCAAGAGTGTGTTGTTTAGAAACCAAGATAAGAAATATTTCAAGAAGTAAACAATGGTCAAATGTGTCAAACCCTGCTGATGAGTAAGATGAAAAATAAAAATTGATCATTGGCTTTGACAATGTGGAGGTCATAAGGGACTTTGATGGGAGCAAATAAATGATGCAACTGGAGGAGAAGGTGAGGACAACAGAGATGTTTAAATATGGAAGCATGTGTAAATGCTGAGGAAAATGATTCAGTAGACTGAAAAAAGTTGATAATGTAGGAGAAAGGGAGATATTTGCAGAATTGAAATTGCTGAGTATGCAGGAGGAAGTGAGATCGAATAATGCACAAGAACTAAGTTCATCGTTGTGAAAGCGAGACAAGGCATATGGCTATAGGTGCAAAAAGTTAGGTTTGTTGACAAGGATTTTAGTTATTTATTTTTCATTGAAATACGAAGCAATCAGCTTATCTTGAGAAGGAAAAGGGATTTGGGAGGTTTGAGGGGAGAAGGTATGAAATAGTTGTTAAGGAGAATAGATGATAAAAGTGCACAACAGGCCTGTTGTTTGTGGTTATGATTTTACATAATGACCAGTCAGAATAATTGTGTTTTCCTTTAGGCATATTCAGTTGTATGGGTGCAAGTGAGGAGTCGGGTGGTTGGGGAGGCATTGGGAGGGGGGCGAATGAGAAAGAGAGAGAGAGAGAAAGAAAGAGAGAGAGAGAGAGAGAGAGAGAGAGTCAGATCTGGTCAAGGTTGGAGTTTTTTCAGGCAGTTATGACTAAAGGAGAGATAAAAATGGAATTGTAAGTGTCTGCAAAGTAGTGCTTATAATATTGACCCTGTCAAGAGAAGTGAGGATGTGAGCAGGGAAATGAACAATGAAAATGAGGTGCCAGAAGGGTCAAACATTAGTGGAGTTGGAGTGTAAGAGGGAGTGAGCTGGTGGAAGGAGAGTGGATGCTTGAAACTGGGATTTTGGATGGACGCACTTATTGATAATGAGAGGGGACAAGGGTGTGACCATGGAGAGGGGTGTGGGCTGAGGTGAGATGCAGGGCAAGATCCTTGTTGAAGAATTAAAGATTGGCAGACTAATGAGTTGAATGTATTCCCTATTATATGGGGCACTGAAATTCCAAGAATTATGACAACAGCAGTGAAGAGAGAAAGTGAGTTGGGTCTAAAGTTGTCACTAAATTAGAGGCAGTGACTGTGAGTTCTGTAGACAGCTACCATAATTAGAGCTTGCAAGTATCTCTTAATACTAATTCTATGAGGTTGATTATTTTATTCAATCAATGTAGATCTCAGTTTATTTTTCTAAATATGAAAGTCCCCCTTTGTTCTAAATCCTGTGATTTAAAAAAGTATTTGTATGTATCTATCGATCTATCAAACCATGTTTAAAACTCCTCTGTTAACATGAGAACAGTTGGACTATAAGTGTTTCAAGTTTCTTGACATTATAAGGAAATCTGTTTATTTCAGGCTGTAATGTATAATCTTGCTAATTTACAAAGATATTTTCTTATAGCTAACAAGAGAAATTAAGGGCCTTTCTGGATTAAAAGAGGTAGAAGATCAGGGAGGGGGAGGCAAAATTCAATTCTACAATGTTTATTAAGAACCGACCAGGGAAATTTGGAATTAATGTTGTTGCTGATTTTATCGTTAAAGAGAGAAAACGGCATGAATGTTAGTTTATGAAATGAGCCAACAAGGAACTCTAATTGAATCAACATTCTCACAAATCAGAGAGGATTCCCTCACTTGTGCATTCTCCCTTGACCCCGTGTCATTCTTCTACTCAAGTACTTTTCTCATTGCAACACAGTAATTTCATTTCTTCTCTACCACCCTGGTCTGGAACTGGGGTGCCGCAAAGGAAGGCTGTTTCTTATTCATCTTTGCACCCATCTTCCAGTGCAATGCCTGATATACTGCTAGTCACTTCATCCGATCAATGCAGGATTGAATGATTGAATACATGAACGGAAGCAGTAGCTACTCATTTATTTGCTTGAGTATCTATTAAATAATAACCATCTTATAGATTGTAATTACTGTACAACTTAGGTGTTTGTAGGCTTTGAAAGTATATATTTGAACTACATGTGAGAAAACTCACATGACTAGGTAGCTTTTTTGTTGTGTTTTTCTGTGCTAAGCAATTTTACAGGATTGCTGATTCCTGCTGAATGCCATCCCTTCTCTACTTTGGGATTATTTTGTATCTTACGAATGTGCGTGGCAACATCTCTCCTTGTACCAATGCGAATTTGAACTTGCATGACACCAGCAAAGTATTTCTAGTACTCTAGGCCTTTTGGAAACTCTGGAGCCAAGAATCCTCAAAATACAAGAAGTGTTTTTGAGGAATTGTGTTCCTTTTGGGCCATTCTTTGCAGGGGTTCTAGACTGATTTCCCACATTGGGCTTTGATGTGAGTAGAAGGAGCCTCACTGTATCCTTATTTCTAACTGATAAAATTTTATTATTTTTATCTTATTATATTTCTAACTGGAGAGTAAGCCATTTGCCCCAGCCCTTCAAATCTGGGAAGCTTTGACATAAATTCTGAGGTGGTACTTGGTTTTTAGAGAAACCCCCTCTTCTGACAAGCTAGTTTTATTCTGGATGCCGGGGGGGGGGGGAAGGGGGAGTGGCCACCACAATGTGGAGCAGATGGTGAAAGGGGGGGGGGGGAGAATAATAGACTAATAGAGAACAAATCATCGTGGGGCACTAGCCATAGTTATAAGAAATGCTGGCCTGGCCAGAGAGGCTCAGTGGTTGAGCATCGACCCATGCACCAAGAGCTCGCCAGTTCGATTCCTGGTCAGGGCACATGCCCAGGTTGTGAGCCTGATCCCCATGGGGAGCATGCAGGGGCTCCCAATCTCGATGTTTCTGTCTCTCTCTCTCCCTCACCCTTCATCTCTCTCTAAAATCAATAAAAGAAAAAAATTAAAAAAAAAAAAAAAGAAAGAAAGAAATGCTGAACACCTTTGCTCTGTTAACCACGATTGCTTTGTTCTGATTAAAGAAAGTCCACTCTGACCTGGCTAGGAGCTGTATGCCCTGAGAGTTTACCTCAGGAATGCTGTTCATTCTTCTTATCTGAGAACAAGGGAAAACTGCTCAACATCACAGAAAGACTAACAACCTTGGAGTCTTGGAGGTGGTGCACTGGAGACGACCCTTCATAGCCCCCAGCCCACACTCCCCAGCCCGAATTACTTCCTTATGCCAATAAACTGTAACCCATTTACCCATGGTTATTCCTATTTTTGGGGGGTTCACTTGCCCTTCCCCACATTGCTACTCAATATTAGCAACTGGCTATCGAGGAAGTTCAGAGGGGGTTTTACAGGATGACCTGCTGCTCTCCTATACCTCCAGCAATATTGGAATAAACGCTCATACATGAATCAACCTTGTCTCTGCTTAATTGGCTCAAGTAGTGACAGGCAGCCCAGACCCATTTGTTCTCTGGTTTCAGTGGGACTGATGTGGGGGATGAAATCATTCATTGTCTCACCTTTGCTTCTAGTGGGCTCAGAGATCAGAGGCAAGTCACAACTCTCTATGGACCTCTCTTTTCATCCGTAAAATCAAGGGGTGGACTCAAGAGGTCTGAATGGCTTTCCCACCTCTATATTCCTGAAACACTGTCTGCTTTTTCTTTTTCCAGCACCAGGTGTTCTTTCAGCTGTCAGGGAGCCCTGCCCAGCCACCCCCCTTTCCCCCTGAGATAATATGTTAGTTGGAATCTTCCCAGTATCCAACTCAGTCCTGTGGTTTTTAAATTTTTTATATTATTGTTTTCTTATTCACATCTAATCTGAGTTGATTTACTAACCTTCTGGAAAAATTAAAATCAACTCGGCATACATTTACTGAGGTGTAATCTGAGCCACACCCTGGGAAATGGGCAGGAAAAGATAGGGCTCGGTCCCCAGGCTCACAGCTCGGCAGAAACGCCATTTAGCTCCATTGCTGTGATTCCGTGGGCGTTACTTCTGTCTCCCACGGGGGAATATTATTTATGCCTTTCCAAAAGGATATCAGGAAGTTACCAGCAGCTGTAATTATGAGTGGTGATGAACATTTTTCTTTGTTTCTTTGGTGCAAAGGCAATATATACCTTCTATCTAGTATTAATTTGGTTGCACTACTTCTATTTTACAGAACTGTTATCATACAGTGATATGTTATTTAACAACAGGCGGAAACATTAAGTAAAAAGCAGGATGTTCAAACTTCTGAAGACTGAGAGTTGGAAAGAAAGCAGGCTCTGAGCCGTGTGGCTCAGTAGCGCTGAGATGAAGGGAGAAGGCGACTTGTTTGGCCTAGCTGAGTTGCAGCCACTGCCGCTAAGGGTGTGAGCTCTTAAGTTCTTTTCCTTGCACACTGTTAACCCATTAAGGATTTTTGAAAAGCAAAATTTTAGCTGTTCCTTTGTTCCAAGAGAATACACCCTGCAGGTTCCCTACTGATCCCGTCTGCAAGTCAGGGCATGTGCCCTGACCGGGAATTGAACTGGGACCTCTCATCCCATGGAATGATGTTCAATCCACTAAGCCATACCAACCAGGCAAGAAACATTGTTTTTTTTTTTATGTCACTTATCCCAACTGTCTATTACTGCCATCTTTGAGCTCTTACTTGTTTTTTTGAATTGCTATCTCTTAGAAAGTAGAGTATTATTTTGCTTATTTTTGTGTTCTTTCCAATCCATATGTCTGATACAAAGAGAGTGTATAATAAGTGCTTAGTTTTAAGGGATGGATTGCAGATGTAGGAAATTAAGCAAATTATTGACCCACTTGGTAGTCAACAAGAGAGGCAAAGTAACTTGTCCATGGTCATACAGCTAACAGGTGGTAGGGCTTGGATTGAAATTCAGTACACCATTTTCCCTCTTCCCTCTCCCTTTCCCTTAGGAGCTCTGATTTTTACACAGGTATTCACGCCTCCTGCATATAGCCCATTTGCTGGGAGAAACTGATTTTATTTCTGGCTCCTGAGATGGGGCATGTTGCTTGGGTCTACACTAATGATGGGTTCCCACTTCCTAGCCAGAACTCTTATATCAGGGGTGGGCAGTAAGGCTGTAGATCATGTTTGTGGAGGAATTTCTGAGAGAGGAATGTCCCCTCTCTTCTGAAAAATTTTTGAGTAACCACCTTTTATCTCAATCGTTAGGTTTGAATGGAAATATAGTCCAGGCAGTCGTGGACAGCCAAAATAGGACCACGGGAAGTCAAGTGACATTGCCAAGGGCAGGCAGATGCAGAAGTAAACCTGATCTTGGTGAGCAACTGAGTCAAATCTACCCTGAGACCAACCCTACCTCTAGCATCTCTAGCGTTCAATCATGTAAGCTCTTTACGCTCTTGATTGTTTAAGCCACTTTGAGGTGTTTTTGTTTATTTGTCTCTTTGGTTGTTTTTTTTAGTCACTCAGTAGAAATTATTCATGATTATAATTTGGGAAGATAAGACTTCTATTTCTTTCTCAAAAGCTATCTGGGTAGAGATTTGAAGAGGTATAGCTGTTATGCTTGGAGAGAATTAATTAAATCACAGTGTTTAAGAGCTGTGTGATAACTAGTTCATGTTATATTTACAACTCTATATTTGAATAAAACTTAAATGTCAGGTACCTGAATATGAATATAAAAATATCAGTACCGTCTGTTACTACAGCTGAACTCAAATTATGGCTCCCTTAGGGAGAATCAATACTTTTTTTTTTTAACTTATCTTTATTGTTGAATATATTACAGATGTTCCTCATTTTTCCACCATTGACCCCCTCCTCCCCATTCCCACCCTTCTCCTGCCTTTCCCAACACTGTTGTCTGTGTCCATTGGTCATGCATATATGCATATAAGTTCTTTGGTTTATTTCTTCTCAACCCCCCCCCCCAACCCCCTTTCCTTTTAGGTTTGTCAGTCTAACAACCAATATGTACTTCTTAATCCCTTCACCCTTTTCACCCATTCCCCCACCCCCTTCCCATCTGGCAACTAACAAAATTTCTCTGTATCTATGAGTCTGTTTCTGTTCTATGTCCTCATTTTGTTTGTGGATTCAATTGTTGACAGATATGTATTATTTGCCATTTTATTGTTCATAATTTTGTTCTTTTTCACCTTCAAAAAGATCCTTCAGCATTTCATATAATACTGGTTTGGTAGTGATAAATTCCTTTAGCTTTTTCTTATCTGGGAAACTCTTGATATGTCCATCGATTCTAAATGATAGCTTTGCAGGATAGAGTAATCTTGGTTGTAGGTCGTTGCTTTTCATCACCTTGAATATCTCTTGCCACTCCTTTCTGGCCTACACAGTTTCTTTTGAGAAATCAGCTGACAGTCTTATGGGAACTCCCTTGTAGGTAACTAACTGCTTTTCTCTTGCTGCTTTTATTATTCTTTCTTTGTTTTGAACTTTTTGCATTTTGACGACGATGTGTCTTGGTGTGGGCCTCTTTGGGTTCACCTTGTTTGTGACTTTCTGTGCTTCCTGGACTTGTATGTCTGTTTCCTTCACCAAGTTAGGGAAGTTTTCTGTCATTATTTTTTCTAATAGGCTTTCAATTTCTTGTTGTCTCTTTTCTCCTTCTGGCACCCCCAAATGTGAATGTTGGAATGCTTGAAGTTGTCCCAGAGGCTTCTTACACTATCCTCATTTTTTTGGATTCTTTTTTCTTTTTGCTGTTTTGATTGGGTGTTTTTTGCTTCCTTGTATTCCAAATCGATGGTTTGCTTCTTGGCTTTACCTACTCTACTATTGAATCTGTGTAAATTATTCATTCAGTTCGGGCTTCCTTCATTTCTGACCCATCCTTTTTATGCTCTTGAGGCCCTCGCTAAGTTCACTGAGGTTCTAACTAAGCCCATTGAGGATCCTTATAAGCAGTATTTTGAACTCAGCATCTGTTAGGTTGCGTATCTCCATTTCTCTTAGTTCTTTTCCTGGAATTTTGTTCTGTTCTTTCATTTGGAACATGTTTTTTTGTCTCCTCATTTTGGCTGCCTCCCTGCATTTTTTTTTATTTTTTAATTTTATTAATTTATTTTTGTTACAGATGTTTCTCCTTTTTCCCCCATTGATACCGTTCTCCCTATCCCCCCCCACCGCCCACCCCGTCCTTGGCTTTGTTGTCCGTGTCCATTGGTTATGCGTACATGCATATAAGTTCTGTGGTTTATCTCATCCCAACCCCCACCACCCCTCTTCTGAGAATTATCAGTCTGAATCCTACTTCCGTGTTTCTGGGTCTACCCTATTCCTCAGACTATTATGTTCACTATACTCTACAAATAAGTGAGATCATGTGGTATTTGTCTTTTTCTGCTTGGCTTGTTTTGCTTAGGATAATACTTTCCATGTCCCTCCATGTCGTCTCAAAGGATAAGGGATCTTTCTTTTTTTTACATCTGCATAGTATTCCATTGTGTATATGTTCCACTGCTTTTTTATCCATTCTTCTACTGATAGACACTTGGGCTGTTTCCAGATCTTATTGTAAATAGTGCTGCTATGAACACGGGGGTACATATATTCTTTCTGATTGGTGTTTCAGGCTTCCTAGGGTATATTCCTAGAAGTGGGATTACTGGGTCAAATGGCAATTCAATTTTTAATTTTTTGAGTTAACACCATATTTTTTTCCATATTGACTGCACCAGTCTGCATTCCCACCAGCAGTGTACTGGAGTTGCCTTTTCTCCACACCCTCAATAAGACTTGTTGTTTGATGATTTGTTGCTAGTGGCCATTCTGACAGGTGTGAGGGGATACCTCTTTGTTGTTTTAATATGCATCTCTCTGATGATTAGTGACATTGAGTGACATTAGTGACACATTTCTTCATATGTCTCTTGGCCTGTTTTTATGTATTACTTAATGAGAGGTCTGGGACTAGCTGAGACCAGAGGCTGCTTGTTTGAAAGAATTTAGGATAAAACTGAGGCAGGATCCAAGACAGGCCAATCCTATGGTAAAGCAACTGGCAACAGATTAGGTGGGCCTGATAGCTGGGTGGGGCAGGGCCTTAAGGAATCACCAGGGTGGGCCAAACAGTATGAGCCAGGTTGCCGGAGTCCCAGATATGGTGGCTGTCTGCCATACCAGGGAAGGGCTCACCAAAGGAACAAAGGCTCTGACAGCATGTCTGTCCAGCAGAAAGCTGCCTCTCTAGCCCTCGATTTAATGCCAAACAACTCAGTTCTTCCCCATATGACTGTGGTGCCTTTCAAGCTGCCTCCCTGACGCTGGAGCCTGGAAAGTGCAAGTCCGAGTATGTCAGTCTGTGTGCGGGCCCTTTAAGAGGAGCTGCCTGGGGCTCCAGCTGCTTCAGCCTCCCTCAGCCTCAGTTTCTGCTGGTTTTACAGCCAGAAATTGTGGGAACTTCCCTTCCTGGCACTGGCACTGGAACCCTGAGCTGGGTCTGTGACCAGCCTGTCATGCCTCTGCCCCTCCTACCAGTCTTGATATGGCTTCTTCTTTAATTCTGTAGTGGTAGGATTTCCATTCAGCTTGATTTCAGACGGTTTTGCATGATGATTGTTCTGTAGTTTAGTTTTAACTTTGATGTGGTTATGGGAGGACGCTATACTGTGGTTACCCTATGCCACAATCTTGATCGGAAGTCCCAGTAATTTTTTTTTATCCTTGCCTAAGGACACTTTTGCATTTATATTCAGATAGAGCGGGAGGAAGAGAGTGAGAAAGAGAGAGAGAAACATCGATGTGAGAAAGACACATCGAGTGGTTGCCACCCACACGACCCCAACGGGGGCCAGGGACAAACTGCAACCGAAGTATTTGCCCTTAGCAAGAACTGAACCTGGGTCTCTCTGGACCACAGGCCAATGCTCTAACTGCTGAGCAAAGCTGGCCAGGGTGAGAATCAATACTTTTAATCCAAACAAATTTCTACATGTACTTCCAAAGAACAAATAGTAAATGGCCAAAGAACATATTTTAACATCTCCACAGAAGATAAAAATTAGGGGGAAAATGCTACTTGTCTGTTATGATAGTTAGAAAAATCTTTCCTTAAGCTCCTCCAATATAGGCCTTGCTTCTTTCCTAAATTAGAACCAACTAAAATACTTTTAAAGTGGAAGAGTTGATTGCTGGTGATTATAAACACAAATAGTTTAAAGATGAAGACAAAATCCAAAGATTTCAATGGTCCTAAACTTTAAACTGCAACAGCAGTGCTTCTATTGGTGCTAAGCCAGGGAACCAAGTATCTTCAAAATAATGGTGGGTGTATTAATCTTTCTTGTTAGAAAACTTTCAAGGCCCTCATATTGCAAGGTCTCTATTGTATTTTCCTTTTTTCTTTTCATGACAGACTCTAAAGACTTAAGACTGTTCTTTCTGGCTTGGAGCGAACCCCTTCTTTCACCTTTTGGCACTCTATCTTGAACAGTCGAATAGGGTTATAAGATGCTTAATAAAACTGGGAAGAAAATGGTGATTTTCTGCTTTTGTTTTATTTGTATCAGAAAAAATAGAGAATCCCAAGTCATCTAATGTAATGCACTCAGTATCTGGAGAGGGCTGCATTTTAATAATTCACTATATGGAAGAATGGTTTTATTTTCAAGGTCCCTGGACTATAGAGAGCTCTGGCTCTGGCTGTAAGTCACTGGCCTCTAAGAGGCATAAATCACCACCACTGCCAGAAAATAAAGCAGGTAATCTCTAGAAATGCCTGGATAAATTAGAATGAAATACAACCAAAGACTCCAGCCCTTAAGACCTCATGGAGTACTGTGTTCTCAGTCAGTTGGTGAGATTTTAATTTATTTTATTATTACAGTTTTATGACAAAATGTAACATAACATTCATTTTGTACATTAATCCTCTCTTCTTCATAAAAGTGGCGTATATCATGATGACCTACATTAATGTAATTGTCTACCATGTGTAGGATTGCAGTGATAATCTGTAAATAATATGTAATAAAAAGTTCGTAGAAAATTTAAGTATAAAGTGTTTGCTTCAGAAAGAAATATAAATCTTTAAATATTTAAATATTTCGGGTTATTTTTTGCTTATATATTGAGCTAGTGCTTTATCCACTTGAGCCACCTAGTGGTAATAATACCAATGGAATATGATTTTTTTTTTTAAGTTGGTGAGGAATTAGCTTCTCTTAATTATTTTATTATTTAAAATTTTTTTATTAATTTATTTTTGTTACATATATTTCTTCTTTTTCCCCCACTGACACTCTCCTCCCGATCCTTGCCCCCACCACCGCGCCATCCCCAGCATCATTGACTATGTCCATGGTTACTCATACATGCATATAAACTCTGTGGTTTATCTCTTCACTGCACCCCCCCCTCCTGTTCTGAGGTTTGTCAGTCTGTACTGCACTTCTATGTCTCTGGGTCTATTTTGTTCATTATATTCCACAAATAAGTGAGATCATTTGATATTTGTCTTTTTCTGCTTGGCTTATTTTGCTTAGAATAATACTTTCCAGGTCCCTCCATGTTGTCTCAAAGAATAAGAGATCTTTCTTTCTTACAGCTGCATAGTACTCCATTGTGTACATGTACCACAGCTTTTTTATCCATTCATCTACTGATAGACATTTGGGCTGTTTCCAGATCTTAGCTATTGTAAATAGTGCTGCTATGAACATGGGGGTACATATATACTTTCTGATTGGTGTTTCAGACTTCTTAGGGTGTATTCCTAGAAGTGGGATCACTGGGTCAAATGGAAATCAATTTTTAACTTTTTTGAGGTAACACCATAGTGTTTTCCATAGTGGCTACAACAGTGTGTATTCCCACCAGCAGTGTACTAGAGTCCCCTTTTTTCCACATTCTCCCCAGCACTCTTTTGACGATTTGTTGATGGCAGTCATTCTGGCAGGCGTGAGGTAATACCTCATAGATGTTTTAATTTGCACCTTACTGATGATTTGTGATGTTGAGCATTTTTCATCATACATCCCTTTGCCATTTGTATGTCCTCTTTTGAGAGGTGTCTATTTAGCTCCTCTGCCCATTTTTTGATTGGGTTCTTTGTCTTTCATTTGTTGAGTTGTATGAGTACTCTACATATGTAAAAAATTAATCCCTTATCTGATGTATCATTGGCAACTATGATCTCCCATATAGTGGGTTTCCTTTCGATTTTGATGATTGTATCTTTTGCTGTGCAGAAGCTTTTGAGTTTGATGTAGTCCCATGTGTTCATTTTCTCCTTTGTTTCTGTTGCCTTAGGTGATGTATCAGTGAAAATCTGCTGCATATGATGTCTGAAATTTTGTTGCCTACAGTCTCTTATAGGATTTTTATGGATTCATAAGTCACATTTAAGTCTTTTATCCATTTTGAGTTTAATCTTGTGTATGGTATAAGTTGATGGTCTAGTTTTATTATTTTGCATGTAGCTGTCCAATTTTCCCAACACCATATTTAAAGAGGCTGTCTTTACTCCACTATATGCTCTTGCCACCTTTGTCAAATATTAATTGAGCATATTGCCTGGGGAACATTTCTGGGTTCTCTGTTCTGTTTCACTGTTCTATATGCCTGTTCTTGTGCCAGTACCAGGCTGTTTTGATTACAGTAGCTTTGTAGTATAACCTGAAATCTGATAATGTGATCCCTCCTACTTTGTTCTTCTTTTTCAACATTTCTGTGGCTATTCAAGGCCTTTTTTGGTTCCATATGAACTTTTGAAGTATTTGTTCTAGTTCTGTGAAGTATGTCATTGGTATTTTGATGGGGATTGCATTGAACCTGTAGGTTGCTTTGGGTAATATGGACATTTTAATAATGTTGATTCTCCCAATCTATGAACAAGGTATGTGCTTCCACTTTTTTATATCTTCCTCTATTTCTTTTTTCAATGACCTATAGTTTTCTGCGAATAGGTCCTTTATTTCTTTGGTTAAATTTATTCCCAGGTATCTTAATTTTTTTGCTGTGATGGTAAATGGGATTGTTTTTTTAGTTTCCCTTTCAGTGAGTTCATCATTTGTGTGTAAGAATGCCGTCTATTTCTTGACGTTAATTTTGTATCCTGCTACTTTGCCAAATTCATTTATTAAGTCTACTAAATTTTTGATGGAGTCTTTGGGGTTTTCTATGTATAGTATCATGTCATCTGCAAATAATGACAGTTTCACTTCCTCCTTTCCAATTTGGATCCCTTTTATTTTTTCTTTCTGTCTGATTGCTGTGGCTAAGACTTCCAGTACTATGTTAAATAAGAGTGGTGAAAGTGGGCATCCCTCTCTTGTTCCTGTTCTTAAAGGAAATGCTTTTAATTTTTGCCCATTGAGTACGATGTTGGCTCTAGGTCTTTCATATATGGCCTTTATTATGTCGAGATATTATCCCTCTATTCCCAGATTGCTGAGCGTTTTTATCAGAAATGGGTGCTGGATTTTGTCGAATTCTTTTTCAGCGTCTATCGACATGATCATATGGTTTTTATCTTTTATTTTGTTTATGTGGTGTTTCACATTTATTGATTTGTGAATATTGTACCAGCCTTGCATCCCTAGGATGAATCTAACTTGGTCATGGTGAATAATTATTTTGATGTACTGCTAAATTTGATTTGCAAGTATTTTGTTCAGCATTTTGGCATCTATGTTCATCAGTAATATTGGCCTTTAGTTTTCTTTCTTTGTAGTGTCTTTTTCTGGTTTTGGAATTAGAATTATGCTGGCCTCATAAAATGAGTTTGGAAATCTTCCTTCTTCTTGAATTTTTTGAAATAGTTTGAGGAGAATGGGTATTAGTTCTTCTTTGAATGTTCGGTAAAATTCCTCCGTGAAGCTGTCTGGGCCTGGACTTTTGTTTGCTGGGAGAATCTTGATTACATCTTCAATTTCTTTTGTTGTTATTGGTCTGTTCAAGTTCTCTATCTCTTCATGGTTCAGTTAAGGGAGACTATGTGTTTCTAGAAATTCGTCCATTTCACTTAGATTGTCGAATTTGTTGCCATATAATTGTTCATAATATTTGTTCACAATCCTTTGTGTTTCTGTGTTGTCAGTTGTTACTTCTCCTCTTTCACTTATGATTTTGTGTATTTGGGTTCTCTCCCTGTTTCTTGGTAAGTCTAGCTAAGGGTCCATCAATCTTGTTAATCTTTCAAAGAATTAGCTCTTCATTTCATTGATGCTTAAATTGTTTTTTTTTTTTTTTTGGTCTCCATGTCATTTATTTCTGTTCTGATCTCTACTACTTTCTTTCTTCTACTTGCTCTTGGGTTTTTTGTTTGTTTGCTTGTTTGCTTTATAGTTCTTTAAGTTGTGAGGTTAGATAGTCTATTAGAAATTTTTCTTGCTTCTTGAGGTGGGCCTGTAGTGCTATAAACGTCCTTCTCAGAACTGCTTTCACTGCATCCAATAGATTTTGTGTTGTTTTGTGTTCATTTCCATATTTCCATTGGTTTCCACAAAGTTTTTAATATCTTCCTTGATCTTCATGGTAACCCCTTCATTGTTCAATAACATGTTATTTAGCCTCCATGTTTTCAAATGTCTTTGCATGTTCTTGTTGCAGTTGATTTGTAGTTCCATGCCATTGTGATCTGAGAAGATGCTTGATATGATTTAAATCTTCTTGAACTTGTAGAGACTTAATTTGTATCCTAACATGTGGTCTATCTTTGAGAATGTCCCATGTGCACTTGAGAGGAATGTGAATTCTGCAGTTTTGGGGTGTAATTCTCTGTAGATATCTATTAAATCATTTGATCTAGTGCTTCACTTAGAGTCTGTGTTTCCTTGTTAATTTTTTGTGTAGAAGATCTATTCAGTGATGTCAGCGGGGTATTGAATTCCCCTGCTATGATTGTATTGCTGTCGATTTCTCCTTTGAAGTCCTCCAAAAGTTTTTTAATATATGTTGGTGTTCCTATATTGGGTGCATATATGTTTACCAAGGTCATATCTTCCTGTTGGATAGATCCTTTCAATATTATGTAATGGCCTTCTTTGTGTCTAGTTATGCCTTCATTTTGAAATCTACTTTATCAGATATGAGTATTTCTACCCCAGCTTCTTTTTGCTTTCCCCTTGTTTGAAAGATTTTTTCCCATCCCTTCACTTTCAACCTATGTGAGTCTTTTGTTGGGATGTGGGTTTCTTGTAAACAACTTATATGTGAGTCATGCTTTTTTATCCAGTCAGCTACTCTGTGTCTTTTCATTGGAGCATTCAAACTATTGACAGTGATAATTAATATGTACTTATTTATTGCCATTTTTGTTTGGTGTGGTTCTATTTTTCTTCCTACTTTTTCTACTAATTACAGCAGTCCTTTTAGCATATCTTGCAGGGCTGGTTTGGTATTAATATATTCCCTTAGCTCTTCTTTGTCTGGAAAGCTCTTTATTTCTCTTTCTCTTTTGAATGATAGCCTTGCTGGATACAGTAATCTTGGATTCAGTTCCTTATTTTTCATGACCTTTATTACTTTATGCCACTCCTTTTTGGCCTGTAGTGTTACTATTGAGAAGTCAGCTGAGAGCCTTATGGGGCTTCCTTTGTAGGTAACCTGTTGCTTATGTCTTGCTGCCTTTAGGATTCTCTCTTTGTCTTTAATTTTTGGTATTTTAATTACTATGTGTCTTGGTGTGGGCCTGTGTGGGTTCTTCTTACTTGGGGCTCTCTGTGCTTCTTGAACTTGAATGCCTTCTTCCTTCACCAAGATATGAAAGTTTTCTGTTACTATTTCTTCAAATATATTTTCTAACTCTTACCCATTTTCTGCCTCTTTGGGGACTCCTATGATGCAAATGTTATTATTTTTCCAGTTGTCCCACAGTTCTCTTAAGCTATCTTCCTTTTTTTAAATTGTTTTTCCTTTTGGTTTCTGATTCGTTGATTTTTTTCTACCCTGTCTTCTAATTCAGTGTTCCAGTCCTCAGCTTCCTCTACTCTGCTGGTTAGTCCTTCCACTGTATTCTTTGTTTCTGCTATATCATTCTTCATTTCCACTTGGTTGGTTTTCAATGTTTCTGTATCTTTACTCATGGTGCTTATGTCCTTACTCATGCTGTTGAGCTTCCTCAAAATCATGGCTCTGAACTCCACCTCTGATAATTTGCTTAACTGCATTTCATTTATCTCATCTTTGATAGAGTTCTCTTGTTCTTTCATTTGGGATTTGTTTCTCTGTTTCCTCATTTTGGCTATCTCAGTGGGTTTTGGAGCCTTCTGAATTTTCCCTGTGGGTGTTGGTGTTCTGCTTTTTGTGTCTCCCTCTACTGGGCTTGGATGGGCCTGTGTGGGCCCACGTTAAAGACCACCATCAACTCTTACTTTCCTTGGTAGATTTGCAAGCCCAGGAAAGTTCAGTTATCCTCTATCTTTTTCCTGGTGGTTAGTAGTCTGTTAGTCAGTGCCATGGAATGTAGCCCTGGTGTTCTGCATAATAGGATTTCCAGAAGGGGGGATAGATGTTGGTTATTAATGAGCCCCAATTTGCATTTCTTTGCCTCACATGGGAAAGGCTGAATATACAAGGGGGGTGGGCTGCTGCTTTTCCCCACAGCTCTAGGAAGGAGCACACTGGCCACCATCCTTTGTGGCCACAACTCAGCAAAAACTCTGAGTGCCCACCAAATCCCAGCTGTCATCACAGAGTTCCAATCCAGTTTGCCCTCCCTCTGCTGTAGCCCCCGGGTGAGTGGCTGTGGCTATTTTAGTGCTCTGTCCTGGCTCTCTGCACTGTGGAGTGGGCTAAGTCTTTATTCCCCAAGGGCGTTGCTCACAGCCTGCCACCCTCTCGTGCCTCCACACATCTTACCAGTGTCCCTGGTTATATGGTCCTGTACTGCTGGTTTTCTGTTGCTTTTTTCCCGAGGATTGGTCTTTATTTTAGTTATAATTCCCATTGGGTCCTGGGAGATCATTTGCGTATCTTCTATTCACTTGGCCTCCATTTTTAACATCCTCTATGCCTATCTTGTGCGCAGCTGAGTTGCACAGGCCTTCCTGGTGCCCCAGCACCGTGCAGGTCCTGCGAGTAACTGGATAGCACAGTCCCTTTGGGGACCAGGCTCTATGCCTATGTTATGGTCTCCTGGGTCGCACAGGCCTCTCTGGTGCTGTAGCACCCTGCAGATCCCACAGGTAACTAGGTGGCACAGTGTCTGCTGGGTGGCATAGGCCTCTCTGGTGCTTCAGCACCCCACAGGTCCCATGGGTAACTGGATTGCACAGTCCTTGCTGGATCGCACAGGGCTCTCTGGTGCCTCTGCACCCTGCAGTTCCCGCTGACAGGCAGCTGGATAGCACCAGTCTCTCTTGGGCTGAGGCTTCCCACTGTTCTTTTGAGCTACTGGACCGTACAGGCCTCTGTGGAGCCCCATGTCCCGCAGCTGGAGGCTGGAGAGTGCTGCTGCCCCGTGGGGCTCAACTCCTGCTTAGCTTTTGTTGTAGTTTTTGGGAATGGGTCTCAGCTGCTGGTCTGTGCTTCTGTTGCCTGGGGATTGATGTCTGCTCCTGAGCCTGTGTTGCTGGGGGTATATCTTGACTCTGATTGGGCTGCTACTATGGGGGATGGTGCTGGGCTCTCAGCTGTCCGGGGGTCCACGACAGGCACCTTGGGAGCTCCATCACTGTGCACTTGTCCGTGTTGACACAGAATGTCCACTGGTCCGATGGTGCCAGGTATGCTGGTGGGTTCAGGTTGCTGGGCCCTAGCTGCTACCACTGCCTCCTCCCAGGGAAGACCTGGGATCTTCCAAAATGGTGGGACCTCCCTGTGGTGCAGGGAGAAGCGCCCTGAAGGGCCGCTTACAGTGGTAGCAGGCTGCTCCCTTCCACAGCACAGGAACCTTCTGCTCTAAGGCTCTGCACTGCTTGGGTTTGTTCGTCCACCTTCACGTCCACTCACACTCTCTCACATACTAGCTCACTCTCTCACACACTCACCCTCCCTCAGGTCCTGCCAGCTGCCATCGGGTGCATTTCTGATAGACATAGACATCTAATAGAATAGACATCAGCTAAAACGAGGGTGAGCCTTTGTTGAATCCTGTCTTGGCTCCCAACCTTCTTCCTATTTTTCATAGGCTATTTGAATGAACTTATTTATTCTTACAATTTAAGCTCCCACCAATGTGCTAATGTCTCCCAAATTTACATCTCTAGTATTGAATTCTTCTTGAACTGAATACCAGTACATCTAATTGTGTATTGAGTATTTCTTCTTAGAAGTGCTGTGGAAACCTCAAAGTCAATGCATCTAACAGCTAATTCTTCCTGAATTCTTCATATTTCTTGGCTCAGAGAGTAACTTTGCTCTCTACCTGGTTTCTGAAGCCAGAAACCCATGAATTATCAGTAAATTCTTCATATTTTTGACAACCCCTCATCCATTTTATCAGTCACTATGATATCTCCTTATTATATCTCAAATGCATCTCCTTCTCTCCATCCTTACCACTATGTCTTTAGTTGAGATCTTTACAATTTCTTGCAGGACTTATAAAACTTTTTAAAATTTTCTCTCAGCCTTGAGTCTTTCACTGCTGGATATCATTCTCCTGTCTGGAGTTTGCTTTCTACATTAAAGATCTCATTAATGTCACTTAAAAAAACTTTCACGATTCCTCTTGCCAAAGAACTGTGAATTCTGTGTGGCTTTTCTAACATGATTTTTCCAATACAATCTTTAGCCAATCCCTTCCAACCACTCTACTTTCCAGTCCTGTGAGTTTCTCCCTCTTGCCTCTGTGCACAGGTTGTTCCTTCTGTGAGTGTTATCCCTACCACTTCTGCCTAACCACCTTCATAATTCAGCTCAGCCACTTCCTTCTTCAGAGAGCCCTGTTCACTTTCTTTTTTAAAAAAAATATATTTTCTTTCTTCATTGATTTTAGATAGAGGAGGAGAGAGAGATAGAAACATCAATGAGTGAGAACATTGATTGGCCACCTCCTGCATGCCCCCCATTGGGGTTCGGGCCCACAACCTGGGCATGTACCCTGACTGAGAATCAAACCAACAACCTCTTGGTGTACTGAGCCACAGTGGCTGGGCAAACCCTGTTAACTTTCTTACTCTGTGAATATTTACTTTGGTTCTGTCACTTGCAATCCAGAGAGTCCTGGCTTGTCCAAAGCTAAAGCTGTCTACACGCAGCCAAGTGACTTGTTCAAGTGTATCCGGGAAAAAAGCAGGTCCAGAGCTTTGAGAACCAGATCAATAGTGATCAGGAGAGCACTTATCACACTGTCTTGACATTATCTGCTTACTTTTATGTTTTCCTAAATATGTTGTTAACTCCTTAAAGCTAAAATAGCACCTGGATATTGAATGGACAAACAAATAGAGTCTTTTGTTAAACTGATAAGTTCAAAGATGAAGAAAACCATCAACTATTACTAATTACCCTGTTTGGAGTTTACATTTGGGCAGCATCCATTCTGAACCCATAAAGGAGAAAAATGAAGATGGCAGTGCTATGTTATTGATAAAAGACATCGCAAAGGAGGAGCCCCCTGCCATCATCAGAACAAATTGTTGCATGAGAGAAATAAAGTATAGTAACCTAGACTGTCATCAGCTAGGGTGAGAGGAAGGCAGTCATTTCATTCTGACAGAGTAACACCTAGATAGAGACTCTGCTCCTTTGTTAACTTTTAAGCAGCTATAACAGACATTGGTTGGTGTCTGAATAAGCAACTTTGAAAGCATTTGATTGCTCCCCCAAAATGGAAAAGGCCTTTCTAGAAGAAGAGGGAAGGGGGGCTGTATGAGGACTCCCACAGATGACTGGATGAGGTTTGGATTTTATGATTCCAACTCAAAGAAGCTTATTTTGCTTGGCCAAGCATGGCCAAGAAGCTTATTTTCAGTCTGTTTTCTATTCTTTCATCTTTGTAAGGCTGTTTTTCTCTTGATAACATTTAGCAATTAGCTAACAAAATAGCCTTTGCCTTTCTTTGTAAGTTAACTAAATGTATCTCAGGATCTCTGCCCCTTTCCTACTGGGACCCTGAGGCAACTGAATTATTTGCTAGAGGTACCTCGGTCTTCACCCTCCACAAAGAGGAGCTAGAGACACACTTGGGGCACATAAATCAAGAGATCATGCTGGTCAAATCAGAAAATTTCAGTGACATTTATTTAGCATCAGTTGAGGATTTGCTCCAGAATTTCTATAAAAAAGAGGATTAGAGGTACAGTTTGTTTGAAAAGGGGAGTGGTCAAAGAGTCATAATATGGGGATGATGGAGTGGTAGGGTGAAGCTAAATTCCTCCTGAGCTCCCTGCTTGTGTTAACATGGCAATGATTTTCTTATTACATTGTGCTGGACATTGATTAAAAACAAACAAACACAACAACTTGATTAAAATGAACCCTGCCCTCAAGGAAATTAGAGTTTAGTCAGGGGACACAGAAAGACTACAGGTTTAAAAGGCTATTAATAAACCTAGAACAGTTTTCTGAAGACAACTAAAGTACAGGAAAACCCTACTGTAATATGATAAAAGAGGTTCCAAAAGTTCCCATAGTGTAACAATGGAGTCAACATTATTGCAAAATAAATAAAGTAATGAAACTAATCTGTTTTGTGGATGGACCAGGAGGTCCATCATTTCAATCCTTCCTGGTTTCAGATTCAGCTTAGTACCACTTGATTGCCACTGTGTCTTCTCGTTAAACTTCAGTGAGGATGATTCTGGGTCCTGGGCCTGGTTGGACATTCAGGGAAGCTGCAGGGATCCAGAAATTTCTGGATCACTTGATGTGCATTTCTTCAGTTTAGTGCAGGGAAATTGTACTAAGAGCTTCTTGGGGGTATGGACATGCTCTCTTCACCTCCCTGTTCCTTAAAGACAGGGTTGCCCGTGGTCTCTCCACCCAGTCTTGCCCCCTCATTCCACATGTCTTCACTCCAGAAAATGAGAACTTTGCCTGCCTGGCTCCATTTGAAAAGTGGGATTGGCACAGATGAAATCATTTGCCAATTTCCAATTGCATTATCTCTTAATTTAAATTATCCTGGGACATAGTTAACAAGGGATTTTTCTGTAACAACGTTCTTTTTGAGTCAAAAGAACTCAAAGTACTGCCCCAAGGAGAGATAATTAAAATATAATTATTGTACAAGGTGGATATTTGTGAATAATGATAACTAAGGATTATTGAATCTTTATGCAAGGCATTTTCTAGGCAATGCATTTGTGTTATCTCATTTATTTCTCACAGTGGCCCAATGAAGTCTGCACTAGTATTATCTTTATTCTAGAGATGTGGAAATTTTAGATATGGAGAGATAAAGTAATTTTCCCAAGAGCATGTAGCTACTAAGTGGCAAAGTTGGGAATATAAACTCAAGCCAGTCTTATTCCAGAGACCATGCTTTTAACCACAATGTGACTTTAAAGTGAATGTGTAAAGGTTGCCAATTTTTGTTGTGTGGTGTTTTGTTTCAGATCATGGTCAGATTCAAAGCTGGACTATAATGATTAAAATCTCACTAGCTAGCTTTGTTATACATGAAAAGAATACTATTAGAGCAGGAATATCCGGCAAACACATGGCATTTTGATTTCTTACTTCCAAAGAAATTCTGATTTGATCTTTAATCCTAGCCTTTTATCTATTCACTGAGGCATCTTGCAACCTATTTTTTTTTTATTTTCCTAGATATTTTCATTTTTCTCTCATTTAATTTCTTCCTATTTCCATGTAAATGGGCCCATATCTACTGCGTCTTGGAAAAACTTATAGAGTGTCTACTCTTGACTTCCTCTGGTTTTTAGAAAATACTTATTTCTCCCTCCCACTCCCACTTCCACCCCACTTCCTCAAGGTTTGTCTCTTGAAGGCCCAGGTAATCTCAGAAAAGTTCAAGGGCATTGCCACTTTTATTGCTTCTGGTTCTATTTTCTATAAACCAAGAAATCCGACTCTTCTGAGTCTTCTTTTTTCTTCTTCTTGTCATCTCCAATCTTCCTCCCATCCCTCACCATGGGTTTCTTCAATGCTTATTTCTTAGAACTCCGCCATTCTTTTGATACATTCTTCCCTTTGAAAAAGTCATCCGTTTTCAGAGTTTCACCTGTCCCTTTCATACACGCTCCTTTTTATCTGTCCACACCTTATTAATTTTATCTTACCCAGATGTCAGTATTTTATTCTAAGTGCTTTCTGGAAATTTCCATTTAAGTATTCTGCTGTCACTATTAAGTTGAAAGTGAACAAGCCTGAATACTTCCCATATGGGTTCTCATGATGATAATGGTGATGATGGTGATGACAACCATGGCGATGATGATGATGATAACAATAGAAAACATGTATGCAGCATGTACGCCAAGCCTGGAAAATTTGTAAGCACTTTATATGTATTAACTCACTTAATTCTTAACATAATTATTATCCTTATTTTATAGAAGAAGGAACTCAGGCCTAGAGACGTGAAGCAATGTGCCCCCCAGCTGACACCACAGAGCTGCAAAGTGGAGGAGCCAGGCTTCCCCAGGCAGTGTTGTTCTAGGTCTTTACCCCTAAACAATGTTGTATATTTCTATGGCATGTTTTCTAATTCCCCATTTTTAAAACTGTGCATTTTTTCCCTTCATTCCAATTTATAACTTCCTTACTTTTCCCCCAGTATTTATCTATTTATTTATTTATTTGGTGTTTATATAAGTCAGGGTCTGCAAAAGCACAAATGGTCCATTCAAAAGAAGACACAGAGGCACAGTTAAGGAAACCAGAAAGGAACAGGGAAGTTCCAAGGTGATAACACTGTTGGGATTCTAACACTAACCCTAATCTTGGAAGGGCAAAAGGGGTTACACAGTGCTGTGGAAATCCAGAGAAAGCTGGATCCTAGAGCAATACAGGCATTGCTGAACTATAGTGAGGCATGGGATGGGGCGAGGAGGTGAGTAAGGAGAATAGGTACCATTGCCTCATTCGCCTTGTGATTTCCAGTTTCCCACCTGTGCTTTATTACCCAACACCTGGATCCTTGTCTCGCTAAGACTCCACATTCATTATGACATTTTTCTTCTCATAACCTTCAAAGACTTCTCACTTTCCTTTAGTCTACTGTTGGCAGTCCTACAAATCCTGAGTCCAATCCTTCTTTCAAATATTATCTCCTGCAACTCCCCTAACCCTTTGCTCCAATTTGTCTCCTCACTGTTGTCTTTCTATAAACACACCACTTTCATACCTGCATCAAATACTATGCGTGAAATACCTTTGCTCTTTATCCAAATGCTATATATCCTTCAAGGCTCATCTCTTCTATTAAGACTTCTCTGATCACTTCTACGTACATGACTTCTTCTGTCTTCCCAAGTTTCTGCTGAATCACGGGCAACACTTTACCATTTAAATATGAATTATATTTGTATTTGTCTCATAAACGTGTGTCTTGTCTCCTCTTACTGAGGGTGAGGATCCCAAAACCAAGGCTATGGTTCATGGTTTGCCACTGCCTCTCATTTTCTAAGCTATAACAGTTTAAAGGGGTGCAATTAAAGCAGTGGGGACATAGCTAACAGGTCAACAAAAAGTGATCTATCCTCTAAACCCTTACTGTACAATCAGGGCAACCCGAACTTCAAGTTTCTCCCTGTCAGGTCAGGGCCCCAGGTGCTCCTTTGCTGCTGAAAGCACTTCAGATCAAGTGGCCAGGTCATCTCTGCTGTGCTCCATCTTTGCTACTGTAGGCTAAAGGCCTTACTGGTGTCTTTGAGATTGAGCTGCCCTCTGTAGGCATCTTCCAATTTTCCTTCTGGGACTGCCAAAAAAATTCCAGCCGACTGACCCTTAACTCGCTAGTATTTCTGGCTTAAGTTGATCCATGTTCACTCTTCTCTCACATAGGGCCATGCCTGGGAGATGATCTTAATTTCTCTTTTTTGTTCTAGAATCTCAGTGCTGGAGTTGTTTGTGATCTCTGTCCACTCAAGAACCTTCCATGGATCCCTGTGACATGCTTGGACATACCCGAGTTCCCCTAACTAGCATAACAACTTGTTCTCACAGAACCCTTGCCGTCATCCACCGTTATGTTTACCTATTAATTTTTTTTATCTTTCCCTTTTCTATTCTCATACTTTATGGCTCTATAATGGACTTCACTGCTACTAGGAAGGCTTAAAATGTAACCTTCGAACTGTTGAGTAGAGACAGGAGGGATTAGGAAACATGAATGGACTTATTCCATTGGTTATTTGGATGGTTTCTCTGGCCTTAATTCTGGAAGTATTTCTCACTTTTTTTTCTTTTTTTTTTTTTGGTATTTTTCTACCCTGTTTTTTCAATGAATGTTCCTTAAAATGGCAGGTGCTCCAATAGTTTAATCTGAACTGGAGGAATTTTTAAAACTGATCCTAAGAAAGGCCAAAGTATTTCAGAAGGAAGAAGAATTTTCAGAGTGAAATCTATTAATAATGGATATCTTGGGGTCTCCTGAACTACAAAGGCACAGTTAAAAAATACTTTTTTGTGATCACTAATTTTAGAGCAAAGAAATGCAACTTTTATGCTTTTCAAATCTCCTATGGTTTATAATTAGGCGAGGAAATACACTCTTCTCCAAGTTCAGCAGCAGTTAGCTATCTAGATGTTTCTTTCTACCAAATAAAAGCTATATTGTGTGTTTTTTTTCCCAAGAAGATCACAGAAATGCAAAACATCACCAGTCTAGCTAAACCAAGACACAGGGAGTGGAAGAAAAAAAAATTTTAAGCAGTTGAGTCCATACAAGAACATTCATTCCAAAGATTTGAACATCATGAAAGAACCTATTTATCTGTCTACCTCCTCTTTTATAAAATATATGATGTGAGAGCGGAAGCTAGAACTAGATGGGTGCAAAGAAGGAAGCCCCTGGCATTTCTTTTGCAAACACAAAGACCTTTTTTTGTTGGAATGGAAGAGAAAAGAACCCAGAAGCTGAACTTGGTGAGTTTTGGGGCTTGCAAATGCAACCAGCTGAAACTTTGTAAACATTTAGCATAAAACTCATTTTTAATCTCATAAACTTAATTTTTCCCCCTAGCATATGGGATGCATAAAAAGGAAATAAAACTTTAGTAAATTGAGCCTTACTTGTGCTTTATAAAAGAGAAATTGAATTGCTCTAATGGCAGCTGCAGCTGGCTTTCAGCTTCGAACAACCAGTGTAAATCTAGTTTTTAGTGCTTGATTTAGTAAACACTCAGCTGCAAACAGGCTTAGAAAACAACTCTGAATGCAGGGCTTTCCGTAAAGGCAGTTATGTAACCTCTATGTTATGCCTCTAAAATGTGTGAAGAATAGCAGAAACCCTGATTGAGATATCTTACAATTATCCTATACTCTATTTAAATCTGCATTGAGTTTGCTACTCATAATACATAGGGTTAGCACAAATGGATTCTAATTGGCCATGAATTTAAATGTATGTGTAATACTCATTAAAATTTTTAAAAAGTAGAGTACTAATAACCAGTTTGGAAGCCAGAGTTGAGTTGGCCGTGTTGTTTGGTCATCTCCAGGTGATGATCACAGTTTGGTTTTGATTCTGCTCTTCTGTGAGTCTTGTCATGCTCCCACGCATTAAGCGATTGCAAAAAATCCTGGTTTGTATTCTGTTTAGCAAAGGCGGTTCATGCCCAGCTTGCAATTTTTGCTGGAAATAGGAAGAAAATCTTGTTCCTGATGAATAAGATGAAACATTCAACTGTTTTTAAGTTGATGTACAAATAACTGTTACCATTCTAATGTGGGTTTATCCTAAATTTTCTTAATGACCTGGACTTCGTGGGGATTTCTGTTTTAGTTGTTGTCTTTTTTCCAGTTACTCTATATATTCACTGGTAGATAAAACGAGAATTGGTACCTTACGGCATTTCTGCTAAAGGAACCTTTTAAAATAATTCTGGCTAAGGTGGCCAAGGTTAATCTTGGGAACAATTTTGATTTAGAAAAAATCACTGTCGCTTCTTTCTTCCTCCCTTAACCATCTCCCAATATCTCATGCTTATTTTTAGACGGCTGTCAACCAATCCAGCTAAGGATTAAGTGTTAAGGTACTCTGTTTCTCAGGGGCATTTCCAATTTTAAAAGAGATCCTCAAACATGGAAAAGTCTTAAGACACCAAGTTTATGCTGTTTTCACGACAGGTTCAGGCATTGATCTTCTGGGCAAAGGGCAACTTGTTCTAAGGCTGGCTCTGGGCACAATGGATGGGCTTTAGAGAAGTAAATTCACACACACCCTCTTTCTTTTCCCCACCATCTGGTCCTTTGGCTGCCAACAATTGGAGCCATTAAACAAATGGAGACTTTATGAAATTTGAAAACAAGACTGCTGCACAGCATGGTAGGTGGAGAGTCACAAATGGAGGGTTCTGTTCACCACTGTGCTGTTACCGGCTGAATGACCTTAGGGAAGTCACTTAAACTCTTTG
Source organism: Molossus molossus (assembly GCF_014108415.1). Taxonomy (NCBI): domain Eukaryota; kingdom Metazoa; phylum Chordata; class Mammalia; order Chiroptera; family Molossidae; genus Molossus; species Molossus molossus. Next base: position 104,906,871 of record NW_023425344.1, on the reverse strand, counting down.
GGTGTCTGTCTCGTCTACCTTTCAAGACTGTTTCGGGATCAAATTAAAAAAATGAGAAAGCACTTGAAAACTATATACAGTTTTGAGAGACTTTGATCGTTCAAGGCAGCGAAGGTTACATACATAGTGAGGACTATCTTAATCCCTGGGGGAGAGGAATCATCATCTGTACCATTGTGCTTCAGAGAAATAATGTCAGCGAGTAACAGATGCCTGTGGGTGTTATGCCTGGGATGAAATTCTAGATCTTGGAGAATATTGGTTCACTGACTGTTTAAACAGTTTAAAAGGATGAAAGGGCTACAGAAATCAAAGTGAAAACACTAAGGTGAAAGCAGGTGGGCTATTCCAGGTGAAATATGTAATATACCCTTCCCCCCCCAGGAGTTCAAATAATATCATGTCTCTTTTTAATATTCAAATTAATCACCTTAGAAACTACCTGTTCATATTAGAAGCCTGGCATTTCTGTTTTCTTCATTTTTATTTTTAAATTACATTTAAATCAAAATTTTACATGCATGCAGTTTAAAAATTCAAATAATAATAAAAGAGCCCATATTAATTTAGCTATTACAAAATTTAGTTTCCTGATTCACGCCTTCTCACTTTCCCTGCTCCTCATCTCCAAAGGCAACACTTTTCAACTCATTTAAATCTCCTTTAGGGCTTTACACATCTCCAAAGTTCTAAAAACTATGTAGATATTATCTCTTGATTCATTATTTTTAGACCATCTATTAAACTCTTATGGGAAATGTGGTTAGTTCTTTATTCTGCTGTCATTTTGCTTTCCCTTTCTTATCTTCCCAATATAGTTATAGTACAATTTTTGGTTAAATTAGTATTATCATCATTCTAATATTCTTTAGAACTGAGCATTGCTGTGTACTATGGTTATTTTTCCTTTCTTTATATTTTTTGTAAAGTTAATGATGCTTTTTTTCCCATTTGTTGAGTTTTCCTGGTTTGTTGTTAAATTATTTCTATTTTTTACTAATGGCCTTTTTCCTTCTTTAATTTTTATTAATTTAGTTTTGTTACAGATGTTTTTCCTTTTTCTCCCATAGACACCCTCCTCCCCATCCGGCCCTCCACCTCCCCCTGCCCCCCGCCCTGGCATTGTTGTGTATGTCTATTGGTTATGCTTACATGCATACAAGTTCTTTGATTTATCTCATCCATCCATCCCACTCCCTTTCTCTGAGGTCTGTCAGTGGCCTTTTAATGAAACTTCGCACAAACTCAACCACAACAGCTATTTTATTAGTTCCTATACATATGTTTTGAGGCACTGCTCCTAGGGGCCTTTCTTCTTCCCTCAAGACTGGTTGAGTTTCTTTTGCTCCCTCTCTGGGCTTCTCTGAGCTCATATCTTGTTCTTTTGTTTCTCCTCCTCTTCTTCTTCTTCTTCTTTTGTTTTTATTTTATTAGACAGCGTCTTCTAGCAGTTTATGTTATAGTAGCAAAGGAAATCAGGACAGCAGCCGTTGCCATGTCAATCTCTTGAATCACAATATTTCATTCATTTTATATACTTGGTGCCCATTTATCATTAGGGATCTCACTTCATCATCATTTTGAAAAGTATCCTTTTTCTCTCCTGTTTCAAATTGCTCTTTCCTATATTCTGTACGTTCCTTCTCCGTTTACTCCTTCACTCTGGGGAGAGCTTCTTCAATAGCCTCCTGAGAAAGTGTGCTGGAAAAGCAAATATTTTGAGACCTTGTATTTCTCATTAAAGTGGTTTAATTTTTCCTCATCTATAATTTATGGATGGGTATTGAATTCCAAGTTGGAATTAATTTCTTTTTTAAGTTATAATTAAATTACAGTTGACATACAATATTATATTAATCTCAGGTGTACTACATAGTGATTAGACATTTATATAACTTATGGAGTGATCACCCCGATTACCCATCTGACACCATTTATACTTATTACAATATTATTGACTATATTACCTATGCTGTACTTTACATCTCCGTAACTATTTTATAACCAGTAATTTGTACTTTTTAATCCCTTCCCCCTTTTCACTTATTACCCCAAACCCCCACCCTTCTAGAAACTATTAAAATACCTTCTGTATCTAAGAGTTTGTTTCTGTTTATTTTATTTTTTAAATTCCACATATAAGTGAAATCATATGGCATTTGTCTTTCTCTGCCTGATTTATTTCACTTAGTTTGCGTCTATATTTTATATATTGGCTATTTTAAATAATGCTGTAATGAACATAAGAATGCATATGCCTTTTTAAATTAGTGTTTTGCATTTTTTAGATAAATATCCAGAAGTGGAATTTCTGGTTTCTTTTTTGTCTCTTGTTTTAGCATCTATTTTGTCTGATACAAATATTACTACCCAGATTTTTTTGTTTTGTTTTGTTTTCAGATTCGTAAAATACCTTTTTCCATCTCTTTAATTTCAATCTTTGTGTGTCTTTTTTCTTTTTTATTTATTGATTTGAGAGAGAGAGGAAGTGAGAGGGAGAGAGAGATAGAAACATTGATGAGAGAGAACATCGATTGGCCGCCTCCTGCATGCTCCCCACGGGAGATTGGGCCCACAACCTTGGCATGTGTCCCGACCAGGAATCAAACCCAGTGACCTCTTGGTGCATGGGTCATTGCTCAACCACTGAGCAATGTGTCTTTTAATCTGAAGTGAGTCTCTTGTAGACAGCATATGTACAGGTTTTGTTTTGTTATTTATTCTACCATTCCATATCTTTTGATTCAAGTATTTAATCCATTTACATTTAAAATAATTGTTGATAGATATGTATTTATTTCCATTATATTATTCATTTTCTTCTCCTTTTTCAAAAAATATATGTTTTTTTAGAGAGGAGGAAAGGAGAGAGAGAAACATCAATCAGCTGCCTTCTGCACATCCCCCACTGAAGATCAAGCCCACCACCTGTGCATGTGCCCTGACCAGGAACTGAACCCGGACCTGTTAGTCCATGGGGCAACACTCAGTCCATTGAGCCACACCGGCCAGGCTTTCTTCTTTTTCTCTTTCTCTTTCTCTTTCTCTTTCTCCTCCTCCTCCTCCTCCTCCTCCTCCTCCTCCTCCTCCTCCTTGACATTCCTTTAACATTTTTTGTAATACTGGTTTGGTGGTGATGAATTTCTTTAGCTTTTTCTTGGCTGAGAAGCTCTTTATCTGTCCTTCGATTCTAAATAACTGACTAGAGTAATCTTGGTTGTAGGCCCTTGCTTTTCATCAGTTTGAATATTGCCAATCCTTTCTGGCCTGCAACATTTTATTTGAGAAATCAGCTGACAGTCTTAGGGGAGCTCTGTTGTAGGTAACTACCTGGTTTTCTATTGCTGCTTTTAAGATTCTTTCTTTGTCTTTAGCCTTTGACATTTTAATTATAATGTGTCTTGGTGTGAGCTTCTTTGGGTTCTTCTTGTTTTGGACTCTATACTTCCTGGAATTGTATTTCCATTTCCTTCATCAGATTAGGAAAGTTTTCTGTCATTATTATTGTTTTTTTATCCTCACCCGAAGACATTTTTGCATTTATCTTATGATAGAGCAGGAGGGACAGGGAGAGAAGAGAGACAGAGAAACATCAATGTGAGTGACTGGTTGCCACCCACACGACCCGAACCAGGGCCAGGGACAAACTGCAACCAAGGTACGTGCCCTTAGCAGGAACTGAACATGAGACTCTCTGGTCCACAAGCTGATGCTCCAACTGCTGAGCCAAACCGGCCAGGGCTGTCATTATTTCTTTATTTAGGTTTTCAGTTTCTTACTCTTTCTTTTCTCCTTCTGATACCCCTATGATGTGAATGTTAGTATGGTGCATGTTGTCCCAGAACCCCCTTAAATTATCCTAATTTCTTTGAATTCTTTTTGCTTTGCTAATTGGGTGTTTTCTGCTACCTTTTAATCCAAATTGCTGATTTGATCCTGTTTCATCTAATCTATTCTTGATTCCCTATCATCTATTCTTTGTTTCAGTTATTGTAGCCTTCATTCCTGTCTGGATATTTTTTATTTTCTATCTTCATTGTTGTTTTATATCTCTTTTTGAAGTTCTCACTGAGATCATGGAGTATCCTTATAACCAGTGTTATGAACTCTGCATCTGGTAGATTGCTTATCTCTATTTGGTTAGGTTTTTGTTTTTGAGTTTTGTTCTGTATTTTTTTTTTAAATTATTTTTTGATGGAACATGATTCTTTGTCTCCTTCATTTGGCTGCTTCCTGTGTTTGTTTCTATGTATTAGGTAGAACTGCTATGTCTTCTGGTCTTGATAGAGGGCCTTGTGTAATAAGTATCCTATGGAGCCCAGTGGCACACTATCCCTGGTTACTTGAGCCATTTGCTTCAGGTGTGTCCCTTGTGTGGGTTGTGTGTGCCCTCCTGTTGTAGTTGAGTTTTGATTGCTGTTGGCCTGTCAGTGGGAGAGATTGAATCTCAGGCTAGTTGGTTGTGGGAACTGGCCATGACTACAGTGGAGAAGTTGTTGTGCAGAGACTGACCCCCTTTTTTAAATACTTAATTTATTAATTTTTTTTTTACTACAAATGTTCCTCCTTTCCCCTTCTTTGACATCCTCATTCTGTCCACCTCGCCATCACTGTACTGTTGTCCATGTCCATTGGTTGTACATATATGCATATAAGTTCTTTGGTTTATCTCTTCCTACCTCCCCACCCCCTTCCATGGGAGGTTTGTCAGTCTGTTCCCTACTTCCATGTCTCTGGATCTATTCTGTTTATCAGCTTATTTTGTTCATTATATTCCACAAATAAGTGAGATCTTGTGATATTTGTCTTTCTCTGATTGACTTATTTCATTTAGCATAATACTCTCCAGGTCCCTCCATGTCATCTCAAAGGGTAAGAGGTCTTTCTTTCTTACAGCTGCATAGTATTCCATTGTGTAAATGTACCATAGCTTTTTTATCAACTTATCTACTGATGAACATTTGAGCTGTTTCCAGGGGACTGCCCCTTTAACAGGGCTCTGGTGCCTACAGAGTCTGCCCTTTGAATGTGTCATTTGTAGAGGTGGTTGGGTGGTGCTCTGGTGTGTTGGTTCTCTTAAGAGTTTCAGGCTTAGGTCAGCCAATGCCTGTGCCCTTCTCAGGCCTACCTGGGATGAGCTACAAAGTGATCTGCAGATGATTGCCATTTGTACTGGCTTTTGAGGTGCCTATGAGAGGCTAAGCTGTGAACTGATGTGGGCAGTCATTAGTGCCAGGGTTGGGGCTGTTCAGCAAGAGGTACAAGGCATGCCAAGTTCAGGTGCTGCTTGTTTGGGATTTGTGAACCTTAGAGATTTTAGAAAAGTGCAAAGCATGAGCCAAGACGATATTTGTGTGGGGGGAGGTCTCAGGGAAATTACCAAGGCAGGTGTAACCATGTTAGCCAGGTTGATGGAGACTCAGATATGGTGCCCACCTGACAGCTCTATTGGAGAAAGCCTCAGCAAAGGCACAATGGCCTCTGGGATCACTTCTGTCTGGGAGAAAGCTGCCCCTCCAGCATTCACCCTGATGTCCAACAATTAATTTCCTCCTTGTATGCCCTTGATGTCTTTCAAACTGCTACCCCTCAGTGAGAGAGTCCAAATAAGTCCTGTGGGCCCTATAAGAGGAATACCTGGGAATCCAGAAGCCCTGTGTCTCACTCAACCACAATCCTGGCTGGCTTTCACATCAGAAATTATGGGGGCTTCTGTTTCTGGCACTGGAATCTTGGGCTATGGGGCCTTGTGTGAAACTGAGATCCTCTTGTTTTTTAGAGAAGACCCCTGCAGGCAAAATACTTCTCCTGATTTTTATTTGGCACCGTGGATATGGGACCTTCTGTCTCTCTGCCCTTCCTGTCAGTCTCTATACAGCTTCTTCTGTATATCTTTACTTAAAGGATTTCTGTTCAGTAGATTTCTGAATGATGGTTGTTCTATAATTTAGTTGTAATTTTGATGTAGTGGTGGGAGGATGTGAGTACAATGTTTATCTACTCTGCCATTTTTACCAAGCAGAAGTAATTTTCATTCAGAATTTTGAAGGCCTTGCTCCTTGTTTTCTGGATTTCAGTGTTGGCGTGGCAAGTACAAAGCCATTCTGAATCCTGATGCTGTGAATGTGGTCATTTCTTCCTCTAACTTGCAGGTGTTTTCTTTGGTTCACAGTACTCTGAAATGATGGACCTTAGAGTGAATTTTTTTTTCCATTACACTGAATACTTAGTGGGCCTTTCCATCTTGAAACTGATGCCTCATAGTTCTAGAAAATTTTGCTTGCAATTTTCTTTCCTCTATTCTCTCTCTTCTTTCTGGTAATCTGATAATTCTGATGTTGAACTTCCTGGACTTGTTTTCTAATTTTCTTATTTATCTCCCTGCCCCCATTTTATAGCTCTTATATTAGATTTCTCATTTCTGTTTTCATTTTCAAGGACACTTCTTGTTCTCTGAATGTCACCTTTTGCAGGATTCCATTCTTGTTTCAGGACTGCAGTATCTTTTCTTGTGCCTCTGAGAATACTAGTTACAGCTTTCATTTTTAACACTTTCCTCTTTTTGCATTGTTTCCATTTCCTACAAGTTGCTTTTTCTGTCTGGTCTGCTGTTAACTTCCATGTTAGAGGGTTTTCTCATATGGCTGGCAGCCCTTGGTTTTCTGCTCATGATCAAGATTAGGAAACTACAACTCTGATCATAATCTCTGCAGATGTGTTTGGGGCTTGTTAAGTATGAGCTTCATTGTGGGGTCCTTACTCAGGTCATTTGTAGGGGAACTCTCAGTGTGACTATTTTAAGTCTTTCTCATTTTCTTAAATTTTTCTTGTTAAATTTCGGGATCTACATAGTAGTATGCACTGCAGTATCTTATTCTAATGCTGTGCCTTTGAAGAACTTTGGTTGTTGAATAGGACATCTGTGAATCTTGTTCCTTTTGTCTATTACTGACCTTGTAAACTACTTAACGATAAAATGTAGCTTAATGCATTGTGCCTCTTGACATTATATTGTCAGAAAAAGAGATTTTCCTATTACAAATAAGATAGACAATGATGTCTTTTATTTTCTTTTATTATTAATATTTTTAATTAATTGATTTATTTTTGTTACAGATGTTTCTCCTTCCCCCTCCCCACTGATTCCCCCCTCCCCATCCCTCTCCCTCCCCGCCATGTCCCCAGCTTTGTTATCCATGTCCATTGTTCAGGCATACATGCATGTAAGTTCTGTGGTTTATCTCTCCCCCACCACCTCCTCTTCTGGAGATTTTCAGTCTGTACCCCACTTCCACGTATTTGGGACTACCCCATTCCTCAGATGGTTATGTTCATTATATTCCACAAATAAGTGAGATCATATGATACTTCTACTTCTCTGTTTGGCTTGTTTTGCTTAGGATAATACTTTCCAGGTCCCTCCATATTGTCTCAAAGGATAAGAGTTCTTTCTTTCTTACAGCTGCATAGTACTCCTTTGTGTATATGTACCACAGCTTTTTTATCCATTCATCTACTGATGGACATTTGGGCTATTTCCAGATCTTAGCGATTGTAAATAATGCTGCTACAAACATGGGGGTACATATATTCTTTCTGATTTGTATTTCAGGCTTCTTAGAATATATTCCTAGAAGTGGGATCACTGGGTCAAATGGAAGTTCCAGTTTTTAATTTTTGGAGGTAACACCATATTGTTTTCCATAGTAGCTGCACCAGTCTGCATTCCCACCAGCAGTGTACTAGAGTCCCCTTTTCTCCACACCCTCACCAACACTTGTTGTTTGATGATTTGTTGCTGGTGGCCATTCTGACAGGAGTGAGGTGATACCTAATTATTGTTTTAATTTGCATCTCTCTGATGATTAGTGATGTTGAGCATTTCTTCATGTGTCTCTTAGACATTTGTATGTTCTGTTTGGAGAGGTGTCTATTTAGTTCCTCTGCACATTTATTAATTGGGTTCTTTGTTTTCCTTTTGTTGAGTTGTATAAGCACTCTATATACATTGGAAATTAACCCCTTATCTGATATATCATTGGCAATTATGCTCTCCCATACAGTGGGTTGCCTTTCCATTTTTGTGGCTGTTTCATTTGCTGTGCAGAAGCTTTTTAGTTTGATATAGTCCCATGTGTTCATTTTCTCCTTTGTTTCTGTTGCCTTAGGTGATGTATCAGTGAAAATTCTGCTGCATATGATGTCTGAACTTTTGTTGCGTACATTTTCTTCTAGGATTTTTATGGATTCATGAGTCACATTAAAGTCTTTTATCCATTTTGAGTTTATTCTTGTGTAGGGTGTAAGCTGATGGTCTAGTTTTATTTTTTTGCATGTAGCTGTCCAATTTTCCCAACACCATTTATTAAAGAGGCTGTCTTTACTCCACTGTATGCTCTTGCCACCTTTGTCAAATATTAATTGAGCATATTGCCTTGGGTCCATTTCTGGGTTCTCTGTTCTGTTCCACTGGTCTATATGCCTGTTCTTGTGCCAGTACCAGGGTGTTTTGACTACAGTGGCTTTGTAGTATAACCTGAAATCTGGTAATGTGATCCCCCAACTTTGTTCTTCTTTTTCAAGATTGCTGTGGCTATTGGAGGTCTTTTTTGGTTCCATATGAACTTTTGAAGTATTTGTTTTAATTCTGTGAAGTATGTCGTTGTTATTTTGATGGGGATTGCATTGAATCTATAGATTGCTTTGGGTAATATGGACATTTTGATGATGCTAATTCTTCCAATCCATGAACAAGGTATGTGCTTCCACTTTTTTATATCTTCCTCTATTTCTTTTTTCAATGACCTGTAGTTTTCTGCAAATAGGTCCTTTGTTTCTTTGGTTAATTTTATTCCTAGGTACCTTAATTTTTTTGCCGCAATGGTAAATGGTATTGTTTTTTCAGTTTCTCTTTCTGTGAGTTTATCATTGGTGTATAAGAATGCCATTCATTTCTTGACGTTAATTTTGTATCCTGCTACTTTGCCAAATTCATTTATTAAGTGTAGTAAAATTTTGATGGTGTCTTTGGGGTTTTCTACATACAGTATCATGTCATCTGTGAATAATTACTTCCTCCTTTTCAATTTGGATCCCTTTTATTTTTTCTTCCTGTCTGATTGCTGTGGCTAAGACTTCCAGTACTATGTTAAATAGGAGTGGCGAAAGTGGGCATCCTTGCCTTGTTCCTGTTCTTAAGGGAAATGCTTTTAATTTTTGCCCATTGAGTATGATGTTGGCTGTAGATCTTTTATGTATGGCCTTCATTATGTCAAGATATCATCCCTCTATTCTGAAACTGCTGAGCGTTTTTATCAGAAATGGGTGCTGAATATTGTCAAATGCTTTTTCAGCGTCTATTGATATGATCATATAATTTTTATCTTTCATTTTGTTATGTGGCATATCACATTTATTGATTAACAAATATTGTACCAGTCTTGCAACCTGGGATGAATCCCACTTGGTCATGGTGAATAATTTGTTTGATGTATTGCTGGATTTGATTTGCTAGTATTTTGTTCAGGATTTTGGCATGTATGTTCATCAGTGATATTGGCCTGTAGTTTCCTTTCTTTGTAGTGTCTTTTTCTGGTTTTGGAATTAGAATTATGCTGGCCTCATAAAACAAGTTTGGAAGTCTTCCTTCTTCTTGAATTTTTTGAAATAGTTTAAAGAGAATGGGTATTAGGTATTTTTTGAATGTTTGGTTAAATGCCCCTGTGAAGCCTTCCGGGCCTGGGCTTTTGTTTGCTGGGAGAGTCTTGATTACATCTTCAATTTCTTTTGTTGTCATTGGTCTGTTCAAGTTTTCTCTCTTCCTGGTTCAGTTTAGGGAGACTATGTGTTTCTAGAAATTTGTTCATTTTACTTAGATTGTCGAATTTGTTGCCATATATTTGTTCATAATATTTGTTCACAATGTTTTGTATTTCTGTGGTGTCGGTTACTATTTCTCCTCTTTCACTTATGATTTTGTGTATTTGGGTTCTCTCTCTTTGTTTCTTGGTGAGTCTAGCTAAGGGTCCATTAATCTTGTTTACCTTTTCAAAGAACCAGTTCTTTGTTTCATTGATCCTTTGAATTGTTGATTTGGTCTCCATGTCATTTATTTCTTTTCTGATCTCTACTATTTTATTCCTTCTACTTGCTCTGGGCTTTTCTTTTAGTTTGCTTTCTAGTTCTTTAAGTTGTGAGGTTAAATAGTCTATTAGAAATTTTTCTTGCTTCTCGAGGTTGGCCTGTAGTGCTATGAACTTCCCTCTTAGAACTGCTTTCACTTCCTCCCATAGATTTTGTGTTGTTGTGTGGTCATTTTCATTGGTTTCCAGGAAGTTTTTAATTTCTTCCTTGATCTCCATGTAACCTATTCATTGTTCAATAACATGCTATTTAGCCTCCATGTTTTCAAATGTCTTTACATGTTCTTGTTGCAATTGATTTCTAGTTGCATGACATTGTGATCTGAGAAGATGCTTGATATGATTTCAATCTTCTTGAACTTGTAGAGACTTAGTTTGTTCCCTAACGTGTAGTCTATCTTTGAAAATATCCTTTGTGTACTTGAGAAGAATGTGAATTCTGCAGTTTGGGGGAGTAATTCTCTATAGATATCTATGAAATCCATTTGATCAAGTGCTTCATTTAGGTTCTGTGTTTCCTTGTTAATTTTTTGTCTAGAATATCTATCCAGTGATTACAGCGGGGTATTGAAGTCCCCTGCTATGAATTGTAATGCTGTTGATTTCTCCTTTGAAGTTTTCTAAAAGATTTTCAATATATGTTGGTGTTCCTATATTGGGTGCATATATGCTTATCAAGGTTATATCTTCCTGTTGGATAGATCCTTTCAATAATATGTAGTGGCCTTCTTTGTCTCTAGTTATGGTCTACATTTTGAAATCTACTTTGTCAGATATGAGTATTGATACCACAGCTTCTTTTTGCTTTCCCCTTGTTTGAAAGATTGTTTTCCATCCCTTCACTTTCAATCTATGTGAGTCTTTTGTTGGGATGCGGGTTTCTTGTAAACAACATATATGTGAGTCATGCTTTCTTATCCAGTCAGCTACTCTGGGTCTTTTTATCGAAGCATTCAAACCATTCACATTGAAGGTGATAATTGATATGTACTTATTTATTGCCATTTTTGTTTAGTGTGGTTCTATGTTTCTTCGTATTTCTTCTACTAATTACAGCAGTCCTTTTTGCATATCTTGCAGTGCTGGTTTGGTGTTAATATATTCCCTTAGTCTTTTTTTTTTTTTTTTGTCAGGAAAGCTCTTCATTTGACCTTCTATTTTGAATGATAGCCTTGCTGGATAGAGTAGTCTAGGATTCAGATCCTTGTTTTTCATGACCTTGATTACTTCATGCCATTGCCTTCTGACCTGTAGTGTTTCTGTGGAGTAGTCAGCTGAAAGCCTTATGGGGTTTCCTTTGTAGGTAACCTGTTGCTTATGTCTTGCTGCCTTTAGGAATCTCTCTTTGTCTTTAATTTTTGGCATTTTAATTACTATGTGTCTTGGTGTGGCTTTTTTGGGGTCTTCGTACTTTGGACTCTCTGTGCTTCTTGAACTTGAATGCCTTCTTCCTTCACCACATTAGGAATGTTTTCTGTCACTATTTCTTCAAATATATTTTCTAACACTTGTGTCATTTTCTTCCTCATCAGGGACTCCTATGAAGCGAATGTTATTACGTTTCCTGTTGTCCCACAGTTCTCTTAAGCTGTCTTCCTGTTTTTTTCATTGGTTTTTCCTTTTGGTTTTCTGATTGGTTGAGTTTTTTCTACCCTGTCTTTTAATTCACTGATACGGTCCTCAGCTTCCTCTTCTCTGCTGGTTACTCCTTCCAATATGTTCTTTATATCTGCTATGTCATTCTTCATTTCCACTTGGTTGGTTTTCAGTGTTTCTATATCTTTACTCATGGTGTTTATGTACTTACTCATGCTGTTGAGCTTCCTCAAGATCATGGCTCTGAACTCTACCTCTGATAATTTGCTTAACTGCATTTTATTAATCTCATCTTCGATAGAGTTCTCTTGTTCTTTCATTTGGGATTTGTTTGTTTGTTTCACCATTTTGGCTATCTCAGTGGGTTTTGGAGCCTGCCAAATTTTTACTGTGGGTGTTGGTGTTCTGCTGTGTGTGGTTCTCTCTACTGGGTTTAGATGAGCCTGGGTGGGCCCATTTTAAACATCACTGTCAAGTCTTATTTTCCTGGGTAGATTTGCAAGCCCAGGAAAAGTTCAGTCATTCTCTAGTCTTTTCCTGGTGTCTAGTAGTCTCAGTTATTCAGTGCCTTGGAATGTAGCCCTGGTGTTCTGCATAAGAGGCTTTCCAGAAGGTGGGGTAAACGCTGGTTGTTAATGAGCCTCAATTTTCATTTCTTTTCTCACCTTGGAAAGGCTTAATCTCCAAGGGGTGGGGCTGCAACTTTTCCCCACAGCTCTGGGAAGGAGCACACTGGCCACTGTTCTTTGTGGCCACAACTCAGCAAAGACTCTGAGTGCCCTCCAAATCCCGGGTGTCCCCACAGAGTTCCAGCCCAGTCTGCCCTCCCTCTGCTGTAGCCCCCAGGTGAGTGGCTGTGGCTATTTTAGTGCACTGTCCCAACTCTCTGCTCTGTGGAGAGGGCTTCATCTTTATTCCCCAAGGGTGCTGCTCACAGCTAAGACTTCTGCTGTCCGTGGGCTCCCAACCCACCACCCTCTCATGCCTCTGCAGATCCTACCAGTTTCCCTGGTTATATGATCCTGTCCTGCTGCTTTTCTGTTGCTTTTTTCCGAGGAGTTGTCTTTATTTTAGTTGTTCTCGTTTGGTCTTCGGGGATCATCTGCATAGCTTCTATTTAGTCTGCCTCCATTTTCACATCCTCTATGTCTATCTTGTGTGCCGCTAAGTTGCACAGGCCTTTGTGGTGCCCCCGCACCCTGAAGGTCCAGTGGATAACTGGATCACACAGTCCCTATGTGGACCCGGTTCTATGCCTATGTTATGGGCTGCTGGGTTGCACAGGCCTCTCTGGTGCTTTAGCTCCCCACAGGTCCCAAGGGTAACTGGAAGGTACAGTCCCTGCTGGGTCACACAGGCCTCTTTGGTGCCCCCACACTGAAGTTTCTGCAGGTGGGCAGCTGGTTGCACCAGTCTCTAGGGCTCTGGCTTCCCACTGGTCTTGTGAGCTACTGGACTGCACAGGCTTCTGTGGAGCCCCAGGTCTCTCCGCTGGCAACTGAGGAGTGCTCCTGCACCATGGGCCTCAACTCCTGATCAGCTTTTTCTGTAGTTTTTGGGGATGGGTCTCAGCTGTTGGTCGGTGCTTCTGTTGCCTGGGGATGGATTTCTGCTCCCCTGCCTCTGTTGCGGGGGGTATATCTGGACTCTGATGGGACTGCTACTATGGGGGATTGTGCTAGGCTCTGGGACATTTGCAACTTCCTCGATCTGCACCTTGTGAGCTCCACTACTGTGCACTGGTCTGTGTTGACACACAGTGTCCACTGGTCCGATGGTGCCAGCTGTGATGGTGGGCTCAGGTTGCTAGGCCCTAGTTGCTACCACTGCCTTCTCCCAGGGAAGACCTGGGATCTTCCAAAATGGTGGGACCTCCCCATGGCACAGGGAGAAACACCCTGGAGGGCTACTTACCGCGGTGGCTCTTTGCTCCGGTCCACACCACAGGAACTTTCTGCTCTGAGGTTCTGCACTGCTCAGGTTTAGTCGTTCATCTTCACATCCACTCACACTCTCTCACACACTTGCTCACTTTCTCACATACACCTTCCCTCCCGTCCTGCGGGCTGCCATCTCAGATCTCTCTCTGGAGTGACAATGATGTCTTTTAAACAAAAGAAGTATTTGCCAGTTTCCTTACTTTAAAACACATGATTTTCATTAGCAGCTTTTCTCTTATTGGTAGCAACCATTTGGAAAATGACAGACTATACCCACACCATCACCATCCATTTCCCCATAATTTGCCTTAGCTTCAAGCTAATAGACACATACTTCTACCTGGAAGCAAAATCTAATCAATGATATCTTCCGACTGTCAGACCCTACTAATGGCACATCCATTAGCACACAAGTTGTTGATGTCATAGGATGTAACCTAGCTGAGAAAGATGCCTTGTCTTCCTAGCTGTTAAGCAAGTGATTTCTGATATGAGACCTCAGGCTGTCCTGTCAATCAGAGCCTCCTTTTCCTTATCTTTAAGAAGGAAAAATGATAACACTAATTTGCATGTTAAAAAAAATGATTAGGCTTCTTTAGAGCAATGTCAGCATCTGGGGCTTTTCAAGGAGGTTTTTGAGGGCCCTGAAGCATGCTTGTTCTGTAGGAAGATGCAGGTGCAACTCATTGTCCTAAGACATGGACACTAGGGCAGAGGTTGTTTCAATAATTCCTCACTTTAAGGTATTTTCTTATGAGATTGTTTTGTTTTTTTTATAAACACTTTATTACAGAAAAGAAGGCAAGGTGAGAAATAAATGCATTTGATTCCTAGTGTTGCGAGGGGCAAACAGAACCCAATTGCCGTGTTCATTCTCTTTCCTCTTTATAACCAAGGATTCTGTCAGATAGACTCCAATTCATAGTTTTACAGTACATACATCCTACGAGTACACTGATACACATTAGGCATGTCTATTCAGTGGGAAAATCAAGCCAGATCTGTGGACATAATGCCATAGCATAAAAAGACCATGGATTCTAGAGCCAGACTAGCTTGGTTTGAGCTCTACCTCTTTCCCCTACCTTGTTGAACGTGTGTGAATCACTGAGCTTATGTAAACTGCAATTTTCTTGTCTGTAAGATGGAGTTGATGGTGCTTTGCAGTGTTGATGTGAATAGTCAATGAAATAATGATTATCAAGTACCTGGTACATAGTTGGTGCTCAGTAAATATTAGCTCCCTCTTTCTTTCATTCTGTTTTAATTTTTTTTGGGTTTTATTATATTTATTTAAAAATACATGAACTATAATTAAATATATGTATTTATTATAATATCAACTAATTGTTTTTTATGAAATTGCATATTCTTGTGGCATGTCACACATTGACCTGAGTTAACCTTTTATTTTTTTTTTTAAGACTTTTTAATTGATTTTAAAAGAGAGATGGAAATATCAATGTGAGAGTGAAATATCAATCAGCTGCCTCCTGCATGCCCCCTATGGGGATGGAGCCCACAATCTTTCAGTGCACTGGGTGACACCCAACCAACTAAGCCACACCAGCCAGGGTGACCTGAGTCAATCTTTTAAGCAGAGTGCAACTTACAAGCATCCATGTAGTACCCATCACTGTAACTCAGAATGGTTGCTTTCTGACCATGAGGTGAGCTACCTGGGACAGATAGCCTCAGGCTTTTTTTCTTTGCTGCTGCTGCTGTTTCTCAATGACCTCCAAAGTCACCACTGTAGCAACAGGGCATCTCTTCTGTGAATAGCTTTTTCCTACTCTGGGATGAAATAGGCACAACGAACAGGAGTATACTTCCTGTATTAGTTACAAATGTATGCATATTCAAATCTCTTTTCTAGATAATATTTGTATACTTAGTGCTTTAGTCAAAATGAACCTCATAGTACTTCCAGCGGTATTCATTTTGTTATTCCATCTCTCTATGTATTTGTGTTATCTATTATTTTATCTCTCCATACATGTGTTCCTAACTTCAGATATTTATCACTATTCTTTTTGGAGGAGAGGGTTTAAATCAGTTTTGAATGTGTGAGAAACCATTTTTATTGAATGTCTAATTATTTGATTTTTAAATCAGGTGTTTTATTAAAATTCAGATTGATTGCATCCATAGGCTCCATCCTAGCCACAGAAACTCCAGCCAACTTGCCATGCACTATCTAGTGGTACCAGGGTGGACGGGCAATATATTTATACACATTATGTAAATTGCAATTTGAATTTTTGAGTAGACCCCCAAATACATTCTTATTGATGTCTGTGAAATACTTCTATCATGCATTAAAAACAAACAACAATCATAGGTTATTTAAGAGATCATGTTTAGTCCAGGTTTTTTTTTTTTTTTTTTAAGAAGTTCATGGATTCTTAAAAGATAGAAAGAGAGAGGTCACAAGAAGGTCATAAAATTTGCACTGTGTGCCCTGGCTGGTTTTGCTCAGTGGTTAGCACATCGGCTCATGGACTGAATAGTCGCGGGTTTGATTCTGGTCAAGGGCATGTACCTCGGTTGTGGTTAGGTCCCTAGCCCTGGTTGGGGTTGTGCAGGAGGAAACCTGTTGATGTGTCTTTCTCACACAATGTTTCTCTCTTGCGCGTGAGTGTGCTTTCTCTCTCTTCCCCCTCCCACTCTATCTGAAGATAAATGGAGACATATTTTTGGGTGAGGATAAAAAAAAATGGCACTGTGTGTGTGTGTGTCTGTCTGTTATGTGTGCATCACTACATGGGCTGCATTTCCAAGCTTAATGTTAGATTCTCCCCAGGCCTTGGTGGGAACAAGGCTTGCAGGAGCAGGGGAACAACTGTGCTTGATCCTCAGCCATCTCAAACTTTAGGAAGACGAAGGTCTTCATGACTGTGCGTTGTGTGCAGTTCCCAGTAACGTTCTCATGTTTGGCAACTGTTAGGATCAGAAATACCGCAATAATCATCAACCCATAAAGTACTTATGACATACCTATAAGAAAATATGTGAAGTGCAGAAGTGGAGTAGCTAATGGCTAAAAGCATGAGCTTCAGAGTTAGAAAGACAGATTTCAACCTCATCACTGTGGGATCATGTATACATTTTTTATTTTCAATTTTATAACCCAAAAAATGAAGATTTATAGGATAATGAAGAGCAAATGAAATTATGGTTATACATTAGTTAACACAGTCTCAATACATATTACTTTATTTATTTATTTATTTTTTATCCTCACCCGAGGACATTTTTTTTTTGTTTTTTGTTTAGATAGAGCGGGAGGGAGACAGAGGAGGAGGAGAGAGAGAGAAACATTGATGTGAAAGGGACACATCAAGTGATTGCCACCCGCACGACCCAACCAGGGTTGGGGACAAAACTGCAACTTAGGTTCATGCCCTTAACGGGAACCAAACCCGGGTCTCTCTGGACCATAGGCCGATTCTCTAACTGCTGAGCCAAACTGGCCAGGGAGCATATTACATTTTTAATAAAAATTTAAATAAATGATTTTTATAATTATAATTACCATATCAACATTTTAGTAAACATTTTTATATGTAAAGTCATGATATGGAAATCATTTTTGATGTAAATGGGCTCAAACTATACAGTCTATGCTATTATTTGATTTATTCACTTAACTATATATGTTGTAAGACATTTACCAAGTCAAAAATAAAAAACTATATCATCTTTTATTTATTTATTTTTTCTTTATTGATTGTAGAGGGAGAGGGAGAGGGAGAGAGAGAGAAAAACATCGATGAGAGAGAACATCGATTGGCTGACTCCTGCATGCCCCACTCCTGCTCTGGGGATTGGGCCCACAACCTGAACATGTGCCCTGACCGGGAATCAAACTGGTGACCTCTTGGTACATGGGTTGACACTCAACCACTGAGCCACACCAGCTGGCCACTATATCATCTTTTAAATGACTACAGTGAATTTTATTTAATGTGATTATCATAATTTATAAAAACCATATCCTCACATGTGGACCTTTAACTTGTGTGTTTTAAACTAATAAATTCTGGAGTGAATATTTTTATGGGCACTTTTTTTTTGGATGTCCTCCTGGGTTTCTTGCAGAGCCTGACATCTCTGCCTTGCCTCCTGAGTCACCTTCATGGTGACCTGATGCACTACTCACTGATGTCCACCAAGACACTAGGGAATTGATTCATGGTTATGTCCCATTTTATGCCCAGCACAGAGCCATGCTGCCTTTCACAGACCCACACTGACCTTCTGCATGCTGTGTCAAAGATGCCGTAGCAGAAGGACAAAAGCCCTGCCATATTCTCCAGCAATGTGGGGAGACTATTTTCTGTCTCTGAATTTCATGAAACATTCTAACCTGACCAGAGGAGAACTAGGCTCTCAACAAACATCTGTCTGCACGGGACTGGGTAGCTGGATATGCTGAGTGGCTGCACCATGTTCAACATGTTCTTCCTCTTTTGATATCCAATTATGCATGGGGCCTTGGCCTTAAACCAATCTAGTATACCTGATTGTTGTTTCTTCAGGATCGATTCCGTGCACACACAGATTTCTGGTGCCCTGCTACTGAGTCCTTACAGAGGGTCTGAGTCCTAGGATGACTGCAATTTAGGTTCAAGCTGGAATCTCTTCTGCTCATCAAAAGAAATGATTCAGAATCACATATTCAGTTTGAATCATCCAAGTAGGTCTATGGCCATCTGCTCATACTTGTAAGGAAAAAGACAAACTGTGGTTTTGGGCATATGACTTTTGCTACAAACATTATTGTTTTCTTTTAATGGTGAAAATGTCACATTATCTGAAACAAAAGAATTGTTATAGCATGTGATTAAATGTACAATAAAATAGTATATAAATTATATTTATAATTTGATGCTCAAACTAATGAAATAAGTATGAAGGCAAGAATGGGTGGAGCATAAAGAAAACTGTGGCCCGGATAAATTTAAAAAAAACAACAATAATCTTTCTGATTGGGAGTAGAAGGTAGTTGTCAGGGAGAAAGCCTTAATGGTCATTCTTTCTTTAATCCAGTAGTGAATATTGATGATTATCTCCCTCTATCTGTCCTTCTCTCTCTTTTTTTTTTAAAAATATTTTTTTCTTTATTGATTTTTAGATAGAGAGGAACACAGAGAGAGAGATAGAAATTTCTATGAGAGAGGACATCCTGCATGCCCCCCACTGGGGATTTGGCCCACAACCTAGGCATGTACCTGACCGGGAATCAAACCAGCAACCTCTTGGTGCATGGATCAACACTCAACCACTGAGCCACACTGGCTGGACTCCTTCTCTTCACTTCAAATGGGTAAAGACGTTTGGTGACCTCAGCCTGCCAAGTCTTCAGGACCTGCTGTGGATGACACTCATTATGACTTCTCTGGCTTGGATTGATCTAAGCCACTAGGAACATATAGAAGTTAATTTTAGAGAGGACTACTTTGATGATTTTAAAGAATTTTACAATGGTAGGTAGAGATAAAAAGGTGAATATCAGACATGAACTTTAGAAGCATGTTATTCGATCTCAACCTCTGCTTTCACATAGGATTTCCAGTCAGTCATCGAATTCATTCTATTCCTTTTTTTTATCCTCACCCGAGGATATTTTTCCATTTTTTGTACAGATAGAGTGGGAGGGAGAGAGAGAGAGAGAAACATCGACGTGAAGGGACACATCGAGTGGCTGCCACCCGCACGACCAACCAGGGCCGGGGACAAACTGCAACCGAAGTACGTGCCCTTAGCGGGAACCGAACCCGGGTCTCTCCGGACCGCAGGCCGACGCTCTAACCGCTGAGCCAAACTGACCAGGGCAATTCTAAAACGTATCTCAAAGACATCCCATGGTTACATATCCTGATGTCTCACTGGCAATATTATTTAGGAAAAGCTCTTTGACTTTTGAAACTTAAGTCATTTATTCTTGTTCCATCTTTAGTGAAAATAACAAGTAGTTATTTAGTTCTCCTGGCTCCACACTGCATGTGAAATGGGATGTAAAGGAACGTACATAAGCTTTGATGTCAGACAGACCTAACTTTAAATACTGGCTTCACGATTTACTATCTGTGTGACCTTGGGAAAGTCATTTAATGACTGAATCCCTCTTTGTGCAACTCTAAAATAGGGATCTAATGCCCATCTCAGCAGGTATTTATATGAATTAAATGAAATGATAGATGTGAACATGGCTGGCATACATAATGTATTCAACAAATGCCCTTGACCTATGCTTTATTTTCAGATAGGCACTAAATCCAAGTCATTATTTATGGTTGATCCTGCTGCTTATGTAGCAGGTGACGTCAGCAAGAAAGAGTTCATTACAATCAAGGAAGTCTTTAGAAATCTTGTTACAGCCTGAAGATTGGGCTGATATCCAGGAGATGGAATTATTTTGCAACCTAATAAGCTGTAAGATTAGTTCAATGAAAAAGATTAATGAGTCACATTATACAATCGGCTCCAGCTAATGACAAATGAAAATGTTCTGGTTTTTAGCTAGGGTTGATTTAATATTATTTGTGCAATAACAGAATTAAATTCAAAGTCTATTCTAGTAAATTGGACTTTACCCAGAACTTTCTGCTCAGAAGTGAGGTCATTCTAACAATGTGACTGACTACTTTGGGGGCAGGACCTTACAGTTTCTGGCCTGTCAAGAGCCCCTCTGATTCTCAAACACCCTGCTTTTTCTCCTTCCTCTTGTGATTAACTGTGAGGTGATTGAAGCTTTCATCTGACTGTTTCCACAGTTTAAGTTATCTGGAAGAATAACTTAGAGATAAAGACAGAATTAAGCATTAATAACCCAACTGGCATTAATTTATCTGAGTACCCCTAGCAGAGTAGAGTCCTGAGCTAAGTTGTGTTGGGGAAGAAGTCTGAATGGGAGACCCAGACCCTGGGGGAGAAGTGGGAAATCTCCAGGGACTGAGCAGCTACTGGGGAGGGTAGTTACACCCTCTGCTGTCAGGACGCACTGCTTCTGTTTCAGTTGGTATTTGGGTCAGTTATGTCTTGTGCTGCCATTACTTTTTTCATATTTCTGTCATTCTGACTAGGATATTAAATCTTCCAGGGAAGGAAGCTTCCCTTTCATATCTCTGGTTCTCCTTTGGAGTGCTTTTCTTGTATCAAGTAGAAACTCAATAAATGCCTGTTGCATGAATAAATAAGTCAGTGGGAGTAAAAAGGATATGCAAAGTAGATGAAGAGGCACTGGAGAAAATCTGCTTTGTTTCACCTGGGGATGAACTTCCTAAATCTATTTACATTTGTTGCTTCATGTAAACTACCCTGCTGTGCAATCTTTTCTATTTTATGTCCAGCTTTGTGTCTTTCTTTCCCTTCCTTTTGATATTCATGGCCATCACCTGCAATACACCTGGTCAGGCTCATCTGTCATGTGCAATGTATGCCTGTCTCTGTCTTCCTTCTCACTGAACTCATGGCAACAAGCTGATGATGTTCAAAGTGACCAGGAAGAAATCCATCATTTCACTTTAGTATCACATTCTTCAGGGAAACAGTCAGGGATCACTGTACTTTTGAAGTGCTCCATCTTTAAGTTCAAATTATAATATAAGAATCAATTAATTTACTAATAAAGGCAAATAAATATTGAACCCACTAACTATATGGCAAGACCAGAAATTGAGTGTTACACAAGATGAATACTACAGGGGACTACTGAAAGCACTTTGCTGAATAAAACTTTGTTTCCCTGAACATTTTTTAAAAGTTTATTCTGGAATACTGGAATGATTTTATATTACAGAAATATTTATTTTAATGTTTCTTTTATTGGAATGGATTTCATTGATTCTTTCTCCCCTTTTTCCTATGAAAGAACAAGAAATTCAATTATTTCTTATAATTAAAATGTTTATCTTGAGGTAATTGTGGATTCACATACAATTTTACAAAATAATACAGAGAGAACTCATGAACACTTTATGAACTTTAACCCAAAGGTAATATTTTGCAAAACTACAATACAGTATCACAGAAGGATATTAACATTGATATAGTCAAGATGCAGAAAATTTCTAGCACCACCAGAGTCCTCCGTTGCTCTTTTATAGTCACATTCATTTTCCTCTTGTTCACCTCTTTTTCCATCCCTGGCAATAACTAATCTGTTCTCCATTTCTATAATTTTGTCATTTCAAGAATGGTATATAAATGGAAACATAAAGTCTGTAACTTTGAGAATTGGCTTTCTTTTACTCAACCTATCTGGAGATTCATCCAGGTTATTGTGTATATTAATAGTTGTTTCTTTTTTCTTGCTGTGGTATGGGTGTATTGCAGTTTATTTAACCATTCATCCATTTCTAGTTTTTGGCTATTAGGAATAAACCTATTATACACATTTGTGTACAGCTTTTGGTGTGAACATAAGTCTTTATTCCACTGGGTTAAATACCCAGGAATGTGATCACTGGGTTATATGGTAGTTGCATGTTTAGGTGTTTTATTTTTTGAAACTATAAAATCATTTTCTAGAGTGGCTGTACTATTTTACATGCCCACTAACAATGCATATGATACAATTTTTCAACTTTTTGGCAGCATTTTGTGTTGTCATTGTGGTATTTCATTATGGTTTTAATTTATATTTCTCTTATGGCTAATGACATTGAACATATTTTCATATACTTTTATTTTTTGCCATTTTATATCTTCTTGGGTGAAATGTTTCATATCTTTTGCTCATGTTCTAATTGTGTTGTTTTAAATTTCTCAATGCCTTTACTTTTTAACACGAGAGGAAAATCTTATAGGTATATATGAAAAAGACAGAGATGATCACAGGTAAAAGGGAAGAAAATCTAACCAGAAAGCTTTAACACCTGTTAGCTGTGGAACCTGAAGTTCTGAGTATGACATGAAAGGAATTAGTATTCTTCTTCTTCCTCACCGTTTCCTTCAATAGAAGCCACACCAAATTCCTCATAATCCTTCTAAAGGGCAGCCATATTCTCAAGGGTCTCAGAAAACTTTCCTTCCTCCTTGCCCTCACCCATGTACCACTGAAAAAAGGCACACTTGGTATACGTCAGGTCAAATCTGTGGTCCAGTGGAGCCCAGTCTTCAGCAATAGTTGTGGTGTTCAGCATGCATACAGCTTGCTGTACTTTGGCCAGGTTTCCACCAGGTATCACAGTGGGAGGTTGGTAATTAATGCCAACTTTGGAGTCAGTGGAGCACCAGTTCATAAACTGGATGTGTGCTTGGTCTTGATGGTGGCAATGGCAGCACGGACAACTTTGGGAATCACGTCACCATCACCTTGGTGCAATAGGCAGCAAGCCTTGTATTTATGGTGGTGAGGATCACATTTCACCACCTGTTTGGCTGGCTCAAAGCACACATTGATCATCTCTGCTACAGAAAGCTGTTCATAGTGGGCTTTCTCAGCAGAGATGACAGGGGCATATGTAGCCAGAGGGAGGGGATGTGGGGATAGGGCACTAGGTTGGTCTGGAATTCTATCAGATCAACATTCAGGACTCCATCACTCCTAAGGGAAACAGTGATGGAGGACACAATCTAGTTAGTTAGGCGGTTAAGTTTTGTGTAAGTTGGGTGCTCAGTATCAAGGTTCCTATTCAGATGTCATAGATGGCCTCATTGTCATCCAGAAGGCACAATCAGTGCTCCAGGGTGGTGTGGGTAGTGAGGATGGAGTTTTAGGGTTCAACTACAGCTGTTGTATCATGTTTATTAATTTACTCTGCTGATCTCTGTCTTTTAATTGATCTGTGAAGACCATTTATATTTAATGTAATTACTGATATGTTAGAAATCAAAACTATTTTATTTATTTTTTTGTTCTCTCTGGTTTTCATTTCTCATTCCACCCTCACCCCCCTGGGTTACTTGAACATTTTGAAAATTTTATTTTGATTTTCCTGTAGTATTTTTTAATGTTATCTCTTTATAAAACTTATTTAATTGTTGC
Organism: Molossus molossus; assembly: GCF_014108415.1. NCBI lineage: Eukaryota > Metazoa > Chordata > Mammalia > Chiroptera > Molossidae > Molossus > Molossus molossus. The sequence goes on along the minus strand of NW_023425344.1, from coordinate 104,883,199 downwards.
TTTAGGTATTACATTTAATAATTAGGTGTCATCATTTTACCAGTCTAAGTAAAGAGAAATCTTACCTCTCTTTACATTTGTTCACCCTCCATTGCTTATAATACACAGTTGATTTTCATTATTCACAATAGTTATGCTTTATAACTTTTCTGTGAATGCTGAATTAGAAAATACCAAATTATTGCCTTCAGAAGAAATGTAGAGTTAGGTTCCTCTGAGGTGCAGGTTTTGTTTTTGTCAACTGATCAATACATAAACCTACTTTATGTATGTTTCTGTTTTTGTTTTTGTTTTCTCAGGTGTTTAACATTATTTTTTCAATTACAAGTTGACATTCAATATTATATTACAGTTTTTTTCAATTACAAGTTGATATTCAATATTATATTAGTTTCAGTAGTACTTCAAGGTGGTTAGACATTTATATAATTTCTGAAGCAATCCCCTCGATCAGCCTAGTACCCACCTGGCACCATAAATAGTTACTACATTGTTATTGACTATATTCCCTGGGCTATAATTTACATTCCTGTGGTTGTTTTGAAACTCCCAATTTGTATTCTTTAATCTTTTTACCATTTTCACCCAGAGCTCCTACCCCCTTCCAATCTGGAATAATTGGTTTGTACTCTATGAGTCTATTTCTGTCTTGTCTGCTTATTTTGTTCTCTGACGTTTTTCTCTTCGCATAATACCCTCTAAATCCAGCCATGCTGTCGTAAATGGTAAACTTCATTCTTGTTATGGCCAAGTAATATTCCACTGTATACATGTACTACTACGTTTTTGCCCATTTGTCTATTGACTAGTACTTAGTTTGCTTCCGTATCTTGGCTATTATAAATAATGCTGCAATGAACATAGGAATATGTTTTTGAACTAGTGTTTTGAATGCCTTTGAATAAATATCCAGAAGTGGAATTGCTGTGACATAAGGTAGTTTTATTTTTAATTTTTTGAGAATCCTCCATACTGTTCCCCATAGTGGCTGCACCAATTTGCAATCCCATCAACAATGCACAATGGTTCCCTTTTCTCCATATCCTTGTCAACACATGTTATTTGTTGATTTGTTGATGATAGCTATTCTTACAGGTGTGAGGTCATATTTTACTGAAGTTTTAATTTGAATTTCTCTAATAATTAGTGAGGTTGAGCGTGTTTTCATATGTTTATTGGTCATGTGTATATCCTCTTTGGATAAATGTCTATTTAGGTCCTCTGCTCATTTTTAAATTGTGTTGTTTGGGTTTTTTGGTGCTAACTTGTCTGAGTTCTTTATAAATTTTGGATATTAACCCCTTATTAGATATATGATAGGTAAATATGTTCTCCCTTAGGTGATTGCCTTTTTGTTTTGTTGATGGTTTCCTTTGCTTTACAAAAACTTTTAGTTTGATGTAGTCTCATTTGTTTATTTCTGTCTATTTGTTTTTCTTGCTCAAAAAGGTATATCAGAAAAAATATTGCAAGAAAAATGTCAGAGATTTTACTGCTTATGTTTTCTTCTAGGTGCTTTATTGTTTTGAGTTTTACCTTTAAGTCTTTAATCCATTTTGAGTTTATTCTTGTATGTGATGGTCTAGTTTGAATTTTTTGCATGTATCTGTCCACTTTTCCCAGCACCATTTATTGAATAGACTGTCTTTACTCCATCATATATTCTTGCTCACTTTGTCAAATGTTAATTGATCATATAGGCATAAATTTATTTCTGGACTCTCTATTCTGTTCCATTGATCCACGTGCCTGTTTTTATGCCAGTACCATGCTACTTTGATTACTATAGCTTTAAAGCATAGTTTGATATCAGGCTGTGTGAGTGTGATACCTTGACTTTGTTCTTTTTTCTCATGGTGGCTTTGGCTATTTGGGTTTTTTTGTGATTTCACATACATTTTAGAATTCATTGTTCTAGTTCTGTGAAAAATGCCTATTTTTGATAGGGATTTAATCTATAAGTTGCTTTGGGTAGTAAAGACATTTTAATGATTTAAAATTTTTTCCATCCATGAGCATAGTATATGCTTCAATTTATTTGTATTTTCTTCTTCAATTTTTTTTAGTGTCTCATACTTTTCTGAATGTAGGCATTTTACCTCCTTGGTTAAATTTATTCCTAAGTATTTCACTTTTTAATGCAATTGTGAGTGTGATTGTTTTCTTAGTTTCCCTTTCCGATAGTTCATTATGGTGTATAAAAATGCAACCAATTTCTGAATAATAATTTTGTATCCTCCTACTTTACTGAACTCATGTATTGGTTCTAATAGTTTGTTGGTGGAATTTTAAAGTTATCTTTATATAGTATCATGCCATCTGCAAATAATGACAATTTTACTTCTTTCTTTCCAATTTGGATGCACTTTGTTTCTTTTTCTTGTCTGAATCCTCTGGCTAGTACTTCCAATACTATGTTGAATAAATGTGATGGAAGTGGACATCTTTGTTCCTGATCTTAAGAAAAATGCTTTTAACTTTTTCCCATTGAGTATGATATTAGCTGTGAGTCTGTCATATATGGACTTTATTATGTCGAGGTATGTTTCCTTGGTCCCAACTTTTTATTTATCATAAATGGGTGCTAAATTTTGTCAAATGTTTTTCTAAATCTATCAGTATGATTATATGATTCTTATCCCTCCATTTGTTTATGTTGTATGTTTCTGCTTAAAGACATCTTATTTAATATATATTGTTGATTCATTAACTTCAAACTCATGGCTGACATCTCTATAACTAATACCTAAATGAAACTAATCTAACACATATGTTTTCTCCATTAGGCACATCACAGACTTTTTGTACTTAGGAACATGAAACAAAACTTTAGCATTACACTTGGAGATCATTTTAAACAGTGAATTCATGCACACAAATGCAAAACTGTTACACTAAATAGACTTAAAGGAATGCTTATTTATCATATCAGAGCTGAAACAAGAAAGTAGAGTGCCATCTTACTTGACCTCAGCTTGGAACATGTGTGTTGATGACTCAATTTTTTTTTTTTTTTTTTTTAATCACTCTGCACTTCCCTATGAATGACTGTCAAAGTGCCATGAGTGATAATTTGGTAGTTACAAATAGATTTTAATGAGTGGATAAATTTGCAAATACAGAATCTATTAATAAGGAGAATAGATTATAACTTTCTTAAATATTTCTTCTATATACATTTAGAACCACATTAAATAGTATTATAATTTTTTCTAAAAACAATTTGGAAAATTCAAGAAGATAAGGAACATATTATATTTACCTATATTTTTGGTTACATTGTTCTTTCTTCCCTACTGATGTTCCAAGTTTCCTTCTTTTATTATTTTCTTTTTTGTTAGAGAATTTTCTTTCTCTGAATAGATTAGGTGAGCTGGTAACACATTATTATTATTATTATTATTATTATTATTATTATTTTTAACCTGAGGATATCTTGATTTCCTCTTTATTCCTAAGGATAATTTTTCTGGGTATAGAATTCTGGGTTGCCAATTGTTTTCATCCAGCACTTGAACAATATTGTGCCACTTTCTTCAGGCTTTCCTAGTGTCTGATAAGAAATCTTCTGTTGTTTGAGTAGTTTTCTTCTGGTAGATAAAATGTTATTTTTCTTTGGCTATTTTCAAGATTATTCTTTGCCTTTGTTTTCAGACTTTTAATTATGATGTGTTTTGGCATGGATTTCTTTGAGTTCATTCTGCGTGGAATTGACTCATCTTCTTGAATTTGTAGTTTTATCTCTCCTGCCAGATTTTGGAAGCTTTCACTCATTATTTCTTCAAGGAGTGTGTGTGTGTCTTTTCTTAGCTCAATTTTCTTTCTCTTTTCCTTCTGGAATTCAATGACATGATTAGTAGATGTTTTCTTATAGTTCTGCAGGTCCCTGCATTTCTATTTTTTTTATTTGTTGTTCAGATTTGATCATTTCTATCGTTCTGTCTTCTAGTTCATTAATTCTTTTCTCTGTCCTCTCCATGCTTACATTTAGTACATCCACTGGGCTTTTGTTTAGTTATTTTATGTTTTAGTTCTAAAACTTTCATTTGATTCTTTCTTATTATATTCTAATTATTTTCTGAGACTTTCCACTTTTCTTGCTAAGGCTTTCTGTTTTTCTTTTTTCCCAAGTCTTTTCACCATTGCTCTTTGAAGCATTTTTATCATGGCTGCTTTGAAATACTTGTTAGATAATTCCAACATCTCTGTCACTTGGTGTTAGTATCCATTGATTGTCATTTTGCACTTAGTTTGAAGCCTTCCTGGTTTTTGGAATAATGGATGGTCTTTTAAATTGAAATTTAGACGTTTTCATATTGTGCTAGGAGCCTCTGGTTCTTAAATCTTCTGTTTTTGCTGGCAGTTTCTAACAGAACTCAGGCAGGAGAGAGAAATATTATTACTCCCAGGTGGAAGTAGCAGCCCAGATTCCCCATTTGGCCTCTATTGATACCAGAACAGGAAGGCTTTTTTTTTTTTTTTTTTTTTACACCCAGGCAAAAATGGGGAATCATAGCCCCCTTGTGAGCTCCACTGACTTTGCCGTGAGACTGGCCTTGTTACCACTGGGCCATAGTGAACTTTCTGACCATCTGCTAGGCCTCTTCTGAATATACATGTGTTAAAAAAAAATCTTTCTTGTATCTAGAAACTAGATACAAATACATTTTTGTGATGAAATTTTTAGTTCTCCATTTCTATAATCTCCCTGCTGATGAGTTCTTTTATTTACAGATGATCTCTTTACCTGTCTGGGTCTGGCAACTGCCCAAATATTTTTTCTTCACACATGATGAATCTTCATATTTATAGCTACTATTTTTTTCCCATCTTTATTCCAGTATTTTTCTGCTCTTCCTGCTGTTTATCACAATTCACCATCTCCATGCCTTGCTTTTCATTGTTTACTCCTTTGAATGTTTGTTTGTATTGGATATGATCTTTTCAGAGCATTTGACACTTAAAATAAGTAACAATGGAATACTGTGCAGCTGTAAAAAAGAAAGTTGTCTTTGAGACAGCATGGAGGGACCTGGAAAGTATTATGCTAAGCAAAATAAGCCAGTCAGAGAAAGACAAATATCACATGACCTCACTTATTTGTGGAATCTAATGAATAAAATAAATTGATGGACAAAATAAATCTATAGACATGGAAGTGGGGAACACCTCAGAAGGAAGGGTCATGGCGGAGGGTGGGAAGAGATAAACCAAAGAACTTACATGCATATATGCATAACCAATGGACACAGACAACAGTGCATTGAAAGAAGGGGTAGAATCAGGGAGGAGGGTGTCAGTGGGGGAAAATAAGAGGGACATCTGTAATACTTTCAACAATAAAGATAAACTAAATAAATAAATAAACAAATAACAAATAAATAAATAAATAACAACCCAAAGGGAATTAGGTTAAAGTGCTCAAAACATAAGTCAATGCATCCTGAGCTGAGATTTCTCCCTCCGGGTGGAGGGGCTGCTTCTTAAGTTGACTGAGGAAGGGTCAAAAGGAGAGACTAGCTGAGGAGCTGATTTTAAAGACTAAAACCCATTTTATCTGGGGAAAAGAGATAGTGCAAAACTATTTTAGATCATATTTCCCTGTCTCAGCCACTTAGTTGGTGTAGTAGATATCAGAAACTATAAATAGATATAAGCTTTGCTAGAAGCATCTTAGAAAATCATAAGGCTGGTTTTATTCATGGCATTTTAGAAACTAGCATGCTAGTAATTGATACCATTATCTCTAATTTCACTTTTGCAAATATTATCCATGGAAATTGTCACCCCTTTGTCAGTCTCTGGTATTTTCAGAGGTATCCCCAATTCTACACACTTGGGTTTCTGAATGGCCAAATAGGATTTAAGCATATTCTGCTTATGATTTTGATTAGTTACATTTGTTTACATGTAATTATTATTATTTTTTTTGGTAATAAAAATTTAGTCACAGTATTTATACTTGATATAATTTTGAATAAAGATTACCTTAGTTAACTGCAGATATATTTACAATTTCTAAGCAATTATAGAACAATCTGTACAAATCTAGAGTAGTTGTATTTTTTTGAGGGAAAAATGTTCTGTTTTGTTTTTAAATTTGAAGTAGATTTTGCTTATGAAGGATAACTGATAACACAAATTGTAGTTTTAAAAATAACGTTTCCCAACAAACTATTTGCTGGATAAAATTAATACTAATCTAGGACATAATAACCTTTTCTTTGGAGAGGCATTTGGAAGAGTTGGCCTTTTGGATCCAGTTATTAGATCAATCTCTTTTTAGAATCCTAATTATGTCATATCTGGTGTTTGGAACAGAAAGACTACAGGTGTCCCGATCCACCTGTGTTCACAGACCTCAATAAAACACTGTATTTGTGACTTGCTCCTCCAGCTAGTGTGTGAGCAGTCTCCTTTTATCCCCTTAGAGAAAATGAAGTGGTTATCTTGATTTCTTCAGGTCGACAGCTGAGCAGGGCTGGGGGAGGGGAGGAGGGCGCGAGCTGAGCCTTCTCTGAGTAACTAGCAGCTGTGTGGTTTCCTGAACCCTAACTAAGAAGAGTAGAAGCACCAGGGCACCCAGACCCTGATGATGTGTGGTAGTGACAATGCTTCTCTGGCCTGCCAGTAAGACCCATTAAATAAAAGCAATTGTATTTTTCATGGTGTGCATTCTGTTGGCCATGCTCTTTCCAAAGTTCTTTTTGGAGGGACCAATAATGAGGATAAACTGCTTTTTCAATGACTTTAAGGTCATCTTGGTTGGCTACTTTTTGTTGTAAAGCTTTTCAAAGGGATCAACCACATGTTCTTTTACTCACAGCTGCATACTTCCTTAAGAATCTGAGTAAAGCAACTTTAGTTTCAATTTTGGTATGACTTGATAGTAGTCATAGAATATCTCAACTCAAGCTACCAGTGGGACACAATTCTTCCAGTATCCCAGGGGCTACTTTGCACAGAATCACTGCCATGTATGTGCCTTATCAGTCACCTGGCTGTTGTGAGAGGCAGCTTTTAGGCAGGCGAAGGAGTGTGGCTGGGGGACTCATGCACATCAGCACTAATACTGCTTTCTGAACAGTTTAGCTCCCCGAGGCTTGGTTTTCCCACAGACACTGCTGACTCTGACTGCCGATAAGCTGAGTAAGGCTGGAGGTCAGCAACCAGAGAATGCTTTTAATTATTAAAGGATCAACATGTCTTAATGCATTAGTCCTCTGAGCTCGGGGACAAACAACTGGGTCTCAGGGAAAGAAGTTTTCCCTTTCTCTTTAAATTAGCAAACACAAACAAACAAAGTAGTTGTTGGGGTGCTAAAGGGTATTCCCTATAGTATTCAAATTCTAAATTTAGAACTGAAAATACTGAATACTAAAGCTGCTCTTAATTACTGTCCAGACTCAAGCTGCTATTAATAGGGAGTCTCTGCCAACTTGAACTACACTTGATCAATTGACCCTTGACTCAGCCGTAACATGGAGTACTTAGACCCAACAGTACATGGCTCCATTGGAGCTTTGTGTGTCTGCACGGATTAACAGCTTCTCCTATCCTTACATGAAGCTCTTCAACATATAATTATTCATCTCACATATTGTTCTTATTTCCAAAGTAAATGTTTCTGCGCATCTAACGACAGGATCACACCCAAAACAAGTAAGTCCTCCTCTCTCTGTTTGCATTGTCACCACCACCAGGCACCTTGTGAATATTTGCTCAGTGCTCTGTTCTCAGGGATGGACTGCTGGGACATTTCTGACTTTAGTGGTTATACACAAAGGTGACGGTGAGCCAAAGGTTGGGTCTTAGCTGCTGGTCTGTGCTTCTGTTGCAAGGTTGCATCTTTCTCCCTTTTATTCTTTCTTTCTACAACTTAAGGGGAAAGTGTCAAGATTTGCTTAGAACAATGAAGTTGGATTCAATAATAAAAATTTAAGATATTGCTCAATTACAATAGTGTACAATGTTACTAAAGGAAAAAGGCTTTATCAAATTAGCAGCTGGCTGAGTTGTTTCCACATGCATATTGCTTAGGAGATAATAAGACTATCCTAAAAATTTGGCTGCACTGAGTAATTAAAAGTGTCTGTTTGGGAGCACACATCCATCCCCAGACAACAGAAGCACAGACCAGCAGCTGAGACCCATCTCCAAAAATGACAGCAAAAGCTGAGCAGGAGTTGAGCCCCACTGGGCAGCAGAATTCCCCAGCCACCAGCGGCTGGACCTGGAGGTCCACAGAGGCCTGTGCGGTCCAGCAGCTAACAAGAGCATTGGGAAGCCAGAGGCCCAGAGAGTGATCCAGCGGCTTGCCTGTAGGAACTGCAGGATGTGGGGGCACCAGAGAGGCCTGTGAGACCCAGCAGGGACTGTGCGATCCAGTTACCCACGGGACCTGTGGGGTGCTAAAGCACCAGAGAGGCGTGTGTGACACAGCAGCCCATAACATAGGCATAGAGCCTGGTCCCCAAAAGGACTGTGCGATCCAGTTACCCACAGGACCTTCAAGGTGTGGGGACACCACAGAGGCCTGTGCTACCCAGCTGCATACAAGATAGGCACAGAGGATGTGAAAATGAAGGCAGAGTGAATAGAAGCTACGCAGACAATCTCCTAGGAACAAATGGGAATTACAACTAAAATAAAGACAAATCCTCAGAAAAAAGCAACAGAAAAGCAGCAGGACAGGACCATATAACCAGGGATACTAGCAGGATCTGCGAAGGCACCAGAGGATGGCAGGCTGGGAGCCCACCAGTCTTAGTTATGAGCAGCACCCTTGGAGAATAAATACCAAGCACTTTTCACAGCACATAGAGCCAGGACAGAGCATTAAAATAGCCACAGTCACACACCTGGGGGCTTAGGCAGAGGGAGGACAGATTGGGCTGGAACTGTGTGGGTACACCCGGAATTTGGAGGGCACTCAGAGTCTTGGCTAAGTTACAGCCACAAAGAACGGTGGCCAGTGTGCTCCTTCCCAGAGCTGTGGGGAAAAGCAGCAGCCACCCCTTCTTTGGAGATTCAGCCTTTCCCAGGTGAGGCAAAGAAATCTAAATTGAGGCTCATTAACAACAAGCATCTATCCCACCCTCTGGAAATCCTCTTATGCAGAACATCAGGGTTACATTCCAAGGCACTGAGTAACAGAGACTACTAGCCACCAGGAAAAAGCTAGAGTATAACTGAACTTTCCTGGGCTTGCAAATCTACCCAGGAAAGTAAGACTTGACAGTGGTGTTTAACCTGGGCCCGCCCAGGCCCATCCAAATCCAGTAGAGGGAGCCACACACAGCAAAACACCAACACCCACAGGGAAAATTTGGCAGGCTCCAAAACCCACTGAGATAGCCAAAGTGGTAAAACAAGAAACAAATCCCAACTAAAAGAACAAGGGAACTCTATCAAAGATGAGATAAATGAAATGCATTTAAGCAAATTATCAGAGGTGGAGTTCAGAGCCATGATTTTGAGGAAGCTCAACAGCATGAGTAAGGACATCAACACCATGAGTAAAGATACAGAAACATTGAAAACCAACAAGTGGAAATGAAGAATGACATAGAAGAAATAAAGAACACAGTGGAAGGACTAACCAGCAGAATAGAGGAAGCTGAGGACTGGATCAGTGAATTAGAAGACAGGTAGAAAAAACTCAACCAATCAGAAAACCAAAAGGAAAAACCAATGAAAAAAACAGGAAGATAGCTTAAGAGAACTGTGGGACAACTGGAAACATAACATTCGCATCATAGGAGTCCCCGAAGAGGAAGAAAAGGGGCAAGGGTTAGAAAATATATTTGAAGAAATAGTGACAGAAAACTTTCCTAACTTGGTAAAGGAAGAAGGCATTCAAGTTCAAGAAGCACGGAGAGCCCGAAGAATGCAAACAAGCCCACACCAAGACACATAGTAATTAAAATGCCAAAAATTAAATATAAAGAGAGAATCCAAAAGGCAGCAAGACATAAGCAACAGGTTATCTACAAAACAAAACAAAACAAAACAAAACAAAAAAACAACCCATAAGGCTCTCAGCTGACTTCTTCACAGAAACACTACAGGCCAGAAGGGAGAGGCATGAAGTAATCAAGGTCTGAAAAACAAGGATCTGAATCCAAGACTACTCTATCCAGCAAGGCTATCATTCAAAATAGAGAGCTTCCCAGACAATAAAAAAGCTAAGGGAATACATTAGCACCAAATCAGCACTACAAGACATGCTAAAAGGACTGCTGTAATTAGTAGAAGAAATATGAAGAAAAATATAACCACACTAAACATAAATGAAAATAAATAAGTACATATCAATTATCACCTTCAATATGAATGGTTTGAATGCTTCGAAAAATAGACACAGAGTAGCTGACTGGATAAGAAAGCATGACTCACATATATGTTGTTTACATGAAACCCACCTCACAACAAAAGACTCACATAGGTAGAAAGTAAAGGGACGGAAATAAATCTTTCAAGCAAACGGAAAGAAAAAAAAAATGTGGTATCAATACTCATATCTGATAAAGTAGATTTCAAAATGAAGACCAAAACTAGAGACAAAGAAGGCCACTACATAATATTAAAAGAATCTATCCAACTGGAAGATATAACCTTGGCAAACATACGTATATGCACCCAATATAGGAGTACCAAAATATATTAAAAATCTTCTGGAGGACTTCAAAATAGAAATTGACAGCAATACAATCATAACAGGGGACTTCAACACCCATATGACATCACTGGATAGATCTTCTAACTAAAAAATCAGCAAGGAAACACAGACTCTAAATGAAGCATTAGATCAAATGGATTTCATAGACATCTACAGAGAATTACACCCCCAAACTGCAGAATCCATGTTCTTCTCAAGTGCACATGGGACATTCTCAAAAGTAGACCACATGTTTGGGCACAAACTAAATTTCTACAAGTTCAAGAAGACTGAAATCATATCAAGCATCTTCTCAGATCACAATGGCATGCAACTAGAAATCAATTGCAACAAGAACATGTAAAGACATTTGAAAACATGGAGGCTAAATAGCATGTTATTGAACAATAAATGGGTTACTATAGAGATCAAGGAACACATTAAAAACTTCCTGGAAACCAATGAAAATGAACACACAACAACAAAAAATCTATGGCATGCAGCAAAAGCAGTTCTGAGAGGGAAGATCATAGCACTACAGGCCTCCCTGAAGAGGCAAGAAACATTTCTAATAGATTATCTAACCTCACAACTTAAAGAACTAGAAAGCAAAAAGAAACAAAAAGAAAACCCCAGAGCAAATAGAAGGAAGGAAATAGTAAAGATCACAGAAAAAATAAATGACATGGAGACCAAAAATAAATTCAAAGGATCAATGAAACAAAGAGTTGGTTCTTTGAAAAGATAAACAAGATTGATGGACCCTTAGCTAGACTCACCAAGAAACAAAGAGAGAGATCCAAATACACAAAATCAGAAATGAAAGAAGAGACATAATAACTGACACCACAGAAATACAAAGGATCATTAACAAATATTATGAACAATTATACGGCAACGAATTCGACAATCTAAGTGAAATAGACAAATTTCTAAAAACACATAGTCTCCCAGAACTGAACTGGGAATAGATAGAAAACTTGAACAGACCAATGACAACAAAAGAAATTGAAGAGGTAATCAAGACTCTCCCAGCAAACAATAGGCCAGGCCTTGCCAGCTTCACAAGGGAATTTTACCGAACATTCAAAGAACTAATACCCATTCTCTTCAAACTATTTCAAAAAATTCAAGAAGAAGGAAGTCTTCCAAACTCGTTTTATGAGGCCAGTATAATCCTAATTTCAAAACCAGAAAAAGTCACTACAAAGAAAGGAAACTACAGGCCAATATTCCTGATGAACATAGATGCCAAAATCCTGAACAAAATACTAGCAAATCAGATCCAGCAATACATCAAAAAAATTATTCACCATAACCAAGTGGGATTCATTCCAGGGATGCAAGGCTGGTACAATATTCACAAATCAATAAATGTGATACACCACATAAACAATATGAAAGATAAAAATCATATGATCATATCAATAGACACTGAAAAAGCATTCAACAAAATCCAGCACCCATTTCTGATAAAAATGCTCAGCAATTTGGGAATAGAGGGATTATATTTCAACATAATAAAGGCCATATATGAAAGACCTAGAGCCAACATCATACTCAATGGGCCAAAACAAAAATAATTTCTCTAAGAAGAAAAACAAGACAAGGATATCCACTTTTGCCACGCTTATTTAACATAGCACTGGAAAGTCTTAGCCACAGCAATCAGACATGAAGAAGAAATAAAAGGGATCCAAATTGGAAAGGAGGAAGTGAAACTGTCATTATTTGCAGACGACATGATATTATACATAGAAAACCCTAAAGACTCCATCAAGAATCTACTAGACTTAATAAATAAATTTAGCAAAGTAGCAAGATACAAAATTAATGTCAAGAAATTGACTGCATTCTTATACACCAATGATGAAGTCACTGAAAGAGAAACTAAAAAAACAATCCTATTTACCATCGCAGCAAAAAAATTAAGATACCTGGAAATAAACTGAACCAAAGAAGTAAAAGACTTTTTTGCAGAAAACTATAGGACATTGAAAAAAGAAATAGAGGAAGATATAAAAAAGTGGAAGCATATACCTTGTTCATGGATTGGAAGAATTAACATCATTAAAATGTCCATATTACCCAAAGCAATCTATAGATTCAATGCAATCCTCATCAGAATACCAATGACATATTTCACGGAACTAGAACAAATACTTCAAAAGTTTATATGGAACCTCAAAAAATCCCTGAATAGCCACAGCAATCTTGAAAAGGAAGAACAAAGGAGATGGGATCACAATACCAGATATCAGGTTATACTACAAAGTGACTGTAATCAAGACAGCCTGGTACTGGCACAAGAACAGTCACATAGATCAATGGAATAGAATAGAGAATCCAGAAATTGACCCAAAATGTTGTGCTCAATTAATATTTGCCAAAGGTGGCAAGAGCATACAATGGAGTAAAGATAGCCTCTTTAATAAATAGTGTTTGGAAAATTAGACAGCTACATGCAAAAAAAAAAAAAAAAAAAAGAAACTAGACCATCAATTTACAGCATACACAAAAATAAACTCAAAACGGATAAAAGACATTAATGTGACTTGTGAATCTATAAAAATCCTAAAAGAAAATGTAGGCAACAAAATTTTAGACATTATATGCAGCAAAATTTTCACTGATACATCACCTAAGGCAACAGAAACAAAGGAAAAGATGAACACACAGAACTATATTAAACTAAAAAGCTTCTGCACAGCAAATGAAACAACCATCAAAATAGAAAGAAAACCCACTGTATGGGAGAGCATAATTGCCAATGATACATCAGATAAGGGGTTAATTTCCAAAATATATAGAGTGCTCATACAACTCAACTAAAGGAAGCCAAAGAACCCAATTAAAAAATAGGCAGAGGACCTAAAGAGACACCTCTCCAAACGGGATATATAAGTGGCCAAGAGACATATGAAGAAATGCTCATCATCACTAATCATCACAGAGATACAAATTAAAGCAACAATAAGGTATTCACCTCACACCTGTGAGAATGGCCGCCATCAACACATCATCAAATCAGTGTTGGTGAAGGTGTAGAGAAAAGGGGACTCCAGTACACTGCTGGTGGGAATGCAGACTGGTGCCTCCACTATGGAAAACACTATGGTGTTACCTCAAAAAATTTAAAATTGAATTGCCATTTTACCCAGTGATTCCACTTCTAGGAATATACCCTAAGAAGCCCGAAACACCAATCAGGGAGAATATATGTATCTCTATGTTCATAGCAGCACTATTTACAATAGCTAAGATCTGGAAGCAGCCCAAGTGTCCATCAGTAGACGAATGGATAAAAAAGGTGTGGTACATATACACAATGGAGTACTATGCAACTCTAAGAAAGAAAGATCCTTTGAGGCAACATGGGGGCCTGGAGAGTATTATCCTAAGCGAAACAAGCCAAACAGAAAAAGACAAATATCACATGATCTCACTTATTTGTGGAATAAAATGAACATAACCATCTGAGGAACAGGCTAGACCCAGGGACATGGAAGTAAGGTACAAACTGAGAATCCCCAGAAGATGGGGTAGGGGAGGGAGAGATAAACCACAGAACTTATATGCATGAATGCATAACCAATGGACATGGACAATAAAGCTGGGGACAGAGTTGGGGGGGCATGGGGAGAAGGGTGTCAATGGGGAAAAAACGAGAAACATCTGTAACAAAAATAAGTTAATAATAATAATTAAAAAATCACCTTAATGGTGTGTATACACATGCCTTTCTGAGGAAACAGGGCACAATATATGTTTACAAGGATATCTTTCATGGTATTTTTTATGCAATAATGGCAACAATGAAAACAATTTATATATCGAACACTAAGGGAATAATAAAAAGTTACGATTTGTCCACCAACTAAAGTTTCATTTGGGTATTATAAAGCATGTTTTTGAGGAATATTTAATGGCTGGAAAAAACAATACTCTATGAATATAATGGTTACCAGTGATCCATGGTTTTACCTGTTATTTGTATTTTTTATTAATACCTGTTTGTAATTTTGAATTTATCTGTAGACAGTCAATAAATGCTTTTAGGACATCTGCTGCATATTAGACACTAGGGTGAGTGACACTGGTGTAGTAGTGAATAAAACAGACAGAGTGCTGCCCTCATGAAGCTTCTCTTGAAAAATATGCTTCTTTTCACCCTGGCCGGTTTGGCTCAACAATTAGAGCATCGGCCTGAGGTCCGGAGAGACCCTGGTTTGGTTCCTGCTAAGGGCACGTACCTCGGTTGCAGTTTGTCCCCGGCCCTGGTTGGGTCGTGTGGGTGGCAGCCACTCGATGTGTCCCTTTCACGTCGATGTTTCTCTCTCCCCCTCCCACTCTATCTGAACAAAATATCGAAAAATGTCCTTGGGTGAGGATAAAAAAAAAGAAAATATGCTTCTTTTATAACAGAGAAGCTATTAATAAAAGTCTGACATCAAGATGTTGACAGGATTGCTTTCATTTTGTGGTCTCTCCTTGGCTTACAGACAGCTGTCTTTTATTTGTGTCTTCACACGGTCTTCCCTCTGCAATGGTGTCTTGTTTTCTCATCTTATAAGGACACCAGATATATTGGATTAAAACCCACTCTAGTGACCTCAATTATCTCTTTAAAGACCCCATCACCAAATATAGTCATATTCTGATGTACTGGGTGTTAGATGTTAACCTATAAATGGGGTGGGTGATATAATTCTGCTGATAAAAGAAACCATTTCATAATATTTCTTTTTTTTTTTAATTTAAAATCTTTTTTCTTTATTGCTTTTAGAGAGAAAGGGAGAGGAAGAGAGAGAGAAACATTAATGAGAGAGAAGATCGATTGGCTGCCTCCTGCATGCCCCCCGCTGGGGATTGGGCCCACAACCTGGGTGCGTACCCTGACCAGTAATCACACCAACAACCTTTCGGTGCATGGGTTGACGCTCCACCACTGAGCCACACCGGCAGGGCTGATAATATTTCTTATCTGGCAGTTACTTTTTTGAGCCATGTTAAAGAAGGTATGTACCTCTTCCTTTTACCTTTAATGGGATATTTTTAGCCCCTTTGGAGTGTCTCTTCTGGAAGACTAAGAACATGTATTTCTCTTTGAAAGTCTGTTCATTGGCACCAGCATGGGCAGCTCGGGAGATTTCAGTGTAGGTGAAGATAACCTTAGATGGGCTGTCATAAATCACTTCTGGAAAACAGTGACATTCAAGTGTTTCCTTGGCCCTTCAAGTCTGTTTCAGAGTGAACTCGGGGTTCCTGGTTAGTCTCAACCAGAACTAAGTGTTTCATGTGGACCTCCCAGGGAGGACTTCCTGAGGTAAGGGTGGTGTCCCAGGGTCTAAAGAGATTCAGATGCATGGTCTGAAAATGTCATCTTGTTCTGGGAGTGGCAGAGGCCTTCCCAGGAGAATGAGTCATTGACGAAGAACAGTGTTAACAATGGTTATGTAATTCTATAAAACAGAAGCTTCTTTTATTACATAAATCCAATTTGACTTTCATTAAAAGAAAGATACACAAAAGGAAAAATAGACAATTGTTCTCAGGTGGAGGATTACCACAGCTTCAGGTAGACGTGGCAGTGAACCTAGCAATATCAAGTTTTAAAGGTTCGAAAACTGGTCCTCCAAGGACATCTGATTTGACCTCACTTCATACATGTGATGGGCAGCAAAGCCTGATGTCCAGTCCAGGGATCCCAGTGTTGGTCCAGTGTCATTTCCGGGATGCTCCACGACAGACGGAGGAGGCACGTGTGCTGAGGAAACACTGGCCCTAGGAATTAGGACCCCTGAATTTCCATTCAGCTTTGCCACTACGCACCCGAGTGCCAGTGGGCACCCTGAGTGCTCTCTTTGGTCTGCTTCTTCTTTTTTTTTAACCCTCAAAATAGAAGTTGGATAATATAGTCTTTTCTGTGGCTAATATTTCACAAGTGTTTTTCTTTTTTTTTATTTATTTTTATTTTTTATTGATTAATTTTTGTTACAGATGATTCTCCTTTTTTCCCCCACTGATTCCCCCCTCCCCCTTCCCTCCCTGCCCCTTCCCCAGATTGTTGTCCATGTCCACTGTTCATGCATACATGCGTATAAGTTCTGTGGTTCATCCCTCTCCCACCTCCCCACTCCTTAGGGGATTGTCAGTCTGTATCCCGCGTCCGCGTCTCTGGGGCTACCCCATTCCTCAAACTGTTATGTTCATTATATTCCACAAATCAGTGAGATCATATGAAATTTGTCTTTCTCTGTTTGGCTTGTTTCACTTAGGATGATACTTTCCAGGTCCCTCCATGTAGTCTCAAAGGATAAGAGATCTTTCTTTCTTACCGCTGCGTAGTACTCCATTGTGTATATGTACCACAGCTTTTTGATCCATTCGTCTACTGATGGGCACTTGGGCTGTTTCCAGATCTTAGTGATTGTAAATAGTGCTGCTACAAATATGGGGGTACATATATTCTTTCTGATTGGTGTTTTATGCTTCGTAGGGTATATTCCTAGAAGTGGGATCACTGGGTCAAATGGGAGATCAATTTTTAATTTTTTGAGGTGACACCATATTGTTTTCCATAGTGGCTGCACCATTCTGCATTCCCACCAACAGTGTACTAGAGTCCCCTTTTCTCCACACCCTCGCCAACACTTGTTGTTTGATATTTTGTTGATGGCGGCCATTCTGACAGGTGTGAGGTGATACCTCATTGTTGTTTTGATTTGCATCTCTCTGATGATTAGTGATGATGAACATTTATTCATATGTCTCTTAGCCATTTGTATGTCCTGTTTGGAGAGGTGTCTATTTAGTTCCTCTGCCCATTTTTTAATTGGATTCTTTGTCTTCCTTTTGTGGAGTTGTATGAGCACTCTATATGTATTGGAAATTAACCCCTTATCTGATATATCATTGGCAATTATGCTCTCCCATACAGTGTGTAGCCTTTTCGTTTTGATGATTGTATCTTTCGCTGTGCAGAAGCTTTTGAGTTTGATGTAGTCCCATGTGTTCATTTTCTCCTTTGTTTCTATTGCCTTAGGTGATGTGTCAGTAAAAATTCTGCTGCGTATAATGTCTGATATTTAGTTGCCCACAGTCTCCTCTAGGATTTTTATGGATTCCTGAGTTACATTTAAGTCTTTTATCCATTTTGAGTTTATTTTGGTGTAGGGTGTAAGTTGATGGTCTAGTTTCATTTTTCGGCAAGTAGCTGTCCAATTTTCCCAGCACCATTTATTAAAGAGGCTGTCCTTACTCCACTGTATGCTCTTGCCACCTTTGTCAAATATTAATTGAGCAAATTGCCTTGGGTCCATTTCTGGGTTCTCTATTCTGTTCCACTGGTCTATATACCTGTTCTTGTGCCAGTACCAGGCTGTTTTGATTATGGTGGCTTTGTAGTATAACCTGAAATCTGGTATTGTGATCCCTCCAACTTTGTTCTTCCTTTTCAAGATTGCTGTGGCTATTCGAGGCCTTTTTTGGTTCCATATGAACTTTTGAAGTAATTGTTCTAATTCTGTGAAGTATGCCGTTGGTATTTTGATGGGGATTGCGTTGAATCTATAGATTGCTTTGGGTAATATGGACATTTTAATGATGTTAATTCTCCCAATCCATGAACAGGGTATGTGCTTCCACTTTTTTACATCTTGCTCTATTTCTTTTTTCAAAGACCTGTAGTTTTCTGCGAATAGGTCCTTTATCTCTTTGGTTAAGTTTATTCCTAGGTATCTTAATTTTTGGCCGCAATGGTAAATGGGATTGTTTGCTTAGTTTCTCTTTCTGTGAGTTCATCCTTGGTGTATAAGAATGCCATCGATTTCTTGACATTAATTTTGTATCCTGCTACTTTGCCAAATTCATTTATTAAGTCTAGTAAGCTTTTGGTGGAGTCTTTGGGGTTTTCTATGTACAGTATCATGTCATCTGCAAATAATGACAATTTCACTTCCTCCTTTCCAAGTTGGATCCCTTTTATTTTTTCTTCCTGTCTGATTGCTGTGGCTAAGACTTCCAGTACTATGTTAAATAGGAGTGGTGAAAGTGGGCATCTTTGCCTTGTTCCTGTTCTTAAGGAAAATGCTTTTAGTTTTTGCCCATTGAGTATGATGTTGGCTCTAGGTCTCTCATATATGGCTTTTATTATGTCTAGGTATGATCCCTCTATTCCCACACTGCTGAGCGTTTTTATCAGAAATGGATGCTGGATTTTGTCGAAGGCTTTTTCAGCATCTATTGATATGATCATGTAGTTTTTATTCTTCAATTTATTTATGTGGTGTATCACATTTATAGATTTGTGAATATTGTACCAGCCTTGCATCCCTGGGATGAATCCCCCTTGGTCATGGTGGATAATTTTTCTGGTGTATTGCTGGATTCGATTTGCTAGTATTTTGTTCAGGATTTTGGCATCTATGTTCATCAGGGATATTGGCCTATAGTTTTCTTTCTTTGTTGTGTCTTTTTCTGGTTTTGGAATTAGAATTATGCTGGCTTCATAAAACGAGTTTGGAAGTCTTCCTTCTTCTTGAATTTTTTGAAATAGTTTGAGGAGAATGGGTATTAGTTCTTCTTTGAATGTTCGGTAAAACTCCCCCGTGAAGCCATCCGGGCCTGGGCTTTTGTTTGCTGGAAGAGTCTTGATTACATCTTCAATTTCTTCTGTTGTTATTGTTCTGTTCAAGTTTTCAATCTCTTTCTGATCCAGTTTTGGGAGACTATGTGTTTCTAGAAATTTGTCCATTTCGCTTAGATTTTCGAATTTGTTGCCGTATAATTTTTTATAGTAGTTGTTAACGATCTTTTGTATTTCTGTGGTGTCAGTTGTTATCTCTCCTGTTTCATTTCTGATTTTATGTATTTGGGTTCTCTCTCTTTGTTTCTTGGTGAGTCTAGCTAAGGGTCCATCAATCTTGTTTATCTTTTCGAAAAACCAGCTCTTTGTTTTATTGATCCTCTGGATTGTTTTTTTGGTCTCTATGTCGTTTATTTCTGCTCTAATCCTTACTATTTCCTTTCTTCTACTTGCTCTGGGGTTTTCTTTTTGTTTACTCTCTAGTTCTTTAAGTTGTGAGGTTAGGTAGTCCATTAGAGATTTTTCTTCTTTTTAGAGGTAGGCCTGTAGTGCTATGAACTTCCCTCTCAGAACTGCTTTTGCTGTATCCCATAGATTTTGTATTGTTGTGTCCTCATTTTCATTGGTTTCCAGGAAGTTTTTTATTTCTTCCTTGATCTCCTCGGTGACCCATTCATTGTTTAATAACATTCTATTTAGCTTCCATGTGTTAAAATGTCTTTGTATGTTCTTCTTGCAATTGATTTCTAGTTTCATACCATTGTGGTCTGAGAAGATGCTTGTTATAATTTCAATCTTCTTGAACTTGTAGAGACTTAGTTTGTGCCCTAACATGTGGTCTATCTTTGAGAATGTTCCATGTGTACTTGAGAAGAATGTGAATTCTGTAGTTTTGGGGTGTAGTTCTCCGTAGATATCTATTAAATCCATTTGGTCTAGTGCTTCATTTATAGTCTCTGTTTCCTTGCTAATTTTTTGTCTAGAGGATCTATCCAGTGATGTGAGCGGGGTGTTGAAGTCCCCTGCTATGATTGTATTGCTATCGTTTTCTCCTTTGAAGTCCTCCAATAGTTTTTTAATATATTTTGGTGCTCCTATATTGGGTGCATATATGTTTATCAAGGTTATATCTTCCTGTTGGATAGATCCTTTCAATATTATGTAGTGACCTTGTTTGTCTCTAGTTATGGCCTTCAATCTGAAGTCTATTTTATCAAATATAAGTATTGCTACCCCAGCTTTTTTTTCTTTTCCATTTGCTTGATAGATTTTTTTCCGTCTCTTTACTTTCAATCTATGTGAGTCTTTTGTTATGAGGTGGGTGTCTTGTAAACGGCATATAGATGAGTCTTGCTTTCTTATCCAATCAGCTACTCTGTGTCTTTTTATGGGAGCATTCAGTCCATTTACATTTAAGGTGGTTATTGATATGTACTTATTTATTGCCATTTTTGTTTAGTGTGGTTCTATTTTCCTTCCCATTTCTCCTGGTAATTACAGCAGTCCTTTTAACATTTCTTGCAGTGGTGGTTTGGTGCTAATGTATTCCCTTAGACTTTTTTTTGTCTGGGAAGCTCTTTATTTGACCTTCTATTTTGAATGATAGCCTTGCTGGGTAGAGTAGTCTTGGATTCAGATCCTTGGTTTTCATGACCTTGATTACTTCATGCCATTCCCTTCGAGCCTGCAGTGTTTCTTGTGAAAAGTCAGCTGAGAGCCTTATGGGGGTTCCTTTGTAGGTAACCTGTTGCTTATCTCTTGCTGCTTTTAGAATTCTCTCTTTGTCTTTAATTTTTGGCAGTTTGATTACTATGTGTCTTGGTGTGGGCCTGTTTGGGTTCTTCTTACTTGGGGCTCTCTGAGCTTCTTGAACTTGAATGCCTTCTTCCTTCACCAAATTAGGGAAGTTTTCTGTCACTATTTCTTTGAATATATTCTCTAGCCCTCGCTTACTTTCTTCTTCTTCAGGGACTCCTATGATATGAATATTATTCCGTTTCCAGTTGTCCCACAATTCTCTTAAGCTCTCTTCCTGTTTTTTAATCTTTTTTTCCTTTTGGTTTTCTGATTGGTTGATTTCTTCTAGCCTGTCTTCTAATTCACTGATCCGGTCCTCAGCTTCCCCTACTCTGCTTTTTAGACCTTCCAGTGTGTTTTTCATTTCTGATATGTCATTCTTCATTTCTTCCTGTTGGTTTTTCAGTTCCAGATGGTTTATTTTCAACATTTCTATGTCTTTACTCATGTTGCTCATGTCCTTACACATGCTGTTGAGCTTCCTCAATATCATGGCTCTAAATTCTAGTTCTGTTCACTTGCTTAACCGCACCTCATTCATTTCATCTTCTGTAGAGGTCTCTTGATCTTTCATTTGGCATTTGTTTCTGTTTCTCACCATTTTGGTTATCACAGTGGGCTTTGGAGTCTGCCAAGTTTTCCCAGTGGGTGTTGGTGTTCTGCTGTTTGTGGCTCCCTCTCCTGGGTTTGGATGCACCAGGGAGGACCCACTTTAATCCCGCCAAGTCCCCTGTTCTCCGGGAGTCTGTGTGGCTCCAGCCAAGAGCTTAGCAGGCTACAGCGTTCCCAGGGCCCGTGCAGGGTGGCAAGGGAGGCAGTGGGAGTAATTTCCCGCTGAGTTCCCTGGTCCCGCTGAGTTCCCTGGTCCCGCCAAGTTCCCTGGTCCCACCGAGTTCCCTGGTCCAGCTGAGTTCCCTGGGGCCCTCGAGTCTGTGCGGCTCCAGTGGAGAGTTTAGCCGGCTACAGAGTTCCCAGGGCCCGTGCAGGGTGGCAAGGGAGGCGGTAGGATTAACTTCCCACCGAGTTCCCTGGTCCCTCCGAGTTCCCTGGGGCCCCAGAGTCTGTGTGGCTCCAGCGGAGAGTTTAGCCAGCTACAGAGTTTCCAGGGCCCGTGCATGGTGGGAAGGGAGACGGTAGGATTAACTTCTCACTGAGTTCCCCGGTCCCTCCGAGTTTCCTGGGGCCCCAGAGTCTGTGTGGCTCCAGCAGAGAGTTTAGCCAGCTACAGAGTTTCCAGGGCCGTGCACGGTGGGAAGGGAGACGGTAGGATTAACTTCCCGCCGAGTTCCCCGGTCCCACCGAGTTCCCTGGGGCCCGCGAGTCTGTGCAGCTTCAACGGAGAGTTTAGCTGGCTACAGAGTTTCCAGGGCCATGCATGGTGGGAAGGGAGATGATAGGATTAACTTCCCGCCGAGTTCCCTGGCCCCTGCCCAGGCCGCTACGGACCCTGGGCTCTCGGTCCCCTCTCCCGTCCTCGCAAGCCTACCAGGACTGAGTGGGTATTTTTGGTTAAGTGGCCCTCCAAGATGTCTTTCGGCTGCCCTTTCCTGACGGTTTGCCTTTATTTTCATTGTAAATCCAGTTTGGTCTTGGGAGATGGTCTGGGTCGCTCCATTCACTTCGCCGCCATTTTCTCCAGTCCTCACAAGTGTTTTTCATGCGTGCCACTCATTTTACATTCAGGGCAACTGAATGGGCAGGTGGGTGCAGATGTGTTTGGCAGAGAATGGTTATGAAATGATTCCGAGACACTAACGAAAGGAGCAGTGGCTTCACATCTTGTCGAAAGAATTAATGAAGATTGAGGATCCGGAGGTGAAAAAAATTACAAAGGTAGAAAAAGAACGATACGAATTGCAGTCTTGGGTTCAGCTGCACTCACTCCGTGAGCTTCCAGCTCACCGCCCGAATCTACTCGATGCTGATGCATTTCGCCTTCTCAGGTTCCTGTCACACAATTCTTATCTCTGTTTTGTATTAACAAGTAAACTGTCATCATTCCATCGCCTTTTCCTCTTAAAACACCAAGCTCCTAAATTTTAGGGTGCCAAATATCAAGAGATTGATGAAAGTCATTTTAGTTTTTCTTTTCAATTAGGTTTTTAAAACATTTTCTTTCTTTGCTCTTTCTTCCTCTCTTTTGTGGTCTTCCATGTGTGATTAGGTTTGTTTTCATGGGGTGTTACAACCTTAGTTAGCATTCCCTGTGCATACTTTAATTATAGGAAACTCACGTGTTGCTCAAGTCACTGGAGAAATGAAAGGTATAATCTAATACTAAACATGCTTGTACTTTGCATTCATTTCACTGGACACCCCCCCCCCCTTCATCAATATAAGAACTAAAACAAGGCCATAGACCAACACCCACTTTCAAAAAAATTCATAAGTAGCACAGTTCCAAGACTGTTTTCAATTATCTCATGCCCTTTTTGGTTTTAAAGGACAAAGATCTAAATGAGGAGTTGTACCTTCCTACAGGACACAGAGCATTAATTGCTGACATTTTTACATGCTGCTGACGAGTGTATGTGCAGTATGATGTATATATTTCTACATAGTTCCTGCATCGATTGTACAAGTTTTACTTGGGTTACTTGCATTAGTCCTTTCACTAAATTGATGCTGCTAATTTTATTAATTTCACTAAAATTGAAATTTAAACCATGAATCTTTCTCTCAAATATATGGAAACCTAATAAAATGTATTTTACTTGTCAAACCATCTTTTATATATATAGTGATTATGGGAATAAGGGTTTTGAGACTTTCTCCTTCTGTTTTATTCCACCAACAAGGGAAGATCATATACTTTCTCTTGATTCAAACTTTTATTTCTGTGATTTTAAAAGTACCTGAAACTTTGCTCTGGAGTGTCAGATCCAAGAGACTACATTTCTAGTGAAATTCACACAGTCACTTCTTTTTGTAAATTCATCCAAAGATGTGTTTTTACTAATTTTAGAGACGGATGAAGGGAGAGAGAGAGAGAGAAACATTGATGTGAGAGAAAAACATTGATCAGTGGCCTGCCGTCCACACTGACTGGGTATCTAATCCACAACCTAGGTATATGCCCTGACTGGGAATTGAATTGGCAAACTTTTGGTGCATGGGGTAACACTCCAACCAACTGAGTCACACTGACCCAGGCACTTTCCTTATGAAAAATTTCCTTTAAAAGGCCCTGGCTGGATTGACTCAGTGGTAAGAGTGTTGGCCTGTGGACCATTGAATGGCAGGTTGCATATATCTCAGTTGCAGGTTTGATCCTGGCCTTGTCGATGGGTCTCTCACATCAATGTTGCTCTCTCATTCTCTCTCTCTCTCTCTCTCTCTCTCTCTCTCTCTCTTCCTCTTGCTCCCTCCCATTCTATCTAAAAAATCAATGGAAAAATATCCTCTGGTGAGAATTACAAAATAAAATTTCCTTAAAAAGCTAACTGTTATTATTTGTTTTTTGGTCAGTGTGACTTAGAAATTACTCAGGTTGGTGAGCAGATTTTAACATAACTCTCTCCAAGTTCCAAAGAACAAAATGTTACCAAAAAATGCCTGCTTATGTGCTATGGTTCCTTGACGAAGAATCCTGAACTAGCCAGGAACCCTCTGAGGGCTGCAAAGAATCAACAGGGGCGTGACCCTGCCCCGGTCCTAACTCCTTACACCTCTGCTCCGGGCTTCCAGGAACTTGCTCCTGAAACTGTTGGCCATTGAACCTGAGAACCCAAGTAAGAGTGGTTGAAATGTCCACAAAACAAAGGGTGGATTGGACCCAGCCAGGTCAGTTCACAATCAGTGCACACCATAACCTGAAGGTAGTTCATTAATTCACAATGAGAAGTCACTCACAGAGACCTGAAATACTCAGAATTTGCATGTCATTCTTTCTGTGGACAAACTTACACTGGAAGCCAAATAGTAATTAAAAAATTGCTACATGAGTATGGAATTAGAAAATGGGAGTTAATGGCATTTGGCTAAAAGAGCTGGATATGTCTATTTCATAAAAGGGATGTTCTTAACTAATGGGACCACAACATTTGAAGTCCATTAGCTAATACTTCTTCATCCCTGGATATGCTTGGATAGGCATTCTAGCATTTACTTTAGTGACTCACCTTGTTCTATGTTTCCTAACTGACCAGCTCCTTTTAATGATTGATACATTCTTTATTTAGATATGTCAATACATTTAATCATATCATGGTGACATTAGCCCTGTCTGGGAGCCATTCTGTCTCTTTAAAATGATGGTCATTTATCCATCAAATATTTATGGAGTATCTCCTATGTGCCAGGCCCTAAAAGCCTGCATTAGGCATTCAGCAGTAGGTTAGGCAAGTCGTGCAGTCCGGTGGGGAAGCAACAATTAAACAAGCAATTATAGTAACAGGTGATAAGTGTTACAGACCGAAAAGAGCAAGAGTTATGCATCACATCACTGCTGGTCTAGGGAACTCAGGAGGGCTTCTGGGAGAAAGTGATGCCAAAAATGAGACTTGATAAATTAATTAATTAAAAATAAATAAATAAAAAATAAAAATAAATTTAAATAAACAAACAAAGCTGAGACTTAAAGGATGGAGTTGGGAAGTACAGAGATGACAAGTCTTAGTAAAGGATACTTTCTGTACAAAGGCCCAGGGGAGAGAGAGTGCAAGTTACTTTCAATGCACTGGAAGAATTTCATTAGGGCTATAATATAAGGTGAAGATGAAAATGACTGGTGGACTCAGCAGGGATCCTCATGGAGGAACTTATCAGATCGGGTTCTATCCTAAAAGCAATGGGGAAGACTCCAGAGGGTTTTAAGCAGGAGAATGATGATTAAGTTTGCAGTTCAGAAAGATTACTCTGGCTGTATAGCATGGAGAAGGGATCTGTGGGAAGGAAGGTTAGAAAAAGTAAAGGCAATTAGTAGGCCATGGCATATTTTAGGCAAGAATGAGTGGTGGATTCTTAGGGTTAATCAGGGTGGTGACAGTGAGAATGGAGAAAATGGTGCTTTAAGATATATTCATGGGGAAGAATAGATAGGACTTGATATCTAGATGAACGTAAAAGGTGGAGATGATGAACTGCGAATGGCTCCGGGTTTTGCTGACAAAGGAGATAGTAAGGAAAGAGTGAGTGTGGGTGGAAGAGGTCAAATTCAGGCCAGAACATGATGAGGAAGTGTTCGTAGGTCTGGAAGTTGGATACAAACATCTGTAGCCCAGGAGAAATGTTAGAACTGAAGATAAGATTGTTGGAATCATCATTATCAATAGAGTCTTTGAAGCTATGAGAAAAGAGGAGTTCACTTATAGAAAACATGGAAAATATGGAAAGAGACCAGGATTAAATTTCAGCTGGAGAAAGAGCCTGAGAGATGGAAAGATGTGGTTTAGATGAACGAACAATTCAATCCCAAAATCCCGTCCTGGGGGTTTCTTTTCTAGAACCATTTTCCTGTTCTAATTTTTTTAGCGCAGGTTTCTCTGGAAAATATTCTGAGGCAAGGATTAAAGAAAAGTTCATGCTTTACATAGTATATCCAAACCCAGGGTAATAAGGATGGGGGAAAAGGGAGAGAGAAAAGTAAACATGAGAATCAGTGCATAATGATGTTCAGCAGGGATGAGGTTACAAAGGATCTGATTAGACCTGTGAAGCAGTTAGAACTTTACCATGTTTGCTACCATTTATTTCACAATGAGAAGGAAGAGACCCAAGAGGTCACTCATACATGTGTCCTGTCCACTCAGCACACAGGGAGCCCACTGGCACTTTCCTGGAGGGGCTGTGGGTAAAGCACATGCCATGGATTAGTCTTGCTGGCTTCTTTCCCGTCTTCTTCTTTCCATTGATGAGGGTTACCCCAGGTGTATCAGTTATGGTCAAGCAGAGAGGCAGAACCAGTAGGGGACTATACACATGGATTTGTCATAGGAATTGGCTTATGCAATTGTAGAGGCTGGTTCAACAGTATCCATAAAGCTGTCTCCATATCTGATGCTGGAGCTTGAGGTCAACAGGACAGGCAGTCTAGAAAGGATGCTCATGAGCAGGCTGCAAGCCTTTGAGGTTGGATTGATGCCACAGCCATTCTTGTTTCCCCTGATCTTAGTAAAGAGGGTGGTCTAACAGAAGCTGAAGCTCTTTGTCATGGAGCTAAACACACACACCTGGCCCAGGAGTCAGGCAAACTACAGGTGCATTGAGACAGGGCAGTTGCAGGCCCCAGTGTTGCTTCATGCCGAGTTAGCAACGTGTGTCAGCTACAAAATGATGGCCCCCTTTATTCTGCCTTCCAAAGCTCACAAGAAGCTCCCTTGACCCACAGTGGGTGGTGGGTCGTAGGGGCATGGCTTTTAAATACCAGATTGCCACTTACTTCTCCTCCAAGCCTCCTTCTGGAGCTAATTCTTGAAAACAGAGGACTTAGTGGGGAATTAATTATTACCCACACTTCTGGGTGGCATTATCTAGCCTTTGCAGTGTGGTGCTTCATCCAAGTCCGAAAGTTCTGGGAGAATCCAGAAAGTCTGGGCGGCTGCAGTTGGAGAGGGCCCGGCAAGTCTACAACAAGCGGTTGGTTGGCCCGGAGCAGCAGCAGAATGGGCTGGGAGGAGAGTGTACCTGAGAGAATCTGAGATGCCTCATAAAAGAGAGTTTATCTGTTGGAAATTTTCAATACAATTATACTTGTTAGGAACTGTGAACTGGAGTGGAAAATGTTTTAAAACAGGGCTGCAAAACTTTGAGAGGCTCATTTTTGTGGGGCAAAGAAACATATCTCAGAGACCTGCCCATGAGGCTTACAGTTCCTATGTGCTGAGTCTGAACACTTTGGCATGAGAGTGTTCATGCTGAGTCATGGTAGAGTTCATGCGTTCACTGTGCAGCTTTAGTAAGAATTACTGAGTGTTAAGCAATTATATAAACTTGTTAAAGTTTATTTATTACACTTAAGAAATAAAAGCATCCAGAAAGAAAGATTTTACTGTAGAGCAATTTCAAACAAGATTCAGTGACAATAACGGCTCTTGGCTCAAAGGTAATGAAAAGCATAAAGATCATCAGGTTATTGAAAAACAAATTTTAAATATTTCCCTCTGTTTCCAGGCTTTATGCATGCGTCTTCAGTCTCGTCTGAAAGAGCACAAATAGAAGAGATAGTCTCTACTATAATGACATTTTTGAAAAGAAGTTTTTATGTCAAGTCTGCAGGTGTATACAGATTTATTTCCACTACCTGGTTGGTTGCCTGTGACCTTGTTCTGAGTTACTACTAGTGATAGATGATATTTATTTAAATAAAGCCCTTGGGGGCTGAGCTCCCTGCCTGGGACACCAGGCACTTCTCTCTTACTTTAGAAATCTGATTAGAATGTATGTGAGTCAGGGTGAGTTATAACATGAATAATGTGAAATGATAACTATTTTAAAATGAAATGATTTGCAAAGTTTGGTACTTTATTATTAAAGTTTCCATATACACAAATATCATATTTGTATTTCATATACTTATATCTCTCACATGTTTATACCGTGGGATGGTGCCACACTAAGGTTTAGAACTACAATTCAAAATGCTTGTTTTAAATGAGAATAATCTTCCATTTAGCTTCTTAAATGTTCCCACAAATAAAACTTAGTGAAGGATTATACAACTCACTGTTGATTATAGAGAGTGATTGGGGGTGGGGGTGGAGTAATTAAAACTTGATCACCAATATTCTTTCATGGTTTGAAATACTGTTTTATATTTTTTTTCAATTTTTATTAATTTATTTTTGTCACAGATATTTCTTCTTTTTACCCCCTAGACACCCTCCTCCCCATCCTGCCCTCCCATTCCCCCCAACATTGTTGTCTATGTTCATTGGTTACGCATACATGCATATAAGTTCTTTGGTTTATCTCATCCCTCCCCCCCTCCTCTGAGGTCTGTCAGTCTGAACCATACTCCTTTCTATGTCTTTGGGTCTATTTTGTTCATCAGCTTATTTTGTTCATTATATTCCACAAATAAGTGAGATCATGTGGCATTTGTCTTTCTCTGATTGGCTTATCTCACTTAACATAATGCTTTCCAGGTTCCTTCACATCATCTCAAAGGACAAGAGATCTTACTTTCTTACAGCTGCATAGTACTCCATTGTGTATATGTACCACAGCTTTTTTATCCACTAATCTACTGGTGGACAGTTGAGCTGTTTCCATGTTTTATATTATTTTAAAAGTGTCAAATTATCAATTAGTGCATAGTCATGACTTCAAGTAAGCCATGCGGTAGTTTTACAGACCGAGACAGCAGGAACGTCCATGGGCAGCTTCCCAAAGATGAGGTGATCTGTATCCATCCTTCATCTCCATTTCTTCTTTCAAAAATCTGCCAGCTATTAGACAAAGCTCTTTTGACTGCAAGTGACAGAAACCTGACCTGAATTAGCTTAAGTAAAACAAAACAAAAAAATAGAATCTATAAGCTCTTGTATTGAATTCTGGAAGGAGATTTCCCACGTGCCTGTATTCAGAGACTCAACCTGTAACTTTGGGAAGTATTTTGGGTTTTGCCCCTTCCCTAACTATCGGTCTTGAAATAAAAATTTGAGTTCAGTTGCTAATTATTAATAATGAATTAGTGCTACCTTTCTTCTAACATTGGCTGTAGAAGACATTTTATTTCAAACCAAATCTGAGAATCATCTGGGATGCATGCTTCACAAGGGCAAGGACTGGTTAGGAAGCTGTCCGGCGTCAAGGTGGTCAGCTAGGACAATGAGCTAAACAATGAAGCCTCTCTTAACTTATTGTCATAGCATCAGCAAGAGGCCAAAAAGGGAGAGAAGGTGCCGGCTGCCCCACTGGTCCGTTGTTCTCAGGAGTGGCACTGGGTGTTGGGTGAGGATCAGATATGAATGCACAGCTGAGGGAGATCTGAACAGTAGGCTCCCAGCATTGTTTTTGTCTTGTCTGTAATGGAACGAGGTGAGGGGAGGAGGAAGGTGTGGGGCTAGGAGTAGAAAAGTCTGTAGTACTGAGTCAGGGTGGAGAAAGATGTCTTCAAGTCCCTGACACACCCCACACTAGGAGGTCTTGGCAGAGGAGCCCGAACAGTGTTCTCATCTGAGCCTCTCTCCCTGTCTCCAGGAAGGAGGCCTTCAGTTGGAAAGGACCAGGCTAGGATCACAGGTGTGTGTAAGCGCATGGCCAGCAGGGGAGGCCGGTCCTCCACTGCAGCTTCCTCCAGAGGATTCGATGCACTGGCTGTGCCCCAGCTCTGCTGAGGGGAGGGCAGCTTTTGCCCCTGAAGCCTGCCAGGCAAAGCCCTGTAATTAGCTGTGGTCAGGCCTGTGAGATCACACACATGGTTTGGGGCTGAAGCTAGGACCCTTCAGGACCCTTCTTGGTTTGTTCCCTAATCTATCACAAAAGCCTAAAATAGGGCTAGGCACATAACAGGTGCTCAGTAAATGGTCACTTTTATCGCCAGTAACATTGGTGGGGGAGTCAGGCCACTGCACAGACTCCAGGGGCTATTTCTTTGGCCCTAATGTCCTGACTGTGAGAACAGCTGGCTCCAAAATTGATGAATTCCAGCAAGATATCAGATAGATACCCACTGTAACTCAGTCTCCAACAGAACAAATACAGTGAACACTGGAACTGTGGCACCTGCCTGAGAAGAAGATGAAAGAGAAAAAGCTGACACAATAAAAATGAAATGCATACATAGTTACTGAAGGTTTGGCGAAGTGCCCCTTTGTGTCAACTGTATAAAGATGTAGCTTTATGCCAGGCCAGTGTGGCTCAGTGGTTGAGTGTCAACCCATGCACCAAGAGGTTGCCAGTTTGATTTCTGGTCAGGACACATGCCCAGGTTGTTTGCCAGATCCCCAGTGGGGGACATGAAGGAGGTGGCCAATCCATGTTCTCTCTCATTGATGTTTCTATCTCTCTCTCTTTCTCTCTTCCTCTCTAAAATCAATAAACAAAAAAATGTTTTTCTCAAATGTAGCTTTATCATTCTAAACTTTCATTTGAGGGAAGCAGATTAGGTTCTAAAATTTATAACAACTTACGTACTTTCTGCCATTTGGCCTTTGGGTTTATTCACAATGTAATGGTCATGACGCTCTTTGTTCCCCATAAGTCAGAAGAATGATCTCCGTGTCTCTGATTACAGCACATTCTCAGTTAGGAAGGGGCTGCCCTGATCTCTGCACACTGCTCCCCATCTGTCTCTCCAGCTGTGCATTGCGCACATTCAGGGGTATAATTCACAACTGACTCTGTCACGTGGGGTGTCTTCTTTGCTCAGTGTTAACTCATTGAATTGAAAGGATCAAAGACATCAAACTTTTCTAAACAAGAAAAGCTTCTTATGTTAAATGCTTCTTAAAAATTTGCATATTTTCATTTCATTGCTTTGTAAATTATTACCAGGAAGTTAAATCTTTGTAGTCTATAAACAATATAATAGAGTGTAATATTTTAATGGATTTGTTTTTATTTTAATTTTTATTGGATGTATTGGGGTGATATTGGTTAATAAAATTGTATAGTTTTCAGGTGTACAATTCTATAATACATCATCTGTGTATTCTATTGTGTTCACCACCCAAAGTCAATTCTCCTGTAACCATTTATGTTCCCTTTACTCTCTTCTACCTCCACCATCCCCCTTTAATCTGGTCATCACCATGCTGTTGTCTGTGTCTATGAGATTTGTTTTTGTTTTTTGTCTTAATCCATTTAAGTTTTTCTCTTTTTTTATCCTCACCTGAGGACATTCCTCCATTTTTTTGTTCAGATAGAGTGGGAGGGAGAGAGAGGAAGAGAGAGGGAGAGAGAGAAACATCGACGTGAAAGGGACACATCGAGTGGCTGCCACCTGCACGACTCAACCAGGGCCGGGGACAAACTGCAACCAAGGTACATGCCCTTAGCAGGAACCGAACCTGGGTCTCTCTGGACTGCAGGCCGATGCTCTAACCATTGAGTCAAACAGGCCAGGGACCCTTTAACTTTTTCTCCCACCTCCACAAACCTCCCCACCCCCTGACAATTGTCAGTCTGTTCTCTATGAGTCTGTTTTAATTTTGTTAGTTTATTTTATTTATTAGATTCCACATGTAAGTGAAATCATGTGGTACTTGTCTTTCTCTGACAGGTTTATTTCACTTATCATAATACTCTCCAAGATAATCTATGATGTTCTAAATGGTAAGATTTCTTTCCTTTTTATGACTAAGTAGTATTCCATTGTGTAAATGTACCACAGCTTTTAAAAAATATATTTTATTGTTGAAAATATTGCAGCTGTCCCCCCTTTTTCTCCCCATTGACACCCCTCAATCCTGCTCTCCCCACCTCTAGGTCTTCACTGCACTATTGTCTGTGTCCAAGGGTTATGAAGATACACATGGAAGTTCGTTGGTTAATCTCTTCCCACCCAACCCCTCCCCTCTGAGATTTGTCACTTTGTTCCATGCTTCCATGTCTATTGATCTATTTTGTTCACTAGATTCCACATATAAGTGAGATCATGTGATATTTGTCTTTCTCTTAGTGACCTATTTCACTTAGCATAATACTCTCCAGTTTCCTTCATGCTGTCTCAAAGGGTAAGAGATTCTTCTTCTTTTTTTTTTTCTTTTACAACTGTATAGTATTCCATTATGTAAATGTACCATAGCTTTTTATTCACTTATCTACTAATGGACACTTGGGCTGCTTCCAAATCTTGGTTATTATAAATAACATTGCAATGAACAAATATATTTGTTTTTAAAGAAACAAAGCGTAGATTCAAAAGTTTCAAAGATGTTTTCTATGATCTCATGTTATTTAAAACTCATTCATTAAACATCTGATGAATAAGTCTGTTATATTTTTTAAGCTGATTAAATGTGAATTTTGAAATGATGGAATGAATTATCACACAATGATTTCATTGCAGTACATCTATGCAGGTGTCTGGTGTTATGTAGAATCAAGTCACAGTTTTCTCTATAAAGTGACAGGCTAGCAATCATTACTTTTAATGTATAAGCAGGAGTCCATCTTTGACCTTATCATATTTTCAGTGGTAAAGGAGATGGAGAGGTGAAGAATTATTATTTCTTCTGCACATAAAATTATGCCACAGAATAAATCAGACACAAGGCTGCAACAGTTGTGATGGGAAAAAAAGAATAGTTATAGCCTCTGTTCAGTGTACAGTGAAATAGTGAGCAGTTTGTTTAATTTGTCAATTAAATTGGCATGTGATCAGTTTGGTGGCTGCCAAACCTCAGTGGAAGCCAACTAGAAATCACCAAAAATAAAAATGGATGACTCTGGAAAAGCAGTTTTAGATTTATGGGGAAAAGCAAAGACATCATTGAGCCCAGAAAAATCTTGGTGGGGATTCTCTTAAGGAGACTGGTAAATGGAGGACTATATAGTTGTACCACGTTCACAGTGTTTTGAATATTTGTTCTGCAATATTTTAAGTCATTAGTACACAGAAATTAAATTAGTTGTGTTTTGCCTACACTACATGAGAGAACCTTCTGAAAATTGCAGCCATTATTAATTTTGTTCCAGAAGCAGCCTTGCATGATACATTGGAATGATTTTTCTTTTCTTTTTGCATTTAAACTACAGATAAACACTATGGATTGCTCCAATGAATGCCACAAAAATGCTGAAGACTGTACGACAATGCCTTTTAAAGTCAGATATTCAATTGTGAAGGATGTTTGAACAATCTCATGATGGATGTTCATTAGTTCACTGCTGTCAGGACGAGTTACTACTCTACATCTCTGATACTGATCATGTTTTTTGCAGTCATGATTGAGTTGTTGAAGAAAAAACACTCCACTGAGCTCTCTCAACCATGTCCAACCAGCACCAACTTGAAATATCTTTGGCTTACTCAGCAACATCAAAACCCACAAAGTGAATAGGTTACATCCATCCCAGAGGCTTTTCTGCAGCAGTAAATGGATTTGCCCTCTTTAGAGGAAGGAGCACAGTTCCGACACAATTATTCTTATTGGAACAGACTAAGGAATTTACTTCAAATGAGGTTGCTGGTTATCCTGGGGAAGCTGTGTCACAATAAATATTCAAATACTCTTCAGAGGCACAATTTGTTCATTCTCCCATGAAACATTTGTGCCCCATGAACTGTATATAGCCAACTTTGTTTAGATGGAGAAAAAATTATTTCACTCTAGCAAAACTTGTATATAGCTCAGGTAGGGTCCCAATTTAACAAAAACACTTTAACATCCAGTTCTTTGTAAATGGGCCATTTTCATATGCCAGATGTCCTGAAGCCATAGCCCTTTGTCATTTGCTCACAATCAATTTTATTAAGGGAAAAATTCCAAGCGACAGATGTCACCAGTGAATGTTCACATCAGTTTGATGAAGACATGGCTTTGAAATGTACCATTGTAGAGTCACTATTTAAATGCAAAGCCTATCCTGTTACAATTTGACAAGATGTGATGTTGTGCTGATTTATAGGGCCAGGCTCTGCCCACTTCTCAGAGCATATACTGTGTTCTTCTACTCCAAACCTCCCTAAACCTAAGATAGTGCTTGAATATAATAGGTACTTAGGAGATTCTTGATAATGAAAGAGGTGATGACTCTGACCCAATGCTTTTTATGGGG
Source organism: Molossus molossus (assembly GCF_014108415.1). Taxonomy (NCBI): domain Eukaryota; kingdom Metazoa; phylum Chordata; class Mammalia; order Chiroptera; family Molossidae; genus Molossus; species Molossus molossus. The sequence goes on along the minus strand of NW_023425344.1, from coordinate 104,848,490 downwards.
TAATTTGGCTGACTGAAGGCAAAAAACTAGGGTGATTGGTATATGCCATGAGAAGTAGGAATAGGCTGAAAGGTGCTATCAAGAAATAACAAAACTTTTTATGAAAATGTGAACATTAATATATTCTCTATAAATAGTGTCACTACTAGGTATACAAATTCTACAAAGTAACTCTGTGATGACTTGAATTTCTTGATGTGGCTTGGGTTGTGGATGGTGGCATCTCCCTTCTCTTTATGTATTGAAATGAAAGGTCTACCAACTATGGGCTCCCAGTTAGCAGAAGATCTTAATATTGGCTTATAACAATTAGGAAATGAGGTCATTAGTGCTGTCCCTAAAGTGGAGCTTCTTCCATTGGACTGAAAATTAGGCAATAGGGCCCCAAGGATATGAATAATGACCTTGGGGCCCTGGCCGGGTTGCTCAGTTGGTCAGAGCATTGTCCTGATATGCCAAGGTTGTGGGTTGATACCAGGTCAGGGCACATATAAGAATCAACCAATGATTGCATGAATGGGGGGAACAGCAAATTGATCTCTCTCTCTCTCCCTCTCTCACTCTCTTTCTCTCAAATCAATTAAAGAATGACCTTGGGAGCATTTACATAGGTCATTCCCAACACCAATACCACAGTGTGCTAAAAGCAGCCATTGAGGTTATTTAAGGCTTATGTCTTATTCCTGTGTCCATTGACTCTCTTTGGAAATGTAAACAGCATTTTGTATTTCTTTGAGGGCCTCCATTTGTGCATGCCAAGCTGGGACACCCCTCTTCTGTTGGCCCCGTAAGATAATGCTGCTTGTTGGAGACATGTCTCCTAATATCTTGGACTTGACCAATTCATGTCCTCATTTTGAAGTTGCCTGTTAGAAACATGTCTAGTCCGTTTTCTTTTCCTTTGCCCTGACCAGTTGACACAGGTATCCTATCTTTTAATGAAGATTACTTTTCCTCTTAAAACTTTCAAATCTTTTTAACATTTAACATATTAAATTGAATGTTACAACCAAGCTTGATCTTTCACTGGTATCCAAAGATAATACTGGTATGGCTAGTATTAGAAATATCTCCTTTTCAAAGATAAATATAATTTGGTATCTGATTAAATCGTGCTTCCAATTTATCATAGCATGTTGGTAACAAAGTCAGTCAATGATTGCCAGGACCACCCCATCTTCTAGTAAAGTCTCCAGGGCACAATGAGTGCATTTATCATTAAGAGATTATAAAGAGTCACTTTCACATTTCAGGGGAAACTGATTATATGTATGCTTTTTATGAGATGCTGAAAATCTATGCAGATATCCATTATGTCAAGCAGCTACGAAATCTTGACAACTCTCCTATCTCCAAAGTTAAAGTATTGGATTCTGCAGTTAGGGATAATTTTCACTTTTGAGTTTGCTACAGATTGAATATTTGTGTCCTCCCCACCTCCACCCTCCAGTTCATATGTTGAAACCTAACCCTCAAGGTGTTGGTATTATTGGGTGAGGGCCTTAGGAGGTGCTTAGTTCACGAGGATGGTGTTAAGGGCCTTTATAAAAGACACCCCAGGGAGCAAGACTGTCCCCTTCCACTGTGTGAGGTTATAGCAAAAAGGTGCATTCTATGGACCAGGAGGTGAGCTCTCACCAGACACAGAATCTGCCGGTGCCATGACCTTGGACTTCACAAATTTCAGAACTATGAGAAACAAATGTCTGTTCCTTATGAACCACCCAGTTTATAGTGTCTTGGTTATAGCAGCCCAACTGATGAAGATGTAACTTAGATAATGTTGTAAAGAAAAGGAATTTTAAAAACTTTAAGTACATTTATAATATATAGATAACTGGGAAAGTAAATATTTTTTACAGTATTTATCATGAAAATGTTCAAATTATTGAAAGTAGAGACTATAGTATAATAAGCCTATGTGTACTCAAAGTCAGCAGTTATCAACATTTTTCTAATTAGGCTTCATTTCCTTCACTTTTATTTTGCTGCAGTATTTTAAAGCAAATCCTATTATTATTCCATACGCATTTCTAACTAACAAGATCTTTTCCCCATTTGAAAAGGAAACATAATTAATGCCATTATCATAGATAAGATCAACAATAATTTTTAAAATTTTATGTAAACTAGACAATATTTGAATTTCCATGATTATTTCAAAAATGCATTTTAACATTTGGTTTACCAGATTTTATACTAGGTCCACACTCTGCATCTAACTAATATGTTAGATCTTTTTAATCTTATAACCACACACCTTCCTTCCCTTCCCTGTTATGCATACCATTAGTTCATTAGAAAGTCTGAGCCATTTATCTTTAGAATGTCACATTTTGGACCTGGTCAATTGCTTCTTTATCATGTCAACTAACTTGTTCTTCTCTCCTCCATACTTCCTGTAACTGAAATTTATGTCTAGACAAATAATTAGGTTCTGGTTGGATTTTTTTAGACAGGATTACTTCACAGGTGGTGCAGTAAGTGGTCATACCAGTTATTTTAGCAATGCTAAGGCTGGGCAGTGTTCAGGTGGTATCAGTTTAATGTCTTTATCATAAAGCTAGCTATCAACCTTCCTCCAAGTGGATGCCTGTTTATTATGTGTTTACGACAACAGATTTATTGTCAATAAGTAAAGTACTCAAGACTTCTTGACCAATGCTCACCTCAAATGCATCTTGATTCCTATGGCACTCCTTATCCCTAGTTTTTACGCCAATTTTTTTTGCTTTAAAAAAAGAAATTTTTTATTGATTTTGTTTTTTTAAGAGAGAGAGAGAGAGAAACATCTATGTAAGAGAGAAGCATTGATCAGCTGCCTCCTGCAGACCCCCTACTGGTGATTGAGCTTGCAACCCCAGCATGTGCCCTGACTATGAATCAAACCAAGACCTCTCAGTCCTTGGGGTGATGCTTAATCCATTGAGCCACACCAGCCGGGCTAAAAAAGGCACTTTTTAAACATTGTTCTTCACTCTTCATTCCCCCCAGTGTACTTACACATCCTCTTTTTTATTGACATGTACTTCTCTGCTCCCCTTTCTTTATTAAACACAGATTCTTCAGTGTTCTGGACATAGATACTTTATTAAGGTCCAGGATGCATTTTAACTTGCTCTCTGCTGCGAAAGTGCGATGTGGTATCATCTATTTGGTAGGTCTGGTGTGCCTTCATCTGAGGGGTCCCTCAGGTCCAGGAGAACACTTGGAGGAACTGCAGTGATTTGCCAGTGACCTAGCAACATGGAACCACCTAGGATTTTCCAGGTAATGAATGTTATTAAATAAATACTTTTTAATTAATTATACTTGAATTTTCAAATTCCCATTTTTTATGTGGTAAATAGTAAATAACATATGTTTGTATATAACCCATTGAGCCCCAGTCTTGGGAGCAAATCATTTCTTTGCAGGGGAAAGTATTTAGGGTGAACATAGAAGATATTTAGGGTAGAAAAAGAAAACCACTAAGAAAAAAAATTGGGGGTTATAGGTAATATTCTTTAGGAAGCAATTCAAGTGAACAATATTTTTCAACTAAACCCACAAATTTTGTTAACCTTTTCCCACCTCTCCATGAGGGGACATCTGAAGAAATAATAGTAACAGCTACCATTTCTTGATCGTTCATGGGATGCCTATCATAGGCTCCAAGAAATTATATAATCTGTGTAAAATCAAACAAATAGTACAGTCAACATTCGTCTGAAACATAGGTCTCTTAAATGAAACTACATTGTTCTCCTACTGGAAAGTCCTGAGAAAAACCACAACTTTTACAGTTTTTACATTGCAAAGACTGGTGCAATAGTTATTAGTAAGAGCAAAAAATCTCAAGACATGATTGCACTCTAAGGGATAAACTTTGAACAGTTGCAGATAATGAGACAGAACTCTTTGCAATGACAGATCAGTGACAGTGCCAGAAAGCCACCAAACCAGCACTCTCCAGTGAGGAGTACATGATTAAAGAATGTGAGTTACATAGATACAGAGAATTTTCTGTTGGTTGCCAGATGGGGAGGGGGGGTTGAGGGGATGGGCAAAAAAGGTCAAGGGATTGAGAAGTACACATTGGTTTTTAGACTGAGGAACCTCAAAGGGAAGGAAGGGGTTGGAAGAGATAAATTAAATAATTTATATGCATATATGCATAACCAATGGACACAGACCATAGTGTGGGGAAGGCAGGAGGGGGATGGGAGCAGGGAGGAGGGGATTAAAGTGGAAAAGAGAGGTACATCTGTAATACATTCAACAATAAAGATAAGCTTTCAAAAAAAAAGAAAACATTTAAAAGGTGAGTTGGGGATGGGGACGCAGGAGTAGAAAAGGAGAGGGCCATTGAGGACACGACTCTGTCTTCTTCTCTCGGCCAAGGTCTTCACTAACATGAGGTGATAATCTCACACCTAAAATTGACTTTTGCTTACATTATTTGTAACTTGCTGCCTATATTTGTGATAAAATAATTAAGTTTAATTATTCTCAACCAAAAACTGTTCTTATACATTCTCAAATTGGAAGATGCTTCCGTTATTATTAAGGGAAGTATCTGGAGCAGGTGAACTTGACACATATGTGCAGCCACCCTCTGAGTGCTGTAATAAGATAAATGAGGTGTGCATTGCACTTAGAAAATAGTTTCCAAATAGGGATTATGTTTGAAAGAACTAACTGTTATACCTGCATTAGAACAGCACACAATACTTATTGGATTGCTAATTCTTAGCATCTACAAGCAACATAAACATCACAAAATGTACAATTCTTGTAAAACTTACTTGACTGCTGTCAAACAATCCTGAATATGTAACTCCTACCCTTTTCTATTTTTTTATGGAAATCTGATTTTTTTAATTGTTGAAAGTATTACAGATGTCCCCCTCCCACCCCACCCCCCATTGACCCACTCCTCTGTGTTCATTTGTTGTGTATATATGTATATAAATTCTTTGGTTTATCTCTTCCCACCCCTCCCAACTCCCATCCCTCTGAGGTTTGTTAGTGTGGTCCCTACTTCCATGACTCTGGATCAGCTTATTTTGGTTGACAGATTATTTTGTTCATGATGTTTCATAAATAAATGACATCATGTAGTACATGTCTTTCTATGACTTGCTTATTTCACTCAGCATTATATTCTCCAGGTCCTTCCATGTCGTCTCAAAGGGTAAGAGATCTTTATATCTTACAGCTGCATAATATTCCATTGTGTATAAGTACCACAGTTTTTTTTTATCCATTCATCTACTGATGGGCACTTGGTCTGTTTCCAGATCTTAGCTATTGTAAATAGTGCTGCTATGAAGATAGGGATACATACATTCTTCCTAATTGGTGTTTCAGGCTTCTTAGGATATATTCCAAGAAGTGAGATCACTGGGTCAAATGTCAGTTTCATTTTGAATTTTTGAGGAAACAACATAATGTTTTCCATAGTGCCTGCACCAGTCTGCATTCCCACCAGCAGTGTACTAGAGTCCCCTTATCTCTACACCCTCGCCAGCACTTGTTGTTTGATGTGTTGATGGCAGCCATTTTGGCAGGTGTAAGGTAATAGCTCATAGTCGTTTTAATTTACATCTCTCTGATGATTAGAGATGTTGAGCATTTTTTCATATGTCTCCTGGCCATTTGTATGTCCTGTTTGGAGAAGTGTCTATTCAGGTCATCTGCCCATTTTTTAATTGGATTGCTTGCCTTCTTATTGTTGAGTTGTATGAGTACTTTATATATTTTGAATATTAACCCCTTATCTGATGTATCATTGGCAAATATCTTCTCCCAGAGAGTGGGTTCCCTTTTCATTTTGATGCTGGTTTATTTTGCCATGCAGAAGCTTTTTAGTTTGATGTAGTCCCTTTTATTTTTTCCTTTGTTTCTCTTGCCCTAGGTGATATATCAGTGAAAATTCCACTACAAATGATGTCTGAGATTTTTCTGCCAACATTTTCTTCTAGGATTTTCATGGTTTCACAAGTTACATTTAAGTCTTTTATCCATTTTGAGTTTATTTCTGTATATGGTATATGTTGATCGTCTAGCCTTTTTTTCTTTTGCATGTAGCGGTCCAATATTCCCAACACCATTTATTGAAGAAACTGTCTTTTTCCATTGTATTCTCTTGCTTCCTTTGTCAAATATTAACTGTTCATACTGCCCAGCTGATGTGGCTCAGTAGTTGAGCATTGATCCATGCACCAAGAAGTTGTCAGTTAGATTCCTGGTGAGGGCACATGCCCAGGTTGTGGGCCCAGTCCCAAGTGAGGGAAATGCAGGAGGTGGCCAATCAATGTTCTCTCTCATCGATGTTTCTATCTCTCTCCCTTTCCCTTACTCTCTCTAAAATCAATAAAGAAAAATTATTAAATAAATAATTGTGTATATTGTCTTGGGTTGATTTCTAGGTTCTCTGTCCTGTTCCATTGATCTATATGCCTGTTCTGTGCCAGTACCAGGCTGTTTGATTACAATGTAGTATAACTTGATATCTGGTATTGTGATCCTCCCACTTTGTTCCTCTTTTTCAAGATTGCTGTAGCTATTTGGGGTCTTTTTTGGTTTCACATAGACTTTTGGAGTATTTATTCTAGATCTGTGAAATATACCATTGGTATTTGAATAGGGATTGCACTGAATCTGTAGAGTCAATGGACATAATGATGTTGATTTTCCCAATCCATGAATATGGTGTATGTTTCTGCATTTTTATATCTTCTTTTCTATCTTATTTCAATGTCCTGTAGTTTTCTGAGAACAGGTCTTTTACCTCCTTGGTTAAGTTTATTCTTAGGTATTTTATTTTATTTTATTTTTGTTGCAATGGTAAATGGGATTTTTTTTAGTTTCTCTTTTTGAGTGTTCATTATCGGTGTATGAAAATGCCATTGATTTCTGGATGTTAATTTTGTATCCTGATCCTTTGCCAAATTCATTTATTAAATCTAGTAGAGTTTTGTAACTCCTACACTTTTAAAGCCAGTGTTTAATTATACATGTGATACAGGAATATGTTCCACCTCCCAAAAACAAAATATGATTGACAGGAAAAAAAAATCAATATTTATTCTGAGGTTATAAATAATTCTTGTGAACAAATCTCCACAAATGTAGAAAATCAAATAATTCAAATGAGCTTTTCATTTGTAGCCATTGAAGGGAAACTGTTGAAGCAGAATCTTCTGAAATGTGCCCAATTGTCCGTCTGCTTCCACAGAGGATGCTGGCCATGAGTTGTGTTAGTTAACAGCAACTTTTGTTTGAGGCTCACCAAAAGGAATTTCAGGGGTCACTCAGTTTATCACCCATCTGGAAGCAAGACCCATAAGGGTTTCATTTCTCACAGGTTTGGCAATGACATATACATAAAAAGAGACCAAAATTCATTCTCTCTCTCTCTCTCTCTCTCTCTCTCTCTCTCTCTCTCTGTGTGTGTGTGTGTGTGTGTGTGTGTGTGTGTGTGTATATATATATATATATATATATATATATATATATAAAGATTATTTCCCTTTCTACAGATTCTATAACCAGGATAGTATTCACTCTACTATTTAAAAAACAAAACACAGCACAGTAAAATTTCTGTGTTGTGATTCCTAAAAATATCTTTAGCTTTTTTTTGTTGTTGTTGTCTTTTCCTGTAGGACTCCCATTAAAGCATGCCAATAAGAAGAAACACAAAATTAAAAGGTATTCTGAGCAATGAGAAATTCTTAGAGCCATTTTTTTCCTATGCAAGAAAAAAATGGGGATTTGAGGTTACTTTCATTACTTCTCTTTAAAAAAATTACAAATAGCTTTTACCTTTTTCTCTCTTCTTTTTAAACAGTTCAGACATTTTTATTTAAAAATAACCTTCAGTTTAGAAAAAAGGCAAAGTAAGACTTCAGTATGACAGAGGAATCTAAAAAATGTTTTAGGGCAGTTATTCCCTGGGGAGTTGGAAGAGTAGGATTAGCTTCTATATCAGAATTATGAGTGGGTTTTTTTCAACCTGAGTTTGCTTTGTATGAGCAAGAGAGAATTTAAGGGAATGGAAAGTGATATAGATAGGGCAGTGGCCCCTTTCCTATGGAAACTGCTTCATGCTGCATTTACCAGTTGTTGAGAGGTTCTCAAATGAATAAATGTTTGTCCAGATTCTGCCCTTTCTCACTTATTTTCTCCCTTCTCCTTTCATTTATTTGTTTATTTATTTATTCGTTCATTCATTCATTTATTCAGACACTTTGTTGCTGAGTATCTGAACTCACTTGCTTCCCACAAAAGAAGCTGAAAAAAGTCAGGCCCTTGCCCCCACCCCCTACCCAAACAAGTTTAGACTGTGCTTTGACTGGACCAATCACATGCTCTCATTGGAACTTTGGAGAGGAGTCAGTCACATGTAGAAGCAGGGCAGCTCCAGTTCCCAAAGGCAGTGCTGCCCACAGTGGCCATGCTCAGTGTCCAGAGCTGGGGAGGTGGGTGTAGAAGCAGCCAAGGAACCCACACATATTTCCAGTCCTGATTCCCTGACCTTGCTGGACAATTTTGGGAGCTACTCAATGTGCTTCCAGCATGTTCTTTTTCTGCATCAGTCATTCAGAGTGGGTTTTCATCACTAAGAAAATGATCCTCACTGACACAGGCTCTTTCTGAGATTCAGACCTGGACATATAGACATTAACCCGCGCTCCTGTTGCATAGCACAGAAGCATTCATTTGTGGAGGTGGCCCTTATAACATCTGACCTACTCCCTCTCACCCGATTTCTCTCAGGACATGTTCCTTGCCCAAGTCAAATGCCAAAGAGAGTGGTGTCATCACCATCAGCTCACAGAAAACAGAGTCAGGGAAGCATGATTTCAAGAAAGAGAGATTAATGTCACTCTTTTCAACCTTGGTTGAACTCCTATTCTTTCATGAAGAAGAATAGCTCCGGAAAAGGCACCCATGTCTTGAGATATGATGTTGAAGCTCACTCAGCTAAGCCTTGTCAAAGACAAACTTATCAGTAGCTAACAGTTACCTTTTCCTGATTCCTTCCCACCTGCCCATTGAATCCATTTCTGGGTGGTGAAAGTAACAACTAGGAGCTAAGGATGGCTATTACCTGCTAAGACATTCTGAGATGGAGCCTCTGAAAATGAGACTATAATTTATCAGGCATTGTGTGTTCAATGATTCAGAAAGATCCATATGTGCTTTTGTTTTAGCCACTCTAATGAGAATGTGTCAACTTCAGTTATATTCTTCTATTATCAGGCTCATTCTTGACTAAAGCAGAATGGATGCTTTCCAGAAAGGCATGGTCTTACTGCAGAGATATGCTAGCTTTGCAGGGAGGCATTCTTCTTCAAATGGGATTTTTGGGTCAGGACCAAGCCCCCTTCAATTGTCAAAATTCAATATATTATTTTTGGAAGAAATTTGACAACACTGCAGCATTATTATCCACCAATAATTTTTAGAAAGAAAAGAAAATGGCGTAAGGCAGTATCTTCAAGAGAGAGTGATTTCGAGGGGTGTGGGATGGGCTGGTGCCAGAGGCCAATGCAGAACAAGATGTCACATTGTTTAACAAATGACAAAAGACAATATCAGTCCTTCCAGTTTCTTGCTAAAACGAAGGTCAACTCTTCTGCTTTGGAAAGAACTGGTATCCCAGGGGGACAGAATATTTTACAGTCACAGGAATTTTGTTGTCCAACAAGTAGATTGTGAAATACATGAATGGCCAAGGATTAGGATAAATTTCCACTGCAGGAAAGTGATCCTCACCAAATCCAGCCAAACCTTATGTTTTGTATAGAAAGAGAAATGCTGAGGATAAAAACTGAAATTTAGTATAAAGTAAATAATCTTTCCCCTGCCCCCAACTCAATATCCTATCTTCCTTGAGGGTGAAAAACACATAAGCAGCTCCATGGCGATGGGAACTAAGCAGGGTTTTCTCTTTAGCTAAATATGCTCTGTGTGGCTTTGAGTCCAATGCCTTGCTTGTGAAGATGAACGAGTAAGGGCAGGTGTATACAAAGAATGGAAGACGAGGTAACCAGTAAGCGCTCCTGAGAATTTATTTCTGTGCCATCACTCTTAAGGTGTCAAAAACCAAGATGCCTTACGTGCTGCTTTGGGCTGAGATTTTTCATGTTGATTCCTTCATAGGCAGTTTGTAATTCAGGGACACATCTTCACACGTTTACTTTGCTTTACTATTCAGTGGATATTTCTACACCTTACCATCAGTCTGCTGGAAAACTAACAACTATCAGCCCTTACAAGGACAATACAATTGACAGCAAAAACTTTAGTTCTCCTGGGAAAAAAATAATCCCACCGATTCTTGAGTTAAAATTTCAACTGAAATTTACTTCCTTTGTTCCTTTACTTTCAGTGATGTCTGTGTTTTCAGGACTAGTTCCTAGTGTTTGCTGTTTAATCACCTCTTGAAGTCTTAAGTCCTGGCCAGTATTGCTCAGTGGTTAGAGCGTCAGCCCTCACACTGAAGGGTTGAGCATTCAATTCCTGGTCAAGGGCATGTACCTGAGTTACAGGTTCGATCCCCAGCCACTGTCAGGGCTTGTGTGGGAGACAATTAATCAATGTGTCTCTCTCACATTGATGTTTCTCTCTCTCTCTCTCTCTCTCTGTCCCCCTTCCTCCCTCCCTTCCACTGTCTCTAAAAATCAATGGATGATGTGTCCCTTTCACATCTATGTTTCCCTCTCTCTCTCTTCCTCTCTCTCCCTCCCACTCTGTCTGTACAAAAAATGGAAAAATGTCCTCGAATGAGGATTTAAAAAAAAAGCAAAAAAAAGCCCTGGCTGGTTTGGCTCAGCGGTTAGAGTGTCTGCCTGCGGTCCGGAGAGACCCGGGTTCGGTTCCTGCTAAGGGCACGTACCTCGGTTGCAGTTTGTCCCCGGCCCTGGTTGGTCGTACGGGTGGCAGCCACTCGATGTGTCCCTTTCACATTGATGTTTCCCTCTCTCTCTCTTTCTCTCTCTCCCTCCCACTCTGTCTGTACAAAAAATGGAAAAATGTCCTTGGATGAGAATTAAAAAAAAAAAGTAAAAATCAATGGACAAACTATCCTTGGGTGAGGATTAACAACAACAAGAAAAGCCTTGAGATTGTTGACAGTGTTAGCAAATTACTAGAATTTTGATGGCATTTCTGTCACTCACTTTTTGTGTTCTAATAATAAAAAGTTCTACTTATTGAGTGCCAACTATGTGCCAAGCACTATGCTAGATACTCTACATACCTCATCCTTAATTTTCATAGCAAGCCTGCTCAGTGTCCATGCTATCCCTCTCACTTAAGGGTTACCGAACTATGGTACAGAGATTAGCTACGTAATTTCTGCACAGTAGCTGATTTCTTGTTTGAAATTATATTTCCGTTGGTTTTTATTGTGTGTGTTTAGGGAGAGCCTTGCTGGCTGTGCGAGTTGACTGATGCACGTTCACATCTTCACGCACAGCTTCCTGCCATGGCAATGGCCCCGCATTCGCTTTTGTAATTGTTTCTCATCCTTTTCAAGTTAAAGCTGCTTAACTCTCCCTTCCACAGTGTATCAAAGTGGGCTGCTGGCGGTTGATAGGCATTATCAGAGTCTGCAGATCAGAAGATGTTTCATCAAACAGAGCGTGCTTTGGCTCCAAGAGCAAGTGACTGGGCATTTCTCTCCATCACAGTGATGGAACGTTAGTAAGAATGAACTAATTTGTTATCTAAATGGATGTCTTTGACTCAAAGCCTTCAAACTATGCTAATATTGCCTACTACCTACTTGAAACCTTATTCTGAAACTTCCAGAAACTCTAAATGGTATTGCCTTGGAGCACACAAAATCTGTACTGTTTCTAAATGCTGGCTTAGTAACAGTCGAAATGCACAGCATATTAATTGAATTTATTTAATATTTACCAACATACTATCAAATAAAGGAATGCATATTAAAAATGCACATACCAAACATTTTAAAATATGGACACAAAGTGAGCAATTTAGGAAACAACTATAAAAATTTTTTAAATAAGATTTCCCAAGTGATTATAACATTTCCCAAAATATATTCCTTGGGACACTAATCCCACATGTTGTTCTTTGAGAAAAAAAAAAGTCCAATAAGTTTGGGAGACAGTGTGTATTTTAGCTCTCACGCTGAGGGTCACAATGCACATTAGCACAGCGTAGGGAATCCATGCTCACTGTCTCTCAGATGTACCTGAGTATGAAAGATTTTATTGGTAATACCTTTTAATATCCCACAGACCATCCTTTGTGAATGCTGGGCAGTGACAATGGAAAGAAAGAGACAAGTTTAAGATTTTCAAATGTGGAGTCTCTACCAGAGAAATTTTGAGAATGCCAGTCCCGTTGCAGGTTCAAGCCTTTGAAAAAAATGTTTGGGTTTCTCAGCAGGGGCAAATTTGTATGCCTGTGTATGTGGTCAGCTCTCGGCCATCTTCCAAAAGCCCAGCATGTAGTTTGACTAGCTCTCTGGCCCCGCCCCATGGCATTTTCTGCAGCTGGAGAGAGGATTCTGTGTCCACTGTCCTTCCCAACCAAGAGACAAAAAGAGACCTGTAAAAACAGGATAATCACCCCCTTATTTATTTTTATAAGACATTTAGTGATCAGAGTATTTTTTTTCCCCAAAAGAATGTCACATTTGTACTTTTTAAAATGGAAAAAGACTACTTTTGAGTATCCTATAATCAGTCTTAAGGTTTTAAGGTTCCTATATGCTGATTTCTTCAGATCTGTTGAACAAGGAACACTTTTACGTATGTCACAACCTATGGCATTATATTTGAGAATGAACATCGTGTTTCAGCTCCTATATGCTTTCCCTGAGCCCTATTGTCAAACCATTAGTAGGAACTATTCCACTTAGACATGGCCCTTGCATGCTGGCCAAGCTGCTCCAAGAAAGGGGCCAGCATCAGTTTTCATTTGCACTTTTGCTTGTATGAGACGGAAAAGGTGACAGGGCAGAGAGTAGGATGGCGCTGCTGTCAACAGATCCACAACTTGAGTTTTAAAGCAGACTGTGTGTCTTTCAGCTGTCCTAAGAGAGGGAAATGGATCAGGGTTTCACAGCCTGAGTTCTTGTCCACAGCCTCGCGCCAGGTTCCACACAGCACCCCGCCTGCCCGGCCTCCGTCAGACCAGCAGGCTTGTGACGCCCTGTATCTGAAGGGGGCTTTCTAATCTGGACAACTCTACTGTCCCCTTGTGAAGATGTCATCTGGAAGGATATTCATGGGCCTCTTAAAATCCCATCCAGTCTAATGTACCTGGAAATGAATTTGCTTGTCAGAGAAGAACTGACAAAAGAAAGAAAAATCTCGATTAAATTTTGGCTCTAAAAAAAGCTGCTTTTAATCACTTCTTAAAATAGCAGCACTCTGTTTCATCACTGAACCCACAATAATGTGCAAGCCTGAAATCTGGTCAGCCTGGTTTCGAAACTATGCTTATAAAGTCTCTGTACGCAGCACCTTGCCACCGGAAACAAAACAAATCAAACGCATACACACACCAGTGAACCAAAAAATGTCTTTTTTTCATGTCCATTCCTACTATTCCTAGTATTATTAAGGAATAAAATCAGCTTTCTTTCCAGTAAAAATATTTTAAGTACTTTTTAACATGTGGAGTTTCTCCAGCCTAGAGACAATAATGACGGTGGTATCATGTCTGTGTCTTCAAGTGAACAGTCTTAGGAGACAACCATGAAATACCTGTCAGTGAGGACTGCCAAGTGTGACCCAAGCCCAAGCTGCTGCTGCCATAATTTCTACATGGTCAGGTTAATCAGTCACCTCAAGAGCACCCAGCCTAAGGGAGAGACTAGAAATCTGCTCAAGTTAAGATTACTAGAACTTGGAATATATATCTCTCTCTCTATCTCTCTATCTCTCTATCTCTCTATCTCTCTATCTCTCTATCTCTATCTCTGTCTCTGTCTCTGTCTCTATCTCTATCTCTATCTCTATCTCTATCTCTATCTATCTATCCATAGAGAGAGAACAGTACATCAAAAAAATGTTTTACAAGTTGGAACAGACTCTGAGATGAAGAATAGTTTGCAAAATGCTTACTAGTGCACTTGTCATCAACACCTGTTGAAGGGAGTAGACAGCAGTGGGACTGGGCGGGTAGAGAAGTTGGGCTGAGATGCAGTCTCAACAGAGTCCAACCCCCTGGAAAACTCTGATGTTGGGATGGGCCTTTAGTGTTGTCCCAGTTGGAACAAGGGTACTGTCTCCTTACACTTTGCACTGGCCAATCATTGGATTGGTATGCCCTGAAGTGTGAGGTGGCTTTTTAGCTGGGGAAGTTCCAGAAGAGGCCCGATAGTGTGGGGTTCTGTCAGCAGAACGCTCAGTACCTTGGAGGAAGATCAAGACATCCACTAGAAAACTCTCAGGCTCCCCCCTCACGCCCCTCCCCCTCGACACACAGAGTAATAACTCAATTAATGAACCTAGAGAACCAAAGCTATATCAGGACAGAATTTTTTATTTTAAAGACATCTTAATGACTCCGGAGAAGCAGTGATGACTGGCACGCATGGTACAGTGCTGTTTTCTACAAGTTGGGGACAGGTTCTGTCATAACCACAGCTGCTGCTCGCCTAGAGGGTGGGAAAGCACTGCTTTGATTGTGTCAAGTTTGGCCCTAGTGTTTAGTTGTGACAAGTTTGGCTTTAGCATCCTTTCTCTCCTGCCTACCACCCCATGCCTCCATCACCATGGTGCTGTCTCTTCTCATCCTGGCACTACACCTTCTCCCTTTGCCCCAGAGATCTCTCTTTTTTAATCCTCACCCAAGGATATTTTTCTATTTATATTCAGATAGAATGGGAGAGAGGGAGAGGGAGAGGGGGAGGGGGAGGGGGAGGGGGGAGAGAGAGAGAGAGAGAGAGAGAGAGAGGAACATCGACATGAGAGGGACACATCGACTAGTTGCCTCCTGCATGACCCCTACCAGGGCTGGGAATGAACCGCAGCTGAGGTACATGCCCTTGACTGGAATCAAACCTAGTCTGTGGGCCAATGCTCTAACCACTGAGCAAAACTGGCCAGGGCCAGAGATCTCCTAAAGCAAATATTTTGGAGCCATAGTTAATATTATTTTTTTTAAATAATATTTTTATGTATAAACAAGCCTTTTATATCTCTATATTATATTGCACCCTTGGGAATGAAATTCTGACAAAGAATGCTATTGAACTTTTCTCATTTATCGAAAAGAAAGCATGTAGGATTTATGGGCAAACCAGACTGCCAGACTCTGAACCTGGCCCCGCCACTTACCTGCTGCATCCATTGCAAAAACTGTTAACTCTCCATGCCTCAGCTTCTTCATCTGTAGAAGACAGACAATAATAACACTCTTCACAGATTGTTACAAGAATTCAATGAGTTAATATATGTAAAATATTTAGGATAGTACACATTATACAGTTTAGGAAGGTTATTTATATTTCTTTGTCTAGAAAGAGACGGGGTTTAGAATGGGAAGAAAAAACTAATATTGTTAAGCATCTATGTGCCAGGTACTGCTAAGGCACATAGATTGCTTTACCTATTACTCATGATAGCCTATGATGCAGACATTCCCCTATTACAGACGAAGAGATGAAAATTTGCAGAGTTTAAACTGCCTGCCATCATGGAGTCATTGAGTAGTGAGCTGGGATTCAAACCCCAAATGGTCCGGCATTAAGTAACTGCTATGTTTGCTATGTTTGTTCCATTTTTATTTGTTCAGTTTTTGCTTGTTCCCTCTCACCTCATTCCCACTCCCCCCCTTTTTTTAATCATATCCCCTCGAAGTGGTTTTCCATTTTCCAGTGAACAAAACTTGCTGTTCTCAGAAGTGATACAAATCAGAATTTCTAACTCCCATGAGAATTCCCTCTGAAACTGTTAGTTTCATTTTGTTTCTGCTCTAACATAAAACAAAGAATAATGGCATGAAAAATATGACTTGACAACATCATTTATATTATAATTTTTCTCCTACTATCAAGTTCATCCCTAAAAAAAATACCTTTCATAGCAAAAATTAGTTTACTTTTATTGCATAACTAACTACAAAAATTACCCTTTAGTTTTAGGGTTTGTTTGTGTTCAAATAACTCACAAGCAAATATTTTTACAGAGAAGAAAACCTCAAACTGAGATTCATTCATAATAAGTCAAGTTTTGATGATAAAATAGTTTGATCTGAGATTACCATTGACTACAAGTTGCCATCTGCGTGTATTTGTTGAAGATGTCAAGTGCAATTAATTAACGGAACCACTACTTGATAACCTATGTTCACAGGATTTGCAGAATACATGATGGTATGTTATTTTCAAATGTAACCTGCCAAGTGGTTGTTGGCTTTGTGGAAAGTAGCTGCTTCCTTCTGACCAAACTTTGAAAGGCCCACAAGGGGAAAAGAAATTATCATTTATTAAAGACCTACTCTGTGCCAAGCTCTATGGTGAGTGCTTTCATTTATATTATCTTAATTCATTCTCCATGCATTCCTGTGAGGGTGCAGTTATTAGCTCCTTCAGTGATAAAAAGGACCCTGAAAGCTTTTGTTTCAGACCCCATGAGATGTGAAAAGTCTTACTTTAGCCCTTTATGGGTAAGACTCACCCTTCAACCTGATCTTCCCTTACATATGCTGGCAAGGAAATGACAAACAGAGGGAAGGGAATCACTTTACCAACCATGGGTTTCCCAATTATCACCTGTGGTTAAAACCCTTAGGACCCCTCAAGGGCTTCGTGTCCTTGCTTGAGGGCTAAAGGGGAGGAGCAGGTAGATTGATGATATCTGATCAGGGGGGATGCATCCACTTCGGGTAGAGTGACAGGTAGTGGTGAGGAAAAGGAGACAGGTGGACTGGTGCTTGTACACAATATCAGAAGAAAAACATTGACAGAGGAAAGAAAAACCTGAGTTAAGTCATAATATTGAAAGACAACCTTGAGCCCTGGCCAGTTTGGCTCAGCAGTAGAGGTTGGACCTGCGGACCAGAGAGTGGCAGTTCGATTCTGGTCGAGGGGTAGCTGGGTTGCAAAGGCTCTTGTGGGAGGCAGCCCATCCACCTGTCTCTCTTGAGTTGATGTCTCTCTCTCTCTCTCTCTCTCTCTCTCTCTCTCTCTCTCCCCTTCCCGCTCTATCTGAAGGTAAAAATGGAAAAAAGGTATCCTCTGGGTGAGGATTAAAAAAAAAAAGACCACCTTGACCCTGAAATTCTGCACCTCCTCACCCAAACTTCCACCCAAAACACTGCCTCATTTTCCTCACTTTGCACGACTTCCAGCCCTGGAGCGGCCTGCAGGTGTCCCTAGGGCAGTCTGCAGAAGCCGGTGGGCGAGCGCAGGACTGGGGAGGGTGTTGCACTGGAGAAGGTGCCCGCACTGCTGGACCTCAGGTGAAGAGGAGGGCAAGTCCCGGAGCAGCACGAGAATAAAGCACGTTTCTGACATCTCAGCTTGAAATGGATTTTATTCCCCATAATATAATTGTAAGAAATGAAGAAATAAAGTATCATGGGAGCTAAACTCCAGCAACAATTTGTAAGAAATATATATATTGTTTGTTTTTGCAAACTGGCCTAACAACCATGAAAACAATTTCTATAAGAAAATGTCTTCCCAATTTCCAAACAACTTATTTATTTATTTATTTTTTAATCCTCCACTGAGGACATTTTTTTTTTTTTTGCATTTATCTTCAGATAGAACAGGAGGGAGAGAGGGGGGAAGAGAGAGAGAGAGAAATATCGATGTGAGAGAGACACATCGACTGGTTGCCACTCACACAACCCCAACCAGGGCCGGGACAAACTGCAACCAAGGTATGTGCCCTTAGTGAGACCTGAACCTGGGACTCTCTGGTCCACAGGCCGACGTCCTAACTGCTGAGCCAAACCGGTCAGGGCCTAAACAACTTATCTTTAAAAATATTTGTTAGGCCTAGGTCATTGAGTCACAGGGAGGACTCAGCAACCTCCTCCTGTACCCCCCTTTCTTCTTGGGTACACCTCCCCCCTTCTTCCGCCTTTCCAGCGAGAAAAAGGAATCTGGTTGTACATCCGCTGTCCACCTGTTGTTTGTCTCCTGTCCAGAACCTCTACTCTTCCCACCCCTTTGCTGATACAAGTGAGGGTGATGATTTACTTCCTGTGGGCACTGGGGATTGCGTGCATATAAGAATTTAAGGCAGGAAGATACTACTACTGTCCAAGGGATCAGTTACTGTCCAAGGGATGATTACGATAATAAACTACTGACGGCATTTACAAAGAAATTTGCCTGCAATAGCACTGTAATTGAGCATCCAGAATATGGAGAAGTAATTCAGCAACAGAGTGACCAGCACGAGAACACATGCCAGTTCCTCGCAGAGACTGGACTGGCTCAGGACAAACTGAGGGTTCATGGGTTTTAAGTGGTTTTGGCTCACTGAAGCTTAAGTGAGGATTTCCTTGTAGTGGGGAGTATTTCCCTTCTGTGCCTTGTCACAAGTTTAAAAACCTCAACTGCTTTTAACTTTGGATTCTTGTAACTCCTTCATGCAATAAACTGAAAAGGACCAAAAAAATTGTTTTTGTTAACAATTTCACAAGATGGGACTAACCTACAGCTGAGGAGATATGGAAAGGACAGTCAAAAGAATCTACGAAATTTCACAAAATAGAATATAACAATTGACAAGTGAGATTAGGTATGGCTCATAAAAGAAGATCCTAAAATTGACCAAAATGTGAGGGAAAGATTGCTTTACTTTGAAACAAGTAAGCAATTTATAAAATAGGGTAATGCTTAAATTTACTACATTGTTTATTGGCTTTTATCTCAGATAACAATGCATTTACCATGAGGTAAAATATACGTCAACTATACAAATTTATTATTTTATTTAAAATATTGTGTATTTATACTAGACATATGTATATGTGTACAATTTTTTTCTGAAACAAATTTATACTGGATTTAATATTGTTTCAAGTTCTTAAGTTAAAAAAACAAATCAAGCCTCCTACTTTTTACAGTCTTGAAATATCTCACTGGACTTGAACTTTTGTAGTTTCCTGTACTGTCTAAAGCTATGCCCAGATTTTTTTCTATATTTTTATTTCTGGATGTCTACATTTCATTGGACCTTTAATTTATGTATAATCATAAACTAAAGGGAAAAATCCTCACTTACTTCTAGGCAAGGTATGGCAGTTGAGGAAATGCTTGCTGTTTCTTTAATATTTTTCTATCTAATTGGCTCTATTGTAGCAGTCTGAGCTATTGCAGTTATTATGAACAAAACAATAGAAGAAGAACAATTATTCCAAAGCTGCATTTAACGGCTGCTCACCTTGCACATACCTCTACCAAAATCAGCTACAATACAACATGCATTTTCTGAGGAATTCAAGAGGCAGGCCAATAAACACTATTAAACTGCATCATTTTGAAGGCTAATGTCAGACATTGAGAATCTTAGACCAATCTGTACTGTCATCTTAGAGTTCTTGGCCAGTTGCAATCTTAACTGTTAAAAAATACAGATTGATGGTTAGGAACTATATAAAAGACTTTTTATTTATAAAATCTTTATGACAGGCATGATCTCACATGTCCTGTGTATGCAATATAAATGGGTTCTACCAAAATTAGTTTTAAAACTGGCTTGAGCCATAAGCATTTGGGGAAATATGGCAGGATTAAAATCCAAATGGTAGGTACCAATTTAGAGACTGAAAATTTGGGTAATAAAACTCCATTTAAAAGTAGCAAATGAGGGACATCTGTGATACTTTCAACAATAAAAAAATTAAAATACAGCCCTGGCCGGTTTGGCTCAGCGATTAGAGTGTCGGCCTGGGGTCCAGAGAGACCCGGGTTCAGTGCTCGCTAAGTGTGCATACTTTGGTTGCAGTTTGCCCCCAGCCCTGGTTGGGTTGTGCGGGTGGCAGCTACTCAATATGTCCCTTTTACGTCAATGTTTCTCTTTCTCTCTCTTCCTCCCATTCTATATGATCAACAACAAAAAAAAATGTCATCGGGTGAGGATAAAAAAAATAAATTAAAATACAGAAAAGTCATTATCCAAACAAACAAATAAATAAATAAATGTAGCAAGTGAGTATCATAAACTACTAATACAGCCTGTGTGTGTGTCCAGGGATGAAGCCACCACAGCAAACCTGATACCTAAGATCCCACAGGCTTTTTAACTGACTCCTCTTTGCCTTAATACAAATGATGACTTGAGATATGTTTGTCTTCGGCACCTCCCTACTTTATGTGAACCTCCACCCCCCCCCCGCACCCTCCCCTCCCCGTCATCATTGCTCACCTCATGATCTTACTTTTCATTTCTTAAGTGTTTGGGATCTCTCCCCTCCTTACACCCTACCTGGCCAGTGTCCCACATCATCCACCTTTCCTGCCTCACTCTCACCAAAGTATCTCTGACAGGCCTCCAGGTCCCTCAGGGCGTGTCTCCCACTGAGGTTGTGTAGCATAATTTGGGAATCAGATAGGCCTGGGTTCTAATTCTGATTTGACTGCTTATAAACTGTGAGACCTTGAGTGAAGAATTTAACCCTTTCAAGCATTGGTATATTCTTAAATAAAATGACGTAATAGTATAAATATCTAATAAGGTTGTTGTAAAGATTAAAATACATAATATGTTTTAAATGACTAATATGACATCTGAAAAACATCAGGGGCTCAATAAATATAGGTATAACTGATTTGATAACTCATACTAAATTTTTTTTTATAAGAAAAAGTATAGAGATTTATTAGGAGAAATTAAGGAAGCTCTAAATAAATGGAGTGATATGCCATATACATAGACTGAAAGAGTCAATATACTACAGATTTAAAATTTTCACAAATCAGTCTACATACTTAATGTAATTGCAATAAAAACTTCAATAAACCGATTTTTAATTGATCAGCTGATATTAACCTTTATTTTAAAAGTACAAAAATTCCCATAGTATTCAAGACATCCTTGAAGAAGAATAACAAGGAAATAGAATTTGTTCTGCCAAATATTAAGACAATGTAAAACTATATCAATCACGACTATGTGGAACTGCTGCAGATAAACAGACTCATGGGAAAGAATAGAGATACCCAAAATGGACTTATGCATATACTGATATGATTTATGACGAAGGAGGTATTGCAGAACAGTTGAGGAAATGATAGTTTTATTGAATGATGCTAGAATAGCTAGGCGTCTAAGTGGGAAGAGAATGAAACTGGACTCCTGCCTTACATCATACATAAAAATCAACTCAAAGTGTGTATACATTTAAATGTGAAAAGAAAAAAATTAAAATAGTTTGTATGGTTATAAATATATTTATGATAAGGGGCAGGGTTTTATTTTTTATTTTTTTTTAATCCTCACCCGAGGATATTTTTCCATTTTTTGTACAGATAGAGTGGGAGGGAGAGAGAGGAAGGGAGAGAGAGAGAAACATCGACGTGAAGGGACACATCAAGTGGCTGCCACCCGCACGACCAACCAGGGCCGGGGACAAACTGCAACCGAAGTACGTGCCCTTAGCGGGAACTGAACCCGGGTCTCTCCGGCCCGCAGGCTGACGCTCTAACCGCTGAGCCAAACTGGCCAGGGCAAGGGGCAGGGTTTTAAAATATGACATAAACAGAAAAGATCGTAATGACATAAAAATTAAGTAATTAAACTCATGAAATGAGTGTGAAAATAGAAGCCACAGAATTAGATGTTATTTACAACATGTAATCAACAAAGAACCTGTATTCACAAGTCTTTAGAAAGAAAGATAATGCAATTGAAATGTGTCAAAGACTTGAATGAGCAGTTCACAAAACGGAAATCCAAATAACCAATAAGAATATGCAACCAACCTGGCCAGTACGGCTCAGTGGATTGAGCGTTGCTCATGGACTGACAGGTCCCAGTTTGATTCTTGGTCAGGCACATGCCTGGGTTGCAGGCTCCATCCCCAGTGGAGGGTGTATAGGAACAGCCGATGGATATTTCTATCTCTCTCTCCCTTCCTCTCTTTAAAAAAATAAAATAAAATAAAAAAAGAATATGCAATCTTGCTCAAATTCATTAATATTCTGTAAGTACAAGCCAAAATCATATTGAAATCCAGTACACACATCACAGTGGTAAAATTAACAATTTAAAATGAACAAGTGTTGGCTGGGATGTAGAATAATAAGATCTTCCATACAGTGTTGAAGGGAGTAGAAATTACTACAGTTACTTTGGGAAACAGTTTGTATTTTGTAATAAAATTGGAGCTACACATACCTTGTCATAGCAGTCCCACTCCTGGGTATATACCAAGAAATACAAGCATTTGCATATGAGGAGATATGTATAATCCTCACCGGAGGACATTTTTCCATTTTTTGTTCCGGTAGAGTGGGAGGGAGAGAGAGGAACAGAGAGAGAGAGAGAGAAACATCGATGCGAAAGGAACACATCGAGTGGCTGCCACCCGCACAACCGACCAGGGCCGGGGAAAAACTGCAACCGAGGTACATGCCCTTAGCGGGAACTGAACCCGGGTCTCTCAGGACCGCAGGCCGGCGCTCTAACCGCTGAGCCAAACCGGCCAGGACGGGGGCTTTTTTTTTTTTTTTTTTTTAAAGAATCTAACAAACACAATATTGATCAAAAGAAGCAAGACACATAAGTATGCATGCAGTATATTCCTAATTGATATAAGACTGAAAAATGGGAGAAACCATACTTCCTAGCTGATAAAACGTTAAAGAAAGGCTAGGTGAATTAGGATGGGACCACCATGAGAATCGGGGCCATGGCTATTTCTGTAGAAAGAGGGTTTGAATTAGGAAGGGACACAGTGAGAGCTTCAGCAGAGTGATCAATATTCCATTTTATATCTTGGATATTGGTTATGAGCATATTTTCTACATAATCATATATTGCACTTAAGTGTTTTTGCATTCTTCTGTATGTGTGTCATATGTCAAAATATAATTAAAAGAATATATACCTACCAGAAAGAGAATCATTGTTATCATTCCAGATTCCAAAATAAAACATAGTTATTTATCCACTTCTGTGCTTTGAACATACAACCACTGTCACACTGACATCATGAGCAGCCTTCCAGGAGTCATCAACAAGCTGTATTTACTGCTAAATAATAAGATAAGATATAAATGGAGCACTTACTACATCCTAGGCAATGCGCTAAAGATCTAGCACACATTCGCTTATTTAATGCTCCCAACAGCCCTGTGAACTGATCATTTTACACGTGAGAGTAATGTGTGTGCCTCAGGTATGTAGTGTCAAGTCTTGCTTAGGTTGAAGAAATAGCCCAGGCAGACTCCAAACCAGGTCAGGTTGACTGTCCAGATGGCATGCTGAGCTGCTGTCCTGTTTTACTCCTGTGTTAATGGTTGGCATGGTTATTAACTGCAAAATCTTAAATATAATTAGATGACTTCCTACAGGACAGCTTTTATCCATTCTACACATCTCTGTGTGCCGAGCTCCATGGTAGGCTTCGCGGCTACAAAAAGGAAAACAACCTCAGTCCTGCCCTCAGCGAGCTCTGGGTTCAGGAAGAGAGATAGGTAAGTAAAAAAATAAACAAAATTACTAGTTTATGGGTGCCCAAAGTGAAGTGAAAACAAACAAGGCTGAAAGAAGAAAACAAACAAAGGTAAGAGAAGCTGTTCTAACCATAGTCTTTGAACCAAACAACTTACTCTTCTTTATTATCTGTTTCTTTACTTGAGTCTCTCTAATTACCTGAGAGCTAACTCTATCCTATCCCTCACTTCCCCCTAATTGGACTCCAAGTTTTTCTATTTTTTGTCTTAGAGGCTGTAATTCTCTTGGGTTCCTTTTCTCCCTTCCCTCCCACCCACCTCCCCAGCTCCCACCACCTCTCTTCCCCTTCTGCTCCCTTCTGCTCTGCCTCCTACCCTTCTTCATCCCCTATTAGCTTCCGAAATCATACCTTTCCTCTAATGTCTGGATCAAATTCACTTTTCTCTGTAAACCTCCTGCTAGCCCCCTGGAAGTGAGCACTCCCTTTCTGATACCCTCTCATGTTTTATTTATGCCTTTTTTTGCAGTGGGTAGCGTGCTTGATCTCGTGTGCATGTTTTGCACCCCTGCTAGAATTCAAACTCCCTCAGCCCAGAGACGACAATGAATTTCCCTTTCTGTTTGTCCATAGTCTTGCTGGATAGAAATGGACACAACCAGGGATAAGAGGTGTTTGGCAGCAACCTGACCAAATTTTTGGAGGTTGGATATGTCTTGGGGGGCTAAGTTATCATGAATTGTATAGTAACTTACATACTTTAACATCTCAAGACTTTTGTACTTGGAACAAATAGAATTGACACAGAGAGATGATATCAATAGGCTGAAGAATACTAAATTATTTATAGGAATATTTTCTCCTTTTGCAAGAAAAATCATTTATGAATAAACATAGATAACTTTTCACATGTATAGAATACAGAAAGGATAGCTAATCACTCAATGATCTACTCTATCATGCTAATGAAATCTACCATCAGTAACAATAATTATATAAGTTGGAAGACAGTCGATATAACATACCATTTGCTACCTTTTATCTGCAATTGTCTCATTTTTGCTTAATGATACTGAATAAAATCATTAAAATTCTTTTAATATGCTGGTTTGGAAATTTTTGTTTGTTTGTTTCTTTGTTTCTTAATAAATTTCTTGTCATTTCTTAATACAGCCTTTTCCGTGTTTTTCTTTAATGAAAAAAACTTTCAGCTACCAGACCTATAGAGTAGGTAAGTAAATTAATAAAAATTGTGAAAGTTTGATTATTTTTAAAGACCTTTCCTTAATTTTTTTTCTTTATTGATTTTTAGGAGAGAAGAAGGGAGAGGTAGAGAGAGATAGAAACATCAATGAGAGAGAACATCCATTGGCCGCCTCCTCCATGCCCCCACTGGGGATCCGGCCCACGATCTGGGCATGTGCCCTGACTGGGAATTGAACCAGCAACCTCTCTGTGCATGGGCTGACACTCAACCACTGAGCCACACTGGCTGGGCCCTTTGCTTAATTTTTTTAAATGTTTTTTAAATGTTTGATGTCAAATGATCACTAGGGAGCTCCACTGTATAGCTACCTAGAAGTTCAATGAAAATACTCAAGTTAACCACCTTATAGGTGTGTATCCAAAAGAGAATGAATCACAGAAAAGACACAATTTATAATGCAGGTCAGTGGGACTCTAGCCCCAGTCAAATCCTTCCTTTCCATGACAGTGTCTGGGGACAGCTGGTACACTCTCCCTGACCACTCCGTTTCCTTCCAAGGCTTGTAGCTCTGATCACCCCTTTCTCACCCTCTTGACTTACATGGTTGTTGTCCTCATGACAGCATCGACCAAAACTGGTCATTATTCCTAGGCTGGGCCATTTCTGGAGACACATCTGGGGCTTTCATGTGAGGACGTACCAGCAGGAAAGAAGGAGGAGTCTGCAGCCTGGGTTCCAGGCCTGGCTGCAAACAGAAAATTTCAGGACGCAGCATCACTCCAGCGGCTGCCCCGGCAGAAGCAGGATTTCTGCACTGGTCTCCAAGGGAGTTGATCATCCAAGAGTGAAAAATCTTAGCATGTTTCCCTCAAAATATGTATTTTTTAAAGACACACAAATAATAACAATGGAGAAGCAATGAGATAAAGAAACGTAAATAGACATTCCACTAATTTCATTTAATGCCACAAAGGATTATATTGCAAACCACACCTTGGACCTCCTGACACGGGTGCTCCATAGTTAGGGTGTCTCAGCCGCAATCTTCCTTTTTTCTGCTCCTGTAGCCCATGGCTACCCTCTCTGTGTTATGGATTCTTTTGCTCTCTGTGTGGGCCTCTCCATTTTGCCCTGCTTCCCATGGTGCTGAGGACCTCTTCCGGTGTCACTTCCAAACTCCACAGGAGGGCTGTCAATCATGATTCCTCATGGCCTCTCTTCTCCGCAGAGCTTTCTCACTGGACCCTGGAGAACTGTTGACCAGGCTAGAAAGCTTTGTGGAGCTGGGTGTTTGGCCCTGGTTCAGCCATCTACGGCCAGGGCAGCAGTACTACATTTTAGAATGTGTGCCACTGGTGTGCAGGGAGCCATAGGTGTGACAGTCATTGACGGGGACAGTGCGTGGTCGGTACATGGGTGGTGATGCTCCTCTCCTCACAGTCACTCTTTTTTAGGCTGCTGCTTGGGTTCTGATTTGATCCTTCTGGATTCTGATTCTCCCTTTCCTGTATGGTCTTCCACTTCAAACCCCCACCCCCACCCCTTCAATTGCAGAACCGCAATTTATGTATTAAACCCACAGTAGGGAGACCCCACTACTTTTGTCTTCTAATATCCTTTGTTAAGAAACATTTATTTGGTTTTCAGCTGGTCTGCCCAAGACCTACTCAGGGCCAACCCTGGTCCCCCGTGTGGCCCCGTTTCCTCTCCAACAAGATGAAAGAAGCCATCAGGAACCAAGAGAAACTCACCAAACTGCAGGCACAAGTGTGCGTTGGTGGGAAAGGAACTGCTTGTAGAAAGAACAGGTGGTTCACAGAACAGCTGCAGCAGATGGTAAAACCTCCCGTTCTCCTTCAAGAAGTTAGGGGTAAACAACCTCTCTGGTGTTGAAGAGGTAAATATGCTCACCAACCAGGGAACAGTGACCCACTTTAACAACCCCAAAGTCCAGGCATCTCTGGCAGGGAACACTTTCACCATTACTGCCTGCTAAGACAAAGCAACTGACAGAGGTGCTACCCAGCATTGTAAACCAGCGTAGTGCAGTCAGTCCGACTGCTTTTAGGAGCCTGGCGAAGCTCGGTTCCAAGAATCTGTGGGTGGAAAAGCACCACCTGCTGCCGGAGAGGATGATGATGATGAAGTTCCAGATCTAGTGGGGAATTTTGATGAGGCTTCCAAGAATGAAGCAAACTGAATTGAGTCAACCTTTGAAGAAAATAAACTTGAAGAAGTTCCTGGAAGCTGCTATTTTATATTGTGAATGCCTTTTCAAATTTTGATTATGGATCTGATAAAATGTAGATCTCTAATATTTTTAAGCCCAAGCCCCTTGGACACTGCAGCTCTTTTTAGTTTCTGCTTATTCACAAATCATACTTTGCAGCTAATTAAGCTGAAGAAGCATGGGAATAAAGTTTAAAACAAAGGTTTAAAAAACATTCATTTAACCCACTTTCTGTTACTAAAAGGCCATCTCTCAGGGAATGTCACAGGAGTTTTCAGGACACTCTGGCTCATCTCAGGATGAGTGCTTTTTGACGATGAACCCTTCCCAAGAGGTATACAGGTGACCCCTTTGCCCAACTCCCTGTCTTTGAGAGTATTAGACCTAGAAGCAACAGATAGCAATACTTTCCCTGGCTCCTCTTCCTTCCTGGAGCCTATGGACATTTGTCCAAGCCACATCCATGACCTGGCACAACATGCCTTCATATACGATGTGTTCTGGAGGCCAAGAAGGTGAGGCTGCTTCTGGGCCTCATTCCCACTGTACGAAGCAGCAGAGTGGCGGCTGAGAGGAAGGGTCTGTGGCCGAACTGCCCGGGCTCGTAATCCTAGCTCAGTCACGTGTTCACAGTGTGATGTGAGCAAATTGCTAAATCTCTTGGTGCCTTGACTTCCTGATCTATAAAGTGGCAATAATAACGGTACCTGCTTTATAGGGTTATTGTGAGGATTAGTTGAATTAATATATAAGTGCTTATTATAGTTAGCATTCAGTACATCCAGGCTTTTATTATCTGAAAGGAACAATACACTTTTTGTGATTTTTTAGACTTGTAGGGCTTATTATGCTTCCTGCTGAAACAAGAGACGATGAACCTAGTGGACGGATGGGTTTCATTACCTGGGAAGCACACGAATAACAAGCCTGTTCACCACCCTTCCTCAGTACCCGGCCCCTTCTCTGCCACAACACAGACATTCAATAAATAGTAGTTATTGGTTTAGAAAGTGCTAGGAAGTAGAATTATATAAACGTGAGTATTCCTTAAAAATTTTAATAACTTTTTATTTGCTGAAAGAAAATGCAGTGATGCTTACAGTCTCTGGGAACGTGCAGTAATGATCATTTCTGTTTGTTGAATACGCCTCTCCCTCACCCCTCCGAATATCTTACATAACCCTCAGGAAATCCTCAGAGGTAGACATTAATCATAATCTGCAGATAGGAAATGGAGCTTTACGGAGTGTGTGACCTTCATGGAGGTCACCGGGCTTTGGGTGGCAGAAAGGGGATTTGAACCAAGGCTCTGAAGTCTGTGCCTTTCCTGCAGACCTATTTTCAGTGGTAAGGAGAGCTCCGAAGCAGCCTCTGTGTAGTACCTCAAGCATCCAGGCCTTGAGAGTGAATCCTCAGGCTTCCAAGATGGTCACTTAAACCACCTACTATCATTCAGTTCCTACATTTGTCATCAGAAACTGGCATTTGTCTGGGTAGAATTAAGAGGCAAATTGCTGTAATACATTCAAGTGCTTGATGAACTTCTCACCATAGGCTTCACTTGTTTGATATTCCTTATTTTTAAAAAATGGAGAATCTAACTAGTATATTATGCAAAAAGGATCAGGGACTTAATGAAAATTGCAAAGAGTGTGGAGTGGGGGTGGTTAATTTCAAGCTTTTGTTATCCTCTGCAAAAACAGTTAATACCTATATACCTTCTAAACCAAAGGGGAATTTGCAGGAAGCATTATTTAATTATTAAGTTTTAAAAATAATTAGGAAAGTGCTAAAAATAACCAGGCAATAAACTTCTTTTAAATATTTTACCATACGCTATATTGCTAACATGACTTATATTCAGCCTGTGCCCTGATTCAGATATTTCATAGTTCTACAGTTTATTTTGTGGATCTCCAATCAAAATTATATAGTGACTATTCCTAATTATAATAATTTATAATATAATTATAATAACATTCTAGTGCTTTCTAAATCCCAGTCAGGAATAGTGTCAAGCACACTTCTACTGTTACCCCTTAGATCCTGAGCAGGTGAGACTTCAATGTCTGTGAGTAAACACTGGATTTTAATTTCACCACAAGTGATTATTCCCCAAAGCGATTTTCTTTAGAAGTATAAATTGTCTGTCTCTATCTACTTGGAGGGAAGAAGATTTTTATCTTGAAGAACTATAATCTGATCTTTTGTGACTACAGAACCGAAGGCCGAAACTTGACCTTTCTAGGTGAATCTGTTCAAGGTTCCCTTGATGGGAATCCTTGAGTCATGTAAACACAAACACCTCCAACCCAGATAACAAGGTGATATTCAACTCTCCTGGGCACTTTTCCTGGGCACATGGGGCATTTGTACAGTGCAGACAGACTGAGTACCGCTGCCAGAACTGCTGAGACCTACACCCAGCTCTTACCTGCAGCACCAACCTGCTTCTACCCTCTGCTTCTCCTGAGCCTTTGATTACTGCCTCTGCAGTGCCCTGAACTCAGGGAAATGACCTATAATATTCCTGCCAAGGTTCTTAATTTTCTTTATCAACCAGAGGGGCCATGGTTGCCCAAGTGAGACATGTGTCTGTCAGGGTGATTCTAAATGAGTTTAACATTTAAATCAGTGTACTCTAAAGTAGATTGCTCTCCCAGCATGGTTGGGCATAATTTAATCTGTTGAGGAACTAACAGAACAAATGCACAGGAGGGAGAAAATTAGACTCCTTTTTTTTTCTGGCCTCATGATTGAGCTAGGACAACATATCTCATCTCCTCTTGCCCTCGGACTAGGATTTACCATTGACTCCCCTGGTTCTCAGGCCTCCAGACTTGACCTGAATTACACTACCAGCATTCCTGGGTCTCTAGCTTGCAAACAGGAGATTGTGGGATTTATTAGCCTTAATAATTGCATGAGCCAATTCCTAATTATACATATATATCTCTTATTAGTTCTGGATCTCTGGAGAAACCTGACTAATACCTAACACTTTTAATTCATTGATTCCTTAGAGAATCCAATAAAAGCCATAAACTCTCTCCTAGGAAAATGTACTTTATATTGGATACAATGTAAGTATATTTTAGGACTCCAGATTTACAACTCTAAAAACCCAGATTAAAGTTCCTATTTTACCTAGACAGTAACTGAAATCAAATGCCCACATTCTTTTTTTCCCAATTTATCTTTATTGTTTAAAGTTTTACAGATGTCCCCCCTTTTGCCCCCGTTGACCTTCTCTTCCCTGCTCCTGCCTGCTCCTGTCTTCCTCACACTTTTGTCTGTGTCCATTAATTATGTATATATGCATATAAATTCTTTGGTTTCTCTCTTCCCACTCCTCCTCACCACTTCCCTCTGAGATTCATTAGTTTAACAAACAATTTGTACTCTTCCTCTGGACCGCAGGCCGACTTTCTAACCGCTGAGCCAAACCAGCCAGGGTCAATTTGTACTCTTAATCCCTTCACATTTTTTGCCCATACCCAAAACCCCCTCCCATCTGGCAACCAACAAAAAGTTCTCTGTATGTATGAATCTGTTTCTCTCCTGTGCATTCATTTTGTTTGTAAATTCAATAGTTGATAGATATGTATTTACTGCCATTTTATTGTTCATATATTTGATCTTCTTATTCCTTAAGAAGATCCTTCAACATTTCATATAGTACTGGTTTGGTGGTGATGAACTCCTTTAGCTTTTTCTTAACTGGGAAACTCTTTGTATGTCCATTGATTCTAAATGATAGTTTTGCAGGATAGAGTAATCTTGGTTGTAAGTCCCTGCTTTCCTTCACTTTGAATATTCTTGCCGCTCTCTTCTGGCCTGCAAAGTTTCTTTTGAGAAACTCTGACAGTCTTATGGAAGCTTCCTTGTAGGTAACTAACTGCTTTTCTTTTGCTACTTTTAAGATTCTCTCTCTCATATGATCTCACTTATTTGTGGAATATAATGAACATAACAGTTTGAGGAATGGGACAGTCCCAGAGACACCGAAGCGTGGTACAGACTGACAATCCCCTAAGGAGGGGGGTAGTGGGGGAGGGATGAACCACAGAACTTATGTGCATGTATGCATGAACAGTGGACATGGACAACAATCTGGGAAAGGGGCAGGGAGGGAGGGGGAAGGGGGAATCAGTGGGGGAAAAAGGAGAAACATTTGCAACAAAAATTAATCAATAAAAAATAAATTAATTAAAAAAAAAAAGATTCTCTCTGTCTTTAAACTTTTGCATTTTAATTATGATGCATCTTGGTGTGGGCCTCTTTGGGTTCATCTTGTTTGGCACTCTCTGTGGTTCTTGGACTTGCATGTCTATTTTGTTCACCAAGTTAGGAAAGTCTTTCGTCATTATTTTTTCAAATAGGTTTTCAATTTCTTGTTTTCTCTCTTTTCTTTCTGGCACCCCATGATGCAAATGTTGGTACACTTGAAGTTGTCTCAGAGGCCCCTTATACTACCCTCACGTTTTTGGTTTTTGGATTCTATTTTTCTTTTTGCTGTCCTGATTGGGTGTTTTTAGTTTCCTTGATTGATTATTTGATTCTTAGCTTCACCTAGTCTACTATTGATTCCCTGTAAATTATTCTTTATTTCAGTTAGTGCATTCTTCATTTCTGACTGGTCCTTTTTGATGCTCTTGAGGTCCTCACTAAGTTTTTTGAGTATCATTATAACCAGTATTTTGAATTTGGAATCTGTTAGATTGCTTATTTCCATTTTGTTGAGTTATTTTCCTGGAGTTTTGATCTGTTCTTTCATTTGGTACATGTTTCTTTTTCTCCTCATCTTGTCTACCTCCCTGTGTTTGTTTCCATGTGTTAAGTAGACCTGCTGCATCTCCTAGACTTGGTAGGGAGGCCTATTATAGTAGGTGCCCTGTAGGGTCCAATGGCACAGCCTTCCTGATCACCCCACAGGGGGACTCAAGGTACATCCCCATGTGGACTCTATACCTTTCAGTTGTAATTGAATCTTGATTGCTGTTGTCACATCAATAGAAGGGATTTACTCAGGCTGATCAGCTGCAAGGACTGGCTGTGACCACTGACCACTGAGCTCTGACACCCTGGAGAATCATCTGTGGAGAGGCCCATCACACAGAGCAAGACTTACTTCAGCAGGTGTCTGGTACCCACTGAGCCTACACTTTGAGTGTATTTGTGGAGGTGGTTGGGTGGTGGTGCTTCAATGTGGTCTGAAGTTGTCCACTGTGTATGTTGGCTCTGGGACCTCCCGGGAGGCACAGGCTAAGGTCAGCCACTGCCCATCTTCTACACAGCAAATGCCTTTATTCTATGTTTCTATACCTTTACTCATGGTGCTGATGTCCCTACTCATGCTGTTGAGGTTCCTCAAGATCATGACTCTGAACTCTACCTCTGATAATTTGCTTAACTGCATTTCATTTATCTCATCTTTGATAGAGTTCTCTTGTTCTTTCATTTGTGATTTGTTTCTTTGTTTCACCATTTTGGCTATCTCAGTGGGTTTTGGAGCCTGCCAAATTTTCCCTGTGAGTGTTGGTGTTCTGCTGTTTGTGGTTCCCTCTACTGGGTTTAGATGAGCCTGGCTGGGCCCACGTTAAACACCACTGTCAAGTCTTACTTTCCTGAGTAGATTTGCAAGTCCAGGAAAGGTTCAGTTATCCTCTAGCTTTTTGCCTGAGGCTAGTAGTCTCAGTTACTCAGGGCCTTGGAATGTAACCCTGGTGTTCTGCATAAGAGGATTTCTAGAGGGTGGGACAGATGCTAGTTGTTAATAAGCCTCAATTTCCATTTCTTTGCCTCACTGGAAAAGGCTGAATCTCCAAGGGAGGGCTGCTGCTTTTACCCACAGCTCTAGAAAGGTGCAAACTGGCCACCTTCCTTTGTGGCTGTGACTCAGCAAAAACTCTGAATGCCCTCCAAATCCCGGGTGTCCCCACAGAGTTCTAGTCCAGTCTGCCCTCCCTCTGTCGGAGCCCCAGGTGAGTGGCTATAGCCAAACTGGTGTTCTGCTCCAGCCCTCTGTACTGTGGAGCAAGCTTAGTATTTTATTCTCAAGGACACTGCTCACAGCTAAGACTGCTTCTGTCTGTGGGCTCCCAGCCCACCACCCTCTCGCACCTCCACAGACCCTACCAGTGTCCCTGGTTATATGGTCCTGTCCCGCTACTTTTCTGTTGCTTTTTTCCAAGGATTTGTCTTTATTTTAGTTGTAATTCCTGTTTGGTCCTGGGGGATCATCTGTGTAGCTTCCATTCACTCTGCTGTCATTTTCCTCTCTCCTCCAAATGCCTTTATTTTAATCTAACTGGAACTATTGCTTCTGAAGCCTGTGCCTAAGCCAAGAAGACTAGGCAATTGTCATCTTCTTCCCAAAAGAAGGAAGAAATACTACTAGTAAAACTTGATGCTCAACTCTACTGGTATGGCTGTCCAAAAATTACCTGGAAGCCTAGAGGTACAGATACCAGACTGTAATTCAAAACCAGAGCAGAATTCCAAAAAGCAACCTCATAATTGTTACATAAAAATGCCACAGGATGATTTGCTTCTATCTGGTTACCAGAACCAATCTTAGTAGCAGAATAGATAGGGTTAACTTGATTGGTTTAGCTGGGTCTCACCCCTGCAGTTGAGAGTACTGGATGAACACTACAGGGAACACTGTGGAAACAACCAAAAAGTCAACACATCTTCTCTCTGACTATCCTGCAGCAGATCTAGGCCATATTAACTGCAGAACCTCCAACCATGTGTTCTTGGAGTTCACGACTCCACTGATATGTCCACTTCTATAAATCAGTTTTTATCATTTGTCAGGAGCCTCAATATCTGCACCTACTTTCAAGTACTTTTTCATTGTTTCTTCATTATTGAACAGTTTCATTTTTCATCTAAAAATTTAAAAACTGAAGTTAAGGCCGGGAGGGGACGGGGGAAAAAATAAATAAAAATTTAGAAACTATGTAATCAGTATATATGGCTTTGTCTTATGACAATTTAAACAAGAGTATTGAACAAGACACTTTTAAAACTGGATTGTTTGGTTTTATAAGTTGCTTAATAGAAAAATGTGATTTGAATTATAGCTCCTTCAAGTATTTATCTTAACTGAATTTTTGTCCCATTGTAAAGAGAAAGAAACAATGTCATCTTTAATCCATAAAAGAAAATGCTCCTCAGTCCATTTATTTTAAATATTTACTTTTTTGTTTCTTTGTCTAACTTTCTACTTGGCAGTACTCAAAGTTAAAAAATTCAGGTGAAATGAATGAAAACCTAAAAAGATATTGGATCAAAAAGAGAATGTTTGTTTATATTATGAACTATAGGAGATAGTGAAAAGTAGACAACTATGAACACCTCCCAAAATACAATAGGCCCAGTTTATGGATCAGTTCTGTAAACCTTCAGATGATTACTGTTTGAAATTGCTGAAAAATATTTTTTTAAAAGGAGAAACTTCCTTATTTACTTTTTCTATCTAGGATAATTCTCATGTCAAAATAGGACAAGCATGGCTCTCAAATAAAAGCGAATTATAATCCAATTAGGGAATGGAGGTATAAGCACATAAATAAAATATTAAGAAATTAAATCTAGTGGTATTTAATAAATACATGATGAAATGAGTAGATAAAAAATGCTGTGGTATACATACACAGTGGAATACTATGAAGCTGCAAGAATTAAAGATCTCTTATTCTTTGAGATGACAAGGAGGGACCTGGAGAGTATTATCCTAAGCGACATAAATCAGTCAGAGAAAGACAAGTATTGCATGTTCTTTGTAGAATATAATGAACAAAATAAGCTGTTGAACAAAATAGACCCAGAGATATAGAAGTAAGGATCAGACTGATAAACTTCAGAGGAGGGGTAATAAGAGGAAAGAGATAAACCAAAGAACTTATATGCATATATGCATAACCAATGGACATACACAACATACTGTGAACGGGGGGACAAGGAGGAGGGTGTCAATGGAGAAAAAAAGAGAAACATCTATAACAAAAATAAATTAATTTTTATTTAATTTTTATTTTTTATCCTCATCTGAGGACATTTTTCTATTTGTTTCATTTTATTATTTGTTCAGCTAGAGTGGGAGGGAGAAAGAGGAGAGAGAGAGAGAGAGAGAGAGAGAGAGAGAGAGAGAGAAACATTGACATGAAAGGGACACATCGAGTGGCTGCCTCCTGTATGACCCAACCAGGGCCAGGGACAAACTGCAACCAAGGTACATGCCCTTAGTGGGAACCGAACCCGGGTCTTTCTGAACCACAGGTCAATACTCTAACCGCTGAGCCAAACAGGCCAGGGCATAAATTAATTTTAAAAAAATAGCCAATGGTCAATGATTTAATCAATCATGCCTATGTAATGAAGCCTCCATAAAAATCCCAAAAAGATGGGTTCAGAGAGCTTCTGGGTTGGGAAAAAAATAAATGAATGAATAAATAAATAAATAAAAAATGATTTCTCTAAACACTAAAAAAAAAAAAAAAAAATACATGATAATTATGTACTTGTTTGTTTGTTTGTTTTTTCATTTGTTTTTCTGTTAATCCTCACCCAAGAATATTTTTCGATTGATTTAATTTTTTTTTTTTTTAGATAGAGTGAAAGGGAGGGTGGAGAGGGAGAAAGAGAAAGAAGCATTGATGTGAGAGAGACACATCAATTGGTAGCCTTTGCCCAACTCAGTCTCGGGCCAGGGATTGAACCTGCAACCCAGGTACATGCTCTTTAATAGAAATTGAACCCAAGACTGTGGGCCAATGTTCTAACCATTGAGTGAAACCAGCCAGGGCATGATTATGTAGGTTTCATCTCGTGAATAGAAAGACAGTTCAATATCAAAATACCTATTCATCTAATTCATTATTTTTACAAATAAAAAGAGAGACAAAATTCAATCCTCAGTCATGATAACAATTATTAATAAAACAGTATTTATAAGAAGAATAGAAGGTAACTTTCTTAAATTCCAAAATAAACTTGGTGAAATATTATAAGTCATTTCCACTATAATTTGCAAAAAGATGAAGAAAACCACTGTCATGACACTAGTCAATATTTTATGGAGGTTCTAATTACTGGAATAAATCAAGAAAAAAATTGAGTAAATGATCTGGAAAACTATTAGGCCTTACAAAATTGATGGCATTTACAATTATGAGTTAAAAATTGCAATGAATAAAACAATGCCATTTATAATTAACAACTCATCTTTAAAATATCTAATAAGAAATGTTAAAAAGTATATGAACAAAAAATATTTTACAAGACATAAGTCAAGGCATATTAATTTGTCCTGGATGGGAATATCTAACATAAATGCATCAAATCAATCTCAAGTTTATTGATTAATTAAGTATAACACTAATCAAAATTTTGTTAGAATTTTTGTTAGAAATGTAAAGTTTTGCCCTAGCCAGGTGGCTCAGTTGGTTGGAGTGTTGTCCTGTGCACCAAAAGGTTGAGGGTTCTAGTCCCCGTCAGGGCACTGACCTAGGTTGTGGGTTTGATCTCCCATTGGGGTGCATATACGAGGCAAATGATCAGTTTCTCTCTCACATCGAAGTCTCTCTCTCTCTCAAAAAATCAATAAAAACATATTTTCATATGAGAATTAAAATATACATATATATATAAATTTTTTGTTAAGAATTACATGAAAAATAAAAATGTTTAAGAGTAGCGAGGACACTTATGAAGAAGAACAATGGAAAGGTGGGTCTTCCCTGACAGAGAGGAAAACATACCATAAAGCTGTAAAGGCAGTGACAGAGAAACAGATCCAGTAATCGATGGAACACAGGCATCCAAGACAGACTCCTGAAATCATGGGGCTTTAGTTTTCATATAGGTAGCACTTTAAATATGAGATAAAGGCTGTCAATTGAAAAATGGCTATTGGATAATTTTCCACACATTTGAAAAATCATAAATCTTGAATCACTATAAAGCCTGTACACTTATGAGCAATATATTTAAGAAGAAGAAAAAAATTCCTCTTTGAAGAAATTTGTCATTCTATAAAATTAAGAAAACAAAATCACAAAGCAAAATTATAAAATTATTAGAAGGAAATATAGGAAAGTATCTTTACACTATTGAGTTGAACTAGATCTTCCTACACAAGACAAAAATTCTAGAAACACAAAGTTAAATCAGTCTCCTTTTAAAAACTTAATATAAAAAGACAACAAAGCAGAATTAAAATATGATCAATAAGATTGAGAAAATATTTACAATATAGTTAATAGGCAAAGACTATTATCCAGAATATGTAAAGAGAATATGTAAATTAATAAGAAAAAAACTCAAAATAGTTAAAACTATAAATACTGAATAAACATTTTATAGAAGAGAACAGAAACAAATGAAAACATTCTCAATATCTCAGGTAATCAAGAAAATAAAGATTAAAACCTAAAATATATTTTAACTGTCCAACTGTCAAAATTAGAAAAACAGTGCTTATTTTAACAATTTGGTGAGGATGCAGGAAAACGCACATCTTTGTAAACTGTGGGTGAAACTCTATCTGCTGCAGCCTTTCTGCAAGGCAGCTGCCACTTTCTATAAATGATGGAAAGTTCCTCTTATTTGGCCCAGGCCTTCTATTTCTGGGATTCAAATCTCCACAAATAGTTACATTTCAATCTAGGAGCATATGTACAAAGATGTTCCAGCCTTGTTTCTTCACATGAAAAATGGGAAATAATCTAAATCTTCAGCAAAACACAGTATTTCTGCTACTGTTGAATACAATACAGCCTTTAAAATCAACAGTAATAGAAAATTATCATCACAAAACATATAGCTAGACTGATCCCATTTATAACTTTTTCACCATCTAAACGTGTGTGTCTGTGTGTGAATTCATAGGAAGCATTAGGAAGGTTTTCCAAGCATTGACCTCCAAGATTATGTCATGAGTAGAAGAGAAAAAAAGGTAAAATTTTATATTTTCTCCTTTTGTTTCTCTTTTATTTCAGTTTTTAAAAAATATTTTTTCTTTATTGATTTTAGAGAGAGAGGAAGGAAGAGGGAGAGAGAGTTAAAAAACATTGATAAGAGAGAACATTGACTGGCTGCCTCCTGCATGCCCCGCTACCAGTGATTGGGCCCACAACCTGGGCATGTGCCCTGCCCGGGAATCAAACCAGCAACCTCTTGATGCATGGGTTGATGCTCAACCAGTGAGCCACACTGGCCGGGATATTTCAGTTTTTATAATAACAATATATTCATTTATTGAGTAAAAAAATATAAAAAATAAAATAATGCGATATAAAGAATTTTAAACTTGACTACATGGCAGATAAACCAAAATGTTTATTCGTCCTCCACATGATGAAACCGTTCAGTTGTGTACCCGAGTACTACAGGATTAGAGCCACAGAGTGAAAAGGCAAGACACAAACTGAGAGATTTTTCACAAGGCACAGATTTGACCAAAGACTTGTATCCATAATCAGTCAAAAAGTTAAATGGAAAATTTTTTAAGTCAATAAATTAGAATTTCAAGTTCAAAATAAATGGCAAAACACATCTGCAATGATAGAGTAAGGATGTCAAAATATCCACTCCTCCATAAAAGCAGTCAGAACACTGACAAAAATCGTCCAAGATAAACTTTTTCAGAACATTGAAAAATAACCTAGAGTTTACAACAACCCAAGGAACATCTGTTAAAGAAAAATTATTTAATTTTGGTAAGAACAGTGAGCTTTGTGGCATTGTAATTTGCCCTATTCCCTTCTCCCCAGCTCCACGTAATTTTAAAAACTAAAAGCATGTAACCATGGTAACCGCAAAAGCCAGCAGCTCAGCAGTCACTGGAGGAGTTGGAACAAGTTTGGAGCTGCCCCAAAAGCTCTACCCCAGAGAACTGTTTCTTTTTCCTTTTTTAATTTTTGTATTCACTTTTTTTTTTTTTTAGAGAGAGAGGAAGGGGTCAGGGGGAGAGACACACAGAGAGAGAGAGATTTGTTGTTCTACCCATTCATACATTCACTGGTTGATTCTTGTATGTGCCCTATCCAGGGACTGAACCCACAACGTTGGCACATCAGGGCAATCTTCTAACCAACTAAGCTACCCAGCCAAGGCTGAACTCTTTCTATTTGACCTATCTGGTCACTCCTTAGAAAAGTTCCATTCTCAGGGATCGCCTCTATTTGCCTGGCCTATGTAAGCAGCCTATCATTTAATATCACAACTGCCTCAGGTGGGGATACAAGTTGGTATACACAAGAGGCTGAAAGACTTCAAAAGAAATGCATGGCAATAAGGTGTCCACAGGTCACTGGGAAAAACTTTTACATGTCTCCAGCAATCTAGAAGTCTATACCCATGTGCAGGGCTCTGCTCATGCTCAGAAAAGATCTAAGAAGGCCGTAATCTTTCACCTCTACAATACTTTGTGCAAATAGAGAGAGAAGATTAAAAGTTGTAAATTGCCCTGACTGGTTTCGCTCAGTGGTTAGAGCGTGGGCCTGCGGTCCAGAGAGACCTGGGTTCAGTTCCCGCTAAGGGCGCCTACCTCGGTTGCAGTTTGTCCCTGGCCCTGGTTGGTCGTGTGGGTGGCACCCACTCGATGTGTCCCTTTCACATCCATGTTTCTCTCTTTGTTTCTCTCTCTCCCTCCCACTCTACCCGAACAAAAAATGGAAAAATGTCCTTGGGTGAGGATAAAAAAAAAGAGTTGTAAATTGCTGCAGCATTGAAGATGTGCTGTAACATATACCCTTCAACCTTTGGCAAAAGCAAAGGCTGAGACTGGTTCAAAGCATTTAGGGAAATCTCTGTCAGTCCTTAGGGAACTCAGCAGGGACTCCACTGGCAGTTGTGGAAATCAGGTCACCCTTCATGCACTCCAATAGGTCTGTCATCATTGGTGCTTGTAGTTGTTGCTCTTGCAGTTTGCATATCGACTTTCCTGAATGAATTCTGTAAATTCTGTATTATTTGTTGCAGATACAAAAGAAGAAAAATAACACAAAACATGTACACTAAAAAATAAAAATGACAGACATAAACCCTACTTTATTAGTATACTGGATGTAACTGAAACATTTCAATCAAAAGGTAGAGATTAAAATAATGGATTTAAAAAAATATCCAAGCATATGCTCTCTATAAGAAACATGCTTTAAAGACTTAAAAGAAACAAATAGGTTAAAAGTAAAAGAATGAAGAAAGACATAGTATGCAAATAATAACCAAAAGAGAGCTGGAATGACTCCATACTAATATAAGACAAAATATACTTTAAGGAAAAGACTTCCTAGTGACAAAGAAGGACATTGTATAATGACATAGAAATCAGTCCACTAAGAAGATATAAGAATTAAAACAACAGAACATCAAAATATATGGAACAGAAACTGAGAGGGCTGAAGAAAGAAATAGATGATTCAATAATAACAGCTGAAGACTTCACTTTCAACAATTGAGAGAACTGGCAAAAGATCAACAAGGAAATAAAACTTGAACAATATTAAAAACCAAGTAGACAGCCCTGAACGGTTTGGCTCAACAGTTAGAGGTGGCTCACAGACAAATGAGTCATGGGTAGAATCCAATCAAGGGCACATACCTAGGTTGCAGTTTGTCCCTGGCCCTGGTTGGGGTCGTGTTGGAGGCAACCTGTTGATGTGTCTTTTTTTTCCCCCAGATATTTTGTTCAGATAGAGTGGGAGGGAGAGAGAGAGCAAAACATCGACATGAAAGGGACACATCGAGTGGTTGCCACCCACACGACCCAACCAGGGCCAACTGAGGTATGTGCCCTTAGCGGGAACCAAACCCGGGTCTCTCCAGATTGCAGGCTGACGCTCTAACCGCTGAGCCAAACAGGCCAGGGCTGATGTGTCTTTTTCACATCAATGTTTCTCTCTCTTTTCCTCTCTCCTTCCCTTCTATTCTATCTGAAGATAAATGGAAAAATATCCTTGGGTGGGGCTTAAAATAAATACATAAATAAAAAATAAATAAATAAATAAAATAAAAACCAAGTAGACATATCTTCAGAACACTACACCCCAAAACAAATACACATTCTTCTCAAGTGCACTTGGAACATTCACTAGGATATACAATACACTAGACCATAAAGAAGCCTCAATAAGTTTAAAAGAAATAAAATCATACAAAGTATGTTCTATAACTATGAAGAAATGAAATCAGAAATCAATAATAAAAGGAACCCAAATGAGAAGAAAGTTTGAGAAATTCAGATATATGTGAAAAGTAAGCAACATAGTCTAAATAACCAAAGAAGAAATCAAATCAAAAGAGAAATTAAAAACATATATTTTTAGTTAAATAAAAACACAATATGTCAAAGTTTATGGGATTAGAGGAAAATTTACAGTTGTAAACGTGTGTACTTAAAAGGAAAAACATTATAAATCAATAACATAACCTTCCACCTTAAGAAAAAAAGGAACAAACTAAACCCCCAAAAGAGGACATAAGAAAATAAATATTATACTGGAAATACAGAGTGGAAAAACTGAAAGAAAGAAAAACCCCAACAAAACCATATGTTGATAAACATTTACTAAGTCTAACCAAGGGGGAAAAAACACACTTGCATTATTAAAATCAAGAATGAAAGAGAAATACTTCTGAAAGTCAAGATGGTGGTGTAGGTAAATGCCTCCTCCCACAACCACATCAAAATTACAACTACAGAACAGCCATCATTCATAACCACTTGAAATCATGCTGAATGAAAATCCTGCAGCTACAAAATTAAAGAAGCCACATCAAGACTGGTAGGAGGGACAGAAGTGCCGAAGGGCTGGTCCCACACCCACCTGGAGGGATACATTGGCTGTTAAAGTCCCTCCTGAGGAGCAAGCAGTCCCAGTCCCACACCAGGCCTCCCAGCTCAGGGTTCCAGTGCCAAAAAGAGAAGTCCCCATAACTTCTGGCTGTAAAATCCAGTGGGATTGAGGCTGAGGAAGGCTGCGGCTACTGGAATCCCAGGCAGTTCCTCTTAAAGGACCCATGCACAGACTCACTTGGAATCACTA
Organism: Molossus molossus; assembly: GCF_014108415.1. Taxonomy (NCBI): domain Eukaryota; kingdom Metazoa; phylum Chordata; class Mammalia; order Chiroptera; family Molossidae; genus Molossus; species Molossus molossus. The sequence continues at coordinate 104,806,375 of NW_023425344.1, read as the reverse complement.
CATCTGGTTTCCAGCAGGAAGAAGACAGCTTGAAAGGCACCAGAGACATACAAGGAGGGACCGAGTTGCTTGGCATCAGGGTGAGAGCTGGAGGAGCAGCTTTCTCCCTTACAGACCTGCTGGTAGATGATCGTGTTCCTTTAGTCAGCATTCTCCCAGAGGCCTGGCAGATGGGCACCATATCTGGGACTGCAGCAACCTGCCTCATACTGTTGACTCAGTGATGGTAATTCCGTAAGGCTCTGGCCCACCCAACTTCCAGGCCCACCCAAGCTGGTTCCAGTAGCTTTATTATAGAAATGGCCTGTCTTGGCTCCTGCTTCAGATTATCCTAAAATCTTTCAAACAGGCAGCATCTGGCCTCAGTGAGCCCCATACCTGTCACTAAGTGGCCCACAAGCCTGGCACTGGCAGCATCTGGCCTTGGTTCACAGCTTGGCCTTGTCTGAGAACCTTCAAGACCAGCACAAGAAGGAACCATTTGCTGATAGCTTTGTAGCTTATACCTGGAGGCCCTGGGTAGAATACAAGCTGTAGCCTACCATGGCCTGCACCTCCCAGGATGTCCCAGAGCCAGGACACACAGTGGACAGCTTCAGACCACGTCAAAGCACCACTCCCAACCACTTCCACAAGCAACACACTCAAGGGGTGGACTCAGTGAGTTCCAGAGGCCTACTAAAGTAATTTTTGTTCTGTGTGGTATAGGCCCCTGCACAAATGATCCTCCAACATGGTCAGAGGTCAGAGGACAGTGGTCACAGCCAGTCCTTGCAGCTGATCATCCTCAGTAAATTCCTCCCATTGATGTGCCAATAGCAATCAAGACTCAATTACAACTGAAGGGTATAAAGACCACGTGGAGAGTGCACACTGAGCGTGGGGGTGGGGTGGGGGGGTAAGGAAAACTGTGCTGCTGGACCCTCCAGGACACCTACTATAACAGGCCACCCTAGGACGCCTAGGAGACATAGCAACTCTACCTAATACATAGAAACAAACACAGGGAGGCAGCCAAAATGAGGAGACAATGAAACATGTCCCAAATGAAGTAACAGAACAAAACTCCAGAAAATAACTCAACAAAATGGAGATAAGCAATCTAACTGATTCCAAATTCAAAATACTGGTTATAATGATACTCAAAATACTTAGTGAGACCTTTCAAAGCATAAAAAAGGACCGATAAGGATGTGCTAACTGAAATAAGAATAATTTACAGGAAATCAATAGTAGAATAGGTGAAGCTGAGAATCAAATAATCAATTTGCAATATAAGGAAGCAAAAGACACCCAATCAGAACAGCACAAAGAAAAGAGAATCCAAAACAACTAAGATAGTGTAAGGAGCCTGTGGGACAACTTCAAGTGTACCAACATTTGTATCATGGAGTGGCAGAAGAAGAAGAGAGAGAACAAGCAATTGAAAATCTATTTCAAAAAATGACAACTTGGTCACCTAACTTGGTGAATAAAACACACATACAAGTCCAAGAAGCACAGGGAATCCCAAAAGAGATGAACCCAAAGAGGCCCACACCAAGATATAATATAATTAAAATGCAAAAGGTTAAAGGCAAAGAGAGAATCTTGAAAGCATCAAGAGACAAGCAGTTAGTTACCTACAAAAAAGCTCCCGTAAGACTCTCAGCTGATTTCTTAAAAGAAACTTTATAGACCAGAAGGGAGTGACAAAAAATATTCAAAGTGATGAAAAGCAAGGACCTACAATCAAGATTATTCTATCCTGCAAAGTTATCATTTAGAATTGCTAGACATATAAAGAGCTTCCCACAAAAGAAAAAGCTGAAGGAGTTCATTACCACCAAACCAGTATTTTATGAAATGTTGAAGGATCTTCTTAAGGAAGAAGAACATAAAAAATATGAACAATAAAATGGCAGTAAATATATATCTATCAACAATGGAATCTACAAACCAAATGAACATGTAGAACAGAAACAGACTCATAGATACAGAGAACTTTTTGTTGGTTGCCATATGGGAGGGGGGCTTGGGGAATGGGAGAAAAAGGAAAAGAGATTAGAAGTACAGATTGGTTGTTAAACTGACTAAGGAAACTCATGGGAAAAGGGAGAGGTGCCAAGGGAAGAAATAAACCAAAGAACTTATATGCATAAACAATGGACACAGACAATAGTGTGGTATAAACAGGAGGGAGGTGGGAGTAGGGAAGAGAGGGCCAATGGGGGAAAAAGAAGGGGACATATGTAATACTTTCAACAATAAAAATAATTTTTTAATAAAATGAAAGAGAAGATATTACTACCAACCTTAAAGAAACTAACAAGATAGTAAGGGGATACTATGTATAATTGTATGCCAAAAAGCATGTAATCTGGTTGAAGGAGACAAATTTTTAGAAAGCCACAACCTACCAAAACTAACTAAAGAAGAAACAGAAAATAAAAATAAGTCTATAATAAGTAAAGAGACTGTATTAATATTAAAAACTTTCCCAAAAAACTAGCTTAAGACCAGATGGCTTCACTGGTGTATTAGACAGCGTTCTCCAGAGAAACAGAATCAGTAGGGTATGTGTATTTGTACAGAGATCTCTTATAAGAAATGGTTTACACAGTTAAGATTTACATGGTGAGTCAGCAAGCTGGAGACACAGGGGAGCTGATGATTTAATTCTAGTCTGAGTCTGAAGGCCTGAGAATCAGAAGAGCCAAGGTGTAGTTCTCATCCAGTGGCCAGCAGATTTGAAATTCAGGAAGAACTAATGTTTCAATTAGAAGGCAGTCAAACAGAAAATAATTTTTCTTTTATTTGAGGGAAGGTCAGCCTTTTTGTTTGATTCAGACCTTCACTTGATTAGATGAGGCCCACCCACATTAAGGAGGGTAATCTGCTTTACTCAGTCTACCAATTTAGCTGTTAATCTGATTCTAAAATATCCTTAAAGAAAGACCCAGAATAATGTTTGACCAAATATCTTGGCACACTGTGGCCCAGTAAAGTTGGCCAATAAAATTAATGATTACAACTTGTAAATTCTATAGAAGTGTAAGAGAAGTTAACACCAATTCTTTACGAATTCTAAGAAATAGAAGAACAGAGTATACTCTTTAACTTATTCTATGAAACCAGTATTACCCTGATATCAATACCAGACCAAGACATCTCAAGAAAACTACAGTCGAATAGAGAAGATGGGGGCTGGCAGGACCAGAGGGAGGGTGAGTGTGTGAGAAAGTGAGCCAGTGTGTGAGAGTGTGAGTCGACATGAAGGTGGACGACCAAACTCATGCAATGTAGAGACTCTGAGCAGAAGGTTCCTGTGCTGTGGAAGGGAGCAGCCGGCTACCCCAGTAAGAGGCTCTTCAGGGTGCTTCTCCCTGTGGTGTGGGAGGTCCCACCATTTGGGAAGATCCTGGGTCTTCCCTGGAAGGAGGCAGTGGGAGCAGCTAGGGCCCAGCAACCTGAGTCCACCAGCACACTTGGCACCATCAGACCAGTGGACACTCTGTGTCAACACAGACCGATGCACAGTAATGGAGCTCCCAAGGTGCTGGTCGCAGAACCCGCAGACAGCTTGGAGACCAGCACTATCCCCCAGAGTAGCAGCCTTATCAGAGTCCAGATATACTCCCAGCAACAGAGGCTGGGGAGAAGACATCCATCCTCAGGCAACAGAAGCACAGACCAACCGCTGAGACTCATCCATCAAAACTACAGCAAAAGCTGAGCAGGAGTTTAGCCCCACAGAGCAGCAGCACTCTGCAGCCTCCAGCAGTGGGACCTGGGGCTCCACAGAGGCCTGTGCTGTCCAGTAGCCCACAAGAGCAGTGGGAAGCCTGAGCCCCAGAGAGACTGGTGCAATTCAGCTGCCCACCCATGGGAACTGCAGTATGCAGGGACACCAGAGAGGCCTGTGCAACCCAGCAGGGACTGTACAATCCAGTTACCCTTGGGACCTGCATGATGCTGAAACACCAGAGAGGCCTGTGAAACCCAGCAGCACATAACATAGGCATAGAGCCATGTCCCCAAAGGGACTGTGTGATCCAGTTACCCGCTGCACCTTCAGGGTGCGGGGGCACCAGAGAGGCCTGTGCAACCCAGCTACTCACAAGATAGGCATAGAGGATGTGAAAATGGAGGAGGAGTGAATAGAAGCTACGCAGACGATCTCCTAGGACCAAATAGGAATTACAACTAAAATAAAGACAAATCCTCAGAGAAAAAGCAACAGAAAAGCAGCATGACAGGACCATATAACCAGGGACACTGATAGGATCTGTGGAGGTGCAAAAGGGTGGCAGGCTGGGAGCCCACTGACAGCACCAGTCTTAGCTATGAGCAGTGTCCTTGGAGAATAAAGACCAAGCCCGCTCCACAGTGCAGGGAGCAAGGACAGAGCTCTAAAATAGCCACTGCTACTCACCTGGGGAGTCTGGCAGAGGGATGGCAGACTGGGCTGGAACTCTGTGAGGACAATGGGAATTTGGAGGGCACTCAGTGTTTTTGCTGAGTTGCTACAACTAAGAATGGTGGCCAGTGTGCTCCTTTCCAGAGCTGTAGGGAAAAGCAGCAGCATTCCTCCCCCCTCCATGATGCAGCCTTTCCCAGGTGATGAAAAGAAATAAAAATTGAGGCTCATTAACCACCAGCATCTATCTCACTCTCTGGAAATGCTCTTATGATGAACACCAGCGCTACATTCCAAGGCACTAAGTAACTGAGACTACTAGCCACCAGGATAAAGAGGGAGGATAACTGAACCTATCCTGGGCTTACAACGATACCCAGGAAAGTAAGACTTGATGGTGGTGTTTAACGTGGGCCCAGCCAGGCTCATCCAAACCCAGTAGAGGGAGCCCAAAACAGCAGAACACCAACACCCACAGGGAAAATTTGGCAGGCTACAAAACCCACTGAAATAGCCAAAATGGTGAAAAACAAAACAAAATAAATCCCAAATGAAAGAACAAGAAAACTCTATCGAAAATAAAATCAATGAAATGCAGTTAAGCAAATTTTCAGAGGTAGAGTTCAGAGCCATGATTTTGAGAAAGCTCAACAGCATGAATAAGGACATCAGCACCATGAGTAAAGATATAGATACATAGAAAACCAACCAAGTGGAAAAGAAGAATGACATAGCGGAAATAAAGAACATATTGCAAGGAGTACCCAGCAGAGTAGAGGAAACTGAGGACCAGATCAGTGAATTAGAAGACAGGGTAGAAAAAAATCAACCAATCAGAAAACCAAAAGAAAAAAAACAATTAAAAAACAGGAAGATAGCTTAAGAAAACTGTGGGACAACTTGAAACGTAATAACATTCGCACCACAGAAGTCCCCCAAAAGGAAGAAAATGGGTGAGGGTTAGAATATATTTGAAGAAATAGTGACAGAAAACTTTCCTAACTTAGTGAAGGAAGAAGGCATCCAAGTTCAAGAAGCACCCAAACAGGCCCACACCAAGACACATAATAATTAAAATGCCAAATATTAAAAACAAAGACAGAATCCAAAAAACAGCAGTAGATAAGCAATACGTTACCTACAAAGGAAACCCCATAAGGATCTCAGCTTACTTCTCAACAGAAACACTACAGGCCAGAAGACTGTGGCATCAAGTAATCAAGGTCATGAAAAACAAGGATCTGAATCCAATACTACTCTATCCAGCAAGGCTATCATTCAAAATAGAAGGACAAATAAAGAGCTTCCCAGAAAAAAAAAAAAAAGGCTAAGGGAATATATTAATACCAAACCAGCACTGCAAGATATGCTAAAACGACTGCTGTAATTAGCAAAAGACATAGGAAGAAAAATATAACCACACTAAACAAAAATGGCAATAAATAGGTACATATCAATTATCACCTTAAACATGAATGGTTTGAATGCTCTGATAAAAAGACACAGAGTAGCTGACTGGATAAGAAAGCATGATTCACATATATGTTCTTTACAAGAGACCCACCTCACAACAAAAGACTCACATAGGTTGAAAGTGAAGGGATGAAAAAAATCTTTCAACCAAACCGAAAGAAAAAAAAAGCCGTGGTAGCAATATTCATATCCGATGAAGTAAATTTCAAAATGAAGACCATAACTAGAGGCAAAGAAGGCCACTACATAATATTGAAAAGATCTATCCAACAGGAAGATATAATCTTGGTAAACATATATGCACCCAATATAGGAGCACCAAATATATTAAAAATCTTCTGGAGGACTTCAAAGAAGAAATCAATAGCAATCCAATCATAGCAGGGGACTTCAACACCCTACTGACATCACTGGATAGATCTTCTAGATAAAAAATTAACAAGGAAACACAGACTCTAAATGAAGCACTGGAACAAATGGATTTTGTAGACATCTACAGAAAATTACACCCACAAACTGCAGAATTCACATTATTCTCAAGTGCACATGGGTCATTCTCAAAGATAGACCACATGTTAGGAAACAAAGTAAGTCTCTACAAGTTCAAGAAGATTGGAATCATACTTAGCATCTTCTCAGATCACAATGGCATGCAACTAGAAAGCAATTGCAACAAGAACATGCAAAGACATTTGTAAACATGGAGGCTAAATAGCATGTTATTGAACAATGGATGGGTTACCATGGAGATCAAGGAGAAAATTAAAAACTTCCTGGAAACCAATGAAAATGAACACACAACAAATCTATGGGATGCAGCAAAGGCAGTTCTGAGAGGGAAGTTCATAGCACTACAGGCCTACCTCAAGAAGCAAGAAAAATTTCTAATAGACTATCTAACCTCACAACTTAAAGAACTAGGAAGCAAACAAAAATAAAACATCAGAGCAAGTAGAAGGAAAGAAATAGTAAAGATCAGAGCAGAAATAAATGACATGGAGACCAAAACAAAAAAAAAAATCAAAGGATCAGTGAAACAAAGAGCTGGTTTTTCGAAAAGATAAACAAGATTGATGGACCCTTAGCTAGACTCACCAAGAAACAAAGAGACAGAACCCAAATACACAAAATCAGTAATGAAAGTGGAGAAATAATAATTGACACCACAGAAATACAAAGACTATGAACAATTATACAGCAACAGTTTGAAAAATCTAAGCAAAATGGAAAAATTTCTAGAAACACGTAGTCTACCCAAACGGAACTGGGAAGAGATAGAAAACTTGAACAGAACAATAACAACAAAGGAAATAGAAGATGTAACCAAGACTCTCCCAGCAAACAAAAGCCCAGGCCTGGACGGCTTTATGGGGGAGTTTTACCGAACATTCAAAGAAGAACTAATACCCATTGTCCTCAAACCATTTCAAAAAATTCAAGAAGAAGAAAGATTTCCAAACTCGTTTTATGAGGCCAGCATAATTATAATTCCAAAACCAGAAAACAACACTACAAAGAAAGAAAACTACAGGCCAATATCCCTGATGAACAAAGATGCCAAAATCCTGAACAAAATACTAGCAAATCAAATCCAGCAATACATCAAAAAAATTATTGACCATGACACAGTGGGATTCATGCCAGGGATGCAAGGCTGGTACAATATTCTCAAATCAATAAATGTGATAAACCACATAAATGAAGGAAATATAAAAATTATATGATCATATCAACAGGACACTGAAAAAGTATTTGACAAATTCCAGCACCCATTTCTGATAAAAACATTCAGCAATGTGGGAATACCGGGGTCATATCTCGACATAATAAAGGCCGTATATGAAAGACCTAGAGCTAATATCATACTCAAACCTAAAATCATTTTCCTTAAGAACAGGAACAAGACAGGGATGCCCAATATTTCCACTCTTATTTGACATAGTACTGGAAGTCTTAGACACAGCAATCAGACATGAAGACAAAATGAAAGGGATCCAAATTGGAAAGGAGGAAGTGAAACTGTCATTAGTCACAGATGACATGATACTATACATAGAAAACCCCAATGACTCCATCAAAAATCTACTAGACTTAATAAATTAATTTGCCAAAGTTGCAGGATACAAATTTAACGTCAAGTAATCTATGGCATTTTTATACACCAATGATGAACCACAGAAAGAGAAACTAAAAAACAATTCCATTTACTATAATGACAAAAAAATTAAGATACCTAAGACTAAACTTAGCCAAAGAAGTAAAGAACCCATTTGCAGAAATCTATTGGACATTGAAAAAAAAAAATAGAGGAAGATATAAAAAACTGGAAGCACATACCTTGTTCATGGATTGGAAGAATTAACTTCATTAAAATGTTTATACTACCCAAAACAATCTATAGATTCAATGCAATCCCCATCAAAATACCAATAACATACTTGACAAAACTGAAACAAATACTTCAAAAGTTCATATGGAACAAAAAAGACCTTGAATAGCCACAGCAATCTTGAAAAAGACGGAAAAAGTAGGTGGGATCACAATACTGGATATCAGGTTATACTACATAGCTACTGTAATCAAAACAGCCTGGTACCAGCACAAGAGCAGGCACATAGATTAATGGAGTAGAACAGAGAACCCAGAAATGAACCCAAAACATTCTGCTTAAATAATATTCGAGAAAGGTGGCAAGAGCATTCAATGGTGTAAAGAGAGCCTCTTTAATAAACGGTGTTGGGAAAATTGGTCAGCTACATGCAAAAAAAATGAAACTATACCATCAACTTACACTATATACAAGAATAAACTCAAAATAGATAAAAGACTTAAATGTGACTCATGAATCCATAAAAATCCTAGGAGAAAATGTAGGCAACAAAATTTCTATGTGCCTGCTCTTGTGCTGGTACCAGGCTGTTTTGATTACAGTAGACATCATACATAGCAGAGTTTTCACTGATACATCACCTAGGGCAACAGAAACAACAAAGAAAATGCACACATAGGAGTACATCAAACTCAAAAGCTTCTGCACAGCAAAAGAAACAACCACCAAAATGGAAAGCCAACCCACTGTATGGGAGAGCATAATTGCCAATGATACATCAGATAAGGGGTTAATTTTCAAAATATATAGAGTGCTCATATAGGTCAAGAAAAGGAGGACAAAGAACCCAATTATAAAATGGGCAGAGAACCTATGCTCTGGCCAGTTTTGCTCAGCGGGTGGATCATTGGCCTGCGAACCAGAGAGTCCCGGGTTCGTTTCCTGCTAGGGGCTCGTCCAAAAAAAGGGGGGGGGGGGGGCGCACAGAAACTAAATAGATACCTCTCCAAACAGTACATACAAATGACTAGGAGACACATGAAGAAATGCTTAACATCACTAATCATCAGAGAGATGCAAATTAAAACAACAATGAGGTATCACCTCACACCTGTCAGAATGGCTGCCAGCAACAAATCATCAGACAACAAGTGTTGGCGAGGGTGTGGAGAAAAGGGGACTCTAGTACACTGCTGGTGGGAATGCAGACTGGTGCAGCCACTATGGAATACACTATCGTGTTTCCTCAAAAAATTAAAAACTGAATTGCCATTTGATCCAGTGATCCCTCTTCTAGGAATATATCCTAAGAAGCCTGAAACACCAATCAGAAAGAATATATGTACCCCCATGTTCACAGCAGCACCATTTACAATAGCTAAGATCTGGAAACAGCCTAAGTGTCCATCAGTACACCAATGGATAAAAAAGCTGAGGTAGATATACACAATGGAGTAGTATGCAGGTGTAATAAAGAAAGAGCTCTTACCATTTGAGACAACATGGAGGGACCTAGAAAGTATTATACTAAGTGAAACAAGCCAAACAGAGACAGACAGGTGTCATATGATTTCACTTATTTGTGGAATACAATGAACATAACAGTCTGAAGAACAGGGTAGTCCCAGAACGTGGAAGTGGGGTACAGACTGACAATCTCCAGAAAAGGTGTTGGTGGTGGGGAGAGATAAACCACATAACTTATATGCATGTATGAATGACCAATGGACATGGACAACAAAGTTGGGGACAGGGTGGGGAGGGAGGGGAAGGAGGTTATCAAAGGGGGAAAAAGAAGAAACATCTGTAACAACAAAAAAAAAGAGGCAATATTCTCAAATTGATCTACAGGTTCAATACAATCCCTATCAAAATCCCAGCTGAATTAACAAATGATCCTAAAAGTCAAATGAAAATTCCAGGGATCTAGAATAGCCAACACAATCTGTAAAAGCCAGAGGAATAACACTTGGTCCCTATTTCAAAGCTGAAACTATACCACAGTAATCAAGAAAATGTGGTACTAGCATAAGGATAGACATTTAGATTAATGAAATAGAATTAAGAGTTCAGAAATAAACCTCATATTTATAGCCAATCATTTTTTATAAAAATACTAAGAAAATTTAACTTTTTTTTCAACAATTGGAATTGGAACAATTAGCTACATGTCCATATGTAAAAAAATGAAGTTAGGTCCTGGACAGTTTTTGCAGTGGTTATAGTGGTAAGAGTGTTGGCCACTGGACTGAAGGGTGTCCAGTTCCATTAGCAGTTAAGGGCATGTACCTGGGTTGCAGATTCAAACCCCAGCCCTGGTCGGAGTTCTGCAGGAGGCAACCAATCAATGTGTCTCTTTCACATTGATGTTTCTCTTCTTCCCTCCTCCCTCCCTTCCACTCTATCTAAAAATCAATGGAAAAATATCTTTGAATACGGATCAACAACAACAACAAAGAATGAATTTGAACCTGTCACTACACCACAACAAAAATTAATTCACAATGGATCATAAACAGACATGAAGGAACTAAAACTTTAAAACTCTTACAAGAAAACACTGGAGTCAATTTTCAGATCTTGGATTATGCAATGGTTTCTTAGATATAATATTCAAAGCATAGATGACAAAAGAAAGACAAAATAAATCAGACTAAATAAAATTAAAAACTTGTGTGTGTCAAAGGACACTACAATAAGTTGAAAAGACAGCATACAGAATGGGAGAGAAATATTCACAAACCATTTATCTCTCAGGGGAATTTTATTAAAAACATATAGAGAACTTTTATAACTGAACAGTGAAAAGAAAAATAACCTAAGTTAAAAATGAACAAAGATTTTTGAATAGACATTTCTCCCAGGAAGGTATAAAAATTGCCAGAAAATATATGAAAAGATTCTCAAATCATTAGTTGTTGGGAAAATGAAAATCACAATAAGATATCTATTCACACCCACAAGGATGGCAACAATTTTTTAAAAGGACAGGCAATAATGAGTGCTGATAACTATATAGAGAACATGGAAACTTTGTTCATTGATTGTGGCATTTTGAAATAGTGTAGTTACTTTGGAAAACAGTATGATAGTTCCTTAAAATGGTACATATATGGTTACCATATGACCCAGCAATTTTTCTCTTGGGTATATACCCAAGAGAATTGAAAACATATGTTCATTAAAAAACATTTAGACAAATGTCCATAGCAGTATTATTCACAATAGCCAAGTAGAGTAAACAATCCAAATGAAAGGATATAAAAGAATGTGGCATAGCCATATAATAGAATATTATTCAACTACGAAAAGAAATGAAATGCTACACATGCTATAACATGGTTAAATTTTAAAAATATTATGTTAAGTGGAAAAAAATAGTCATACAGTATTACGTATTATATGATTTTATTTATAGCAAATGTCTAAAATAGGCAAATAGATGATTGGTTACCAGGGTTTAGGGATGGGAGTGAAGGAGATGCAGAATGACTGCTTAATGGGAATAAGTTTTCTTTTTGGGGTGATGAAAATGTTCTAAAATTAGATAATGTCTTTGGTTGCAAAACTCTGTAAAATCTAAAATCCAGTGAATTTATAGGGTAAAATTTATGGTATGTGAATTATATCTCAATAAAATATTATTTGATAAAAAATAAGCACAAGACTTTCATGGGCACTTAGTAAAAGAACACATCTAAATGGCAATAAGCATATGAGAAGATGCTCTGTATCATTAGTCATGGAGAAAATGAAAATTAAGACCACAAGGTACAACTACACACCCACTAGAATGGCTAAAATTAAAAAGATTGACAAAACCCAATTTAGTAACAACATGAACCAACTGGAACTTTCATACTTTGCTGGTGGGAGTAAAATTTGGTACAAACACTTTGTAAGGCAAGTTAAAATTATATGCTAAAACTAAATATGTGCCTACTTTAAGATTCAGTAATTGCACTCTGAAGTGTATGTATGTCCAACACAAACAAATAGAAAATATCCACAAAAAGGCATGTACAAAAATATCCTCTTCCTATTTCCCCCTCCTTAGTCCCTGGAAACCACTTTCCTACTCTGTTTTTATGAGTTTGACTTTTTTTGAAAAAAAAAAAAATGTTTTTATGGATTTTTTAGAGAGAAGAAAGGAAGAGAGAGAAACATCAATTGGCTGCCTCCTGCACACCCTGTACCTGGGACCACGCTCGCAACCCAGGCATGTGCCCTGTCTGAGAATCAAACTTGATTTTCTCAGTGCATGAGATGGTGCTCAATCCACTGAGCCACACCAGCCAGGTAACTCTTTTTTTAGGATTTCACATATAAGTGAAACAATGAACTATTTGCCTTTCTTTATCTGGTTTATTTCACTTGATATAGCATCCTCCATTTTCATCTATGTTGTTGCAAATGACAGTATTTTCTTTCTTTTTTTCCTTTTGCTGAATAATATTCTGTGTATGTGTGATAACTCATTGTGTTTTTGATTTGCAGTTTCCTGATGATTAGCAATGTTGAGCACTTCTTTATGTACCTGTTGCCATTTTTATTTTATTTTATTAAACACCCAAGGATATTTTTCCATTGATTTCTAGATGGAGTAAAAGGGAGGGAGGGAGAGAGAGAGAGAAACGTTGACATGAGAGAGATGCATCAGTTGGTTGCCTCCCACACATCCCTGACTGCCTGGGGTATCAGACCTGCAACCCAGGTATATGACGTTGACTGGGAATTGAACCCACAACCCCTCAGTCCAAGGGCCAGTAGTCTAACCGCTAAGCAAAACTGGCCAGCACCCAGTTGACATTTATTATGTCTTCTTTGGAATATCTATTCAAATATTTGCCTATTTTTTAACTGGGCTATTTGCTTTTTTGCTATTGAATAAATATATTTCTAATGTATTTTGGATATAATCTCTTATTGGATATATGGTTTGCAATTTTTTTCTTTCAGTCCATAGGTTGCCAAAGATTTTTAGTTTCATGTAGTTGCACTGGATTTTTTTATGTTTGTTGTCTTTAATTTTGGTGTCAGATCCTAAAACTTAGTGCCAAGATCAATGTCAGAGTAAGATGGCTATGTCCTGTGAGGGTGTGATTCAGTACAGAGTTCCCGGCGTCCACCCCTTTTGAGCCAGGATCCCTGTTTCCACTTAATTTTAGTCCAGTCTACCCTCCCTCTGCTGGAGCTTAAGGGGATGTATCCATAAAAATTCCACTGCAGGTGTTTAACATGGGTCCTCCCAAACTCATCCAAATGAAGTAGAGGGAGCCACAATCAGTGGAACACTAACATCAATGGGAAAAACTTGGCAGGCTCCAAAATCCACTGAGACAGCCAAAATGGTGAAACAAAAAACCAAATTTCAAATGAAAGAACAAGAGAAATCTACCAAAAAATAGATAAATAAAATGCAGTTAAGTGTTATCACAGGTAGAGTTCAGAGTGATGATAATGAGGAAGCTCAACAGCATGAGTAAAGAACTTAACAGCATGAGTAAAGAACTTAACAGCATGAGTAAAAATATAGAGATATTGAAAACCAACCAAATGGAAATGAAGAATGACATAGCAGAAATAAAGAACACATTGGAAGGAATAACCAGCAGAGAAGAGGAAGCTGAGGACTGGAACAGTGAATTAGAAGACGGGGGGAAAAAATCACACAATCAGAAAATCCAAAAGAATAAAACAATTAAAAAAACAGGAAGACGGCTTAAGAAAACTACGGCACAATATAAAACATAACAACATCCACATTATAGGAGTTCCAGAAGAAGAAAATGATCAAGGGTTAGAGAATATATTTGAAAAAATAGTGAGAAAAAACTTCCATAACTTGGTGAGAGAAAGTCATCCTAGTTCAAGAAGCACAGAGAGCCCCAAGTACGAAGAACCCACATAGCCACACACTAAGATACATAATAATTAAAATGTCAAAAATTAAAGGCAAAGAGAGAATACTAAAGGCAGCAAGCAATAAGCAAAAGATTACCTAAGATAAAACCCCATAAGGCTATCAGCTGGCTTCTCAACAGAAACACTACAGGCGAGAGAGAAATGGCATGAAGTAGACGAGGTCATGGAAAACAAGGATCTGAATCCACAATGACTTTATTCAGCAAGCCTATCATTCATAATAGAAGGTGAAATAAAGAGCTTCCCAGACCAGAAAAAAAGGCTTAGGGATAATATATTAGCACCAAACTGCCACTGCGAGAAATGTTCAAAGGACTGCTGTATAGTCAGCCCTTGTTTATCCCAGTTAGTCAGTTCCAGATTCTACCACAATAAATAAATTTTTGTAAAGTAGGATTTTTTATTTATATACAGTCATCCCTCGCCACTTTGTGCTTCATCTTTTATGGCTTCACTCTATCATGTTTTTTTCAAATACTATACAATAGTATATTTGAAAAAACCACGATAGAGTGAAACCTCAAAAGTCAAAGCGCAAAGTGGCAAGGGATGACTGTAATCACTAGAAGAAATAGGAAGAAAATATAATAACAATAAACAATATAGCAATAAATAAGTACATATCAATAATAACCTTAAATGTAAATGAACTGAACACTCTGATCAAAAGACACAGAGTAGCTGATTGGATAAAAAAGCATGACTTATATATATGTTGTTTACAAGAGACCTACCTCACAACAAAAGAATCATATAGGTTGAAAGTGAAGGGATGGAAAAAAATCTTCCAAGCAAATGGAAAGGAATAAAAAGTTTGGGTAGCAATACTCATATCCAATCAAATAAACTTCAAAATGAAGGCTATAAATAGAAACAAAGAAGGCCATTACATAATATTGAAAGGATCTGTCCAACAGAAAAATATAACTTTGGTAAACATATATGCACCCAATATAGAAGCAACAAAATTACTAAAAAAAAAAACTTCTGGAGGATTTCAAAGGAGAAATTGACAGTAATGCAATCATAGCAGGAGAAGTCAACATCCTGATGACATCACTGGATAGATCATCTAGACAAATAATTAACAAGGAAACACAGACTCTAAATAATGCACTAGATCAAATGGATTAATAAATATCTACACAGAATTGCATCCCAAAACTGTAGAATTCATATTCTTCTCAAGTGCACATGGGACATTCTCAAAGATAGACTACATGTTAGGGCACAAACTAAGTCTCTACACGTTCAAGAAGATTGAAATCATATCAAGCATCTTCTCAGATCACAATGGCATGAAACTAGAAATCAATTACAACAAAAATATGCGAAGACATTTGAACACAAAAAGGCTAAATAGCATGTTATTGAACAATGAAGGGGTTACCAAGGAGATCAAGGAAGAAATTAAAACCTTCTTGGAAACCAATGAAGATGAACACACAACACAAAATTTATGAGACACAGCAAAAGCAGTCCTTAGAGGCAAGTTTATAGCACTACAGACCTATCTCAAGAAACAAGAAAAATTTCTAGTTCACATCTAACCTCACAAGTTAGATAACAAGAAAGCAAACAGAAGAAGAAGAAAAAAACCCAGAGCAAGCAGAAGGAAGGAAATAGTAAAGATCAGAGCAGAAATAAATGACATAGAGACAAAAAAAAAAAAAAAAATTCAAAAGATCAATGAAAAAAAAAGCTGGTTCTTTGAAAAGATAAACAAAATTGATAAGATTGATGGACCCTTAGCTGGACTCACCAAGAAACAAAGAGAACCCAAATACACAAAATCAGAAATGAAAGAGGAGAAGTAACAAATGACACCACAGAAATACAAAGGATCATTTACAAATACTATGAACAATTATATGGCAACAAATTCGACAATTTAAGCAAAATAGACAAATTTCTAGAAACACACAGTCTCCCAAAATTAGACCAGAAAGAGAGAGAAAATTTGAACAGACCAATAACAACTAAGGAAATTGAAGAGGTAATCAAGACTCTCCCTGCAAACAAGAGCCCAGGCCCAGATGACTTCACGGGGGATTTTTACCAAACATTCAAAGAAGAACTAACACCCATTCTCCTCAAACTATTTTTAAAAATTCAAGAAGAAGGAAGACTTGCAAACTCGTTTTATGAGACTAGCATTTTTCTAATTCCAAAACCAGAAAAAGACACTACAAAGAAAGAAAACTACAGGCCAATATTCCTGATGAACATAGATGCCAACATCCTGAACAAAATACTAGCAAATTGAATCCAGCAATACATCAAAAAAATTATTCACCATGACCAACTGGGATTCATCCCAGGGAGGCAAGGCTGGTACAATATTCACAAATCAATAAACAAAATGAAAGATAAAAACCACATGATCATATGAATAGATGCTGAAAAAGCATTGGACAAAATCCAGCATCCATTTCTGATAAAAATGCTCAGCAATGTGGGAATAGAAGGATAATACCTCAACATAATAAAGGCCATACATGAAAGACCTACAGCCAAAATTATACTCAATGGGTAAAAACTAAAAGAATTTTCCTTAAGAACAAGAATAAGACAGGGATGCCCACTTTTGCCACTCTTATTTAACATAGTACTGGAAGTCTTAGCCACAGCAATCAGACATGAAGACAAAATAAAAGTGATCCAACTTGGAAAGGAGGAAATAAAACTGTCATTATTTGCAGATGACATAATATTATACATAGAAAACCCTAAAGACTCCATCAAAAATCTACTAGAATTAATGAATGAATTTGGCAAAGTAGCAGGATACAAAATTAACGTCAAGAAATTAATGGCAACCCTGGCCAGTTTAGCTCAGTGGTTGGAGCATTGACCTGCAGACCAGAGAGTCCCGGGTTCGATTACCACTAGAGGCACGTACCAAAAAAATAAATAAATAAATACATGGCATTCTTAGTCACCAATAATGAACTCACAGAAAGAGAAACTAAGAAAAAAAAATCCCATTTATCATTGTAACAACAACAACAACCCAAATGCCTAGGAATAAACTTGGCTAAAGAAGTAAAGGACCTGCCCTGGCCGGTTTGGCTCAGCGGTTAGAGCGTCGGCCTGCGGTCTGGAGAGACCCGGGTTCGGTTCCCGCTAAGGGCACGTACCTCGGTTGCAGTTTGTCCCCGGCCCTGGTCGGTTGTGTGGGTGGCAGCCACTCGATGTGTCCCTTCACGTCGATGTTTCTCTCTCTCTCTCTCTGTTCCTCTCTCTCCCCCCCACTCTACCTGAACAACAAAATGGAAAAATGTCCTCGGGTGAGGAAAAAAAAAAAAATTATAAAAAAAAAAAAGAAGTAAAGGACCTATTTGCCTAAAACTACAGGATGTTGAAAACAGAAATGGAGGAAGATATAAAAAAAGTGGAAGCACTTACCTTGTTCATGGATTGGAAGAATTAACATCATTAAAATGTTCATACTACCCCCAAAAAATCTATAGATTTAATGCAATCCCATTAAAATACCAATGACATATTTCACAGAACTAGAACAAATACTTCAAAAGTTTATATGGAACTATAGCCACAGCAATCTTGAAAAAGAAGAACAAAGTAGGAGGTATCAAAATATCTGATTTTAGGTTATACTACAAAGCCATTGTAATCAAAACAGCCTGGTACTGGCACAAGAACAGGCATATAGACCAGTGGAACAGACAAGAGAACCCTGAAATTGACCCAAGACATTATGCTCAATTAATATTTGACAAAGGTGGCAAGAGCATACAATGGAGTAAGGACAGTCTTTTTAATAAACGGTGTTGAGAAAATTGGACAGGTACACACAAGAAAATGAAACTAGACCACCAACTTACACCATATACAAGAATAAACTCAAAATGGATAAGACTTAAATGTTACTCGTGAATCCATAAAAATTCTAGAAAAAATGTAGACAACAAAATTTCAGACATTTCATGTATTAAAGTTTTCACTGATACAATGCCTTAGGCAAGAGAAACAAAGGAAAAATTTAATAAATGGGACTAAATCAAACTAAAAACCTTCTGCACAGCAAAAGTAAAAACCAACAAAATGGAAAGGGAAGTAACTTACCATATAGGAGAGCATAATTGCCAACGATGCATCAGATAAGGGATTTCTTTCCAAAATATATAGAGTACTCATACAACTCAACAAAAGGAAGACAAAGAACCCAATTAAAAAATAGGCAGAGGACCTAAATAGACACCTTTCCAAACAGGACATACAAGTGGCAAAGGGTCATATTAAAAAAATACTCAACATCACTAATCATCAATGAGATGCAAATTAAAACATTTATGAAGTATCATCTCCTGCCTGCCAGAATGGCTGTCATCAACAAATCATCAAACAGTGCTGGGGAGAATGTGGAGAAAAGGGTACTCCAGTACACTGCTGGTAGGAATGCAGACTGGTACAGCCACTATGGAACACAATATGGTGTTTTGTTAAAAAAATTAAAAATTGAACTGGCATTTGACCCAGTGATCCCACTTTTAGGAATATATCCTAAGAAACCTGAAACACCAATCAGAAAAAAATATATGTACCCCTATGTTCAATAGCAGCACTATTTACAATTCCTAAGATCTGGAAACAGACCAAGTGTCCATCTATCGATGAGTGGATAAGAAAGCTATGTTACATATATACAATGGAACACCATACAGCTATAAAAAAAAAAAAAGAGAGATCCTTATTCTTTGAGAGGACCTGGAGGGACCTGGAGAGTATGATAGTGAGCAAAATAAGCCAGTCAGAGAAAGACAAGTACCACATGATCTCACGTATTTATTGAACATGACGAACAAAATAAGCTGTAGAACAAAATAGACCCAGAGACATAAAAAAGAGTACAGTTCAGACTGACAAATCTCAGAAGGGGGCGGGGGGGTAAAGGAGATAAACTGAAGAATTTATACACATGTATTTGTAGCCAATGGACATAGACAACAATGCTGGGGGTGGGGTGGGCAGTAGGGTGCCTAGGGGGAAAAAAGGAGAAACATCTGTAACAAAAATAAATTAATAAAAATTGGAAAAAAAATCAGTGTCGAGGAGCTTACCCCTATGTTCTCCTCTCGGAGTTTATAGTTTCAGGACTCTGTTCAAGTCTTAATTCATTCTGAGTTGAGTTTTGTTTATGGTGTAAGACAGGGGTTTAATTTCATTCTTTTGCATGTGGCTGTCCTGTTTTCCAATACCATTTGTTGAAGAAACCATCCAGAACAGTTAGACCATTCTTTTCTGATTTTTTTCCCGAAGACAAAAAAAGAAGCGAATTTGTTTTGGTAAGCTCTATCAATTCTTTAAATGTTGGAACAATTTCATATTCTGTTTAAATCCCCTCTGTCTGCCTAGCAAAGCACATCGGCATGTTCTGTTCAGATGATACACTGCCACTTGCAGTGTGCACACTGTTCTTAACCCCTTTTCCGGGGTTAAGTGATATAATAGATGGTCTGCATCTAAATGCTTGTTCAAGATACCATTATGAGTAGATAATTTATAGTAACATATATTTAATAAAATTCAATTGTAAAAGTTTTAGTTTAGCAAGGATGACTAAAATTAAAAGGTAATCAATTTGCCTGGGAGTTAATCCATCGTGGCGCAAAGCAATATTTGGGGGGGTGGGGGGGACACAATTCAACTCTTTGGAAAAACTGTAGTAAAAATATAATATATTCTTAGAAGCATTACTGGCATGTAAAATGGAGACTAAGAAGAAATAAGATAGGAATACATCTAAAGTCATAGCACATAGAAAGATAGAGAAAAGATAGATCTAATGATAGAATGTCAGACTAGCAAAGAGCATATGAATATATAACCTCCTGAACACAATAAAACACTAATTCTCTCTTGTTTTTACTGATGTCATCTAAAAATATAGCAGTTTTCTTTAAAGTAGGTAATAATTTCCATGAGTTTGTGCAAATACAGCAAACCTTGGCAGTTACAATATATCACACAGGTAGAATTTACCACCTGGTAAAGTGAGGGACATTCTCAGGGCCACGTTTCAGGGAATGATTGAGCCTGGGGAACACAGGAGCCCCTGGGATGAGGCTGAGATTGACTTTTACTGTGTTTTAGATTGAACAAAGCTTGTGCATGAGGAAGACACTTTCTAAAGGATGAGGCAAAACATTGGAAAACAGTAATGCTGCAAGGCTGATGAATCCTATTTCTAATTAAAAGTAAGGGAGCCGATACTTTTCCCATCTCAGCAGTGCAGAGAATACACTTAAGAATATAAACGTGTTGAGTTCCTTTACTCAAAACATTAATGGGTGAATGTCAGTGTTCTGCTTTGTTGTGCTCTGGATGATTACCTACAGAAATGAAATGCACTATTTAAGTGACTGTATTTGTTTCCTTGAGCTCCCTTAACAAAGTACATATACTGTGCGACTTAAAACAACAGAAATTTATCATCCCACAGTTCTGGAGGCTTGAAGTCTGAAACTAAAGCGTCAACTGAGCCACGCTGCCCCTGCAGGCACTGGGGAAGATCCCTTCCTTGCCTTTTCCTAGCTTCTGGTGGCTTCCAGCAATCCTTAACTTGTAACTTCATCTCTCCAGTTTCTATCTGCATCTTCATGCAGCCTTTCTCCTGTGAGTTTGTCTCTGTGTCTTCAAATCTCTCCTTCTTATAAGGATTCCTGTCATTGGATTTAGGACAAACCCTAATTTAACATGATCTCATTTTTACTTTATTATATTTCCAAAGACCCTATTTCCAAGTCAGGCTCCATTCTTAGGTCCTCAGGGTTAGGATTTCAACAAATCTTTTGGGGGGACACAATTCAACTCACACCAATGACCGCAGCTTGCATAACTATGTAGAAGGCACATGAAAGTGAAATGTAAATCTTGCCTTCGGGGATGTTACATAATATGAAAGATGTAATGCAGATACGGATACAATTTAAGTACAATCATATGCATAAATATGGAGAATTACCATTTCACAGCTTCAAGAGATCTTCAAAATCATCAATTCAAGGCTATCATTTTCCATATGAAGGAAAGTGCAGTAGTCATCTGTGTTTGTTTTGTTACTATATAGGATATTTTAACTAATAAATAATCTAAGTGTTCTATCTTTTTCTTTGCTATGTCCAGCAAGGTATTTCCCAGTCCAGAATTATACTATGAATCAATATTATTTTATGATTTTATTTTTTTTACACTTAAACTTTTGTGTAAACCAAAGTTTTTCACCATTTTTTTCTCATACACACATAAACTAATTACTAAAACTCCGTAATACACCAAAAAATATATTTTTTCCAATCTGACAAAACTAGGTATAATTTTGATTCATTCACAATGGATGGCTATTGTTATGTTGGCTGTTGTCATTTTTTTATTTGACTATCTAAAGTAAAAGAGGTCAGTGCTCCTGACAAATAGTCAAGTATTGTATGTTTTTTTAAAAAATATTTTTCTTTATTGATTTTATAGAGAGAGGAAGTGAGAGGGAGGGAGAGATAGAAACATCAATGAGAGAGAACATCGATTGGTCGCCTCCTGCATGCCCCTCTATGGGGATCCGGCCCACAACCTGGGCATGTGTCCTGACTGGAAATGGAAACAGTGACCTCTTGGTGCATGGGTCAACGCTCAGTCACTGAGCCACACCAGCTGGACAAATGTTTTGAAAATTCGTGTGGTACACCAGTTGAAAATTGCTGGTGTAAAGCATAATAGAAAATACAATTAATGCTTTTCTCCAAATTCACACTCTTCAATTAACTTGTTACTATGCTGACTATAAATATCACAATATTCTTCAATCTGTTTCTTTAATCTCCTTTTTTAAATGAATTTGTCCCTTCCTGAGTTAAAATCTGTTTTAAATTTCTGTGGTTTTACAATATGTTGCAATTTATGATTTAAAAAAACATCTTTTCAATCTTCTTTTTTAAATATATCTTGGCTCATCTCAAGTTGTTCTTCAAGTAGAATATTAGCATCATTAAAAATGTCCAAATAGATTTTATTTGGAATTATGGTTGGGATTGCATTATATTCATAGGGTCCAGCTAAGGGGTATGTGAGTGCAAGCAGGATAAGGAGGATGTTTATATTGGGGGAAATCTGCAGTGGGGTGTCAGAGCCCAAGTAGGATGAAGAGGGAAATCTGGAGAGTTGTTGCTTGGTATTGTGTGCCCAAGCCTGAGTAGGTCCTGGTGGGCATCCACAAGTGTGGGGGCGGGGGTGGAGCTCACTTAGGGGTGGATCAGAAGCACATGGTTCACCTCTATGATATTGTTGCAAAGGATGTATAACTTGAATTCAATCATGAGGAAACATCAGACAAGTCCAAATTCAGGAACATTCTACAAAATAGCTGGGCAATATTTCTTCTGAAGTATCAAGATCATGAAAGTCAAAGGAAGAATAAGGAAGAATCATAACTAAATGTCACAAGGGTCTGAACTAGATATTTTTGCAATGCAAAATTATTGAAAGGATTGATGAAACTTGATTATGGGGTTTAATAATTAGATGGCAGTAATATGTCAATAATAACTTCCTGATTTTAATGGTTATACTGCCATTATATGAAAGAAACATCCTTGTTTGCAGAAAAACACATACTTAAGTTTTAGATGATGGGGAAACAGAAATGTACTCTCAACTAATTCAGAAAAAAAAACAAAACAAAAAAAAACCAGGTCATTGTATTGTATTTCCTACACTGTTCTATTACTATGTGATTGCTTAAAAACAATTTTCAAACAAGAAGCCATTATGTACTGAAAATAAATTTATAGACTAGAGAATTGAATGTTTTCAAGATTGACTCTTCCCATTCAGGAACATCTAATGTTTCTCTATTCAAGTTTTTTTGTTTGTTTGTTTTGTTTTGTTTTTATGTTATCCAGGAAATCGTTGTTTCTTCTATACAGGACTTGAATATTTCATTCATAGGCATTTTAACATATTTTTGCTATTGTGAATGAGACCTTTTTTCCATTTTCTTGTTCTACTGGCACATAAGAAATCTATTGAGATTTTGAGATTTGTGGTTACTTTGTAATTTTGGCACTCAGAATACCTATGACCCTTTATTAGTTCTATTCTGTTTTGAGTTGTTTCACTTGTATTTTTTTAGTACTCATCACATATCTGCAAAGAACTTCAGTTTTGCCTGATTTTATGAATTTATACCTTATCTCTTTTCATATATCATTGCTAGTAATTCCAGAATGAAGTAGCAGATCTAGTTTTAAGAGCTGATATCTTTGTTTTACTCTTGGCTTCAGTGGGATTGCGATTAACATTTTACTGTGAACTATAATATTTACTACTTGTTTGTAATAGATACTCTATCACAGTAAGAGAATATCCTTTTATTCCTTAGTTGGCTAAGAATTTCCCCCCTGATTGGCTATTGAATTTTATCAAATATCTTATTGCAATATTCATATGATTTCTCTCACTTAACCTATTTGAGTATAATTACATAAGCAGGTTTACTAAAGTTGATCCATTTACAAATTTTTTAAAGTAATTCAACTTTGGAATCAATATAATTCTGGATTTAATGTATTAATATCTATGTAAGATTTTTTACAACCATATTTATCAACAATATTTATCTTTATTTATTTATGTCTATGTTGTTCTTGTTCATTTTTTACTTTAGGGCAACATAAACCTCATAAACTGAGGAATATTCCCAATTTTTAATCTTCTCTAATTATGCAGATAACATAGGACTTAAACCTTTACTGACTAGAGAGACCTTTTTCATAAACCATGTGGTTCTATTGCTTTTTCTTTCTTTTCCTCATTATTTTTTAACCCCTTAAATTTATTTCTAGGAAATTTGTTATGCTCTTGACTCAGTTTCAGTAGTCTACATTTTTCTATAAAATTATCTCTTTACTATGTATTCCTTTCTCTAGGGATTTGAAAGTTACATGTACAATATTTTTCTATTACTGGTTATCTTTACATTAAAAATATACTTGAACTTAAATTTCTCTGTCATTCTCAAAAAATAAATAAATAAAATAATGTCTATGTACTCTCTCCACTCTATTTGCTTCTCCTTCCCAAAGAAGATGAAAAGCCAGCATGTTTTATAACCCTCCTTCTCTATTCTCTCTAGATTTTGCTTACGATGCTCTAGGTTATTCTAGATTATTTTAAAATATTATATATTTTTATATTAAAATGTTTGTAATTGCTTTACTTGTCCAATCCATGGTTAATTTTTATTATTCAAAATTTTAATTTTAAAAAATAATCAAGTAATACAGGGATATATTCTAATAGTAAAAATTCAAGAATTACACATAAAAATAATTATTTATCACCACTGACAATGCCAGTATCTTCCAAAGAAGTTACTGCTGTTATGGATTTGGTATATAGCCTTTCAAGTATACAGTAATGCATAGACATACACCCCAACCATGGTATATGCCATATTTGTAATAAATAGTTTAATATGGCAAAAATTATTATGTAACTTCTTTTTTATAAACTGACAGACATATCTTGGATCATGTCAGCATGTATCAATTCACGTCATTCTTTTTTACTGCTGCACCCCATAGTATAAATGTTCTATATTTATTCATCCATTCTCCTCTAATTAGACATGTAAGCTATTGTTTTGGGGCTATTGCAAACAGTGCTGGAGTGAAATGAGCATCCTTTTGCATGCCTCTCTTTCAACATGTACAGGTATATCTCTAGGGTTATATACCAATTGGGCTTTAATTCAGGAAATAGAATATACACTGTTTTTCTATCATAAAAGAATTTAATGTAAAAATAAGTTGTTGATAACATATTGTAAGAGCTGGAGGTGTGAAAGTCAGGGCACTCCTTTGGAGGAAATTTGACTTCAATTTTTATGTGGTCCCAGGATTAGGTGATTGCTGCCATCACCACCATCCAAACCCAGGGGGTTGGGGACGAGACAGTGGACTATGAAGATTGGTAACTACAAACTCACACTTTAGAGCTTGCTTATCTGTCCACATTGTTGCAGAGAGATAGTATATTCCTCTGCCTTCAAAAGAGTTCAGACAAATATGTCTAATTGGCAGAACCAACTTGACACCCAGAATCTTAGCAGCAATAGAGTCTGAGGAATATAGTTTTTAGCTTTCTAATCTCTCCTAATGGGGAGGAGGGGGAGGATGAACTAGGAGTTAAGAGAGTAAAACCAATCTATCACAGTATAAATGCTTGCCTATTCAATATCCATGAACAAGTTTTTATGCATATGGAGTCTTCCAAACAGCCACAATAACAACACTTACTTCCACCTGATATTATGCAACTATCCCTCATACATATAAAATATACCCCTTCTCAAAGAAAAGATTTGAATTTCATTAAATCCTGTATCTATCCCTGAAGATGTTCATTCCCTTTCTAGTTCAGTCACAAATCCATCTTGGTATCCAATAACTTCAAATATATGATGACAAAGATGATCTGATTTTGGGTGGTGAGCACACAATGCAATGTACAGATCATGTAGCATAGAAATGTGCACTTGAAACCTATACAATCCTATCAAAGATGTCACCCCAATAAATTAATTTTAAAAAATTAGCTAATACATACAAATATATACATAACAAAGCAGTAAAAATATATATAACTATGATAGTCCTTAGTGCTATAAAGGATTGATATTATAACTTCCTTTGTCCACTATCAATTTCTTAGATCAATTTGACCTCGGGCAGCAATTCAGTGGTCAGAATTCTATATCTAGTGGGGTAACCGAAGACTTTTCTCCGTAAGTGCCTGAGCTCTTTCTGGTTTTGCCTGGATTGGATGGCTGTGGTCTTCCATTAATCCTTACTATTGGATATAGAAGTAGTGGGAGACACCCAAAGGATTCTCTGAGTTATAAATACTCCTCCTTGCCCTTGTTATGTACCAGTAACTCTATTTCTGCATGATAATCAAGGTCAACCACTCAATCTAGAGTGGTAAATCCTTTCTTTGTCTATTAGTTCAGTAGCATAAGAATTCCAACATGGCCCTGGCCGGTTTGGCTCAGTGGTTAGAGCGTCCGCCTGCGGTCTGGAGAGACCCGGGTTCGGTTCCCGCTAAGGGCATGTACCTCGGTTGCAGTTTGTCCCCAGCCCTGATTGGTCGTGCGGGTGGCAGCCACTCGATGTGTCCCTTTCGCATCGATGTTTCCCTCTCTCTCTCTTCCTCTCTCTCCCTCCCACTCTGTCTGTACAAAAAATGGAAAAATGTCCTCGGATGAGGATTAAAAAAAAAAGAATTCCAACATGGTCAGGTGGAATTCTTATCTTTTAGTTCAGTGAAATCACTGTTATATCACAGGTGGAAGTTAGCCCTCCAGTGGGAAATAAGAAATTTAAGCCATGGTAATGAGAAGCAAACATTTTGCAAGTTGAGTAGTTAGATAATACTAGTGAGAGGAACCACTCATGCCTCACACCCTTGACTTCCAGACCATCTTATTTTATTGACAGAAGGATCAGCACCAGATTATAGGACTGTTCCCAAAGTCACAGGGAGTTATCTTTCAGCTGATACATAAATGAGTTCTCAGTGGACCATCCCATTGTTGTATAAGGTTGGAATACAAAGTAAGATCCATAAATCATATAAAAATGAGTCTATTGTGTAATTTAACATATATATATATATATATATATATATATATATATATATATATATATATATATATAAAGAATCAGTTCCTTGGTCAGAAGGAATATTGTGTGAAGTACTATGATAATGAAAAGGACATTCAGTAAGTCCATGGATAATGATTGTAGAAGAAGCACTTAGACAGAGACAAATCAACATCTAGAATTAGATAATTTTCTGAGTCATATGTAAGAGATTAGGCCCAAGCAAATTTCATGACTCCACTTGGAGAATGCCCACTCACAGACCTGACAGCCAGCTGGTGTACAGAGATATGGCCATACCAGATGTGAAAACATTTAAATACCTTTGCAGTAGTTAGTAGACAGTACTTTCCTGTGGTCCTTAACTCTTTGCCTTTTCTGAGCTCCTTGTCTGTCCCAGCTTCTCCTTTCAGATCCCAGCAGCAAGGTGAGGGAAGGTGCTTTTACATTTGTTATTATTGTCTTGGAGATAAAAACAAATGCAGGCAAGGAACTTCCCTTTGGTTCATGTACTACCCCCTGGCCCTCTTAGAGACCTTCTCCATAGCAAGTAACAACCTCTCTAGTTTTTCCCACTCTATGTCATCCATAGGACATAGGTGTTATATTATGTATGTGTCATTATATAATACATATGTCATATGTGTTACTATGTGAATACATAGTAATTTAAATGTCTTAAATTAAACTTTGATTTGAAACTTTTCCCCTGTGAGTTCCTGAGACTGGAGTTCAGGACTCAGCCTTTTCTGGGTTTGTCCTATCTCATGTTAACAAAGTTGTGGGGTGGGGGGTGAGGACCCTTTACTGACTTGACTGTCAGACTCCAGGGCGACAGACGACAGTGGTAAGATGGCAGGTGGGTTGTCATCCATGTCTTTCTATGTCCCTCTTTGCTTTTTTCTGGCAACATCTCTCTGAGAGCTCCCAACCCTCATGCAGATGCTGGCATCGTGCCCTGGCTTATGTCGGGGCCATGGAATTTGTCCTCCATAGGTGCCTCCCTCACTGAAGATGTAGGCGAGGGAAGGAATGAGACGTACAGGCTCAGGTTGCCATGTCTGTCTCAAAAAGTGTCTAATAAAGTTTATTTTAAAACCTTTAATATTAATTCTGATTATTAAAATAATACATTATCTTAAAAATATCATATAAAATATATGAGAAATAAAATTCTTCTTTATTCTCACTCCCTTCTTCCAGTGATAATCATCAGTTATGAACTATCAGATATCAGTTGTGTATTTTATACACACACACAAATATACATGTATATATACACTATACTATAATAATTTATTAGCATTTTAATAAAAAGAGTATTAATATACAGTTCTACACTTAAAAATATTTAATAATATATTCATTTGTCCTTGGCCAATTATCCTACTCATCTCATTCTTTTAAATGAATAATTATATCATGGTATAGTAACCTGCATCATAATTTATTCAATCAATGCAATATGAATGGATATTTAGTAGTTTATAATTTTTGCTTTTTTATATCTATGCGCATAAGTGATAATTTTGAAATGGAGAAATTTTCATTATTTCTTCCTTGGATCTTGGACCCTTCAAAAAAACTAGCAGAATATAAGAGGCTGCATAAACTTACAGACTCACCAATCAGTTTGGAAAGCTAGACTTGCTTTTGGGTGTTAACTCAGAATCATTTCAAAGCAAAAGAGGCTTCTTTGTTTATTTTTGTTTGAAGAGGCAGGAGCTGAAGTGTGTGCTGTCGATAAGTGCAGTTTGTATAATTGCTCCTTAAATAAATGTGTGGCATAAAGTGCTTTTTAAAGAATGTATATATCTACAAGACACATTAAAAATAGCCTATATGTTTGTCTTTAAAAACATAAGCTTTGAGGAAAGGAAAAATGGCGGCGGAGTGAACGGAGCTACACAGACCGTCTCCCAGAACCAAACTGGAATTACAACTATAACACAGACAAATCGACGGGAAAAACCAACAGAAAAGCAGCTTGAAAGGACCATACAACGAGGGACACTGACTCCATCCCGGTAGGCTTGCGAAGGCACAAGGCGGGGGCTGGGAGCCCACGGTGGGCAGCTCGGCAGCGGCCTTAGCTGGGAGCAGCGCCCTCAGGTTACACTCCCAGGCAGCTCCAGAGCACAGAGCCGGGAGAGAGGCTGAAACAGCCACTCACCTTGGGCTCCAGCAGAGGGAGGGCGGACTGGACTGGAGCTGTGTCGGGACACTCGGGATCTGGAGGGCGCTCAGAGCTTTGGCTGAGTGCAGTCACTCAGGACGGTGGCCACATTGCTCCTTCCCAGGGCTCTGAGAGAGGCAGCAGCCCCTCCCTCGGAGATCCAACCCCACCCTGTGGGCCATTGAAGTGCTAATTGAGGCTCACTAATGACCAGCATCTGCCCCACCCTCGGGAAATCCCCTTGTGCTAAGCACCTCAGGGACCTTTTCAATCAACTGACAACCCAAAACTCATCAAGTAACCTAGACTGCTAGCCTCCAGGCAAAAAGCTAGAGGATAACAGTACCTTTCCTGGGCTGGCAACTTTAACCAGGAAAGTAAGACTTGACAGTGGTGTTCAACTTGGGTCCTCCCTCGCTCATCTAAACACAGAAGAGGGAGCCACAAACAGCAGAACACCAACACCCACAGGGAAAACTTGACAGGCTCCAAAGCCCACTGTGATAGCCAAAATGGTGAAACACAGAAACAGAAGCCAAATGAAAGAGCAAGAGACCTCCACCGAAGATGAAATCAATGTGGAGCAATTAGGCATGTTAACAGAGCTAGAATTCAGAGCCATGATCTTGAGGAAGCTGAACAGCATGAGTAAGGACATAGAGACACTGAAAATAAGCCAATTGGAAATTAAAAACCAACAAGAAGAGATAAAAAATGACATATCAGAAATGAAAAACACATTGGAAGGTTTAAAAAGCAGAGTAGAGGAAGCTGAGGACCAGATCAGTGAATTAGAGGACAGGGTAGAAAAAATCAATCAGAAAAACAAAAGGAAAAAAATATTAAAAAACAGGAAGACAGCTTAAGAGAACTATGGGACAACTGGAAACATAATAATATTCGCATCATAGGAGTCCGCGAAGAAGAAGAAAATGAGCAAGGGATAGAGAATATATTCAAAAAAATAGTGAGAGAAAACTTCCCTAATTTGGTGAAGGAAGAAGGCATTCAAGTTCAAGAAGCACAGAGAGTCCCAAGTAAGAAGAACCCAAACAGGCCCACACCAAGACACACAGTAATTAAAATGCCACAAATTAAAGACAAAGAGAGAATCCGAAAAGCAGCAAGAGATAAGCAACAGGTTACCTACAAAGGGAACCCCATAAGGCTCTCAGCTGACTTCTCACAAGAAACACTACAGGCCAGAAGAGAATGGCATGAAGTAATCAAAGTCATGAAAAACAAGAATCTGAATCCAAGACTACTCTACCCAGCAAGGCTATCATTCAAAATAGAAGATCAAATAAAGAGCTTCCCAGACAAAAAAAGTCTAAGGGAATACATTAGCACCAAACCAGCACTGCAAGAAATGTTAAAAGGACTGCTGTAATTAGCAGTAGAAATGGGAAGAAAAATAGAACCACACTAAACAAAAATGGCAATAAATAAGTACATATCAATAATCACCTTAAATGTAAATGGATTGAATGCTCCCATAAAGAGACACAGAGTAGCTGATTGGATAAGAAAGCATGACTCATCTATATGTTGTTTACAAGAGACCCAGCTCTCAACAAAAGACTCACATAGGTTGAAAGTGAAGGGATGGAAAAAAATTTTCCAAGCAAATGGAAAGCAAGAAAAGCTGGGGTAGCAATTCTCATATCTGATAAAATAGATTTCAAAATGAAGACCATAACTAGAGACAAAGACGGCCACTACATAATATTGAAAGGATCTATCCAACAGGAAGATATAACCTTGATAAACATATATGCACCCAATATAGGAGCACCAAAACATATTAAAAATCTTCTGGAGGACTTCCAAGGAGAAATTGACAACAACACAATCAGAGCAGGGGACTTCAACACCCCATTGACAGCACTGGATAGATCCTCTAGGCAAAAAATTAGCAAGGAAACAGAGGCTCTAAATGAAGCACTAGACCAAATGGATTTAATAGATATCTACAGAGAATTACACTCCAAAACTACAGAATACACATTCTTCTCAAGTGCACATGGGACATTCTCAAAGATAGACCACATGATAGGACACAAACTAAATCTCTACAAGTTCAAGAAGATTGAAATCATATCAAGCATCTTCTCAGATCACAATGGCATGAAACTAGAAATCAATTGCAACAAGAACATGCAAAGACATTCAACACATGGAGGCTAAATAGTATGTTATTAAACAATGAATGGGTCACCGAGGAGATCAAGGAAGAAATTAAAAACTTCCTGGAAACCAATGAAAATGAACACACAACAACACAGAATCTATGGGATGCAGCGAAAGCAGTTCTGAGCGGGAAGTTCATAGCACTACAGGCCTACCTCAAAAAACAAGAAAAATTTCTAATTGAATGTCTATCCTCAAAACTTAAAGAATTAGAAAGCAAACAAAAAGAAAACCCCAGAGCAAGTAGAAGGAAGGAAATTGTAAAGATCAGAGCAGAAGTAAATGACATAGAGATCAAAAAACAATTCAAAGGATCAATAAAACAAAGAGCTGGTTTTTTGAAAAGATAAACAAGATTAATGGACCTTAGCTAGACTCACCAAGAAACAAAGAGAACCCAAATACACAAAATCAGAAATGAAAGAGGAGAAATAACAACCAACACCACGGAAATACAAAAGATCATTAACAACTACTATGAACAACTATATGGCAACAAATTCGACAATCTAAGCGAAATGGACAAATTTCTAGAAACACACAGTCTCCCAAAACTATTCCCGGAAGAGATAGAAAACTTGAACAGACCAATAACAACTAAGGAAATTGAAGAGGTAATCAAGACTCTCCCAGCAAACAAAAGCCCAGGCCCAGATGGCTTCACGGGGGAGTTTTACCGAAATACATCAAAAAAATTATTCACCATGACCAAGTGGGATTCATTCCAGGGATGCAAGGCTGGTACAATATTCGCAAATCAATAAACGTGATACACCACATAAACAAAATGAAGAATAAAAACCACATGATCATATCAATAGATGCTGAAAAAGCATTCAACAAAATCCAGCATCCATTTCTGATTAAAACGCTCAGCAATGTAGGAATAGAGGGATCATATCTCGACATCATAAAGGCCATATATGAAAGACCTACAGCCAACATCATACTCAATGGACAGAAACTAAAAACATTTCCATTAAGAACAGGAACAAGACAGGGATGTCCACTTTCACCACTCTTATTTAACATTGTACTGGAAGTCTTAGCCACAGCCATCAGACATGAAGAAAAAATAAAAGGGATCCAAATTGGAAAGGAGGAAGTGAAACTGTCATTATTTGCAGATGACATGATATTATACATAGAAAACCCTAAAGACTCCATCAAAAATTTACTAAACTTAATAAATGAATTTGGCAAAGTAGCAGGATACAAAATTAACGTCAAGAAATCGACGGCATTCTTGTACACCAATGATGAACTCACAGAAAGAGAAACTGAAAAAACAATCCCCTTTACCATCGCGCCAAAAAAAATTAAGATACCTAGGAATAAACTTAACCAAAGAAGTAAAGGACCTATTTGCAGAAAACTACAGGTCATTGAAAAAAGAAATAGAGGAAGATATAAAAAAGTGGAAGCACATACCCTGTTCATGGATTGGAAGAATTAACATCATTAAAATGTCCATACTACCCAAAGCAATCTATAGATTCAATGCAATCCCCATCAAAATACCAATGACATATTTCATAGAACTAGAACAAATACTTCAAAAGTTCATATGGAACCAAAAAAGACCCCGAATAGCCACAGCAATCTTGAAAAAGAAGAACAAAGTAGGTGGGATCACAATACCAGATATCAGGTTATACTACAAAGCGA
Organism: Molossus molossus; assembly: GCF_014108415.1. Lineage (NCBI taxonomy): Eukaryota > Metazoa > Chordata > Mammalia > Chiroptera > Molossidae > Molossus > Molossus molossus. Next base: position 104,773,535 of record NW_023425344.1, on the reverse strand, counting down.
CTGTAACCAAAACAGCCTGGTACTGGCACAAGAACAGGCATATAGACCAGTGGAACAGAACTGAAAACCCAGAAATGGACCCAAGGCAATACGCTCAATTAATATTTGACAAAGTTGGCAAGAGCATACAGTGGAGTAAAGACAGCCTCTTTAATAAATGGTGTTGGGAAAATTGGACAGCTACATGCAAAAAAAATGAAACTAGACCATCAACTTACACCATACACAAAAATAAACTCAAAATGGATAGAAGACTTAAATGTGACCCGTGAATCCATAAAAATTCTAGAAGAAAATGTAGGCAACAAAATTTTGGACATCATACGGAGCAGAATTTTCACTGATACATCACCTAAGGCAACAGAAATAAAGGAGAAAATGAACACATGGGACTACATCAAACTAAAAAGCTTCTGCACAGCAAAAGACACAATCATCAAAATGGAAAGGCAACCCACTCTATGGGAGAGCATAATTGCCAATGATGTTTCAGATGAGGGGTTAATCTCCAATATATAGAGAGTGCTCATACAACTCCACAAAAGGAAGACAAAGAACCCAATTAAAAAATGGGCAGAGGACCTTAATAGACACCTCTCCAAACAGGACATACAAATGGCCAAAAGACATATGAAGAAATGCTCAACATCACTAATCATCAGAGAGATGCAAATTAAAACAACAATGAGGTATCACCTCACACCTGTCAGAATGGCCACCATCAACAAATCATCAAACAACAAGTGTTGGCGAGGGTGTGGAGAAAAGGGGACTCTAATACACTGCTGGTGGGAATGCAGACTGGTGCAGCCGCTATGGAAAACAATATGGTGCTACCTCAAAAAATTAAAAATTGAACTTCCATTTGACCCAGTGATCCCACTGCTGGGAATATACCCTAAGAAGCCTGTAACATCAATCAGGAAGAATATATGTACCCCCATGTTCATAGCAGCACTATTTACAATAGCTAAGATCTGGAAACAGCCCAAGTGTCCACCAGTAGACGAATGGATAAAAAAGCAGTGGTACATATACCCAATGGAGTACTATGCAGCGGTAAGAAAGAAAGATCTCTTATCCTTTGAGACGACATGGAGGGACCTGGAAAGTATTATCTTAAGTGAAAGAAGCCCAGCAGAAAAAGACAAATTCCACATGATCTCACTTATATACGGAATATAATGAACCTAACAGTCTTAGGAATACAGTAGACCCAGAAACATGGAAGTAGGGCACAGACAGACATCCCTCAGAAGAGGGGGTGGGGGGTGGGGGGGTTGGAAGAGATAAACCACAGAACTTATATGCATGTATGCATGACCAATGGACATGGACAACTAAGCCGGGGACGGGGCGGAGGTGGAATGGGGCGGGGGGTGCCAATGGGGTAAAAAGGTAAAATATCTGTAACAAAAAATAAATAAAAAATTCATAAAAAAATAAAATAAAATAAAAAGCCTTTTCCCCCAAAAAAGATAAAAATAAAAAAAAATTAAATAAATAAAAATAAAAACATAAGCTTTGGAAAAAATAGTAACTGTATACACACATACTAACCCCAGAAGTTGCAATTGCTTTTGTTAGATAGGTTTCTATACTCTATTTGTAATAATTTCCAAATTTTTAGTCACTGAACTCTTCTATCATTAATTTTCATTTTTTAAATTTTGCTTTGAGGTGGACTGGTTCCAAGTTGACTAAATCACATTTAAAATAATTAAAAGTTTCATATTTGGAGAACAAAAATATAATCTTTCTACCACCTTGGAGTGTGTTCTTTTCTCCATTCATTTATCACCATCATACTTAAAAATAATAAATCAAAGCAACATTTCACATCTAACCTTCTGTCCTCAAACATTCAAGATGAAACGTGTGGATATATACAGTTCCTGCATGTGGAGCCTACAGTCTCTGCAAAGACATTGACACACATAGAGGTGTTTGAAATTACACTTATAAGTAATGTTTGTATATTTGTAATATTTAAAAAGAGAATTTCATGCTAGAAATGTGCCTCTGTACAAACGATAAACTGAAGTGACAAAGAGAAGTGCTATGTGCTGCTAAGAGCCCATGTTTCTTATTTGAAGACAGAAGGTGATGCCCACTGGTCTTAGTGAGGTCACACCAGCCCGAGTTCTCTGCTCTTGCAACCTATTCCTCCTATTCCTCTCACACCCCCACTTTCCAACTTCACAGACTGCTCTTACAGATGCACTGGGCTCATATTTATTTTGCTAATTTTGGGTGATAAACACCCCTGAATATCTATGCAGCAAGAATTGAGTGCTGAAAGAAGTGAGGCAGTCTTGTAGGGGAGAGACACTTGGAGCTGAATTTACAATGCTCCTTACACACAATTGAGAAAATATTTATTGCATTAAAGAATGCCCTTCCCCTACCCACAGCCCAGCAATTTCATTGCTTTTACAGTGGAAGAGGAACTTAGAGAGTATCTGCTCTGATTCTATGACTTCACACAGGAGAAGGAGGCCCAGGAGCTGAAGCGAGTCGCCCAGTCTCACACGCCAGGTAACGGCAGAGCCAGCCTTTCGCCTCTCATGCAGGGCCTGATGTTTAAGAAGCATACATACTCAGACTGACAACTAATTACCAAAATCATGATACTTAGCTTTGGAGTGTGTTTTATATTAATATTTAAATGTGCCTATTTCTGCTCTTTTAGGAATTCACTTTAAATGAAATAATCAAGTCAGACAGCAAAGGCCTAAGTTAGGGGGCTATGTAGAGTTTTGAAAAATCGCTTTGGGGGGGCATTTATATGCAGACTTTTATTTATTTACTTTTTTCTGCACTAAGTGTCTCTACTACAGAAAAAAAAGGTCTTCTAAGTGTAAATTTAAAAAAAAAAAGGAAATGTAAAGAAATCACTTTTATACTCTTTCTCATTTCAACTTCTCTTGAGCTTTTCTTAAAATTATATTGAGGGTGAATGTCCAAGTGTTCTCTCTGCTGCATGACAATTTAACTGTTAGGATGCACTGAAAACAAAGGCTCAACCAAGATAGTTAGGCGGTTTATTGTTGGTTCTCCTTTTTAAAAAATTGAGAAAGGCTCTGGCCGGTATTGCTCAGCGGTTAGAGCATTGGCCTGTGGACCAAAGAGTCCTGGGTTTGAATCGGGCCAAGGACACATACCTTGGTTGCAGTTCATTCCTGACCCGGTTGGGGTAGCAACCGATCCATGTGTCTGTCTCACATCAATGTTTCTCTCTCTCTCTCCCTCCCTCCCACTCTATCTGAAGATAAATAGAAAAATATTCTCGGGTGATGAAAAACATAATAATAATAATAATAATAATAATAAATAATAACAATAATAAAATCGAGAAAGGTTTTCTAAGGAGAAGCTGTAATAGACTTGAAGGCAAGATGACTGCTCTATATACAGTGACAGTTCAGTTTCTAATCACATGGAGATTTGGAAAGACTATCATGGTGGAATCAAAAAGTGCTCCTTGAAACTGTAACAGTCTATCTCCCCAACAATACATCTTCCTAGCCTCTACTTTTATTCAGAGAGAAGAAACACACCAACTCTGTAAGGTCCACATAAACAGTGTCAGTTCACAATAACACCAAGAGTTGTTTCTGGAAGTGGATGTCCACATACTACTATGTGTAGGATGCAGACCCTATTGCCATTTAGATGCTGCTACATAGAACTGGTTGTTACATCTTTGTGCAAAGGTCCAGAGACATAAAAAATCATGGTCCTGGAGAAGTTCATGATTTTCAGTAAAGGTGACTGGTGCTAAGAGAATTTTCTTTGATGATGGAAATCCTTTATGTCTGTGCTGTCCAACATAGTAGCCACTTGTCACATGTGGTTGCTGGGCAGTAGAAAAATGGCTAGTGCCACTGAGGAACTACATTGTAATTTTCTTTAATTTTAATTATTTTACATTTAAACAGCCGTAGGTGGCTAGTGGACACCATGTTGGTCAGTGCCATTGTGGAGCACAGAATAGCAGATGAGAGAGAAAAAAGGTGAAGTTGGAATATGTCGTGGTAGGAAGGATGGATTTGCTCTGCAGCCAGCAGAGAACAAAAGAGAGCTGGTGGCTCAGGGCCCTAAAGTTGGCATAAAAGAATAAGATCAAGGGTACAGATACAGAAGTTATAGCTCACCTCCTGGGGTCAGAGAAAATGAGGCAAGAATGAGTGTGAGAGAAGCTACAATTTATAAAGGGAAGCAGAAAGGAAGAAAAAATTAAGAAAAGTCATATCAGACAGATTCTTTTTTTATTTCTGAGTGGCAAAACACCGGTCTGTATGCTGAAACTGAGGGAACAAAAGATGATTATAGTGCTCGAGAGATGTAAAGAGGAGAGGAGAGTTGGTCTGGAATGATGGGATGGGAACTGACCAGTGATGAGTTAAAGGATTTTCTGGTGGTGAGATGAAGAGCACAGCTGAGCTTGAAGACTGGCTTTGAAATGGCTTGAAGCTGCAGCTCTAGGAGGGTTTATTCATCTTGGTATGGGGATGAAGAAAGTGTATTGTAGTAGAAACCCAGGATTGTAGCCCCAAGCAGTTGCTATACAAGGAAATTGAATAAGCTGGTGAGGTTGTACTTCAGATAATTAGTAACTTGAGGTCAAGACCTAGAAGAGTAAGTTAGGTCAGGGAGTAGAAAATTGGCATTGAAGACTTTAAAGGCATTTTCATAAAAGACCACAAGATCTATGGTATGGCCATGGTAATATATGATTGTAGAGGATTAGAGGTGAACAACATTAGAGTTGAGGTCTTGAATGAGTCATCTACATCAATAATGGGCGAGACAGCAAGATTTGGGATGGAAAGGGAGGATGCGAGCCAGATGTCATTAATGAATGAGAGAAGTTATCAGGACCCAAAAATAAACATAAAGGTGAGGGAGAAGATGGTGATATAGTAAGGTGGCATAAGCAGTTAAAGGAGGGCATTTTTCCATACAGGTAGAGAAGTAATGCTGTCTCTACCTCCTGACCCTGCAGCAACACTGCAGTGTGCGGTGGCTAGGGCTGGTGGGGAAGCAGTTTTTCAGAGTAGAAACAGATTTCAGTCCAGGAAGGAGATAGAGTAAGTATTCAGTGACTAAATTAATGATATCATGAAGCTTATTTACTGGGTACCGAGCGTTCTAGAGAGCCCATGGGTTAACTAGCAGTGAGGGGCCCAGTGAGGGGAAGAACAGGTGAGAAAAATTATAGGGTAGCAATACAAGCAAGGTCTTTTACACTGCAACACATTTGCTAGTACAATATATAATCATTTTTGCTGACTTTGGGCATGGTTTTGGAAAAATAGTATTTGGACCCTCTCACCAGTTAGATGTGGGGCAAACAGCCTTCACTATAGGTATAGGGTGACTAGGTTTAGAACTTTATTTTTTCTCTCATCCAGAAGATGGCTGTGCACTCAGAGAAAAGGAGTATAATGGAAGATGTGTGTTGATCTGCTTTTCCGATCATCTTCAGAAATAACATAAATTCTAATTAGTCTGATGATTAGATGTAATGATTCAGGTGTAACTGCCTACCTGAAAGAGAACGATAAATTACGTTACCTCACAAGTGCTTTTACATTCCAGTGATTTTGTGAATCTAAGCTAAGTGAGCTCGGATTCCCGAGTATTGTATAGTGGAATATCACCACAACATTTTTTGAGGTTTCATGGTGACCTTATTTTATAAACTTAAAATCAGAACACATGGTCCAGCAATAGAACTTTTCTAATCTCTAAAGTGAATAATATGAAACCACCTTTGGTTAAACATTGAACAAGCCACCATTATAGAAAAGAATAAAATAAATTTACATTGGAATTGTCCCAGAAAAGTCTGAGTCATACTTATAAGACGCACTATATAAGTGAGAATAATTCGTCAGGTGGATATTTCAGTAACTATGCCTTTTTTGATATAGTTTAATAAATTCTAATCTAGGGCACAGAATGTCCTAGAGAGGTTCCATTGGAGTTGTCCAAATCTAAGAAATGAATAGTTTAGCTTCTCTATCTATTTCAAGGCATTCTGGTCTTATTTTTCTAAGCATCCATGCTTTGTCCAGGTTCCTTGTTTCACTCAACTGCTCAGAAAACACCATCTCTCTTAAAATGAGGAAACAAATGAGAATAAGTTGGCTCTATTTTCCTTCTCCTGAAAATGATAAAGAATTTTCATCATGTTTACCCACAGCTAATCTTATTCCTATGGGTGCAATGTGGTTCTGTACATTGGAACATTTTTAAGAGATTCACCCAGCTAAGTAATAAACAGGCTTTTAAGGGCTTATTTGTAGTATGCTGACTCAAAGCAGAAATAATATCATTTTAAGTTGCCAAATCCTCATTTATTCTTTTTTTAAAAAATTTTTTTATTAATTTATTTTTGTTACAGATGTTTCACCTTTTTTCCCTATTGACACCCTCCTCCCCCCACCCCCCCATCCCTAGCTTTGTTGTCCGTGTCCATCGGTTATGCATAAATGCATATAAGTTCTGTGCTTTATCTCTTCCCTCCCCCAACCACCCCCTCTTCTGAGGGTTGTCAGTCTGTGCCCCGCTTCCACATCTCTGGGTCTACCCTATTCCTCAAACTATTATGTTCATTATATTCCACAAATCAGGGAGATCATGTGATATTTGTCTTTCTCTGCTTGGCTTGTTTCGCTTAGGATAATATTTTCCAGGTCCCTCCATGTCGTCTCAAAGGATAAAAGATCTTTCTTTCTTACACCTGCATAGTACTTCATTGTGTATATGTACCTCCATGTTTTTGTCCATTTGTCTACTGATGGAGACTTGGACTGTTTCCACATCTTAGCTATATAAATAAGTGCTGCTATGAACATAGGGGTACATATATTCTTTCTGATTGGTATTTCAGGCTTCTTAGGGTATATTCCTAGAAGTGGGATCTCTGGGTCAAATGGCAATTCAATTTTTAATTTTTTGAAGTAACATCATAGTGTTTTCCATAGTGGCTGCACCAGTCTGCATTCCCACCAGCAATGTACTAAAGTCCCCTTTTCTCCACACCCTTGCCAACACTTGTTTGATGATTTGTTGCTGGCGTCCATTCTGACAGATGTGAGGTGATACCTCACTGTTGTTTTAATTTGCATCTCTCTGATGATTAGTGATGTTGAGCATTTCTTCATATGTCTCTTGGCCATTTGTATGTCCTGTTTGGAGAGGTGTCTATTTAGCTCCTCTGTCTATTTTCAATTGGATTCTTTGTCTTCCTTTTGTTGAGATGTATAAGTACTCTATATATTTTGGAAAGTAACTCCTTATCTGATGTATCATTGGCAATTATGCTCTCCCATATATTGGGTTGCCTTTCCATTTTGATGATTGTATCTTTTGCTGTACAGAAGCTTTTGAGTTTGATGTAGTCCCATGTGTTCATTTTTTCCTTTGTTTTTGTTACCTTAGGTGATGTATCAGTAAAAATTCTACTGCGTATGATGTCCTAAATTTTGTTGCCTACATTTTCTTCTAGGAGTTTTATAGATTTATGGGTCACATTTAAATCTTTTATCCATTTTGAGTTTATTTTTGTGTATGGTGTAAGTTGGTGGTCTAGTTTCTTTTTTCTTTTTTCTTTTTTTCATGTAGCTGTCCAATTTTCCCAACACCATTTATTAAAGAGGCTGTCTTTACTCTACTGTATGTTCTTGCCACCTTTGTCAAATATTAATTGAGCACAATGTCTTGGGTCCATTTCTGGGTTCTTTGTTCTTTTTCATTGGTCTATATGCCTGTTGTTGTGCCAGTACCAGGCTGTTTTGATTACAGTATCTTTGTACTACAACCTGATATCTAGTGTTGTGATCCTACCTAATTTGTTCTTCTTTTTCAAGATTGCTGTGGCTATTCAGAGTCTTTTTGGTTCCATATAAACTTTTGAAATATTTGTTCTAGTTTTGTGAAATACGTCATAGGTATTTTGATAGGGATTGCATTGAATCTATAGATTGCTTTGGGTAATATGGACATTTTAATGATGTTAATTCTTCGAATCCATGAACAAGGTATGTGCTTCTACTTTTTTATATCCTCCTTTATTTCTTTTTTCAGTGTAAAAAAGGTTCATTACTATTTTGGTTAAGTTTATTCCTAGGTATCTTAATTTTTTTGCCATGATAGTAAATGAGATTGTATTTTTAGTTTGTCTTTCTGTGACTTCATCATTGGTATATAAGAATGCTGTTGATTTCTTGACACTAATTTGGTATCCTACTACATTGCCAAATTTATTTATTAAGTCTAGTAGCTTTTTGATAAAGTCTTTAGGGTTTTCTATGTATAGTATCATGTCATCTGCGAATAATGACAGTTTTACTTCCTCCTTTCCAATTTGGATCACTTTTATTTTGTCTTTATGTCTGATTGCTGTGGCTAAGACTTCTAGTACTATGTCAAATAAGAGTGGCAATAGTGGGCATTGCTGTCTTGTTCTTGTTCTTAAGGGAAATGCTTATAGTTTTTGCCCATTGAGTATGATGTTGGCTGTAGGTCTTTCATATATGGCCTTTATTATGTCAAGATATGATTCTTCTATTTCCATATTGCTGAGCATTTTATCAGAAATGGGTGGTGGATTTTGTCAAATGTTTTTTCAGCATCTATTGATATGATTAGGTGCTTTTAATTCTTCATTTTGTTTATGTGGTGTATCACATTTATGGATTTGTGAATATTGTACCAGCCTTGCATCCCTGAAATGAATCGCACTTGGTCATGGTGAATAATTTTTTTGATGTATTACTAGATCCGATTTGTTAGTATTTTGTTCAGGATTTTGGCATCTTTGTTCATCAGGTATATTGGCCTGTAGTTTTCTTTCTTTGTAGTGACTTTATCTGGTTTTGGATTTAGAATTATCTGGCCTCATAAAACGAGTTAGGAAGCCTTCCTTCTTCTTGAATTTTTTGAAATAGTTTGAGGAGAACTGGTGTTTGTTCTTCTTAGAGTGTTCGGTAAAACTCCCCCATGAAGCCATCCGGGCCTGGGCTCTTGTTTGCTGGGAGAGTCTCAATTACATCTTCAATTTGCTTAGTTGTTATTGGTCTTTTCAAATTTTCTATCTCTTCCCAGTTCAGTTTTGGGGACTATGTGTTTCTAGAAATTTGTCCATTTCACTTAGATTGTAGAATTTGTTGCCATATAATTTGTTTGTAGTTTTTGTTAATGATCCTTTGTGTTTCTGTGTTGTCAGTTATTACTTTTCCTCTTTTATTTCTGATTTTGTGTACTTGGGTTCTCTCTGTTTCTTGGTGAGTCTAGCTAAGGGTCCATCAATCTTGTTTATCTTTTCAAAAAAACAGCTCTTTGTTTCATTGATCCTTTGAATTGTATTTCTGGTCTTTATGTCATTTATTTCTGCTCTGATCTTTACTATTTCCTTCCTTCTATTTGCTCTGGGGTTTTCTTTTTGTTTGCTTTCTAGTTCTTTAACTTGTGATGTTAGATAGTCTGTTAGAAATTTTTCTTGTTTCTTGAGATAGGCCTGTAGTGCTATGAACTTCCCTCTCAGAACTGCTTTCGCTGCATCCCATAGATTTTGTGTTGTAGTGTGTTCATTTTTATTGGTCTCCAGGAAATTTTTAATTTCTTCCTTGATCTCCTCAGTAACCCATTTAGTGTTTAATAACATGCTATTTAGCCTCCATGTTTTCAAATGTCTTTGCATGTTCTTGTTGCGATTGATTTCTAATTTCATGCCATTGTGATCTGAGAAGATGCTTGATATGATTTCAATCTTCTTGAACATGTAGAGACTTAGATTGTGTCCTAACATGGTCTATTTTTGAGAATGTCCCATGTTCACTTGAGAAGAATGTGAATTCTGCAGTTTTGGGTGCAATTCTCTGTAGATATCTATTAAATCCATTTGGTCTAGCGCTTCATTTAGAGTCTGTGTTTCCTTGTTAATTTTTGTCTAGAAGATCTATCCAGTGATATCAGTAGGGTGTTGAAATCTCCTTCTATGATTGTATTGCTGTTGATTTCTCCTTTGAAGTCCTCCAAAAGACTTTTAACATATTTTGGTGCTCCTATATTGGGTGCATATATGTTTATCAAAGTTATATATTTTTGTTGGATAGATCCTTTTAATATTATGTAGTGGCCTTCTTTGTCTCTAGTTATGGTCTTCATTTTGAAATCTATTTTATCAAATATGAGTATTGCTACCCCAGCATTTTTTTTCTTTTTGTTTGCTTAGAATATTTTTTTCCATTCCTTCACTTTCAACCTGTATGAGTCTTTTGTTGTGAGGTGGGTCTCTTGTAAACAACATATATATGAACCATGTTTCTTATCCAATCAGCTACTCTGTGTCTTTTTAAAGGAGCATTCAATTCATTTATTTTTAAGGTGATTATTGATATGTGCTTATTTATTGCCATTTTCATTTAGTGTGGTTATATTTTTCTTCCTATTTCTTCTACTAATTACAGCAGTCCTTTTAGCATATCTTGCAGGGCTGGTTTGGTGCTAATGTATTTCCTTAGCCTTTTTTTTCCTGGGAAGTTTTTTATTTGACTTTCTATTCTGAATCATAGTCTTGCTGGGTAGAGTAGTCTTGGATTCAAATCTTTGTTTTTCATGACCTTGATGACCTCATGCCACTCCCTTCTGGCCTGTAGTGTTTCTGTTGAGAAGTCAGCTGAGAGCCTTATGGGTTTTGTTTGTTTGTTTGTTTGTTTTTGTAGATAACCTGTTGTTTATGTCTTGCTGCCTTTAGGACTCTCTCTTTGTGTTTCATTTTTGGCATTTTAATTACTATGTGTCTTGGCATGGGCACATTGGGTTCTTCTTACTTGGGGCTCTCTGTGCTTCTTGAAATGAATGCCTTCTTTCTTCACCAAATTAGGGAAGTTTTCTGTCACTGTTTCTTCAAATATATTCTCTAACCCTTGCTCATTTTCTTCTTCTTTGGGGACTCATATGATGTGAATATTATTATGTTTCCAGTTGTCCCACAGTTCTCTTAAATTGTCTTTCTGTTTTTTATTTGTTTTTTTCTTTTAGTTTTCTGATTGGTTGATTTTTTTCTACCCTGTCTTCTAATTCACTGATCTGGTCCTCAGCTTCCTCTACTCTCCTTGTTAGTCCTTCCAATGTGTTCTTTATTTCTACTATGTCATTCTTCATTGCTTTTGGTGGTTTTTAATTTCCAGTTGGTTGATTTTCAATGTTTCTATGTCTTGACTTATGCTGTTGATGTCCTTACTCATGCTGTTGAGCTTCCTCAAGATCAAGGCTCTGAATTCTAGCTCTGTTAACTTGCTTAAGTGGGTTTCATTTATATCATCTTTGGTAGAGGTCTCTTGTTCTTTCATTTGGGATTTGTTTGTTTATTTCACCATTTTGGCTATCTCAGTGGGCTTTGGAGCCTGCCAAATTTTCCTTGTGTTGTGGTGTTCTGCTGTTTTTTGCTCCCTCTACTGGGTTGGATGAGCATGGGATGACCCACGTTAAACACCACTGTCAACTCTCACTTTCCTGGGTAGAGTTGTAAGCCCAGGAAAGGTTTAATTATTCTCTAATTTTTTGCCTGGAGGCTATTAGTCTAGGTTACTTGAGGAGCTTTGGGTTCTCAGTTGAATGAAAAACTTCCTCAGGTGTTCAGAGTGAGGGGATTTCCTGAGGGTAGGCCAGATGCTGGTTATTAATGAGCCTCAATTTTTATTTCAATGGCCCACTGGGTGGGGTTGAATCACTGAGGTTAGGGGCCGCTGCCTCTCCCCAGAGCCCTGGGAAGGAGTAATATGACCACTGTCCTGCATGGCTGCAACTCAGCAAAAACTCTGAGCGCCCTCCAAAGCCCAAGTGTCCCCACACATCTCCAGTCCAGTCAGCTTTCCCTCTGCCAGAGCCCAAGGTGAGTGGCTATGGCTATTTTCACGTTCTGTCCGGGCTCTGGGCTGTGGAGTGACTTGTGACATTAACCCCGAGGGCACTGCTCACAGCTAAGACTGCTGCTGTCCATGGGCTCACAGCCCCCCTCTCATGCCTCTGCAATCCTACTAGGATTGATTTGGTGTCCCTGGTTATATGGTCCTCGCAAGCTGCTTTTCTGTTGCTTTTTCCCAATGATTTGTCTTTATTTTCATTATAATTCCAGTTTGGCCCTGGGAGATGGTCTCTGTAGCTTCCATTCACTCCGCCACCATTTTGGAATTTACTCGTTCATTCTTTCTTAAGACCTTTGTAGGCTTTTCAAGCTCTTTTTTCCTCTCCGTGACAGTTTCCTTTTGTCAGAGGGGAGTTTCAGAATTTAGTTTGTTCTATGATCTTAAAACAGAGCAAAATAAGACAAACAAGAAAATATTGATATTTATTTGAAATTTCATGAGGTAAAGACTTCTCCATCAAGAGATCAAGTCCAGCCTCTTCTTACTGGTTACATACCTGGTGTCACTTAAGAGTTATGGCTGGGAACCGCCCATGTCACAGAAATCACTTTTTGGTGAAAAGTGCTTTAGTTGGGGTATGGGGACTGAAGAAGAGGACACCTCAAGAAGTGAGAGGATTTAGAGGAAGTGAGCAAAGAAAAGGGTGTTTGAGAGTAGTGCTATGGATGCTTTCAGAGGCATGTTTAATTTCATCAGTCACTGTCCTAAGGGTGTGAAGTATTTAGGCCAGCCCTGCAATATATTGAGTTTTTCTAGATTCCATAAAAAATGACCACTCAACCAATTACTTGCACAATGCTTTATTGGAGCATCATGGCCCTGGGGTGGGACCTCAGCCTCAAGATATCATTGTGAGATCTTTTCTGAGGGCTGAGTTCTTTCTTGAAGAGCCAAGAGCTCTCTTTACTAAAATCTGATTTCACATTTTCCTGTCTATAGTGACATTTAGTTATGTCAATTTTGTAATGTCAGGGCCAATCTGATTATATAGACTCTTGGTCAGCTGTCTAGGGCAGCAAAATATTAAAGTGCTGGGTGATTATGTTGGAAGAAAAGAATGTTTAAAAGACCACAGAAAAAGAAAATGAGCTAAAAAAAAAAACACACTTTAAAGTATAAGAGTTCTTGTCCCTTTGCTTCCTTTAAAGATAACACTGTTATAAGAAGAAGAATGAAACTTAAAAACCATGCTGTGCTTCTTTCCCTCCTGAGAAACTCACAAGGCTAGAGTCCAGGCAGATTTGAAAAAAAAACAAACAAAAAAAACCAGTTTCCATTTCTTCCAAATATATTATCCTGTAGCCTTCCACTCTGACTTTCTCACAATAGGCAATCATAGTTAAAAATGTTTGAATTCTATTTTTATCAGAGGAAAACACTCAGGAAGTTTTAAAATATTAAGACATCTTATAAAAAACCATACTCTCTAGCCCCAATACCTGAGTTGAGTTTCTCAAAAGCACCCTCTTTATTTCTTTTTGCTATTTCTTCTGATAATTACCTATGTAATTATAAATATTACTCTCACCCTGATTTTTAATGTTTTTAAAAATTATGTGTTTCTATTCATTTTTTAGAGACAGAGAAAAAAACATCAATGTGAGAGAGAAACATGGATTGGCTGCCTCCTGCACACCCCCTACTGGAGACAGAACCCACAACCCAGCCATGTACACTGATCCACTGAGCCACACAAGACAGGCTGATTTTTCAGTTTTAGACATTGTCTTTTTACTTTATGGTATGAAGGATGAGCATTTGGAACTCTTATGAAACCACTCCACCCAATTTCTTCCTTCCTCCCCCTCCCAATATATTTCAGTAAAATTTTTAGTACAACCAGTAATCAATGTTACATTTTAATGGCTATGATAGTTTTATTCACTGCCAAGCAAAATCTTGTTCTATGATAGCATTTTCTTTTTTTTGTGAAACTTTTTGTTTTTCTTGGAGTTGACACTAGCTTCAATTTTATTTGCTAGTTTTTATAAAGTTCACATAAAAAATTCTTCTCAGCCCTGGCCAGTGTCACTCAGTTGGTTGAGAGTCAGCCCATGCACCAAGAGTTCACTGGTTCAATTCCTGGATTCCCTGTCGAGGCTCATGCCTGGGGTTGTGGGCTTGACCACCAGTAGGGGGCATGCAGGAAGCAGCTCGTCAATGTTTTTCTCTCTCCCTTTCCTTTCCTCTCTCTCTAAAATCAATAAAAATATATTTATTTTTTCCTCAATTTTTATTAATTTATTTTTGTTACAGATGTTTCTCTTTTTTCTCCCCTAGACACCCTCCTACCCATCCCGCCCTCCCAACCCCATAGCATTGTTGTCTATGTCCATTGGCTATGCATACACGCATATAAGTTCTTTGGTTCAACTCATCCATCCCCTCCGCCCCTTACTCTGAGGTTTCTCAGTCTGAACCATAATCCTTTCTATGTCTCTGGGTCTATTTTGTTCATCAGCCCACCTTGTTCATTATATTCCACAAATAAGTGAGATCATGAGGTATTTGTCTTTCTCTGATTGGCTTATTTTGCTTAACATAATACTCTTGAGGTCCCTCTTTGAGGTGTCTCAAAGAATAAGAGATCTTTCTTTCTTACAGCTGCATAGTATTCCATTGTGTATATGTACCACAGCTTTTTTATCCATTCATCTATTGATGAACATGGGCTGTTTCCAGATCTTAGCTATAGTAAATAGTGCTGCTATGAACATAGGGGTACATATATTCTTTCTAATTGGTGTTTCAGGCTTCTTCAGATACATTCCTAGAAGTGGGGTCACTGGGTCAAATGGGAATTCAATTTTTAATTTTTTGAGGTAACACCATAGTGTTTTCCATAGTGGCTGCACCAATCTGCATTCCCACCAGCAGAGTACTAGAGTCTCCCTTTCCCCACACCCTTGCCAGCACTTGTTGTTTGATGATTTGCTGATATCAGCCATTTTGGCAAGTGTGAGGTGATACCTCATAGTTGTTTTAATTTGCATCTCTCTGATGATTAGTGACATTGAGCATTTCTTCATATGTCTCTTGGCCACTTATATGTTCTTTTTGGAGAGGTGTCTATTTAGGTACTCTGCCTATTTTTTCATTGGGTTTTGTCTTCCTTTTTTGAGTTGTATGAGCACTCTATATATTTTGGAAATTAACTCCTTATCTGATGTATCCTTGGCAATTATGCTCTTTCATATAGTGGGTTCCCTTTCCATTTTGATCATTGTTTCTTTTGTTGTGCAGAAGCTTTTTAGTTTGACGTAGTCCCATGTGCTCATTTTTTTCCCTTGTTTTTGTTGCCTTAGGTGATGTATCAGTGAAAATTCTGCTGCATATTTTGTTGCTTACATTTTCTTCCCTCTCTTCCTTTCCTTTCCTCTCTCTCTAAAATCAAGGAAAACGTATTTAAAAATTATTCTGAAACTCTTCACTAGAGCAACAATATTTGTGATACTACTTTAAATAGTCTTCTACATGGTAAAACAGCAGGTAATCTATCAATTCCAGTTTGTTTGCCCCTGGAGACAAATTTTTTGATTCTGTTTATTCTTGTTTTCCAATATGAATTATGTGATCTGGCGTTTTGCAGAGAGCATCCTGGGACTCCCTTTGCTTCATTCCTGCATCAGATCCCTGTTCCTTAAATGTGCTTTCTTTGTTTTCTTGCTTATCCTCTACTTTTGCTGTATAACATCATCGTGTGGCTTCCTAAGAAAGTGTATGGGAATTGGCAAGTAATATTTCTGAGACCTCAAATGTCTAAAAATATGTTTATATCACCTTTGCACTTTTAATAGGCTGGGTGGGTATGAATACTAATCCTTTCCCCACTCCCAGTCACCCCAATCCTGAAGGTATTGCTCCATTGTCTTTCAGCTTCCAATGTCTCTGATAAAAAGTCTAATGTATTTCTAATTCTTTATACTTTGAGTATAGTAGTCTTTGCCCTGGAAGCTTTGTGGATTTAAAGTAAAAAATCTCTGGTGTTTTTCAAATTCATAATACTATGTTTTGCTTTTCTTTGCTTGGGTCCTTTCTTGTTAATTTTTTTGGGCATGTCATTTCAATTACAGAAAATTATTTTATATTTTTTATTGACTAAATATTTCCTCTGTTTTCATTTCTCTCTCTCTCTTTTTTGTATTACCTATTATTTGTGAAATTTTGAATCAATCATGCAACTTCCAGAAATTTTCTTTCCTGTTTACATCTTTTCATTTTAGGTTCTGATTCTACTTTCTGAGATTTATTCTTCAATTTATCTTCCAGCCCTTCTGATATTTTTATTTTTTATACCTTGTTTTTAATTTTCAAGTATTCTTTATTGTTTGCTCATTATTTTTTTTTATGGAGTCAATACCTTTCTTAGCTCTTTGAGGATATTAAATGCAGGTTTAAAAACTGTTTTTAACTTTCTACATTATCTCATTTCCCCTTAAATGCTTAGACTTCTTGGATGTCTCTTTGTAGTAAGAAGCTATTTGGAATACATGTGTGAGCAGAAGGACATACCTACTGGGGCTTCATGAAAGTCTCATAGCAGAGGCCCAGCTGTTTCAGTGAGTATTGTCAAATGTCAGTATATGCAAATCTTTCCTTCATCCTCCACTTAGTCTTTTTATATCTCAAGAGAGGAAAATTCTCCAGTCTTCAGCCTTGGCAAATATGCCTAGTTGCTTACATTTTTGGAGCTGAGTCATGAAAAGGTAGTATAGTGTTTCAATATTCAGTATATAGATTTTTAAATTTTATTTTTTAATTAACGCACAGTAGTGTTTACTCCTTTTAGTTTATAGTTTATGAGTTTTAGCAAATGCAAAGAGTCACAAATCACCACCACAGTAGAGAAATAGAACAGTTCTATCATCCTCCAAAATACTCTCATGCTTGCCCTATAAAGCCAGTCTTTCTTCCAAACCCTAACCCCTAGAAACCACTGGTCTTTTTACCATTCCTAATTTTTACTTTGCCAGTATATTCTATAAATGGAATCATTCACTCTTTACAATTTTGTGTCTGGTTACTTTCATTTGGCATCATGTATACAAGATTCATCCATCTTATTACTTACATCAGCAATAGTTCTCCCCCCACCCCACCCTCTTCACCCCTAACCCCAACCTTTTTTCACTGATTAGTATTCAGTTATATGAACACATCACCAACTGTGTTTCCATTCCTCTGTTGAAAGACATTTGGGTTAGTTCCAGACTTTGGTAATTAAGAATAAAGCTGCTGCAAACATTTGCATACAGGCCTTTCTATGTAAGTAAGTTTTCATTTCAATTCTACCTGCTATGAGTGAGGTTGCTAGGTCACATAGTTAATGTATATTTAACTTTGCAAGAAACTGACAAACTGTTTTCTGAAGTACCTGTACCATTTTGCATTCTCATCAGAATGTATGAGAGTTCCAGTTGCTCTACAACCTCACCAGGATCGGTATTATAAAAATGTATCTGTTCATTTTTTAAGTCATTCTAATACATGAATAGTGGTATCATGTGTTGGTTTAGTTTGCATTTCTCTAATGACTAATAATGCTGAACACCTTTTCACATGATTATTTATATCTTATTTGGTGGAATATATTTTGAAATATTTTGCTCATTTTTTATATAAGGTTGTTAGTCTTATTATTATTGAATTTCAAAAGTTCTTTATATATGCTGGATATATCAATTTTTTTCTTTAAATGTTTGACTAGCAAATATTTTTTCCCAATCTGTGGCTTATGTTTTCACTTTTTAAATAGTGGCTTTCACAGAGTGAATGTTCTTAATTTTAATGAGTTACAATTTACCAATTCTTTCTTATATAGATTATACTTTTATTGTTATAACTAAGATTTTTTTGCTTAACCAAGTTCATAGAGACTTTATTTTATGTTACTTATGAAAGTTGCATTGGGCGCTGGACGGTTTGGCTCAGCGGTTGAAGCGTCAGCCTGCAGTCCAGAGAGACCCTGGTTCAGTTCCCACTAAGGGTACATACCTCGGTTGCAGTTTGTCCCTGGCCCTGGTTGGGTTGTGAAGGTGGCAACCATTTGATGTGTCCTTTTCACGTCGATGTTTCTCTCTCTCTCTCTCTCCCACTCTATCTGAACAAAAAATGCAAAATGTCTTTGGGTGAGGATTTAAAAAAAAAAGTTGCATTGGTTTATATCTTATATTTAGACTTATAATCCACATTGAATTAATCTTGGTTAAGATGTGAGATATAAGTCAGGGTATATATATATATATATATATATATATATATATATATGATTATTCTTTTACCATCAGATTTCTTTGCTCCTTTGTCAAAAATAAATTGAGTATACTTGTGTGAGTTTATTTATAGACTTCATATCTTATTCTATTCACCTGTTCTTGAATCAATATTTCACTGTCTTATTGTTTTATAGTGAAACTTAAGGTCAGATAATATGTGACCTTCAACTTAGTTCTGCTTTTTCAAAATTGTTTTGGTTCTTCTCTTTCCTTTGCCTTTTCATATAAATTTCAGACCAGCTATTGATATCTATAAAAATACCTCTGGGATTTTAATTGGGATTGTCATGGTGAGATAGATCCTTGGTGTAATAGCACAGATAATTGTGGAGGACACATATGAAATTCCTCCTAGAGGCTCCTAAAGAGAGTTGAGAAATATTTGCAAAGGAGTTCTAAGTCAACATGCACTATTCAATAGATTTTGACTTAAATATTCTGCTTTTGGTCAAGATAGAGTAACAGGCATTACTTCCTTGTAGAAACAACATCAACACCACCACCAAGAACAACAACAAAAAACTGGAAATAACATATTAAACAGTGGTTTTACAGACATTAAATATCAGCCAGTGAAGAATAATTTCCCTTGAAAAATTAGGTGAGAATAATGCATGATGGAGTTAGGCATCTAGAGATGCAAAATCTGCTAAAGTTTGCAGAACAGAATACCAGAGAGAAGAACGCCGCACAGAGAAGGAACTCTAGACATCTTCAGAAAGTACCTATTCAGTATTCTATACTCTATTCATAAACACATGCATGTAAGAAAACCACATGAGGCAGGGGAAAAGATTTAATCTGAAAAGATTGGAGTGAACATACTTGGTGTTCATCTGGGGCCTGGAATAGTGTCTATTGCTATCAGTCAACATGGGAAAGTCATGAGAAACTCATAAGGAGGGCAGTTGGTGGAACATTCAGGAGGATCTTGCTAAGAAGTAGAGAATAATTAGCCTTAGACTGGGTACTAATTTGAACCTGTCCAGAAAATCAGAAAAGCCAAATGCAAACAAATCAGTTTCATAGTAATTCAACTACCTCCAAAAACAAAGCTTAAGAGGATGTACAGAAATACAAAAATATTCATCACCCAACAAGGTAACATTCTTAACAACTGGTATCCAGTGAAAAATTACCATGCATGCAAAGAAGAAGGAAAATATAATTCATAATGAAGATAAAAACTGAAACAATCAAAGTGGACCCAGAATGGAAACAGATGCTAGAATTAGCAGGCAAAGACATTAAGACAGTTATTATAACTTTATGCCAGATGTTTAAAAAGCTTGAGGAAAGATTAAGTAAGTAGAGAAATGATATAAATAAAAAGCCTAAATCATACTTCTAGAGATAACAACTAAAATCTCAGAGATAAAAAATATATAATCATTGATAAGATTATTGGCAGATTAGACAGTGCAGAAAAAATTATTAAACTTGAAGACATAGCAATAGAAACTATGCAAACTGAAAAACAGACAGAAAAAAGTAAAAAAGAAAAAAACAGCAACAAGAAGAATCTTTGAGATGGGGGATCACTTTATTATCCTATCATTTGTGAACTTGAAGTTTACAGAAGAAAGGACAGAGAGGTTGAGACAGAAAAAAATATTTTAAGAAATGTTGATTAAATTCTTTTCAATTTTGATAAAAACTGATATATCCATGATGATCAATGAAACCTGAGGGAAAAATGAAGGAGAAGGAGAGGAAGAGGAGGAGGAGGAGGGGTAGGAAGAGGAGACAACTATACTAAGGCATCAAGATCAAGGAACTTAATAATCAAATTTTCCAAAGCATGAGAAAGAGAAAGGAGCTATAGGGGGAAGAAGAAAAACAACAACAACAACAAAAATATTCAATAGAGAGGAGCAAAGATAAAATTCCAGAAGATTTTTCAAGAAAAACAATACAAGTGAAGAGGCAGTGGAGCAAGATCTCAAAAGTAGACTGGAAGAAAAACTGTCAACTGAGAATTCTATTCTCAGTAAGAATAACTTTTAAATACAAACATAAAATAAAGACTTTTTCAGATACAAAAGCTGAAAGAATTCATCACTAACAGAGACATAATACAAGAAATGTTCAAGGAAGTCCTTCAGACAGAATGGAAATACCAGATAGAATTAGGAATGTATACAAAGGAATGAAGAGCACTGAAACAGTAACAACATGTGTAATATAAAAGGCCTTTTTTTTCCTGTTTACTCAAATATCTGCAAAGGATACCGGACTATAACAAAAACAATAACAATATATTGTGGCATTTACAACATATTAGAAATAAAATGTTTGACAATAATAGCACAAAAGACAGGGGGCTGAAGTAAGGTTCTTTTAAAACATGTGATGTGGTATAATATCACTTGAAATTAAAGATAAGTTAAAGATTACACACACACACACACACGTATAAAACAGTAACTTAAAGATGAATACTAGAACCCCTAAAGCAACTGTTAAAAAACAAAACAAAAATTGTGTCTAATAAATCAACAAAGGAGATAAAATGAAATAAATAAAATATTTTATTAATTCAAAGAATGCATGAAAATAAAATGAAGAAAGGGGGAACAAATAGATGGGACAAATAGCAAGATGGTATATTTAAAGCTAACTATAAAATTAAAAGATTTAGCACAGCTGGTGTGGCTCAGCGGATTGAGCATTGTCCCATGAACTGAGAGGTCCTGGTTCAATTCCCAGTTAGAGCACATGCCCAGCTTGCAGGCTCCATCCCCAGTAGGGGGTGTATGGGAGGCAGCCCATGATGTATCTCAGTCACATTGATGTTTCTATCTTTCCTTTCCTCTCTCCCTAAAAAATCAATAAAAACATATTTATTTTAAAAATTAAAAGATTTAAGTACCCCAAATAAAAGGCAGAAACTTTCAGATTGGTTCAAAAAGCAAGACTCAACTACTGGCTGCCTATTGAAAAAAACCCTCTCTAAGTATATAGACAGA
This sequence comes from Molossus molossus, assembly GCF_014108415.1. NCBI lineage: Eukaryota > Metazoa > Chordata > Mammalia > Chiroptera > Molossidae > Molossus > Molossus molossus. The sequence goes on along the minus strand of NW_023425344.1, from coordinate 104,752,349 downwards.
TAGGTTAAAAGTAAAAGGATGGTAAAGGCTACAACATGCTGATACTAATCTGAAGAAAGCTAGAATGGTTATATTAATATCAGGCAAATTAGACATCAGAAGAAAGAATATTATGCTGGTTAAATGAGATTATTTCATAATGATAAAGACTTCAAGTCATCAAGAGGACATAACAACCCCACCTTTTTAGGTATCTAATAATAAAGCTTTAAAACACATGAAGCAAAAAACTGATGGAACTACATGGAGAAATAGATAAATCCATTAATGCAATCGGAGAATTAAATCTAAATGATAGAAAAAGTAGACAGAATACAAGTAAGATGTAGAAGATTTGAATAACACTATAAATTACCTTGACCTAATTGATATTTACAGAAAACTTTATTCAACAAAAACAAAATACACATTCCTTTTAAATGCACATGGAACATTAGCCAAGATCAATTGTGTTTTGGGACATAAAAAGTCTCAACAAATTCTCTGACCACAATGGAATTAAGTTAGAAAATCAATAACAGAAAGTTCTCTGAAAAAATTCAGCATATTCAGAAACTAAGTAACACACTTCTAAATAACCCATGAATCAACTAAGAGACCAAAAAGAAATTAGAAAGTATTTTGTATTGAATAGAAGCAAAAATAGAAAATATCAAAATATGTGGAATGCCAGTAAAGCAGTAATTAGAGGGAGATTTAGAGCACTATATGTCTATATTACTAGATAATAAGAAAGGTCTAAAATCATTGACCTCAGTTTCCACTTTAAGAAACTAGAAAATGAAGAACAAATTAAGCCCAAAGTAAACAGAAGATAGGACATAAAGATTAGAATGGAAACAGAAAAACAAAAGAAAAATAAATCGTTGAAACTAAAAGCCAGTTCTTTGAAAAGACAGGTAAAATTTGTAACCCTTTAATCATATTTATCAGCAACAAAAAAGGGAAGACACAAATCACCACTATCAGGAATAAAAAAGCTGATATACTATAGATTTCGCAGAAATAAATAGATAATAAAATATTATGAACAACTTTCTGACAATAAATTTGACAACTATGAGGGAATAAATAAATTCCTTGAAAGATACAAACCACTAATGCTGACTCAAGAAAAAAGATAACCTGAATAGCCTTACACCTATCAAAGTAATTGAATATATAGTTATATATTTCGTAAAAAGAAAATTTCATTTTTATTGGTGAATTTTACTAAACACTTAAGGAAGAAACAATACCAGTTCTATATGAATTCCTTCAGAAAACTGAAGAATAGGGCATACTTTCTAGCTCATTCTATGTGGATAACAATACCCATATACCATAATCAAATATATGACAAGAAAAGAAAACCACAAAGCAATATCCTGAGTGGACAAATATGCAAAATTGCAAATCAAATCTAACAATGTTTATTTATTTATTTATTTTTAACTAGCAAATCAAATCTAACAATGTTTATTTATTTATTTATTTTTATTTATTTATATATTTTTTTCTGGTACATGCCCCTAGCAGGAACTGAACCCAGGACTCTCTGGTCCACAGGCCGATGCTCAACCACTGAGCCAAACTGGCCAGGGCTAACAATGTATATTTAAAAAGATACTTTATTATGACCCAGTGAGGCTTATCTTAGGAATGCAAGGTTGGTTTAACATTTGAAAATCTATTAATATAACTCATTATACTAACAAAGTGGGAAAAAATATTATATGAATGCCTGAATATACACCAGAAAAAGTATTTGAAAAATTCCATTCTTGATTAAATTTTCTTTTCAACTTGATAAATGGAATATATGAAACACCTGTGGCTTATATTGCACTTAATGTTGAAGGACTGAATACTTTCCCCATAAGATAAGAAACAAAGCAAGGATGTCCACTCTCACCACTTTTATAAATCACATTTGAACTTTTTATCCAGTACAAACCAGCCAAGGAAAAGAATTAAGAGGCATCGACATCAGAAAGGAAGAAGTAAAACTGTTTTTACTCAATAATTTTGTGATTGTGGGAAAAATTTGAAGGAAATGTACAAAAAAAATTCTAGAACTAATAACAATTTAGAAAACTTGCAATATACAACATCAATATACAAAAGAGAATGTGGTTTTTTTTTATATTAGCAATGAGCTATCAGAATTGAGATGAAAAATAATATCATTTCAACAGTCAAAATTATGAAATATTTGGGATAAATCTGACAAGCAATATGCAAGACCGTATATTGAAAACTATAACCCATGACAAGAAAAATGCTTGCAATTTAAATGAAAGGAGAAGATATTGTATTCATAAGTTAGAAGACTTAAAATTGGTAAGATATCAATTCTTTCAATATTTATCTATGATTCAACATAACCCCAATATAAAAGAACAAGATCCAGACTAACATTCCACTAACACTTCTAAACCACACCATAGAATCAGCTAGAGGAGAAACATGGCCATTCTTGCAACTGTACTAGACACTTGGGTTTGCAAGGCTGCCTGCAACTCAACTGGGCTTCAGCTGCTGTTTCTGCCAGTGCTGATTCCACTTGCAAAGACTGCCTTGCCATCACAGCTTCTGCTAACAGCTGAAAGTCTTGTCATCACTCTCTGCAGTAAAATGGACACTCCACACAGAGGTTATTTCTCATGTTTCTCACTTCTGAACTGATGTCTCCTGGGGGTGTAACTGACTAGTAGTGCCAAGTTACCTGCCTGTGGTCTAGCTACAAAGGAGGTTGAGCAAATGAGATAACCACTTTTCTAATCTTGAAAAGATGGGAATTTACAAAGCGGAACATTTCCCAAAATTATGAGGGTGTTTGAAAGTGTTGGGCAGCCAGAAACATGGCATATGTCCCATATATGTGCCAAATACTAAAAATAATCAACACAAGATAATTGGACTTTAGCTGTATTTTGAAAGAAACTCCCTAAATTAGAAGTATATGAATTCTTTTTTTTAGTCCTCAAGACAAGAAAAGCCTGTGTTTTAATCCAGGATGTGTGTCTATCTCCATTTTCCTCAGATTCCCTTGAAAAAGAGTTCCAAAAATGTGTGTACAGGTAACAGCCAGAAAGGAAAACAGAAGAACAAAAAATAGCCTAAGGGATGTACAAATCTTCATCAAAAGTCTAAGAACGAACGACCTACTTCCCTTTGCCTAAACTGCATTGCTTCCAGGGGAGTCACAGAGAAAATGAAGGGGGAACACATGTGATTAGCATGTGAGCAGACATGATCACCTTCATGAAGTCTTTCAAGACAAGTTGTGCTTGGATTTTGGAGCTTTTCATTCATCTGGTTTCCTGTTGTTGTTGTTGTTGTTATAGTTATTGTTTTAAAAATATTTCAGAAGTTCCAGAAATAAAATTCAGACCCCAGAGTCACTGTTAACATAGCTGTTATCATTTACGGCATTACTGGCAGTCTTGGGGAGCAAATAAGCAAGTAAGCTTTGAAAGAATAGTACATTTCTTTATAGGTATCTTAGATTTAAAAAATCTTTTTATATAGCTTCATGTGGATATATTCTAAAAATATGTAATCTGTTTCTCCAGGCCACCACAAGAGTGGGGAATTAATGGGAACGTGCGCGCGCGCACACGCGCACACACACACACACACACAGTATTTATATAACCCTACCCCCATGCTCTATTACAGGACTTTAATCCTCTACATAAAGAGCATTCCTCACAACCACTGAGGAGTCCAGCTCCAGGCCAAAATCCTATATGGGATCTTTTAAGGCCAATTCTAAGTAATTACAAAGACTGCCTGCCAGGCCCCATGGGGTGGAAGGGATGGAGTTTGGGGGGCTGCCTTCCCCACAGCAGACTTGGTGCATATCCACTGCATGGCAGTTTTCTGGAGGCAGTTGCAGTCATGCAGGCCCTGGGTCGAGCCATGCTCACCACATGTCTGCATTCCCAGCCCAAGCTCCTCCGTTCAGAGGCCCAAGTATGATGGCTTTGATGGAGGCAATTTTCTCAACTCCAAGTCAGTCCTTTTCCATCCTAGCCCTTTCCCTGGCCCTTCCTCCTCACCCACAGGTCCATAAACAGTCAGAAGCCTTTTCCTCAGGGCTCAACAGTGAGACAATGCCTCTCCCCAAATCGTGCTGACGCACCTGACCCTCCCCAGTGCCATCCCATGGGGAGAGTGGAACATTGGGGCAGCCGGCACCTTTTTCTGCCTCTTGTTTGCAGTGTCACAGCAAGTAAATAAAGGCTTTTTTGTTACGTTCAGTTTGGCTTGTTGTCCTAACCAGTTGCTTCCACACCTGGTTGTTCACAGCCCCTGTGCACCAATTATTTCTGAACCTCTGCAGGGTTCCTTCTTGAAAGATCCTCTCAGGTACCTTGGGAAACACAGTGATTTCCCTTTTCTCTGCTTCCTGTCTGGTCCTGGGGGCTGAAAACTGGGGGTGTGGCCTCTGAGCTGCTATTGCTGCTGGTGGTGGAGCCACCTCTCAGTGAAGTGCTCCCCTTGCAGCTGGCTGCTGTGGCAGACCTGTCATGCTGCCACTGGGTACTGCTGGTGCTGTCTCTTGCTGATGGTCTCCACAGTCTTTTCTACGTCTGCCTTGTCTCTTCTGAAGGCAGGGTCTCTCCCGGACGTGCACACACCTCAATGCTGAGGCTCCTGGCAGGGCTGTTCAGGACTTGCTTAGGGACTTGAAGAGGTTTCTGTGAAATGGCTCACTCAGTTTTACTAGTATTCTCCCTCTAGGGCACCAACCCCAGGCCCCTGGAGTGAGAGGATCATCTGGGTGATAGACATTTACTGTTCTCAAAATTACACCCCCTACAGCCAGCTTCATTAAACACCTGCTCTGAGAATGAGGTGTTTGTTTTGTTGTTGTTGTTGTTTTATCCTCACCCGAGGACATTTTTGCATTCATCTTCAGATAGAGCAGAAGGGAGGGAGAGAAGAAGAAGAGAGAGAGAGAAACATCGATGTGAGAGAGACACATCGACTGGCTGCCACCCACACGACCCCAATCGGAGCCGGAGACAAACTGCAACCGAGGTACGTGCCCTCAGCGAGAACCGCACACGGGTCTCTCTAGACCGCAGGACAACGCTCTAACTGCTAAGCCAAACTGGCCAGGGCTGGGGTGAGTATTTGTATAAGTTCTTACTTTGGCCACTGGTGGTTGGTGCTGTGCATTGACTCACTCAACCATTATCCCACTTCCAGCGCTGGAGAGGCTGCACAGCTGAAACTTCATTTCCCACAATTCCTTCATGAAAGGTTGGGGACTCAAGGTAGAGCTCACTAATCACACACGCACGTGAGATTCAGATGGCAGAAGTGAGGCAGGGGCCATGTTTCTCCCAGCTTTGACTGTTTCTGCTGGCCGAGAAACTCACAGGAATTAAAATGTCCCTGCATTAGTGGTCTGCTGCTTCCTGAATGTCCAGAAACAGCAGCAGCAATGGGACAGATGTTTGAAGTCACAGCTCCAGTGGCAGCCTCAGAGATCATGGCCAGCCTGGGGTTTCGGTTCTGGGTTTTTGCATGTCATTTCCGGAGTCCACCATCACCTATCAGAACTCTTTCCTGTCGGTTTTCCAATAATTTGGTGAGCACCTAATTATACTGAATCATGACTGATACACCCCTCTTGAAAGTAGACCTCTGGGATGCAAGCTTAAACTCCAGCTGGAGTGGCCTCCGTCACCTTAAGCTCATCCAACCCTCACCACCATAAGTATTTCTCCTTTGATATATATTGTTTTGTTTTGTTTTTTCCCAACCACTGAGTAGTAGACGTCTTCTGATGGTGTTTTAATTATGAAGATGGCTGGTTTAAAATGTAGAAGCAGCTGCTGGGGAACTGCTAGGTACAGTCACTGTCCATTTCTCTTTCATTATTTTAACGTGGAGGTCCTGGAGGGCACGTCGACTTGTCTTCTCATTTGTCACAGTCTTGTATATACATATCTGAGAATTAGGTGAAGACAGTTTTTGCTGTTGTTGTTTTAAGAGGCTACACGTGAACACAGACATACCTTCTGATTATTTTCGTGGTTTGGATAATGTTTTAACTGATAACATCCTCCAAAGTCAGCTCCACGTACTGTGAAATCAATAGGTTTTGCTCCGCTGGAGAGAGCGTAGAGTCAGGATTGCCGAAGTGCAGATTCGGTGCCTTGGCCACGTGTCAGGGGCCAGCCGGTGGTTCTTTCTGGGAACTATGCCTTAGATATGTATGTCGCAGTGTCAAAGGAATTTTTACTCATGGTGTTAGAGTCAATTAATTCAGAAGACTAAAAATACAGCATGAGACACTGGCATCTTTTACTGCAGTAGCCTCTGGCTACTCTTTCCATTCTGGCACATTAAAATAACATTACTACATCGGAGGAAAACCCCTGGGCAAAAACAAGGAAGGCAGGGAGCTCCCCCTTCTTAGGTAGTAAAATGGTGTGAAGTATTCAATTTTATGTAGTACTACTCTTCCTACACTATATATTTCCAAATGCCATAGGTATTTGGTGCATGTGTCCTGTCTGCTTAATGATTTAAGCTGTAGTACTGACTTCATTACCTCAATCTGGCAAATTTGTTGCTGGAAGAGATCAGTGCTGCTGCTTATTACAAACCAAGAGATATTTAGTGACTGCATTTTCATCAATTTCCTTACTCTTTCCTCTGCATTTGAAAGTAGAAGTCAGTTTGCCATCTTTACAGCAAAGTCGAGGCTAATTTTCTGATTGCTGCTTCATCAGACAATGAAAGCTCAACGAGCTTACAGCTGTGGCTATCGGTAGTTATGGGTGGTTAAAGCTTATACAAATGTCTCTAGGGCCTGCATTTCCTGTGATAAGTCAGCGGCAATCTATAATTCTCATGCCGTGCTTTATGTGGGGCAAATTATACATTGCCATCTTCTTGTTCAAGGCACTTCCTCAGGACACATAGATCTTAACCATATTTAACGTTGACTGGCTTTTGGGGTGGAAAAGGCAGAAAAGGTGATGACTTTAAATAGTTTCCAACATGAATACAATTGAAGTATCACCCTGCCATTTCTGCATCTTGGAGGCGGTGGAGGAAAACCACAGGTGCATCTCTGCTAGAATATATAGTAACACATTTTTGGAAGATTGTATAATGTAGTGCCCATTATACCATTGGTTTCATGAAATAATTATGAAGCCCTAAAGCAAATGAGCAGATTAGACTGGTTAGATATGCTAAGATTCTAATTTTGTATAGAGGGTGATTACTGTTATTATTTATGGAGTGCAGTAAGTGTACATAATGATTTATAAACACGTAGGCAGACAAGAGCTTTGCCCAGAGGTGCCTAAGTTCTAATTGTCTGAATTAGACAATGTAGATAAAAAGCAGCTACTTTGGACAAAAGTGGGAGGAGACCAAGCAGAAAATGGGGTTAAATAATGAAGTGTTTCTGAAGGGCTGAATAATAAGAGCAAGTGTTCTTTTAGACTTACATTGAAGTTGTGCTGTACAATTCAGGAAGAATCAAAGTAAACCCACTTCAAAATTCTTCTTGAAGCCTTTAAAGAAATTCTAATTGGTTCCCATAAATTTTGTTCTACCCTCCTTATCCAGGCCTAGGCATCCGAAACCCTAGGTCCCAAAGCATAATTCACAGGGAGTTCACAAGGAAAGCTGGAAAAGAAAAAGGATACCAGATTATAGACTCTTTGAGGCCAGAAACCAAGTCTAATAGGAACTTGACCTTCTAAACACATTCCCTTGGCTAGGACTTTCCTTGACTTGGTACCAGTGATGGGAAAAATAAAAACTGTAACTAGCAGCATTTTTTTCACATACAAGCAAGTCTACATATAGGTGGACCCCTTATATAAATCCCCAAAACCTACCTTTGAGGAAGCCCTCTTCAATATCTGAACTGGAAATGACAATCTATTGCTTTACTATTGCTCAATAGGTGTTATAATGTGACAAGAATATTCCTGGTGTCAGTAAAGTCCATTTAGGATGAATATTCTGTAATTCACACACACGCACACACACAAGCAGATCCAAGGAATGGTCTAAGTCCCTTTTGAAATTTTATGGTGAAATATAATTACAACAGATGAACACATGTATAATTAAAATATTTTAATATATTTAAAACAACACCAACCAAATCCAATCTTTATCACAAAATTATTGCTAATCTGTAGTACTACTTTTGAAATACTATCTATAAATATATTATGCCAACTACTTTTTATGGTTAGAGCATTTTTGAAATTTGAATTTATCAGTTTAGGGCTTTAACTTTTTTTTTTAATCCTCACCTGAGGATATTTTTTTATTTATCTTCAGATAGAGTGGGAGGGAGAGAGAGGGAGAAAAAGTTAGGGAGAGAAACATGGACATGAGAGGGACACATCAACTGGGGCCAGGGACAAACTACAACCGAGGTACATGCCCTTGGCTGAAATCAAACCCAGGACTCATTGGTCTACGGGCTGCCGCTCTACCACTAAGCCAAACCAGCCAGGGCTAGGGCTTTAACTTCTTAAAAGAAATTGGCCACTTAGATTTTGTCTTTGGGGTTAATTCTACCAGAATTAGAGGGCATCACACAAGCAGTTCAAATACAAAGCTATTAATATATCATAAAACATAAAATAGTAAAAGCAAATCTAAGTCCTAAGAAAAGTTGCAGAAAAATTTCAGTGTTTTATACTAAATTTACTGGGTCCTGAAAACAAGTGTTTATAATTTATGTTTTCTTTATTATGACCTATTTTAGGGTCTTTTAAAATGTTTCTCTAAAAACCTATCTACATAATTGGGCAGATTTATTCAAATCACTTTGACCATAATCTGTAAGTGGCATATATATATATATATATATATATATATATATATACACACACACACACACACTCACATATAAAAATACACTTATATACATATACTATAAATATATACAAGATATATGTGTTAACCGATTTTTAGGTAAGTCCTGTGTGAAATAATTTTTATCCTTATTTTTGACTTCTTTTTTTTTTTCATGGCAGAAAAATGAGTATCACAGAGCTTGTTTTTCTCAGGGGAGAGCTTCTGGATGGACATAATTATGAGTCTGTGTAGTTCTGCCAACATGTATTTGCTACAGGGTTTGCTTTAGATGCTTTAATGGCTAGGGAGTGTGTGATGAGAAGCCACTGCTGTATTAAAATAGTTCCCCTCCCCATCACTTCCAAAAGATCTATTCCTTCTTTGTACTTCTTTGTAAATGTAATGTTCTGGCTCTGTGGTAGCTATGGACTGGTCTGTGTGTGTAGCATTTTCCGCCTGGTCCCTGGAATGTACCGTATAATTGAACTGCCTGGCCACAGGTGCCCTGTGTTTGAGAGCAGTCACATAGGCATTGGCCTGAAGCCTTTTGGGTCATATTGGCAGTGCCTGGACCAGTGTGAGCTGTCTTCACACTGATTAGGGCAAAGTCCAGGGCAAGCTGGGCTAACAGTCTTTCTTAACTTATCATAAATGAATATACCAAACTTAAATCATATGCTGCATTCTAAACAATGGGAAACAGTTTGTAATGCATTTTGGACAGTGCTTCTGAGGTGCAACACCACACTTTAGAAACATGTAAATATCAATTAACAAATAGAAAAAGATTCTCTTAGAATAAGAGCAGTAAGTGACGTTTCTATGGACAATTTAAACTCCCACTCAGCCACTGAATGTTACCCTTCTGAAAATGGATTTTTCCTCTCTTCTCCTTTTCATTTCATATATAAATATACAGCCAGAATTATATATATAGTTTGTTTCACATAGATGGCATATGATTCAGTATAAAACAGATTTTAAAGTGTAGTTTTTTATACTCTTAAAAAAATTCAGTCAACATATAGTTATGAAGTGGCTGCCATTTATTTACCAGGCACTGTGCTGGGTTCCAGAGAAAGCAAAATGAAATTCCTGCCCTGAAAAAGATTACAAATTTAGAAAGGAGACAACAAATCTATACAACGAATTACACTAGATTGTGAAAAAGTTATCCTGGACGTGTAAACACAATGCAATAGGAACTCAAAAAAGGGATGCTTGGGTCTATTTCATGAGCCTGGGTGGCAAATTCTTGTAATTGGGCAGCTCCTCTGAGGGCAAAAGCTCTCAGGGAGCATTGTTTAAGTGGTCATGACTGCCAGGCTATTATACCTGCTAATGTAGCATAACTAGTGTTTGACATTGAACATTTGGAAGCAAAATTGTGACCCAAATTAGAAGATCAAATGTACCAGCAGAGCTGACATTTCACAATCTTATTTTCACACTATCCCTTTGTTAATGACTTGTTTATTAACATACTAGTAATCAGAATAAAACTTTTTAGGAACAGTGATTCCTACTGAGGAACTTTCTGAAACATGCATAACTAGCATCTAGTTATATAATTTCTTGATGATGACAGGGTATTTTCAAATTTATATATTAAAAAATAGGGCGGTTGCTAGAGGATCTGAAAAGTTCATACCCTACGTTCTTCTCTGAAATTCCCCTGTTCTTTGTTCTAATTAGGAACATTCTGTATCTTTACTTATTTTAATTATTCTATTTGTTAAATCCAACCCGTAGTTATGGATATCCATAACATTGCCTAATTAGCTAGAATCCTAATTTTCAAATGGTGGAATTCCTAAGATTATTAAACCTAAGGCAGGAAACTCCTAAACTTACTTCTATTTTGTTAAGTTTCCATTTGAGATTCAAGATTGCAATTCAGCTTTTTGCTGTCTCAACCTCGGTTTGATCATACTTTTTAATAACGTTAAGAAGTTGAAGTTAAAAAGTGTTTGTAGACAGGCTATCTTTTATTCCCTCCCATTCTGTTTACTTCCTGCTTTTCACCAGTCACCCTTTCTATTTTAAACAAGCAGTTTAATGAATATGAGGCATTTCAGAGATTAGTGTTCTCGATTCAGGAAGGAAGACACTTACAGTTAAAAACCACTGCCACTCAACCCAGGCAAAATTGCTAGCTGCTCAGGCAGTCACTGCATTGCGCGCCTGACTCCTCCCTGCTGACCGCGGATCCAGCTCAGGCAGGAGCGCATTGCACATTTTGTTACTGCCGGAGGCTGAGAGAGAGTCCTGGCTGGGTGCAGCCTTCAGATGCAGTGTCACAATCGCACCGAGACGCACGCCGAGCCCCAAAGATGACAAAAAGAGTCGCTGCTAAGAGACAAACGCTCTAGGAGCAGCCTTTAGCCATCCTAAAACCTCTTAAACACTCTTTATTTGTTGCCTCCACTGAAAGGCCCTTCTATTTTTTGGCCGCCAGGACAACTTCAGAGAACGAGGCAAGTTGGGTGTCTACTTCAATCCTTTTCGAGAGTAAGGTCCTGAAGGGTGGCAAAGACTCAAACTGTAGGCTCAGCCGCATGATATCAAGGAACTCTGCTGGGAGTGTTAACTTTCGTGGCCTCAGACCCACAAGCCATGGGCATGTTATCGTGCATCGGATTCCAGGTGCGTTCGCCCAGCTTTTGGCAGAAACTCCCCAGTTGACGTAGGGCGGCAGGGAATTAGGTACATAGGCCTGGCCCCTTTGATCCCTTAACAGCAACTTCTCAGTGCACCGCTGTGAAGGGCTGTTGACTGCTTTGTAGGCGAGAAGAACCTTTGGCTCACCAAAGTAAGCTCCCTCACAGGACCTTGCGATGGGAGTGAAATCCAAGGACCCTGACAGCTGATACTCATCCCCATTCCTTCTCCTTTCAATAGGAGCGTGAAAAATCAACCCTCCCGCACGGTCTAGTCCTCTCATCCTTCTAACTCTCTAGCACAGATTTTAAAAGCATCAAATGCATCCTCCAAGTTTGGGTAAAGAGAGTGCCCAACTCCCGCTCTCCCCAATGGTGTTAATCAATTTCATTTGGTCTCTAAGAAAGTCGGTTTAGGTCCATAGTATCCCCGCCCCAACCGGGAAGCGAGCGCCCCCGGCTGTTCACAGCAGCCCCATCGTGTCCGTTTTCCCGGAGCTCAATTTCTAGCTCATAGCAGGATCCAGCTGCGGTTCCAACGGGTCCCTCGCCTTTCGAGGCACACGGGCGCGCGTGCACACACACGTTCACACTCCTGTTCACACTCCCGCGTCCTCGCTCCCTTCACCCCACCCTCCGTACCGCTCCTCTGCGGGGTGGGGGGTGGGGTGACGTCAGGACTGCAGTCCCGAGGAGAGCGGCTGGAGAGGGCTGCGCGCTCCTCGCCTGGAAAGCTGGAGGCTCACTGGGGCTGCCACCGCTTCTGCGCTCCTCCTTCTCCTCTGCACCCGCTGTCACGCTGCCCGCCCGTGGGGGTGCAACGCAAGCCTCCAGGTGAATTGAAAGTCGTTTCTGGGGGAGGACAGAGAGGGTGCTGCAGTCCTGGCATGCACTGAAACTGCAACTCAGACAGAAAGGACCCGGCGGAGGCGCCCAGCGCGCGCAGCATCCCAGGGCTGGTGGAGGCGGCTACCGCTCAGCTCGCGGCCGCGCGCGGTGGCCGGACCTCGGCCCTGGGACTCCGAACCTGGGCAAGCTCGCTGGGAGAGGCCCCCGGTTTTGCGGATTTCGCAGCTGCGGGGGTGTGGGGAATGCGAGCTTGGTGGTTCCAGGTCGCCGAGAAGCAGCTGCCTGTGGGAGAGCGAGGACAGGCGAGGGGGCGGCAGCCTCGGCCAGAAGTAAGTGCAGCAGAAGTTTGCGTCGGTTTCCTCGCCGCTCCCCCTGAGCGAGTGGGAGGCACTTGTCCTCCCGTGGTTCCCTGGGGCTACCGAGGGCAGACTTACTAGGGAGCCTTGCTAGGAAGAGAAAGTGAGAGTTAGGAGAGGGGCAAGGACCAGGAGGGCGAAGACAGGGCGGGATCTTGGCGGGGTTAGGGGGTGCTGCAAAAGGAGATCCCCAACTGCCGTAAGGGGCGAGACCCCAGGGATCTCAGAGAGGAAGGATTGGGGGAGACTGAAGATGGAAGTAGTCACGCCTATTATGGTGACCTTGGCGCGCCCCCCTGGAATGGCGAGCCAGGAGCTTCGGAGAGGCTAGCAGCGGGTGAATATTGTGTGGCTTACCACTCGGGGCTGCGCCGAGGGCGGCTCGCTTCCGGACGCTGGAGGGCTGGGGAAGAGAGGAGAGGGAAGCCGGCCGAGTCCGCGACGCTGGGGTGGGGACACCGGGTAGTCCAGCCGCAGAGAGGTTCAGAGTGGGAGGTTAGGATCCTCAGAGATGCTCCAGCCTCCGCAGAGGAGACCCAGCGGTTCAGGGAGGAGGCGAGTGTGACGCTTTGGACGCCTTTGGAGCCTCGGTGGCTAATTCTTGTAACTGGGCGGCTCCTCTGAGGGTGACAGCACTCGGGGAGCAGGTTGAGCGGTGGCGGCGGGCCTCCTGGTTGCCCTCCGAACCCGCTGCCCTCCCCGAGCCGCCTCGAGTCCCCGGAGTCGCTGGGCTGTTCCCGCGGCCCGGACAGGCGAGACCCGCTTGCTCAAGAGACCCTTGGCTTTCTACTCACTTTTTCTTCGGGCAAGAACAGCTCCTCCAGGCTCCCTTTTCTTTAACCGGACTCCAGAATAGGTTTTGTCCTTTAACTGACCAAACTTCTAATAGGAGGGAAAAAAAGTTCATAGACGCTGCGCTCCTTCTAGGAGCAGAGCCCACAGAGGGCAGGCGAGGGCGGCGAGGACCAGCTCGCTCACCTTCGTCTCCCCTGGGGAGAGTTCGCAGGGAATCTATATTAAATATGATGAGCTTATTCGGGAAGGCATCTTCCAGAGTAGCACTGTCTGTGACTAGGAAACCTAGGAAACTGGAACCCTACTCCGCTTCTAATATCAAGGGTATACTTTTCAGGGAGAGGGAGGTAATTAAATCTCATTTTTTAAAAGTCATGTATGATGCATACTGATTACCCAATTTGATTTACTCAGGTTTATTCATTCATTCATGCAAAACACTGTGTGGGATCCAATATGTTCCAGGCATTGTGTTAGATACGCGATTTTCAACTGGTGTGCTACAGAATTTTTAAAACATGCAATGCCTGACTACTTAGTCAGGGGCACTGACCTCTTCTCTCTTTAGACTGCTAAAAAAAAAAAAAAAAAAGTCCAGTCAGTGTGGCTCAGTGGTTGAGCATTGACCCATGCACCAACAGGTCGCTGGTTGGATTCCAGTCAGGACACATGCCCGGGTTGTGGGCCAATCCCCAGTGGGGGACATGCAGGAGGCAGCCAGTCAATGTTCTCTCTCATTGATGTTTCTATCTCTCTCTCCCTCTCCCTTCCTCTCTAACATCAGTAAAGAAAAAAAATTCAAAAAAAAAAGAAGACAATAGCCAACATAACAATAGCCATCCAGAGAGAATGAGTCAAAATTATACCTATTTTTTGGTCAGATTGGCAAAAAATATATTTTTTGGTGTGCCACAGAATTTTAGTAATTAGTTTATGTGTGCCATAAGATGAAAAAGATTGAAAATTGCTGTGGGATATGTGCTGGGCAATAGAAACAATTGATGTATGATCAGGGAGCTTACAGTCTATAAGTGGTCTGGAAAGAAGGGAAAAGTACATGTCCTACAGGAAAAGGTAGCTATTACCTGTTTATTGTTTGTTTGTTTGTTCTATCACAGTGACTCACTCCCAGCTCATTAACTGTGGGGCCCAACATCTGCTAGGTTTGTCCTCCAGGAAGGCAGGGACACTATTATTCATCTTTGATAGTTGGAGGTCAACACTGTGCCAGGCACATAGTAGGTCATCAAAAAGATCTGTTAGATAAATGGATGAATTATTCACAGTAAAAATGTCTTAAAGAAAGATATCATGACATATTGGGGAACATGTAAAGAAGAAAGAGAATGAGTTGGAAATGTAACTTTAAAAAAAATTAATTTTAGAGAGATGAAGGAAGAGAGAGAAAGAGAAACATCAATTTGTTGTTCCACTTATTCATGCATTCATTGGTTGATTCTTATATGTGCCCTAACTGGGGATTGAATCCACAATCTTAGGAACGATGCTTTAACCACTGAGATACCCAGCCAGGGCCAGAAAGAGAATGATTTGAAAGGAAAGGAAATAAAGGGAGCTGGAGAAGGCAAGAGAGTAAAGAAGGTAGGGTTCGTAAACATTTGAAAGTATATATTCTGTAACAAACATGTTTATTTGCCATTTTCTCGCAATGGAAATGAGCAGCATCCAACTCATTTTTCTCAGAAATTCATGAATCTCTGTGGATATTTAA
The DNA here is from genome assembly GCF_014108415.1 of Molossus molossus. Taxonomy (NCBI): domain Eukaryota; kingdom Metazoa; phylum Chordata; class Mammalia; order Chiroptera; family Molossidae; genus Molossus; species Molossus molossus. The sequence continues at coordinate 104,737,116 of NW_023425344.1, read as the reverse complement.
ATGATAACGTTTTTAGAGTAGGATCTTAGTTAATATATCATATGGAGGTCACAATGCCATACTCACAGGGATATATTGATAATATGGTGATTGCACGTTTCTGGGAGAGTGGAACTAGTTGGTGAAAAAATACTTGAGAATTACCAAAATATTTTTTCCCAACAGCTCATAATATTTTGCTACTCAATGTACATATTTTTACTGCTGTACTTAAGGTTAACTACATAAAACTTAAACTTTATTAATAAACATAGATTTTACCAATGAATATTAAACACATATATGCAAGACTGTCTTTGGTTTAATTGAATCCAGTTACCATTGCACTCAGGTAGAAGGTGGTAAGTTCCAAGGTGAGTGATAAAACTTTTCTCCCCATTACTCTAATTTTATTACTTTTACCAGAACACTACAGTTTTATAGGTTTTTCTTACATGTACAATAGAGCTACTTATTTTTAGAATCAGTATTTATCAATGGTAATAACAATTCAGTGGTTTGAGTTAGAGTTTACAGGCAGTAATCCTGGATTTAGTTTTTGGAAACTTCTCAATGCTCTGTGATTTGGAGCCATTCTAAAATTATTGTAAATCTCATTTTCTGTACTTAAAAAATGAAATTATTTTCCTTAAATGATTTAATTGGGCATTTAAAGTCAGAATATGTCCATTCTAGAGGCGATTTTATTAATTTAAGATATAAACACTGACAAGCAATTTGTAATTAACAAACAGAATAAAACGCATATTTTGCATTATACATATTTTGCAAGTGTTTTAGGACATTATTCGGAGTTCTAGGGAGAGTATTGTGTTTATGGACAATGTTTGGTAATTAAAAATTATATTTTATAAGTAAATGTAAATAAATACTAAAAAAGGTAGCTAAGCTTTGGGATTCTTTAAACACTGAAATATTTCTTCTGTCATGGATATTTGATGGGGATTATCACCAGAATTACACTGTTAGACAAATGACTATTTGGATGAATCTTGCAGCTTTGACAAAGATACATTCTAGAGGGAAGAACGTTATTTTGGACGTATATAGTCAGGGTAAAAGAAATGCTGTGGTTAGGAGGGTGGGGTCATAGATTACAGACCTAAAAATTGTCTGGCCTCATTTTTACAGATGAGAAAATTGTGGCCTAGAAAGATGAAGACTCTAAATTTCTCAGGATCACATTCAAATGCACAGAATAGTTGCATATAATGTCCATTCTAGGCTTGACAGGAAATCATGCCCTCAGGGCACCTAAATACAGTGGTAATTTAAGGAATCTGCTATCCTTGGATTTCCTCTTTTCTCTCATTCTCTCCAGCTTACCCCCAGCCCCTGGCCCCGTCTCAGAGAGGGGTCCTACCTGCCAGCCCCCCACTCTCACTGCACCGGCTGCTTTCAGGTCCTTCACAGGAGACAGCACCAAAGGACTCCCACTCACATACAGGTCTGGGCCTAGGCAGAAATGTGAAATAAGTGATGTTTGAATCAGGCAGCCCTCACATCTTCTTTCCTACCTTATGATACCAATGTGCAGCATACAATCATAGTTTCAGAGCCAAAGGGGCTTTAGAGATAATCTGGTCTCTCTAAATAGATCATCTTATAGATGAGGGAACTCGGCCCCAGGAAGGTCCTGTGACAGTCATATTAGAGCCATTGTGCAAGAATTCATGAACTGAGTTCTGATTCTCTTCTTCTGCTGGTTCTGTCTCTACATGATGCTGGCTGGCATTCTGTCACCCCATCAAGGTAAGATGTGGGTTCTGGAGGGAGACAACTTGTGTTTACTTTCCAACCCTGTGTCTCCTCAGTTATGCAACCATGAGCAAGTTACCTATGTTCTCCAACACTTTTGTTTATTTATTTGTAAATTTTTGTTTTGCTTTGTTTATAGGTTATGATCTATATATAGGTATAGATGTGTTTGCATAATTATTTATCTATTGTTTTCCCTTTAGATTGTAAGTTTTATAAGGAAAGGAGTCAAGTATCTCTTTGCTCACTGCATGTCCCAAGAACTAGCACACTATTGACACAGGGTGGACTCTCAGTAAATATTTGTTGAATGAAGGAATGAATGAATGCATGAATGACTAAGGATAGTAATAATTGAGTGAAGAAGGCATCACTAACATAGAGTTGGAATTCTTAATATGAGCGCCATATCTTTCTAAAGATTCTAAAACTATAATACTGTTCCCTTTGCCAACATCCTGGATAGATGAGACCTTGATATGCCCCTTCTCCAAACCTACTTCTCTCATTTACTCCTTTCTCTCAGCAGGTGGCAGATTTTCCTGGCTGCTTGGGCCAAAAACCTTGGAGTCAACCTTGACTCCTCTTTCTCTCGCAGCCAGCATGTAATGCATTCATCAATCCTACAGCTGTGCCTTCAGGATACATTCAAAATCTGACCAGTTCTCACCACCTCCCTTACTACCAGCCTAGACCACGTCTCCATAATTTCTCACCTGGATTTCTGCAGTAGCCTTATGACTTCCCCCTGTGCTGCTGTCCTTGTCCCACCCCAGAGTCTAGGTTCAACACACAGAGCAATGCTAACACATGAATCAGGTCAAACAACTCCTCTGCTGACATTTGCATCTTCCCATCTTACTCTTACATTCCATCTTACATCTTCCTATCTCTCAGAGTAAAAGAAAAAGTCCTTACAATGAACTTGATTAAACTCATACGGCTCCACACTACCTACTTCCTCTATCCCTCCTGTCTTCTACTCCCCTCACCTCCCCAGTCACTGTGCTTCTGTCTCACTGAGGTCCTTCCTGTTCCCACAACACAGCACATACTCTTTCTCCTAAGAAACGTTGAATTTGGTCTGGAATGCTCTTCCCCAGACACCTGCTTGATTCTCTTCACTCCCTTCAATTTTTTTTCTTAAATTCCCCCTCTCAGTGAGGCCTCTCTTGGCTACTCTATTTAAGATTACTCCTCTCTTTTGTCCCCCTTTCTGCACTAATACCCATTTCAGCTCTTGTGACTATAAATACTATATATACTACTCTGTGTGCCTGGCACACAATTCATACTTAATTAGTATAAGACATTATTATTATGGTGTCATCTCTGGTCTCCCAGACTTTTTGTTCCTCCTTTGACCAGGATTGGGGTCAGAGGCAGAATTCTTTCAGGATTCTTAGCTCTTATTTTGGAAATGACCTTGAAGGAGTCCCAGTGGTTGTTTACAACTGCTGCTAGAAATAATTAGGAAATAAAATGCAGTTATCTTTTCAAGATATGGCCTTATTTCTTCCATGAAATACCTTCTGACCTGAAGCCTCTGGAAGGCTGCTGCTATAAGCTCCATCCTCAGGGTGAGAGAACCACATTCATCATGCTGTCCATGCACATCCTCCTTGGACAGGGCGAGTCTTCTTCCCCTAAGGTTATCACAGTGTGTTTCTTATATCGCAGTGGGGGCTAGAAGAGTGGCATTCTAGGCGCCAGAAGCGGAGATCAGTACAAACTGGGAAACAACTGTTTCTGGAGCATTAGTTCCCAGTGGCACCATCTAGTCAAGCCAAGGCTAAGAACAGAGCGAATTGAGAAGGACCTAGGTCAGCTGGTGGACCATCCAACTTAGCATTTCACTGCATTTCTCTTCTTTTCTTTTCTTGGGGTATTTGCTTCTTTATCTTAACAAGGTAATGACTGTTCTCTTTGGTTGCCTCTAAATTTTAGCTGAGGAGGAGTTATGAGGCCTTATCAACGAACAGTTATTAAAACGACCCTGTGAGGCCAGGCTGTACCTGTTTAAATACACTGTTGGCTGAGCTGATAGGATTTTTAATGGTTCTACCAGGATATTGTGAGTCAATATCGTGCTTGTGCTCATGTGTTAAAATTGGGCACACTGTTGCATTTCTATGAAATTACCATAGCTCATAATTCCTACTAGCTCAGAGCAATCACTTTACAAGTTGACTCAACAGACAGTATTTCAGCCCTGAGTAGTCATAATGGTTTTGCCTTAACAGAGAAAAGTGTTATGTTGTACCCATTTTTTCTTTTCCCTAGAAATAGACAGAGAGCCTTGGGGTTACACTTGTAGGTTACCAGTTCTGTTCTTAGCATGCTCTATGACCTTGTCCAATTTGCTTTAGTTGAGAGTAGCTGTTCTGCAGCCAAGAAACATTACTACAGCAGCAAAATGGGGACAACCTTGAAGTATAGCCGTGAGAAATCCTTTTCCTTATAACTGTAGGAGATGCAGCCACAGCACCTCTCCAGGAGAGACTGTGTGTGTGTGTGTGTGTGTGTGTGTGTGTGTGTGTGTGTGTGTTTGCGCGCGTGCGTTGTGTGGGTGGGTATGGATTAAAAACCCAAACTATTATAACAATGAAAAGAAAGCTTTTAGCTTTCCAAACAACTGGTGTACATATATTTTTCTTTGGCCTGACTTACACATTTTGTTCTAAACTTTTTTTTTTTCTCATAAGTAGGTTGTTTGGAACTTTTTTTCTCATGGAAACAATGTTTCATGTGGAATTTAGGTTCTCAGCTGCCTTGGGAAAAGCCTATTTAACTCTTTGTTGAGTATTTAAAAATGATACTGCAGTTTGCTTGTTTTGTATGAGAAAATCAGTATTCTAATGAATAAAACCCTAATTTCCATTATGTTACATCATGAAGATCTAGGTTGGCATTTTTGTAACTAATCTCTCCCTTGCCTCCTTACTCTTTACTGGTTTCTTCAACAGATTAAGAGAATTATTATATATATTATATATAAGAAAATATTAATTATTATATACATCATTATTCGAAATAAATAATATTGGATCTCCTTTATTTACCAGCTTTTAAAAACAAGTTTATAAAATCATTTGAAACTGATAAATAAATGCATAGCCAACATTAAGTATGTAGACAGTGTTGCAAATTAAGACTTGCACATGGCAATTCTCAGTGTTGATATATCCATCAGTGTAACTCATGGTTTTGGAAGGAATGAGATACTCTACCAGTCTCCCACCCTGAGGCCTCTGCTGTGACCCGGTTATGGGATAAGAATACTTAGCTTGTTGGAAACACGCTGAGTTCTGATGCCAGTTTTCGCAGTCTCGCCTGTGTCCTTTGCTCACCAGATCCCTAAGATTCGACGCTGACATCTAAGACCCCTTGTAGAAAACACAGAACAATTATCCTTTCCTCTCCATTTTATCTTTCTTCCCTTGGTCCTGCCATCTTCATTGCCTCTCCCTTCTGGCCCCATTCTCTGGTTAAACCCCAGCATTCTGGTTCTTCAAATGCCTTTCTGCAAACTGACCCGCTCTCCCTCTAGTGGTGATTAGAAAATCTTCCCCTCCATTGCCTTCCCTTGCCCCTAGCTTGATGAGATATAATTGACATGTAACGCTGTAAGTTTAAAGTGTTGATTTGATATACTTGAAAATGATAACCACCATAGCATTAGCTAATACCTCTATTATGTCACATAATTACCATTTCTTTTTTGTGGTGAGAACATTTAAGATCTACTTTCTTAGCTAATGCCAGGAGCCTGTTTCACCTGCTACACAGTCTTGGCAGTGGGCTGGGCCCTTTCCCTCACAGCAGGGTCCAGAGACCTGGGAGTGGAGATATTCCTGGCTGTCTGTCACTCATGTATAGACTGGGTGTCTCAGCAGAGTATGGACAAGAGGAGGGAGGACCTGAGACAGTCACTGTGAGATTCTGAGATTTCTTTTCTTTGAAGGGTCTCAAGCTCTTCTTCGTATACTTGAACCATGGTGTCCCATGTACACATTTCTTGTGGACCTAAAAGCAGGTCCAAAGTTTCTTTCCTCCCCTCTGATTTCTGAAAAATAGAGGGGTAAGAAGATTCTCAGAAGGGTTCATTTAGAAGTGTGCTGGCTCTCTGGAAGAGAAAAACGCCCTGATAGATAGTGTTTGCTGATTTGTGTGTTGTGAGTATTTGTACTAATAGCAAATTTCAACATGACATCATTGGCTTGCAAAGCTCTTGAACATTTAACAATTGGCTGTCATGAATCTGGACAAGCTGGCTCCACACTCTACTCTTTTTATTGTGAACAATAATATAAAAGAAAGGATATAAGTTTTCCTCTTGTTTTTCCCTCTCCTACCTACCCCCCTTTGCCTTTTTCACTCAGTGAATCACAGAAAAAAATGTAAAAACATCATAAATGTACATATGTCAGCAAGTTTGTTCTATAAAGATCCAGATAGCAAATAAATATTTTAGAGTTTCAGTTCACATTTGGTTTTGGTCACAGATTTTAAAAAAAAATCTGAAAATTTGAAAACTTCTTAACTAAAGGGCAACACAAAAGTAACAGGCTGAGGGTTACATTGGGCAGGTGGGTTATACTTTGCTGACCCTTGGGTTAGATGATCAGGATAGGTCTTTAGAAATACAAATTTCATAAACTTGAAGTTTATAATTTATAAATCTATATATAATACGTTATATTATCTGTAATGAGGCATATATGATATTATATGTTTATTTCAGAGAAAAAGTCCAGGCTTAGTGAGGTTATCCTGAGCATTTTGCTGGAGGACCCAGGCTTGGGTCTTGGTTTGAAGAATGAGGCCTTTGGGAGTTGGGGTGGGAAGAGATGAGGACACAGAGGGTGGTGAATTAGGAAAATCATGGACTCAGGGCATCTTTTTACTTTCTTTTTTAAAATAGCTTTATCGAGATATAATTTATATATTCAATTCATCTGTTTAAAGTATAATTTTTTAAATCATTTTTAAATTTTTGATTACAGTTGACATACATCATGATATTAGTTTCAGGTGTGCACCCCAGTGACCAGACATTACATAACTTAATAAATGATCACCCCAATAAATCCCATACCCATCCAGCACAATGCATAGTTATTAGAATATTATTGACTATATTCCCTATGCTGTATTTTACATCCCCATGACTATTCTGTAACAATCAATTAATCCCTTCACCTTTTTCTCCCATCCTCCAAACCCCCTCCCATTTGACAGTTAAAAGTTCTCTGTATCTGAGTCTGTTTCTGTTTGCTTGTTCATTTGGTGTATAGATTCAGTTACTGATAGAATTGTATTTATTGCCATTTTATTGTTCATATTTCCTCCTCCTCTTCCTTCTTCTCCTTTTTCTTCTTCTTCTTGCTCTTCTCAAAGAAGACCCTTTAACATTTCATATAATACTGGTTTGGTGGTGATGAACTCCTTTAGTTTTTTCTTTTCTTAGAAACTCTTTATATGTCCACTGATTCTAAGTGATAGTTTTGCAGGATAAAGTAATCTTGGTTATAGGTTTTTGCTTTTCTTCATTTTAAATATTCTAGCCACTTCTTTCTGGCCTGCAGAGTTTCCTTTCAAAAACCAGCTGACAGTTTAATGGGAACTCCCTTGTAGGTAACTTTGTAACTACTTTTCTCTTGCTGCTTTAAAATTCTCTCCATGTCTTTAATCTGTGGCATTTTAATTGAGGTGTCTTGGTGTAGGCCTCTTTAGGTTCATCTTGTTTGGGACTCTCTGTGCTTCCTGGACTTGTATGTCTATTTTCTTCACCAAGTTAGGGAAGTTTTCTGTTATTATTTTTTTCAAATATGTTTTCAATTTCTTGCTCTCTCTCCTCCTTCTGGCACCCCCATGATGTGAATGTTGGTACCCTTGAAGTTGTCCCAGAGGCTCCTTACACTATCCTCTTTTTTTTTTCTTTATGCTGAAAAACTTTTAATGCCCTAAATAAATGAAAAGCCATCCCATGTCCTTGTATCAGAAGAAGTAATATTGTTGCCCTGGCTGACGTGAGTCAGTTGGTTGAGCATCATCCCATATACTCTAAGGTTGCGAGTTCGATTCCTAGTCAGGGCACATGCCCCGGTTGCATATTCAGTCCCTGGTTGCAGTGCATACAGGAAGCAACCAATCAATGTTTCTCTCACATTGACGTCTCTTTCTCTCTCTGTCTCTCTCTCTCTCTTCTCTCTCTCTCTCTTTCTCTCTCTCTCTCTCTATATATATATCTTTAAATATCAATAAAAATGTTTTTTTTAAAGAAGTAATATTGTTAAGATGACATTACTACCCAAATTGATCTAAAATTGATCTACAATCCCTGCAAAAATTCAAGCTGGCTTTCATAGCAGAATTAGATAAACAGATATTAGAATTCATATGGAAATTTAAGAGGCCCAGATAGCCAAAACAATCTTGAAAAATAGTAATAAATCTGGAGAATTCATGTTCTTCCATTTAAAAACATACTATAAGGTCACAGTATTCAAGACAATGTGGTACTTGCATAAGAACAGAAATATAGGTAAATCAATGGAATAAAATTGAGAGTTCAGAAATACACCCTCACATTTATGATCAATTGATTTCAGCAAGGGTGAAAGACAATTCAATTCTTTCAACAAATGATGCTGAATATCCACATACAAAAAATGTTGGATGCCTTCCTCCTACCATACACAAACATTAACTCAAAATGGATTAGACCTAAATTAAGCACAAGCTAAAATTACAAAACACTTAGAAAAAAAATCTAAGAATAAATCTTAATGAAATTAGATTTGTTGCACAAGTGACAATAGGAAAAAAAAAAAAAAACAGATAAATTGTACTTCATCAAAATAGTAAAGTGTTGTATTTTCATCAAAATATCAAGGTTTTGTGCTGCAGACTAAACCATCAGAAAAGTAAAAATACAACCCACATGAAGGGAGAAATATTTGCAAATCATATATCTGGCAAGTGTCTTGTATCTAGACTACTTAGAACCCAATGATAAACACAAATAACTCAATTTACCCATGGACAATGCATTTGAATAGACTTTGCTGGTTTTGTTGAGGATTTTTGTGTCTATATTCACAAGGGATATTGGCCTATACTTTTCTTTTCTTGTGATATTGCCATCTGGTTTGGATATCAAGGTAATAGTGGCCTCTCCTCTTCTGTTCTTCATTCTTAACGCTGTTTTCTAGCTACTTCAGGGACTAGCACAAGTGTTAGATGAAGGAGTCAAAAGTTGCCAGTGGATCCCAGACAACAGCAAAGAAAAGGGGAAGAAAACCCCAAATATATTCTACAGAGGACACAGGTTTCTTGATTGCCACAAGAACACCAGTCTGGGGACCTGTTATCAGGGATATCTTAAGTATAGGATGTGTCTGATTCAGTTCTTTTAATTTTATTAAAAAAAAACATTTTTAATGCTCACTCGAGGATATTTTCCCATTTATCTTCAGATAGAGTGGGGTGGGGGTAGACACATCAATGTGAGAGGAGAGAGACACATAAATTGGTTGTCTCCCACACAACCCCGACTGGGGCCTGGGACTGAACTGCAACCAAGATACATGCTTTACTGGAATTGAACCCAAGACTCTTTTTTTTTTTTTATCCTCACCCGAGGAAATTTTTCCATTTTTTGTTCAGATAGAGAGGGAGGAAGGGAGAGAGAGAGAGAAACATTGATGTGAAGGGACACATCGAGTGGCTGCCACCCGCACGACCAACCAGTACGCGCCCTTAGCGGGAACCGAACCCGGGTCTCTCCGGACCGCAGGTCGATGCATTAACCGCTGAGCCAAACTGGCCAGGGCAAACCCAAGACTCTTTGATCTGGGGGCTGACACTCCAACCACTGAGCCAGACTAGCCAGGGCTGACTCACTTCATTTTATACATATACTCATTCAGAATATCAATTGAATACCTACTGTGTGATAGGAAGTACATTTATTTCATATAAGCTTAAAAAGATGTGCTTCCTGTCCTATTAGAACATATAGGTTAAATGGGTAGGCAGATACAATAAATAATCACAAGTTAAATATAAAATTACAATTGTATTCAAGATGATGAAGCCGAGCTTCCTGGTGCCGTGATCATAGGTACTCGGGTTTCGGTGTAGAGTTGTGGTGGGAACAACGTGCACTAAGGCGCCACTTGGGAGGACGTGACAAAGGTCAGTGTGGGCGGAGTGCACAGAGCGAAAGGAGGGAATAATGAGAAGGAGAATTAGGAGCTGGTGGCATGGAAGTCCAGCCTGGCTGTCTGTGTCATTATTCTTAAAGCAGTGCGTTTTCACTTTTAAAATTGCTTGTCTAGAATCAGCAGTCATGTTTTTGTTTCAAGTTTTCCTTAAAGAAGAAAATACCCTTTATTATTTCTGCTCTTTCCATTTTATGTTCTTTTTTAAGGAAAATAGAATAGAATGAGGCATGAAAACATTATTTCAGGCTAGAAGGAGGAGAGAGAGAGAGGGTAACAAGGTTACATTTATTTAACAGTTAAAGAAGGCAAGGAGATTGGAGGGGAGTGAGCGTGTGTCTGGTCCATTCCTTTAATTTTCCAGGTGCAGACACAGGCCCAGAAACACTGAGTGACTTCCTGCTCATACAGTCTGAGTTGGCAGAGCCAGGACATGTTACCACCTGCCTACCTCCTGGTGAGTGCCCTTCCTCCTGGCTAGCACCATCCTCAAGGTGATCTCTAAAGGATAAGAAGCTGTTTTTCAGGTAAAAAATGAGAGGAAGGAGGTTTCAGGTGAGGGTGCCTGAGGTACAAAGGCCTTGAGGCAGGAGAGAGCTTGTATGCAGCCTTCAAAGGTGGTGGGTCTGTGGGAACACAGTGAGCAATGAGAAGCTGGTGAGACACGGGGTGGGGCCGTTAGGGAGGGGCTTTAGCACAAAGACTCCTGTAGGTTGGTGGGGAGTTCGGATTTATTCTAAGTGCAGTGTGAACAGTTTTAAGGAGGAGAGTAATGCAGAAAAGATTTATGTATTAGGAAGGTGACTTGCTATTACTTTGTGGAGAACAGATTAAGTGGGGCCAGAACAGAGGTGGAGAGTCGGGGTTGATTCTGTAGAAGGTGCAATAGGCGAGGGAAAGAGGATAGACTAGAGATTTGTTCTGGAGTTAAAACTGACAGGACTTGTAATATAAGGCACCGGTGAGTCTTCCAAGAGTAAGTTGGATTTGCTTAGACTAGAGAGAGAGGACAGTGTGGATCCCCCACCACTACTCCAGAGAGTTGGGTTATTTTGGAAACAGATGTATTGGCTTTCTATGAAGCTCCTGTGAAGTGTAAAGTTTTGGTTTAAGGTGTCCATGACTTACTGTCCAGATATTTGAACCAGATATAGTCCCACCAGTAGCAGGGGGATATCCTCAGAGAAATAGAAACTTCCTTTCGCCCAGAATGCCCTTCCTTTTTTCCTGATGGAATGTTTACCCATTCAAAGCTTGTCTCCAATATTACCTCTTCTATCAAACTTTCAAGTTAGTTATTTAATGAACACGTATATAACATTTATTAGGCAGCTACCTCTTATTACTATGTCTATATAGCAGTTTTTCTGCCCAGTGCACTATCATTATCTCTGTTTGACACATAGCAATATGCAGCATAGAGAAAGTAAGTCACACGGAGGCTTCATAGTCCCATGCATAGCCACACTATGCTGTGTTGCCTCTTGCTGGGAGCCCTCTGGTCAGGATTACTGACTCCTCTTGCTTTTAGTTACCTCTGTTATAGCACTTTTCATAGTATGTGAAAAGTATGAGTTAATTGTTTGATATAATTGTTTGATAGTTAATATCTCCAGTGTTGGGTACATAGTAGATGCAGATTGAGTGAATGAATGAATGAATGAACCAACCAACCAACCGACAAACATGAATGAATGGATGGATGGATGTGGGCATAGGAATTAACATGGCAGGAGTAGGAGGGGACTTCTGTAACCACACGCAGCCTGCACTTTCTAGGCCAAAGACTCCCTGAGCTGCATAACAGTTCAGGTCAGTATAATTTATGCCTTTGCCATCATATTATTTAAGAGTTTTCATTAATCCTTTGATGTGTTCTGATCTAATAATGCTGTTCTCAGTGAGACAGATGACAACGCTCCTGCACTGGCAGGTATTATGCTTTTAAACACAGTTGCTCTGTTGTCACCAAGAATATTTCTGCATCTGATATTGATTTAAATATTCAGTTATGAATGTCATGACGACAACTTTATTTTTAGCTGAGGATTGTATTGGCTGAAGAACCTGGCAATGTGAACAGTATAGTGCATGCTTGTTAATCCAATGTGAATGAATGCAGTAGCTTCATTGATCAGCATTCACACGGCTTCTTATTCTGTGCTGATATAAAGTTGAAAAATATTGGGTGCTATGATTTATTGTATTTTAGTGTCAAGTGGTAAAAGTATCTTTGGAAAATTTATTACATTTTGCAGACGATTCAAGTTGTCTTGAACTCACATAGATTTATGCAGGTGTGCCTTGAATTGCAGAATTTGGAAATGAAGTCTGTAACCAAAGAATCTTCACAAACATCATCAAATATATATATAGTGAGTATAATGATTCTTGGGATTGGGTTACCATCTACCCTTCTCATTCTTGGGGGTTCAATAAAGGAAACCAACCAAACAAGATTGCTAGCCAGATGGAAAATATAAATAGTGGTTTTGCTTGTGTGTATAACCCTCAATGTAGAGTTCTGTGAAATTTACATTAGAATATGTGCTTTAGACTTTATCCAAAGTGGGATTTTTTACTCTGACTCTTTATCTAACATTGGTGCCCTCAAGCTCAGGTGTGCTTGCAGAGAGAGGAAGGGACCAGATCTCTAGACAGACTCCAGTGCCACTTGCTTGGGTGTGGATGAGGCTGGAAGGCTGCTTCCAGAAGGGAAATGTAGTTGGCAAAATAATGGCCACCCCCAAAGAAGTCCACATTCTAATTCTCCAAAGCTGTGAACATTTTACCTTACGTGGCCAAAGGGACTTTGTGGATGTGATTATGTTAAGGATCTTGAGATGGGGAAACTGTCCTGGATTATTCAGGTGGGCCCAAGATTATTACAAGGGTCTTTATAAGAAGGAGGAAGGAGGGTCATAGAAGGAGATGTGACCACAGAAGCAAAGGACAAGGTGATGAAGAGTCAGAAGTTAAGGGATGTGGACAGTCTACAGAAGATGAAAAAGAAAAAGAATCAAATTCTTACCTAGGACCTCCAGCAGGAACACAGCCCCACTGACACCTTAATTATAACCTAGTGAGATTTTAGATCTATAGAACTTGAAGATAATGCAGTTGTGTTGTTTTCAGCCACTCGGGTTGCGGAATTTGTTACAGCAGCAATAGGAAACTCATACAGAACGTTGGGGGATCTGCCCAGATGTGTGTACACAGGGAGCAAGAAACAAAAGGGAGCCCTCTGGGTCTGATCCCAGAAAGTGAAAGATAAAGTAACCCTTTTTGCTGATAAAACATTGTCCCATTAATGTCACGCTTCAGTGGATCCAACCAACAATGCTCCTTTCCTGGGAAAAGTGAGTGAGAGATGTTGTAAGGTAGCCAGGCGCCGCCAGTGGGAGGTGGGAAGAAACCAGAGAGCCAAACAGCCGAATAAGCAGAAATCAGGCTTTATTGGGTACACTCTGGGCAGGTTCACAGACTCCGGGGGTCGAGTCCGAGAAGCCGCGCCCGATGCTGGGGTTTGTAATTTTTATATCTGCGCCTGTGGCAGCGGGAACTTGTTGTTAGGGTTAGGTCCTGAGGGGCTACGCATGGGGGCCCCTGGAATGTGAGTCTATTGTCCCGGAGCAAACAGTTCCTGGACTAGGACAGGAGAATGGGACAGGAGTTGATCTATGAGTTCAGGGCAAACAGTTCCTGAAACAGGGTGGGAGTCTAGGTTGGGTAAGCGAGGTAATGGCTGAACAGTTTGCCTGGCGCCAGTTCCCAGGCTCTTGGACAGATGTCAGAGCTCATCAAGGAATTTCAGGGGGGGGAGGTTTAATTTAATTTTATTATTATTATTTTTAATCCTTACCCGAGGACATTTTCCTATTTTTTGTTCATGTAGAGTGGGAGGGAGAGAGAGGAAGAGAGAGAGAGAGAAACATTGATGTGAAAAGGACACATCGAGTGCCCGCCACCCGCACGACAAACCAGGGCCGGAGACAAACTGCAACTGAGGTACGTGCCCTTCGTGGGAACTGAACCAGGGTCTCTTGGGACCGCAGGCAGATGCTCTAACCGCTGAGACAAACCGGCCAGGGCGAAAAGTTTACTTGTAAGAGTTAGAGACTTACATAGCCACTGGAAGATGGAGTCTGAGCCCAGGATAACCACTCTCAGGACTTCTGGAGGTGTGGCAATCACTAGGTGAGACTCAGAGTGTGCCAGATCTAATGGGTAGACCTCACTTCTGGTGTCTGCTGACACCCATGAGCCTGCAGCCTCCATCAGAAATAATCACTTCCACTTCCATGTCCCACATGAGGCCCTGTCAGTGGTGGACTCACCCAGGGACCCTGCTGGCAAGCAAGATTGTGGTTCCTAAATGTTGTCCCTCTGAAGCTCAAGGGCTGAACTGCACATGGTATCAGCAATGTCTGTCACAAGGGTGAAGAGAAAATGATGACAGTTTGCTTCCCTATAGTTTGAGGGAGGAACATGGGAAGGGGATCATAAACGAGCCTCCCTACAACCCCCAGTCCCTTTGTTCTCTTGACCTATTGGGGCAGTAGCCACCATCATGGACCCAGTAGGTGAATGTACTGGCAAACTGCTTACGTTATGCAGAGCCCTGCAATAAACTTGGAACTGAAGAGAGAGGGGATGAATGTGAAATTGAATGTTAATAAATAAATTTAAAACAATTGTGTTATAACTTAACGATAGCTTACCAGGTATCTATTATAAACCTACATTATTTCAAGGGCATTTTTCTTTGAAGCTTTTAACAAATAATTTAAGCCCAGTTAAAATTCATTGCCAGTGTCAGAAGCAGTTAAATTTTAGTTTCATAGGGCCTTTGAAATCTGTGTTTACTGTGAAAGATCAAATTTTATCATGCTATTATCTCTACTTTTTTAAAATTTTGATGAAGTTGTGCATGTAACTGTTATCTAATTATTAATAGTTATAAATATCATTTAATTAAATAATGCAAGAATAAATTCAGCATGCCTTATTTCTTATTGCTTGCAATCAAGTCTTTTTAGAAGATTTGCATGATACCTCTAGTTCAATCTTTAATTGCTTCATAAGAGTATGGGCTTGCTTCTGGTATGTCAGAGCAGCAAAGGGGATGGGCAGTCAGGGTGGAGTTCAACGCACAGACATTTCTTTCTGTTTGTAATCTCAGGGGACGCAGGTGGGGAGCAGCCAAAGTTAACACCAGAGGTCAGTAGGGATCTGTAATTGAGTGGGGAGGAGAGTCATAGCAAGCCAAGGTTTCCAGTGATGAACTAAGGGTTTGGAAGAGAACAAGGGAGGATTGTCATGGAGCACTTGAGGTAGCAGAAGCCAGGAGTGCAGGGAGCAAGATGTTCGGCATCGCCGAATAGAACTGTCTGGAGCTGTCACCCATTCAAACTCTTCAGTATGTCTAATAAAGTGCGGCTTTAATTCACACTAGAAAACGTGATGTGATTCTGGAGTTCAAGGTATTCTAAAAAAATTAGTCAATTTGTTTACTCTATTGCCCACCAAAATTAATGCCTCATGATCTCCTATTTCTGATACCTGTGGGCAATTTCATTTATATTCTTAGTTTAACACCTACTCTTAAATCTGTTCAGCTCAGAACTCTCTTCTGAATTCAGACCTGCATATACACTGATTATTAGGTACCCAACCCAGCTGTTTAAAAGGTAGGTATCTCACACTTAATAGGTACAAATTTGAAATCATCACCCCTTCTTCCACAACTCCAGATCTGCTCCCCTTTCTCTATTTTCTCACTGAGAGATCAACACCAGCTAGTTTTCCCAGTCAGATATCTGAACTTGTCTTAGATTTCTTCTTTGACTCTACCTCCATCCCTAATCAGTTGCTAAGCCCTGTCAGTTATGCCCAGGGGTGGTTCTTCTAGCTCCAGAGTAGCTTCTCACCCTGTGCACCCACTTCTGTCACCAAGTTACCTTATTGTAACTGTTATTTACAACTACTATTTGCAAGTCTATCTCCCTTTTGATGACAGAGGAGAGAGACAAGTTCTTTTCATTTTTATCACTTTGGTGGTTAGCCCAATATTTGTGGAGTCAATGAAATAAGTGAAGGAGTAAATACATTTGATACAAGTACTATGACCAGAGTTTGTACATATTATGTTGTAAATAATTTATTTAGGATGAGCCTGTGGTTCCTTATTTTATCTTACTTCCTCCTTCCTATTGAGTAGTATGTGACCTAATGATTAAAGGTATATCAATTATAGAACCTTTCCAATGTAGCTATAAGATTTTAACATTTATGACTCACAATGTGAAGTTTCAAAAATATGCCAGAGAGATTGAAAATGAGCATGAAGCAGATGACATGTAGCTTTGGGAATTTCAGTGTCAAAACATATATATTTATTTTCTCTCATCTATACATATCTTCTTGAAAATAAGGTAGAACTGATTCTAAAGGAAGTAATTATATCACCCCAAATTTTAAAAATTAAACTTGCCTATGAGAGAAAAGCAAATTTTACATAACATTTTACAACATTTTATCTAAAGAATAAATGTCATTAATTGGTTCACCAAAATAACCTTTGAAAGCCACGATTTTTAAAACAGAAATTATTTTGTTTTAAAGGGAAACACTTTGTTCCAATTTACAAGTCAATGGCTGCATATTTTTTTTTTTAATCTTCATCCCAAGATATTTTTCTTTTATCTTCAGACAGAGAGAAAAAAACGTCAATGTGAGAGAGCCACATCAACTGATTGCCTCCTGCACCACCTGGACCAGGGCCAGGGACTGAACGGCAGTCGAGGTACATGCCCTTGACTGAAATCAAACCCAAAACTCTTTGGTCCGAGAGTTAACGCTCTAACCACTGAGCAAATCAGCAAGGGCACATTTTTGCTTTAACAGTGTTAAGAAATACAAGTTATATATTTCAATTTTGAAAGACATTATTGTTCTTTTTATTCCTTAAGTACACTTATTATGGAAGAATTCTGACTAATACTGTATTGAAAACCTCCTCCTACTTGGACCTTCCCAAGTATAACGTTTACAACCAGTTTCTTCATTTGGAGACTACTCTCTAGCCCAGCACCGAACACAGAGACACTATCCAATTTGATGGTGTAAATCAGTGAGAATCCAGTAGAGCTTTAAGGTCTGCATCAATTGTGTAAATTAAAAGATATTTATATGTGCATAAACAAAGAAACATTTATGTAGTTTCATTTATTAAAAGCTTCTTTAAAGACAAGTAGATTGTGAATGCTCGCTTTATAAAGTAGACTCCAATTTACTACATAACATTTTATCTTTGGCATCATCCATAGATTTTTAGCTACTAATTCTTCATTTTTCTGACATTTTCAACTTCTTATATATAATGTTTGTTTATACTTATTTGTCATCATCCCTCTGTCTGTCAGAGCATATATTCATTCCGGTTTCACCCATCTTAAACACACACACACACACACACAAATACACAATAAACAAATAAACAAAAACCACACACAAAATCTAAGTTCTCCTTCAGCACCAACTTCCCTGCCTAGTTCGCCCCTTCTCTTCACATCCTGTCTTTTTAAAAGAATTGCCTGCACTTTCTGTCTTAATTTCTTCACCTCTAGGTCTCTGTGAACTTAAAATGCTTCTTGGTATTAAGAAATACTTTGCTACACCTGTGCTAGTGAGTGCATTTTTTTTTTAATAAAGTAGGTTGAATTCTGCTTGCATATATATATATATGCATATATATCTCACAGGAGGACTTGTTAACATACAATAATGATTAAGAGCTGATTTTTATTGAGCACTTACTATGTTCCAGGCAGTGTGCTAAACTCTTTACTGCACATCAAAACCTCACAATGAGGTAAGAGCTTTGCCCACAGATAACAGGAAAATGGGACACAGTAAGTTGTGCCATGTTCTCAAGCACAATAATAGAGGTCACTCTGAGCTCACCCCAACCTTGAAAAATTATAGATTGCTGAAAATATACCAACAAGAGTTAGAGTCCCAAATTCAAAAGCTAGGAGTAGGGTTGTTAGAGAGATTGATTTCTTTATGTTCTTACATTGCTCCTAATAGATTTTAAGTCAGAGCAATAGAGATATATACAATGAGAGCAGAAATAGGAAAAAGAAAAGAAAAAGAAAAAAAGAACCTAAATGAGATTAAAGATTAGTAGACACAATGGAGTTGTGGATCAAAAAGGTGGGCTCTGAGCTCACTAGCAGCCAGTACAAAGGTAGGAACGTCATCAGGGGCCCAAGTCACTGTGTCCACAGCCTGAAAACAAACCAGAGGCTCAGGGAAAGTGAAGCTAATGCTGACAATGAAACCCAGACCTTCCTAGCAATGATCACATATTAGAGGATTACATATAAATCCCCTTAAAATATGTGTCTTTTGGAAAAAAAAAAAAAGTCAGATGGGTTTCCTAATGTTCTCAAGCTGTGTTTTAGTCTCAAAGACTTAATGATCAGGCCTTCCTGTTGGGTAAAAGCCTAAATCCTCTTTGTTTTCATTTTCACCTGTTTAGCGTATGATTTGTAGGTGCACAATTGTGAATTTTCTCTCCCATCTCACCTTGTATCCTCAAGAAAGTATGGTGCCAGCAGTTAAAATAAGTGACTGTCTCTGAAACCTATTAAGTATCTTAATCTGTATAAGAACAGTTTAATTTCTCATTTTTGGAAATACCTAAATGTGGCTTATATGGTAGCAGCACTACTATTGTGAAGAGCCATTTGTTTATAAGCAAGTTTTGTGTCATAGGGAAATATTTTATAGTTCAGGATTTGTCCCAGGTTTGTTTTTTTCCACGTTTAAATAATTATTTTTGCTTGCTTTGTTATTTATCACAAGCTTAAAACAGTTTTAAAATTGCATTATTTTTTAGTTTCTGATAACTCCTTTATCTAGAGAGAAGAGTATGTGGGTGGAGGAACATTAAGACTGGACTAATACAGAATAAATTTACGGAGATGGAAAGCAAGGGAAGATATTTTTTAACCACGATCTGTTGAGCAAAAGAAGATAGAGAATAGGATTTCTCTTTGTTATGAAAGACCTTATTCTTTTTACAATATTTTCTTACGGCAACCTCAAAGTTTCTGTAGATGAAGTAAGTAACAAATAGTTGTGGAGCATCTAGAGAATACTATCAGGAGCCATGTAAGTTGGAGAGACAGAGACAGAGGGAGGGTGGGAAAGAGCGGGGAGAGAGGCATGGAGAGAAAGGGAGACAGAGAGAGGGAGAGAAGGGGAGAGAGAGGGAAAGCAAAATGCAAGCTTAATTAAACACAAGGATTTTCCTTCAAGAAACGTATTTATGTCGATAAAATGTACACACAAAGCAAGTGTTTGACATTTCCTCAAAAAACTTAAACATAGAATTACCTCATGACCCTGCAATTTCACTCCTAGTTACATACTCAAAAAAATTCAAAATAGGTATTCAAACAAGTGCATATGCTATACTCATGTACATGGCAGCATTATTCACAGTAGCCAAAAAAAAGTGGAAATGGTCCAAATGTCTATCAGTGATGAGTGGATGGACAAATTGTGGTGTTTGCATACAATGGAATGTTATTTAGCCATAATGAGTGAAGGACTGATTCATGCAACAACATGGATGAGCATCCAAAACATTATTCTAAGTGAAAGAAGTCAGACACAGAAGATGCCATATTGTATGGTTGCATTTAAATGGAGTATTCAGACTAGATGCATAGAAACCGAGTGCGAATTGGTGGTTGCTAGCACACGAAAGAAAAGGGTAATGGAGGAGAACTGCTTAGTAGGTAAGAAGGTTTTACTTCTCTCTCATTCTGTTCCACCCTTCCACTCTATCTGAAAATCAATGGGAAAATATCCTCAGGTGAGGGTTAACAACAACAAAAACAGAGACTGATTAGAGCCCAGCTGGGTAGCTCAGTTGGTTAGAGTGTTGTTCTGATCCAAGGTTGTGGGCTCAATCCCTGGTCAGGAGGTCAGGATCAATGTCTCTCTCTTTCTGTTCCCCCTCACTCTCTAAAATCAATAAAGACATTGAGGGTAATTTAAAGAAATCTCTTTGTGACAATGAGTTTTGAGCTGGATTTTAGGCTGAGCCAAATAAATTGCTGGCATGCAAAAGATGGGATGACACATGCAGAGAGATGGGGCTCAAGTTCTGCAGTATCACAGAGAAGACTCCCCAAAGACAGAAGTAGAGATAACAAAAACCCCCAAATTGATTACTTCCTCTCCAGTTTGTTTTTTACCTGTTCTAAACACTTCTCTTTGTTTTGAATTTTCTATTTGGTTCAGCAAAAAAGGATACTGGAATCTCACAGCTACATCTTGAGACTACTGTAAGAATACTCTCTTTGGGGATAGGAAACCCTTCCAAAATTTCATAGATTAAAAATTCAATGCAAGTATATTAAGTACTTTAAGCCTAGAGTTATTCCACTAACATTCACAGGTCACCAGAATGGAAATGGCTTATGTTCTCTAAGGGATGGAAAATCTGTGTGCCTAGATTATGCTTAGAAAATTAAAATAAAAAGATATGAATTCCATTGACGCCTTTTTAACTTATTGAAGACCTTAAGAATATTTTTGGATCCAGGGTCTTAATAATAGCTTCTACCCACCAATTCTGTATAGGCTTTTGTCTTTAAGTCCTATTTTTTAGATCCATTAAAAATCATTTTTAGAATGAAATATGTGAGAACTTCATCAAACATCTGGGATTTAGCCAGTTTCCCTGAGAGAGTGCCCTTGAAAAGCCAGATGAGACTTCCAGGGTGACTCTGGGAAATCCAAACTGCCACCAGAACCCATACCATGCTGACCTCTTCTACCCCAAAAGTGCAAATACTAGCAAATTGGAAAGTGGGTCAGAGCTCCCTGTTCCACTATTATTTTAATTTAATGTTTTAGAGCTGTCACCTTTCACCTGACTGCTCTGGCTGACCCCATGCATTGCACAGCATGTGAGTAAAATAATAGATAAAGCACTGTCATTTGTTGGAGTCAGGGCTACTATTATAAATACTATCTTCTACCCGGCCAGTGTGGCTCAGTGGTTGAGCATTGTCTCATACACCAAGTGGTCACCAGTTGATTCCTGGTCAGGGCACATGCCCAAGTTTTGGTCTTGATCCCTGGTTGGGGGAGGGTGTGCAGGAGGCAGCCGATTGATATCGATGTTTCTCTCTCATATATGTTACTATCTCTCTCTCCCTCTCCCCTCTTCTCTTTCTCTCTAAAAAAAAAAAAAAAAATGATATCTTTTATTCTTTGTTTAAAAAACAAATGCTGAACTTCTGCTATTGCTTTTACTGCTGGGGTATGCTGCTATTTATTTTCAATGCTTATAAAAGTATAAGTAAACAAATAATCCATGTTCTTGTTTGCCTGGACAAATCCAAACTAACAAAGGTAATTAAAAATGTTCTCTGAGTATATTTACCTCCACTATAAATAAGTTGTTAAATTTTTCCAGAAAAATTTTCTTCATTTAGGAATTAGATTATTTGCCTTCTGAGACAATGGAAAAATTAGCAAAATCTACCTGTTTAGAGTATGAAAGATATCAACCCTCAGTACTTCTAAAAAACATTTTGAAATTTCACTTTTGCATTAAATCACATGCACAGATTTCTTATATTAATCTTCTTTTATTATTCTGGTTTCTATTCAGATATCCTATTATTTTTGCTTTTAAAATATTTTGCTGTTGCAACTTATGTGTCCACTAATGAACAAAATATGGTATATATATGTGCATATAGATACAATGTATCTCTCTCTCATTATACACACACACACACACACACACACACTGAGTGGAATACACACATAGAGTGGAATAATATTCAGGCTTTAAAAGCAAAAATATTTTTATACATGCTACAACATACCTGAACCTTGAGAACATCATGACAAGCGAAAGACACCAGTTACAGAAAGACAAATACTGTATGATTGCACTTATATGAGGTACCTGAAGTAATTAAATTTATAGAGACAGAAAGTAAAATGGCAGTTGCTAGGGACTTGGAGAGGGAGGAATGAGGAGTTAGTATTTAATAAATACAGATTTTTAGTTTTTCAAGATGAAAAGAGTACTGTGGGTGGATGGTGGTGATGGTAGCACAACAATGTAAATGTACTTAAATGCCACTGAACTTTATACTTAAAAATGGTTAAGATGGTAAATTTTATGTTATCTATATTTTACCACAATTAATTCCTTATAAAAGGAATGGTTTTAGCACTTTTCATTACATTTATTATTAGCCCTGGGATTAGGATACTACTCATGTTAAAGGAGAAGACAATCTTACTATTATTTTTATTAGTTATTTTATAATTCAAGTAATTCAGGATAATTATCTTTGCCACATATACATAGCTTCTTAAATATAGTCCATGGATAGTCTTGGTTTTTAGGGTGTGCCATCCTTTGGAGTAACAGGCCACATAGGATGCAATATGTTTTAGTTCTTTTTTTTCTCATTAAATCCTCACACTTATCAATGGGGAAACTTTTACCAATGAGGAAACTGAGGTTCAAAGAAATTCAGTACCCTACTTCAAGTCACCCAGTGCTGAAACCAGGACTTGAGCTAAATCTGCGTAATAAGCTTTGGACTTCGTGTAATAGAAGTCCCAAGTGAAGCTGGGTTCAACACGGAGACAATATAATTCATAGATTTCTATGAATTCTTGATGGGATGCTCTTGGGTCTTGAGTCTTGGGTACAGCTGTTTCTCTCTTCCTCCCTTAATTCTGTCCTATCTACTGGGTTGGCCTCATTCTCTGAGTGGTGGCAAGATGGCCAGAGGAATTCTTGTGTGTCATCAGTCAGCCCTTCTCTAGGCTTCATCACACATCTCATTGGCCAGGATTGGTTTGCACATCCTTTCTTAGACCAGTTACTGGCTAGCAGAGAGTGCTGGGTTTAAATTATAATTGGGGTCAAATGGACAGTGAAGCATCCACCACCATGACCATTTTAGCCTATGTGATTCTCCTGAATCATACCATTTTCTTAGGGCTATTGATGCTTCTGATCTGTTTCTGCACTGCGTGGTTCTACACTTCTCTGCATTTGCCTGATTATATCTGGCATATTCCAGTTTCTAACTCTTGCTATCACTGTGAACTGCTGCAACGAGTTTCAATACTCGTTCCCAGAGTATTCCTGTTTTTCCTCTGATTATTTAATTATCT
The DNA here is from genome assembly GCF_014108415.1 of Molossus molossus. Lineage (NCBI taxonomy): Eukaryota > Metazoa > Chordata > Mammalia > Chiroptera > Molossidae > Molossus > Molossus molossus. Next base: position 104,713,894 of record NW_023425344.1, on the reverse strand, counting down.
GCTTCTTAGCTGCTGTGCCTGGGAAAATGAAAACAAAAATACCACATTATTAGGACTTTATATAAAAATTAAAGTATAGACTAATATTAATGGCATGTTGGCCTCCCATAAGGAAAAAAAAATGCACGAGCTTTAATACATGCATCTTATATCATTACTTTTTGTTGTTCAGTTTCATTTTTGCACATTTATTGCTTCAGTTTCAAGTTTTGGAATAGTTGACACTGGCTCAAGAGTAACTTCTAATTATGACTATTGGAAGTTACACAAAAGAGTATATAATACTTTCACATATTTCAAAGCTATGGTGAAAATAGTAGAATTATGACTTTTAGGAATAGTCCAAGCTAATTTTCATGGTAGTATTAGATTTATCAGTAGAGGAAGATAAGGTTGAAAGGTGGACAAGAAGCTGATTGTGGAAGATTTTTTGAAATGTTTTTTATTGATGTTTTTAGAGAGAGAGGAAGGGAGAGATAGAAACATTGATGTCAGAGAGAAACATCAATCGGCTGCCTCCTATACACCTCCCACTGAGGATCAAGCCCCCAACCCAGGCATGTGCCCTGACCTGGAATCAAACTGGGACCTTTCAGTCGATGGAATGATGTTCAGTCCACTGAGTCACATCTGCGGGCTGATTGTGGAAGATTTTGATTGCTAGGCTGGATAACTCAGCAGATTCTCAGATTTCATCGCTACGAATCCCTAAAGGTGGAAAAGAATGAACGCATAATCCCATAATTTGGGTAAATAACCCAAAATGGTGCCCCCCAAAACAAAATTTATTTGAGCCATTGTATTGCAACTTAAAAATTCATGTAGCCCTGGCTGGTTTGGCTCAGCAGTTAGAGCATTGGCCTGCGGTCCGGAGAGACCCGGGTTCGGTTCCCGCTAAGGGCACGTACCTCGTTGCAGTTTGTTGTTACTATTTTTTTATCCTCACCCGAGGACATTTTTCGATATTTTGTTGAGATAGAGTGGGAGGGAGAGAGAGAGAGAAACATCGATGTGAAAGGGACACATCGAGTGGCTGCCACCCGCACGACCCAACCAGGGTCGAGGACAAACTGCAACCGAGGTACATGCCCCCAATGGGAACGAACCCGGGTCTCTCCAGACCGCAGGCCAAAGCTCTAACCGCTGAGTCAAACTGGCCAGGGCCCTTGTTGCAGTTTGTCCCTGGCCCCGATTGGGGTCATGTGGGTAGCAACCAGTCAGTGTGTCTCCCTCGCATCAGTGTTTCTCTCTCTCTCTTCCTCTCTCCCTTCCTCCCTCTCTCCCTCCCACTGTATCTGAAGATGAATGCAAAAATATCCTTGAGTGAGGATAAAAAAAAAAAAAAAAAGGCCATTTGGAGGGAAGGCTGGCATGGCTTGAGGTTATGTAAGGGCTACAAACAGATCATGAATTAGTTCTTGAATTATACTTTTTTCCTTTTTGATTAAAGACTTACATGGGAGAAATGTTGATTCATATGATATATAAGTATCTCCCTAAGTTTAACTTTATGACTGTAGTTGTGTATGGGATCTATGAGAATAAGACATAATTCAGCTAATAACAAAGAATAACACAGCAAATGAGCTAGTTGCCCTGTTTTTTTCAAGTACAATAAAATTGAGAACACTGTAGTTAATGAAATAATTAATGTTCACTGCTGATTAGATGAATTCTTTGGTTCGGAACAATAAATGTCATTCTGCTTACATACAGGGCTTGTTTATTCGTTGAACTTTTGACTTACAAAAACTAGCATTTTACTGTAACAAACACTTGGTTACATCTGTTATAAATTGAACACACTTGGTTTTTCCAAGAATAGGGTTCTAACTCTAAATCAAAATTATAAGCAGCTGTCTGCTGATAGATACTCACACCAGCTCCCCACCTTTGTGTCCTGTTGTTTAAAAATGTTCTGTATCTCAGCAGTCAAGTTCAAATGGATATAATGCCTTACTTGAAAATTGTGCTTTGGAAATTTTTTGTTTTTTAAAATTTCATTTATTTTTTTCCATCATCATTTATTCCCCCTATACCGTCTTCCACCTACACCTACACCCCTCCCCACCACAGTCACCAACTGTTATCCATGTCCATGAGTTCTTTCTCTTTTATTCCTTTATTGATCAATCCCTCCAAGCCCCTGCCGCTCCTCTGCCCCAGAGCTGTCTTCCTCTTCTCTGTCTAAAACTGTGTCTATTTTGTTTGTTAGTTCAGTTTGTTCATTAGATTCCACATATAAGTGAAATCACATGGTACTTGTCTTTGACTGACTGGCTTATTTCACTTAGCATTATGTTCTCCAGGTCCATCTATGTCGTTGAAAGGAGTACATTGTCTTCTTTTTAATGGCTGAGTAGTATTCCATTGTGTAAATGTATCACAGCTTTTTTATCCACTCACCTACTGATGGACACTTGGACTGCTTCCAAATCCTGGCTATTGTGAATAACGCTGTAATGAGCACAGAGGTGCACATAGTCTTTTGAATTAGTGTTTCAGTTTCTTTGGATAAATTCCCTGAAGTGGAATTGCTGGGTCACAAGGCAGCTGTGCTTTGGAATTTTGTGGTCTTTTCTTTGCTCAAAGTATGAACCATTCTGTGTGAGGAGAATAGTTGTTTATAACTTTTTCCTTCATGCTGTTTTATTTTTTTATTTAAGTTCAAGGAATATTTCTCTATTAATTTTCTCCATTGTTCCAACTAAATTTAGCTTTCTTCTAAAAATTTCTTATGGGGCCATGGCCAGTTTGTTCAGCAGTTAGAATGTCGGCCTGTGGTCCAGAGAGACCCGGGTTCAGTTCCCGCTAAGGGCATGTACCTCGGTTGCAGTTTGTCCCCAGCCCTGGTTGGGTCGTGCAGGTGGCAACCAGTCGATGTGTCCCTTTCATGTCGATGTTTCTCTTTCTTTCTCTCTCCCTCCTACTCTATCTGAACAAAAAATGAAAAAAAAAGTCCTCGGGTCAGGATAAAAATAAAAATTCTTACGGAGTTTTAAATTCAACTTTTTCTCTTGATGCTTGCTTTTTTTTTAGTATCGACCTGGATAATATTTGTAGGGCTTCAGGGAGTGTAAAACAAAAAATGTTTATAAAAAGATAAGCCTAATATTTGAGCATCAGTATTTTATGTTTTTATTAACTTTCTTAAATTTTAAAAGAAATATAATTCACATATGAAAATCTTAGAATACAGAGAAAAGTGAAGAATTACTTATATTCTTACTGACCCAACAGAACTACTATTGTGATTTTAGAGTATTTCATTTTCTTTCTCTTTATAGGCTATTTCTTTTTTAAAACTCAGTTGTCATTTTGATGTCCACATATCTTTGTGCTCTTTTTCATCTAATGTTTATTAACATTGCTTTTTCTTTGTTAAATGATGCTCAAAACTATCAGTTTTAGTGCCCATAAACCATTTCTTTGAGGAGATATATGATGGTTTATTTACTTTTTATTATTGAACATTTACTTTTCACTATTGTGAATAAACTATAAAAATAAGGATCATAAAAAGTATGATATCTAGATTAAAATGTAAGAATATGCTTTGATAATTTTTCAGTAGTATTATACTATATGGGACTTACAGCTTTTAAGTGCCCATGTTTAACAATAACTGATATTGATTTTTTTTAAATGTTAATTTAATTGGCAGTAATTCCTGGCTTCAATTGGCAATTTTTTGGTTGCTAGTTAAGATCAATATTTTTTCCATGTTTATTTTCTAGTTGCATTTTATACTTTGTAAATTGTTCTTTTTATTTGAAAATTTACTGACTGTCTACAACTTGAAAAATATATTTTTCTATTATTGACTGCTCCTTATCATGCTAAGAAGTAGAAAGATTTTCTTTCAAATGTTTTTCTCATGTAGCATTTGATACATATGAAATATTGAAGCAGACACGTAAGTTATACAAATAAATCTATATTTTTATAATATCCTTTAGCTAGAATCATGCAAGTTTACTGGAGCCCAGCTCAACCAAAATATGAACACCCAGCTTTGCCCCACCAATTCTTGCACTAATGTGCTCTCTCTGGCCCTCTCTTCACTGGCAAGCACGAATCTTACTTTGAGATTAATCATTCTCTTTGCAGTTGTTTTTCAAGTTCTATCACATTTGTTTGTTTTCCTAAGCAAAATTTTGTTTAATTTTGCTTTTTTTTTTTAATTGAAAAAATGTGTACACTGCTCTGTGTGGTCTATGTGATTGCTAATTCTGCAACACAATATTTCTCTGATTTAATCGTTTTGTTGCATTTTGGTATAGTTCATCTATATTTTCCCTGATAAAGTTCTATTTATTTATTCATTTGAGTTTTCCCCAGTTTGTTACTAGGATAATTATTGCTTCTGTGAGTGTGGCTGCCGGTATCTAGTAACATACAGATGCAGGAATTTCTCTAATGTGTGTTCCTGATAACAGAATGACTGGGTTAGAGGCTGTGAAGAACTTCAGTTTTATTTTTTGTTAAGAGCTTCAATTTTAAAGTATAAGGCTATACTTTGTGTTTTGAAATGAAATACCTTCTTCAGTGATGTGTCCCTGTGATCTGTGTCCTTGCCACACTTTGTATTGTTAGACTTCGATGTTTATACATTTATGGAAGTAAAATATGTATCATTTATATTTTAAAATTACATTTACCTGATTACCGATGAGATCAAGCGTCTTCGTATATGTTTATATGCTATTTGTGGTTTCTCTTCTGTGAAATGCCTCTTTGTGTCTTTTGTCTGTCTCTATTGGATTATTTGTTGTCATTGGCTTCAAGGAGGGTTTTTAAAAAACATAGCAACAGTATTATGAATACTGTTCCTCTGATAGTTATATGTGTTGCAGATATCTTCTTCTAGGTTTTGGTTTGTAGTTGCAGTTTATGTGTCCTTTTTGAAAACAGCTTTATTAAGTTATAACTGACATACAATAAACTGCACATATTTAAATGCACAATTAAATATAATTTGACATCGGTATACATATTAATACAATACAGATAGTGAACTGATTCAGCACCCCCCAGAGTTCCCTCACCCCTCTTCTGATTTCTCTCTTCTGTCCCCACAGTCCCCGTCTCTAGGCATCCACCAATCTGCTTCCTGTCACTGTAGATTAGTTTGTATTTTTTGGAGTTTTGTATAAATGGAATCATACAGTATGCATCCAGTTTTGTCTAATTTTATTCACTGAGCATAATTATTTTGAGATTCATCCTTGTTGCATATATCAATAGTAAATTCATTTGTATAGCTGAGTAATACTCACTTATATGGACATATGACAATTTGTTTATTCATTCACCTGTTGGCAGACAGTTACTTTATTTACAGTGTTAGGCTATTTTAAAAAGCTGATCATAAAATCCTTTGTGTGAACATGTGTCTCCTTCTCTTTTGGGTAAATACTGAGGCGTGGAATGGCAGGATGTATGATAGGTGTACATTTAAATTTTAAGGAAATGATCAACTATTTTCCCAAGTGGTCATAGCATTTTATATTCCAGCTAGCAGTGTGTGAGAGTTTTTTTTTATGACATCTTTTTATGAACAGGTGTTCTTCATTATAAGATAGTTAAATGTATTCATCATTTTTCCATTACCTCCTTTTAAATGTTATTTAAGAAGTTTTCCCTACTTGAGACCATAATGATATTCTGGTATATGTTTAAGTTTTTTAGGTTTTGACTCTTATGTTCAAGTTTTTAATCCTTTGGTGTGGTGTGTGTAGTGTGGTGTGTGTAATGTGGTGTGCATGGCAAGGTATGTGTGGTGAGTGTGGTGTGCATGGTATGGTGAGTATGAGGTGTGTAATGGGGTGAGTGTGGTGTGTGTGGTATAGTGTTGTGTGAGTGGTGTGATATGGTGAGTGTGGTATGATGTAGAATTCAATTTTATTTTTCCCATATGGGCAAACAATTATCTTCACACCATCTATCAAACATCTGTCCTTTCTCTGGTGATCTTCAATGCCACCTCTGTCATACATCACATTTTCATATATGAAAGGCTCAGGATGTCACCTCTATTCTGTTTTGTTTATCTGCCCCTCAATTGGTGCCACATTATGGTATCTTAACACTGCAGTTTTATAATAAGTATTAAGATCTGGTAGTACAAATCCCTCTAACTTTTTTTCCCTTTGAATTCCATAAAAATCATTCCTGGGATTTTGGTAAAATTGCATTTAATTCAAAGATCAATTTGAGGAGAATTGACATCTTTACAAAATTAAGTATTCTGACCCAGGAACACAGCATTTCTTTCCCTTTATTTTAATCTTCAATATCTTTCAAAAGATTGTTATGTATTTTCCCTGCATGTTTGGCATACCATTTATTATATATTGAAGGTAGTCTCTTTTAAATTCTACTAGTACTTACTAGTTTTCTTTTTTTAACTCATCTTTATTGTTGAATGTATTACAGATGTTTCTCCTTTTTTTCCCCAATGATCCCCTCCTCCTCAATCCCACCCCCTCCTACCTTCCCCACGCTATTGTGGGGTGTCCATTGGTCATGCATATTTGCATAGAATTTCTTTGGTTTATCTCATCCTGCTCTCTCTCCCCCCTTCCTTTTGAGGTTCATCCATCTAACAACCAATTTGTACTTCTTAATTCCCTCATTTTACTCACCCGTTCCCCCAGCCCCCACCCATCTAACAAGCAACAAAAATGTCTTTGTATCTATGAGTCTGTTTCTGTTCTGCTTGTTCATTTTGTTTGTAGATTCAATTGTTGATAGATATGTATCAATTGCCATTTTATTGTTTATATTTTTGTTCTTCTTCTCCTTCAAGAAGACCCTTCAACATTTCATGTAATACTGGTTTGGTGGTGATGAACTCCTTTAGCTTCTTCTTGTCTGGGAAACTGTTGATATGTCCTGTCGATTTTAATGATAGCTTTGCAGGATAGAGTAATCTTGGTTGTAGGTCATTGCTTTTCATGACCTTGAATATCTCTTGTCACTTCTTTCTGGCCTGCAAAGTTTCTTTTGAGAAATCAGCTGACAGTCTTATGGGAGCTCCTTTATAGGTAATGGACTGCTTTTCTCTCTCTCTTTTAAGATTCTCTCTTTGTATTTAACCTTTGGCATTTTAATGATGCTGTGTCTTGGTGTGGATCTTTTGGAGTTCAACTTGTTTGGGACTCTCTGTTTCCTGGACTTGTATGTCTGTTTCCTTCACCAAGTTAGGGAAGTTTTCTGTCATTATTGTTTCAAATAGATTTTCAATTTCTTGCTCTCTTTCTTCTCCTTTTAGTTCTCTTTTTCAATAAGTGTGTGTTTTGCGTTGTTTAGTTACTATAGTTATAGTAATTAAAATTATATTTTTTAGAATATATTATTTTTTTCTCACAGCAGTTAATGTTCTTATTTATTGATCTCCAAGAAGTTAACCAGTTTCAGTGCCTACTGACAGTTTTCTATTAACTGTCTCCATTTTTTAGCTCAAAGTTTTATTAACCTCTTGGTGATCTGGAATATTGTTTCAGTCAATTTTTTATAGAAAACTTATTGGGTGGTAAATTTATAAGACTTTTTTATGTCCTAGCTGATATATTTTTATAATAGTCTTCATCTGCAGGTGTGGTTATTTAACATATGTTGTTCTAACACATGAATAGCACATGAGTATTTATAAAATTCTTGAATCATAAAGGATCCCCCTCCATGCACTATAATCTGCCTGCTGTCTGGCATTTATTATTATAGGGGAGATACTGGATAAGAAATTGTAGTTGATCTCCCCCCCCCCCAGTTTGGCTGATTTTAGAACTCATTTTAAAAATTCTTTAGGTTTAAAATTCCTTTTATGAGTTCATGCCATAACATGTATTTCTGCTCTTTAAGTTTCTCTGGAAGATGTTAAGCTATTAATTTCTAATCTCAGCTATACTTTTCCAGGTCTGGAATGTTTTATCCTCTCGTATCTCCTACTATTGCTTCTCATCCATGCATTTGTTCTTTTATTGGTCCAAGATTTGTCTTTCAAATATGTTATTCCTTTTGCGCATATTTTCAACAACTTTATTGGCCTTTATTCTGAGAGTGCTTCTCAAGTTTATTCTCTACAAGTATGAGTTGATTTTCTGTGTGCCTACTGATTCTGTTTCAATCACTACATATTGAATTTTGCTCAAAATTATGTCGCCCAGTTCTTGCTTAATACATTCATTATAGTGGGCTCAAAAAGTGGATATCATTAAAAATGTTTTTTCTGTTTCTTAAAGTTTGTGTGAGAGGGAGCATGGTGAGAAGGCAATGTGAGGATTTTCTTTAAAGCCATTATAGTTTGCCTTTCTTTTCTTGAACAGCAGAAATGTATGGCTAGGTACTTTGATTGATTAATTCAACACATATTTACTATGTACCACCTAGTATGTGGCAGACACAGTTCTAGTCACTGGGGATACAGAAGTGAATTTAACAGGCAAAAGATCCCCACATTCATGGAAGTCATAATCTACTTTGGGACAACAAAACTAAAATTCCTTCTAATGTGTACCCCCCAACCCAAAAAGAAAACACTTCTGAGTATAATGAGGAGCTTTGCAGTGGCGTTGAGCAGAGAAGTGCTGTGATTTGATTTATGCTTGAAACTATTACTGCTATTCTGTGAAGAACTGACTGAAGGGGCAGGTGGACCGGTTAGGGGGCTGATGCCACGGTCTAGGTAAGAGGCAATAATGACTAAGAGCAGAGTGGTAGTCATACAGAGAAATCAGAAAATGGGAGATAATGCTGATAGGATTTGCTGATTAAGTAATTGTGGGGTTTGAGAACATGACAGAAGTCAGGTATTGCTTCAAGGCTTTTGTCTGAGTAAATAAGTCATTGTGTCATTTACTGATATGCGGAAGTGTGAGGGGTAGATTTTGGAAGAGGGTCTAAAAGAGTTCTCTTTGAAAGCTATTGTGTTGGGTTTTTTTTGTTTTTTTTTTTGGTACATGCCCCTAGTGGGAACCGAACCCAGGACTCTCTGGTCCATAGACTGATGCTCCAACTGCTGAACCAAACTGGCCAGGGCTGAAAGCTCTTGTGTTTAAGTACCATGAGACATCCAGGAGGAGATGCCTGCTGTGTGGATGTGTCTGAAGCTTAGGGAAGAGGCCAGGATGGTGGTACACACAAGGAAGTCAACAACATGTAGATGGATTTCAGGCCATTAGATGGAATATGAGGTCCTGAGGTGTGAGTGTGGAAAGCAAAGAAGACAATTTGGAGGTCTGAGCCCTGGCATGGTCTAGAAAAGGTTTCTGGAAGGGCTGTACTGAAGAGGGGCTGCCATAAAGCAGAACATTAGGAGAGTGTGGCATCCTGGGGGCCATGTGCATGAGTATTTTCAGGAGGAGAGGGATCAACTATATAAAATATTGATGAGCAACCAGGTACAGTGGGGAGTGAGAAACGACCATTGGATTTGCCATTATCATCATATGACATCAAGGCCAGTGTTTGGGAGAGAAGGAAGAGGATCCAGGCAGGGACCCATTTTTGACCAAGCGTAGAAGGGGCAGTTACTTTGATGTGCCAACCGGTAAAGGAGATTAGAAAGTGCAGAATCTGTCCAACCCAGTCCTGCCTCTGCAGAAGGGTTAAGAGTAATGAGTAGGTTTCCTGGAAGAAAATCCAGAATGACTCCGTTAAAGCTGTGGTGGAGAAAAACACAGACTTCTGGGAGTTGCAGTAAGAGTAAGATCATTTTATCACCTTTATGGTATGTTTGAATGTTACCTGCACAGGAAACCTGAAAGCTAAGCTAAGTACAAAACTAAAACTGCCTCCTGGGGGCTCCAGACGACAGATGAACATTGCAAAAATAAGTGAGTGTTTATAGACGTTCTTACCACACTCTCTTGGTAATTCCATCCAACGTCAATTTCCTTGATTAGCTCAGTTTTATTATTTCTTGAGCAAATCACCTCTAAGTTGAGCACATGATATGTGCTAAAATCAGCCCAAAGGGGAAAAACTCTGGCATTTAAATGGATTTGACATGTGTTAGTTTTGAAAATTCCCAGCAAGAGGCGACATTTTATTAAGACATTCCACTGGAATAAACTGATAGTTGCTTAAACTGTTTTCAAGACAGCACAATTCTATTTGCTCTGCGAGAAGACGGATCTAAAGTAGAAGGGTAATGAGGATTATTATAAAACAAACTATTATAATTTTGAAGCTCACACCCTGCTATATGGAGAGAAATAACCAGCAAAGCACCCACTTCATGAACACTGTACTGTGAGATTTTATATTTTTGAGTTCTTGTATTTGAGGTTATGGCCAATTCATGAGTTAACTAATCTGAAAAGCAGCCTATCTCTCTGAGCCATTGAGTGCTGTGAATCTTTGGTTACAATTGCATTTATAGTGAATGTTACTAAAAGCAAAATAGAATATAACCAGTAAAATTTGCACCTTCTGGAATTTAGACTAGTTTTCTATAACAGATCTCACTGGGCTGATGTTTGAATATTTGGTTAATATTACCATGTTTTTATGTGTCCTATTTTAATCTTCAGAAGAAATATAAATGTCTCTGGCAACAGTTAAAGGGGTAATTAATTTTCCCTAGCAGAGGGTCAGGAAAGATTTAAGAAAAATGTAACATTTGAGGCAAGGCTAGAGGGATATAGTTTTCTGGTAGAGAGGTAGAAGAAAGCATTCCATGCAGAAGGAAAGCATGAGAAAGCCAAGACCACGCGGAAGTACCTGATGTGCCTGGATCCAAGCCAAGTCAACGGGAAGACGACTGCCTTAGAATTAAGGACCTAATGGCAGGACCAGGCCTGTGTGGTTTCCAAGGTTTCCAGTTAACAAGTACAAGAGCTGCTAGATGGCCTGCTGTCCCTAGGGCAGGGTTGACTGCCACTTCCTGCTATGGCATTTTCCTGCTGCTTTTGACATTCTCATGGCCCTAGGACAGGATCCAAACTGGTGTTGCTCAGGTCTAAAGATTGATTTTTGATCCTGAGAAGGTTCCTAGGTGACCTAGAGCTAGTTGACTGGGTGATTTCTCAGAGAACACACAAGGATGAGCAAAGCTGAAGAGATACCAGCAGCAGGTGCGAAAGGTGGAGCTTCCAAAGGTCAGCTTACCATGATAACTGCTAACCTAGGTAGGAAGACGACCATGAAGGTCATCAGGAGAAATATAGGTATAACCACTCTCTCCACTGTCTCTCCTAGGAAGTATATAATTGATGTCAACAAAGAAATGAGGATGAGTATGGATATGGGATCATATCTCGACATAATAAAGGCTGTATATGAAAAACTTACAGCCAACATCATACTCAGTGGGCAAAAACTAAATGCATTTACCTAAAGAACAGGATGTCCATTTCATCACTCTTATTTATCACAGTACTGGAAGTCTTTGCCACAGCAATTAGACAAAAATAAAAAAGAAAAGGGATCCAAATTGGAAAGGAGGAAGTGAAACTGTCATTATTTGCAGATGACATGATATTGTACATAGAAAACCCTAAAGACTCCATCAAAAAATGTACTAAATTTAATAAACAAATTTGGCAATATAGCAGGATACAAAATTAACATCAAGAAGTTGACAGCATTTTTATACACCAATAGTGAACTCACAGAAAGATTAACTAAAAAAAAAAAAAAAATCTAATTTACCATTGCAGTAAAGAAAAAAAAAAAAAAAAAGATACCTAGGAATAAACTTAACCAAAGAAGTAAAGGACCTATTTGCAGAAAACATTGAAAAAAAGAAATAGAGGAAAATATAAAAAAGTGGAAGCACATACCTTGTTCATGGATTGGAAGAATAAAATGTCCATACTACCCAAAGCAATCTATAGATTCAATGCAATCTCATTAAAATACCAATGAGATATTTTACAGAACTAGAACAAATACTTCAAAAGTTTATATGGAACCAAATGACACCAAATAGCCACAGCAGTCTTGAAAAAGAAGAACAAAGTAGGAGGTATCACAATACCTGATATCAGGTTATACTACAAAGCCGTTGTAATCAAAACAGCCTGATACTGGCACAGAAACAGGCATATAGATCAGTGGAACAGAAAAGAGAACCTGGAAATTGATCTAAGACATTATGCTCAACTAATATTTAACAAAGGTGGCAAGAGCATATAATGGAGTAAAGACAGCCTCTTTAATAAATAGTGTTGGGAAAACTGGACAGTTACATGCAAAAAAAAGAAACTAGACCACCAACTTACACCATACACAAGAATAAACTTAAAATGGATAAAAGACTTAAATTTGACTCATGAATTCATAAAAATCCTAGAAGAAAATGTAGGCAACAAAATTTCAGACATAACATGAATTTTCACTGATACAATGCCTACAGCAAGATAAAGCAAAAAAAAAAATAATAAATGGGACTACATCAAACTAAAAAGCTTCTGTACAGCAAAAGAAACAACATCGAAATGGAAAGGGAATCCAGTATATGAGAGCATAATTGCCAATGATACATAATGTAAGAGGTTAATTTCCAAAATATATAGAGTGCTCATACAACTCAACAAAAGGAAGACAAAGAACCCAATTAAAAAATGGGCATAGGACCTAAATAGACACCTCTTCAAATAGGACATACAAATGGCTAGGAGATGTATGAAAAAATACTCAATGTCACATCATCAGAGATGCATATTAAAACAATCATGAAGTATCACCTCACACCTGCCAGAATGGCTGCCATCAACAAATCATCATATAACAAGTGCTGGCAAGGTGTGTGGAGAAAAAAAGGACTCTAGTACACTGCTTGTGGTAATGCAGACTGGTGCAGCCACTATGGAAAACAATAAGGTGATTCCTCAAAAAATTAAAAATTCACCTGCCATTTGATCCTGTGATCCCACTTCTAGGAATATATTCTAAGAAGCCTGAAACACCAATCAGAAAGAATATATGTACCCCTGTGTTCATAGCAGCACTATTTGCAATTCCTAAGATCTGGAATCAGCCCAAGTGTCCATCAATAGACGAGAAAATTAAAAATCTGTGCTAGAAGTACACAGTGGAATAGTATGCAACAGTAAAAAGAAAGATATCTTGCACTTTGAGATGACATGGAGGAACCTGGAGAGACTTAGGCTAAGCAAAATAAGCCAATCAGAAAATGACAAATATCTTATGGTCTCACTTATTTGTGGAATATAGTGAGCAAATAAGCAGATAAACAAAATAGACACAGAGACATAGAAGTAGGGTTCAGACTGACAAACCTCAGAAGAGGGAGACAGGGGGAATGGAAGAGATAAACCAAAGAACTTATATGCACACATGCATAACCAATGGACATAGACAACAATGCTGTGATGGGGGGGATTGGGAAGAGGGTGTCAGTGGGGGTAAAAGGATAAACATTTGTCTCTGTACCTCAGGTCGACGCTCCAACCGCTGAGCCAAACCAGCCAGGGCAAAAAGATAAACATTTGTAACAAAAATAAATTAATTAATAAACAAAAACAAAACCTCATAGTCACAGACAACAGCATGATGATTACAAGAGGGAAAAGTGGTGGGGAGAGGTAAAAGAAGATAAAGGGGAGATAAATGGTGATGGAAGGAGACTTGACTAGGGGTGGTGAACACACAGTACAGTATATAGATGATGCATTATAGAATTGTACACCTGAAACCTATCTAATTTTATTAACCAATGTCACCCCGATAAATTCAATAAAAACGTAAAAGAAAAAGTGCCCCCCCAAATAGTTACAGAGATGTAAAGTACAGCATAGGGCGTATTGTTAATAATATTGTAATAACTATGTATGGTGCCAGATGGTTACTGGAAATATCAGGGGGAAAGCTTTGTAAAGTATATGATTGTCTAACCACAATGCTGTACACCTGAAACTAATACAAAATAATACTGAATATAAACTGTAACTGAAAAATAAAATTTATAAAATTAACCACCACAACCTCCAGAGACCAAGGTAGAAAGAAGGATTCTCTATTAGAGCTTAATATCTCCTTTCATTGTCCTTTTGCCAACAAAATGTCAAAAAATTTTTACAATTTACTTTTTAATTTTAATTTATTGATTTTAGAGAGAGAGGAAGAAGGGAGAGAGAAAAAGAGAGAGAGAAAGTTAAACATCAATTTGTTGTTCTACTTATTTATGCACTGGTAGATTCTTGTGTGTGCTCTGACTGGGGATCAAACCTGCCACCTTGGGGTATAGGGACAATGCTGTAAGCAACTGAGCTTCAACCAAAACCAGAGATTTTATTATTATTTTTTGTATTTGCTGCTCCTCATTACCAATAGTATTACCTAGCATATGGTAGATGCTCAAGAAGTGTTATATAAATGAATGAGTAATAGAATAAATATTTGAGTTTATTTATTTGAAAACATATTATACAAAATTTAATTATTTTCATCTTGGAAGAGTGGTTGTGCTAACATAATATGATTGCATTGAGTTGCTCAGTAAGTCTGTCTTGATCCTCTGCACCTTCCCAGGTATAAATTAAGCATCTTTGGAAACTGATGGTAACTTTTAATATTGTTGATTACCATGTTAGAAATAAACTTCAATGCACTGTACTTCAACTTGTCCTATTGATTAGCCCTCACCTTAGTGAGACACCCTAATGAAGGGTTTGAGGATTGCTAGCTGCTACATATATTTCAGCACTTTTTAAAATTTTGTTATTTTATTTTATTTTTTAATTGAATTTATTGAGGTGACACTCTTAATAAAATTATACAGGTTTCAGCTCTGGCTGGGGGACTTGATTGGTTGGAGCATTGTCTTGTATAGCAAAAGGTTGCAGGTTTGATTCCCAGCCAGGGCACATACATAAGTAGCGGGTTCAATTCGCAATCTCTCACTCTCTTTCTCCCTTCCTTTCCTCTAAAAAAAAAATCAGCCTAGCTGGTGTGGCTTAGTGGTTGAGCATCGACCCTGCACCAAGAGGTTGCCGGTTTGATTCTGGGTCAGGGCACATGCCCAGGTTGTGAGCCTAATCACCAGTGAGGGGCATGCAGGAGGCAGCCAATCAATGTTTCTATCTCTCTCTCCCTCTCCCTTCCTCTCAGTCTAGAAATCAATAAAGAAAAAAAAAATTTTAATCAATAAAAATATATCATCAGGTGAGAATTTCTTTAAAAATTATACAAGTTTTAGGTATACAATTCTGCAATACATCTTTTGCATGTTGTTGTGTGTTTACTACTCCAAGTCAAGTCTCTTCCATAACCTTTTCCCCTCTTTATCTTCTCTATCTCCCTCCAACCTCCCTTCCCCTAGCAATCACCATACTGTTGTTTGTGTCCATAAATCTTTTTTTCTTTGCTTAATCCCTTTACCCTTCTTACCCAGCCCCCAACCCCATCCCCTCTGACAGCTGTCACTCTGTTCTCTGTATCCATGAGTTTGTCTCTACTTTGTTAGTTTATTGTGTTCATTATATTCTATATATAAGTGAAATCATATGGTACTTGTCTTTCTGACTGGGTTATTGCGCTTAGCATAGTACTCTCCAGGCCCATTCATGTTGTCTCAAAGAGTAAGATGTCCTTCTCTTTTATAGCTGAGTATTATTCCATTGTGTAAATGTACCACAGTTTTTTTTATCCACTCATTTACTGATGGGCACTTGGGATGCTTCCAAATTGTGGCTATCATAAATAATGTTGCAATGAACATAAGGGTGCATATATTCTTTGAATTTGTGTTTTGGGCCTCTTGGATATATTTCCAGAAGTAGATTTGTGGGGTCATGAGGCAGTTCTATTTTTAATTTTTGAGGTAACTGCATACTTCTTTCCATGGTGTCTATACCAATCTATATTCCCACCAACAGTGTACAAGGGTTCCCTTTTCTCCACAACCTCACAAACACTTGTATGTTGATTTATTGATGCTAGCCATTTTGACAGGTGTGAGGTGATATCTCATTGTTGTTATAATTTGCATTTCTCAGATGATTAGGGATGTTGACTATTTTTTCACGTTTTTTTTGCCATCTGTGTGTCCTCGTTAGAGAAGTGTATGTTCAGGTCCTTTGCCCATTTCTTTTTTTTTTTTTTTTATCCTCACCAGAGGACATTTTTCCATTTTTTTGCACAGATAGAGTGGGAGGGAGAGAGAGGAAGAGGGAGAAAGAGAGAAACATCGATGTGAAAGGGACACATCGAGTGGCTGCCACCCACACGACCAACCAGGGCCGGGGACAAACTGCAACCGAGGTACACGCCCCTAGCGGGAACCGAACCTGGTCTCTCCTGACTGCAGGCCGATGCTCTAACCACTGAGCCAAACCAGCCAGGGCTGCCCATTTCTTAATTAGAGTGTTTGTTTTTTTGGTGTTGAGTTTTATAAATTCTTTATGAATTTTGAATATTAAGTCCTTATCAGATGTATTGGCAAATATGTTCTCCCATTCAATGAGTTGTCTTTTCATTGTTTTTATGGTTTCCTTTGCTGTGCAAAAACTTTTTAGTTTGATGAAGTCCCATTTACTTAATTTTCTTTTGTTTCCCTTGATATATCAGAAAAAAAATATTGGCCATTGAGTTGTGATTTTGTCATATATGTCCTTTATTACTTTGAGGTATGTTCCCTCTGTTCCCACTTTCCTGAAAGTTTTTATTATGAATAGGTGCTGGATTTTATCAAATGTTTTTTCTGCTTCTATTGATATACTTATGTGGTTTTTATTCTTTATTTTGTTTATGTAGTGCACCACATTTATTGATTTGTGAATATTGTACCAACCTTGCATTCCTGGAATAAATCCCACTTGCTCATGATGTATGACATTTTTAATTATTTCTGGATCTGATTTGATAATATTTTGTTCATCAGGGATATCAGCCTATAATTTTCTTTCTTCGTAGTGTCTTTATCTGGTTTTGGAATTAGGAACATGCTGGCCTCATAAAATGAGTTTGAGAGTCTTTCATCTTCTTGAATTTTCTTGCATAGTTTTAGAAAGATAAGTGTTAGTTGTTGTTGTTGTTTTTTTCTTTGAATGTTTGATAAAATTCACCTGTGAAGTCCAGTACTTTTATTTGTTGGAAGTTTATTTTATTATTATTATTGCTTCAATTTCACTATTTGTAATTTGTCTATTCAGATTCTCTGATTCTTCCTGATTTGGTTTTGAAAGATTGTAAGTTTCTAATAATTTGCTCATTTCTTCCAGATTGTCTTTTTTTTTTTGGTATATAATTGTTTGTAATATTTTCTTACAACCCTTTGTATTTCTTTGGTGCAGTTGTTACTTCTCTTTTATTTCTGACTTTATCTATTTGATTCTTTTGCCTTTTCTTCTACATGAGTTTGGTTAGAGTTGTCAATCTTGTTTATCTTTTCAAAGAACCAGCGCTTGGTTTCATTGATATTTTGTATTGTTTTATAAGACTCTATTCTGTTTATTACTGCTCTGATATTTGTTATTTCCTTCCTTCTACTTACTTTGGGCTTTTTTCCTTTTATTTCAGTTTCTTAAAGTGAAAAGTTAGATCATTTATTTGAGATTTTTCTTATTTCTTGAGGTAGACCTGTAATGCTATGAATTTCTCTCTTAGAAGTGCTTTTGCTGTGTCTCATAGATTTGGGTTTTTTTGTGTTCTCGTTTTAATTTGTTTTGAGGTATCTTTGATGTCTTACTTGATCTCATTATTAATCTATTCACTGTTTAGTAACATGATATTTAGCCTCCATGTCTTTGTGTGTTTTCCAGTTTTGTTTTTTGTTTGTTTGTTTGTTTGTTTTGTGATTGATTTCTAGTTTCCTACTGTTATGGTCGGAGAAGATGCTTGATATGATTTCAATCTTCTTAAATTTATTGAAACTTATTTTGTGTCCTAACACGTGGTCTGTCCTAGAAAATGTTCTATGTGCACTTGAAAAGAATGTATATTCTGCTGCTTTGGGGTAAAATACTCTGAAAATATCAACTAAATCTATCTGATCAAGTGTGTCACTTAAGGCCCCTATTTCCCTGTTGATTTTCTGTCTGGAAGGTCTATCTACCCATTGATGTCAATGGGGTGTTAAAATCCCCTACTATGACTGCAATACTGTCAATATCTCCCTTTATGTCCATGAAGATTTGGTGCTCTATGTTGGGCACATAAATGTTTACAATGGTTATATCCTCTTATTGGATTGCTCTCTTTATTTTTATGCAGTGGCCTTCTTTGGCTCTTAATATAGCCTTTGTTTTAAAGTCTATTTTGATGTAAGTATTGTAACCCAGATTTTTAAAATTTCCATTTTCATGAAATATCTTTTTCCATCCCTGTACTTTTAGCCTGTGTATATCTTTCATTGTGATGAGGTTCTCTTGTAGACAGACTATATGTGCATATTTCTTTCTTATCCATTCAGCTAACCTATGTCTTTTGATTAGATTTATATGTACATATTTATTGCCATTTTATTCTTTTAATTGTGTTCCTCTGGGTTTTGTTTGTTTGTTTGTTATCTTTGTCTTCTACTTCTTAAGGTAGGCCCTTTAAATTTTTTATTATACTGGTTTGGTAGTAACAGATTCTTTTGGCTTTTTCTTGTCTGGAAAACTCTTTATTTCTCCTTCAAGTTTAAATGATATCCTTGCTAGGTAAAGTCGTCTAGGTTGTAGATTGTTGCTTTCCATCACTTTGCATATTCATGCCAATCCCTTCTGGCTTGAAATGTTTCTGTTGAGAAATTAGCTGACAGTTTTGCTTGTAGGTAACTAACTGCTTTTCACTTGATACTTTTAAGATTCTCTCTTTCTTAATATGATGTGTCTCAGTGTGGGCCTGTTTGGGTTTATCTTGTTTGGGAGTCTGTGCTTCCTGGACTTGTATGTCTTTTTCCTTCACTAGGTTAGGGAAGTTTTTGGTCATTATTTTTTCAAATAGGTTCTTGATCCCTTGGTCTCTCTCTTCTCCTTTCTGTACCCCATGATGCAGATGTTGTTATGCATCATGTTATCCCAAAGGTTCCTTGAACTATCCTCATTTTTTTAAATTCTTTTTTCTTTTTGCTGGTCTGTTTGGGTATTTTTTTATACCTTGCTTTCCAAATCTCTAATTTGATGCTCTTTTATCCAAACTACATTTTATTCCCTCAGTGTATTCTTGATGTTAGATATAGTATTCTTTTTAATGGTTTCTGTGTCCTTTTTCATGCTGTTGTAATTCTCACTAAGTTTCTTGAGACTCTTTGTAACTATTACTTTGAACTATATATTTAATACATTGCTTGCCTCTATTTTATTTAACTTTTTTTTTTTTTCCTGGAGAGAGCTCCTGTTTTGTCATTTGGGGCCTGTTTCTTTGTCTTCTCGTTTAGGCTGCTTCTTTATGTTTGTTTCTATGTATTATATAGATAGGCTATGACTCTCAGTCTTCGTGGGGTAGCCTTATGTGATGGTGTCCTGTGGAGTCCAGTGGTTCAGTCTCCTTGATCACCTGAGCTGGGTGCTCCAGGAATATCCTTTGTGTGGGTTATGTGAGCCCTCTTGCTGTAATTGAGTCTTGATTGCTATTGACCCATTAGTGTGTGGGATCGACCCTCAGGCAAGTTGACTGTGAGGCTCAACCCTGATCACAGTGTACATACTGCTCGCAGATGCTGACCACACAAAGTGGAATTTGCTTCAGCAGGGTTTAGTGCTTGCTTTGAGCTTCATTTAGATATGCTGTTTGTGAAGCTTACTGGGTCCTGCTCTTATGTTATTTGAAGCACTCTGGTACAGGCCAGTGTTAGACACTGCCTATGCCTGGTCCTCCGCACAGATTATCACAAGCGATCTACATTTTGTGGCTGCCTCTGCTTGGCTTGGAAGCATGCAGAAGGACCAAGTTGCGTGCTGAGGCCAGCCTTTACCACCAGTGGGCTCAGGGGCAAGTCACCAAAAGCCCCAAGGCACCGCAATGAGATCAACCTCTCCTACTTTCATATCCCAGCTGCCTGTTAGGCTCAGTCACTGAAAAAGCCTCTGGCAGAGTCAGGAGGATAGGGTTAGTGGATCTCCTGTGAGGGGGAAGTGCTCTTCAGGCTTCAGGGAAGGTGGTGGGTGTGGTCCACCGCCCCCCCACCCCAGCCTCACATTTCAGTCTATCCCAGATTTTTTCCTGACCTCAGCAGGGTGGAGTCACTAGGAGTCAGGTGGGTGGGGCCTCCAAGGCTCAGAGGTTGGGTCTGCTGAAAGCCAGGAGGGTGGTTCTATCAGAGCTCCTGTGAGGGGGAAGATCCAGTCAAGTTTATGGGAAAGTGGGGGAAATGGCCCCCGCCCCAAAGCCAGACAACTCAGTCACTGACACCTCCTGAGTCTGCCCAGACCTCTACTCCCTGGCCGAGGCAGCTGACTCCTTAGTAGGGCCTAAGCTCTACAGGGTCAGATGACAGGGGACCCAGAGGGTAAAGCAATTGCTTCCCCCCAGGCTGTTGCCACATGGAGGAAAGTGCTCCACCTAAGTAAGATGGCAACTGCTGTATTGGAGAATGGCTCAGCTCAGGGATCCTGGTGGTTGTTTACCCAGCTTCTTCCCCAGAGTCACAAATCCAGACTCTTTTCTGGTGACTCTAGTCTGTTCCGCCCTCCCTCTGTGGAGCCCAGGGTGAATGGCTGCAAATAAATTTTGTACCTTGCCCTTTAAGAGGGAGCCTGTGTTTCTGGTGGACTCTGTCTCTCCTAGGCAGACAGAAACCCTGCTACTTTTCACAGATGGATGTTATGTGGGTGCCTCTTCCTGGCTCTGATACTCTGGGTTCAGGAACCTGGCTTGTATTTAAGCTCCATGCTTCTCAGAGGGAAGCCCTGTGGCTGATATATCCTTCTGGAACCTCAGCTGCCACCCGTGGTAGTGGGGCCAGCCCTTTGCACATCTCCATCCCTTTCTACCAGTCTCAATGTGGTTTCTTCTGTAAATCCTTGGTAATAAGACTCCTCTTTCGCTAGTCTTCAGTTGGCTATTCAGGATGATTTTTCTTTAATTTAGTTGTAATTCTTGTTTGGTCCTGGGTGGAGGTGAGGATAGCATCTACTTACTCTGCCACAATCTTGAAATTCTCTATATTTCAGCACTTTGACACAGAAAGAGAGATGATCTATTTTCTTTACCAGCAAAGCTTTGTGAAGGCTGTTTGTAACTGTTCTCGGCCCACAGATAATTTGTAGCCTTGGGAAACAATACCAACAAATATGGAAGCTCTCGCAGAGCACATGTGAGAGGAGGGAGAGGTTGCAGCCAAGTGAATGTGTGGTCTGGTCCCCACAGGGAGACAGCCGTGGTGAGAGGGAGTTCATCAGGCCATGGGTGCAAATCCAAAGGCCAAAGAATAGAAACGTCTGCTTGTGATTCAGTCTGCAAGCAAATGAAGAGGAAATTAATCCATGCTTATATTTTTCTCATGGTTCAGATTTTTTCTATTTTGTATATTTAGTAAATGCTGACATTACTAAGGACAGCACTAAACATTCATTCACCATGTTTGCTTGCTCTCTGTTAAACTATGTCCCAGATAAGTGTTTGCAGTGGAGGCATATGTTCATCTTTTCTACCTGGTGTGGCAAAATTATTTGTATGAACTGAAATTTGAGAGAGAACAAATATGAGAAAACAGAGGTCACAGTGACGGGTGATGGGAATCATTCTCAGCCAGATGCTGTGGGAAGGATATAAGGAGCTGGGAAAGGAAGGATTAAACAAAGTGCCAAAAGAAAATTTGCTTGATCAGAGTGAAGGAAAGTAAAAGATTATAGGAGGTGAAGAAAGAATCAGGAAAGCTGGCAGATGGCTTTGAAACCACCAGGAAGGAAGCTGAGACTACAGGGCCCAGAGGACCATCTTGACTCAAGAGCATATCTAATTTGAAAAGCAGTTTAGAGTGTGCACAGAACTCAGTTCATAGAAACACGATGTGATAAAAATATTAACCAAGAAGAAAAGACCTCTTTTTGTCTCTGAGGAGCAAGCTAGCTAGAAACAATAAGACAGCTGAGGAGATACAGTAGCCAGAGGTTTGTTTTGAGAAATAAAAGACAAATGAAGGTAATGAAGATGTTGGAGCAAGTCTCAGCATTTTAGTTCTTCTAGAATTTTATTAAAGATGATGGTACATATTTTTGTATTCTGGTCTTCTGACCCTGGGTGATAGGGTGGCTCTCAGAGACTTTATGATGAGGAGCAGAGTGGTGGCTTTTAGGAGAAAGATAAATACTATTTTCTTTAATGTATGTTTAGGAAACAAAGAAGAGGTCAATATATTGCCAACCACTGCAAATGAGCATCTTGGGTCAGGCCAGAATGTGTCAGGATGTGGTAACTATCAAGACCATGGTAATTGAGAAAATTAAGGGAGCACATTGCTTATTAGGGAGGAGTCGATACTAGATCCCAGAGGAAGATTCGCATGTAGTGTGCGGAATATAAAGACAAGAATTCAAAGGAGATACAAAGGTTAAAAAGATACAGAGGATCAAGGTCATTCCTTCAGAAACACAATCTAGAACTGGATGTCCCCTTTGCAAAAGGTGCAGCTTCTTTCTGAGCACCAGGGGCTGTTCCCATAACTGACATTGGGAATATACCTCATGCTTCCCATGGTCCTGCACTCAGACTCCCTGGATTCTCAGTCTAACCAGGCCTAGGCTGGTTTTGTGAAATAGAACCAAGTCCCAGAAGCTACTGCTGTGCCCTACACTATGATTTCTTGAGAAGTCCCATTAGTCAGGACCTGCTCATCTGGGACTAATTCCACTGGAAACCCCAAGGCCAGTTAACTAGTAAGTTCCTCCAGGCGGCACCCCCCAACATTTTTAGTTACTTCTCAAAATGAAAGTTCCTCCAAGGTATGTTACTTCTGTGTAGCCAGCCTGCTCTCTGCTTTCTCCCCCTGACCCAGCCTCTGCCATTTCTTTCCTCCAAAATCTGTGCACTGTGCCTTATGGAGAACAGGTTCCTTAGTAAATTAAAGTCCCTTCCTTTGCCCTCCCTTTCAGTGGAAGCTCTTTACCTGTAGGTCTTGACTGGCACTTTCCTCCAGCTCAAGGCTTCCACTTTTCCAGCAGCAACCTAACTATAGGTTCTGTGAGAGCAGAAACCATATGTGATTTGTTCACTCAAAATCTTCCTAGGATCTAGCACAGCCCTAAACTAGCAGATATTCAAGAAATGCTTGAATTAATGAAGTTCTCAGAGTCCAGAGCCAGGTCGAGACCCTTTGGTTTCCCCTGTGCATTTTAAAGATAATGATTCTTCTTCTGCTTATTAGTGCTTCCCCTTGAGGCTCCATGATGTTGGAGGCTGATATAAAACCCACCAGCTCATTGCACTTGGGGGCTGTTCTCACTTCTGTCTTTCGTGTCATAAGGGCTTTGCTCTCTGGCTCCTGCCTCTGCTACTCCAAGTCTGGAGTAACTTCAGTGTCCACAAAGATGACCTGTTCAGCATGCATGCTTTTTGGTTCCCTGACTTCATCAATAGCGTGAAACTCACCGTCACTGCTCTGCAGTTGTCCATCCTCCTGGCTTCATTCTAGAGCTCATCACCCTTAGGAGATATACCACATCTGACTTGTTTTTTAATTGGCACACATTTCCAGAAGTGGATATTTAGAGTTCATGAAAATGTCCTTTACATCGTTTACTTCCAATTCTTCCCCTCCTAGATGCATTCTTATTCAGTCCAGTTGAGCCTTTGCACGACCAAGGTCACCAACTCATCTATCATCCATCTCTTCTTTATTAAATTCACTGCATTTTTCTGTCTTTATCTCAGTTGATGACTTGGCAGCATATGATTATTTGACCATGACTGCCTTCTTGAAATATTTGTCCTTGGCTTTCTCTATACTTACTCTTTTAAGTTTCTTTATGTCTCTTCTTCTTCAGCTCTTTTTATGCTTCATCATCTGTATCTGTTTCTAAAATGTTGGTGTTCCTTAGTTTCATCATCTCTTCTTTCTCTTAACTCTACATATTTTACCTGTACTATTTCTACCACTCCTTGACTAATCATTTGCATTAGAGATGTCCTCCACATTCTTATCCACCTCAGACCAGCATTTGAGGTCCAGATAGACATCTCACTGCTATGCACTGATCATTTGCAAATAAGGGGCTAATATTAACCTCAAATTCAGCCTGTTATAAGTGAACATATCATTTCCCAACAACCTACCCAAATTTGTTTTGTTTCCTGTATTTGTGTGTGTGTGTGTGTGTGTGTGTGTAGTTACTTTATATATCTTGATTCTGTTTCATTCTCTCCAACTCTACTGCCCCAGCCTTCTTCTGGCCATCATCATTTATTGCCTGGGTTACTGAAATCTTCCTTAAACTACTTTCCAGGTATCCAGTCAATTCAAGATCCAAACTTTCATCTTTCTAAAATGAAAATATGATCATGTCATTCTCTTGCTAGAAACCATTGAATTTCTCTGCATTGCCCTTAATAGAATTCTAAATATTTTTGGCATGGCATATGCAACCCTTCAAAATCTAACCCAAGATGACCTCTTCTGCCACTCCTTTGTCTACCCAACCCTAACTTACAGCCCTGCTGAACCTTTGCTGATCCTGAGAATGCAAGAAGAGTCCATTCTTTCTTTCATGTCTGTTTCAGTTGCTTAAAAGCAGCCTTTCTCTCATCTCTCTTTCAACCACCTGCTCATGGTTCAACTTCAATGACCTCCTTCATGTTGTTCTTGGTGCCCTTCTCCTGTGCACTCCCAATTTCTTTTTCTCTGCATTGTCACTGCATATCATATTTGCCTGTTAACTTCTTTTGTCCTTATCTCTAGGCAGAATGCTCTAGACTGTACGCACTCTAATTGTGTTCACTGTTTACTCCCCACTGCCCAGAACAGCGTCTGGCTCACAGCATACTTGTTGAGTTAATGAATGACCAATTTAAGAGCTTGAATGAGAGGCTGTGACTGACTAATGGTGCATAAATACAGGAAAGTTCCAGTAGCAGCATCTTGGCTGCATGAAGCTGGTTCTGTTTTATGTGTTCCTATACTGTCACTAATGTGTTCCAATACTTTGTTAGCTTGGAAATATTTGAAGTTTAGTGGTTCATCACCAAGCATGCACCTTGTCTTTCTTACTCATCACAGGCTTCTGACATTAGAGCACTCTTGACAATACTGTTATCAGGCATCCTGTACACAGGAAGGGTATGCTGTTTGGGAGGTTTATTTATTCTCAGATTTTAATAATTTAAACTGATGAGAGTTATATGTGCTGAAGTATTTAGAAAATGTGTCTTCTAATTCTCACTCCCCAGATATGAGTCATCAGGTCCTTACAGGAGCAAAAATGTCTTTTGGGTAATAAGATACGATTCCCCCATCTCTCCCATAGAGCCCTCGGACTTTCTTTCAGTATGAAAAAAATTCCACATATTCTCATTTTACTGTGATTGATGAAATTAATTTGTTAGTGTGGCTAATGGTCTTGCAAATCAAAATCATTTCCTTGGTTTAGCAAATCCGGTTGAAGAAAAACATGAAGAAAATATGTTAATTTACTGGTCTCTTTTACAGTATTCTGAGGCAACTCCAGAGGTTTCTTGTCAGATTATGTGTCTTGAAAATATTTTGACTAACTGTGGACAATGGAACCTGGAAGAGAGACTGGCTGTGTAGGTTTTGAAAAATGTTGGGATGAGGGAACATCAGCAGACATCTTTTATTAGGTCTACTTTTTAACTAAATTCTCTGGAAAATTGGTTTTAGGCAAAAAGTGGGTCAGGTGTGTTATTGTTTTGCTTTTGACAGCAGATTTCATATTATCATCCCTTGAAAGTCACCCTCAAGTTAGAGGGAAGACAGAGGCATTTTGTGGATGTTTGTGAGCTTTTGGTAGAGTCAGTTGGACACCAGTTTCTATCATTGTTTTATTTTTGGTGCATGTTAGGCCAAAAATAGTTTTAATAAAGAAACAGATTAAACTTTACTGTGAACATTTTTATCAATTCCTGGAGTCTCAGAATGACATTAATTAGGAGTTTGAGGTGTTATGTTATCTGTCAGAAGCGATTTAATAAATTGAAAAATATTAACATCGTCTTTCTTTTTCTGGTTCCTAAGACACATTTTAGTTACTCTTTAGCTGTTGGCTCAAGCAAGAGAGTGGAAGTCATTGAACAAAATATTTGTTTGCTCTAAAGATAGGTTGATTTTATTGCTTTGAATTACATGGGAAAAAATGCACTTTGACCCAAATGTTTATTGAATGCTAAAGAATTATTTCTGAAAATTTAACTATTTTTAGCCACCCTGAGATAGGCTCCAATTAAAATGAACAAGTATGACACTTTTATTTTCATTAACTCACAATTAATATTCATGTTATAAATATAAATTTCCATTACTCATGCAATATCACAGTTTAATTCACTTAGATACTTTATGTTTGATTATGTTTATTTATTTTTAATTATTGTTTTTTTAATCCTCACCCAAGGATATTTTCTATTGATTTTTAGATAGAGTGGGAGGGAGGGAGGAAGAGAGAGAGAGAGAGAAAGGGAGGGAGAGAAGAACATGGATTGGTTGCCTCTCACATGACCCCATCTAGGGCTGGGATCAAACTACAACCGAGGTACATGCCCTTGACTGGAATTGAACCTGCAACTTTTTGGCCATGGGCCGATGCTCTAACTGCTGAGCAAAACTGTCCAGGGCTGATTATGTTTATTTGTTAATAATATTTCTTCTCTTGCATCTCAAGAATTATTTATGTTACTAATGAATGTAAGCATAAAGAAGAGACATTTTTATTAAATCCTAGCATGAGATTTTATTGTGTGTCTTTAGATTGTTGGTTTTTAAAAATTCCATTATGAGCTAACAAAATAAATAGGCATTTATAGAGTGTCTTCTGTGGATCAGCTCTGTGCTAAGCTATATAAGTTACATATGTTATCATGTTAAATTGTACAAGAGCCCTACAAGGTATTACTATCCCCAATTTACATATAAGGAAGCTGAGGCACAAATAAGTTGAGTACCCAGGTTCACATAAATGGCAATTGGTGGATTTGGGATTGTAGACTTTTGAGATGAGTGATTGATGCTCTGTACATCAATTCTGTAGTGTCAAGTCTCTTCTTTTTTATAGGAGCTCCAATCTTTACATAAAAGTATTTTGTGTCTAGTTGAAAACATTCAGATTTGATAAAGAGTGGTGGCAATCCAATAGATGTTAATAAGAATAGAGAAAAAACTGGCTAACACCAGTGGCATTGGTTATAATCAGAGGCATTGACCCCACTTAGAAGCCTTATAGAGAGAAAATACAACATCCTTAGTACAATGGTTAGAAGACCGTTGTACCCCAAGAATCATGAACACTAAAATCATAATTGTTATTAGAAATAATTTGAGAGCTCTGGGCATGATTTTTTCTGTTATGCCTGATTATTCCGTGCATTTTGCTTGTGAATAAAATCAAAAGTCAAATGGTCACCCACCTGTTTCTTGGTTGAAGTAAGAATAATAGTTAGAGAAAATTTATGATGCAAGCTGGAAATTGGATTTGGAGCTTGGCCGCCTGTATGTGGCTGGGTTGACTAAACTCTATAATATACTCTCAAAATGTTTGGGAATAGGAATCTCACTGGTTGAAGCAAGAGTCATCCAGACTTTCAATTTTTACAGCAATGCTAGAGAACAGAATGAGAGTCTATGTCATAATAAGCAAATTAATCTTTTTTAATGATTGAAAACACCCTATGTCCTAACTCCAAACTAATCTCAATACTTGATCAATGAAAACATTTAATTAAGAGCTTTTGATATACCAACCCATCTAATGAGTTTTAAAACCTCTATTTTGGGGAACATAAAGGAAATCATAGATCTTAAAATCTTCAGACTCTCAATTTCAACTCTGCCTTTGCAGCTTAGTTACTCTAACTTCTCCTTGTCTTCCTGACCAATTCCTACTTATGTGCAAGACCCAGATCAAAAGGCCCTCCCTCCTCTGTGAATTCTCCCCTAGCTACTTGCTCACCATTCCCTCCTCCTTGGCCATCAGAATTAACCCTCCCCATGTCCCCTGCACACTGTTTAATGACTGTCATTCCTGTTCAGCTGTCAGCATCAAGAGAGGATTGGATGGGTCCTTTGACGCAGAACTTCAGGCTATCGTACAGTGCCTGGCACATAGGTGGCACTCAATGTTTGTCAAAAATAAATAAATAAATGGATAACACAGGGTAGGCAAAGTTTGTGTGTGTTGGAGGCAATCTTGTCAAAAAAGAGAGAAAAAGAGAAGGGGAAGTTGCCCACAGCAACTTCAGAGAGAAGAATCTTGTCCCTGACTAAACTTCTCTGTTCCAGAAGAAAGCACAGTGACTACGTGCTCAAGCGGCTTGTCTGGCACAGTGTGACCTGGAGTCTCTTTAGACTGAAGCTTAACTGGAACTCATAGTTTCACAAGATCTGTCCAGGAGCCTCCCCAGCATATTTCCAGTTAGTCTATCAGGCAGACTCTTCCTCCTTTCTTGTTAGGATCTTTGACGAATCTTGTTGGATACTCTGATCCTGACAGCCTTTACCAGGGCACGGGAGAGGCCCAGGGCAGCAGATGTCAAGATTGCTGTCTTTGTATTGTCTTCCACTCCTTTCTCCACCCCTTTCTTCCTTCCATGCCCCTGTGTCTCAAGGATAAAATGTCCATTTCTTTCTGATTCTGCCCTCTAGCTTCTCTTTGGGGCCTTTGAATCCTGATGTTTTTGTTAATTTCTAAATACTCCTTTTTGCTTTTCCATGCTTCCTTAATCTCTCGGTACCCTCTTAGGGAAGGAGCTGTTAGGGCCATTGTACCGTTCCTTACAATATTTTTTGAGTATTGCTAATCTTTTCCATTTGTGAGCCTTAATCAGTGGTACTTAATTGGTGCATTAAGAGGAAGGATAAAAATCAAAGGAAAGGGAATTTTAAAATACCAATGGCAAATGATTTAAAACCACCAAATTATCAAAACAATAATTAAATACAAACTGAATTGCATCTTCATTATACAAATATGCAGGCAAATCACAGACCGTGTAGCCATCAGGGCTGAGGCTCATGACCCGGAGATCCGCAGCTGTCTCCCCACCCCACCCCACCCACCCCCGCAGAATCTTCTAGGCCCAGCTGCCTCCAGCTGTAGTGCAGATTCTTCCCTGAACTGTTACAGCAAATGGGAGACAAAAGTTTTGGAGAAAAGATAACTTAGCTCCTTGGAGTTTCCTAAGACAAATTAAAATCCTGAAGAAATCTTTGGAACCCAAACCTGCAGATAGAGAGAAGTATATATGGCAGTTACTAACCACAGATCTTTTGCATGATCCAGGGAATTAAAACTCTTGGTTCAGTCCCAGTTCAGTCACCAACTGGCCATATAATCTTGTCCAAGTCTCTTAATCTCTGTCACCTTCAGTGATAGTAAACATTCCTAATTGTGCTAAAATAGTGTATCCATGATGCTGTTGGTAAGAGCATACAGAACGAGCAATGTAGAGATGAATATAAATTATCTTTTCTCCCCAGTGGCCTCCAGTGAATAGTGCAATACTTATAACTATGTGAATGCAAAACAAAAACCAATGAGGAATGAAAAAAGAGGAGAAACAGAAAATAATAAGCTTAGAGGGAGGAGATTTAATAAGCTATCATGGGAGTTGCAATACCAGCAGGAAAAAATAGAAAAGTCAGTAGTCTAAACCAGAAGATTGGCCATGCTGTATATCACAGAGAGCCTAATGGACTAGTTGTGAGCTAATGGTTACAAGAAAGCTTCCAGTTTGCATCATGTCATTTACAGTTATGAACCAGTACAATATTGCACTGCTATTTCATTCTACTTTCTAATGACTCACAGAGTTACATTAGTTTTGATTATTGTGTGAATCTGAGACCTGCTTTCAAGTAGTAATAACATTTAAAAATAGAAATTTGTAGATAAATAAACAGGACTTGATGGGTTAAGGTTGGGGATGCTCAAGATGAGTTTTATAGTTAAATATGTGGTGCTTTTAGTATTTGTTTCTTAAAGGACTGCTATTGATTTTCAGATGATTAATGTTTAATTTTTTTAACTTTGCCCTATGTCTTTTATTGTGGTAAAATACTCATAACATGAAATACGCAGTGTTACCCATTTTGATGTGTACAGTTAAGTGCTGTTTGTATTCTGCAACCACCACCACCATCCATCTTCAGAGTGCTTTTCATCTTGCACAAGGGAAACTCTATACCTGTTAAACAGTAACTCCCTGTTCCCTCCTCCCCTAGCGCCTAGCCACCACCATTCCACTTTCTGTCTCTCTGATTTTTACATTGTGTGCCTCCTATAAGTGGACTTACACAGTATCTGTTCTTTGTTGACTGCTTTATTTTACTTAGCATAATGTCTCCACATTCATCCATTTTATAGTTTATGGCAGGATTTCCTTCTTTTTTAAGGCTGTATAGTATTACATTATATGTATATACCACACTTTATGGATACACATTTTGTTTATCTATTTATCTGTTGATGGACACTTGGATTTTCTCCACATTCTAGCTATTGTGAATAATGTACTTGTGAACATGGGTGTAGAAATATGCCTTCAAGACCCTGATTTCATTTTGTGTGTGTGTGTGTGTGTGTGTGTGTGTGTGTGTTTTCAGAACTAGAATTGTAATCACATGGTAATTATTTTTAACCCTTTTGGAAACAAACATACTGTTTTCCACAATGACTTTACCATTTTATTTATTTTATTTTTTATGTATTAATTTGTTTTTGTTATAGATGTTTCTCATTTTTTCCTCATTGACACCTTCATCCCCTCCCCCCTGCCCCATCCCCAACTTTGTTGTCTATGTTCATTGGTCATGCATACATGCATGTAAGTTCTGTGGTTTATCTCTTCCCTCCTAACCCCCCCCCCCTCCCTGAGGCTTGTCAGTCTGTACCTCACCTCTATGTCTCTGGGTTAATTTTGTTCAGCAGTTTGTTTAGTTCATTATATTCCACAAATAAGTGAGATCATGTGATATTTGTCTTTCTCTGCTTGGCTTGTTTCGCTTAGCATAATACTCTCAAGGTCTTTCCATGTCATCTCAAAGGATAAGAGATCTTTCTTTCTTACATTCCCACTAACAATGCACAAGAATTTCAGTTTCTCCACATCCTTGTCAAAACTTGTTTCTGGCTTTTGTTTGTTTGTTTTTTTAGTAATAGTCATCTATCTTAATAGGTGTGACTATTAGGATGGTAGTAGTTGTAGTTTTAATTTACATTTTCCTAATGATTAGTGATATTAAGCATCTTTTCATGTGCTTATTGGCCACTTGCATGTCTTCTTTGGAGAATTGTTTATTTAAATTATTTGGCCATTTTTTTTTTTTTTTTTTTTTTTTTTTTTTTTTTATCCTCACCCGAGGATATTTTTTCCATTTTTTGTACAGATAGAGTGGGAGGGAGAGAGAGGAAGGGAGAGAGAGAGACAAACATCTATGTGAAGGGACACATCGAGTGGCTGCCACCCGCACGACCAACCAGGGCCGGGGACAAACTCAACCGGAGTACGTGCCCTTAGCGGGAACCGAACCCGGGTCTCTCCAGACCGCAGGCCGACGCTCTAACCGCTGAGCCAAACTGGCCAAGGCTATTTGGCCATTTTTTAATCAGATTGTTTTTATCATGCTTCAAGAAATCCTCTATATATTCTAAATATTAATCTCTTAACAGATATATGATTTGCAAATATTTTGTCCCATTTTGTGGATTGTCTTTTATTGTGTGTGTATGTTTTAGGCTTCAACATGTGTTTTAATTTTATTATGTTTTTAACTTTATTTTTATGGTTGACACTATT
This sequence comes from Molossus molossus, assembly GCF_014108415.1. NCBI lineage: Eukaryota > Metazoa > Chordata > Mammalia > Chiroptera > Molossidae > Molossus > Molossus molossus. The sequence goes on along the minus strand of NW_023425344.1, from coordinate 104,682,040 downwards.
ACAGATGTCCCCATTTTACCCCCCTTTGTCTACCTTCCCCCTTCCTACCCTCTTCGCTCTGACAGCTGTCAGTCTGTTTCATGTATCCATGACTCTTCCTATTTTGTTTGTCAGTTTATTTTGTTCATTAGATTTGTGGGTTGTCTTTTTATTGTTGGTAGTGTCATATAAAACATTTTTATTTTATTTATTATTTATTTTTATTTAATTTATTGGAGTAACATTGTTGGTAGTGTGTTTTAATGCACAAAATTTAAAAATTTTTTCAAGTCCAACTTGTTTATTTTTTCTTTCGATGCCTTTTCCTTTGGTATCGTGTCAATCCAGTGTTGCAAGGATTTTGTCCTATGTTTTCTTCCCAGGGTATTTTTATAGTTTTGGGTATTAAATTTATGTCATAGACCATTTTAAGTTGACTTTTATATATAAGGTTAGGTAAAGGTCCAACTTAATTCATTTTCATGTGGATATCCAGTTTTCCCAGCATCATTAGTTAAAAAAGCTGAACTTTGCTATGGCATAGCCTTGGCACCATGGTCAAACATCATTTGACTGTATGTGAGGGATTTTTTCTGAACTCTCTTCTATTCCATTAGTATATTTGTCTTTATTTAAGTACCACACTGCTTTGATTACTGTACTTTTGTATTATGTTTTGAAATCAAGAAGTATGACAACTCTGGTTTTATTCTTCTTTCAGGATTGTTTTGGCTATTCATGGTCCCTTAAAATTCTATATGAGGTTCAGGATAAATTTTTCTGTTTCTGTGAAAAGCATTGTTAGAATTTTGGTAGGGATGGCACTGAATTTATAGATTGCTTTGAGTGATATTAACATCTTAATAATATTAAGTCTTTTCATGCATAAACATGGAATGTCTTTCCATTACTTATGTCTTTTTAAATTTCTTTAAGATGTTTTATAGTTTTCATTGAACAAGTCTTTCAACTCCTTCATGTTAATTTATAAATATTTTATGCTTTTTAATGTAAATTGTTTTCTTAATTTTCCTTTTGGAGTGTTTATTGTTAGTTTATAGAAATGCAGTTGACTTTTGTGTGTTAACTTTGTATCTTGATACTTTGCTGAATTTGTTTCTAAGTTCTAATAGTTGTTGTGTATGGAATCTTTAGTGTTTTCTACATATAAGATCATATCAATAAACAGAGATACATTTAGTTCTTCTTTCTCATTTGGATGCCTTTTATTTCTTCTTCTTGCTTAATTTCTCTGGCTAAGACTTCCATTAAATCTTTGTTTTTAAAATTTCTTTTTTTCAGTTTTACTGAAAATAATTGACATACAATACTATATAATGTTAAGGCATACAACATGATGGTTTGATTTACATGTGCTGTGAAATTATTACCACAAATAAGTTTAGTTAGTATCTATCAACTCATATAGATGCAATAATTTTTAAAAAAATTTTTTTTATGTGAACTCTTAGGATCTACTCTCAACAATTTTTCTACATATCATAAGCATGGTTGTAATATTATATATTCCATTAGCTCTGGCTATCATGTTGTATATTACATCCTTAGTACACATTTATCTTATAACTAGAAGTTTGTATTTTTTGACCACCTTCCTCCCATTCCCCCTCACACCAACCCCCAGATCTGGTACTTAAAGTCTTGGTTATTGTAAATAATGCTGTTATGAACATAGGAGTACATGAAGCTCCTAGAAGAAAACACAGGGGAAAAAGCTCCTAGGCACGGATCTTGGTAGTACTTTTTTGGACGTCATAGCTAAAGTACAAGCAATAAAAGGAAAATTAAACAAGTGGGTCTCCATCAAGCTGAAAAGCTTCTGTATAGCAAAAGAAATAGGAAAAAAATATTTGCAAACCATATATCTGATAAAGGGTTCATATCCAAAATACATATAGAACTCATACAACTCAATATTAATAGAAAAGTACTATGTTGAATAGAAGTGGAAACAGTAGGCACCCTTGCCTTTTCCCTGATCTTAGAGAAAAGCCTTCTGTCTTTTACCACTGGAATGATGCTTGCTGTGGGTTTTTCATATATGGCTTTTTTTTTTTTTTTTTTTTTTTTTTTTTTAATGTTGAGCTATATTAGTGTTTTATTTTAAATGTTACAACTTCTTGGAAGGCCTTATTCCGGAATAGGTACCTTTATTGTGTAGAGGCAATAACAGAAAAAAAAAAAAAACAGAAACACTCATAATGATTAGACAACATTGTCGGGAGAAAATAATTATGTCTAAAAGACCTTGGGCTGATGGACAACTCTTCCATTTTCTGGCTATCAGATTCCAACAAAGTGCTTAACTTCTGTGAGCCTCCAGTTTCCTGTCTGTGAAATTTCCCTCAAAAAGTTGTGTGCATGCTTCAAAACTTCAGGCTGCTTCTGTGTTCATACCTGCATTGTGCTGAACTTTTATGTTAATTGCAGTGTTAGTTTTAAATACTGTAAGACAATTAGATAGAAAACTCTTTCTGTTGTTTTTCCCTTTTTTTCTCTTCTTTCTCACCCATTTCTTGCCCAGTGACATGCATTAAATATCAGAATAGCAAAATCATTCACTTGCTATCTTACCTGACCTATTTGCTACTTTCAAATTTCCATGTCTCATCAGGGTTACTCAGTAATTTTAATTTTTTTGGATTATCACAGTAAGGAAGGATTTGAAAGTGACCTGCCCAAGAAAATGTGGCTAGTAAGGAGGTAGACAGTAAAAAAATTCAAATTAGCAATGATTTTAGTATTCTTCTTCTATGTAGGAGATTTGAGTCAGATGACAAGTTGAAAATCATGTATTCTGAAAGAAAACTGGATCCTTCCCCAAGAGTTTTTTATGGCTTCTAAATCAAGTGTGATTTCATGTTCTGTAGCTGTCACTTGTGGTGTAGTATAATGAATATAGAAAATATTGATTTTTGCTTGTGTAACATTTAAAGAATAGCTTTTATTTATGGCAGTGATCTTGAAATCCAAATAAACAGTTAAAAGTTTGATCAAGTTTATCATCATATGATTTTCTCTAGGCACCACTTAACAGCAAGGAACAATAATTTATTTTTCAACCCCAATGTGAACTGGAAATTTATTCAACAAATATTTAAATCCACAGAAGACATTTGACTCCAGATCTGTGGTTATCACTGTGTGTTCATGTTGCCTCTCTGGCAATGTTGTTCTTATTCTCACCTCTGTTCAGTCATTTGTTCAGTAACCATTCACCCAGGGCCTTTCCTGTGGTAAGAAAAAGAGATACAGAGATGAGCATACAGAGTCTGACCTTCCGAGGACATTATGGATTAGCTGGAAGTCACAGGAACACTCAAGGTGCTATGGGAACAGAGAAGCAGTGAATGATTAAGTACGCAGTTAGAGAAGGTAGTCAGAAATGGTTTTCAAAAAGAGATGGACAAAGAGGGCAATGAGTGCAATGACAGAGAGATATGAACACATGTGTAGTGCACCTTGAATATTACAGCTGAGGGTGGGAGGAGATGAGATGAGAGAGGTCTGTGTCATGCAGAGGAGCTGGGCTTTGCTCTGGAAGATTTAGGGAGACAGAAAGATTTTAAGGGGACAGTGATAGGCTCAAGTTTGCACATCAAGGTGATTCGTGCTAAAGCCCCAACTAAGGAACAGAGATAAGAAGAAGGACATTTTAAAATTCTACTAGGAAAGACTTAAAAGGGCAAGGTAACTCACTGTGGATATGGGAGAAGGAAGAGGCCAGGACCACTTGGATTGAGCAGTGGGAGGTGCCATTCACTTTGAAAAGAAAGAGCTGGTGATGCACTTGGGAGGGGTGGGATTTTAATGCCCTCTTCCTTGCATAGTTTTCTAGCACAGAAGTGTATACATAAGGAAAAAAACCTCGAACAATACATAAATCACTGCTTTAATAATGAACAGGTAAACATCCTATCCCCCAGAACAAGCCCGCAGAAGAGGCTTACATCTGGGAATCCAAGAGGGGCTTTCTCTTATCCATCTTAACCCAAGGTAGCTGAATCTGGGAAACAGATGCTGTGTCATCTAACTCAGGAGACCAGAAGCAGTTGGATGGCTAGTTGCCCCCAGGACCAGGCCCTGCCCAGGAGTACTTACTCTATAAGAGCAAGACCTGAAGAGTCCCATTCTGTCTCTGAGAAACAGTGACCCCACCCATTCATTCATATATGTTGCATTGGTTTCAGTTATACAGCTTAGTGGTTAGACAATCAAATACTTTACATAGTGTCCTACTCAATATTTACAGTACCCACCCATTCTTAAAATTGGGTTCAATGAGTGTTCAGGAGCTGACCAGTAAGATTTTTAACTTTTTCTTTGAGGAAGAAACAGTGAGGGCATGGAACAGTGAGACAGGAACATTATCTCTTATATGACGGAAGGTAGAAGCATCCTCATTGAATCTAGGAGAGGAGCAAGTATCAAGAAGGAGAGGACAATCAATAGGGTACAGTGCATCCTGGCTAGTTTGGCTCTGCAGTTGGAGCATTGGATGAAGGGTAGCGGGTTTGATTCCCAGTTTGGCTCATGTACCTGGGTTGTAAGTTTGATCCCTGGTCCCAGTCGGGGTTGTTGGGAGGCAACCACACACACACACACACAAAGTGAGGATAGTGTACGGAGCCTCTGGGACAACTTCAAGTGTGCCAATATTCGCATCATGTGGGTGATGAAAGGAGGAGAGAGACAGCAAGAAATTGAAAACCTATTTGAAAAAATAATGAAAGAAAACTTCCCTAACTTGGTGAAAGAAACAGAAATACAAGACCAGGATGAACAGAGAGTCTCAAAAATAGATGAACCCAAAGAGCTCCACACCAAGACACATCATCATCAAAATGCAGAAGTTTAAAGACAAAATGAAAATCTTAAAAGCAGCAAGAGAAAAGCAGTTAGTTACCTACAAGGGAACTCACGTAAGACTGTTAGCTGATATCTCAAAAGAAACTTTGCAGGCCAGAAGAGAGTGACAAGATATATTCCAAGTGATGAAAAGCAACGCCCTATAACCATGATTACTCTATCCTGCAAAGCTATCATTTAGAATCCATGGACATATAAAGAGATTCCCAGACTAGAAAAAGCTGAAGGAGTTCATCACCACCAACCCAGTATTATATGAAGTGTTGCAGGGTCTTCTTGAATAAGAAGAAGAAGAAAAAGAAGAATGAAGAAGAGGAGGGGGAGGGGAAAATATGAATAATAAAATGACAATAAATACATATTCATCAACAATTGAATCTACAAACAAAATTAACAAGCAAAACAGAAACAGACTCATAGATACAGATAATTTTTTGTTTGGGAGGGAAGTTGGGGTGGTGGGTGAAAATGGCGAAGAGATTAAGAAGTACAAATTGGTTGTTAGAATGATGAAACTCAGAGGGAAGGGTGGAGGAGGATGGGGAAGAGATAAAGCAAAGAACTTATATGCTTATATACATAACCAATGGATACAGGCAATAGTGTGGGGAAGGTAGGAGTGGGGTCAGGGAGCAGGGAGAAGAGGGTCAGTGGGGGATAAAAGGGGGGACATATGTAATGCTTTTAACAATAAAGATAAATTTTAAAAAAGAAAAAGAAAAAAATATCCTTGGGTGAGGATGAATAAATAAATAAGGCACAAAAATAGGGCACAGTTCTGTGGATGGATCAGGCCATGCAAGTTTCAAAATTACTCATTGATTTTTTTTTAATTAATTTATTTTTGTTACAGATGTTTCTCCTTTTTCCCCCATTGATACCTCCTATTGACCCCCCCCCCCCCGCCCTGTCCCCAGCTTTGTTGTCTGTGTCCATGGTTACACATACATGCATAAAAGTTTTGTGGTTTATCTCTTCCTTCCCCCCCACCATCCCCTCTTCTGAGGTTTGTCAGTCTGTCCCTTACTTCTATGTCTCTGGGTCTATTTTGTTTATCAGTTTGTTTTGTTTATTATATTCCACAAATAAGTGAGATCATTTAAGTTTTTAAGTAGGGGTCACAAGTAACTGGTATACAGTAGTCCTCTCTTCTCTTCAGTTCCAGTTACCCATGGTCAACCATAGCTGAAATTATTACATGGAAAATTCCAGAAACAAACATTTCATAAGTTTCTAACTGAGAGCCATTCTGGATAACATGATGAAATCTCACCATGTCTCACCATGATGTGAATCATTCCTTTGTCCCATGTCTCCACGCTGTAGGTGCTCATTCTTGTTAGTCATGTAGTAGCTACATACGTTATCAGATCTACTGTTATGGTAGCACATGGCTTGTGTTCAACTCACCTTTACTTAATAACGGCCCTGAAGTTAAAGAATAGTTATGTTGGCCTTTCATATATGCCAAAGAGAAGCTTTAAATTGCTTCCTTTAAGTGAAAAGATGAAAGTTCTCAACTTAATAAAAAAACAAACAAAAAAAAAACATTGTAGGGCGAGCTTGCTAAGATGACCACAAAATAAGAACACATTTTTCTGTTCATAAAATTGTGAAGAAGGAAGAAGAAATTGATGCTATTTTGCTTAGAGAGAGAGAGAGACTGTATGTGTATAACTTTTTATTGAAGTATATTGGTAAAAATGTTCTATTTTATTTTTTATTTTTTTATTTATTTATTTTTTAATCCTCACCTGAGGACATTTTTCCATTTTTGTTGTTGTTGTTGTTCAGGTAGAGTGGGAGGGAGAGAGAGAACCAGAGAGAGAGAGAGAAACATCGATGTGAAAGGGACACATCGAGTGGCTGCCACCTGCACGACTGACCAGAGCTGGGGACAAACTGCAGCCGAGGTACATGCCCTTAGCGGGAACCGAACCCGGGTCTCTCAGTACCGCAGGCCGATGCTTTAACCGCTGAGCCAAACCGGCCAGGGCTCTATTTTATTATTAGTTACTTTTGTTGATCTTTTACTGTGCCTAATCTATAAATTAAACTTTGTCATAGGTTTGTATGCATAAGAAAAAAAAACAGTGTATGCAAGGTTGGTACTGTCTATAGTCAGGCATCTACAGGGGGTCTTTGCACATATCTCCTGTGGATAAATGGGGGCTACTACTATAGTGTCGATGGATAGTTGGGGAGAAAATAGATTCTGTGTGAACAGAAGGAAAAAGCTTAAAAATTTAGGGGTTGGTGGGATACAAAAAAAAGGAACAAAGTTCAGAGATGCTGGGAAAGGTGGGAGAGAGCCAGAGCCCCAGCTGAGCTAGAGCCCCAGATGCACCGCCCCTTCCCGCCTCAGGGACTTGGCCTCTGTGCCTCATCATACTTCCGACGTCATTGCCTGCAACTCCTGCTCATCTTACTTGTCACTTCCTCCAAAAATGCTCCCAAGAAACCTTAGTCTAAATTAAGTGGCTCTATGTTATTATTATTATTTTTTTGGTTCCTAGCGGGAACCAAACCCAGGACTCTCTGGTCCGCAGACCAATGCTCCAACCACTGAGCCAAACCGGCCAGGGCTCTATGTTATTTTTCATCACATCCGGTATCTATTGTTCAATTTCAGAGCACTTAATACTGTTAGTAATTACATATTTTCCCCCATGCTAATGTGTTTACTCCTTGTCTCTCCTATTAGACTGAAAGCCACATGAAGACAGGAATTATGTCTGGTTCTGCTCATGTGTGTTCTTGGCATTTAATATGGTGCCAGGCAGATACTAAATGCCTGGTAAATATTTACTGAATCCATGAGTGGAATTTTTTGGACAACTTCCATCTACTGAAAGATACTTTAATCATACTACTCAGGAATGAAGGTGTATTTGTGAGGTCTTTATGAGGAAAGTATAAGCTACTATTTTAAGGGTGTAGGAAAAATTAGTTTTAATTTTTTCCCGTTTTTATTTGAGATGTTTATGTATATTTTATTGTTGACAGCATTACAGATGTCCCCTAATTTTCTCTCCCTTAGCCACCCTCCTCCTAGCCCCTGCCCCATCCCAAGCCTTCACCACACTATTGTCTGTGTCATTGGGCTATGCATATATCGGTGAGTTCTTTGGTTAATCTCTTCCTGTCTCACCTCCCCCCTCCCCTTTGAGAGATGTCAGTCTGTTCCATGCATCTACACCTCTGGACCTATTTTGTTTATCAGTTTATTATGTTCATCAGGTTCCACACATAAGTGAAATCATGTGATATTTGTCTTTCTCTGACTGGCTTATTTCACTCAGTTTTGATTTTTTAATGCAGCAATTTACTGTGGTCAGTATCTCAAGAGATGAGGAGTTGAGAAAATACTTGAACATGTCTTGTTACCAATTAGTGCAGCTTGAAGATGAGTTAATTCAGAGAACACTGACCATGGTCAGCCCTGGGCTGAACTTGCCTGTGAGGATGCTTGTAGCTGAGGGTAATACAGGTTTGACCAGACCTTCTGGAGCCACACAGATCTACAGAGAAGAACCATTCAAAACCAGGCCACAGAGGTAAACAAACATTGATTCCTGCAGTATGCTGTGTGCACTGCTGGGGCCCCGGGGTCCTCAGCTGAACAATGCACACTCTCTATTCCAACAGAATTTCAAGTCTAGTCAGGACTTAGGGTAATGAAGAAGGAGTTGAGACTGCAAATGTGTTTTATCAGAGGAGTGGGATTGATTGCTACTTCATCATTCTTTCATCCCAACTCTCTCACAGGTTTGCTTTAATGACCTTAGAGTCTAAGAAGTTCTATTCAGAACACCAGAGCACATTTAGCTTTGACATATGCAATCAGTGCATGCCATGGGAACTTGGCTCCCTTTGAACTCAGAATTAATTATAGACATTTATATTTTTACGGACCAAAATGGGTAATCAGTCCTAATGAACTGTTAATCAATTAATGCTTCTCTTCCTTTCCAATCCTTCTTCATGTAATAGTATGTAAGTGAAAATAATTTTGATTCTGAGGCAATTAGATGCTCTTTGGAGATTGGGGAGAACTATTTAAACATTATGCATGAGAAATTTGATGTGTACTTTCTACTATTGATAATGATGTATGATGGATATGTTACCATCTTTCTCACTGTGCTCTACACCCACCCTTGCTTGGGGTTTTCATGTCTTCTATGCCAGAGGATATAGTAAAATGTGCAAATCCCACTTCTTAAGTGGTTTTATATCAGATGAGTCTTGATTCTTGCTATCCCCGTTGCTTAGGCTTCAGTTAAATTGAGTTACACATTGTTTATGATTATTTAAAAGATCCTTTTGACCTAGCTCAATTTGCACCAACTACTCCCTGGTAGGGAAAGTTCAGTCATGGTGATGGAAGGGGAAAAGACAGGAGTTGGTGATGTAATACTTCAAAAGCAATATCAAAACATTGCTACATTGGCCCCCAAGGAAGGAGAAGACCCTGTGAAGAAGAATATTATATTATACCATCAATCTAAAAATTAGTTTCCAATCATCTCTTTGAGGGAGTGATAGTAGTTTCCCTCTCATTCACTACTGAGTCAATCAGGGTCCTCTTGTATCTCCATGATGCAAAGATCTTGCCAATTTCACCACAAAAGAAAACAAAACAAAACAACAACAACAAAAAATGGGACATAAGAGTAGCTTCCGTGCACAGATTGCCCATTGTGTATCTCCAGTAGCTCTCAGAAACCCATCTGTTATTTAGTGTCATAGAAATCAATGAAGTGAGAAGCCTGATGGAATTAAGAATTTATTGGTTAAAGAATACAAGTTATAGCCTGGCTGGTGTGGCTCAGAGGACTGAATGTCATTCCATGGACTGAGCATTGTTCCCAGTTCAATTCCTAGCCAGGGCACATGCCCAGGTTGTGGGCTTAATCCCCAGTAGGGGCTGTGCAGGAAGCAGCTGATCGATGTTTCTCTTTCACATTGATGTTTCTATTTCTCCCTTCCTCCCTCTCTCTAAAAAATCAATAAAAACATATTTAAAAAATACAAGTCACCTTTTTATGACTAGCAGTATTAGTGTTGCATATTCAAGCTACCTCTGGTCAAGTTTAAGATGCTCCTTAATGTGACAGCATAAATTAGCATATTACCAACCCAGCTCTCTTTCTGTGTGATCAACCCTTCTCTCCTTTCGATACCTTGAGAGAAGTACTTAAGTGCCAGGAAGTTCTAAAGAAATGTACATTGTAAGAGCAGAAATATTATCACAATGATGCCACTAGGTGTGGTTACGATATTTTTTATGCTATTGTTAGATCTCCTTCAGGGATGGTTTTTAAAGATGTAGCTATGTCTCCTCTGTAGTGTAGATTGAATAAAAGCTCTTTCCTGATATAAATTACCTAATTTGTAGAGTTTCTGCCTGGAATATTAGAACCTAATTGTTTTTCCTCCTTGTATAGCATGCTTTTGATTTTAAAAATACAGGCAAACTTTTAATATTAGCATGAATAAGCAATGGAAAATAAATATTTTTACTGCTAACTCCCCTCAAACATATTATTCCAATCTAAGCTATTAATTTATGCATCAAGGATAGTGGTGCTTCTTGATGATAAATGTACAATGTTTATATTATGTATAGTAACCCTGGCCACTATACAATGGATAAACTTGAAATCTCAAGGCTGGATACCATAGAAGTTTATTTCTCAGTCATATAATGAGTGTTTCTGATTATTGGGTAGCACCATCCCAAGCAATGATTAAGAGAACCAGCTTTCTTGTATTTTGTGGCTTTGCTGTTTTTCACGCAAGGCTTCCAAACCAACACAAATGGGGAAGGGGTATGAAAGATTACATGTGTTCAATGGCCAAGCATAGAAATGGCACACATCACTCTGACTTACATTTCCTTGCCCAGAATTCAGTCACATATGAGGAAACTGAGACTGGAGTTTAGCTGTGTGCCCCAGAGGAAGAGGACACAGCTGTTGTCCATGGAAGCTGGGCTCTGTCATAATTGTTTCCTCACTTCCTCTAAACCCTCTCCATGCCTTGGCAATTTGTCTTTTTTACTTCTGCAATGTAAAGCTTGGCAGTATAGCCAAAATGTTGAATATTTAAGAAAGCATCTAAAAATACACAATCCTATCAAATTTTATGAATTTTAAACTATGTGAATTTTTAAAGTGTGATTTAAATGTTAGTAAATATTATCAGAATCTCATTTATGTGTGAAATTGGGGGGAAAATTCCAAATTTAAAAATAATCTTAATTGTATAATTTCAAAACTGAAAAAGCAGATTGTACACTATTTGTGATGTTGACATTTGGAGATTGATGATGGAAATATCCACTGTCCTTGGTAGGTATAATGTGAATCATAAAATTCTTTACACACATCAGAATCTTTTACTATTATTGTAATGACTGCATGCTATCATGTCATTTATATTATGTACAACATCCGTAGTTTTACTTTTTTTCTTTTTTGTTGAGATAAAACTGACCTACAACATCGTGTTAGTTTCTGGTGTACAATATAATGATTTGATATATGTATATATTGTGACATGATCGCAACAATAAATTTAGTTAACATACCTTACTTCATACAGTTATAACATGTCTTCTGTTGAGTTTTAAGATCTACTCTCTAGGAAGGAAGGAAGGAAGGAAGGAAGGAAGGAAGGAAGGAAGGAAGGAAGGAAGGAAGGGAGGAAGGGAGGAAGGGAGGAAGGGAGGAAGGGAGGGAGGGAGGAAGGGAGGGAGGGAGGGAGGGAGGGAGGGAGGGAGGGAGGGAGGGAGGGAGGGAGGGAGGGAGGGAGGAATTTCATGAAAGGAAAATTAGCTAACATTTATGAACACTGGGCAATATTCTAAGCACTTGGATGGCATCGACCCTCTTAATTCTTAAGCTGACTTCCTGAGGTAAATAGGAAGGTTCTGTTACTACTTTCATTTTCTTAATGCAGAAACATAATACTCTGGGTGGAAGGCCACACACCACCATATCATGCCATGTCATTCCATCCTGTTAATTTAGAATGAACACTCCACATACTATTAGGGATATTGTAGAAAAAAATAAAAGGAGAATGAGAGCAATCTTTTCAGTCTGCGCCATTCTAGAATAATACTATGGGATAATTAAGAACTATATATTGTGACAATACAATTCTTCCCGATCTGGATCCCTCGTTTATAGTTTCTAGTCCCACTGTGTACGTGTCCTTGTGTAAAAGAGCCTGTTTCATCCCCATCGATGGAGTCATTTTATTTTTTTCTTCTGGAACTCCTGATGGATTTAGAAATCCAGTAATGAGAATGGAAGTTTGGGAGGAGAAAAACAGGAATGGACTGGAGACAGAGATAGAAGTGATTGATTAATTAATTAAGTTGATCATTCATTTGTCACACTGTTATCAAGGGTATTGTGTACTGGGTATTGATGTAGATTTGGGAGATTCAAACAAGAGGAGGGAAGAGTCAAGCTCTCAGTTCACTAGGGAAGATGAGTGTTAGAAAAACAAAAAGGGAACTACAAAAATGTGTCTAAGTTTCCTGAGAAAAGACTTAACATATAGCTTGTTTAGACATGAAGAGGTGAAAAGACCTCATATATCCCACAAACCAAGAGGTATTCTGTGTCGCCAGTGTGTAAGGTGTGCTGGACAACAGTACAGTTGAGTCTTGAACAACATGGGGGTTAGGGGAGCCCACTCCTGCACAGTAAAAATTCAATGTATAACTTTTGACTCCCCAAAATCTCAACTATCAATAGCCTACTATGGACCAGAAGCCTTACCAATAACACAAGCAGTCGATTAGCATATTTTGTATGTTATATGTATTATATACTGTATTCTTAACAATAAAGTAAGCTGAAGAAAAGAAATATTAAGAAAATCATAAGGAAGAGATAATACATTTACATTATTTATTGAAGAAAAAACAAGCAAACACATGTAAGTGTACCCATGAATTTCAAACTCATATATTGCCCTTATACTTGAGTAACAGGGACCCTTGTGCTGGGTTCTGCTCTTTAGAGGGTACTACTTGGCCAGAGGTCCAAGGGGTCAAGGTAATCTGTCAACCTGGAGCCCATGCTCCCTATGCTCCAGCTATCTAGGATCCCAGAATGGCCTGTTTGGATTGCCCCAAGCTCACTTTCATGGTCTGTGCAGACCTCCCCTGGCAGTTCTCTTGACAATGGGAATGCATGGTGGTTGTAAGCTTCTCTAGACCTTAGGAGGGGACAAGGGGTGACTGTTTGCAGGGGCATATAGTTGAGCTCTAACATCAGCTAAGGGTGTCCACAGCCTGCTCACAAGACTGTTCATGGATGGAAACCAGGAGTGAAAGAAAAGGGGTAGGGTTCAGGCTGGTGGCCCAGAGCCTTCCTATGCTTCTAGTTCCCAGGTAAGACATGGAGGAGTTCAAGAATTCTAAATTCACCCCAGTTCTTCAAGTCGTTTAGCAGTTCTATTTGTTAAGATAGAAGGCTTAAACCTATTTAACAGTTTTAAAGTTTGATTTATGATTTTTTTAATTCATATATATGATATATGTGCCTCCATTTCTGCTCTTTCCTGGGTCCTACAAAGGTCAGCCTTTGAGCAGAACATGAAGCTCATGAGATAGATTGCAGTCCAATGATAAAGATCTTAATATATCACGCCAAGTAGTAACAGGGAGCAAATAGGCATTTTTAAGAAGATCTCCCATGTTGAGATACATTTTTGTACAAGACAACTCTGTGGGCAGAATGAGGCATGAACTGAGGAGGACATCAGATAGTAAGTTATTTAGAGGTTGTTGCAGTTGATCAGCTCACAGACAATGAGGAATTGAGTGAAGGCTGTGGAAAAGGCCATGAACATGAAGGTGGGATGATGAGGAGGATCTGGATTGGAGGTAGTATTACTAAGCTTGCTGACTCATAGGTTAATGGGTAGAACAACAGAATGGAAGATGGAGAGTTAGGAAAACAGCACTCAGCGGAGAAATTGAGAAGGTCATATTTTGTTATTATCTGGGAAATTAAGAGTGGCAATCCCATTGATGAAGATGGGAAGGCAGAGAGGGATTTTTGAAGAAAGATAACAAGTTCAGCTTCAAGTGCCCTAGCTTGGAGGTGTCTCTAAGACTGGCAGGGGCAGTTGTGCTCACTGGGAAGAGGGGTCAGAGCTGCACCTAAACCTTTGTCCTCCTCACCCCCTAAGCCCAACATGTTGTAGAGAGTGACAGTTGATCAACATTTCAGATGAAGTGAATGACCGACCAACATTAATGATCATTTTGACTGAACAAATTAAATGCTTGTATTTATTTAAGATTTTAAACTTAGTTTATGATGAATTCAACATTGTAAGTCATACTAGCATTTTGTTTCATATGGAGCTGGAGGGTAATTAAATAAACTGTCTAGAAGCATTGCATTATGATGGGATAAATGTGCATTTTCTTTCTTCAATGTAACTGATCTGTGCTGCAAGATATTTCCATCACAAACTATTTTTACTGGTCAGTGGATTTTCTCTGTATTTTATATCATCTTAATTTAAACCATTTTATGTTGTAGCCTTGTTAACTTCTATAACTATAAAACATAATTATCCCTTAGACATATCAGATAATGTTATGAAAGTAACATTGAATCAAAATGACTTTCACTGAGTCAGGTAAAACACTCCAATAATTTCTTTTAAAATTATAGGGCAGGTTGTGTTCAGAAAATAATTAATTATTAAGTAGAGAAATGACACTGGATTAGTGCCCAGATTCTTAAAAGACCATTGAAGATGATAACCTGGTTTCCTCTGAGTTTGAATCCAAATCATGTTTTTTTGATATTAAGCCAGAGGATGAGTGTGCTGCCTCCAGATTCTTCCATATGGGGCACTAGGAACAGTGTAGTTCATGACTTGATTACTTGAGGAATTTAGTCAATGCTCAACATATGAACTTTGGGGAGATAATGGATATGTGTATGTGTGTGTGCACTTAAAAAATATATATTTAAATACTTTTATCTATGAAAATGTAAATGATGATATTTCTGTGCCTAACTCATTACTACTTTATTCATACATTTATTTCATACATTTACTCATAATATTCTCCTGTGCCAGCCTTTTTTCTAGGTGAAAATGTATATTCCATAAGGGGCATATTTGGCATAGATATTACTTGAGGCTAGTATCAATAAAATATTAATATTAATGACATTAATAATATCAATATTAACAAAATCTTATTAATAAATTAATGTTAACATTAAAAATTAAAAATATTAATGAAATCCAATAAATTTTATTAATATAAATAAAACATATTATTGTTTTTAAATGTATAAATAAAATTATTAGAAAAAGTACATTGAAAAATACATATCAAAAAATATATCAGACTGGTATGACTATGGGTACTTTTTCTTCCTTTATACATATTCTGTAGTATCTAAAATTTTTCCAGTGTAGGATAAACTTGAAAAAATAAAATATTCCATTTTTAAAAAACAAAAAATATGCATGAGGGACATATATAATTGAGAAACAGGATGATGAGTTCTCAAGAGGTCATAGAAAGGCTCATGTGCACACTTATACATTCACTAAAAGGATATAATAAAGCTAAGAAAAAGAAAATTTTCAATGTGTTTCCATCTTTGTGGGAGGAAAGGAAGTTGCAGAAAATACTTGCATTCTATCTCTTTATTTTTTTTTATTAATTAATTTATTTTGGTTACAGATGTTTCTCCTTTTCCCCCCACTAATTCCCCCCTTCACCTCCCTTTCCACCCTGTCCCCAGCTTTGTTGTCCATGTCCACTGTTCATGCACACATGCATATAAGTTCTGTGGCTTATTTCTCCCCCAAAACCCCCTCTTCTGGGGATTGTCAGTCTGTAGCCCACTTCCACGTCTCTGGTACTACCCCATTCTTCAGACTGTTATGGTCATTATATTCCACAAATAAGTGAGAACATATGATACTTGTCTTTCTCTGCTTGGCTTGTTTGGCTTAGGATAATACTTTCTAGGTCCCCTCATGTAGTCTCAAAGGATAAGAGATCTTTCTTTCTTACAACTTCATAGTACTCCATTGTGTATATGTACCACAGCTTTTTTATTCATTCATCTACTGATGAACAGTTGGGCTGTTTCCAGATCTTAGCTTTTATAAATAGTGCTGCTACAAACATGGGGGTACATATATTCTTTCTGATTGGTGTTTCAGGCTTCTTAGGTTATATTCCTAGAAGTGGGATCACTGGGTCAAATGGAAGTTCAATTTTAAATTTTTTGAGGTAATACCATATTGTTTTCCACAGTGGCTACACCAGTCTGCATTCCCACCAGCAGTGTACTAGAGTCCCCTTTTCTCCATACCCTCGCCAACACTTGTTGTTTGATGCTTTGTTGATGGCGGCCATTCTGACAGGTGTGAGGTGGTAAGTCATTGTTGTTTTAATTTGCATCTCTCAGATGATTAGTGATGTCGAGCATTTCTTCATATGTCTCTTAGCCATTTGTATGTCCTGTTTGGATAGGTGTCTATTTAGTTCCTCTGCCCATTTTTAAATTGGGTTCTTTGTCCCCCTTTTGTTGAGTTGTATGAGCTCTCTATAGATTTTGGACGTTAACCCTTATCTGATGTATCGTTGGCAATGATGCTCTTCCATACAGTGCGTTGCCTTTCTACTTTTGTGGTTGTTTCTTTTGCTGTCGAGAAACTTTTGAGCTTGACGTAGTCCAATGTGTTTATTTTCTCCTGTGTTTATGTTGCCTTTGGTTATGTATCAGTGAAAATTCTGCTGCCTATGACATCTGAAATTTTGTTGCCTATCTTCTAGGATTTTTATGGATTCATGAGTCACACTGAAGTCTTTTATCCATTTTGGGTTTATTCTTGTGTGTGGTGTAAGTTGATGGTCTAGTTTCTTTTTTTTTGCATGTAGCTGTCCAATTTTCTTAACACCATTTATTAAAGAGGCTATCTTTACTCCACTGTATGCTCTTGCCACCTTTGTCAAATATTAATTGAGCATATTGTCTTGGGTCCATTTCTGGGTTCTCTATTCTGTTCCATTTATCTATCTGCCTGTTCTTGTGCCAGTACCAGGCTGTTTTGATTACAGTCGCTGACATCTGGTAATGTGATCCCTCCAACTTTGTTCTTCTTTTTCAAGATTGCTGTGGTTATTGGAGGTCTTTTTTGGTTCCATATGAACTTTTGAAGTATTTGTTCTAGTTCTGTGAATTATGTCGTTGGTATTTTGATGGGGATTGCATTGAATCTATAGATTGCTTTGCGTAGTATGGACATTTTAATGATGTTAATTCTTCTACTCGATGAACAAGGTATGTGCTTCTACTTTTTTATATCTTCCTCTATTTCTTTTTTCAATGACCTTTAGTTTTCTGCAAATAGGTCCTTTATTTCTTTGGTTAAGTTTATTCCTAGGTATCTTAATTTTTTTGCTGTGATGGTGAATGAGATTGTTTATTAGTTTCTCTTTCTGTGAATTCATCATTGGTGTATAAGAATGCCATCAATTTCTTGATGTTAATTTTGTATCCTGCTACTTTGCCAAACTCATTTATTAAGTCTAGTAAATTTTTGATGGAGTCTTTGGGGTTTTCTACATATAGTATCATGTCATCTGCGAATAAGGACAGTTTCAATTCTTCCTTTCCAATTTGGATCTCTTTTATTTTTTCTTCCTGTCTGATTGCTGTGGCTAAGATTTCCAGTACTATGTTAAATAAAAGTGGTGAAAGTGGGCATCCTTGTCTTGTTCCTGTTCTTAAGGGAAATGCTCTTAATTTTTGCACATTAAGAATGATGTTGGCTGTACATCTTTCATATATGGCCTTTATTATGTCGAGATATAATCTCTCTATTCCCACATTGCTGAGCGTTTTTATCAGAAATTGGTGGTAGATTTTGTCGAATACTTTTTCAGCATCTATTGATATGATCATGTGGTTTTTATCTTTCATTTTGTTTATGTGGTGTATGGCATTTATTGCTTTGCGAATATTGTGCCAGCCTTGCATCCCTGGGATGAATTTCACTTGGTCATGGTGAATATTTTTTTTTTGATGTATTGCTGGATTCGATTTGCTAGTATTTTGTTCAGGACTTTGGCATCTATGTTCATCAGGGATATTGGCCTGTAGTTTTCTTTCTTTGTATTGTCTTTTTTTGTTTGTTTGTTTGTTTTGAAATTAAAATTATGCTGTCCTCATAAAACAAGTTTGGAAGTCTTCCTTCTTCTTGAATTTTTTGAAATAGTTTGAGGAGAATGAATATTAATTCTTCTTTGAATGTTCGGTATAATTCCTCCCTGAAGCCGTCCAGGCCTGGACTTTTGTTTGCTGGGAGAGTTTGATTACATCTTCAATCTCATTTGTTGTTATTGGTCCGTTCAAGTTTTCTATCTCTTCCCGGTCCAGTATTGGGAGACTATGTGTTTCTAGAAAATTGTTTGTTTTACTTAGATTGTCGAATTTGTTGCCATATAATTGTTTATAATATTTGTTAACAACCTTTTGTATTTCTGTGGTGTCAGTTATTATTTCTCCTCTTTCATTTCTGATTTTGTGTACTTGGGTTCTCTCTTTTTGTTTCTTAGTGAGTCTAGCTAAGAGTCCATAAATCTTGTTTATCTTTTTGAAAAACCACCTCTTTGATTCATTGATCCTATTAATTGTGTTTTTTTTTTCTTGGTCTCCATGTCATTTATTTCTGCTCTGATCTTTGCTATTTCCTTTCTTCTACTTGCTCTGGGGTTTTCTTTTTGTTGGCTTTCTAGTTCTTTAAGTTGTGAGGTTAGGTAGTCAATTAGAAATTTTTTTGTTTCATGAGATGGGCCTGTAGTGCTATGAACTTCCCTCTCAGAACTGCTTTCGCTGCATCCCATAGTTATTGTGATGTTGTGTGTTCATTTTCATTGGTTTCCAGAAGGTTTTTAATTTCTTCCTTGATCTCCATGGTAACCCATTCATTGTTCAATAACATGCTATTTTGCCTCCATGTTTTTAAATGTCTTTGCATGTTCTTATTGCAATTGATTTCTAGTTGCATGCCATTGTGATCTGAGAAGATGCTTGATATGATTTCAATCTTCTTGAGCTTGTAGAGACTTAGTTTGTGCTCTAACATGTGGTCTGTCTTTGAGAATGTCCCATGTACACTTGAGAAGAATGTGAATTCTGCAGTTTTGGGGTGTAATTCACTGTAGATATCTATTAAATCCATTTGATCTAAGCGCTTCATTTAGAGTCTGTATTTTCTTGTTAATTTTTTGTCTAGATGATCTATCCAGTGATGCCAGCAGGGTGTTAAAGTTCCCTGCTATGATTGTATTGCTGTTGACTTCTCCTTTGAAGTTCTCCAGAAGATTTTTAAGATATGTTGGTGCTCCTACATTGGGTGCATGTATGTTTACCAAGGTTATATCTTCCTGTTGGATAGATCCTTTCAATATTATGTAGTGGCCTTCTTTGTCTCTAGTTATGGTCTTCATTTGAAATCTACTTTGTTAGATATGAGTATTGCTACCACAGCTTTTTTTTTTTTTCCTTTCTGTTTGTTTGGAAGATTTTTTTCCATCCCTTCACTTTCAACCTATGTGAGTCTTTTGTTGTGAGATGGGTCTCTTGTAAACAACATATATGTGAGTCATGCTTTCTTATCCAGTCAGCTACTCTTGTCTTTATATTGGATCATTCAAACCATTCACATTGAAGGTGATCATTGATATGTACTTATTTTTTGCCATTTTTGTTTATTGTGGTTCTCTTTCTCTTCCTATTTTTTCTACTAATTACTGCAGTCCTTTTAGCATATCTTGTAGAGCTGGTTTGATGTTAATATATTCCCTTAATCTTTTTTTTTTGTCTGGGAAGCTCTTTATTTGACTTTCTATTTTGAATGAAGGCCTTGCTGGATAGAGTAGCCTTGGATTAAGATCCTTGTTTTTCATGACCTTGATTACTTCATGCTACTCCCTCATGGCCTGTAGTGTTTCTGTTGAGAAGTCAGCTAAGAGCCTTATGGGGTTTCCTTTGTATGTAACCTGTTGCTTATTTCTTGCTGCTTTTAGGATTCTCTCTTTGTCTTTAATTTTTGGCATTTTAATTACTATGTGTCTTGGTGTGGGCCTGTTCAGGTTCTTCTTACTTGGGGCTCTCTGTGAACTTGAATGCCTTCTTCCTTCACCAAGTTAGGAAAGCTTTCTGTCACAATTTCTTCACATATATTTCTAAGCCTTTGCCCATTTTCTTCCTCTTTGGGGACTGTTATCATGAGAATGTTATTACGTTTCCAGTTGTCCCACAGTTCTCTCACGTTGTCTTCCTGTTTTGTATTTGTTTTTTTCCTTTGGATTTTCTGATTGGTTAATTTTTTTCTACCCTGTCTTCTATTTCACTCATCCGGTCCTCAGCTTCCTCTACTCTGCTGGTTAGTCTTTCCAATGTGTTCTTAATTTTTGCTATGTCAGTCCTCATTTCCATGTGGTTGGTTTTCAATGTTTCTATATTTTTACTCATGGTGCTGATGTCCTTACTCATGCTGTTCAGCTTTCTCGAGATCGTGGCTCTGAACTTTACCTCTGATAATTTGCTTAGCTGCATTTCATTGATCTCATTTTTGATAGAGTTCTCTTGTTCTTTCACTCGGGATTTGTTTCACCATTTTTTTTTATCTCAGTGGGTTTGGAGCCTGCCAAATTTTTCCTGTGGGTGTTGGTGTTTTGCTGTTTTTGGCTTTCTCTACTGGGTTTGGATGAGCCTGAGTAGGCCCACATTAAAGACCACTGTCAAGCCTTACTTTTCTGGGTAGATTTGCAAGCCCAGGAAAGGTTCAGTTATCCTCTATCTTTTTCCTGGTGGCTAGTAGTCTCAGTTACTCAGCCTTGGAATGTAGCCTTAGTGTTCTGCATAATAGGATTTTCAGAGGGTGGGATAGATGCTGGTTGTTAATGAGCCTCAATTTGCATTTTTTGCCTCACCTGGGAAAGTCTGAATCTCCAGTGGGGGGCTGCTGCTTTTCCCCACAGCTCTGAGAAGGAGCATACTGGCCACCATCCTTTGTGATCTCAACTCAGCAAAAACTCTGAGTGCCCTCCAAATCCCAGCTGTCCCCAGAGAGTTCCAGCCCAGTCAGCCCTCCCTCTGCCATTGCCCCCAGGTGAGTGGCTGTGGCTATTTTAGTGCTCTGTCCAGCTCTCTGCACTGTGGAGTGGGCTTGGTCTTTATTCTCCAAGGGCGCTGCTTACAACTAAGACTGCTGCTGTCCATTGGCTTCCAGCCCACCACCCTCTTGCAACTCCATAGATCCTAACAGTGTCCCTGGTTATATGGTCCTGTCCTGCTGTTTTTCTGTTGCTTTTTTCTGAGGATTTATTTTTATTTTAGTTGTAATTTCCGTTTGGTCCTGGGTGATTGTCTGTGTAGCTTCCATTCACTCTACCTCCATTTTCACATCCTCTATGCCTATCTTGTGCACAGCTGGATTGCACAGGCCTCTCTGGTGTCCTCACACCCTGCAGGTCCCACAGGTAACTGGATTGCACATTCCCTTTGGGGATAGAGCTCTATGACTATCTTATGGGCTGCTGGGTCACACAGGCCTCTCTGGTGCTTCAGCACCCCACAGGACCCACAGGTAACTGGATCTCACAGTCCCTGCTGGGTCACACAAGCCTCTCTGGTGCCCCCGCACCATGCCAGTCCTGTGGATAGGCAGCTGGATGGCACCAGTCCCTCTCAGACTTCGGCTTCCTACCACTATTGTGGGCTACTGGGTCACAGAGGCCTCTCTGGTGCCCCCGCACCCTGCAGGTCTTGCAGGAGGGCAGCTGGATCCACCAGTCTCTGGGGCTTTGGCTTCCCACTGCTCTTGTGAGCTGCTGGACCACACAGGCCTCTGTGGAGCCCCAGGCCCGCTGCTGGAGGCTGGGGAGTGCTGCTTCCCCGTGGGGCTCAACTCCTGCTCAGCTTTGCTGTAGTTTTGGGGGATGGGTCTCAGCTGCTGGTCTGTGCTTCTGTTGCCTGGGGATGGATGTCTGCTCCTCAGCCTATGTTGCCAGGGGTATATCTCAACTCTGATTGGGCTGCTACTATGGGGGATGGTGCTGGGCTCCTGGATGTCCACAGCTTCCACGTCCTGCACCTTGGGAACTCCACTACTGTGCACTGGTCTGTGTTGACAAAGAGTGTCCACTGGTCCAATGGTGCCAGGTGTACTGGTGGGCTCAGGTTGCTGGACCCTAGCCGCTCCCACTGCCTCCTCCCAGGGAAGAGCTGGGATCTTCCCAAATGGTGGGACATCCCCATGGTGCAGGAAGAAGCGCCCTGAAGACCAGCTTACCAGGGTAGCAGGCTGCTCCCATCCACAGCACAGGAATCTTCTGCTCTACGTCTCTCCACTGCTGGGGTTTGGTCATTCACCTTCACATCCACTCACACTCTCTCACACACTCACCCTCTCTCCAATCCTGCCCACCGCCATTTGTTTATCTCTTTAAAAAGTCTCTGACTAACAATCTTAACTAATGATGTATTTGTGTCAAGTAGAAGTATCATGTGCTGCATAAGAATCATTTTTATTTCATGATTGGAAGTTATGATTTGGCATTTCTTTTTACTATCATTAAAGATTTAAGCACAAAGAAAACTATAGAAAATTATGTGACAGCCACAAGCCCACATTTCAGCTATGGAAAATCTTGGTATTTTGCTAGAGTAGCTTTGGATATTACATTGGCATTGTCAGGTGATATACTATAGCTTTATAGTGCTGGAGGAAGAGAGAAGGCTGATTAGAGGTTGTGGGCATGGGGCAGTGATCATTGGACTAGCTAGAAGGGGGCACCTTCTGTAATTATTTGGCTTTCTCTGGTTGGTCCCAAGTTGGAAGTGGGACCAAAATTAGGGAAGTTTTTAATCAAGTCCTGGCCATTTGGAGTCAGTTGTTACAAAAGTTATTGTGTAGCCTATTGGATTGTCATGAAAGAGAGATCTGACTTCCTGCAAATCTGACTTAGAGCAGTCTGGCTTCCTGGCCTGTTTATTGGAGATAAGGGATGGCTGAAGGTCGTGGGTCAGACTTCTATTTTTATGTGTGGTCTGGCCATTGTTCCTTTGTCTATTTAGTCTCATGATACACAAACCTCAAATTCATTCATGTTTACATGTTGAATGGTATTTAATTGTATGACTATCCAACAACTTATTTATCTATCCTGCAAGTGATGTAAACTCAGATTCCGGCTTTTCCCCACCATGAATAGTGCTGCAATTAATACTCATGTCTGCTTATAGAAGAAATACGTTTCCATTCGGTGTTTCATACAAACTTTCCTGGTATATGTCCACTTCTTGTTTTTGGACCAGAAGAATATGATAACTTTTTATTAGTCTTGTCTTTCCCTTTGGTCAAATCTAGTGTACTATAGGAGCTGAATCAAAGATTGCTAGAATTAGTAAACTGCCCACAACTTCCAGATCCTACAGAAGTAGCCCAAAACTCGTTTGCTCGGTATTTAAATGTTTATGAAAAAATAAATCATTATTTCTCCTCCTTTTGCAGAAATACAAGTTCCACTCTTTTTCCCTTCCTCCTTCTCTTTTCTTCATCTGAATCAGTCAGTCATGACGGTAACTTCACCACTTTTCAGCGAAGGAACCTCTTTAAGCTCATCATTATAAATAGCCTCCAGTGTTGCTTATTCAGGACATCATCACATAAAGCTCACTCAGTGTAAACGTTTTTGGTCAAGGCCAGGTGACTAGTAGATACTTAACTAGAAGATAAATTGACCGCAAGTTCTAAGATGAGCCCTTGGTATTGAATAATTGTCAACACTGTTATTTTATGTTCACCCTCTCCTTTAAAAGCTCTACTGTATATTGAATCTTAGTATTGTAATACACCTTTTATACATATATGCTTTCTAGGATCTTCATAGCTTTTTACTCCAAATAATCACTTAATGCACACTTGTGTGAAGAGTAAATATTTATTTAAAATAAATAGAAAAATGCCTGGCTGGTGTGACTCAGTGGTTGAGCATTGACCCATGCACCAAGAGGTTGCCAGTTTGATTCCCAGTCAAGACACATGCCCAGGTTATGGGCCAAATCCCCAGTGGGAGCATGCAGGAGTTAGCCAATTAATGATCTCTCTCATCAATGTTTCTCTCTCTCTCTTTCTCTCTCTTAAAAAAAATTAATAAAGAAAAATAATTAAAAGAAATAATAAAAAAATGAAAACATAGAAAATAGGAAAAATAAGAAGTTGTGGTCCTTAATTATATATATGACCAAGTTTTTTTGTTTTTTTATCCTCACCTGAGGACATTTTTGCATTTATCTTCAGATAGAGCAGGAGGGAGAGAGGGGTGAAGAGAAAGAGAGAAACATCGATGTGAGAGAAACACATCAACTGGTTGCCACCCACACGACCCCAACCAGGGCCGGGGACAAACTGCAACTGATGTACGTGCCCTTAGCGGGAACCAAATCTGAGACTCTCCCGTCAACGGGCTGACGCTCTAACAACTTAGGCAAACCAGCCAGGGCTATGATCAAGTTTTAAAAATCCAATCTCTTAACTCACAAACCTTTTTCTTTTTGTATATTTCACTGCCTCCATTATTTCTTGCCCAAAATTTTAAAAACAAAAAGAATTTCTAACAAATCATATAGTCTCTGGGCTGGCCCTCTTTCAGTCCATTCTTTTCATTGCTATCAGCGTGATCTTTCAAAAATGAATATTTAATTACCGCCCTGCTTAAAATTCATCAAGGCTTCTTATCATCTGGAGGATAAATATTAACTACTTAGTCTGATATGAAAGTCCTTGTGACTTGAACACTTCTTCTCTGAGCCCTGGCACACCCCAGCATAACTGCATTCCAGGCATACTGTTCTCCAGCTACCCCCAGGGTTCCCAAAGGAGGCACAGAGCCCTGGACTCTTTGCCTAGAACATTCCTTATTCACCTACTTACCTGCAGACTCGCCTGCAGAGTGACCTGTTCTGTGAGCTGTTCCAGAGCCTGCTCCCTCTGCTCTGTGCCCTGGACCTACACATGCCAAGGATTTTGTAATTAAAGACGTTTTTTCTTCCCCACTGGACTGTGGGCTCTTTGAGGACAGGGACTGTTTGAAATGCTAATCTATTGTTTTTTCAGCTCTGGATTTAAACTAAAAAGATATAGACACGTGTAAATGTGCATACAAATGTGTATATTAAACCTTCCTCTCCTGGTGGCTCCAGGATGTTCTGTGAGCCACTTCCTGGCTCAGCAGAGGAGGCTGCCACTGCCAACAGCAGCGCTTCTAGTGCCTCTTAAATGACCACACTGGTTTCTTCTTTGAAGAGCTTGGCATAGGCATCACCGAGAGAGAGAGAGAGAGAGAGAGAGAGAGAGAGAGAGAGAGAGAGAGAGCGCGAACCTGGCTTTTAGCTCCTCTCTGCCACTTACTTTCTTAACTTCAACATCTTATTTAACCTCATGGCTTCAGTTTTCTCATGAAGAAGTTGGGCTTAGTTAGTTATGTTTTGGGACATTGGAGGAGTCACTGAAAATCTCAACCAGCCCTGGAAGGCTCGATTCCGGTCGAGGGCATGTACCTCGGTTGCATTTCAGTCCCGGCCCTGGTCGAGGTCACGCAGGAGGCAGCCATTCAATGTGTCTTTCTCGCATCAGTGTTTTTCTCTATCTCTCTCTCCTTCCCTCCACTCCATTTTGTCAGAAGATAAATGAAAAAATATCCTCAGGTGAGGATTAAAACAAAAAAAATCTCAATCAAATCTCAATCAAGAATAAGACTATTGCTCCATTTTCTGTCTTTAGCACCCAGGAAAACACCTAGCTGAGTAAATGTTTCTTGAATTACTTGAAAGAAGAAAGAAATGAAAGAGGAAGGAGGATGGAGAGGGAGGAAAGAGAACAGGAGAGAGAAGGGAGGAAGTGGGAAGGAAGGAAAAGAGCATGCAGCAATATGAGGCATTTCTTGAGGTCAGCACGGGCGAGGGAATACTTAAACAACACTAGAATTCTGCTGGAAAAGAGAAATAGGAGGAAACTGACGCTGGGTAGGCAGCTAACAGTGCTCACACCCAGACATGTCTGTGGGATACAGAATTAATCAGACATGAAACTTACCCCAAAGGAGCTTTCTCATTAGTAAAGGAGATTAAAACATGTGTCCTCATAAAACTACTAAGCAAGTAGTGAGAACTGTCTGTGACAAGAGACCTTCATAAATGTTAATTGAATGAGTAAATAAGTGGGCAAACAGAAGTACAGATGAAGTTCTTATAGGACTTCCAGGAGGAAGAAATTCCATCTAGCTGAAGAGCTCTGGGAAAGGAGAAGCAATGCTTGACCTTGACCTTGAGATTAGGGAGGATTTGGATAAAGTGGAGAAAGAGCAAGAATTAGAGGTGATGGGAGGATGGGGGTAGGACATTCCAGGTGGGTGAAGAATGGGAAAGAGTGAGTGGGAACAGATTAATTCAGTTTAGCCAAACAACTCAGTTTTGATGGCCACAATAAGGACTGCTATACTATCATTACAGATTCTAACAATGTAGATGCATTCATTATTCTTTCATATTGGCTGTTCTACTATTATGGTAACCATCAAATATCCTTTCTACCTCTCCAAAGGGTTAATAATATATTTGGAAGTAACCAAAAGAATATTAGTCACCGTGCCCTGGCTGGTGTTCTCAGTGGTTAGAGCATCAGCCTGTGGACCACTGAATCACTGGTTCCATTCCAGTCAAGGGCACGTACCTTGGTTGCAGTTTGTCCCTGGACCTGGTCAGGTCATGCAGGAGGCAACCAGTTGATGTGGCTCTATCACATCGATGTTTCTCTCTGTCTCTCACCCTCCTTCCCACTCTATCTGATGATAAATGAAAAAATATCTTTGGATGAGGAATTTAAAAATATATAAAAGAATATTAGTCACCATACTGATAAATAACTATTGTAACTCTAACCTTGTGACATGCAGCATGCAAGGGACTAGGAAGTGAGTTCCCAAGTTGGGCAGGTGACAGGGCTTTCATGGCCTTGCTCCTAATGGAGGACTGAAAAGTCCTTAACCAGAGAAAACCAAAGGCTAAATGAGGTGCTAAGCTCAGCAGGCACAGCGAACCAGATAATGACTTAAATGTTACTGCTCCCTGTCACGTGGAAAGCATGTTCTGCTGATGCTGCTCAGCATCTAAATTTCTATAGAGAAAGAATACTTTCCAGTCATCAAAGCTTAACCTTTAGTGGTCACGACAGCTGTCTTTGTGTGGGCCTCTCAGCTTCTTCATAGAGGAGGCTGAGTATGACAATGAGGGAAGAAAACAATATTTTCTGTTTTATAGACATTTAAAAAATGTTAAAGTTAAATAACATGATATTTTTCTTTCTGGTACCATTTTTTAATTTAGAGTCGATTTCTGAATTATTTTTTTGTGTGTTGTAAGCAATCCCATAAAAGATAGTAAAAGGGGAAGTTCAATATATTTTTAAAGTATTATGAAAAAAGCTATTTCCTGATCTTTATGAATTTCATATTTCCAACTGTTCACAAATCACATTGATCCTCTGGGGTGATTTAAATGTAGAGTTTAAAAATCCTCTTGTTTAACAACAGAATGAGAGAATATGAGATTCTAAGAGATTTATATTATTTGGCTTTCAATAACTACTGGTTACCTGCTGCTGTGTCTGGTACTGGCTGGGTACAGGGGACATAACAGCACAGAAATGTCCCTAACAATGTCATAAGAAGGTCAGAAGAAGCAAGTAGGGCCTCACAGTTCTGGGCCATCCAGGGAAAGAAAATGGGAAACAAATGTCTTCAAGAGCTTGCAGGAGGGTAGTTAGTCCAGGAAGGATCCTAGAAAACATGCCCAGAAGTAAAGTACATCAGAGGAAAGGGGTGAAGGCAATGTTCTGGGACAGAGGAACAGTATATTCCGAGGCTCAGGGGTGACAGAACGCAGTATTGCAAGGACTATTGTAAGGAGTTGTGAGAAAACCAAACCTAGCCAAACCAATTCATCATGCTGCCCAGCTTCCAAATTCAATATGCTACATACATGGATTTCTGAAGCAGAAATAGCCTTCCTTGACTGATACTGCTTTTTGAACCTGATCGATGAAACAAATAATTCTTAAAAATGTAAATCCGCTATAATCGTTTGGGGAGTATTTCCTTTAAGATAGAAGTTGGTGAAAAGTCTTTTATCTTCTTATGTAGCTTTTTGCCATTGATATGTAGTCTTTGAAGCATAATTGGTCACTTGAGAAAAATTAAATCCCTTCCCTCGCCATCTGTAGACACCCGATGGACTATCTGTGCTGGAATTCCTCATGGATTCACAGGCCTGGGCTTACCCAGGAGTCCACCGAGTTCCTGCTGGAGGAAGCGCCCTGGCCAAGCTCCCAGATTCTGAGGCTAGAACAGTATCCACGACTCAGGATTTAAAATCCCTATCCAGTGCTGTTTCCCTAACACCTGAAGTTTAGTCCTAAATTTTCCTACACAGGCTTTGTAGGGATCCAGTAGTTCTTTTGTGAAGCACCCACTGTGACATCATCCTTCGCTTCCACCTCCATCCTCCCCCATGAGGAGTTTGCAATTAATTAATGAAAGGTCAGGTGACAGATGATTTGCTTTCTGATGGGGTTTTGGTATGACTTGTGGAGAGTGATTATGTGTGCACAGTTTGGGGACCCCATTTTCCTCACAGCGCTCATTTACATGGCTAATCACCTCGTGCGGCCCTTTGAGCCAGCGCTGTCAGCTTGGGTCAGGACAGGGACAAGGAGAAACCACAAAACATACAAATTATGCTCTTTCATAACTGAACAATCAGAGCTACATTTTAGATAAAGCTGAGTGACTTGTCACTATAATTCTCAAGGTCCTTTGACTTGATTGACCAGAAGGAAATGTGCTGTAGGTCACAGAGGCCTGTTCTGGATAAATTTCTTTACAATGTGAGGGGATAATTGAACTCTCAATTACCAATAAAATGCAGAGTTCTTTGTGCATCTCTCTAAGTCCTAATACAACTCTTAAATACACCAAATGAGGAAACTGTTTCTCTATTTCCCTCCCTCTGATTGCCGAGGACGTTTATAACAAAAAGGAGGAATGACTTCTATTTTATTGAGGTTTTTATTTTTCTTTTGTATTTTTTTTTCCTACACTAGACCTAGTTAAGTCATCCAGATTAGAGGCCTGTGGTTCTTACCAGTGTTGGTGACCTGTGTTTTTAATCATTGGTGATTCAGCCTTTGTGTCTTGCCCTCTGTGTGACGACCTGGGATTACACAGTACACTAACCACCTGCAACAGAACACTGCCATTTCTAAGCTTCTTCTTTCCCTGTAGACATACAGTTCAGAACCTCCTTGGGATGCAGGCTCTGGAATTAGACATTTTTGAGTTTCTATCCCGGTTTGGCCTCTCTGCATCTGAAAGACACTGGGTGAGTTTATTTAAACTTTCTAAAACACAGTTTTCTCACCTCTACAACTGAGGTGACAGTAGTGTCCACATTAAAACAAAAACCTAGCACCTTTACCAAACTGTCATATGAGCACTTGAAAGTTGTTATATATAAACACATATTTTAAATGAATCTTAGTACATTTCTAGGCAAAGAATACATATTTTTAAAAAATCTGGGGTTTTCCTCTTCAATTCAAGAGAACTATATTTTGTACAATTACTCTTTAAATCAATGTAAGACAATATTGGAAACAAAATTAGAATTTGCTTTTTAATTAACTGTCAGTCAAAATAATAAAGTGAAACTTGGTTTGCCTCTTCTGGTTAAAATATATATATAGTGTCTATATCACAGGGTCTGTGTGAGGAATCAATGAGATAAATTAGACAAAGCCCTTAACAAAGTATCTAGCTCATATAATAATTCAATAAATGTTATCAAAATGTAATATGACTGGTAAGGTAGAATTTTTAAACCTTTCTAGAATGCATTTGATTTTTAAAAATTCATAACTGCACTGACCCTGAGTTTCATTACTGAGAAATGGCCAACTTCAGTTCTAGGTGTTGAATCATATATTTCTTTAACACTAAATTGTCAATTAGTGATCATATTGGTGATATTTGTAGTTCAGGCCATGCAAAATTTTATGTTGGTAAACAAACATAGCTTACTTTTGAAGAATAAATGATGTTTTCTTATTATACTACCAAATAACATAAGGGAGAAGGAACTATTGTGAGATCTGTAAAACTCGATGCATAACTTTCTTTTCTTAAAATGTATCTTTATTGTTGGAAATATTACAGATGTCCTCCATTTATCCCCCATTGATCCCCCTTCACCCTACACTCCCCACCCCCAGCCTTTACCACACTATTGTCTGTGTCCATTGGTTATACATATACACATATAAATTCTTTGGTTTATCTCTGAGATTTGTCAGTCTGTTCCATGTTTCAATGTCTCTGGATCTAGTTTGTTAATTAGATTCCACATATACATGAGATCATGTGATACTTGTCTTTCTCTGACTGCCTTACTTTGCTTAGCATAATAATCTCTAGGTCCTTCCATGCTGTCTCAAAGAATAAGAGATCCCTTTTTTCACAGCTTCATAGTATTCCATTGTGTAAATGTACCACAGCTTTTTAACTACTCATCTACTGATGGACACTTGGGCTGTTTCAAGATCTTAGCTATTGTGAATAGTGCTGTTATGAACATATGGGGTGCATATATTCTTTCTGATTGGTGTTTGAGAATTCTTAGGGTGTATTCCTAGAAGTGGGATCACTGAGTCAAATTTATTTTAATATATTGCCGGATTCAATTTTTTAATATTTTGTTGAGGAGTTGGGCATCTATGTTAATCAGGGATATTGGCCTGTAATTTTCTTTCTTTGTAGTATCTTTATCTGGTTTTGGAATTAGGATAATGCTGGCCTCATAAAAAGCTTGGAAGTGTTTCTTCCTTTTGAATTTTTAGAATAGTTTGAGAAAGAGAGGTGTTAGTTGTTCTTTAAATGTTTAGTAAAACTGCCATCCAGTCCAGGACTTTTGTTTGCTGAGAGATTTTATTACTGCTTCAATTTTCATTATTAGAACAAATTTCACTAGTTGAATTTTCTCTGGGATTTTCTTGTTCTCTTTCTAAGTCTTTTAGTTGTAGGGTTAGATAGTTTATTATTTAGGTTTTCTGATTCTTCCTGACTCAGTTTTGGAAGATTGTATGTTTATAGGAATTTGCCCCTTCTTAGGTTATCCAATTTGTTGGCGTATAGATGTTTGTAATATTTTCTTATAGGCCTTTGTATTTCTGTGGTGTCAGTTACTTCACCTGTTTTATTTCAGATTTTATTTAGTTGGGTCCTCTTTCTTCGTTTTTTGATGAGTCTGGCCAAAAGTTCATCAATCATGCTCATCTTTTCAAAGAACCAACTCTTGGTTTTATTGATTTTTTTTTTCTTTTTTAGTCTTTATGTCATTTATTTCTAATCTGATCTCTATTATTTTCTTCTTTCTATTTCTTCTGGGATTTTCTTATTGTTCTCTTTCTAATTCTTTTAGTTGTAGGGTTGGATAGTTTATTAAAAATTTTTGTTGCATCTTGAGATAGACCTGTATTGCTAGGAACATCCATCTCAGGACTATTTTGCTGTGTCCCATAGATTTGGGGTTGTGTGTGTTCATTTTTGTTTGTTTCCAGAAAGTTTTTAATTTCTTCCTTTATCTAATTGGTAACCCATTCATTTTCTAATAACCTGATATTTAGCC
The DNA here is from genome assembly GCF_014108415.1 of Molossus molossus. Classification (NCBI taxonomy): domain Eukaryota; kingdom Metazoa; phylum Chordata; class Mammalia; order Chiroptera; family Molossidae; genus Molossus; species Molossus molossus. The sequence continues at coordinate 104,650,346 of NW_023425344.1, read as the reverse complement.
TTCATGTCTTTGAATGTTGTTGAGTGTTTTTTATTGGAATCGCTTTCTAGTTTCATGCCATTGTGATCCAAGATGATTGATACAATTTCAATCTTCTTGAACTTGTAGAGACTTATTTTGTGTCCTAACATGTGGTCTATCTTTGAGAATGTTTCATGTGCACTTGAGAAGAATGTATATTCTGCAGCTTTGTAGTGAAATGTTCTGTAAATATCAATTGACTCTGTTTTATCTAGTTCGTCATTTATGCTCACTGTTTTCTTGTTGAATTTTTGTGTGGAAGGTCTTTCCAGAGAAGTCAGTGTGGTTTTAAAGTCTCCTATTATGAATGTATTGCTTTCGATCTCTCCCCTAATGTCTTCCAAGGGTTTTTAAATAATTTTGGTGCTCCTATATTAGGTGACCAAGGTTATATCCTGTCATTGGTTTAATCCCTGTAATATTATGTAGTGTCTTTCATTGTCTTGTTATGGCCTTTGCTTTGAAGTCTGTTTTGTCAGATATAAGTATTGCTACCCTGTTTTTTGTTTGTTTGTTTACATTTGAATGGAAAATTTGTTTCAATCTCTTCATTTTCATCCTGTGTGTTTTGTTCTGAGGTGGGTCTCTTGTAGACAGTATTTATATGGTTCCTATTTACTTATCCATTTGGCTACCCTATGTCCTGTAATTAGAGCATTTAATTTATTTACATTTAAGGTTATTATTGATAGGTACTTATTTGTAGCCATTTTTATTCTATGTTACTCCCTCTCTCTATTTATTTTTTATTTTTATTATTATTACAGCAGTCTCTTTAACATTTCTTGCAATGTTGCTTTGGTGATAATTAACTCTTTTAGCCTTTTTTTTTTTGGTCTGGGAAGCTCTTTATTTCACCTTCTATTTTGAATGATAGCCTTGCTGGATCTACTGTTCTTGGTTTCAGATCCTTGCTTTTCATTACCTTGAATATTTCATGCCATTTCCTTCTGGCCTCTAATGTTTCTGTTGAAAATTCAGCTGATAGCCTTATGGGAGCTCCTTTGAAGGTAACAAATTGCTTTTTTCTTGCTGCCTTTATGATTCTCTTTTGGTTTTTAAGTTTTGGAATTTTAATTATGATGTGTCTTGCTGTGGGCCTCTTTGGGTTCTTCTTGCTTGTGATTCTGTTTCCTGAACTGGTGTGACTTTTTGCTTCACCAGGTTAGAGAAGTTTTCTGTCATTTTTTCAAACAGGTTCTCTATCCCTTACTAACTTTCTTCTCCTTCTGGTACTCCTTTGATGCAGATATTGATATGTCTCATGTTGTCTCACAGCTCCCTTAAACTGTCCTTCTGTTATAAAATTGTTTTGTTGTTGTTCTCTGATTGAATAATTTTTTTCTATCCTGACTTCTAATTTTCTAATTTAATCCTCAGCTTCCTCTAATCTGCTATTTAGTCTTTTCAGTAAATCCTTTATTTCTGCTATTTTAGTCTCTATTGCTGACTCATTTTTCATAATTTTTATGTCATTTTTTGTGCTGTTGAGTATCCTTGTAATCATTACCCTGAACTCTACAACTGATAAATTGCTTATCTCCATTTTATTTAGTTCTTCTTCTGGAGAATTATCTTGTTCTTTTATTTAGGTATTGTTTCTTTTTCTCCTCATTTTGGTTGCCAGTTTGGGTTTGTTTTTATGTATTAGGTAGATCTGCTATGACTCCCAGTCTTGGTAGGGTGGCCTTATGTAGGGTGACCTATGGGACCCGGTGGCGCAGTCTCCCTGATCACCAGATCTGGGTGCTCTAATAATGTCCCTTTATGTGAGTTTTGTAGGTTCTCCTGTTGTAATGGAGTCTTGATTGCTATTGACCTATTTGTGCATGGGCTCAACCTTCAGGCTGGCTGACAGTGAGGCTCCATCCCCAACACAGCATGCATTCTGCTGTGTAGGTGCTTATCACATGAAGCAGAATTTGCCTCAGTAGGGTTTGAAGCCTGCCAAGATCTCCCTGTGATACACTGCTTGTGAAACTTATTGGATTCTGTTTTTGTTGTTGTCTGAAGCTACTACTAAATTTATTGGTTTGGGGTTTCTTCAGAGGGTCTCTGGTGCAAGCCAATGTCAGATGCTATTTGTGACTGGCCCTGAGTACCCTGTTTGGAGATATCCCTGATCCACAGTTTGTGGGTGGGGCTGGGTGTGTGTGGAAAGGACCAAGCTGCACACCCAGGTCTTCTTTTAATAGCCCTGGGCCTGGAAGCAGGTCAGGCAAAGACTCAAAGCACCCAGAGATCTGCCTCTGCCTGCAGGCTGACTGTTAGTCTCAGTCATCTAAGGAGCCTCAGGCTGTAGTCTTTAGCAGGCAGTAAACTTCACAGGGTGGGGCAGGAGGGTTTCCAATGGGTGGGACTATTGCTTTGACTCAGGCTAAAGCTGCCTGTATAATAAAGGTTTGCCTGAGAAAGTTGGCATCTGCAGTATGGGAGAATGACTCAGCACAGGGATCCTGCCAGTTGTCTTCTCAGCTCTCTCCCCCATGTCACCAAATCCAGATTCTCCTCTACCAGAGCCCAGTGTGAGTGGCTGCAGATTAAATTTAGTGTGTTGGCTCTTTAAGAGGGTGCCTGTGTTTCTAACAATCTCTCCCTGCTGGACAGAACCTCCAGTACTTTTCACAGCCAGATGTTATGTGGGCACCTTTTCTGGTTCTGTTTTGCTGGGCCAGGGAGCCCAGCTTGGTATTTAGACCCCAGACTTCTCAGGAGGAGCTTTTCACAACTGAGATATCTCTCCAGAACTTCAGCTGCACCAGTGAGAGCCCAGCTAGCCCTCTTGCACCTCGGCACTTCCTACCAGCCTCCATGTGGGCTCTTCTTTACCTCCTTGGTTATAAGTGTTCTTTCCAGCTAGTCTTTAGTTGGTTATTCAGGATGTTTTCTATATTTTAGTTGTAATTCCAGTTTGGTCCTGGGAGAAGGTCAGTGTAGCTTTAGCTTAATCTGCTACTATCTTGGAATCCTCCTATCTATAGTTTTCTTTCAAAAGCCATGTTAACTTGGTTTATTGATATAGACAACTTGTAGCTAATAATAGTATGACTTCTAATCATAATAATATTTGAATCTTTGAATGCTACTTTAAAAAACGTTGTATCATAAAAAATTTCAAACATTACAAAAATAGAGAGGATATTATAATATGTCTATATACTTATCATCTAGCCTCAACAATTAATAACATATGACCAATTATTTTTTTATGTTTTAGTCTTTTTCTCCAGCTTTTTTGAGATATAATTAACATATAATATTGAGTAAGTTAAAGGTGTACAATGTAATGATTTGATACATGTATACTTTGTGAAATTATTACCATAATAAGGTTAGTTAACATCTCCATCATATCATATAATTACTATTTTTTTGTGTATGTTGTGAAAACATTTAAGGGTTACTTTATTAGCAAATTTCAATTATATAACACAGTATTGTTAACTATAGTCACCATGCTGCATATTATATTCTCAGAAATTATTCATTTTTTACTAGAAGTTTGTACTCTTGGACCAATATCTCCTCATTTTTCCAACCCCTCAGCCTCTAATCACAACCACTCTACTCCTTCTATGAGCTTAACTTTCTTAGATTCCCCATATAAGTGAGATCATACAGTATTTGTCTTTTTTTACATGACTTATTTTACTTAACATAATGCCCTCAAGGTCCATTCATGGACTTAGGTTGCTTCTATGTCTTGTAAACAATGTTGCAATGAACATGGGTGTGCATATATTTTATTCAAGTTAGTGTTATTGTATTCTTTGGTTTCATGTCTTACATTTAAGTATTTAATCCATTTTGAGTTATTTTTGGGGGGAGTGATGTATCATAGGATTTCACTTTTATTCTTTTGCATATGAATATCCAGGTTTTTCAACAATATATTAAAGACACTATACTTTCTGCACTAAATATTTGGGCTCCCTTTTCAAATATTAGCTGACCATATATGTGCAGGTTTATTTCTGGACTCTCAATTCTGTTTCATTGATCTATGTGTCTGTTTTTATGCCAGTGACATACTGTTTTGATTACTATAGCTTTGTAATATATTTTTATTATCCCTTCACTTGAGCCTGTGGGTGTCCTTAAAAGTGAAGTGATTTTCTTATAGACAGCATACAATTGGGTCTTGTTTTTTAGTTTATTTGGTCATTCTGTGTCTTTTGATTAGAGAATTCAATATATTTACATTTAAAGTAATTATAGATAGATATGGACTTACCAATGACAACTTATTAACTATTTTCTATTTGTTTTATAATTTTTTTGTTTCGTTTTTCCTCTTTTGCTGCTTACTTTGTGAATTGATGATTTTCCATAGTTGTATGCCCTAATTCCCTTCTCTTGATCTTTTGTGAATCTACTGTAAGTTTTTGTTGTTGTTGTTGTTTGTTGTTTTTTGTTTTGTTTTGTTTTTTGTTTTTTTTTCAAATAGAGTAGGAGGGAGAGAGGGAGGAGAGGGAGAAAGAGAGAGAGAAAAACATCGATTTGAGAGAGACACATTGACTGGCTGAGACCCACATGACCCCAACAGGAGCCGGGGACAAACTGAAAATGAGGTATGTGCCCTTAGCGGGAACCAAACCCAGGACTCTCTTGTCCGGGGGCTGACACTCTAATGGCTGAGCCAAACTGGCCACGGCCTACTGTAGGTTTTTACTGATGGTTACCATAAAGCTTACCCAAAACATCTTATAGATAGAACCATCCATTTTTATGCTGATAACAGCTTAACTTAGATTATATTAAAAATTTTACCTTTTTACTCCACCTCCCACATTTTATGTATATGATATCATAATTTATCTCTTCTTATGTTCTGTATCCATCAACAAATTATTGGAGTTATAGTTATTTTTAATACTTAGTCTTTTAACCTTTATATTTGTTAAGTAATTAACATATCACCATCTTATAATACTAGAATATTCTGTATTTTACTATATACTTGCCTTCTTTAGCAGCATGTTTTATATTTTCATGTTACTAGTTAGCATCTTTTTATTTCAGCTTGAAGAACTTCATTTAACATTTTTTTTGTAAGGCAGATCTAGTGGTGATGAACATTTTTAGCCTTTGCTTGTCTGAAAAACTTACAATTGTGAAGGCCACCTTTGCCAGGTAAAGTATTCTTGGTTGGTACATTTTTCCTTTTAGCACTTTGAATATATTGTCCCACTATGTCCTGGCCTACAAGGTCTGCTGAGAAAATTGCTGGTGGCCTTATGATGGTTCCTGTGTATATGAGGAATTTTCTTTCCCTTGCTGCTTTTAAAATTTTCTCTTTGTGATTTTAGATGGTTTTATAATGTGTTTGAGAAGATTGTTTTGGCTTGAAATTGTGAGGTAACCAATTAGCTTCATGAACTTGGATATCCAAATGTCTTCCCAGATTTGGGAAGTTCTCACCCATTATTTCCTCAAGTTTTATGCCCTTTCCCTCTCTCTCTTCTCTGGAACTCCAATATGTAGGTATTTTTTTTTTTTTTTTTTTTTTTTAGTAATTTATGTAGGCTTTCTTTACACTTTTTTATTTTTTTGTTTTCTTTTGCTCCTCTGACTGGATGATTTCAAATGACCTGTTTTCTAGTTCACTAATTCTTTGTATTTGGTCAAGTCTGATGTTGAAACTCTTTATGGAATTCTTTGGTTCAGTCACTGTATTCTTAAACTGTAGGATTTTGTTAAGTATATTTAATGATTTCTATTTCTGTGTAGAACTCATTTTGTTCATGTATTGTTTTCATAGTTTCTTTTAGTTGTCTATCTCTGTGTTTTTTTAAAGTTCACTCGATTTCTTTAAGATGATTAATTTGAATTATTTATCAAATAGTTCATAGATATCCATTTTTATAGAGTCAGATATTGGAGCTTTATTAGTTCCCATTGGTGGTTTTATGTTTCCATGATTGTTCATGATCATTGTGGCCTTTTGTTGTTTTCTGCTCATTTGAGAAAGTAGGCACATTTTCAATTTACTACAGACTGGCTTCCATAGGGAAAGCCCTTCACCAGTTAGCCCATACAGAGAATCTGGGTGGGCTGTCTGGTGGTGTCTGTGGGCAGGCTTGCTGCCTGATTACTCAAATGGGAAGGTCCGGTGCCTGGGTCAGCAGGTGAACAGGCCTGTTGCCGGGGTTCATAGAGGCAGAACTGGAACCTGGGTTCACTGGAGTGGGTCTGATTATTGAATCTACAGTTATGGGCCTGGGGCCTGGGCTTGTGTAGGTGAACCTAGATCCTGGGTTTATGGGGGGCTGGCCCAATGCTGGGGTAGACCAGGAGCATAGGTTTGAAGAAGACAACTGCATGCTGGGGTCATGTAGGATGGTCTGAAGCCTGGGTATGCAGGAATAAATCTAGAGACTAGGTCTGTGGAGGCTGGCCTGGTGCTGAGGTGAGCTGGGAGCCTAGATTCATGGGAGCCTGTTTGAAGCCTAGTCCTACAGGGGCTGACCTTCCCTGGCACCTGGGTGGGACAGGAGCCAGGGTCATAAGAGCCTGCCTAGAGCCTGGTGCTGGAGTCCATGATGAAGTTATATGTTTACTTTAGTCTTCTTTCCCCATTGGTCAGTGTCTGTCTCCACAGTGGGCTGCCTGGGATTGGGGGAGTGGTGATGGGGAAAATGTGAAACTGTCTTTCCCGCCTGCTTCAATGCATCTTTTCTTATTTCTATGCTTCACACAGAACTACTTAGCTCTTGTGAGATATTTCTGTGCATGGGTAGTTATTTAAAGTGATGTTTCTGGAAGGGTGCAAGAACAAGAAAATTCTATACTACTATCTTCCTGACATCATTACACTGGGGTGTGGCCAGTCTCGTTTCATCTAAATTCCCACTTATTTCACTTCTACCCCATCATACTACGTTACTTTGAAAAAAAAAAATGTAAGGTATAGTTTTATTCCTAAATACTTAGGCATGTATCAATAGAGGATAAGGACTTTTTGATAATATATTATCACACCTAACAAAATTTAAAATTTCTTAATATCATCAAATATCCATTCAGTTCTCAAATGTCTTCAATTATTTTATGAATATTGCTTTTTAGTTATAGTACCACTTTTGAATAAAAGAAAATTTCAAAAATCTTAAATAAAAATTAATTATACTGCAAATTTATGTTAATGTAATATACCATAATAATTTCTGGCAATTGCCTCTCAGGGAGTACAATTATACCTCCTAAATGTTGAAAAATATATCTTAGTACTTCAATTTTACAAGGCAACTGATGGATGCAAGTAGATCCCAATGATATTATCAAAGGTGAGCATTCACTGAGTTAGAAACACAGCAATACTGTTTTATGTGTCTATCAAATAAGAACTGATCTTTTTCACCCTATTACCCAGACACTGTCAACTAGGCACAGTGCAGGATAATTTGTATTTTCAATTTTATATTCAGAAAGCCTATTGCAAGATTTTTCTTTGTTTTGCAACTTGAGCTCTATTTGTATCACATTGTGTCTGGAAAAATATGTCTATGGAAGGTTTCATGACCTCCATCTCTAAAAGCAATGCATGCCCTAGAAATGAATTAAATACAAACTTTCTTTTTGGTGATTATTTTATGATATGTAGTATCTTGGCAAACTAGGACACAAAAGGGGCAAAACAAACATTTAACCTCTCAGTCGGGGTTAGGAATAGGGAAACCCTTTTTACTTTCTGCCATAGCTATTCTCGAATGGTTGCAAGTAAATCATACTTTCAGGGCCAAGCAATAATTTAGATGCCCACGGAAGATGGCTATTTAAAAACTACAGAGAATCCATTTGCAACGTGAGGAGGGACATGTTCTTCTGAACCTTGAAAAAATAGTATTAATTTAGTTCTCTTATAGTAAGCTATCACATATTGGCCTTTTTCAAATGGATGTTATTTGAACGTCATTAATATTACAATATTATCCTATTCTTGTTGTTTTTATCTTAAAGTGAGAATGGATGTGGGTAAAAAGTCTACATTTCCTTGGCCTTATCACTGCTCTATTCTACAGAATTGCATTTCTCTAAGAATAGTTAGCTTTGCTTTTCTCTGAGCCAGTGTTAGGTTGAAATGGAGCCAGTGAGTATTCTTTAGCTGTGTTTTCAGATGTCTTACAGATTGTTAGGCCAGTGGGTTGAGTGATTTCCATGTGGAAAAAGGGATAATAGTAAGAATGCAAGGTCATTTAAGCTCCAGATCAGGGAATAAATTAGTGAAGTTGTGTGAATGGTTCTCTTATATTTATTAATAATTGTGTGCACACAGCCGGTGTGGCTCAGTGGTTAAGCATCCACCCATTCATCAAGAGGTGGCTGGTTTGATTCCCAGTCAGGGCACATGCCCAGGTTGTGGGCCAAATCCCCAGTTGGGGGTATGCAGGAGGCAGCCAATCAATGTTCTTACTCATCCATGTTTCTATCTTTTTCTCCCTCTCTCTTTCTCTCTAAAATCAATAAAGAAAAAAAAGAAAAAGAAAAGAATTGTTTGCATTTTATTCCCATCACTCTGCATGTTCTACCATCAGGATGAGAGCTTTAGCTCTATTCAATTGTTTCACTGTGGCCACAAGAAGGACCTCAAAGTAAGCACAACTGGCCCAGGGAACCCATTACTACTCACAGAAAAGCAGCTCATGAGGTATCCTAATCAGGCAGTGGCATCGTCTGGAGTTACTTTGCCATCCCAGATAGCATGTGTCCAATGTCTGTTTTGTGCTTTGGCTCCTTGATTATTCCATGATGCTAATGATTCCCTGGCAAAGGGTTGGATGTCTATTTGAACCAGTAACCACATTCTGTTTGTGCCTTCCTTCAATTTTCCCACCTTTTCTTCCAATTGTGGTACTGTTTTTTCTGGACAGTTTGCTTCTAGACAACAGTCAATCATTCAGTGAAAGTTTAACACTTTAAATGCGCTTGTACCAAGCATATTCTTGGCAAGGGAAACAGTGCCTTGGCGAGCAATCTACTGCCTGAAACATGCTGATAGTTCCTAACCATGCACAATTTTGCATATAAAGTATCTAGCATGGAAGCACCTGCTGTTTAGGCCTCGGTTCTTGCTCTCCCAATTGCTGGAACTGCTGCTGTCTGCCTCTGACCTATGACATAGTTTGGCCATGGACAGATAATGATGCATGAGCCTATATGAGCTATGGGCTCAAAGCCAACAGGGGTAATTTAGGCTTCTGTCAGTAAAAGCACTTAAAAGCAAAGGAGATTATTTCATTTTGACCTTTTCTTCCCATAGTTCAAATAAGGTGAAATTAATTTTAATAGTCATTCATCAAAGGCATTTAGGCTGTTATTATAAAATCCTTGCTTTTAAAAGTAAGCAAATGCTATTAAGAGGAAATTATTGGGCTTTCTAATAGTCTTCATTTTCAAAAACATCATGAAACAATGTAAGATCACAGAATTTTTAGAGCTTCTTAAACTTTGCTTCCCAACTGGCTATTAAGCCATTCATTTATAGACCAAAGTGTAGAGAGAAATACATCATTTTCCCCACCTGCTTGGGAGGTTGCTGTTGTAAGTGAATGCTTATTGATTTTCCAGTCCTTCTGAGGTGCTCGTTTCTCACTGATGGCCATTATCACTGATGGCCATTATGACTGATCAGAAAACACTTACATATTTGGGGGACTGTGCTAACACATATGAAATGATTGTTTTGGGGGGATAGACAACTTTCACACAATAACTTGATTTGTGAATAAGTAAAGTAATAGGGAAGCTGTCTGAGCTGGTTCTGCTTTCTACCTCCTTGTTTGTAAGAGAAGGAACAAAAAAAAAGCTCCAATTTTTATTGAAGTATGCATTTTTCCTTGGGTGTTTGCTTACAAAAGCAGAAAAAGCTGTTGTCCATGTTTTCATTCAGTTGACAAAATTGCAGTTATCTATTTTAGGGAGTATTTGATTTTTGTTAACAACTATGTCATTTCATATAAAATACATGCTTTGGGATTTGGTGGCAGAGTGAATGGAAGCTACACAGACCATCTCCCAGGACCAAACAGGAATTACAACTAAAACAAAGACAAAACATCAGGAAAAAACAAACAAACAAACAAACAAAAAAACAATTGAAGAGCAGCTGGAAGAGATCCAGTACAACTAGGGCTGTACTGGAGAGAAGGCACCAAATCAAGCTTGGTAGGAACTGTGGAGGCACATGGGGGCGGACTGGGAACCCATGGACAGAAACGAGGGTTGTATTAGTGGTGCACACTTCCCACTGAGAAAGTGGGGATTTTTAAAAGGACCAAATTAACTACAGCCACTCACCTTGGACTCCAGCAGAGGGAGGACAGACCGTACTGGAACTGTGTGGAGAGAGTCTGGGGCTCCTCGCTCAGGAGAGAGCTGAGAGCTGGACAGGAGGGCACAGGAGGTCTTGTACGGACTCACTCCCTCACAGCACAGTAGCCATCTTACTCACAGAGCTTTTTATCAGAGCCCTAGGGAGAAGCAACAACCCTTCCCACAGGAATTTAGCACCACCAGGCCAGGCCAAATAAATGCAGATTGAGACTCATTAACATCTAAAGTCTGATAACATGCTCCACCGTCTGGAAATCCTCTTACTCTGAACACCTGAGGGAATTTTTCATTCAATTGAGAGCCACAACCCAAGACTCATAAGTAACTGAGACCAATAGCCTCAGGAAAAAAGGTAGAGGATAACTGAACCCTTTCTGGGCTTGCAAATCTACCCAGGAAAGTAAGACTTCACAGTGGTGTTTACCATGGGTCCTCCTACAATTATCTAACCCAGTAGAGGGAGCCACAGCCAGTGGAACATCAACACGGGGAAAATTTGGCAGGCTCCAAAACCCATGGCGAGAGCCAAAATGATGAAACAAAAAATCTCAAATGAAAGAACAAGACAATTCTGCAGGAGAAGAAATGAATGATATAGAATTGAGCAAGTTATCAGAAGGAGAGTTCAGAGTAATAATCATGAGGAAGCTCAACAGCATGAATAAAAACATTGAAAACCAATCAATTAGAAATAAAGAATGACATAGCAGAAATAAAGAACACATTGGAAGGACTAACCAGCAGAGTAGAGGAAGCTGAGGACTGGATCAGTGAATTAGAAGACAGGGTAGAAAAAAATCACCCAATCAGAAAACCAAAAAGAAAAAAACAATTAAAAAAGAGGAAGACAGCTTAAAAGAACTGTGGGACAACTGAAAACATAACAAAATATGCATCATAGGAGTTCCAGAAGAAAAAAATGAGCAAGGGTTAGAGAATATATTTGCAGAAATAGTGACAGAAAACTTCCCTAACTCAGTGAGGGAAAAAGACATTCAAGTTCAAGAAACACAGAGAACCCCAAATAAGAGGAGCCCAAACAGGCCCACATCAAGACACATAATAATTAAAATGCCAAAAATTAAAGACAAAGAAAATCCTAAAGGCAGCAAGAGATGAGCAACAGGTTACCTACAAAGGAACCACCAGGTGATCAGCTGACTTCTCAACAGAAACACTACAGGCCAGAAGGGAATGGCATGAAAAATCAAGGTATTAAAAAACAAGGATCTGAATCCAAGACTACTCTACCCCGCAAGGCTGTCATTCAAAATAGAAGGTCAAATAAAGAGCTCCCAGACAAAAAAAAAAGGGGGGGCTAAGGAATATATTAACACCAAACCAGCACTGCAAAATATGCTAAAAAGGACTGTTGTAATTAGTAGAAGAAATAGGAAGAAAAATAGAACCACAATAAACAAAAATGGCAATAAATAAGAACATATCAATAATAAACTTAAATATAAATGGAGTGAATGCTCCAATCAAAAGACACAGAGAAGCTGATTGGATAAGAAAGCATGACTCATATATATGTTGTTTACAAGAGACCCACCTCAGGTCACAATGGCATGAAACCAGAAATCAATTACAGCAAAAACATTCAGACACATGGAGGCTAAATAGCATGTTATTAAACAACAAATGAGTTACCAAGGAAATCGTGGAAGAAATTAAGAAATACTGGAAACTGATGAAATGAACACACAACAACACAAAATAAATAGGATGCAGTGAAAGCAGTCCTGAGAGGAAAGTTCATAGCAATACAGGCCTACCTCAAGAAACAAGAAATAATTCTAATTGACTTTCTAACCTTACAACTTATTTTTTTTTATTATTATTATTTTTAATCCTCACCCAAGGATATTTTTCCATTTTTTGTACAGATAGAGTGGGAGGGAGAGAGAGGAAGGGAGAGAGAGTGAGAAACATCGACGTGAAGGGACACATCTAGTGGCTGCCACCCGCACGACCAACCGGGGCCGGGGACAAACTGCAACCGAAGTACGTGCCCTTAGCAGGAACCGAACCCAGGTCTCTCCGGACTGCAGGCCGACGCTCTAACCGCTGAGCCAAACTGGCCAGGGCCTAACCTTACAACTTAAAGATCTAGAAAGTAAACAAAAAGAAAAACCCAGAGCAAGTAGAGGGAAAAAATAGTAAAGGTCAGATTAGAAATAAACGACATAAAAACTAAAAACACAATTTAAAAGATCAATGAAACAAAAAGCTGGTTATTTGAAAAGATAAATAAGGTTGGTGGACCCTTAGCCAGACTCACCAAGAAACAAAAAGAGAGGACCAAAATAAACAAAATCAGAAACGAAAGAGAAGTAACAACTGACACCACAGAAGTACAAAGGATCATTAAAAAATACTATGAGCAATTATATGCCAACAAACTGGAAAACCTAGGTGAAATGGATAAATTTCTAGAAACACAGTCTCTCAAAACTGAACCAGGAAGAGACAGAAAATTTGAATAGACCAATAACAACTAAGGAAATTGAAGATATAATTAAGAAACTCCCAGCAAACAAAAGTCTGGGCTGGAGGACTTCATGGGGGAGTTTTACTGAACATTCAAAAAAGATCTAACACCCATTCTCCTCAAACTATTCCAAAAAATCCAAGAAGAAGGAAGACTTCCAAACTCATTTTATGAGGCCAGTTTAATTCTAATTCCCAAACCAGATAAAGACATTAGATAGAACAAAAACCCCAAACCAATATCCCTGATGAACATAGGTACCAAAATCCTTAACAAAATGTTAGCATATCGGATACAGCAGTATATCAAAAAAATTATTCACCATGACCAAGTGGGATTCATCTCACGGATACAGGATGGTACAATATTCGCAAATTAATAAATGTAATACACCACATAAACAAAGTGAAAAATAAAAAACATATGATGATATTAATGGACGCTGAAAAAGCATTCAACAAAATCCAGCACCCATTTCTGATGAAAATGCTCAGCAATATGGGAATAGAAAAATATCACATCATCTCACTTATTTGTGGAATATAATGAACAAAACAAACTGATAAACAAAATAGACCCAGAGACATAGAAGTAGGGTTCATACTGACAAACCTCAGAAGAGGGGGTGTGGGGGGAGGAAATAGATAAACCACAGAACTTATATGCATGTGTGTATAACCAATGGACATAGACAACAATGCTGGGGTGGGGGGATTGGGAGGAGGGTGTCAATGGAGGGGGTGGGGAAACATCTGTAACAAAAATAAATGAATAAAAATTGCCAAAAAGAAAAAAGTAAAAAAAAATAATAAAATAAAATACATGCTTTGGGTTTTATTCTGTCCACTTCAGAACAAAATTTCAGATTTCCTGAAGTAAACATGGAATATATGATTTGTCTAATGTAGAATAAATCTGATATATGAAGATGATTAAACAAAATGAATGCATAATTACTTTAACCTGGGAATCTGAGATTCTAGAAAATCTGAAAATACCCTGGAAAATATATGCTGATTTTAATGTACACGTATAAGTTTCTTTTGATGACAAATATATAAAGACATAGTCTTCTATCTGATTGTCAAAGGGTACTTGAATGTCACTTGATTTTACCATTAGTTTCATGGGGTTACCAGGTCTGCGGCCTCCTACTCTATAAAGAGCTGTTTACACTTGGCCTGACTCAGTTTTTCAGGTTGTGATACCCAGAGTCCTTGGTGGGAGGGCTGGAAAGCTCTGGTCGTCCTTCCCCCAGGGACCCTCAGCCTCCGTGCTCTGGGTCCCGTAAGGCTGCTTGTGCTTCACCTGGCCCAGCCTGGCCATCGAACATAGCCTTTCCCCAAATCATCTTCAATGAGAAAAGCCCCACTAATAACATTTCCTGATCTTAGTAGCTTTTTTTGACAATTTGGGGGCTAAAAGGAAGGTCAGGAAGTGACCGTGACCTTCCTTTTCTGTCTCCCTGGAGGAACCTCACTTTCTGCAGATCTCTCCCTCCTGCCCCCACTTACTGAAGCAGATTCCTCCCCTTGCTCCTCACAAGTCCTCTTGGAAGTCTCAGCTTTACCCTGGTTCTTTTTTTTTTTTTTATCCTCACCTGAGGACATCTTTCCATTTTTTGTTCAGATAGAGCGGGAGGGAGAGAGAGGAAGAGAAAGAGAGAGAAACATCAACGTGAAAGGGACACATCGAGTGGCTGCCACCCGCACGACCAACCAGCGCCGGGGATAAACTGCAACCGAGGTACGCGCCCCTAGGGGGAACTGAACCCGGGTCTCTCTGGACCGCGGGCCGATGCTCCAACCACTGAGCCAAACCAGCCAGAGCTACCCTGGTTCTTATCTGAATATTTGCCAAAGGAAACCTGTAATGTAAACTTATTCGCACTTTGTTCCATGCTGTACAAAGATTTTAGCTTAGGTTCCCAAGACACGGTGGTATGTTAGGGAAGAGCACTAACCTGGAAAGCCGGGTACCTGAGCTTACCTCTTATTCTCTGTACGATCGTGTGTAAGTCATGTCACTCCTGGACCCTCCCGAGCTGTGCGGTGGAGATGAGAGCAGCACATCGCCTTCCTCAGAGGCTGCCTGCCATGTTTGTCTCATGTGTCCCCCTCACATCCTGGCGGGCAGAGGGCCTCCAAATTCCCGGCCTTCTGCCAAATGCCCACAGCATTACAAAAGGGCTGTACCCATGAGGGCCTTACACAGGAGCCCTTCTTTGGAGGAGCAGAGTACTTTGGGTTCAATGACTTAAGCATTTTGTAAAATGTATATTTTAATGCAAATATTGGCCATGTCATTATGTATCCCTGGAATAGTCCAGCTATATCACCCTTCCTCATGCAGGGCCTGAATAGAGATAAGAGTAGGATCAGGCCTGAGGAATTGAGAGGGAGGAACCCATGCACCTGGATGATGACAGGGGGGTCTTTATTGAACTCTTAAGTGCCTGGTGCCACGGGGTACTTTACATTCTTTATCCATTTACTACTCACAACCACCTGAAGATAAGATATTTTTATCTCTAGTTCAGGAAGGAAACTGAATTTCTGAGAGATTAACTTTCTTAAGACCACTCAGTAAATATGTCTGATTCCAAATGTGCATGTGCTTGACTCCAAAACTCATGATTCTTTTGTTCCAAGTTAGGTTAGAGGTTGTCGTTCATCTTAGCAGGTGAACAGCATCCTACTGTCTCCTCCCGCCTGTTCCTTTCAAACATAAGAGAGAGCTACACTCAGAGGAATGATACACTAGAAGACTTGGAGAGATTATGAATCCAACTCTTCTGCCACCAGTTAAACTCTGTACCCACGAAAAGAATTTTTTATTTCTACTTTTCCCACTTCCTTTAGAACAATGGTCTCTGGAGTGTGATGTCGGAGTCAATCCATCGGGGTGTGGGAAGAAAGTGCTAGGCAGAAAGAGGAAGTTGTCTCTTAAGGCCTGGCCTGGAAACTAGCATTCTGTATTCTGATGGCCAGATGGTTACAACAGCCATCCAGACTCAAGAGGGAGCCAGAGACCCTACCTCTAGATGGAAGGCATGTCACAGCACCTCTGGCCAAGGACTATTTGTAGGAGCTTCATACAGTATACCACCTTCATCCATGAGCTGGAATACCTGACCCTCTGACCACTCTGCCACTTCAGGGTGTTTGAGAAAAAAAGATGTATGCCAAATTACTGGAGCTGAAGACATAGACTGTCACTTGAGTTGAGCAATTTTCTGCTATAAACCAAGCACAAAAAAACGTAATGGTGAAGTGAGTGTTGGCTCCCTAGATTCTGTCTCAAGAGACAAGAAAGAAAGGGTAGATTGGCAGATTATGTCTTTCCAAATATTCTGGGCAAGGCATGGATTAATGTCATAGCAATAGCTAGCAGATATCATAGGCAGAGCTCTGACTAGGATGTCCAGTTTAGCTCAAGTGTAGAGTCCACTGGAAGGAGACATGAGAGATGATGCCAGAGACAAAGGGGGCAGATCACAAATCAGTTTGCTAGGGCAGCTGTAACAGTACCACAAACTGAGCGGCTCGAGCAACAGTAATTTATTGCCCCACTTTCCAGGAGGCTAGAAGTCCAACATCAAGGTGTTTGTAGGGATGAAGACTCTGAAGGAGAAGCTATTCCCTGCCTCTCACCTAATGTCTGTGGTTTGCTGGCAACCCTTGGTGTTCCTTGGCTTGTAGAAGCATCACCCTGATCTTTGCCCTCATCTTCACAAGGTGTTCTGCTTGTATCTGTGTCTGTCTCTAAATTTTCTCTTTTTGTAAGGATGCCAGTCATAATAAATTAGGGCCCACGCTAAGGACCTCCTTTTAACTAGTTACCTCTATAAAAACCTTATCTCCAAATAAGATTACATTCTGGGGGTTTGGGGGTTAGGACTTCAACATAAGAATTTTAGAGGAATAATTCAACCCATAACAACCTTGTAAACCAGCAAAGGAGTTTAAACTTTGTCATCAGGGTCTTTATTAAGATTATGTAAGATGTTTATGAAAGTACTTTATAAACCATGAAATATACAGATGTGAGCTATTACTATTATAATTACTATGCATTTTACAATTTTTCAGCCTGTTTTTCTCCAATTTTCCTCTGACTTTCGGACATCACAGAGCAGGCTGTCAGTCTATAGAAAATGTGAAGAAGGCAAAATGCTTCTGCTACCACAGGATTATTAAGAGAGAAGAAGAGCTGCCTTTAGCACATTCTTGGAAATAATTAGGATCCACTAATTAACTTCTGCTTTTCTGAGGGAATCCAGGAAACTTGCTTCAGAATTTTTATTGCACTTATTAAGACTCACTCTGTGTACAAGGCCACTGGGCTAATGTATGAAATTGAAATGTTCAGTTCAAGGAAACCTAGCACTCCCATTCTCTGCTTATATGAAAAAGCCTGAGGATCACTGTCTTTGAACATCCTTTTTTTAAAAAATATGTTTTTATTACGTTTTAGAGAGGAAGAGAGAGGGAGGGAGAATTAGAAACATCAATTGGCTTCCTCGTGCATGCCCCCTACTGGGGATCCAGCCTACCACCTAGGCATGTGCCCTGACTTCTTGGTGCATGGGCTGATGCTCAACCACTGAGTCACACAGGCCAGGCCAGGATCACTGTCCTTGGAATGTTAGATTAAAAATATGGAAAAGGGTTTATATTTTTAAAAGGCAGCAAACAGGGTAGAGTTCCATTACATTAAGAATTAAGAATATATTAGCCCTACAAGAAATGGCTTTCTAAGTTATAAACAAGATTCATTTTAAAGTGATTTCTTTTCCTTTGCCTGTATAATTTTTTTTTCTGGGAACAATTTTGTTTGCTTTGAAAACTTTCACCATCAGGTGTTTTAGAAATCTCTTAATTGCTTATTCATCTGCCCACCAGTCCCCGGCCCAACCCCTTACATTTTTACAATAGAAGATCAAAATGGACTTAAACAGGATGGAGAACACCCATAAAACACAGCAAAAAGTATAATAAGAAACAAGACACTCTTCCATTCTATATGGATTTGTTGCTCTGCTTAGGTACATAATGACTTGATTCCTCAGTGGATTTGATGTGGTTATAAAACCACATAAATTACAACAAAATTAAATAACAACTGAGGGAACAGGAGCCAAAGAGAAAACATGGATGACAAACTCAGAAAGCTAGGGGTAGGTTTAATATCGTGAAACACATGCAACATGGTCTCGTGTCCTTGCTGCAGGTGGCCTTTGTGTCCATGTTCTCAGAGGCTGTGACATTTGCCACAAGGTGCCTGGGCTCTTGAAGATACTAACATTCATGAGCTCTTTACCTGGGCAGCTTTCCTGTGTCCTTGTCTGCAAGCTGTGTCTTCCGTGGGGCCTCATAAAGAGAACAGTGTGTGATGACGAGCAGCAGATAAGTAGGGGGGTGCTCTGTGGTTGGCCTGTTGCACCATTGTTCAGTGAAGGCCAGTGTTATAATGCCAAGGCCTAATAAAAAGAAAGAAAAACAGATGCATATGAACTTGGTTCAAATCAAAACTTTCTGATGGTCTGACTCCATCTAAGGATTTTACTGAGAATATCCAGAGCAACATTTCTGAATCTTTTGGAGGTATGAACTCCTAAAATAAGAAGAATGAGGGCAAATACAAATTGGGCCCCTACTGTGGCCAGGCCCTGTTTGAAGTGCTTTCCTCAGATACCTGACATTATTTCAGTTCCTCTGCACATCAACCCCAAGCATAAATGCTGTTATTACCCCCTGATGCAGAACAGGAATTTGAGGCCCTGAAAGGTAAGTAACTTGTCCAAGGTCACGCGGTGGTGGAACGAGGTGTGACTCGGCAGTTTGGGTTTACTTGCTCTTAAGCACTGTACTGAACTGCCCATGACAAGCCCTTTGATAATCTACCATCATCAAGCTTGTCTCTCCAGAAAAATACACATATGACATAAACACAAAAATGTGCATTCATCTTTACATTATTCATATATTCCTTGAATTTATTCCAAATAGATTGAGTCCCTGCTTGTGAAGACGGCAAGATCAAATGTTATTCAGGATATTTCGGACAATATTTCTCTCATCAGGACTTTGTGAGACTAGAGAGCAGAGAGCTGAAGGTCCTGGTTGATGGCATCACCTGGGGTCTAGACACACTAGACACACTGGGGGGCAGATAGAGGACAGGTTCGTGAGCTTTTAGGGTCAGGTAAGATGTGGGAAAGGCAAGAGTCCTCTCATGAAAGCTGAGGCCACTTAGTGGATGCTCACTCTTGCCACATGAGCAGAGAAGTTGGCCAGGGGATACTTGCAGAAAACTGCTCATGTTTGTCCCATCACATGGATGGATGAATGAGTGAGTGAGGTGACACAGTTTTTTGCTTAAAGGCTCACTTTAGCCAGGAAATACAGTTCCAGCGGCACAAGGTGACCATATGAACATTTCACTAAAGCACCTGCAGTGTACCTTCCTTTCAGACGGTGTGGTTCTCTGGCGACCTCCCTAGATGAAATCTCTGCGTATTGTGGGGATCTTATTGACTTGACCTGTGAGTAGAATTAATACATGTGAGCGATTAAAGGTTGCAGGACATCTGACGATGATGGTCTTGATTTTGGAAGAGTTGACCTAATGCTATTTTTTCTGCTGTTCTCAAGTGTCTATTCTCAAATGCCTGCTGAAGCCGTATCTCCTGACAGTAAGAACAGAGGAGAAACTTAATGTTTTTCTTGTCAGTAACAGTGAGCTTAACCAGAGGTACTTTGAAATTATTGGGCTGCCACCTCCAATGACATCACAAGGACCTGAAATGTTAGGAGACTGATCAGGCTCTTGATTCTGACCCTTGAAGTATCTTACAAAGCAGATTCTGAGTAAGTGTTAGTGACCATGAAGTGATATTGAGCTCATATAATTTTCTAAAAAAAGAATAATGCTGATTATAGCTAACAGTGTGGCAGGTACTCTTCTACAACCTTTACTTGGCTGATTTAATTTACTCTGCACATCTCCATTTTACAGATGTGGTAACTGAAGCCGTTGTGGGGAAGCATTATTCCAGCCAGATTTCTCTACAAGGTGGTTGAGAGCACTTTTTCCTGTGGAAAAGCTGGACTACAGTTGACTCACTGACCTAAGAAACCAGATTATCAGAAGGAAAGTAATATAGTTTAGAAGGGATATCTGGTAAAATGGTAGACATACTTTGGAGTAACAAGTAAGAGCCATCATAAAGAAATTGAGGCCGACTACGGTGTCTTGGTGATGCTGTGGTCACTACCCAGTCGCCCTTCAGGCCCAAGGCTGTCATTTCCCCAGCTGCCGGGAGTGTCACCACTGATGCCTCACAGCTGAGCCATCCCAGGCCTTGCCCTCTGTCCCAAGATTGTGCCCTTTCACCAAGGGCAGCCATCATCCTATGACCGGTCCATATGGGGTGCAAAGGCCCAGCCCCTGTGCCTCAGTCTGGGACATCTCTTAAAGGACACCTCAGCTCCAGAACTTCCCCTGAGTCGACTGAGGCCTCTTTTAAAACTGAATAGCAGTTCAGTTTCTTCCTCTGTCATATCCGGCCGCCTTCACACCCTATATGGTGCTGCTCTCAAGGACACTCTTCAATAAATGTCATGCAGACACATTTTGATCTCGGAATCTATTTCTTGGAGAACCTGACCGATGACATCTGTCTTTGTTTATATTATTCCTTTCTTCAATTTCAAGTGAATATAAGACTGCTTCCTCATTCCACACAGAATGTCTGTTCAATCTTTTTTAATGTATAGATCTGTTTTTCTTGTATCCCACTGCTTCATAGAAGAAACACACCTTCAGTTGCATCTTGATGAGATCACCACGAGAATGCTGTGATTTTACTGGACCGATTTGTAAGACATACACATATAAAAGGACAAGACATTGATGCAAATTAATACACATACATAGACATATAAAATTAAAATCATTATATATTTTCATGAAATATTGATAAAATACGAACAATAATATATACACAAAGATAAAAATATTTTACATGCATAAAACCATGGTGTGTAACTCCATGGACATATAGACATAAACATAAAGAAAAATATAGACATACAGACAAGAACACAGCCAGAGACAGAGATAAGGCTTTTTGTTGTTGGACCATGTTTGCAGCCCAACCCTGTTTTTCTTCCCTGCTGGTGCTTCAACTTTAGCAGGAGGACAGATGAAGTGAAACTGTTCAAATGTGGCTTAAATCAGCAGCTGCTATACTTGATACTTCAGGGGAGGTTATAATTCCGTGCTGCAGATACGCTGCAAAACCCTGCAGGGCAGTGAAATAGCGTTGTTTCTGAGCCCCTTGTCAACTGGCTTGCTTTCTGCAGAAGTGAGCATGATAGGACGTTAGGTGAGAGGTACCTGTGGACACTGGGGATTTCTTCTCCTTGTGTCAGCATGAGGAGCCACTCACTTAGATGCTTTGCATTTGTTATCAGGACACACAACTAGGTTTTCTTTTCCCATATGAAAAAATATTGAAATTTTCCTTGAGTATACTTTTTAAACAAATTTTAAAGAGAATATGTGCATGGACAATATGAGCAAGAGTCTTGTCCTGGTGCTGCTGTCAGCCTGCCTTGAGCTCTGAGTTACTTCTCCAGTGCAGTGCTGGAGACAGGCGCCCCTGCCCGTCTGTCAGGCACCGACAGTAGGTATCGATGGAGTAGCTGGCTGCATGAGAGTGTCTCTGAGACAGCAGACCAGACCATGTCACTTCTATTGGTCAACTAACCCAATTCTCTTGATTTGAATGAAACCTCAATTTGAACTTAGGACCGGGCCCTGGAAGAGGACACTATAATGCAAATACTTCGGTTAAGATCTAATGAGATGGAGTTCTCATCTTGGGAATTCCCAAGACATTCATCCCACCAATGCTTGAGAGTTGATTGAGGTGTGTGTGTGAGTGTGTGTGTGTGTGTGTGTGTGTGTGTGTGTATGTATGAAAGAAAAGTGAGGAGAAGGTGTGGAATGGGCAAGGTGTGTTGAAAAAATGTTCTCATTAATGAGATATGTGACAATATTGCCAAAGGTAAAAAGAATGCATATTTAAGTTCCAATTAAAAGTGACATATAAACAAGTCCTAATTGAAAAATAAATAAGAAATGAATGATAAAATGTGAATGATTTCTTTGCAATAAATTGGCTAGCTGTTGGATAATAGCATGAAACTGGAGACTCAGATGGTAACTTTTTATTTCTTCAGATCCTGCCCTAATTACTAAAACTCTGTTAACCTTGGTGATGACTTTCTATTTTTATATTTATCAGCCTCCTAAACATATCATTCTGCATTCTTATGAATCATGCTGTGAAAAAAAAATTCTCAAAGCAAACATCTGGGTGGGTTTCAATTTTTTTTTTTGGTATTCACATTTCATATTCTGTTACCCTGTCTCGTCTCTTTTAGGAATAATGATTTTTTGCTAGCTTAGTTGAATCTTTGTAAGTTTGAACCCACAGTTTTTACTATTTTGAATGGGTTTAATTTACACTGCTACTTTTTCTTCCTGCTGATTCTCTGAAGATTGCAATCAACTCCTTTTTGGCCTTCAATGTACATTTTCAAGTTATAGATTCACTTGCTATGTGGTATATAAATGAAGCTTACAAATGCAATTTCTTTTGTTCCTAAGGTGTTTTGTTGTTGGTGGTGGTCAATTCTGACTCTACATTCATAATATCTTAACCCATTAGCAGCCAGGACTTTTTTTGAGCACAGCGAACTATATTTCCTTGCTTTTATGGAGCACACAAAATATAACTGCCATCTCCTCAGCAGTGTGCCCTTTCTAAAGAGGCCAGAGCCTATGATTCCTGGGGGCAGAGAACTAAGCCCTGAGAACTTAATGAATTCTAAGGTGCGGTCTGGCTGGCACTGCCACACTGCTGTGAAACGCCATCACTCACTCCGGCTGGGTCAGCGTCTCCTGTCTGCACAGAGCCTTCCTGGCTTTTTTATATAAACACTTTCACTCTCCTGTTGGATTTAAAATAATTTAGTGCATTGGTACCTGGATGACATAGCTGTGCTTTCAAACCTCATTTTGCATTTCCCGAAATGGAATATTCTTTTTAAGCGTTCACAGCCTGAATGAAGAGCCCAAACTATTATTATTAGAAATAGAAATTGGACCTAGAAGCCACCCCTAAGTGGAGTTTCTTAAATTAAATATGTGATGTTACATGAAGTGTCGAGGATGACTCCTGGGCTCTTCATGCTGTCGTGTGGGGTGAGGGAATGAGGAGTGATTGCAGGTGAAGTTTGGGAGCCAGAATTTAACCTGGATGCGGAGTTTTTAAAATAGCCAGATAAGGAGACTGACTTTGTTCTTCAAGCAAATGGACACTTGTTAAAGTAAATGTGATCATATTTGTGGTTAGAAGGATGGGATAAATATGACTGGCTGAGTTGATGTGAAACAGCTTCCTGACCTTTCACTTCAACACATAGAAAGAAATGTCAACAAAATTTAAAAAACAAAAACATAAATACCTAGGCCAAGTTTAAAATAAAAAAATGAAAATCCCCAGATGTCAGAAATGAAGAGGATCTTAAAGCTTGATCAGTGAGCAGGAACTGAAGCCTAAGTGGACCATGAGAGAAAGTGATGAAGATGTAGGCCTTAACTACTGGCAACGGAAGTTCTAAGCCTTGTGAAGAGGGGTTCAGACCATAACCACAGGTCTGAGCTCTACATGTACCAAACCAGGAGTCCCAAAGGGCTTCCCAGCCCATTTAAAAGAGACTAAAACACTGTACACTGGTTCAGAGAACTGTAATCGTTCTTGCCATACATCTGGGGCCACAGGGAACTATATCACCAAAGATTATGGCTGTTGTGACTCACTTTGTTGGAGTATCACCCCATACACCAAAAGGTGGTGGGTTCAATTCCCAGTTAGGGCACATACCCAGGATGTGGGTTTGAACCCCAGCTGAGACATGTGCAGGAGGCAACCGATCGATGTTTCACATCGATGTTTCTCTCTCTCTCTCTCTCTCTCTCTCTCTCTCTATATATATATATATATATATATATATATATATATATATATCTCCCTTTCTCCCTCACTCCTTCTTTCCTTTTCTTCTTCTCTCTAAAGTCAATTAAAATACACACACACACACACACACACACACACACATCACCAAAGATTAGAATTCCAGGCTATTGCCACTGTGGATGTAGTCTGGATCAATACTATTAATGTGGTAGGGAACCTAATATTGGGAAATTAACATGAAAAAATGTTCTGGAACAAGAGAAATTAGACCTCTGACGAAGGCATTCACAACCATTATGTTTGTATTCTTTCAAACTGAACTTTAATGGAAAACAAACCCCACTGAAAATGGACTCACACTCAAAAAGTACACCATATGGTATCAAATGATACCATAGAAGAGAGAATTAGAAGACCCAACAAAAGGTATAATGTAAGTTTCAAGAACTAGAAATAATTGAATAGCCAGAAACATCAATATAAGTATATTAAAATGTTCAAAAACTAAAGAAAATCAGAAAACCAAAGGGAAGTGTAGAACTGTATAAAAGTGGATATATTTGATGCCCTGGCTGGTTTGGCTCAGAGTGTCGGCCTCAGACTAAAGAGCTGCAGGTTTGAATCCGGTCAAAGGCATGTACCTGGGTTGCAGGTTCAATCCCTGGTCCTGGTTGGGATCGTGCACAAGGCAACCAATTGATGTGTCTCTCTTACATTGATGTTTCTCTCTCTCTCTCCCTCCCTCCTTCCACACTATCTAAAAATCAATGAAAAAATATTCTTGGGTAAGGATTAACAAACAAACAAAAAAAGTAAATGTATTTGAAAATAATGATTAGACCTTGTATAATTACAACTGCAGCCATTTAAGTAAAAAGTAAGTGGTTGAACAATATGTCAAAGACCTGTAAAGAAGTGGTGAATTGGAATATCAATCTGAGAAAATCATGGAAAATTTAGTGCAGAAAGATGGAGATAGGAAATACAGAAGAGCAGTTAAGAGAAATGTAGACCACACTGAGAAAAGTCAACACACATCTAATACAGGTTCCAGGAGGAGAGAAAATAAAGAATGAGACAGAAGCAACAAAGTGATGGTGATGAGAATATTGCAGAATTAAAGGAAGGAGCACACTGGGTCCTGAATATGTTCATGAGATAATAAAATAAAAATATAAATCCACTCAAGATACATAACTGTAAAAATGCAGAATAGCAACAGCATAAGGAAAATTCTATAAGCTTTCAGAGAGAAAAGTAAGTGCTTAACAAAGAAGGGCAGTTAAAATACACTCTGTATCTGCAAAAACACATGTCCCAGGACAACAAATAATGTCATTAAAGTGTGGAGAAAAAAATAATTATCAGTCTAGAATAGTATGTCGATATAAATTATTACTTCATAGTGAGGATAAAATAAAGACAATTTTTGATTTACAAAGAATAAGAGCATTTACTACTCTCACTTTACAGTTGAAAAATGTCCCCCAGAAAGAAAGAAATCAAATCTAGAAAAGAATGGAGAATGAAGAATTTTGTCAACAGGCATGTAAGTGACATAATATTCAAAACATCTAATTATGGAGATTTAACATGAAAAAAGATAGACATTAACTTAAACAGTAATAGCATAAGAATTGCATGAGAAGAAGAAAAGCATGTCCTTGTGTTACTTAGGAGATCAGAGACACTGATTAAATTTAGACTTACTAAAATTAAGGTTACATGTGAACACTTTAAGAATAAGTATTATAAGACAAAAAGGAGAATGCATAAGATTGGGAAGCAAAAGGTATAGCAGGAAAATGAAAAGGAACAAAGAAAACTTGATTCAATTAAAGTGAAGTAAGGAGGGGGAAACAAAGCAAAGATAAAACAATATAAGTTCAAAACAAAATAAGCTGGCACAATAAGCATAATTATGTCACAATCACAATAACTAAATGCTTTAAGCATACCTTGAAAAAGACAAAACTTCTCATAGATAAGCTACAAATTATTCAGAATGTAACTGGTCACTAAATTGAAGTTCAATATATAAAAACTGTGTATATTATACAGTGTCAACAATTAAAAACACATTTTGACCCTGACTAGTGTGGTTCAGTGGTTAGATCATCAACCTGCACACCAAAGGGTCACGGGTTCTCTTCCTGGTCAAGGGCACATATGTGGGTGGCAGGTTTGATCCTCAGCCCACAGTCAGGGGGCATGCGGGAGGCAACTAATCAATGCGTTTTTGTCACATTGAGTTTCTCTCCAACTCTCTCCCACCCATATTTCCTCCCTTTCATTCTCTCTCTAAAAATATATATATATACTCAGATGAGGATTAACATACAAAAATAATAATAATAATACATTTTGAAAAATAATACAGATAATGCAATGGCTGCTGAGAAGATAGCAGAGTATGAACACCAGGAGTCTGTCTCCCCACCTAGACAACAATGGCACTGGCAGGATCTGTCCAATGTAACTGTTTTAGAACTCAGGAGTCTATTGAAGGCTCAACTGGTAAATCATACTGAACTTTGGTCAATTTTAGTTATTAACACAGTAGCAACTACCCATTCCCCAATGCCATGCCCCCACCCCACACCTCATGGCAAATAGCTGTGCATATGTTCCAGAAGCAGCTTGCCCAAAGTTTGTGGGATTGAGGGTGGGTGGAAAAGGAAATTTTCCCCCAATAACAGGGTGCTGATCATTGATTGTTGTTTCTTATCTCAAAGGTGCAGACAAAGAGGCAGGCAGCCATTGTTGTTGCACCCTTTCCCATTACTGCACCTTATCCCACTTCTGTGGATGAAATAACTTCCAGGGGACTTAAAGGGGCAGGGCCTTTTTATTCCTCTTTACTTTATTTTTCTCCTTTTCCTCTATGGGATCCAGACACTGAAAACTAGGACATTCAAAAAGAGTTATATATGCAGAGGAAATTAAAAAGTCACTGTGCTTGCCCAGGGAAAGGCACAGGCTCAGAAAAGATGTGAGAAGACCTTAAATTTTAACTCATGCTCGTCCTTAGAACAGAGTCAGCCTACAATAACCAAATCAACAAAAGCAATAAGAAATATCAAACCTTGAGGAAGGGGACGAGTTTACCCTTGATTGATTAAATAATTTCTAGAAGTACCACATTAATAAAGTTAATTGCCCACTTTTCAACAAAAACGTCACTAGGCATAGAAAGAAACAGGGATGTATGGCCTATTCAAAGAAAAAAAATTATTGGAAATTTATTTTGAAAGAGACCTGATGGTGGATCTACTAAACAAACACATTAAAACAACTGTCTTAAACATGCTCATTGAACTAAAAAAGTTGTGTAAAAAGCCAAGAAGGTAATGTATGAACAAAATAGAAATATCAATACAGAGATAGAAAACCTAAAAAGGAACCAAAAAGAATACTGGAGCTGATATATACAGTTACAGAAATGGAAATTTCACTAGAGGGATTCAAAGGCAGATAAGAGCAGGCAGAAGAAAGAATCAGCAACTTGAAGATAATACAATGGAAATGATCAACTCTGAAGAATAAAAAAAAACAAGATTGAAGAAAACTAAAAGGAGGCCAAAGGACACATATAGCATCATCAAGAGGGCCAACATACACATTGTGGGAATCCCAAAAAAAGAAAGGGGAGGAGGAGGAGGAGGGGGAGGAGGAGGAGGGGGAGGAGGGGAGGGGGAGGAGGAGGAGGGGGAGGAGGGGAAGGAGGAGGAGGAGGAGGAGGAGGAGGAGGAGGAGGAGAAGAAAAAGAAGACATAGCCTAGCAGCTGGCAGCTCATGGCAAGTTCTGATGGAGATGGGAGGAAACAAATTGTAGCTGATACCCTCTTCAAGTAGGAGAAGTAAAGAGACTTGGGGGGGCACTCCAGCATGAGTGAACAGTATGAGCTGTGGCTCCTCCAAGAGACCTGGGAAGAACACAGCACAAGAGTGTGGCTGCAGTTGTGAGCAGTTGGCAATTCAGAGAAACAAAGCCATGAAGCCTGGCTGCCTCCCCTTAACCTCCCAGAACTCACCTCCCTTTGCCCTTGGTGTCAGGTTGCAGAGCACATTATCTGTGAGCCCAAGAACTAGTACTACAGAATCAGGTTGGGGTGTAGGAGGTACCATGAGGAGGACCGAGGTGACCATACTGGGCAGGCAAAACAATAAAGAAGCTGGTGGGTTCTGTCAGCCCTCTCAACCCACATGTATTGCTGCTACACTGATGGCAGCCAGAGATGGTAGGGTTGGCACTGGGATTTCACAGAGCTAAAAAAAAAAAAAGTAAAAATTGTGACTCAGCATCACCTACTGGAAAAGAATAGAAAGATCTCTCCACATCAATCTGCTAGAGAAATGCCACTCGCACATTGATGCCTAGACAGAGAAGGAGTCCATCAAATACCATCAATAACCAAGGTAGTGAGGCAGATCACAAAGAAAATGAAATATCACCAGAAAACAGACTTAAAGAAATGGAAATATGTGACATAAATGACAGAATCCAAAATAGCATTTCTCAATATACTTGAAGAGATGTGAGAAAATACAGACAGGCAATTTAGAAAGGTCAGAAAATAATGTAATGAACAAAACAAGCACTTCACCAAAGAGATTGAAACTTTAAAAAAGAGCAAAACAGAAATCCTGAAGATAACTCAATGAAAGAGATAAAGAATGAAGTAACAAGCATAGAAAATTAAGCAAACTGAACGAAAGAACAGTGATATCAAAGATAGAAATCTAGAAATGAAGCATAGGGAAGAAGAGAGAGTCTTGAGCATAAAAAAAAGAAAAAATGAAAGAACTCTACAAGAACTATCTGACTTTATCAGAAAGGGCAATATAAGAATACTAGGTATACCAGAAGAAGAAGAGAGGGAGAAGGTAACAGAGAAGCTATTCAAATAAATAGTTGAGAACTTCCCAAACCTATGGAAAGAGCTAGATCCTCAAATTCAAGAAGCAAACAGAACACCTAGTTACTTCAACCCAAAGAGGACTTCTCCAAGGTACATTGTATTGAAACTATCAAAAACGAATGACAAAGAAAGAACCCTTAAGGCAGTAAGGGAAAAGAAGAAAGTGACCTATAAAGCAAAGCTCATTAGTTTATCATCAAACTTCTCAGCAGAAACTCTACAAGCAAGAAGAGAGTGTAATCAAATATTCAAACTACTGAAAGAAAGAAATTACCAGATGGGAATAATATATCCTGTAAAGTTATCCTTTAAATATGAAGAAGAAATAAAGACTTTTTCAGACATACAGAAGCTGAGGGAACTCATCATCAGAAGATACTCAAGGAGGTTATTCTACCTGAAACAAAGAATTAAAGATCACAACACTACAACTAAGATCACCAACAAACTCATAGCATAAACAAGGATAATTTGTGACAATAAATACATAAAAGGGGAGAGGGGAAATGTCTGAATTTGCAAAAGAGGATAGATATCAGATGCATTTAAAAGAAAAAGGATAAATGTAATATGAAACTTTCTTTTTCATAAATCTAATGGTAACCACACACAAACACAAGCCCAACATTGAGACACTTAGCAGAGAAAAAGATAAAACACAGAAAAGAATTTTAGAATACCACCAAACAAAAGCAACAGACAGAAACACAAAGGAAAATAAACAATGGAGGCACAGAGCTACCAGAAAACAAAAGATAAGATGGCTATAGGAAATCCTTATACATCAATAATTATTCTAAATGTAAAGGGACTGAATTCATGACTAAAGAGGCACAGAGTAGCAGATTGGATCAAAAACAAGACCAACACATATGCTGTCTTCAGGAGACACATCTAAGCTGCAAAGACAAAGGTAGATTCAAAGTGAAAGTGTGGAAAATAATTCCCCAAGCAAATAACATCCACAGAAAAGCAAGTGCAACCATAGTTGTGCCTGGCAACATAGACTTCAAGATATCAAAGGTAAAAAGAGGCAAAGAAGGACATTTTATATTGATAAAGGGGACACTACATCAAGAAGACATAATACTTCTCAATACATGTGCACCCAATCAGGGAGCACCAAAATATATAAAGCAACTACTAACAAAACTAAAGGGAGAGACAGACTAAAACATAGTCATAGTTGGGGACCTTAATACACCATTGACAACTCTAGACAGATAATCTAAACAAAATCAACAAAGACATATTGTCTTTAAATGACACAGTGGACCAAATAAACATAATTGACATTTACAGAGCCTTTCATCCCAGAACATCAGATTATACATCTTCTCCAGTGCACATGAACATTCTCAAGGATAGATCATATGTTGGGTCACAAAACTAGCAACAAATTCAAGAAGATTGAAATTATACCAAGCATATTCTCTAACCCCACTGCTTTGAAAATAGAAATCAGCTGCAAAAAAAAAAAAAAGTAAAGAAACCCATAAATATGTGGAGATCAAACAACATACTACTAAAAAATGCCTGGGTCAAAGAAGAAATAAAAGGTGAAATCAAAAGATATATAGAGACAAATGAGAATGACAATATGACATCAAAACTTCTGGAATGCAGGGAGAGCATAAGAGAGAGAAGTGTATATCATTACAGGCCTATCTCAAGAAACAAGAGAAATACCAAGTTAACAACCTAACATTTCATCTTAAAGAACTAGAAAAATAAGAAAAAAGGCAACCTAAACTCAGCAGAAGAAAAGAAATAATAAAAATTAGAACAGAATGGAATGAAATAGAGAACAAAAAGACTATTAAAAATTAATACAAGAAGCAAAGTAGTAGAAAATGGGAATACCTGTAATAGTATCAGCAAAAAAATAAGGAAAAAAAATAGTACAACAAAGAGCTGAGTCTTTGAAAATATTAATTAAATTGACAAACTCCTGACTAGACTCACTAAGAAAAAAAGAGAAAAGACATATATAAACAAAATCAGAAATGAAAGAGGAGAAATGGATAAGTTCTTAGAAATATATCACCTTCCTACACTAAATCATGAAGAACTTAAAAATGTAAATAGATTAATCAGCAGTGAGGAAATTAAAACAACCATAAAAAACCTCCCCCAAAATCAAAGTCTAGGACCAACTGGCTTCACTAGTGAATTCGATGAAGTATTCAAAGATTTGATACCTATCCTTCTCAAACTAATCCAAAAATGTTGAATAAGAGGCAATACTTCTTAACACATTTTATGAGGCCAACATAACCCTGATACTAAAACCTGGCAAGGATAACACTAAAATCTCTGATGAATACAGATGCAAAAATACTAACAAAAGAATACAACAATACATTAAAACATAATACATCATGATCAACTGGGGTTCATTCCAGGCACACAAGGCACACATATGCAAACCGATCAATGTAATATACCACATTAAAAAAGCAAAGGATAAAAATCATGTCACCTTATCATTAGATGCAGAAAAGGCATTTGATAAGATACAAGATCAATTTCTGATTAAAATACTCAACAAAATGAGTGTTGAAAGAAAGTACCTCAATATAATAGAAGCCATATATGAAACCTCAACCAATATCATACTCAATGGTGAAAAACTGAAAACTTTCCCTAAAATGTTTTTTTTTAATTCTCACCCAAAAATACTTTTTCCATCTACCTTCAGGTAGAGTGGGAAGCAGAAGGGAGAGAGAGAGAAATACCGATGCAAGAGAGACATTGATTGGTTGCCTCCTGCATGATCCCAACCAAGGCCAGGGACAGATCCACAACCGAGGTACGTGCTCTTGATCAGAATCTAACCTAAGACTCTTTGGTCCGCAGTGGACACTCCAACCGCTGAGCCAAACTGGCCATGGCTACTGTCACCACTCTTATTTCACATATTTCTGGAAGTCCTAGCTAGAGAAATCAGTCAAGAGAAAGAAATAAAAGCATCCAAATTGGGAAGGAAGAAGTAAAAGTGTTACTTTTTGCAGATTACAGGATTCCATGTATGGAAAACTCTAAAGACTCCACCAAAAAACAATTAGAAACAATAAACAAATAGAGTAAAGTTGTAGGATACAAAATGAATATACAAAAATCCACTGCTTTCCTAACAATGAAACTTCCAAAAAAGATATGAAAAGAAAACAATTCCTTTTACAGTTGCACCCCAAATAATAAAATACCTAGGAATAAACTTAACAAAGGATGTGAAAGACCTGAAAATTACAAACCATTATTTAAAATGATGGAAAGGACACAATGCAATAGAAAGAAATTCTGTATTTATGAAATGGAAGAATCAACATAGTTAAAAAGGTCATATTACCCAAAACAATATACAGATTTCATGCAATCCCCATCAAAATCCCAATTCATTTCTTTAAAAAAAAATAGAACCAAAAAAAATCACCATATTTATATAGAACCACAAAAGACCCCAAATAGCCAAAGCAATCCTGAGAAAGCAAGAACAAAGTCAGAGGTATCACATTACCTGACTTAAAAATATACTACAGAGCTACAATGATCAAAACAACATGGTTTTAGCAGAAAAACGGACTCAGAGATCAATGGAACAGAATTGAGAGCCCACATATAAAACCACATGTATACGGGCAAATAAATTTTGACAAAGGAGTCAAAAACACACAATGAAGAAAATAAAGCCTCTTCAATAAATGGTGCTGGAAAAATTGGAAAGTCACATGCAAATGAATGAAACTAGATTACAGTTCATCCTCTTGTACAAGAATTGATTCAAAATGGATAAAAGACTTAAATATAAGATCTAAAACAATAAAGTACATAGAAGTAAATATAGGTACTAAAATTATGGACCTTGGTCATAGAGAACATTTTATGAATTTGATCCAAAAGGCAAGGGAAATAAAGGCAAAAATAAATGAATGGGACTATGTCAAACTAAAAAGCTTCTGCACAGCAAAAGAAACCAACAACAAAACAAAAAATCAATCAACTGAATGAGAGATTATATTTGCAAATAACAGCCCCAAGAAGAGGTTAATATCTAAAATATATAAAGAACTCATACAACTCAATACCAAACAATAAAACCAATTAAAAAATGGGCAGAGGCTGAAACACCAATCAGAAACAATATATGTACCCCTATGTTCATAGCAGCACTATTTACAATAGCTAAGCTTTGGAAACAACCCAAGTGTCCCTCAGTAGATGAGTGGATAAAAAAACTGTGGTAAATGTACACAATGGAATACTATGCAGTTGTAAGAAAGAAAGATCTCTTATCCTTTGAGACGACATGGAGGGACCTGGAGAGTGTTATCCTAAGTGAAACAAGCCAAGCAGAGAAAGACAAGTATCACATAATCTCACTTATTTGTGGAATATAATGAACATAACAGTCTGAGGAACAGGGTAGACGCAGAGATGTGGAAGTGGGGTACAGACTGACAATCCTTAGAAGAGAGAGTGGGAGGGGAAGAGATAAACCACAGAACTTCTATGCATGTACATATAACCGATGGACATGGACAACAAAGCTGGGGACGGGGTGGGGGGATGGGGAGGAGGATGTCAGTGGGGGAAAAAGGATAAACATCTGTAACAAAAATAAATTAATAGCCCTGGCCGGTTTGGCTCAGCGGTTAGAGCGTCGGCCTGAGGTCCACAGAGACCCGGGTTCGGTTCCTGCTAAGGGCACATATCTCGGTTGCAGTTTGTCCCCGGCCCTGGTTGGCTGTGCGGGTGTCAGCCACTTGATGTGTCCCTTTCACATAGATGTTTCTCTCTTTCTCTCTCTGTTCCTCTCTCTCCCTCCCACTCTGCCTAAACAAAAAATGGAAAAATGTCCTCAGGTGAGGATTAAAAAAAATAAATTAATAAAAAATAAATTAATAAAAAAAATTTAAAAGAAAAAAGGGCAGAGGGCCTGAACAGACGCCTCCCCCAAGAAGACAAACAGCCATCAGATATATGAAAAGATGTTCAACTTCACTAGGTATTAGGGAATTGCAAATTAAGACTACGAGTACCACCTCACATCTGTTAAAATGGCTATTTTCAGCAAGACACATAATAAC
The DNA here is from genome assembly GCF_014108415.1 of Molossus molossus. NCBI lineage: Eukaryota > Metazoa > Chordata > Mammalia > Chiroptera > Molossidae > Molossus > Molossus molossus. Next base: position 104,616,434 of record NW_023425344.1, on the reverse strand, counting down.
AAATGTTGGAGAGGTTGTGAAGAAAAAGGAACCCTCATTCACTGCTGGTTGTAAACTAGTGCAACCACTATGAAAAACAATGTAGTGCTTCCTCAAAAAACTAAAAATTAAGTTACTTTGTGGCCCAGCAATCCATCTTCTGGGCATCCACCTGAAAAACCGAAAAGCATTTATTCACAAAGATTTATGCACCCATATGTTCATTGCAGCCTTATTCACAGTGCCCAAGACATGGAAACAATCAAAGTGTCCTTAGATAGAGAATTAGATAAAGAAGATATGGTACATATATACTATGGAACACTATTCAGCCATAGAAAAGAAGAAATACTGCCATTTGTGACAACTTGGATGGATCTCGAGAATACTATGCTAAGTGAAATAAGTCAGAAAAAACTAAGAAATATCTGATTTCACTCACGTGCGGGATATAAAGCTGAAACTTATAGACACAGACAACAGCAGAAGGTTACCAGAGAGAAAGGAGTGGGGAAGTTGTAAAGGGGGACAAATATATGGTGAAAGAAGATGATTTGACCTTGGATGGTGAACACACAATGCAATATACAGATCATGCATCGTAGAAATGTACACTTGAAACCTATATGACCCTATTGACCCATGTCACTCTAATAAATTTAATTTAAAAAAACCCAAGCTCATTACCATTAGACCTACCATACAAAATGTGCTCATGGAGTATTGCCAACTGAAATGCTAGGACACCAGACAGTAATTCGAACGCCAGTTACAGTGAAAGGACACTAGACAATAATTTGAAGCCACATAAAGAAATAAAGATCACACTGAAGGTAAACAAGTGGGCAATTATAAAAGCTAGTATTATTGTAACAATGGTTTGTAACTCCACTTTTTGTGTTGTACATGATTTTAGAGATTACTACATTAAAAAGAAATAAAAGAGTTGGTTCAAGGATAGACAGACTAATGATAAAAATATAAAATTCTGTAACACATTCTTCATATCCACTAATCTGATTATAACAAAGGTGCCCCCTGAATGTAGTGCAGGAAGGGTGTTCCTGTCTTTATGGAAAAATAACATATTGTGCCGTATACTCATGCTATATGCCAAAATGAATTTTAAGTCGATCATAGATCTACATGGTACAACAATCAAGTTTCTTAAAGATAATACAGAATATCTTTATGATATAGAAAAAATGTTTTTAAACAGGATAGAAAAAACACTATGAGAAAAGATAAATTAGACTTCATTAAAATTAAGAATTTCTGTTTATTCTTACCATTAAGAGAATGCAAAGACTGGCTATCACAGGGGAGATGTTTATAATGCATATATTTTTAAATGTCTACTATCTAGAATATATTAATAACTCTTATAAATTGATATGAAAAAGAAAAACAACCCCAGTAAGTCCTGGACAGATACATAGGAGGTTTCTTCTAAGATTCTGGAAGTGTTCTATATCTCAATCAGAGGTTGTTGACACAGGTATGTTTAGTTTGTAAATATTCCTCAAGACATATCCTTAAAATATGTGCCATTTATTGTGTTTATGTTATACCTCAATGATAAGGTTAACAAAGCAACAAATAAATATAAAACACACAAAGCAATACTACATGTTGTTTACAGATACATATGTGTGTGTGTGTGTATACATGTATGCATACATATGTGTATTAAAAGTATATGTACTGGGCCCAGCCAGTGTGGCTCAGTGGTTGAGCGTCAACCCATGCACAAAGAGGTCACTGGTTCAATTCCGGGTCAGGTCACATGCCCAGGTTGTGGGCCCGATCCCCAGTGGGGGGTGTGCAGGAGGTGGCCAATCAATGTTCTCTCTCATCAATGTCTCTATCTCTCTCTTCTTTCCTCTCTCTCTAAAATCAATAAAGAAAAAAGTATATGTATTGGAATTATACATCCAAATTCATAAAATTGTATTCAGAGCAAGAGGAAAGAGAGTGGAACTGGAAAGGGAAAAAAGCTGAATTTGGTTTTGTGGGAAATGCTCCATTTTTCTTAGAAAAAAATTATATTTCCAATGAAAGTTAAATTAAGATTTTTTTGTTTTATGATTTTTCTGTATTTAATTGTATTTAAAAATTTTTAATACAGTTAGAAAGGGAGAGGCGTTCATCCTTACACAATATGGGAATGAGAATTGGAGGGGAATGGCTGGAATTACAGGCATCACTTAGGAAATGCTGTACTACTTTAGGTGCAAGTTGGTGAAGGCATAAACCAAGGAGGCAGTAGTGGGAGAGAGGGGAATATTAACTCTGTAGGGGTGGGAGATAAGGGTGGGAGATAAGTAGTGGGAGACCAGGCAGCGAGCAGACTCGTGGTGATTCTAAGATTTCCAGACCTGCTTTCTGAGAGGATGTCGTGCTCTGCACCACCTGAGAGGTGGGATCAGGAAGACATGTATATTTGGTAAATCTCCTTCTGGAGCATTAAAATATTGCTTAAAACATATATTTGAGATGTTAGCTGAGGACCCAGGTGGATATTTCCATAAAACAATTGGAAATCTAGATTTGATTCAGTAGACATCTAGATTACATAATGATGCTGTACATGATTGCTTAGAAAATGGCAATGGATTGAGAAATGATCATCTCAATTTCTTGTTCTTTGTAATGTGAGAGAATATATATATAATTTTATAATTATACATTATAATTTTATAAGTGTGTATATATGCACAGTAACACTTATTTCTAGCATGTATTAGAGTCAATTCATGTGAACTAGAAAACAAGAAGTTCACTTTAGTTATGTATCTTGCATTGTGCTTAGCACAGGCTATAGAAGGAGCTTAGTATAGAGTTGATGATGAAATAAAAGAGTTATTTTTGCTTCTTTATTTTTTTTAAATCAGCTTTATTGAGATAGTAGTTCAAATACCACATAATTCATTCATTTAAAGTACATTATGCAGCATATTCACAGAATTATGAATCATCATCACATTCGATCTTAAAACCATTTCATACCACTAAGAGAAACCCCATGCCCAATAGCTATCACCCCTCCCCCAATCCACTTCAGACCCTAGCCTTAGTTAACCACTAATCTATTTCCTGTCTCTCTAAATTTTCCTACTCTGGGTATTTCAGATAAATGAACTCATACGATATGTGGTTTTTTTTCTGTTTTTTTTTTCTTAGCATAATATTTTCTTTTTTAAAAATTATTTTTATTAATTTGTTTTTGTTACAGATGTTTCTCCTTTTTCCCCCCTTGACACCCTCTGCCCCATCTCCCCCTCCCCTTCCCAGCTTTGTTATCTATGTCCATTGGTTATACATACATTAGCATAATATTTTCAAGGTTCACCTATGTTATAGCATTAAAGTACTTCATTTATTTTTATTGCCAAATAGTCGTCCATTATATGAATATATCACATATTATTTATTCATCAGTTGGTGGATAATTTAATTGTTTCCACTTTTGGCTATTATGAATAATACTGTTATGATCATTCATGTACAAGTTTTTGTGTGGACATATGTTTTCATTCCTCTTGGGTCGATACCTAGGAATGGAATTGCTGGGTCATATGGTAACTTAATGCTTACCCATTTGAAGAACAGCCAGATCCTTTTGCAAAGTAGCTTCACCATTCTACAGTCCCACCGCAGGATATGAGGGTTTCTATTTCTTTACATCCTCACCAATACTTGTTATTATATGACTTTTTGACTCTCTAGCATTCTAGTGGGTGTGAAGTGGTATCGCACTATAATTTTGGTTTGCATTTTCTTGATGGCTGATCATCTTTCATGTGCCTATTGGCCATTTGTATATCTTCTGGGAACATCTATCAGTTACTTTAGCCATGTAAAAAAAAATGGGTTATTTGTCTGTTTATTAATGAGTTGTAATAGATTTTTATATATTCTAAATTCAATTTCCATATGAATCATGATTTGCTAATATTTTGCTGAGGTCACTTTCTTTTTCCTTTTTAAAAATATTTTTATTTGTTGTTTATAGAAAGAGGAAGGGAGAGGGAGAGAGAAAAAGAAACATTAATGTGAGAGTGAAATATCGATCAATTGCCTCCTGCACACCCTACACTGGGGATCAAGCCCACAACCTAGGCATGTGCCCTGACCAGGAATCGAACTGGCAACCTTTCAGTGCAAGGGATGATGCTCAACAAACTTAGCCACACTGGCCAGGGCCAGGTCACTTTTGTGATGATACACTCCTTTGAAACACAAAACTTTGCAAGCACAAAATTTGGTTGATGTTAAATTTATTTTTTTATTTGGTACTTTTGGTGTTATACCTAAGAAACTGCCTAATCCGAGGTCACTCTGTCTTGGTTTTTAAAAAATAACTTTTATTACTTTATGTTACTTTTGTGTCTTTTTGTTTTGTTTCATTATAGTCTCTTTTTAAAATGCATATATACCTTGTCCTGTTCTTTCTCCTCTTTTTCTCTGTAATTATCAATCTTTAGAAAAGGTTTTTTTTCCACTTAAAATTGTATAGTGAATATTTTCCCATATCATTCAAAATATCTGGAAAATACCACATAAAGTGGCAATAAACCCAACTATGTAATTTATGTACCATAATGTATTTAATCATTTCCATATTCTTACACATTTATAAACTGCTTTCCATATTGTGGTAATGCCATTAAGGGTTAGTGAACATGCATATAAACATCTTGGTTCAAATACTTAATTCTTTCCCTAGAACAGATTCTAGTTAAGAGATGGTCTTACAGCCCTGGCCAGTGTGGCTCAGGTTCAAGTCCCTGTCAGGACACATGCCGGTATTGCTGGAGTAGTAAGTGAGCCAGATTCCCCCTGCACTCGTGGGAATGAGGTGGCGCTTGTGATATCTTTAGAAAAGGCATTTTCTAAGGCTCACATGGGAGAATGAATGGTTTTTATTGGTGTGGAGTTATATTTCTGGGGTTGTAATGTCCCCGTTTTCTCAACCCAGCCCTGGAAGACATACAGCTGTGGATTCAGCAAAGTGAGAAACAGGGCCAATGTCCAGAGATTCCTTTCCACAGTGACGCTGGGTCCAATGTAACATCAAGCATCAGGCTAGATTCATTCAATCCATCAGTCCATCAAATGGGTCTCACACGGCTGTAAGACCCATGGGCAAATGCAGGGTTGGGACCCCACAAGCAGGGAATCGGTGGGGCCAGCAAAAGGTAGGGCCGAGAGAGAGAATTTCTTTTGTGCACCTGCAGTGGCCACCCAATCCTGGCCAATTACCTGTTCTGTGACTGACAGATGAGCACCTTCCCATGTCATACAGTCTTTACAGGGCATGCATCTAAACTGCCTTTGTCCAGTCCCTTCCCTCATCATTTAGTGTGGAACAGACCTGGAGAGTGTTAACTAGCTTTCTGGCAAAGCTGTAGGAATGACATGCCTGTATTATCTGGTCTTTCCTTTCACTTCTTTTCTGTTAAATAATAACCAGATTATAACAACAGCATCATTAGGGTTGCAGGCTCCATCCCCAGTAGGGGGCGTGCAGGAGACAGCAGAGTGAAGTTTCTCTCTCCCCCTCTCCCTTACTCTCTTAAAAAAAAGAGAGAGATGGCGTTACATTAGCATTTCTCTAGACTGAATGCAGATTGCTTTCCAGAAAGGTGTGCCAGTTGACTCTCTCCTCATGAGTGCCTGTTTCATTATACCTTTATCAACATTATTTTTTAAAAATCAAGTAGTCACTGTAGGACACTTCTCTTTCAGACCCCCTCCCTTTATTTACTTAAAGCGGAGAACTCTGCTCCAGGATGAGCAGTCCCCCTGGGAAGCCATATATTCTGCCAAAGTTTTCACAGGATTCCCGAGACTTTTCCTTGACTTCTCAGTTCATTTGAAATAACCTAAAACAATTAACAGGTCATTAGCAAGCACCTTTTAAAGGAGCTTTAAAATATCTCTCACACAGATGGCTTGTAAGCTGCTGGTGGTTTATTTTGGGAGGAGAGGTGGACCGGAATGGTGAACAGAAATGAACAACTTAAAGGCAAGTATTGAGTTTGGGGAAGCAGGAGTGGATCGTCCTGCCACCTGGATTTAGGTGATATCCTTCAGGGCAGGGCCTCCAGCTGACTCGTATAATGAGAGGTACTGAACAACATGCTCTCTGGACAGGCAGATCAATATTAGAACCCAGGTGCTACCATTTTCTGTCTGTGTGACCTTAGGTTGGCCTTACCTGTACATGAAACACTTAGCATAGCTAAGCACATACTAGGTTTTCAATACATGTTTGCTCTTTTCCATTACTTTTCATTTTTGTATCCCCAAAAGGACAGTAAGCACTGGGAATAGCTGATAACAGGGACTCAATACAATTATTACGAGTAAATGAATAAGCTACGGAAAAACAAAACAGAGTGTGTATGGAAGAAACCTCCCAATTTTTCACATTATGAGCTGCTCTTAATCCTCTATTTCAAAACTGAGCCATCCTAAGTTTGAATCTTTCCTAAGCTGTTATCCACTTAGGCTTCCTTGGTGAGATTTTACTCTGAAATAAATTATTATTTGGAGCTTGTCATGTTTTTATTCTTGCAGGGATTGCATTGTGCTTTACTTCTGCTATTTTAAATCATTTAGCTGATAGCAAAAATCACTTAGAGTCTGATTTAATCAAGAGGCACAGGATGAAGTGTGAGAAATCCAGTGTTGTTCTGATCCCTGGCTTTATTGAAGGCTGCAAAAAGGTGTAAATTAAGTGACCTTTCCAGGTCAGGATTTTATGGTTCTGATAAATTCCCCAGGTTTAGCAGTTGTCAGTGAAAAACATGAGTGAAAATATGAAGATCCTCTCTCCCCAACTCTATCTTTCCAATGAGTAGATGTGGTAATAGATTTGAAAATGCCTCCAGAAAAGATGTTTCATTAATCTAAAACACTACTATTATAATGTAGAGGATATAAGCACAGCAAAAATGGCAGGAATTAAAATTGTAGCAATTTTTTTTTATTTCATAAGGTTGTATAGCCAGAATGATTGTTAGAGGTTTTGCCGTTCTTATCTCTCATATACATGTACATATATATAGAGAGAGAGAGAGAAAACTTTATCAAGATCACGTTTCTTGAATCCAAAGTCACATTACTCTCTATAAAAATAATAGATTATAAAAATTAATAGTTTAAAATGTTCATAAAAGACTATTATTTATGCCCTGGCCAGTTTGGCTCAGCGGTTAGAGAGTTGGCCTGTGGTCTGGAGAGACCCGGGTTAGGTTCCCACTAAGGGCACGTACCTTGGTTGCAGTTTGTCCCCAGCCCTGGTTGGATCGTATGTGTGGCAGCCACTCAATGTGTCCCTTTCACGTCGATGTTTCTCTCTCTCTCTCTACCTCCCACTCTATCTGAACAAAATATCAGAAAATGTCCTCCGGTGAAGATTAAAAAAAAATAATAATAAGACTATTATTTACCTTCACAATGTAACAAAATACAAACTTACATTTATGTAGTTCATTCATAAGGAGTATTAAATGTCATTGTCATAAGGTAAATTAAATTTGAATCGAGAAATTTCAGTTATCAAGGTTTCATTAAGAATTGATCATTTTAGTACTTTGAAAATGTTTTTGCTGTGTAAAATGCAACATTTTAATTTCCAGTCTCCACAATTACTCTAAGTAAACCAAACAGCCTCTTCCTTTGGTGAACTGCTTGCAAGGACGTGTGATCTTTCCTGCAGGTTAATTTATGTTGAATTTAATAAAGGTTAATGAAGTCTTTTAGGAAAACTCTTTTTTCCTATGGGGATCCCATACATAAAGTTAAGTCCCTTAAGCAAAATTTTAAGACATTCATTTCTTGGTAGCCAGCCTTTGTATTACCTGGAGCTATAAAAGTCCTGTATGAAAAATAATGAGTGATATTTTTAATATACAAAAACAAAGACTAAGTTACATTTCCTTTTTTTTTGCAACATTACTTTGGTTCTTAAGAGGGGCGGCTTTCCACACTCACTTTGGGGTGACACTCTATTTAAATACAATTCTCCTTTTCCCAACTCTATTTGGAAGGTCTGGAGTGGGAAAGTATGAAATCTAAATCACTTTAGAGAGTTCTGGAAAATACGACATTTTACCATCATAACGTGAAGGACAAATGGACAAGCTTTTTTACTGTTTATCAGTAAACAGACCTAGTCAGGCAGTGAGCACTGGAAATTGTCCATTGGGCACTATTCTTTAGGCAATAGAGTTGGGCACTCACGAATTCTGGAAAAAGAAGCAAAGGCAAAGAGAGGAAAATGGAAAAGAATGATGACTCGGGTCTTCTCAGGCTACGGCATAACCTGCTCTCCCCACTGCGCTGAACTTGAAATAACAAAGAGCGTTGCCGAATGCGCACTGTACAGATTTGGCACTGGGCAGCCCTGCATGGGGGCTGGAGGGATGACCCCTTTCTCCTTGCAAAAGACAAAGCACCAGTTCTTCCAAAAGCAGTATTCTAAGACGATTACATAACACTTGTTTTAAATTATTTGAAATAGTTTTAATTGATACTTACCTTGGAGGTTATATCAGTTTTCATTTCACCAACTCTCTCAAAATGGCATAATGAATTGCCATTCATCCGCAGCTGTGAACGTATAATAAGACAGGATGATGTATACAATTTCTTCAGAAGAAGAATTCATCCAGAAGAATTGTGAAATTATGTTTAAATGGCTGTAGCTCTTATTAAAACATTGTGAGAGAAGTTTAAAGCTTCACTTGTATTATGTGACCTTGCTATTTGGTCTAATAGGGCTGTTGTAGAATTGTGGAATGTATTTGAGCTGGAACATGCTTTAGAGACTGTCTTTTCTAAAACATTGACAACCCCCTCCCCCCAAATGAGTTAATAGAGATCCAGAGAGGTTAGGCAACTTGAGGGATATAAAGTCAGTTGGAGGATAAAGGAGCCTTCAGTAATATAAAAGATCACAAGAAGACTGAAGGATGTCTAAGATTTCTTCGATATCGACAGGGAAGACATTGGAGATGGGAGCAATGGAGAGGAGGGAATAGGTAGGTAAAAAAAAAAAAAAAAAGCAAGAGTATTTCACTGACTTTGGTTACAATGTAGAAATAATAGCCTCACTTTGAGATAGTTTTTCAGAAGCGATTCAGGCTGATAGTCATGTGGGGTCTCTGTATAAAGTATAACGGCCAGGCTCTCATTCGGAAAAACTAACTGGAAAGAGCTTAAAAGAGACAAACTAAGTCTGCAGTTAAAAATATTTGCATTCAGTAAAAGCCTAAAATTTGAGTAACTCATATTTGCCAGATTCCCTCTTGGTAGTTTCTCCAGCAGGAAGAACAAGAAGGAAGAATCAGCAATCTTACTGTCTGTCTGGATACAGAGGTCAAAACACAGGGCATTCTGTGACAGAGGTTGGTCTGTCTGCTCCACAGACTCTTCTTGCTTCTTAGTGCTAGTCTGACCAGGACACAGGCAACCTGAGTCAGCGTGGGAGGGTGAACGGCCTCCGTTGCCTTGGCAATGATTTGGCCTTTGGAAGGATTTAAGAGGACAGGAAAGAGGCAAACAAAGAGGGTGGAAGGGGCTGGCTAGACTTGAAGAAATCACTCACTCTTATAATCTCTCTTGGCAAATGTCATAACCTGGTGACTAATTTCTTGCCATATGAGGGATTTTCTAATAACTCTGGGATTATTTTGCTATTATTAGTATCAATAAGGCAAAGATATAACATTATAATGATTGAATTCTAATAAAATATTCTTTATATACTAAATGTGTATAAAATGATAGTTATTATGTGGTTTCATATTACTTTATCCATATAAAGCATAGCATACGTTTTAGTTTTTTGTTTTGTTTGAGTTTTGGATTCTTTTTATTTTTATTTTTTTATTTTTGTTACAGATGTTTCTTCTTTTTCTCCCATTGACACCCTCCTACCCCTACCTCCCCACCCATCCCCATCTTTGTTGTCCATGTCCATTGGATATACATCCATGCATATAAGTTCTGTGGTTTATCACTCCCCCTCACCCCCTTTGCTGGAGATTGTCTGTCTGTACCCTACTTCCACGTCTCTGGGACTACCCTGTTCTTCAGACTGTTATGTTCATTATAGTCCACAAATAAGTGAGATCATATGATATTTGTCTTTCTCTGCTTGGTTTGTTTCGTTTAGGATAATACTCTCCAGGTCCCTCCATGTCATCTGAAAGGATAAGAGATCTTTCTTTATTACAGCTGGAAAGTACTCCATTGTGTATATGTACCACTGCTTTTTTATTCATTCATCTAATAATGGACACTCAGGCTGTTTTCCAGATCTTAGCTATTGTAAATAGTGCTGCTATGAACATAGGGGTACATATATTCTTTCTGATTAGTGTTTTAGGCTTCTTAGGATACATTCCTAGAAGTGGGATCAGTGGGTCAAAAGGCAGTTCAATTTTTAATTTTTTGAGGTAGCATTGTAATGTTTTCCATAGTGGCTGCACCAGTCTGTATTCCAATCAGCAGGGTACCAGCGTCCCCTTTCTCCACACCCTCACCAACACTTGTTGTTTGATGCTTTGTTGATGGCGGCCATTCTGACAGGTGTGAGGTGATACCTCAGTGATGTTTTAATTTGCATCTCTCTGATGATTAGTGATGTTGAGCATTTCTTCATATGTCTTTTGGCCATTTGTATGTCCTGTTTGGAGAGGTGTCTATTTATGTCCTCTGCCCATTTTTAAATTGGGTTCTTTGTCTTCCTTTTGTTGAGTTGTATGAGTACTCTATATATTTTGGAAATTAACCCCTTATCTGATGTATCATTGGCAATAATGCTCTCCCATACAGGGTTCCCTTTTCATTTTGACGGTTGTTTCTTTTGCTGTGCAGAAGTTTTTGAGTTTGATGTAGTCCCATGTATTCATTTTTTCCTTTGTTTCTGTGGCCTTAGGTGATGTATCAGTAAAAATTATGCTGTGTATGATGTCTGAAATTTTGTTGCCTGCATTTTCTTCTAGAATTTTTATGAATACGAGTCACATTTGAGTCTTTTATCCATTTTGAGTTTATTCTTGTGTATGGTGTAAGTTGATGGTTTACTTTCATTTTTTTGCATGTAGCTGTCCAATTTTGCCAACACCATTTATTAAAGAGGCTCTCTTTACTTCATTGTATGCTCTTGCCACCTTTGTTGACTATTAACTGAGCATAATATTTTGGGTCAATATCTGGATTCTCTGTTCTATTGCATTGATCTATGTGTCTGTTCTTGTGCCAGTACCAGGCTGTTTTGATTACAGACACTTTGTAGTATAATCTGATATCTGGCACTGTGATCCCACCTACTTTGTCCTTCTTTTTCAAGACTGCTATGTTTATTTTGGGTCTTTTTTGGTCCCATATGAACGTATGAAGAATTTGTTCCAGTTCTGTGAAGTATGTCTTTGGTATTTTGATGGGGATTGCATGGAATCTATAGATTGCTTTAGGTAGTATGAATGTTTTAATTATGTTAATTCTTCCAATCCATGAATAAGGTGTGTGCTTCCACTTTTTTATATCTTCCTCTATTTCTTTTTTCAATGTCCTGTAGTTTTCTGCAAATAGGTCCTTTACTTCTTTGGTTCAGTTTATTTGTAGGTATCTTATTTTTTTTGTCATGATAATAAATGAGATTGTTTTTTTTAGTTTCTCTTTCTGTGAGTTCATCATTGGTTATAAGAATGCCATCAATTTCTTGATGTTAATTTTGTATCCTGCTACTTTGCAAAATTCATTTATTAAGTCTAGTAGATTTTTGATGGAATCTTTAGAATTGTCTATGTATAATATCATATCATTTTCAAATAATGACAGTTTCATTTCCTCCTTTCCAATTTGGATCCCTTTTATGTTTTCTTCATGTCTGATTGCTGTGGCGAAGACTTCCAGTACTATGTTAAATAAGAATGGTGAAAATGGGCATCTTTGTCTTGTTCCTGTTCTTAAGGGAGATAAATGCTTTTAGTTTTGACTATTGAGTATGATGTTGGCTGTAGGTCTTTCATATATGGTTTTTATTATGTCGAGATATGATCCCTCAATTCCCAAATTGCTGAGCATTTTTATCAGAAATGGGTGCTGAATTTTGTCGATTGCTTTTTCAGCATCTATTGATATGATCATGTGGTTTATATCTTTCATTTTGTTTATGTTATGTATCACATTTATTGATTTGCAAATATTGTGTCAGCCTTGCATCCTTGGGATGAATTTCACTTGGTCATGGTGAATAATTTTTTTGATGTACTGCTGGATCTGATTTGCTAGTATTTTGTTCAGGATTTTAGCATCTAAGTTCATCAGGAATATTGGTCTGTAGTTTTCTTTCCTTGTAGTATCTTTTTCTGGTTTTGTAATTAGAATTATGCTGGCCTCATAAAATGAGTTTGTAAGTGTTCCTTTTTAAATTTTTAGGAAAAATTTTAGGAGAATGGGTATTAGTTCTTCTTTGGGTGCTCGGTAATACTCCCCTGTGAAGCCATCAGGGCCTGGGCTTTTGTTTGCTGGAAGAGTCTTGATTATATCTTCAATTTCCTTCATTGTTGTTGGGCTGTTCAAGTTTTCTATATCTTCCTGGTTCAGTTTTGGGAGATTGTGTGTTTCTAGAAATTTGTCCACTTCACTTAGATTGTCGAATTTGTTGCCATATAATTGTTCATAATATTCGTTAACAATCCTTTATATTTCTGTGGTGTCAGTTATTACTTCTCCTCTTTTATTTCTGATTTTTTGTATTTGAATTCTCTCTCTTTGTTTCTTGGTGAGTCTAGCTAAGGGTCCATCAATCTTGTTTATCTTTTCAAAGAACCAGCTCTTTCTGTCATTGATCCTTTGAATCATTTTTTTGGTCTCCATGTCATTTATTTCTGCTCTGATCTTTACTATTTTTTTCCTTCTACTTACTCTAGGATTCTCTCTCTCTCTCTCTCTCTCTCTCTCTCTCTCTCTCTCTCTCGTTTTCTAGTTCGTTAAGTTGTGAGGTTAGGTAGTCAATTAGAAATTTTTTTTGTTTCTTGAGGTAGTGCTATGAACTTCGCTCTCAGAACTGCTTTTGCTGCATGCCATAGATTTTGTTTTGTTGTGCGTTCATTTTCATTGGTTTCCAGGAAGTTTTTAATTTCTTCCTTGATCTCCATGGTAACCCATTCATTGTTCAATAACATGCTATTTAGCCTCCATGTTTTCAAATGTCTTTACATGTTGTTGTTGCAATTGATTTCTAGTTTTATGCCATTGTTATCTGAGAAGATGTTTGATATGATTTCCATCTTCTTGAACTTGTAGAGACTTAGTTTGTGCCCTAATATGTGGTCTATCTTTGAGAATGTCCCATGTGCACTTGAGAAGAATGTGAATTCTGCAGTTTTGAGGTGTAATTTGCTGTAGATATCTATTAAATCCATTTGATCTAGTGCTTCATTTAGAGTCTATGTTTTCTTGTTAATTTTTTGTCTAGATATCAGTGGGGTGTTAAGTCCCCTGCTATGATTGTATTGCTATTGATTTCTCCTTTGAAGTCCTCCAGAAGATTTTTAATATATTTTGGTGCTCTTATATTGGGTGCGTATATGTTTACCAAGGTTATATCTTCCTGTTGGATAGATCCTTTCAATATTATGTAGTGGCCTTCTTTGTCTCTAGTTATGGCCTTCATTTTGAAATTTAATTTATCAGATATAAGTATTGCTACCTCAGCTTCTGCTTCCTTTCCATTTACTTGGAAGATTTTTTTTCCATCTCTTAACTTTTAACCTATGTGAGTCTTTTGCTGTGAGGTAGGTCTCTTGTAAACAACATATATGTGAGTCATGCTTTCTTATCCAGGCAGCTACTCTGTATCTTTTTATCGAAGCATTCAAACCATTTACATTTAAGGTGATTATTGATATGTACTTATTTATTGCCATTTTTGTTTAGTACAATTATATTTTTCTTCCTATTTCTTCTACTAATTACAGCAGTCCTCTTAACATTTCTTGCAGTGCTGGTTTGGTGCTAATATATTCCCTTAGCTTTTTTTTGTCTGGGAAGCTCTTTATTTGACCTTGTATTTTGAATGATAGCCTTGCTGGATAGAGTAGTCTTGAATTAAGAAAGATCCTTGTTTTTCATGAACTTGATTACTTCATGCTATTCCCTTCTGCCTGTAGTGTTTCTGTGGAGAAGTCTGCTGATTGCCTTATCGAGGTTCCTTTGTAGGTAACCTGTTGCTTATCTTTTGCTGCATTTAGGATTCTCTCTTTGTCTTTAATTTTTGGCATTTTAATTACTATGTGTCTTGGTGTGGGCCTGTTTGGGTTCTTCTTATTTGGGGCTCTTTGTTCTTCTTGAACTTAAATGCCTTCTTCCTTCAGCAATTTAGGAACGTTTTCTGTCACTATTTCTTGAAATATATTTTCTAACCCTTGCTCATTTTCTTCTTCTTTGAGGACTCCTATGATGCAAATGTTATTACCTTTTCACTTGTCCCACGGCTCTCTTAAGCTATCTTTCTGTCTTTTAATCATTTGTGTTTGTTTGTTTGTTTGTTTTTGTTTGGTTTGGTTTGGTTTTCTGATTGGTTGTCTTTTTCTACCCTGTCTTCTAATTCACTGATTTGGTCCTCCGCTACCTCTACTCTGCTGGTTTGTCCTTACTCAGGGCCTTGGAATGTAGCCCTCAGGTGTTCTGTGTAAGAGGATTTCCAGACGGTGGGACAGATGCTGGTTGTTAATGAGCCTCAATTTGCATTTCTTTGGCTCATCCTGTCTGGTGCTGAGTCTCTGAGGAAGGGGCTGCTGCTTTTCCCCCATAGCTCTGGGAAGGAGCAAGCTGGCCACTGTCCTTTGTGGCCATGACTCAGCAAAAACTCTGAGTGCTCTCCAAATCCTGAGTGTCCCCACATAGTTCCAGTCCAGTCCACCCTCCCTCTGCCAGAGCCCAAGGTGAGGGGCTGTAGCCCATCTAGTGCTCTGTCCCGTCCCTCTGTGCTGTGGAGCCAGCTTGGGGTTTTAAACCTGAGGGCGTTGCTCACAGCTAAGGCCACTGCTGTCTGTGGGCTCCCAGTCTACTACCCTCTCACACCTCTGTAGATCCTACCAGTGTCCCTGGTTATACGGTCCTTTCCTGCTACTTTTCTGTTGCTTTTTTCCAACAATTTGTCTTTATTTTAGTTGTAATTCCCATTTGTTCCTGGGAGATTATCTGTGTAGCTTCCATTTACTCCACTGCCATCAAGATCTGTCCCATAGCATCCATTTTAATGCCTGGATTATTTACATAATATTAAAGCATTCTTTGCATTTATTGAGGAAGAAATTGTTGAGCCGAAATTCTGTGGTAAAAGACGCTGGTTGCTCCTCATATTCATTCTCTCCTGGTTTAGTAACTGAACCCAAATTTAGCAGGGCACATGGCCACTGTGATAAAAGAGTGCATCATCCAGGGTACCTTGCAACCAGGTGACTAGGTTCTAGTCAAGGTGAGGTAAGCAGAATTATTGTTTGGGACCCCCAAGAGGTCTTCTAAAAGAGGGAAGTGTGGACTTTCTCTGCCCCTTCTCCTTGCTGGCTGAATTCAGAGGAGATGGGTGGAGCGCTAGAGTGACCTTGAACCCAAATGAAATAAGAAGCACAATGGACATGAGCCCATACCAGCTTTGGATCCCCTGGTGCTAGACATCTTTAAGTGGCAGAAAAATAAATGTCCTTGTCATTTAAGTCACCATGACTTGGTGATCCCTTGGTGTATTCAGCCAAATATAATTCAAAAACAGTACATATCTTAAAATATGTAGGCCATAGAGAAAAAGCATCAAGCAGAAAGTTTTGCCAATAGACACCAAAAAGCATGATGGTGTTGTAAGTGGCAATTTGCCTGGGTGGTTTGACGTTTTTATAGCATGCTATTGAGCTCTTGAACTGAACTTTCCCTTACGTTCTGTAAGGCACCTTGAGAGGAATGCTGGAGCCTGGGTCTGTGCCACCTGATCGGCACTGTGCACTTGAATAAGTCATTGTGACCTCACTCTCTCTTTGTAAGATAACAACTCTGGTCTAAGTGGTCTTCATAATTCTTCCAAGCTTGCAAGATGTAATTGACAAAACTACCCATTTTCTTTTTAAAACCACTGAAATCGATTGATTCTGGCCATAATCATATATGCAAATATATAAGGGATATATGTCTGTTGAGAGGAGGAGTACCATAAAGCTCATTTTCGAGGAATTCACATTCTGATCATGTAGAAAAACTAGGCAAACATCAGATCTTCAGAATCTGAATGACCTTGTCTTCTGACTCGCAATTCAGTGCTATCTCTTCTACCCCATGCTTTTTCTCCCACAGAATTCCACTTATTAAGAAGGGGTTTCTAGCTGTGTGGTTTGTAGTTCTTATTAAATTCCAAAATTTATATTTAATGCCATGAAATATAGTTCTACTCTTTTATTACCCATCTAAGGCTAATCTACTTGCTCTGACAACAGGTGTTTAACCCCTCTCTAATTAACATCAGAGGTACTTCATCTCACTTGCAAAGCTACATATCAAGAAGGGCAAAATACTTTATTATTAACTGAATGCTCATGTGTCAAAGAATTGGAGAGACAACTAATTCAGAAAAACCTTGAGGAGGTGAGTTTTGATTCAGAGTTCTATAGAGGTGACAAAAGTGGGTTGTCAGAGAAGACAGGAATTTGTTTTAAAGGCTATTTGCAAAGGGACCAAAATGGCAATAACCAAGCAGCATGTGGCAGATGGTGGTCAGGTTGGCTGCAGTGCAGTGCAGGGTGGAGCTGTGTGGGGTGGGACTGGAGAAGGCTCCTGCCATTCTTCTTCTGCCTCGACTCTCTTATTAGCATTAAATACTCCCTTTAAGCCCAGTGTTTGTTTTGAGTATGTAAGGAGCTCATGTTGAAGATAGATAATAATATGACTCTGGAAGAAGTCATTTTAAAGATACAAAGCAAGAAGTGGCAAAATTATCACTGCAAGAATGTGTCTCCTTTGGGCAAAAGATATTCCATTTGCATATTTAGGTTTCATGCTTCAGTGTGTGCTTAGGTGGTATGGACGAGATAAAGTTGCAGAAGAAACTTAGAATTGCTTGACTTTTGAAAGTTAAGTCAGCTGTGACTTTTCACTAATAAAGTATCTTTAAGGCTTAATTTTCTTGCCACTGTGTATATGTTTGCATGAGACATTTTAATGGGAAGAGAGGAAGTACAAAGCTGATTTATCGCAAGCTGTGCATTTATGTGAGTGTATCCGCACTGAAATTATCACAGATATTAGAAGTGGAAAATGGCACAGTGTTTGATGTCAGCTGCAGTCTCTTCCTTTTGCAGCATAACCCTGCCCCACAGAATTATGACAGTTCCCAAGCATTGGTTTGGACATTATCACAGAATAAAAACATAGCCACATGTTTAGATAACACACCAGGACTGTCCACAGCAATCTGGATTGGCCAAATAAAAAGGAACACACGCATGCACACTGCAAATCGACGTCAGTACTGGTCTGTGTTTTCTATCAAGGGCATGGAAGCAGCTCTCCTTCTGGGTCTTCTTCCAAGCATCTCTGCAATCTTGCTGGTTTGTGCCTGGTAAATATCCATGCACATCAAAAATACAAACAACAGAGAAGACCTGAGGAAAAGGAGGAAGCAGGGCCCTTTCCACTTGCTTTCTTTTTTAGAGCTAATTTCTTGGATTCCTGTGATTTACTCTCTTCCGTCTGCCCATCCATATATAACACATATAGCTGGCATGAGTTTGCTCTGCAAGAGTTATATCCAAAATTAACACATTGCTTTATTTTTCTATATCGAATTAAATCTCAGTTTTAACCTTTGTTGGCTAAGGTAGCCAGATTCCAACTATCAGTCATGATTGGCGGCCTGCGCACCTGAGAATGGTCTGAGTCCAATGGTATTGTGCAGTTCAGAAAAATTGGTAATGGGCCTCCAATGCTTTAGGCCATTGTGGTCATCACTGAGATGCAAGTTAACTGTTCAAGCCCTTGTGGGCTCTTCAAAGGAAGCAGGCCCTTCTCCCACTGTACCACCTATGAGCATGAGCATCATTCTCCATGTCAACCGAGGCCACAGCTCTTTGTGTTTAGGCTCCAGCATCCAGACCATCCCATCAGACACCCTGGACAGTAAAAAGAGAGGGGTCAGGCACCACATTGCCTTGCACTTACCACTCCAGTCTCTTCTTATAGTTTCCATGTCATTGTCACTGTCTAAATGTAAAGCCACATCATCTCTTTGGCTAGTGATAGACTCTAAAGTCTGACTAGAGTTATTTTTCAGATTTCTGGCCAGTCCTGTTTTTAACTCCTATATAAAACTTCTGGGACCCCTGAATTCAAGAGTTTGTCTGATCTAGGAAAAAAAAGGGAAGGTGGCAAGGAAAATAATTTAAATTTGTATTTTAACGAATTATCTTGTCATATCATATTATAGCACTTTGTGGCAGGTGGGAAGAAAAGCAGGAACTTTTGACGAGTGGAAAATTGGCAGAAGTTTTATTTATTTTTATTTTTCACTATTATATTTTCTTTATAGATTTGAGAGAGAGAGAGGAAGTGAGAGGGAGAGAGAGATAGAAACATATATGAGAGAGAACATCAATTGGCCGCCTCTGGGGGTTGGTCCCACAACCTGGGCATGTGCCCTGACCGGGAATCAAACTGGTGACCTCTTGGTGCATGGATTGATGCTCAACCACTGAGCCACACCAGCCAGACTTATTTATTTTTAATGTTGATATTGTTTGATGTCATAAAGTATAAGAAGTTTATTCAGATCAGCATCTTAAGATCGATGTGACTGATAAATTGAGTCAATGGACAGAATCAACTGACTGATTCTGCATCACAGACTTACCAACCTGTTGTTCCCTTTATAAATGTGGGTTAATTATTCTTCCCTTCTGGTAGTATGGTGGAGGAGAGTATGTCCCTTGAATGCTTGTAAGCAAAATGTTTTGCTTAAGTCTCTTAAGAGGTAATTAGACAAAGGAAATTTTTTCCCAGAGAGTTGTGTGAGAATGAGAATGAACTGTTGACAGTAATAATGTGTACTTTTAGAATGAGTCTCTCTAGGTTACCAAGTTAATCCTTTCATCCGAAAGCCTGACAGTGATTGAAAATCAATTGCACTCTAGGCCCAAACAGCCTAAAGTAAAAATAAGGAAGATATGTATGTATGTATGTATGTATGTATATATGTATTCATTCATTTATTTATTTATTTGGAATCACTAACCCAAGAAATTCTTCCAAAATTAAGCTGGGTTCAATACTATATGCATATATTGCATTAATCATCTATTGCTGCTGCCACACATTTCGCAGCTTAAAACACCCATTTATTGTCTCACAGTTCTGTATATCAGATGTCCTGGGGCAACTGCCTCAACTGGGTCTTCCACTCAGAGTCTAACAAGGCCAAAACCAAGGTGATGGCAGAGCTGTGTTCCTTTCTGCTTTCAAGGAAGATATTCTGCTGGGTGGTAGAATCAAATTCCCCATGGTTGTAGGACTAGGGTTCTGTTTCTTCCTGGCTGTCAGCTGGGTACCACCCTTAGCTCCCAGAGGCTCTCTCCAGTCCTCACAATTGGCCCCCTCCATCACATGACTGTCTCTATCTAAGGGCCAACAAAAGCTTTGAATCCTTCTCACGTTTAGAATCCCTTTGACTTGCTCTTTTGCTGTGTTTCTTCTGTCTCTAACTGGAGAAAGTTCTCCACATTTAAGGACTCATATAAGTGGATTGGGCCCATCCAGGTAAATCAAGATAATTCTTCTCTTAAAGTCCATAACCTTAATCATACCTGTAAAGTCCTTTTTGCCACGTAATTTAGCATACTCATAGGGTCCAAAGATTATGGTAACTACGTCTTTGGTGGGTCAGTCTACCTACCAAAATGCCTTTTTGTAGGGAAAAAAAAAGCATTTAATTCAACCTCTTTTGAGTTAAAAGGAACAAAATACACAAAACTATTCAATAATAGCAACATTAAATTTAAAACTTTGTTTCAGCCCCAGGTAATGGCAAGTTGGGATGGGCTTGGCAGGATAGAAGCAACAACACATAATTTAGAAGAGAGAATTTATTTTACAAAGGAGAGTGGGGGAAAGGAGAGAGTTTCATAGGTGGAGGAGGGCAGAGTCATAGAAAAAGAAGAGAAAAAGGAGGCAGAAAGTGAGGGAAGGAAGAAATGGAACTAAAAGGAAAGGTAGAGAGGAAGTGATAGAGGAGGGACAACATATGAAGGTTAAGAAAGATACATAAATATCCAAAGGAAATAAAGTCCATTTCTCAAAGAGCTATCCAGAGCTATTTATACTCCTTTGTCCATTGCAGCAGCATCCTCAATAGTCAAAACATGAAAACAACCTAAGTATCTGTTGATAAATAAATGGACAAAGAAAATGTCACACACACACACACACACACACACACACACACTGGACCAATTAAATGTCACACACACACTGGAATATTATGCAGCCATATCAAAGAAGAAAATCTTACCATATACAAGGACATTATATTAAGTAAAATAAGCCAGACAGAAAGAGACAAATACTCTGTGATCTCACCTGTATGTGGAATCTAAAAAAGTCAAACTCAGAAACAGAGACTAGAACGATGGTTACCAAGGTCTGGAGAGTGGGGAAAGTACAAAGAGGTTGGTTAAAAAAGGTAACTATATGAGGTGATGGATGTGTTTACTAACTTGATTATAGTAATAGTTTTACAATGTATCCGTATACCAAACCATGTTTTACATCTTAAAAACATACAATTTTTATTTGCTAATTATACCTCTAAAACTGGAAAAAGAAAGATAGAATAAAAATATATAAAGGAGAAAATAGATATATGAAGACACATAAATAAAGCTCAGTAGACTTTAACGTGAATGTCAGTTGGAGGTCTTTGGGGCATTTAGGGCATTTGCTATCTATATGAGTGACCATGCTCTCTGGTTTTGCTGAGACAGGTGTAGGTCACATTGATGGCCTTGGCACACCTACTGGAGTGTTCTTTTCACTCTCATAGTGTCCTGATTCAGATCACATATTGTATAGTAATCCTTCCTTAATAGGGTTCTATCTTTAAGAAACATTAACTGTTTACCATTTTTTGCAACTTTTAACATGTTATCAGAACGTCTACTCCACCTGCATTGGTCTCAGAATTCTGCAAAATGCATGAAATTCATCAATGACTGGCTCAGATCCCTGAATCGGGTTTCTGATTCCTGAATTCATCTCTTGTTTTAGGACATTCACAATCTATAAACTCTATTATTGGCATTAGAAAAGGGCTGTTTTTTTGTTCGTTTGTTTTCTTAAACAAATTTCCTCTCTCGTCTCAATATACCATGTAGTTTAAAATGTAAATTTATGCTTTTTCATGAAGGGAAAATGAAAACTCATTGTCTCTTAGTTATTAAATCAAATATGCTTTCTAGTATTATAGATTTTTTTACATTAAATTTTTAGCATTTCCTTATCATTTGGGTCCACTTTAAATTGTTTTATATCCTCAGTAGTGTTATTCATGTTTGCATGCTAATTAATCTGTACTGGTAAATACATGTAAAAATGATGGTAATGAACAAAAGAGTAGGTGACTAATAGAAACACTAACTGGCTTTAATAAGCTGTATTTCAGGTTGCTTATGGTTAATAAACCTCATAGACAGTTCTTGCTCACATTCAGCAGGACTAGTTCTTTGATTATGAGATAGTTTCAATATTAGTTTAAATAAAACTGATTTTTATGGACTGCAGTTTAGTTCTACATAATTTCTGTGTTATTCTGTATTATAATACCCTGAGGAAATAGTGGATCAAGGAAATATTCAATTTGCCATAGATTAAAATTGTGTGCATTGCCCAGGTCTAGTAACATGGAAGGGTGGTTAAAAAAAAAAAAAAAAAAAAAGCAAATTTCAGAGTCAGGCAGTCAGACAAAAGTCTGGTTTTGATTCTAAGCAGCTGTGTGTCCTCAGACAAGTTGCTCATTCTCTCCGATATTCAGTATTTTCATGTGCAAAGTGGAGACCTCAATATGAACTCAAGGAGGAGGGAGATTGATACAAATTAACCAAGAATAAAGAGAAATCCCTAGCACAGTTTTTGGTACACAGGCAGAGTGAATAACCATCTCTTTACCTTGCAGATGGCTGGTATGGTAGTAGGCTAACCTATACTCATTACCACTCTAAACCCAAGCCCTAATTTCTTCATGAAAGACTTGATTTCTTTAGATTTAGTATTCTTTTATATTGTCTTATTATATTTGAATTTTTTTTCAGTTATACCCTCAGGGTTTACTAAAAGAAGTTTAAGAGTTTTATATGATCATTTGCTAAAGCAATAATAAAAAAATGCTTTTATATAAAGATTAAGTAACCCCTTTATACACCATCTTTGAAATTAGGGCAACAATGGCACCTAATTTAGAAGAGTTTCATATGGTTTAGCTAAGGTATTTTTTAAAAGATTAGAAATTTGAAATTTTATAACATGGCCAGAAACAACAGAATTTTATTATTTATATTACATTTGTCATTTCAATACCAAATGCTCCTACTTGAAAGTTTTTACCACAAAGAGCTTAATGTTAGTCATTCTTCTCAAGAGTGGCAAAAATCTCTTTTGTGTTGTATGCTTTTTGGAATAAAAGAAAAAGCTGTTTGACATCAGCCTAAGAAATGATTGTGTTTTTGTTGTTTCTTTCTTTCTTCTTTTTTTTTTTTTAATCTTATTCCAAGAGCAAGGGCAACAAAAGCAAAAATAAACAAATGGCACTACATCAGAATGAAAAGTTTCTACACAACAATGAAAACCATTAGCAAAATGAAAAGTCTACCTACTGAATAAAGAAGGTTATTTGCAGATATATGTTTAATAAGGGGTTAATATCCAAAATATATAAAAACTCATATAACTCAACAACAAAAGAAACAATCTGATTAAAAATAGGCACAGGATATGAACAGACATTTATCTACAGAAGACATACAGATGACCAACAGGTACCTTAAAAGATGCTCAACATCACTAATCATCAGGGAAATACAAATCAGAACCACATGGAGATATCATCTCACACCTGTCACAATGGCTATTATCAAAAATACAAGACATAACAAGTGCTAATGAGGATATGGAGAAAAGGGAACTCTAATGTGCTGTTGGTGGGAATGTAAATTGGTGCAACCACGGTAAAAAACCATATAGCAATTCATCAAAAAATTAAAAATAGAGCCACCATATAATCCAGCAATTTTACTTCTGGGTATCTATCCAAAGATAACAAAAACACAAATTAACAAAGATATATGCACCCCTATGTTAACTGTAGCATTATTTACAATAGCCAACATATGGAAGAAACCTAGGTGTCTATAAATATATATATAGAGATATATAATAGACATATATATATATATATACACATATGTGTGTGTGTTTATAATGGAATATTACTCAGTCATTAGTAAGAATAAAATCTTTTCATCTGTGACAACATACATGGACATTGAGGGCATTATGTTAAGTGAAACAAGTCAGACAGAGAAAGACAAATACTACATGATTTCAGTGATATGTGGAATGTAAAAGAAAAGAAAACAAAATCCAGACTCATAGAGAACAGATTGGTGGTTGCCCGAGGGGAGGGAGGCTTAGGGGGCAGTTTGGGTGAAGATCAGAGGTACAAACTTCCAGTTATAAAATAAATAAGCCATGGGGGTGTAATGTACAAATGGGAAATACAATCAATAATATTGTATTAATTGTATATGGTGACAGATGATAACTAGACTTATTATGGTTATGATTTTGCATTGTATACAAATGTGAAATCATTGTGTTGTACATGTGAAACTAAATAATATTATGTGTCAATTATACTTCAATTTAAAAAAAAAATAGCTTTGATTGAGGATTTGGCTCAAGTCTTCCTGTGGGTCTTTTGATATCTCATTTACAACTCCTTCAAAAATGCCCTTGTCCGTGGTACTGACAGCCAGACAAGCTGTGCTCTAGTGTATTTGATGGCTCAGGGGTTTCTTCCATGCCAGGTACATAAAGAGTTCCGTTTGGTAGGTAGCTGCTGTTTTTTTGTGTTGGGATACATAAGTCCAAGTTGCCATCTATGCTTCTGACCAACCGGCTATAGATCCCTGGTTCCAACAACCCACCTCCTTGGGTTCCATTAATTTGTTAGAGTGACTCACAGAACTCAGAGAAACAGTGTATTTGCTAGATTGCTGGTTTATTATAAAGGGATGTACCTCAGAAACAGCCAGATGAAAGAGATGCATAGGGCAAGATATGAGGAAAGGGGGCAGAGTTTCCATGCCAGCTATGGTGGGTCACTCTTTTATTATTATTATTATTTTTATTTGTTTTTCTTACAAATGTTTTTCCTTTTTTCCCCATTGACACCATCCTCCTCATCCCTCCTATCCTGTCCCCAGGTTTGTTGTCAATATTCATAGGTTATGCTTACATTCATATAAGCTCTGTGGTTTAC
Source organism: Molossus molossus (assembly GCF_014108415.1). NCBI lineage: Eukaryota > Metazoa > Chordata > Mammalia > Chiroptera > Molossidae > Molossus > Molossus molossus. The sequence continues at coordinate 104,591,860 of NW_023425344.1, read as the reverse complement.
CCCCCCCCCCCACTCTTGTGAGGGTAGTCAGTCTGTACCCTACATCGGGTCTCTGGGTCTACCCTGTTCCTCAGACTGTTATGTTCATTATATTCCACAAATAAGTGAGATCATGTGATATGTGTCTTTCTCTGCTTGGCTTGTTTCGCTTAGGATAATATTTTCCAGGTCCCTGCAAGTCATCTCAAATGATAAGAGATCTTTCTTTCTTACAGCTGCATAGTCCTCCATTGTGTATATGTACCACTGCTTTTTTATCCATTCATCTACTGATGGACACTTGGGCTGATTCCAGATCTTAGCTATTGTAAATAGTGCTGCTATGGACATGGGAGTACATATATTCTTTCTGATTGGTGTTTCGGGCTTCTTAGGTTATATTCCTAGAAGTGGGCCCACTGTGTCAAATGGCAGTTCAATTTCAGTTCAATTTTTAATTTTTTGAGGTAGCACCATAGTGTTTTCCACAGTGGCTGCACCAGTCTGCATTCCCACCAGCAGTGTACTAGAGTTTCTTTTTCTCCACATCCTTGCCCACACATGTTGTTTGATGATTTGTTGCTGGCAGCCATTCTGACAGGTGTGAGGTGATACCTCATTGTTGTTTTAATTTGCATCTCTCTGATTATTAGTGATGTTGAGCATTTCTTCATATGTCTCTTAGTCATTTGTATGTCTTGTTTGGAGTGGTGTCTAGTTAGGTCCTCTGCCCTTTTTTGTTTGTTTGTTTATTGGTGGTATGTGCCCTTAGTGGGAACCAAACCCAAGACTCTCTGGTCCACAAGCTGACGCTCAACTGCTGAGCCAAACTGGGCAGGGCGCCTCTGCCCATTTTTTAATTGGGTTCTTTGTCTTCCTTTGAGTTGTATGAGCACTCTATATATTTTGGAAATTAACCCCTTATCTGATGTATCAATTGCAATTATGCTCCTCCATACAGTGGGTCCTCTTTCCATTTTGATGGTTGTTTCTTTTGCTGTGCAGAAGCTTTTGAGTTTGATGTAGTCCCTTGTGTTCATTTTCTCCTTTGTTTCTGTTGCCTTAGGTGATGTATCAGTGAAAATTCTGCTGATTATGATGTCTGAAATTTTGTTGCCTACATTTTCTTCTAGGATTTTTATGGATTCATGAATCACATTTAAGTTTTTTATCCATTTTGAGTTTATTCTTGTGTATAATGTAAGTTGATGGTCTAGTTTTATTTATTTATTTATTTTTGCATGTAGCTGTCCAATTTTCCCAGCACCATTTATTAAAAACTCTGTCTTTACTCCATTGTATGCTCTTGCCACCTTTATCAACTATTAATTGAGCATAATGTCTTGGGTCCATTTCTGGGTTCTCTGTTCTGTTCCACTGGTCTATATGCCTGATTTTGTGCAGGTACCAGGTTGTTTTGATTACAATGGCTTTGTAGTATAAGCTGATATCTGGTATTATGATCCCACCTACTTTGTCCTTCTTTTTCAAGACTGCTGTGGCTATTTGGGGTCTTTTTTGGTTCCATATGAACTTTTGAAGTATTCATTATAGTTCTGTGAAGTATGTCATTGGTATTTTGATGGGGGTTGCATAGAATCTATAGATTGCTTTGGGTAGTATGGACATTTTAATGATGTTAATTTTTCCAATCCATGAACAAGGTATATGCTTCCACTTTTTTATATCTTCCCCTATTTCTTTTTTCAACATCCTGTAGTTTTCTGAAAATAGGTCTTTTACTTCTGTGGTTCAGTTTATTCCTAGGTATCTTAATTTTTTTACCACGATAGTAAATCGGATTGTTTTTTTTTTGTTTCTTTTTCTGCGAGTTCATCATTGGTGTATAAAAATGCTGTCAATTTCTTGATGTTAATTTTGTATCCTGCTACTTTTCGAAATGCATTTATTAAGTCTAGTAGATTTTTTATGGAGTCTTCAGGGTTTTCTATGTGTAATATCATATCATCTTCAAATAATGACAGTTTCACTTCCTCCTTTCCAATTTGGATTCCTTTAATTGTGTCTTCATGTCTGATTGCTATGGATAAGACTTCCAGTACTATGTTAAATAAGAGTGGCAAAGTGGACATCCCTGTCTTGTTCCTGTTCTTAAGGGAAATGCTTTTAGTTTTTGCCCATTGAGTATGATGTTGGCTGTAGGTCTTTCATATATGGCCTTTATTATGTTGAGATATGATCCTTCTATTCCCGGATTGCTGAGTGTTTTCATCAGAAATGGGTGCTGGATTTTGTCGAATTCCTTTTCAGCATCTATTCATATGATCATGTGGTTTTTATCTTTCATTTGTTTATGTTGTGTATCACATTTATTGATTTGTAAATATTGTACCAGCCTTGCATTCCAGGGATGAATCCCACTTGGTCATGGTGTATAATTTTTTTGATGTATTGCTGGATTCAATTTGCTAGTATTTTGTTCAGGATTTTGGCATCTATTTTCATCAGGGATATTGGCCTGTAGTTTTCTTTCTTTGTAGTGTCTTTCTCTGGTTTTGGAATTAAAATTATGCTGGACTCATAAAACGAGTTTGGAAGTCTTCCTTCTTCTTAAATTTTTTGAAATAGTTTGAGGAGAATGGGTGTTAGTTCTTCTTTGAATGTTTGGTAAAACTCTCCTGTGAATTTGTCCAGGCCTGGGTTTTTGTTTGCTGGGAGAGTCTTGATTACATCTTCAATTTTCTTAGTTGATTTTGGTTTATTCAAGTTTTCTGTCTCTTCCCCATCCAGTTTCAAGAGACTATGTGCTTTTAGAAATGTGTTCATTTAGCTTAGATTGACGAATTTGTCATATAATTGTTCAGAGTATTTGTTAACAATCCTTTGTATTCCTGTGGTGTCAGTTGTTACTTCTTCTCTTTTATTTCTGATTTTGTCCTCTCTCTTTATTTCTTGGTCTTTATTTCTAAGGGTCTATCAATCTTGTTTATTTATTTAAAAAAAAACAAAAAAAAAAAACGCTCTTTGTTTCATTGATCCTTTGAAAAAAAAATTTTTTTTGGTCTCTATGTTATTCATTTCTGCTCTGATCTTTACTATTTTTTTAAGTTGTGAAATTAGATAGTGTATTAGAGATTTTTCTTGTTTCTTGAGGTAGGCCTGTAGTGCCATGAACTTCCCTCTCAGAACTGCATTCACTGCTTCCCATAGATTATGTGCTGTTGTGTGTTCATTTTCATTGGTTCCCAGGACATTTTTCATTTTTTCCTTTGTCTCCTCGGTAACCCATTCACTGTTCAATTACATGCCATTTAACCGCCATATGTTCATGTGTCTTTGCATGTTCTTGTTGCAATTGATTTCTAGTTTCATACCATTGTGATCTGAGAAGATGTTTGATATGATTTCCATCTTCTTGAACTTGTAGAGACTTAGTTTGTGTCCTAACATGTGGTCTGTCTTTGAGAATGTTCCACGTGCACTTGAGAAGAATGTGAATTCTGCAGTTTTGGGGTGTAATTCTCTGTAGATATCTATTAAATTCATTTGGTCTAGTGCTTCATTTAGAGTCTATGTTTCCTTGTTAATTTTCTCTCTAAATTATCTATTCAGTGATGTCAACAGGGTGTTGAAGTCCCCTGTTATGCTTGTATTGCTGTCAATTTCTCCTTTGAAGTCCTCCAGAAGGTTCTTAATATATTTTGGTTCTCCTATATTGGGTGTATATATGTTTACCAAGGTTATATCTTCCTGTTGGATAGATCCTTTCAATATTATGTACTGACCTTCTTTGTCTCTAGTCATGGCCTTCATTTTGTAATTTATTTTATCAGATATGAGTATTGCAACCCCAGCCCTTTCTGTTTGCTTGAAGATTTTTTTCCATCCCTTCACTTTCAACCTATGTGAGTCTTTTGTTGTGAGGTGGGTCTCTTGTAAACAACATATATGTGAGTCATGCTTTCTTATCCAATTGGCTACTCTTTGTCTTTTTATCGGAGCATTCAGTTCATTTACATTTAAGTTGATTATTGATATGTACTTATTTATTACCATTTTTATTTAGTGTGGTTATATTTTTCTTCCTATTTCTTCTCCTAATTACTGCAGTCCTCTTAACATTTCTTGCAGTGGTGGTTTGGTGCAAATGTATTCCCTTAGCCTTATTTTGTCTGAGAAGCACTTTATTCAACCTTCTATATTGAATGATAGCCTTGCTGGATAGAGTTGTTTTGGATTCAGATCCTTGTTTTTCATGACCTTGATTACTTCATGCCATTCCCTTCTGGTCTGCAGTGTTTCTGTTGAGAAGTCAGCTCATCACCTTATGGGGGTTCCTTTGTAGGTAATTTGTTGCTTATTTATTGCTGCCTTTAGGATTCTCTCTTTGTATTTAATTTTTGGCTTTTTACTTACTATGTGTCTTGGTGTGGGCCTGTTTGGGTTCTTCTTTCTTGGGGCTCTTTGTGCTTCTTGAACTTGAATGCCTTCTTCCTTCACTAAACTAGGTATGTTTTCTGTCACTATTTCTTCAAATATATTCTCTAACCCTTGTTCATTTTCTTCTTCTTCGGGGTCTCCTATTATGTGAATATATTTATGTTTCCAGTTGTCCCACAGTTCTCTTAAGCTGTCTTTCTGTTTTTTAATTGTTTTTTCCTTTTGGTTTTCTGATTGGTTGATTTTTTTTTACCCTGTGTTTTAATTCACTGATCCGGTCCTCAGCTTCTTGTACTCTACTGCTTAGTCCTTTCAATGTGTTCTTTATTTCTGCAATGTCGTTCTTCATTTCTTCTTGGTGGTTTTTCATTTCCAGTTGGTTGATTTTCAATGTTTTTATGTCTTTACTCATGGTGTTGATGTCCTTACTCATGCTGTTGAGCTTCCTCAAGATCATGGCTCTGAATTCTACCTCTGATAATTTGCTTAATTTCATTTCATTTATCTTATCTTTGGTAGAGGTCTCTTGTTCTTTCATTTGGAATTTGTTTCTTTGCTTGATCATTTTGGCTATCCCAGTGGGTTTGGGAGCCTGCCAAATTTTCCCTTCAAATCCTGAGTGTCCCCACACAGTTTCAGTCCAGTTTTTTTCTCCCTCTGCTGGAGCCCAAGGTGAGTGGCTGTGTCTATTTTAGCACTCTGTCCTGGCCTTCTGCGCTGTGGAGTCACTTGGGACTTAAACCCCAAGGTGCTGCTCACAGCTAAGACCACTTCTGTCCATGGGTTCCCAGTCTTCCTCTGGAGCCTTCAAAATACTACTAGAATCAATTCAGTGTCTCTGGTTATATAATCTCAAGGTGCTATTCTGTTGCTTTTTCCCAATTATTTGTCTTTATTTTAGCTGTACTTCCAGTTTTGTCCTGGGAGATGGTCTGTGTAGCTTCCATTCACTCCCCTGCCATTTTCAAATCCTCCTGGTGGGTCACTCTTAACACCTTCACATGTTCATCAACATGGAAGCTCCTCTAACCCTGTTCTTATTGGTTTTATGGGGACCTCATTACAACCATGATTGATTAAATCATTGGCCATTGGTGACTAATTCAACCTCCAGTCCATTTCCCCTCTCCTGGTGGTCAAAGGAGTAGCACTTAAAGTTCTCATTTTCTATTCACATTTTTAGGCCCTCTCGCAATCAGTCCCCAATCTTATATTGCTTGGGGCTTTCCAAAAGTCATTTCATTAACATAACAAGATACATATTTATTACTCTCATCACTTAAATAAAATGAGTGTTAGGATATTTGTGTCAGGAATAGGACGATGACCAAATATATATTTCTCATTATAAATCACAATTATCATAACTCCTAAGTATAGATTCCTGTTATGGACATTATAGGGAAATAAAAAGTGGATATGATTTAGTACCTGACTTCAAGAACCTTAGGAATTCAGTTAGAGATGAAAGGGGGAGATTAGTAAACAGACCTGAGAAAGTGAGGCAGAATAAACTACATATTTCAGGAGAGGTACAAGTAGTATGCCCTGTGAGCATACAGCAGTGACACAACCCTGGCTATACAAAAGAATAACCTGGGAGTGCTTTAAAAATCTTAGTGAACATACTCAATCCCAGACAAATTTAGAAACTTTAGAGACAGAGGTCAAGGCATTTCTATATGTAGACATAGCTGAGAACCACTGTCTCTTTGGCAGGATAATCTTAAAGTCTTAAATATCTTTGTTGCTATTTATTTAATGTACCTGTCCTCATGCTCCATATTGGATTTTCATGAGTACCCACTTCAGTGGGATCTTATATAGTTAGTATACTCAACAAACATTTGATTGTTGATAGGTAAATGCCCACTTTTTTAATGCTCCTCTCTACTGATCATCTACTATGTTTTGGAACACCAGACTGAGTGTTGGGGAGAAAGCAGCAAGTACATTCATGTCTCTGTCCAAATGATGTTTCCCACACTGTACTGTCCCCTCCAATAGAACCACCGGGGAGCTTATGAACAGAACAGGCTCCTGGATCTCTCCCCTATTACTGAGTCGCTGGAGTGAGGTCTAAGGATCTTCTCTGTTCACAAGCTGTCCAGATGATTCCTATGCACATGAACTCCTGATAGCACTGAGTAATGGCACTTGCAAAGCCACAATCACAGGACAGAGTTGGGCAAGGAACATGATGGATGCCACCATAGAGAGGCTGACTTTTGGGGAAGCCAGGAGGATGCTGGCCTCTGAGTGCGGTCTTCAAGAATGACTATCTACTCACAGGAGGAAATGGAAAGGAGAATGTTTTAGACAAAAAGAAGACTCAAGACTTTCAGTCAAGATGACAGTGTAGGTAAACACAGTATTCACCTCCTTCCACAACCACATCAAAATTACAACTAAACTACAGAACAACCATCCTTCAGAATCGCCTAAAAGTGAGCTGAATGGAAATCCTACAACCGTGAAATTAAAGAAGCCACATCAGACTGGTAGGAGGGACAGAGATATGGAAGGGCTGGTCCCACACCCACATGTGGTAAATAAAAATCAGGAGGGATGTATCAGCTGTGAAGGTCCTCCCTGAGAAGCAAGGAGTTCCAGTCTCACACCATGCTGCCAGCTCAGGATTGAAGTACCAAGAAGAAAAGTCACCACAACTTCTGTCTGAAAAAACCAGAGGGAACTGAGGCTGAGGGAGGCTGAGGCTACTAGAGTCCCAGGCAGCTCCTCTTAAAGGGCCCATGCATGAACTTACTCGGACTTGCTCCCTCTGGGCTCCAGTGTGGGGGAGACAGTTTGAAAGGCACCAGAGACATATGGGAAAAGGTGAGTTGTTTGACATCAGAGTGAGAGCTGGAGGGGCAGCTTTCTCCCAGACAGACGTGCTAGTGGAGGCCTTGTTTTTTTGGTGAGCCCTTACCCCAGGGGTTTCACAGATGGGTGCTATATCTGGGACTCCATCAACCTGGCTAACACTATATTCCCTGCTCTGGTGATTCCCTGAGGCCCTGCACCACTCAACTTTTGGGCTCACTCAAGCTGTTTCCAGTGGCTTTACCATAAGAATGGCCTGTCTTGGCTCATGTCTCAGATTTTCCCAAAATTTCTCCAACAAGTAGCATCTGACCTCAGTGAACCCATACCTCTTGCTAAGTGCCCCAGGCCATGCACTAGCAGCAGCTGGCCTCAATTCACAGCTTGGCCTGGCCTTAGAAACTTTACACTCAGTATAAGCAGCAGCCATTTGTAGATAGCTTTATAGGTTATGTCTAGTGGTCCCAGGTTGAACACAGGGAGTGGCTACTTTGGCTTACACCTTCTAGGAGGCCCCGGAGCTAACACACCCAGGGGACATCTTCAGACCACATTGAAACACCACCACCCAACCTCTTCATAAATGACACACTGAAGGGGTAGACTCAGTAGATATCAGAGGCCTGCTAAAATAAGTCTTATTCTGTGTGGTGGGCCCCTACCCAGCTGATCCTCCAAGGTGGTCAGATGTCAGTGGTCAGTGGGCAGAACCAGTCCTTGCAACTAATCAGCCCGAGTAAATCCCTCCCATTGATGTGCCAACAGCAATCAAGATTCAATTACAACTGAAGTTTGTACAGTCCACATGAGGGGTATACCTCGAGTGCCCACCTGGGGTGATCAGGGAGGCTACGCCACTAGACCATACAGTACACCTACTACATTAGGCCACCCTTCTAAACCTAGGACTCATAGCAACTCTACCTAATACATATAAACAAACTCGGGGAGGCAGCAAATGTGAAGAGACAAAAAAAAAAAAAAGGTCCCAAATGAAAGAACAGAACAAAACTCCAGGAAAATAACTAAACAAAATGGAGATAAGCAATCTAATGGGTGCAAAGTTAGATTAAAACACTGGTTATAAGGATGCTCAAAAAACTTAGTGAGGATGTCAAGAGCATAATAAAGGACCAATCAGAAATGAAGGATGCTCTAACTGAAATAAAGAATAATTTACAGGGTATCAATAGTCAAGTAAGTAAAGCCAAGTAGAAACCATCAATTTGGAATATAAGGAAGCAAAATACACCCAATCAGAACAGCAAAAAGAAAAAAGAATTTTAAAAAATGAAAGTAGTCTAAGGAGCCTGTGGAACTTCAAGTGTACCAGCATTCACATCATGGGATTGCCAGAAGGAGAAGAAAGAGAACAAGAAATTGAAAACATGTTTGGAAAAAAAATAACAACAGAAAACTTCCCTAACTTGGTGAAGGAAACAGACATACAAGTCCAGAAAGCAGAGAGAATCCCAAACAAGGTGAACTTAAAGAGGCCCACACCAAGACACATCATAATTAAAATTCAAAAAGTTAAAGACAAAGAGAGAATCTTAAAAGCAGCAAGAGAAAAGCAGTTAGTTACGTAAAAAGGAGCCCCAATTAGACTGTCAGCTGATTTCTCAAAATAAACTTTGTAGAACAGAAAGGAGTGGCAAGAAATATTCAAAGTGATGAAAAGCAAGGACCAACAACCAAGATTATTCTATACAGCCAAGCTATCATTTAGAATTGATGGATATATAAAGAGTTTCCCAGACAAGAAAAAGCTAAAGGAGTTCATCACCACCAAACCAGTAATATACAAAATGTTGATGGGTCATCTTGAAGAATAAGATAAAAATATAAACAATAAAGTGGCAATAAATGCATATCCATCAACAACTGAATCTACAAACAAATGAACAAGCAGTTACGGATAACTTTTTGTTAGTTGCCAGAAAGGAGTGGTGTTTGGGGGTTAGGAAAAATGATGATGGGATTAAGAAGTGCAAATTTGTTGTTAAACTAATGAACCTAAGAGGGAAGGGTAGTAGGAGGGGTAAGAAGAGATAAACCAAAGACCTTTATGCATATGTATAACCAGTGGACACAGACAATAGTGTGGGAAAGGCAGGAAGGGGACAGGAGTGTAGAGGACGGGGTCAATGGCAGAAAAAAATTTGGGACATCTGTAATACTTTTAACAATAAAGATAAATTTAAAAAAATAAAAGAATACTCCCAGTCAAGTCACAGAGATAGGAAGAAACAGGACAAGTTGAGGAAATTGGATGCCAAATGTGAAGGCCCTTTCATAATTTTAAGGTAATTAAACTTTATTGATTTCTTAAATGCTCTAAGCACTGTGCACAAAGAGGGTGGTAAACTGCTCAAGGACAAAGTGTTTCTGGGTCTGGCTTGGAGATCTGATTTGGGTCTGCGGAGAAGTGCCCTATTAGTACCAAGCTTTGGAAGTCTCAAAAAAACCCAGAGGTATTTTTAATTCATGGTGTCATAAAGCCACACCGTGTGTAGCAGTGTCTCCACAGGAAAGGCAGACTTCTGGCCTGTGTCATCTGGATCATCTTTCTCTGATGCAGCCCTGGCAGTTGGGTAGCAATCCCCCATCTTCAAACTTCTGGAGGCTCTAGAACTGTGGTTCTCAACCATCCCAATGCCGTGACCCTTTGATATAGTTCCTTATGTTGTGGTGACCCCCAACCATAAAATTATTTTTGTTGTTACTTTATAACTGTAATTTTGCTACTGTTATGAATCGTAATGTAAATATATGATATGTACGATGTATTTTCATTGTTACAAATTGAACAGAATTAAAGCATAGTGATTAATCAGAAAAACAATATGTAATTATATATTGTGAAATATTTATTTCTAATTACAAATAAATAAAATTTTGTCTTGAAGCATGGTGTAGCATGGGTAACAGTCTTAATATAACAACAGTAAACTATATTGCTACATTTTGTGACAGTATGCATAAAAAGCCAATGTCAGTGCTAAGGTTGAGATTGCTTCTTTCTCACCAGATCAGAAATTCTCCGGGCAGTCTTTGCAAGAGTACAACGAAGATTATCTTCCACAACAAGTCTACTTCTGTATTTAGACTTGATAACCAACAAGTTGGAAAACCCTGTTTCACAAAGATATGTTGTTGGAAATGGAAGAAGAAGGTGCAACACAGTCTCAGACAGAACAGGATATGACTGTAAACACTTGATCCAGAATTTTGTAACTGGCAATGTAAAGAAATCAGTTTTTGCTGCACCGCTGTTAATAATTTCAATGAACTCTTCTTGTGCTGTTTCAGGAACATCTTCAACTTTGACTGTGAATGGGCTTCTGGCAAGTGCAAATGGGGTGTCAGGTAGATTTGGAAAGTACAATGAAATTTTGTCTGCAAGCATGTGCAAGTGTTCTTTCACAGAAATCATTATCATAATCCTTTTGTCTGGTTCAATGTCATGTTCCTCAAAGAAAGCAGAAAAGGTAAGCAACATGTAAATTTTATTTTCATCCAACTTTTTTTGCCAAAGCTGAAGTTTCATTTGGAACAATTGGATCTTTTCAGACAAATCGGGGCATGTTGCATTTGGTCCTTGCAGTGATAAATTTAACTCATTCAAGAAGGCAAAGATGTCAACCAATTAAGCTATTTTCTGCAGTTCACTTTTATCACTGAAAAGTGCTTCAAACTGCAGTCTTGCTTTCTGATTAAAAAACATTTTGAGTTCATCACAAAGCTCAAAAACACATTTTAAAACTTTTCCTATTGACAACCATCTCACTTCAGTGTGAAATACCAGAGCATTGTTCGGCACACCCAACTCATTGCACAGTTGTAAAAACAGTCGACTGTTTAAAGTGCTGGCCTTTACAAAATTAACAGAACTTATGACGTTTTTTATTGCTTCTTATAATTCTTGTGGCATCATCTTTGTTGCTAATATTTGTCAATGAATCATACAGTGAGTTCCAATGACTTTTGGTGACTCATTCAGTACCAAACATTGAAATCCAGATCAACATTCTAGCATAGCTGAAGCACCATCTGTGCAAACACCACAACTCTTTTCCCAAGAGATCTCATGCTCTTTCAGAAATGAACCAACTGTGTCAAATACGTCATGTACAGTAGTTGTTGTCTCAAGAAGTTTGCAAAAAAGAAACTCATCTTTAAAGTCATCATCATTAATATACCTCTTGTAAACCAGTAACTGTGAACAGTTTGCCACGTCTGTAGATTCATCAAGCTGGATGCTAAATATTGGAAGTGGAGCAAATTTAATTTCCTGGATTATCTGATCAAGAATATCAGCAGACATGTCATCTATTCTTCTGCAGACAGTGTCGTTAGACACTCAATTTTATAACAAACTCGTCTCCAATCATAACTCGAAAATGTTTTTGCACTCAATTTTATAACAAATTCATCTCCAATCATAACTCGAAAATGTCTTTGGCCACTGGCAAGAGTAAATCTTCAGCAATGGTGTGAGGTTTCATAGCTCTGGCAATTCTGAGTGCCACCAAATATGAAGCTTCAATGGCTGCTATGTTTTGTTTGTGATACTTGCCACCAGTGTCAAGTCTGGCTTTCTTGAGTCCATCAGCTTTGCCAACAAAGCTTGGATGCTTGCTATCAAAATGGCATTTTAGTTTGTTCGGCTTCATGGATTCGACTGATAGAACTTCACAACAAATAGCACATTGTGGTTTCTCAATTCCTGCTGTAATTATTCAGGTAAAACCATACTGTAAAAAAATCCTCACTATATATTTTTTTCTTAACATTCTTCTCTACACAATACATTGTCATGGGATGGTTTGCTAATGAAAATAATATATAATAATAGCTTTAGTAATACAAAAGAAGATACATACATAGTTTAGTCAATACAGTTCATTAAAGTTTTCTATGATTTACTATTCTCTGTGTTGTTGTTTTTACATACCTGTTACTATCACAGGGGGCAGTATTCACATCAACCACAGCTGAATATAAAAAGACCAATCAGCATCCAGATTAAGTTCCTATGGTACAGATTTTTTTTTTGCAGTAGTTGATGATTTTACAATACATGATTTTACATTTACCCAGTAATTATAATTCATGAAGTGTTGTTTTACCTCCCGTACTGCTGTTTTCAACACAGTAGCTGCTTTTAACAGAGTAGCTGCTCTCTACACATGTGTGACTGGTCCGCATAAATATATTATGGCACAAACCCTGTCACATACACCTGTATTTGTACGGGGTGTATGTGATGGGGTTGGCGTGATGATGTCATCACACTTGGTACTAGTATGTGGGTGTATCTGCATGTGGGCAGACCCGTCTGGAGACAGATAGAGGAGCGGTGTCTTGGTTCCTAAGACCATCAGAAATATGTGTTTTCCAATGGTTTTAGGCGACCCCTGTGAAAGGGTCGTTTGACCCCCAAAGAGGTCACGCCACAGGTTGAGAACTACTGCTCTAGAAGGGGACAAAATTTGTCTGGGAAGGTATCCATGAGTGTTGGCTGATAAGATGCTCATGGAGGTCACAGCTGGTGATCCTTTGAAATTTGGTGGTTCAGTTTTATTATGCTATTAATGCTGGGCTATACTTATGAATAAAATAATCTACGGTAACCTAACCTGAAATTCTAACCACCATTTATAACTTTTTATCTAAGGGAAAGAGTAAACCATGTTCTAAAAATTAAAATGTTTAGAGTAACAACAGCTGTTTACTTATTAGGCAGTAGTACACAAATGTTCCAATCTTGGCATTTATTTCTCATTACTCCTCATCTACTTCTCTCATAGACCCTCTGAGATGTGTGGCATTATTCCACCTATTTTACTGATTGTGCAGCTTGTGAGTGAGTTGGAATTTGAACCCGGGTATATGTAGTACTAGAAACAGTGTGTCACAATGATGGTAGCCTACTTTTGAAATCTGGCCTTTTATTAAAATGGTGATTTTCTCCACCTTCTTATTTTATGTACATATCTTACAGTATATGTAGAGGCTTTACTGATGGGTGAAAATAAATAAAATTCCCCAGAACAAATAGAAAGAAAAATACTGCTCTCTTTCTTTTATCCTTCTCAATGCTCATTGCTATACTCAACACCCTTCCTCCTGAGTACTTTTGCCTAGGAATGCCAGATGAGGGGTAAGAAAATGTAAAACTATTCAGTTTGGTTGGAATTGCAGCCAACTTTGCATACCAGACTATTATCCTCTAAGGGGTGCTTTTAGATACATAAGATGGTTCTTGCTCTTTAAAACAAAATCTAGAAGGTTAGGATAAATTAAATTGAGTTATAAAAATGAGGGCTATGATTAAGTATATTTCTTGATCATCTATTTCCCCCCTGATACCTAGGTAAGTGCTTGAGCCTTGAATCATAGTCTACACCTAGCCATCTGATTGTCCTGAATACCTGAAGGGGAGGTAAGCTGAGCCCTCTCTCAGTTCTGTTTACAGGTATCATGTCTCCAGGAGAAACACAGAGACTGGTTTGGTGAGAACTTGTGGTTGAAACATACAAAAGGGAAAAAATTGCCAAAACAAAATTGCTTTACAGAGATCTAGAATTTCAGTGATATTTGCTCCTCTTATGCTAAAGTTTATTCAAATGTTTACAATTTTATATCTATTCATTGGATGGTATAATAATGTTCTCTCTTTCTAAACTATTAGTGATCTTTATTTTATATGATTCAATTATATCATATTATTTAAATAATACTCTACTGAGTGCTTTCTACCTACCAACTATTGTATTTGTAATCTTGTTGTATATGTAGTAATTTCAGGTACCAAAGAATTAACCAAGTATTGAATGGTTGTTAGGTATTTCAAAACATTTGTAGTGAAGATATGTATTTACATGACCTTTTAGTAAAAAACAATTAATTAAGCTCATGCTGTGAAACTAGATAAATCAGTGGGAAGAAAAATGGTAGTTTTACTAGCGGAAGTAATTAGATCAAAGAGTTTTCCATTGTACTAAGTTGCTGCTATTTGTTTCTGAATGGCTGTTAATGTTTAAATCTCTAAGTTCCAGATTTGTACTCTTTTGCCAACAACATTTACTTCAAGTGTTACTAGAAAACTAATCAGATGCAGTAATCGATTGAATGACAGAATGATTCACTAGTTGCAATCTCCTGTAAAACCTCCTTCCCTTAGACTTGTGGTAAATTATCACTTTATGGGTCTTTGCAAAAAGCAGTTCTTGTTCCCTTAAAAAGAAGAGTTCTCTGCACTCAAATTGTCTTAGGGTAAAATATTCCACCTGTGGAGCCCTGTGCTGGGGCATAAACACTTTGTTGACAGCCAAATATAAGATAGTAGCTCCAGAGGCTAATTACATGGCTATTTAAGTTAGCATGTAATCAAAATGATACAACCTTGATAGAAGATGACCTTGTCCAGGGCTGTCTGAGGAGAATTCAGTTGTAGAAGTGTGTGTGCCTGCCTGTGGCTGTGTAAAGGGCCCACAGAGACTCAAGGACCAGTCTTCTGATGGACAACATGGAGTTCTCCCCTCCCAGGCATGTGTAATATGAGGGATATATACACACTTACACCTATATCCATATACAATTACATACTTACGTATATATGCTTAATGACCAGAGAAAACAATACAGACATGAAAATTTCAGGTTTCACATCAAGGCTAGAAATCTCCTCCAGTGCCCACAGGTACTGAGTGTGGCACAGGGCTTGTGGAGAGGGAAAGGAATGGAGTGGGCAGGAGACACTACTCTGTAGAGCCCGGAGGGGACAGGAAACTCAGCTGACTCCCTACTTCTCGAAATTGCATTCTCTACTGACTTCTGGATAATTGGCAGCTTCATTCCAAACAGCTGGGGACCCTCTTGATTTCTGCCACCATTACTGCCCCACTGTCCCCACAGCTGCTTTGTCATGTCCTTGCTTGTGCACATCAAACACTTTGTTACAGATGTAATGCATGTATTGGTAATCAAATTTGAATAGTACAGAGATAATAATATAGAAAATAAATATCTCCTTCACCAACTGCGTCTTTGATCTCCTTCCATTTCTATTTTTAGTTCTCCTTATGGTTACCTTACCTCCATCTTCATCCCAGGTAATGTGCTAGATGTTTCTACTTCATTATTTATCAGCTTTAAGCAGTATATATTGGTTCCCTGCTATGAAAGAAGAGGAATTTTGCACACTTGTACTATTTCTTCCATTTCTAAAAGGTTTTATTCTTTATTTTATTTATTTATGTATTTATGTATTTATTTACTTGGTTAATCCTCACATGAGGAAGTTTTTCCATTGACTTTTAGATAGAATGGAAGGAAGGAAGGACGAGAGAGAGAGAGAGAGAGAGAGAGAGAGAGAGAGAGAGAGAGAGAGAAAGAGAGAGAGAGAGAGAGAAAGTCTGTTTTTCTTAATACAGCAACCTTAAGCACTATATCTAGACTCCCCAATATATCTGTAAGATGGGGACAATTATTAATACCTATTTTATAAGGCTTTTATGATGATTAAATAAGATAATTCATTTAAAGTGTTTAGCAAGAGCCCGGTACTAAGTAGATTTTCAGTACATTTGGCCAGTATTCCATGAGAGCAATCCCCAGTCTTCAGCTCCTCACTAACCTCCCTAAACATCTACCTCAGTGAGCTGGAGTGTGATTTTTACATTACCAATGTTGATATCATTTATATTCTCAAAAGTAGCTTTTCCTGTTGACATGAAAATAACTGCCTGCCTTTGCCTGGTTACTAGGTCTTCCAGCTCATGAATAGCACAGTGTGTTACAACTGAAGATGTTCTCTTTGGGCATTTGCCTTCCCATTCTAATTTGGATTGATTACTCGCTAGATCTGTTGCATAGTCATCATCCTGGTTTGCTCAGTAAAATTATAAGGGAAGGACACATTGGAAAAGTGGTATTTGAGCAAAGACCTGAAATAGGAAGAGAAAATTCTAGGCAGAGGAAACAAGTAAAAAGGCCTTGAGGCAGGGGGCCTTTGCTCAGGGCTGGTGAGGCTGGAGTGGAGGAAGCCATCAGGGTGAAAGCAATGACGATAATGAGAAGTGTTTTGAAGGTAAAGCTAAATGGATTAGATATGGAATAAGATCGAAAGAGAGGAATCAAAGACAACTCCAATAATTATGTTCTAAGCCATTGGGAAGGTTGGGTTGTTGTTTACTAAGACTGCAGGAAGAGCAGATCTGGTCCATACGGGGTAAGGGAAGATGTGGCAGGAAGGGGCAGCGAGCAAGAGTTCAGTTTTGGAAATATTCACTTAGAATACCTACAAACATCCAAGTGGAAGTGAAATTGGAAGTTGGGTTATGCTCTGGAGTTTGGGACAGGCATGGACTCTGGACGTTTGAGCATGTGGTCAGTCATTAGGCCGTGGATGAGTGGAATCACAGAGAGAGAGAATGTATTCCGAAAAGAATTAATAGGGCTGAGGGTCAAGCTCTGGATCAGGCCTCTGTTTGGGGGAGGGAGGATAAAGAGGAGCCAGTAAAGAAGATGAGAAGGAGGCAGTGAGGTACGAGAAGTTAGGAAGAAGTGGTATTTGAGAAGCTAAATGAAGAAAGCATTTCAAGAGGAGAGAGTAAAAGAATTGCAAAGAGGATAAAAAGAGAGAGTGTGTGACAGAACAGATCAAATGTGAATAATGGGGAAAGAATAAGAGGGTTGAGAACGGGCTGCTGGATTTAGTAAAATGGAACTCCTTGGTAAATGTCTCAAAAGCTAAATGATTTTTTTAGTAGCTTCTCTAAGGAGAGACAGGGGACCCTCCCCAAACCTGGGGGCATTTTATTCTCAGAGATAATGAACATTCCACCACCTGCCAGCATCTGCATTAGCGCTCAGCGGGCTGTGCGTTAGCCTTTGCTGTGTCTGCTCTGCTCCTGGTCCAGGGTGATACTTATTTTTTTAAAAGCCTGGCTACGTTGTTTTTGTTCTTGTTCTGTTTGATCACATTGGCATGTGTTTAGACAAGTGGGAGTGGGAGAAAGTATGAAGCTACTATGCCAGTTTGACTGAAATTTCTTTCTGCTCAATCTTTAATTTCTTTACTAAGGGTTCCTTTTTTCTGCTTGCCTTACTTGCTTCACCATTGAGGATGTGATTTTTGTGATTACTTTCTCAAACAGATCCTTTTTCTTCACACCATGTACAACTGGGTTGGTAATATTGGTGTTGCGTCACCCCACACCGCCACGACATGTCATTTCTGTCATTTATGCTCATCTCATGTGCTCTAACCCACTCTGTTCCTCCTGGTATCTCTCTGTTAGGGGCTGAAATTGTGTGCCCCTTCCCAAATTCATATGTTAAAATCCTAACCCCCAGTACCTTAGAGTGTGACTGTAGTTGGAGGTAGGGCCTTTAAAGGGGCAATTAAGATTCAGTGAGGTCATTGAGCTGGGCCCTAATCTGACTTGACTGATGTCCTTATAAGAAAAGGAAGTTAGGCCCTGGCCAGTTTGGCCCAGCAGTTGGAGCATTGGCCCGCAGACCAGAGAGTCTGGGGTTTGGTTTCCGCTAGGGGCACATACTAAAAGAAAAAGAAAAGGAAGTTATGACTCAGACATACAGAGGGAAGACCTGTGAAGACAGAGAAGACAGCCATCTGCAGATGAGGAGAGAGGTTGCAGAAGAAACCTGCCTTGCCAACACCTTGATCTTGAAATTCTAGCCTGCACAATTGTGAGAAAATAATTTTCTATTTTTTAAGCCACCACAGTATGTTATTTTTTAAGGCAGCCCAGCAGACTAATAACACCTGTCTCACTCACAGCCGATTCTAGCACTTAGTTCACAAAATCCTTCCACCCAACGTTCTGCCTTCCCCTGGTTTATTTCAGCGCCGGAGGAAATGGTTCCTTCAATACCCTGGTAATTTAATTATCTCGAGGCGTTTCCACTTCGCTCCAGCCAAGCACTCCCAAGGCCATTGTCTGGTTTTCACCATTGAAATGACACATGTTTTTCCTTTCCAGCAGTTTCACTGAATTATTTTTAATACACATTCTTCAGCCACTTTATCAGCGAGGCTATTCTATTCTAGATTATCTCCCTGTTTATCAGGCAACTCTTTTTGTGACTTGCTCACCTGGCTGTGGTTAGAATTTCTCTCTCCCATGATATTACCCTGGATTATTTTATACAGATCCTTTTCTTGTTTCCCAAGTCTGTCGTCACTGACACACAGTTGACTGTGCTGCACTATGAAAGGATCTTCTCTCCACCACCCATTATTGTGAAGAGGAATTTATGCTTGGATTCTGTGATGCAGCCTACACAGCATCCCTTTCCAGAAACAGTTCAAGGAGAGCCCCTCCCACCTCAGTTTGAATCCCACAAATTATTTCTCTTCCTCATCTTACAATAGATTTTGTATCCCAGGATTGCCGCCACCCACAAATCTGTCTTTTTCCACCCCGGTCAAACAGTTTTGAAAATGGCTATGTCCAAATGGGTATGGAAAAAAGGTAGTCTTTTAATTGGTAAAAATGGGTGGGAAGGGGGTCCTGGCTGCTGCAAAACATAGCTTCTTCCTCATTGATCAGAGAATGTTCCCACCCTCAAGCAGGCCTGCTCCATGGACAGTGGTGGAAATCTCATGTTCTTCCCTTGGCTTCTGTTAGTGCCTGGCTGGTGTATCTTCAATCTTTAAGAAAATTCATGGAAATGGACATAATCATTAAGAAGAATATAAAATATTTGTTTCCTAGAAGAGTTCAATAGAATTGATAAATATCAACTTTCTTCATATTACTCTACTGGTGGCTGCATTTTTGTAATATTTCATTTCAAGGGGAAGCAGAGAATAGTGGTCCACAGCATAAGTCCTAGAGCCAGACCACCCAAATTCAACTTTCAGATTCGCTACAGGTACTTAGGCAATTTTACTTCACCTGTCTGCATTTCCATTTCCTCAGGTACAATGCAAGAGTAATAATGCTACATGAAGTTGAAATAAAGATTCAATAAGTACATGTGTGTAGAATTTGGCTTATGGTAAGCACTATGTATGTGACTTTTATTATTATTAGTTCTTTATGATAAATCCAAGACTGTTTGATGATTCCAGTTGGAAAAGTGATTTTCTCATAAGGTTTGCAGAAACCTGAATGTTGTGAAGAAACTTGCAAAATAAAGACTACAGAAAAGACCATGTCAGAAAGAAGTAACAACTGTAAAAGTGCTCAAACAAGAATGAACTTGCCGTGTTGAAGACACAACAGGACCTATGGAATTGCATTGTAGAGTGGCAGTAAACTGGGTCACAGTCCTTGATGCATGTTAGTGCTATTTATTTATTTTTAATTTTTTTCTTTATTGATTTTAGAGAGAGAGGAAGGGAGAGGGAAAGAGATAGAAACATCAATGAGACAGAACATCAATTGACTGCCTCCTGCATGCATCACACTAGGGATCTGGCCTACAACCTGGGCATGTGCCCTGACCAGGAATCAAACCGGTGACCTCTTGGTGCCTGGGTCGATGCTCAACCACTGAACCACACTGGCCGGACTCAGTGCTATTTATTTAATGCACCAAAATAGTTAATGCATGTTGCAAAGTATCCAGTTTATTTATGCCCAATACCATTATATATAAAAATCATTTGATTGACTTTTATAATTTTTGGTGTAATCTTCATGGTAAAGACAAATCTAAATCTCTATTTCTATTCTTTTTTATTTTAATTTTTTTTCAGTAATGTGTAAAAGAAACACCAATACCTGATGCAAAATAATAACTTCTACATATTATGTTCCAATAAGTATATGATTTTTGATGGCAAGAAATAGAAAATCAGTTTAAATTATTGAAACTCTAATGAGTAATTTATTATGAGAATATTGGGGTATATTACAGAATGCAAGGACTCTAGCTAACAGCTGGAATCAGAGCCTCATATCCCAGTGATACTCTCTTATCTCTGCATATCTACTTTATTCCCACTTTGGTTTTTTGGGTTTTGTTTGTTTGTTTGTTTGTTTTTGCTTATCCTCACCCAAGGACACTTCCCCATTTATCTTGAGATAGAGCAGGAGGGAGAGAGGGAGAAAGAGAGAGAGAGAAAAACATCAATGTGAGAGAGAGACAGACCCATCAAGTGGTTGCTATCCACATGACCCCAACTGGGGCCAGGGACAAACTGCAACCAAGGTACATGCCCTTAGCGGAAACCAAACCCGGGCCCCTTTGGTCTGTGGGCCGATGCTCTAACTGCTAAGCCAAACCGGCCAGGGCTGTTTTTTAGTTTATCTTTATTATTGAAAGCATTATATATTTCCTCACTTCTTTCCCTATTGACCCCCACCTTCCTGTTCCCCCCCTCCTGCCTTCCCCACACTATTTTCTGTGTCCATTGGTTATACATGTATGCATATAACTTCTTTGGTTTATCACTTCCTGCACCGTCCACCCTTATGCCTGAGGTTCATTAGGCTAACAAAAAATTTGTACTTCTTAATCCCTTCACCTTTTTCACCCACCACCCGAACCTCCATTCCATATGGCAACCATCAAAGAGTTCTCTATATCTATGAGTCTATTCCTGTTCTGCTTGTTCATTTGATTTGTAGATTCAATTATTGATAGATATGTATTTATTGCTATTTTATCATTCATATTTTTGGTCTTCTTCATCAAGAAGACCCTTCAATATTTTATGTAATACTGGTTTGGTGGTGATGAACTCCTTCAGCTTTTTCTAGTCTGTAAAGTTCTTTATATGTCCATAGATTCTAAATGATAGCTTTGCAGGATAGAGTAACTTGGTTGTAGGTCCTTGCTTTTCATCACTTTGAATATTTCTTGCCACTCCCTTCTGGCCTGCAAAGTTACTTTTGAGATATCAGCTGACAGTCTTATCTGAGCTCCCTTGTAGGTAACTAACTGTGTTTCTCTTGCTGCTTTTAAGATTCTCTTTGTAGTTAAACTTTTGAATTTTAATTATGATGTGTCTCGGTGTAGGGCTCTTTGGATTTGTCTTATTTGGGACTCTCTGTTCATCCTGGTCTTGTATTTCTGTTTCCTTCACCAAGTTAGGGAAGTTTTCTGTCATTACTTTTTCAAATAGGTTTTCAATTTCTTGCTCTCTCTTTTCTTTCTGGCACCCCATGATGTGAATGTTGGTACACTTGAAATTGTCCCAGAGGGTCCTTACACTATTTTCATTTATTTTTTATGTTTTGAATTCTTTTTTTTTTTTTTGCTGTTCTGATTGTGTGTATTTTGTTTCCTTATATTCCAAATTGATGGTTTGCTTCTTGACTTCAACTACTCTACTGTTGTTACCCTGCAAATTATTCTTTACTTCAGTTAGTGCATTCTTCATTTATGATTGGTCCTTTATAATTGGTCCTTTATTATGCTCCTCACTAAGTTCCTTGAGCATCCTTATAACCAGTGTTTTAAATTTTTCACCTGTTAGATTACTTCTCTCCATTTTGTTGAGTTCTTTTGCTGGAGTTTTGCTCTGTTCTTTCATTTGAGACATGTTTCTTTGTCTCCTCACTTTGGCCTCCTCCCTAAGTTTGTTTCTATGTATTAGGTAGAGTTGCTATGTGTCCTAGGTTTGGAAGGGTGGCCTAATGTATTAAGTGTCCTATAGGGTCTAGTGGCACAGCCTCCCTGATCATCCCAGCTGGGCACTCGAGGTCACCCCCATGTGGACTGTACATTCTTCTGTTGTAATTGAGTCTGGATTGCTGTTGGCACATCAATGGGAGGGATTTACTCAGGCTGATCAGTTGCAAGAACTGGCTCTCCCACTGACCGACCTCTGACCACTTGGAACATCAGCTATGTAGGGGCCCACCACACAGAGTAAGATTTACTTCAGCAGCCTTCTGCTACCCACTGAGTCCACCCCCTGAGTGTGTCATTTGTGGAGGTGGTTGGGTCATGGTGATAGATTGGACATGGTCTGAAGCTGTCTTGTCCACTAGGTGTGCTGGCTCTGGGGCCTCCCATGAGCATAGGCCAAGATCCGCCATTGCCTGTGTTATACCTAGAGCCATCAGGCATAAGCTACAAAGTGACCTGCTGATGGCTGCTTCTTGTGCTGGGCTTGGAGGTGCCCAGGCAAGGCCAAGCTGTGAATCAAGGCTGGCTGCTTCTAGTGCTAGGCCTGTGGCCACTTAGCAACAGGTATGGGTATGCTGAGGTCAGATACTGCCTGTTTGAGAGATTTTAGGAAAACCCAATGCCTAAGCCCAGATGGGCTGCTCCTTAAAGTCACTAGAAACAGCTTAGGTGGGCTGGAAAGTTGGGTGGGGCAGGGCATCAGGGAATCACCAGGGCAGGACAAACACTATGAGCCTTGTTGATGGAGTCCCAGATATGACACCCATCTGCAGGCCCCATGGGGGAAGGGCTCACCAAAAGAATAATGGCCTCCTCCAGCACATCTGTCAGAGAGAAAGATGCCCCTCCAGTTCTCGCTCCAATGCAAACAATGCAGTTTGTTGCCATAGGTCCTGGTGCCTTTCAAGCTGGAGCCTAGAGAGAGCTCATCTGAGTAAGTCAGTGTGTGGGTTCTTTAAGAGGAGCTTCCTGAGACTTTAGCAGCCTCAGCTTCAATTTCTGCTGGTTTTTGCACAAAAAAGTTGTGTGGACTTCTCTTCCTGATATTGGAACCCTAAGCTGGGTGCCTGGTATGGGATAGGGACCCATTGCTCCTCAGGGAGGACCTTCCCAGCTGAGGTATCCCTTCTGATTTTTTTATGCACCACTTGTGGGTGTAGGACCAGTCTCTGCCCCTCCTACCAGTCTTCATTTCATATTTGGAGGGCTTAAATTCTGCTTAATTACTGGTTGTTCTGAATAATAGTTTTTCTGTAGTTTAGTTGTAATTTTGATGTGGTTGTAGGAGGAGGTGAGTACTGCATTTATCTACACCGCCATCTTGACCGGACTACTTTATTCTCTCTTATTGCAAACCAGTATTCTGTTTCCCACTCTACATAGTAGAGGGAAAAAAAGGCTTATGTCAACAGCTCCTGAATTAACATCTTCTCAGCTCAAAAGGACAGCCAAGCCACTCTCTGAACCTCCAGAGATAACTATAATTGGCTAAGCTTGGGTCAGCTGTTCATCCTTGAACCAATCAGTCATCATGAGGATAAGTCAGAGAAAAAGGCAAGAGAGAGTGGTCATATAGCAATTTTCAGAATTAGAGGGCTTGCTGGGTAGGCAAAATAATCATTATACTGCACATATATTCTTTGATTTAATCCTCATCACACTTAAGAAGAGAGTAATTTGTCCACCATCAGTCATTTCAGCAGTATATAACACTGAGGTGTAAACCTAGAACTGATTTCTCTTGCCTATGTTGCTAAGCACCACAACAAACTTTAATAGTATGATGCTGAATGAAACATTAGTGCCTTAATGTGTTTATATAAGTGAAGTTCTGGGGTCTAGAAGGAACTTAGCCTATCTAGGTAGGAGAGTTTTCAAAATAGACTTTTAAAAGTATGTAATAATTCCAGAATGGCTACCGTCAACAAATCAACAGATCAACAAATGACAAGTGCTGCCGAGGATGTACAGAAAAGGGAATCCTAGTACATTGCTGGTGGGAATGCAGACTGGTGCAGCCACTGTAGCAAACAGTATGGAGTTCTCTCAAAAAATTAAAATTGGAAATTCCATTTCACTCAGTGATCCCACTTCTAGAAATATATTCTAAGAAGCCTATAACATCAATTAGAAAGAATATATGTACCCCTATGATCATAGCAGTGGTATCTACAATAGCTAAGATCCAGAAACACCCCAAATGCCATCACTAGATGAGTGGATAAAAAAGCTGTGGTGGATTTACTCTATGGAATAATATGCAGCTGTAAAAAAGAAGGACCTCTTACCCTTTGAGACAGCATGGAAGGACCTGGAGAGCATTATGCTAAGTGATATAAGCCAGTCAGAGAAAGATAAGTATTACATGATCTCACTTATATGTGGAATCTATGAACAAAATAAACTGATGAACAAAATAGATCTAGAGACATGGAAGCATACAACAGACTGATAAATCTCAGAGGAAATGGGGGAGGGGGTGCAGGAAGAGTTTAACCAAAGAACTTATATGCATATATGCATAACCAATGGACACAGACAATAGTGTGATGAAAGCCGAAAGAGTGGGTCAGCAGTGGTGTAGAGAGGGTCAATGGGGGAAATTGGGGGACATCTGTAATATTTTCAAAAATAAAAATAATTGATTGATTTATTTGTTTAATCCTCACCTGAGGATACTTTTCCATTTGTTTTCAGATAGAGTGGGAAGGAGGGAGAAAAAGAGAGAGAGAGAGAGAGAGAGAAACATTGATATTAGAGAGACACATTGACTGGTTTTCTCCTGCATGACCTCAGCCAGGGTCGGGGATCAAATTGCGACTGAGAAACATGCCCCTGACTGGAATCAAAGCTGAGACTCTTTGGTCCATGGACCAAAGCTCTAACCACTGAACCAAACCAGACAGGGATACAGATAAATTTTTTTTCTATTATTGATTTTAGAGAGAGAGGGAAGGGGAGAGAGATAGAAACATTGATGAGAGAGAACATTGATTGGCAGCCTCCTGCATGCCCCCCAATAGGGAACAGGCCTACAACCTGGGCATGTGTCCTGACCGGAAATCAAACGAGTGACCTCTTGGTGCATAGGTAGACTACCAACCACTGAGCCAAACCTGACGAACTAAAGATAATTGTTTTTTTTTAATTTTTTTAATTTTTTTTGGTTACAGATGTTTCTCCTTATTTACCCCATTTATACCCCCCTCTACATCCCCCCCGCACCATCCCCGGCTTTGTTGTCCATATCCATTGGTTATGCATACATGCATATAAGCTCTGTGTTTCATCTCTTCCCACCCCGCCCCACCCCTTCTTCTGAGGGGTGTCAGTCTGTGCCTTTCTTCCATGTTTCTGGGTCTACCATATTCCTCAGACTGTTATGTTCATTATATTCTGTATATAAGTGAGATCATGTGGTATTTGTCTTTTTCTGCTTCACTTACTTCACTTAGGATAATACTTTCCGGGTCCCTCCATGTTGTCTCAAAGGATAAGAGATCTTTCTTTCTTACAGCTGCAAAGTACTCCATTGTGTATATGTACCACTGCTTTTTTTATCCATCTACTGATGGACACTTGGGCAGTTTCCAGATCTTAGCCATTGTAAATAGTGCTGCTATGAACATGGAGGTACATATATTCTTCCTGATTGGTGTTTCAGGCTGCTTAGGGTATATTCCTAGAAGCGGGAGTCACTGGGTCAAATGGAAGTTCAATTTTTAATTTTTTGAGTTAACACCATATTGTTTTCCATAGCGGCTGCACCAGTCTGCATTCCCACCAGCAGTGTACTAGAGTCCCCTTTTCTCCACACCCTCGCCAACACTTGTTGTTTGATGATTTGTTGATGGCGGCCATTCTGACAGGTGTGAGGTGATACCTCACTGTTGTTTTAATTTGCATCTCTCTGATGATTAGTGATGTTGAGCATTTCTTCATATGTCTCTTGGCCATTTGTATGTCCTGTTTGGAGAGGTGTCTTCAGCTCCTCTGCCCATTTTTTAAATGGGTTCTTTGTCTTCCTTTTGTTGAGTTGTATGAGCACTCTATATATATTGGAAATTAACCCCTTATCTGATACATCATTGGCAATGATGTTCTCCCATTCAGTGGGTTGCCTTTCCATTTTGATGATTGTTTCTTTTGCTGTGCAGAAGCTTTTGAGTTTGATGTAGTCCCATGTGTTCATTTTCTCCTTTGTTTTTGTTGCCTTAGGTGATGTATCAGTGAAAATTCTGCTGCGTATGATGTCCAAAATTTTGATGCCTACATTTTCTTCTAGAATTTTTATGGATTCATGGGTCACATTTAAGTCTTTTATCCATTTTGAGTTTATTTTTGTGTATGGTGTAAGTTGATAGTCTAGTTTCATTGTTTTTCATGTAGCTGTCCAATTTTCCCAACACCATTTATTAAAGAGGCTGTCCTTACTCCACTGTATGCTCTTGCCACCTTTGTCAAATATTAATAGAGCATATTGCCTTGGGTCCATTTCTGGGTTTTCAGTTCTGTTCCACTGGTCTATATGCCTGTTCTTGTGCCAGTACCAGGCTGTTTTGATTACAGTCGCTTTGTAGTATAACCTGATATCTGGTATTGTGATCCCACCTACTTTGTCCTTTTTCAAAATTGCTCAGGCTATTCAGGGACTTTTTTTGTTCCATATGAACTTTTGAAGTATTTGTTCTAGTTCTGTGAAATATGTCGTTGGGGATTGCATTGAATCTATACATTGCTTTGAGTAGTATGGACATTTTAATGATGTTAATTCTTCCAACCCATGAACAAGGTATGTGCTTCCACTTTCTTATATCTTCCTCTATTTCATTTTGCAATGTCCTGTAGTTTTCTGCAAATAGGTCCTTTACTTCTTTGGTTAAGTTTATTCCTAGGTATGTTAATTTTTTTGCCGTGATGGTACATGGGATTGTTTTTTTAGTTTCTCTTTCTGTGAGTTCATCATTGGTCGATTTCTTCACGTTAATTTTGTATCCTGCTACTTTGCCAAATGCATTTATTAAGTCTAGTAGATTTTTGATGGAGTCTTCAGGGTTTTCTATGTATAATATCATGTCACGTGCAAATAATGACAGTTTCACTTCCTCCTTTCCAATTTGGATCCCTTTTATTTATTTTTTTCCTGTCTGATTGCTGCGGCTAAGTCTTCCAGTATTATGTTAAATAAGAGTGGTGAAAGTGGGCATCCTTATCTTGTTCCTGTTCTTAAGGGAAATGCTTTTAGTTTCTGCCCATTGAGTATGATGTTGGCTGTAGGTCTTTCATATATGGCCTTTATTATGTCGAGATATGATCCCTCTATTCCCACACTGCTGAGCATTTTTATCAGAAATGGATACTGGATTTTGTCGAATGCATTTTCAGCATCTATTGCTATGATCATGTGGTTTTTATTCTTCATTTTGTTTATGTGGTGTATCACATTTATTTATTTGTGAATATTGTACCAGCCTTGCATCCCTGGAATGAATCCCAGTTGGTCATGGTGAGTAATTTTTTTGATGTACTGCTGGATCCGATTTGCTAGTGTTTTGTTCAGGATTTTGGCATCTATGTTCATCAGGGATATTGGCCTGTAGTTTTCTTTCTTTGTAGTGTCTTTTTCTGATTTTGGAATTAGAATTATTCTGGCCTCATACAACGAGTTTGTGTCTTCCTTCTTCTTGAATTTTTTGAAATAGTTTGAGGAGAATGGGTGCTATTTCTTTTTTGAATGTTAGGTAAAACTCTCCCGTGAAGCCATCTGGGCCTGGGCTTTTGTTTCCTGGGAGAGTGTTGATTACCTCTTCAATTTCCTTAGTTGTTATTGGTCTGTTCAAGTTTTCTATCTCTTCCAGGTCCAGATTTGGGAGACTGTGTTTCTAGAAATTTGTCCATTTTGCTTAGATTGTCAAATTTGTTGCCATATAATTGTTCATAGTAGCTGTTAACAATATTTTGTATTTCTGTGGTGTCGGTTGTTACTTCTCCTCTTGCATTTCTGATTTTGTGTATTTGGGTTCTCTCTCTTTGTTTCTTGGTGAGTCTAGCTAAGGGTCCATCAATCTTGTTTATCTTATCTTGTTTATTGATTCTTTGAATTGTGTTTTTGGTCTCTATGTCATTTATTTCTGCTCTGATCTTTACTATTTCCTTCCTTCTACTTGCTCTGGGGTTTTCTTTTTGTTTGCTTTCTAATTTTGTAAGTGTGAGGTGAGATAGTCAATTAGAAATTTTTCTTGTTTCTTGAGGTAGGCCTGTAGTGCTATGAACTTCCCTCCCAGAACTGCTTTTGCTGCATCCCATAGATTTTGTGTTGTTGTGTATTTATTTTCATTGGTTTCCGGGAAGTTTTTAATTTCTTCCTTGATTTCCTCGCTAACCCATTCATTGTTCAATAACATGCTATTTAGCCTCCATGTGTTCAAATGTCTTTGCATGTTTTTGTTGCAATTGATTCCTAGTTTCATGCCATTGTGATCTGAGAAGATGATTGATATGATTTCAGTCTTCTTGAACTTGTAGAAATTAATTTGTGTCCTATCATGTGGTCTATCTTTGAGAATGTCCCATGTGCACTTGAGAAGAATGTGAATTCTGTAGTTTTGGGGTGTAATTCTCTGTAGATAAATATTAAATCCATTTGGTCTAGTGCTTCATTTAGAATCTCTGTTTCCTTGCTAATTTGTTGTCTAGAAGATCTATCCACTGCTGTCAATGGGGTGTTGAAGTCTCCTGCTATGATTGTATTGCTGTAGATTTCTCCTTGGAAGTCTTCCAGAAGATTTTTAATATATTTTGGTGCTCCTATATTGGGTGCATATATGTTTATCGAGGTTATATCTTCCTGTTGGATAGAACCTTTCAATATTATGTAGTGGCCGTCTTTGTCTGTAGTTACGGTCTTCATTTTGAAATCTATTTTATCAGATATGAGAATTGCTACCACAGCTTTTTTTTGCTTTCCATTGGCTTGGAAAATATTTTTCCATCCCTTCACTTTCAACCTATGTGAGTCTTTTGTTGAGAGGTGGGTCTCTTGTAAACAACATATAGATGAGTCATGCTTTCTTATCCAATCAGCTACTCTGTGTCTTTTTAACGGACCATTCAGTTCATTTACATTTAAGGTGATTATTGATATGTACTTGTTTATTGCCATTTTTGTTTAGTGTGGTTATATTTTTCTTCCTATTTTTTCTACTAATTACAGTAGTCCTTTTAACATTTCTTGCAGTGCTGGTTTGGTGCTTATGTATTCCCTTAGCCTTTTTTTGTCCTGGAAGCTCTTTATTTGACCTATTTTGAATGATAGCCTTGCTGGGTAGAGTAGTCTTGGATTCAGATGCTTGTTTTTCATGACCTTGATTACTTCCTGCCGTTCCCTTCTGGCCTGTAGTGTTTCTTGTGAGAAGTCAGCTGAGAGCCTTATGGGTGTTCCTTTGTAATCTGTTGCCTATCTCTTGCTGCTTTTAGCATTCTCTCTTTGTCTTTAATGTTTGGCATTTTAATTAGTATGTGTCTTGGTGTGGGCCTGTTTGGGTTCTTCTTACTTGGGGCTCTCTGTGCTTCTTGAACTTGAATGTTTTCTTCCTTCATCAAATTAGGGAAGTTTTCTGTCACTATTTCTTTGAATATATTCTCTAACCCTTGCTCATTTTCTTATTCTTCGGGGACTCCTATGATGCGAATATTATTATGTTTCCAGTTGTCCCACAGTTCTCTTAAGCTGTCTTCCTGTTTTTTAATCATTTTTTTTCCTTTTGGTTTTCTGATTGGTTGATTTTTTCTACCCTGTCTTCTAATTCACTGATCCGGTCCTCAGCTTCCTCTACTCTGCTTTTTAGACCTTCCCATGTGTTTTTCATTTCTGATATGTCATTTTTGATCTCTCCTTGGTGGTTTTTAATTTCCAATTGGTTTATTTTCTGCATTTCTATGTCCTTACTCATGCTGTCAAGCTTCCTCAAGATCATGGCTCTGAATTCTAGCTCTGTTAACTTGCCTAACTGCTGCACATTGATCTCATCTTCGGTGGAGGTGTCTTGTTCTTTCATTTGGCTTTTGTTTCTGTGTTTCACCATTTTGGCTATCACAGTGGGCTTTGGAGCCTGTCAAGTTTTCCCTGTGGGTGTTGGTGTTCTGATGTTTGTGGCTCCCTCTCCTGGGTTTAGATGAGCGAGGAAGGACCCCTGTTAAACACCACTGTCAAGTCTTACTTTCCTGGTTAGAGTTGCTAGCCCAGGAAAGTTACTGTTATCCTCTAGCTTTTTGCCTGGAGGCTAGCAGTTGAGGTTACTTGAAGAGGTTTGGGTTGTCAGTTGATTGAAAAACTCCCTCAGGTGCTCAGCATAAGGGGCTTTCCGGAAGGTGGGGCAGATGCTGGTTGTTAATGAGCCTCAATTAGCATTTTAATGGCCCACAGGGTGGGGTATGATCTTTAAGGGAGGGGCTGCTGCCTCTCCCCAGAGCCCTGGGAAGGAGCAAGATGACCACTGTCCTGCATGGTAGCAACTAAGCAAAAGCTCTGAGTGCCCTCCAAATCCCGAGTGCCCCACACAGTTCCAGTCCAGTCTGCCCTCCCTCTGCTGGAGCCCAAGTTGAGTGGCTGTGGCTTTTTTAGCCTCTGTCCCGGCTCTGTGCTGTGGAGCTGCTTGGGACTTTAACCCGAGGGCGCTGCTCACAGCTAAGGCCACTTCTGACCCTGGGCTCCCAGTGCCCGTCTCTTGCCTTCGCAATCCTACCAGGATCAAGTCAGTGTCCTTGGTTATATGGTCCACACAAGCTGCTTTTCTGTTGCTTTTTCCCATCGATTTGTCTGTATTATAGTTGTAATTCCAGTTTGGTTCTGGGAGACAGTCTGTGTAGCTTCCGTTCACTCTGCTGCCATTTCGGAATCTCCTAAAGATAATTTTTTAAAGTATATAATAATTCAAATCATCAGACCTACTGCAGGCAAGAACGGATTTGTCACAACTATCATAAGTTTGAACATTGATATAAAAGATATTAAGTGGTAAGCAGTAGGAAAATTTCAAGAAATGTTTATTTCTGAAAAAGAGCCAAGTAGAAAATTAACTTCATTTGTGGTGGTTCTATGCACCCTTACATAGACCCTGCATTAACTCACTTGTTTTGGCCAGAGATTTTTTTCATCCTTTTTCATCTCATGGCACACACAAACTAATTACTAAAATTCTGTGGCACACCTGAAAAAAATTTTGTTCTGCCAATCTGACAAAAAAAAGTAAGTATAATTTTTATTCATTCACACCAGCCGGCTATTGTTGCGTTGGCTGTCGTCATTCTTTTATTTGACCATTGAAGGGAAAAGTGGTCAGTGCCCCTGACTAAACAGGCAGTGCATGTTGTAAAAATTATCTCAGCACACCAGTGTGCTGTGGCACAATGGTTGAAAATAGCTGATCTAGGCCAATACTGAAGATGCAACTTGGATTGGGTGCCTGAGAACCTGGACCTCCCAGGCCTGAGTGTAGCCTCTTTTAAATGGCAAAGAAAATTTCCTGGAGTCATGGCCAAGATTTATCATTTTTAGATTATTTCAAAAAGCAAAAGTTATTGGGCAGAAGTTGAGGGAGGCCTCCAGTACAAGAACATTTACATGAAACCACCTGTGGCTGTCTAGGAAATGGATTAAGCTGGCAAGTGTTATGAGAGAAAATGTCTCAGGGTTACTGGTAAAAGAGACATAGTTGGGGATTTGAATCATTCTGATTTCTGTTTTTATTGGTATGTAAATCTTTCTTCACATGTGATAAAACTGTATTGTAAGTATCTAGATACTCTTTATATTTTTTATTAAAACGCCTACGTCTTGGTTAAGCAAAACACGATCTCTCAAGTAAAAGTAATTTTGTAGAACAACTCAAAATCCTCCAATTCCCCAAATAGATTCTACAAACCAGAGTTATTTCTTCCTAATTTTTAAGCCTTTTTTCAACTTCTAGATCTAATGGATGATTTCCATCCTAAAACAGTCCCAATTGTGACTATTTAAAACAGTTGATATCCTTCCCTGCCTTTCTGTCTTCTCTGTCCTCCCAGGTTTCCAGAAGAACACTTAACCCTTCTTAAAGTCTTGCCCTTTGAGAAAAAATGTCTTCTATTGGCCCCTGCAGAACCACTCCATCTTTCCTCATTCTCTTTCTACCTTGGGAGGATGATCTTTCAACCAGAGCAGTTGCCCTTTTACTTCCAAGTGAATTTGATCAATGGGGATACCCATTGAGATCAGAGAGAAGGAGGAGACTGTGAGCAGGTTCTTGTTGACTGTCTTCTTCAGTGTCAGGTGGTATTGGTTGACCTGTTTCCTTAGGAGAAACCTACGGGTCTTTTCTCTTGGGATAATCAGATTTCCCAGAGAAGGCTCAACTAATCTCTTCCTAATCATATAAGCCAAACTACAATATATATCAAGGGAGAAGACTTAAATGTCTCAACTTTCCATAAATAAACTTTGATTTAGTTCTCCTTTATTCAACAAGTTACTCTATCTTCAACTGTGAGATCTCGTTTTACCCTCTGCAGAGATTTATGTCCCACTATGTGTTGGCATGGGGGAGTGGGACAGCTGAATAGCTACAAGGTATGAAAAGGGTAAATGAAGATTTAACTGCTTTTTAAATATTTTTCCATTAGTCCTATATCTAGCAACCCACTTTATCCTTACTTCCAAAGAGACCAGTATCACCATTTCTTGAGACTTCTGGTGGGATCTGAGATGGAACTTGGGTTGTTGCTTTGCCTTTTCTACCAGTTTAGTCCAGCTTTGTAGAGACTCCAGTGGTTTCTATCGTTTCTTTTTTTTTCTTTGTAAGTTTATGCCTTTTAGAAAATTAATTTATTTATGTGTTAGTGGGGTTTTGGAATACAGTGAGATAAAAGCCTATTCCTATCCACCATTTTTATTTTTATTTATTTATTTATTTTTAATTTATTTTTTATTGATTAATTTTTGTTACAGATGATTCTCCTTTTTTCCCCCACTGATTCCCCCCTCTCCCTCCCCTCCCTGCCCCTTCCCCAGATTGTGGTCCATGTCCACTGTTCATGCATACATGTGTATAAGTTCTGTGGTTCATCCCTCCCCCACCTCCCCACTCCTTAGGGGATTGTCAGTCTGTACCCCGCTATCCACCGTTTTTAAACTAATGGTCTCTCACTATTTTTCAGCATACTCAGAATATAGACTTTGTCTCCCTTACATCACTAAAGTGCCCCTTGCTAAGAGACTAATCACTTGTCCTGTGATATCCAAAATGCAGGCCTCATTCTCATTTTACCTGATGTTCTAGCAGCATTTTATTATGTTGACTACTCTTTGAAAGAGTCTGTTTTATGAATTGTGACATAGCATACTCACCTGGTTTTCTGCCACTTCGGTTCCCTCTTTATCAATATCTTCTGCAAGATATGCTACTAGGTGTTGGAATCCCCTCAGGCTCAGTTCTAGGCCCTCTCCTCATCTCACTCTATACCATCTCCATACTATCCTCATCCATACTCCTGCTTTCATTCTTCTCTCATTTTCTTAGTTTCCAAATTTATATCTCCAGCTAGATATCACTTCTGAACCTCAAATGCCCACTCAGCATCTCTATTTGAGGTTCTCATAGGAACCTCAAAATCAGTATATCCAAAACTGAGCTCTGAAATTTTCTGCAGCACACAAACACAAAACACAAACATCATCTGACCCCAAAACATAGTTGTCTTCTAGAACTTCATATTTCAGTGAATAACACTATTATTCTTGCAGCTTGACAGTCCAGGGGGGTCATCCTTGACACCACCCTGTTCCTCACCCTACATACATAATAGATCTCAATTTTCTCTTACTTTTACCTCCCACATACATATTGAGTTCCCACTTGGAAGGCAATTGTTGTCTGCCCTGAACAATTGCATGATTCTATAGTAGACTTTTAGTGAATAAGAAATATACCTTTGTTGTTGCAAGCAATGAGACTTTGAGATTGTTTGTGGTCACAGAATTATTTAGCTCATCCTTTTAGTTATTAACATATTGTCTTTCTCCCTTTCAATTGTTAGCTTGACTAGTGGAGAGAGATTGTGTCTATTTTTTGTATTACAAGAACCTGGTACAGTGCTAGCATATAGAAGGTGCTCAAAAATATGTTGGATGAGAGAACAGATAAAAAAGACAATATAAAGCTTAATGTGATTATTGATACAGTTTGTCAGATAGCTTGTCATAGTGTTGGCAGAGCAAATGAATAAAGGAGTTGATCTTTTTGCTATAATCTATATTATTTTACCAATGGAAGTCTTAAAATATATAAATCTTCAATTTGGAAATAAGAAATAATGTTGCAAATGAGCTAAAAGCTAGGATTTAGTTGTATTTTCTGGAATACATTTCTCATTTACGCATGCAGTTACCATCCATCCAGATTCTGATGCACAGGGAGCTTCAACAGCAGCTAGTTCTTGTGGACAGTTCTTTGCTCAACCTCTCCTTAGAGCAAGGAACCAGGATCTGTGTTAAAATAAGGGGAAGTGAGGCAGTTGCTCTAAAATCACCTAGAGTAGCATTTGGTGAATAGAGTGTTACTCCACCAATCCCTCCACTAAAAGTTCATATCAGGATAGCATTCTAAATATAACTGAGCCTCACACCTCACTCACTGCTGTGCAGAGCTCAGTGGGGTTTCTTATCTTCCAGTTCTCTGGCTAGCTCCTGTCTCATCCCCTAGACTGATCAGAAGACTTTCTGTTCAAACCCACTCTCAGCTGTTATGGCCTAGGTCTTTCAATGTGACAGTCTCTTGGTTGACCTCTATTTTCTCAGGAGTCTTGTGCCAATATCTAGGTGCTTATAAACATTTATACATACAAAGACACATTGTAATCTTGCTTGCTTTCTAATCTGAACAGCCTATAAATTCATCCTTCAGAGACTGCTGTGAATTTTTTATTGTGTGCTCAAACCGGGAGGCTATTTTTAAACACAATTTACAAATTGGACTTTGGAAAATGAGGTGCACCAGATTTTAGCATTTACCATCAGTAAGTGCCTGAAAGTCCATCCCATTAAAGAGTTTTTAATTAAAAGGAACAACCCACAGGTGCCTCATTGTTCTAGTGTACAGGATCATTCAGCAGCTTTGGGAGGAAACAGAAGAGTTTGCTCCATGGTTAATGTGCTCTAGACAAAATTAACCCTAGCGAAGAGCTGGGCTGGCTATTAGAGGCTAAGGTAATTTTGTTTGAAGTGCTACCAGTTCCTCACTTTCATTTCATTAAGTCCCTCAGAATTGCAAAGAAAAGAGTAATCATGACCTGGATTCTTTTGTTTCCTCTCAACATCATTTTAACATGAATTTCAAAGAATGTCAGCTGACAATACCACTGTAGGTGCAGATGTGGAAATAAGAATAGGCTAATTTTTTCTCTTTACTATTAAATGGTGATCTTCTTGAAGGAAGCAACAAAGACTAACACACCTTCGTAGGTCCTGTGCCTGGCAGAGTACATCAAAGGTAGTAGCCTTTCAATCAATGTTTGTTGAATAAAATTCACATAAGATTTTACAATGCTTTCAATTAATAAATTATGATCTCAAAAGGAGAAAGTCTCAATGCTTTATTAACTTATGATATACTTCAGGGGTCAGTATATTTTATTTCTCAGGTCACTGGAGTTTTCTTCATCATCTTTACTGAACATATTGTCCAAAAAAGTTGGTATGTTCAACTTATGTATTAGAGAAAAAAGGATAGGACTGAACAGGAGGCCAGAGACAGAAAGGAGTGGGAATCAAAAATGGGAAGAGGAACTAAATACAAACTTCTCCAAACAGGACATTCAAATGGCTAAGAGACGTATAAAGAAATGCTCAACATCACTAATCATCAGAGAGATCCAAATTAAAACAACAATGAGGTATCACCTCACACCTGTCAGAATGGCCGCCATCAACAAAGCATCAAACAACAAGTGTTGGCGAGGGTGTGGAGAAAAGGGGACTCTAGTGCAATGCTGGTGGGAATGCAGACTGGTGCAGCTGCTATGGAAAACAATATGGTGTTAACTCAAAAAATTAAAAAGTGAACTGCCATTTGACCCAGTGATCCCACTTCTAAGAATATACCCTAAGAAGCCTGAAACACTAATCAGAAAGAATATATGTACCCCCATGTTTGTAGCAGCACTATTTACAATAGCCAAGATCTGGAAACAGCCCAAATGCCCATCAGTAGACAAATGGATAAAAAAGCAGTGGTACAGCCCTGGCCAGTTTGGCTCAGCGGTTAGAGTGTCGGCCTGCGGTCCGGAGAGACCCGGGTTCGATTCCTGCTAAGGGCACGTACTTCGGTTGCAGTTTGTCCCTGGCCCTGGTTGGTCGTGCGGGTGGCAGCCACTCGATGTGTCCCTTTCACATCGATGTTTCTCACTCTCTCTCCCTTCCTCTCTCTCCCTCCCACTCTATCTGTACAAAAAATGGAAAAATATCCTCGGGTGAGGATAAAAAAAAAAAAAAAAAAAAAGCAGTGGTACATATACACAATGGAGTACTGCGCAGCTGTAAGAAAGAAAGATCTCTTATCCTTTTAGACGACATGGAGGGACCTGGAAAGTATTATCTTAAGTGAAACAAGCCACACAGAGAAAGAGAAGTATCATATGATCTCACTTATTGTGGATCATTATTGTGGAATATAATGAACATAACAGTCTGAGGAATGGGGTAGTCACAGAGACGTGGAAGTGGGGTACAGACTGACAATCCCCAGAAGAGGTGGGGGGGAGAGATAAACCACAGAACTTATATGCATGTGTGCATGAACAATGGACATGGACAACAAAGCTGGGGACGGGACAGGGAAGGAGGGGAAGTGGGGAATTAGTGGGGGGAAAAGGAGAAACATCTGTAACAAAAATAAATAAATTAATAAAAAATAGTCAATTAGAAGCAAATCTCTGTCATTAATATTAATAATGATCTTTAGCTGTAATTAAAACTGCTCCGTAGACATATTCATGCCTGTGTGCCTTGCAGTAGAGGTTCTCAAGATTGCATCTGCACCAGAATCATCTGGGCAGTGACAGGTGCAGGTGAAAGGTATTGAATCAGAAGTTCTAGGGCCGAGGCCCAGGACTCTGCCTTTCATAATAAGTAGTTCATGTGTTTCTGATGCATGGCTAGTTAGGAAACAACACTGCCTCTAGCATGAGTGGAAAGCCAGGTCTTCCCATTTAGGAAAGCAGTGGGGGGGGGTCTTTCTTCAAGAATTTCACATCAATTAATGAGTGGATAAAGAAAATGTGATACACACACACACACACACACACACACACAATGGAATATTATTCAGCTGTAAGGAAAAGAAAATCTTGCCATTAGCAACAACATGGATGGATCTTGAGGGCCATTATGCTATATGAAATAAGCCAGACAGAGAAACGCAAATCCTGTTATGATCCCACTTATATGTGGTATCTTAAAAAAAAGGTCATAGCGATTTAATGTATGGAACAATACTATAGTTAATACTGCTCTATAGTACATTGGAAAGCTGCTAAGAGAATAGATCTTAAACACTGTCATCACAAGAGAAAATATTGTAACACTGAGGTGATGGATGTTAACCTGACTTACTCTGGTGATCATTTTGCAATATAAAAATATACTCAGAGTCATATTTGGAGAAATAATAGCTCAACTTTCCACTAACCACATGCCTCAAGGCATTCTTTGCTGTGGTTCCCCAGGGATAACCACCACCTGAAACGGTCACACTGGCTATAATAATGTGGGGACTTCTTCCACATATAATCAGCCTTCTTCAATATTTTACATTTAAATCTGAACTTTATTACTTTTATCCATAGCATGTTACAAAGCATCCAATTAAAAAAAATACAAGTACAACGTGTTTTTCAGAAAAAGTTATATGCTTTCAGCATAACCTCTAAATATACAAATTTACAACATTTTTGAGATGGTTCTAATAGCCTCATCAAAACATCACTGTGTTTAGACTGAACTGTCAAAAATGACTTTACTGTGATTTTTTTTTTTTTGACAGTCACTCCAAAAACAACTACTCGGGGTCACAGATATATAAGACTTTTCTTATAAATTAGAATATCATACAGGCCTTGCAAGGCATAGACACCCACTCTCATTTGCTCATTTGCCTAATGGCTTTTGCAGGCACGTGCTGAATGTCACCTGACCAAGTATAAGAAGGTGAGAGTGAGCAGCAGGACGGAGCTACCTAGCGGTCTGCTCTCCCATGTGCTGAATTCCGCAGTCCCCTCTTCACATGGGGAACAGCTCAGAACCGGGCTGCTTGGCCCAGGCAAGGCATCCTCTCTTCTCGCTCTCTCCTCCCTGACTTGCTCTTCCTCGCAGCAGCTAAGGTAAATGCATAGTGTTTTGTTTTTTTATTTTGACAGTAAACTTTAACTGATCCCAGTGGACAAATCTTTAAAAATATACCTCTGGTCTCCTAGGTGATAATTTAATATCATTACTCCTTGTCTCCAGGCTACTGGGAAACGATTCAGTTTCACTTTGGTCCTTTTGTTAGTGTAATTTTCATTATATAACCCCCATCAAAGCTGACTGGATTCCCCTGCCGCCTGTGAAACATACATAATTTAATGATATTAATATTACACATAGCAATGAAATGTCTATATGCAGGACCAATCAGGTTTAAAATCAATAGATTAAACACATAGTGTTTTGGAGTTAAGAATTGTTATTCTCAGTACTCCCTCTGTTCCTTTACTTATAAACAATTTAAGCATTGAATCTGTTTAAACTCTGCAAATACATTACTGCTACAGTAATAAAATAAAGAAGGACTATTGTAGCTGTAATCATGCAGACTCTCTCTATCTTTATGATTTGCTTTCAACTTGCTATGGGCAGAATAAAGGTCAAGATACAGGAAATTTTTTTAAAGTTCTTTTGTATTTTTATTTTTTTCTGTGAAAGGGTTTATACTGCTGTGTTATACAAGCAACCTGACTCTTCAGAGGTCTTGGTAGGACTACAGACTAAATGCTGAGTCCCTCCTAATTCATATCTTGAAACCTAGTCCCCGCTGTGATGGTACTGGGAGGTGGGGAATTTGGGAGGCAGTTATGTCATGAGAACAGAGCCTTCGTGAATGAGATCACTGCCCTTAGAAAAGAGACTCCAGAGAGCTCCCTGCTTCGTCTGCCATTCCAGGACACAGAGAGCAGATGGTGGGCTAGGACCCAGAAGTGGGCTCTCACCAGACTTCAAATCTGCTGGCACCTTGATCTTGGGCTTCCAGCCTCCAGAACTGTGAGAAATAAACATTGGTTTAGTGGGCCACCCAGTCAGTGGCATTCTTGTTATAGCAGCTGGCACAGGA
Source organism: Molossus molossus (assembly GCF_014108415.1). Lineage (NCBI taxonomy): Eukaryota > Metazoa > Chordata > Mammalia > Chiroptera > Molossidae > Molossus > Molossus molossus. The sequence continues at coordinate 104,552,636 of NW_023425344.1, read as the reverse complement.
TAACACAGGCATGAAAACTGCATGAAGAAAGGCAGACCTTGTGAAATTTCGGATTAATTTGGATTGAGTGACCAAATAAGCAGACACAGGGGGGCTGTGGTTGTCATTTTATGGGCTCTGAACTGTGAGGATGGCAGAATGGACTCCAGAAATGCCCATGCTTGAATCCCTGGAAACTGTGAATACGTGACATTACACGGCAGAGTGAACTTTGTAGAAGTAATTGAGGCTACAGACCTTAAAATGCAGAGATAATCATTGACTGTCTAGATGGGTCCAATTCAATCACATGATCTTTAAAAGCAGAGAACTTCCTCCAGCTAGAGTCAGCGCAATGTGGCAGAGGGGGCAGCCAGAGGATCCAGAGAATGAGGACCCAGCTCCCTTCATGGCTGGAGACAGATGCTGACTGTGATGAGGATGCAGGTGCCCGAAGGATCTCAGAGAGGTGCCGACTGACAGCAAAGAAAAGGGCCCAGGTCCTATAGCCACATGAAAATGAAACTTCTGAAACAGGAATCCCCCTGGAAGTGGATTTTTCTCCCCAGATGGGTCAACACTTTAGTTTTGACCTTGGGGTGGAGCGGAGAACCCAACTGAACTAACAGGATTTCTGACCTACAGAACCATGAGAAGCAAGCTGCTGGTTAAAGCTAAGTTTGTAGTAACCGGTAAGGACAGCGGTAGAAAATGATAGAAGTAGGTAGCCTGGCAACTGTCTTCAGAGTTTGGCTCTAAACTGACCATATTGTAAAGATCAAATCTCTGCACTAGTTGTGAATAGGACTAACCCCATGTAGACTGCGGATTCGAGTCTGGGCACGTAGATGTGTGTAGGTGAATTCAGAGCAGCCCACCTTGCTCAGTTCTTCCCAAACTGCTGGGTGGCATTTTACACCTCATTTCCCTTCACCTACTTTCGTTTATTCCTAGAGCTGAATCATTTTTGCCTAAGTGACAGGGAAGGTGGAGGAGGGTATAGGGGGAATAAACGATGATGGGTGGAGACTTAACTTGGAGTGATGAACACACAATACAGCGTACAGGTGATATGTTGTGTAATTGTGCACCTGAAACCTATATAATTTTGTTAACCATTGTCATCCCAAAGAATTCAATAAAAAGAAAAAATATTATTAAAAATGAACATGTACTTCAGTGAACTTTAAATGTATGGATTATAAATAGAGTTACTGTGCATTTTAAGTTAAATTTTAAAATAAAAATATGCAGGGCAAAAATTGAGACTAGATGAGAGAGCTAGGAGAGAGAGAGAAATGAACAGGCTGTTCCCATTGACACACATGGGCATCAGCGATGATTCATGTTGACCAAGCACTTTCTGTCCTTGACCAGCGATATAGCTCAACTCTGTCTTTGCCATCACAGGCCTCTCGGGGTTTCTATTTCCTTCTATATTATAGTTTAAAATGTAAAGAAATGTTGTAATTTTTCATGTTGTATTCAAACAGTTTTGAATAGAAACAGAAGTTAGTAGACCAGAAGTTCAGGTTATGAAGGTACATTATAAGTTATTAGGGAAAATCTTCCTCTACTTTATCCTACCTATGCGCATGGACATTGCAGCTCCTCCAGGGATCCCACTTGGGGTAAATGCATTGTGGTTCCCAATCTGGATGCATTTTATAAGCATTGGAGGAGCTTTCTGACCCTATCAGTGCACAGACCCCGTGCTCACATTTCTGAATTAGTTTCTTGGGGCAGGGCCTGGCCAGAAGTATTTCTTAAAGCTCTCTCAGTGACCATAAAGTGACATCATAATTGAAAACCACTGGCTTAGTCAGAAACTAAAGCATTAAATAGCACAGGAGTGACTTAGACAGGTTTTCCATGTCCCCTAAAACACAAGTGATATAAAACTTAGTGTTTGTTTTTTTAATCACATCAGTTCTGAATTTTCTGAAAGTTTCCTAGAACTTTGGAAGAAGGCTGTGCATAAGTCACACATAAATAAAATTAATGGGCAACCACAGTTTTACCAAAGGAATTTCTGCTGTGTTTGTGTGTGTGAGAGAGACAGATTTTGAGCTCTCCAGAGAGCTAGTTATCTCCACATGACTTTTTATGGTTTGGGATAAGGAATTTGGTTTAACAATAGCTAATATTTATTGAATGCTTATCTCTGATGACCCTCACAACAACCTATGCAGTTACAATGACTTTCCCTACTTTACAGATGAGGAAACTGAAAAACAGAGACATTAATCAACTTGCGCAGGGTCACAGAGCTCACAATTGCTGGAACTTGGTTATAAATAGACAAAGGGAATTTCAAATGAAAACCATGGTCACAAGCATTATTAAGGGTTGCCAAGAGTCTGGAAGGATAAATACAGGGTGGTGCAAAAGTAGATTTATAGATGGGAGTACACAAAACACAGAGTTTATTTTTGAGTTATTATTTATTAATTAGGCATCACTTTCTATATGACAATGGTAAACCTACTTTTGCCCCACCCTATACCGAAAATAGACATTGGATTTGCAATTGGGAGGCAACTTTATCCTTGTTAAGGTCTAAATTCAATGGCGTAAGAGCAGAGCATACATAAACACTGACCACTTTTTCAAGAAATGTAGCAGCCAGGGGCAGGAGACATCTGTCATGTCCCCTTGTGAGAGACCTTCCCTGATCAGCATATTCAAAACAGCATTTCTTCCACCCCATCATTTCCCATTGTTCCTCTTGTTTCATTTTTTCTTCATAGCACTCATCACCATCACCATACATTTACTTGTTCAGTGTTTACCTTCGAACACCAAATGTGAGTTCCATGAGAAGAGGGGCTTAGTTTTGTTTGTTAAAATGTCTCTAGCAACTGCAATGGTTGTTAACATGTGATAATGGACTCAACAAAGATTTGCTGAAGGAATAAAGCTGGGAGAATGTGTACCTCTTCCCAAGAAGCCCATAATTTAATTTTGTGTATATAATGTGCACATACACACACATACACATACAATATCCAAGTGAGCACAAGTTTATATAGGGCAAAAACAGAGCACCCAAGCCTCATAAAATAGTGGGTTGGGGTCCATCAGGAAACACTTAGTACAAGTGAAGAGGTTCAGGTAAGATTTTTTGGAAGAGGACAGGAACTTGCAAGAGGAGAAATGTAAGAGAAGAATGAATAATGTTTTATTTTAACATCACTGTCTAATCCAGAAACTTCACAATCATCCTTGATATTGAAATAATCTTGTAGATTTTACCTTCAAGATCCTTCTCTCCACTCATTCCTACTGCCACCACTTCTTCCCTCTAAGTGTGCCAGGCACACACACACACACACACATTTTCAGCTTGGTTGAAATTTGTCCTCAATTTTCTCCATGTTCACACTAATCTATACAAATATAAATGCACAAGCCTAGGATTTTTCTTTGTCTGTAGCTATGGAAATACCATAGACCATATATCAGTTAGGGTTATCCAGAGAAAAAGAATCACTAGGATGTGCCCTGGCCGGTTTGGCTTAGTCAGTTAGAGTGTCGGCCCACAAAACAGAGTCCCAGGTTTGATTCTGGCCAAGGGCATGTACTTGCCCCAGTTGGGGCTATGCAGGAGGCAACGAATTGATGTGTCTCTCCCACATCAATGTTTCTCTCCCTCTCTTCCCTCTACCTCTCTTCCTTCCTCCCTTTCTTCCTCCCTCCCTCTCTTCCTCCCTCCTGCTCTATCTGAAGGTACATGGAAATATATCCTTGGGTGAGGATTTAAAAAAAGAAGAACATCCCTGGCCAGTTTGGCTCAGCGGTTGAGCATTGGCCTGCAGACCAGAGAGTCCCAGGTTCAGTTCCCGCTAGGGGCATGTACCACAAAAAAAAAAAAAAAAGAAGAAGAATCAATAGTATGTATAGACACAGCTAAAGAGATAATAATTTAGTTTTAGGAATTGGCTCACACCATTGTGGAGGCTGGCAAGTTTGAAATTTGCTGGGTAGATGGCAGGCTGGAGATCAGGGAAGAGTTGATGCTACAGTCATGGGTTTGAGGGCATTCTGGAGCCAGAATCCCTTCTTTCTTTGAGGACTTCAGTCTTTTCCACTTAAGGCCTTCAACTGATTGAATGAGGCCCACCCACAATATCAGGGGCATCTGCTTCACTCAAAGACTACTTATTTAAATGTTAACCACATCTAAAATATACCTTGACAGCAATATCCAGGCTGGTGTTTGATCAAATATCAGCACCGTAGCTTAGCCAAACTGACACATAAAGTGAATCATCACAATACATTTCTTTATAACTGGCCTTTTCTCACAAACCAGGTGTCATTAATATTCTTCCATGCCAATAGCTACAGACTTAGCTCATTTTTCTTAATAGCTGCATACCATTTCATATTTTGCATATTTTACATATTTTAACAGTACAATGTAGCATAATTTATTTAGCCATTTGTCAGTTGATGGATATCAGGTTTTTTGCAGAGATTTCTTTGGGAAGGAAGTCACTAAAAATAATGCTGCACATTGCAATTCTGTTACTAGATGTTATTTGATTAGTTTTTTAAAACTGTAGTAGCCACATTTCCACCAGCTGCATATGAGAGAAATGTTTCCTTTGTCATGGCCAGTACTGGGATTTAGTGTTCTTTGTAATGATTCCAATCTCTTGGGGAAAAACTGGCATCTTGTACCTTTAACTTGCATTTTCCAGGTTATCAGTAGAGTTGAGCAGCTTTTATTTATTTAGTAACCATTTGGACTCTCTTATATGAATTGTATTCTGAGAATGGAATCTTATTCATTTCTTGCTCATTTTTGTATTGATTTGTTGGCCGTCTTCTGATCAATTTATATATTATGGAATTTAACACTCAATGTCTCATGGGATTTGCAAATACTCTTTATAGTCTGTCATTTGTCTTTTGATATTGTGGAATCATTTATCACCAAATATTTTTCTTAAATTTATTATTACAATCTAAATTGCCTTTTGCTTTATAGCTTTGGAGATTCCTATGTTCTATAAGAACTCAATTTAATTTTTGTTTTTACATTTTTAAACCTTTATATCTTTAATTCATCTAGAATTGATTTTTGTATTTAGTGTTTGATGAGGTCTAAACATTTTTTTTCTCAAAATGGTTAGACAATGATACCAGCAAAATGTATAAAACTTTATTAAATTTTAATTTAGAGGAGAAAGGGGTAAGTAAGCATTCTTTCTCCTCTAAATTAAACTACCATTATTGTCACATGTCAATTTCCCATGGATACTTAGATCTTTTTCTGAATTATCTATTGACCAATCTGTTGCTACTGTTTAGTTTGATTAAAGAAACTTTAAAATAAAGTTACAGTTGGTAAGGTAAATCAGCTACTTCCTCAGTCTCAAACACAATACGCTGTATTCCTCTCTCTCATAATTTCATAATACTCTTGGTTACTTATTCTTCCATGCATCAGATTACTCAGTTTCAAAAATAAAATAAGTGAAATAACCCTACCATACCATACCAAACACACAGCCCTCTGGGATTCTACTTATAATTGCATTATATTATATGTTATATCATGGAGAAATACTGTTATCTTTATGAAATAAATCTTTCCATCTCAATAGAAGTTGCTTATCTGCTGAACCAATATCATAATAGTTGTTTTATGTTGCTCAAGTCTCCAGTAAAACTACCCCATTAGGTCTGAATGACACTATTCCATTGATTAAAATGCAAGAAAATAAAAGCAGGTGAAAATTTAATAAAATCGAATTTTATACTTTAGCACATTTCTCTCTTTGCTAGATAAGGCCCTAATATGTCTTGTTGTTATGCCCACCCTTTATTATTCCAAAGGGCAAGAAACCCCTCCCTAACCAGAGCTCAGGTAGTCAAGGGGGTCAGTTTCATCTTGTTAATTTCTTAAGCGGCTGCAGCTGTACCCTAGCCCCAGCTATGTCTTCCTCTATTGAGAGGAGGGACCCAACCCACAGGCCTCCTGCCCAGGCTTCGGAGGGAGGATGCTAGCAGAGGTTCTCGGATGCTGCTCTCCCTCACTCTCTATTCACCTGAGACTCCTGGCCTGACCACACTAACTTTGCTTTCTGTAGACCATCAGCCCTCGTGCCACAGCCGAGGCAACACGCACAAGCCTGGTGCTATGGAGCTCTTGTCCTTGGAGCAATCACAATATGTACTTCCACATGTTTCCTCATCACCCCCCTCCCCCCCGCTCCGGTTCAGGCCTGTTTGTTTCTGTGTTTTTTACCCTTTCTCAAACCTCCAAATACCTCCAGACCACATGGATTTGTTTGTTACTGAGAAAGCAGCCCAGATGGACAGCTGCTCAGTTAAGCCAGTCTTGGCACGAAGGATTCAAACACAGAGGAGCAAATACGCTGAGCAAAGCCTGCGCAAAGATTGCCCTGACCCAAGGGCACAGTGCCTCTTGTCTACTGCTCATGTATGCCTGGGGCTCTGGGAAGAACAGGCAAGTATATTTGCCTAAATTTCTGTCCTTGTCTGTATATCTCTTTGTATAGGGATTTTTAAAAAATGTGTCCATCTGTCACCAAAGCATGACTCTCTTGGCAGTCTGCCCGTGTCAAGCTGCAGTGGTTAGTTCTTTGTTCCTTCTGAAGGTTGACATTTTCCAACATCTGCAGCCTAGACATTGAAAAAATAAATGGCTGTCAATTCACGGCAGAGGAAGATCCTTCATTTCTCCTGTGACCTACGACTAGGACACAGGGCAGGGCCTGAGCTGTCCATCCTCTTTATTAGCAAAGTCACCCAGCTCTCAGGCCTGCTCTACAGCCCGGATGTGTGCAAGCAGCACTGTATTGGGTGTGGGAGCTAACAAACAGTTAGCGCTGGATATTACAGGTTGGGGCTACACTTTCTGGGCATGTTTTTAAATAATGTTTGAAAAACTGTCTTCCCTTTGGAAAAGCTAGCATGCCTTTTGTAAAAGTAGACCTGTTCTAATGTCAATTTTCTGCGTGGACAAAAGTGAATGAATATTAAACATTGCTGCAGGCCATCTTGTCACTGGAATTAAAGATTCTCTGCTATAATAAATAATTCTGTAAAAACACAATTTTTTTTTTCTGAGCATTGCTGAGCCCAAATATTTCATAAGTGTACTTTAGTTCAGCGTTCATATATTTGCAGCTTAATGTGTGAACATGAAATTAGGTTTGAGAGTATGCAGCACATATTTTGAAATAGCAGTGTAGCCCCCCACCTGGTAAAAGGGGAGTAGACGAGTCTTCCGAGTGCAAAGGTGGTAGATATCCTGGAGGAAAAGTGAGTCCCGTTCAGCACTACTAAATCGTTACTTAGTTGAGTAACACAGGAGGCCTCTGCTGAGGGGAATGTGATGTGTGTATAGAGTAGTGGACTCGAATCAGCAGACTTGTTTTCAAGCGGTTGGTGATTTTGCTCCTTGCTAGCTGTGTGACCTCGAACTATTTATCTATGTTTTCTCAGTATCTATTTTATCGACTACAAAAAAAAAGCATCAGGCTAGCTGGGAGTTCTAAACCATGGTAGTTTACACACTGGTGTGTCTCCATCGATTCTGAGGTAAATAATTTATTGCTCCTAGAAATAAAGTCCTGATGCTTGCAAACAATGTGTGGCTGTAGCGCAGATAATCTTAGCCCTGGGATGTCATTCTCAGCAGCTCACCTCTGGAGTGGCTTCTTGAGGAGAAGGGTAGACGGCCATTTCATTTCTCACGTGTCTAAGAAATGTTTGCATGAAAACTACCCCTAAAATGTTTTTGAATATTTGCCTTCTTTCTTCCTTACAAATACTTGTTGTCAATATTTTGCTAACATCTGGGCACGGCCTGAAGAAGGCAGTATCTCTTAAGCGTGGCCCACCATTGTGAACTGCTGGGCTGGATTTTCCCCGGATTCCTTCTAGCTAATCCCCCTCCATACAGTAACAAAGAAGGACTCGCACACGCCCAGAGTGTGGTAGCTGAAGGAACAGATGCTTAACTATATCCAGAGGTGGGAATGTATCTGAAGGCGGAAGCATCTCTGGAATTTTTTGCTGCTCTTCTGATTCTGTTTTGGCTACTGTTTGATCATAGAGACTGACTTCCTGGGGTTTGGGTACTTTGAGTTTCAAATTCCATATTTTTATATTCTAGATATTCTTTGCCCTAAGTCTTCTTCATAAAGGCATATGATATGAGCCATAATGAGTTTTTTTCCTAACCCACCTCTGGCCCACCTGCTCCTACTAAACATACAAAATTTAAGAAACAGCAATAAATGCAAACTAGCAACACCAAGGATGCACTAATAGCCAGGATGTTACTGTGGACAGTCCGTTGGAGCACCAGGGAATCTCTCCCATTGGCCAACATGGTGCTGGGGGATGTCCTTACACTAAGGGTGCCAAAAGCTAGAAAGATGAATTGATAGAGCCCAAGCACACCAAAAGCTAGCAAGATAATTAGATAGAAAAATAGGCCCTCCCCTCCCTATCCATATAAGAACCAAAGGCTTGAGCAGGAAGGGGGGATGGTCTTTGAGAAGGGAGTACACCATTCTTCCAGGTCACACAGCACCTAAATAAGACCCTTTTCCTTTTGCACCAGCACTTGCCTCATGAGTTTGGCTTTCATTGCAGCAGACAGCCAAACATGTGTTTCTTCAGTTACAAGTGTAGTGAGGACTCAGCCCAACTCTGCCAGGGCTTATTTACTGCTTACCCTGTGCCAGGCAGGGGATTACGTTTTACACACATTATTTCATTAATGCACATAACTCTATGAAGTAGGTAATGTTAATATGTACATTTTATTTTATTTTATTTTACTGATAGATCTTTATCGTTGAAAGTTTTACAGATGTCCTCCCCCACCCCATTGATATCCCCCTCCCCACTCAGGCAGACTGGCTCCAAAATCAAGGGTCTTGACCACTCTTCTATACTAAGTCATCACTACTGTAAGTTAACAGAGCTACTTTCACAATTTCTTATTGCCTGTCAACCTTGACAAGCTCTATAGTTGGTCTCTTTTACCTCAGGCAGCTCCATGAGCTGCAGCCTCCCCGACCACACAGGTGATCCTGCACAACATGGAAGTTTTGTCCTCCTTAATTTTCAGTCAAGTTCTTTGATGGAACTAGGACTTTGCTCTTAACCTTTGACCGTCAGCACAGTTCAGCTGCCCTGTTTGAACACAGACTCTATCCTTTTTCCTCAGTCACTGGCTAAGATTAATTCAAACATCCCCACCTTCTATCCTCACCCCTCAAAATTGATCAATTATCAGCTCACATGGATGACATGTCAATTACCACTCCTTCAATGGTGAAATATTCTCAAGCCTCTACCCCTAACTTCAGATAGTTGGGAAAATTCAATAACTACTATGAAAACTCAGTACCAATCAACAACCATTTGCCAATAGAAGCAAGAGTAATAGTAGCAGCAACATCAATGTCATTTTTAATTTCCCATTCACAATAACATGCATTGAATGTCTCCAATATGTTAGGCACTGTGCTAGACCCTAGAGAGCAAAGCGAATGAGTCCTGGATCTGTCCACAAGCACTTGCAGACTCTTTTGTGCCAGAAAAAAAAAAAAAAAAAGCCTTTCTTTCCAATGTTACTCAGCTTTTCTGAGAAGGTCAAATGACCTCTTTGTTTCAGGATCTTTCTATGATTGCATTTTCCCACATGGGAAAAAGCATTCAGCTCCCAAAATTTAATTCAGGACAGATACTGCAAGTATTTATACAAGGTCAGAATTGTAGGAACAGCAGAGCGAGATCGAGCGGCCTGGGGAATACAAGAAGAGCTCAGGAAAGTGATCCTTGGTCCCTTCCAAAAGTCACGGGCTTGGAAAGGAGGAGGGCATCCCTAGCATGAAACCGGGAAGGTCAAGTAGATTTTCAACCACTTAGGAGAAGTAGAAAGAGAAAGAAATTTAAACATGCTGGCCAAGTCTCCCTCTCTACTTGTAGGAGAAAAAGTTTGCTCTCAGCTCCCAGGGAGCAAAAGCTGCAGGGGATGACTGCACTGCCGCCTCTGGGGGACAGCCCCCCAAAGACTGCCTTGCGCTAGCCTGGCCAAGACTGGGAAGAGCCTCATTTACCTCCAGTGAAGTATCTCCAGTGGCTAGCATCCACACGAATGGAAACAATTAGCAAGTTCATTATTCGGTTTTATTCCTTCCCTTTCGAATTTCAAAGCTGCCTAAGCACTTCTATGTACTCGCCAAGTTTGCTTCCAGGGTTTGAAAAAAGATAGCATTTCATTTGGTACCTGTCTTTCTCTGATTGGCTTATTTCACTTAGTGTAATTCTCTACAGGTCCATCCATGCTGTCACAAAGGATAAGATTTCCTTCTTTTTTTTTCTTCCACAAAATAGATTTACAAACAAACAAGAAACAGACCCAGAGAACAGACTGACAGCTGTCAGTCTGGGTGAAGGAATTAAGAAAAACAAAGCTCATAGACACAGAAAACAGTATGGTGATTACCAGAGGGAAAAGTGATTGGGAGGAGGCAAAAAAAGAAGAAGAAATATGAGCATTTCAGAAAAGCCAACTAACTAAAATAAGAGTTTCATTTCTGATGACAGGATTCAGCAAAGCTCTTTACACATTTATTTATATACAGTTAATTTTTAGAATAGAAATAGACATGGATATACATTTTCAGTTGTTCCCAAAGTTTATCATTAGCATTCAGTACTTCAGGTAGATTTCCCTCATTTCAGAATGAAACCAACCCAGAATAAGCAAGTAAACAGCCTGAAATGAAGTACCAGTAAGTGACAAAAGTTGTTACAAAGCCCACACGTTTCACTCAGTTAGAAATGTAAGCCTCTCACTGGGCCCTTAAGTGAAGCTTCTAAGGCTTTTATGGGATGTGGTCACATGGAAGACAGAGGGTCCAGTGACCATCTTCTCTGTAGCAGGCAATAGACCAAAGGACTTAATAAACCCCACCTATATTACTGCATCCTGTTTGATTCTTTGCATTAATTTTATATAGGCTGTTATAGCTGCAGGTGGAAAATTGTTTTTTATGTGTCCTGATGTGTGAAATTCTATTTACTATTTTTAACTTTTCTAGGACAGTTCCCTTAGACCCTCAGTCAGTGGTTTCCATCCATGGGCATCCCTCTTTCCATAGCTAGAATTAATGAATGCTGCGTGAGTGAGGTGTGCGTGCCTTGGCATCTTGCGAAGTTAATATACTTTTGCCTGAAGTAATTGCTGTCTCCCTAGGAGGATATGGATAGGTTTCCATGAGCCATATATCTTTTGCCCTGTCAGATATGCACAGTTGTCTTTAAAACTTAGGGAGCTTATTCTCTTTAATAACTTCTAAATAAATGCTTACTATCAAAGACTTTACCATTAGACATAAGTTGACAGTCGATATAAAGTAAGCTTTTAAAAATCTCTCTTATGTGGCTAGCATCTCTTTTGTGATCTATCCAGCAAACACAGGCATGAAAAGATCCGTACTGTGATGCGGATGCTCTGTCTGCAGGAGTTCTGGGACCCAGGGGAATCTTGGTTGGCAGCCACAGAAAGGCGACGGGTTTCCACTGTTCCTTGTCAGACTCCCGCAGAGGCACCGGGGAGCCAGATTGCCCAGGGCATGCGGTGCAGCTGCTTCTAGAGCGAGTGCAGAGAAGTTCCTGGTAACACAGATGCATATTGTCACAGTAAAGGGACACACGTGCCCTGTGCTTCTTTCCTGGCAGGAAGGCTCTCAAACAAGAAGACTGACTTATGAAACAACTTGGCTCTGAGCAGCATGAGACATTGAGTCAGATCATGGCAAGAAACTCTTCTGATGTCACTTATATTGAAATAACATACTCTTCACCTACAAGCAATTTTTGGAGGAGGCATGTTTATATGCCAAAATGTTTTATCTGTATCATCAAGCCAGTGGATAGCTTCAGAAAGTGATGTCCAATCACCGTTTGGATCAGCTCTTTCTTCTTGCTTAAAGTGATCACACTATGTTCTCTTGATTCAATTATATAATTTTATTTCCAGAGGATATAAAGGATTTAATCATTCATTCTACAAATATTTATCTTCATGTTCTAGGCTGTGTTTCAGATGCTGGGCCCTCTTGAGCTATATTCTAAGGGAGGGACAGAATTAGTAATTAGCTGAGTAAAAGATGTGGTGTGTCAGATTGTGGTAAATGCAACGTAGTGAAACAAAGCAGGGAACAGGGGTCGGGCATGCAGTGTGAGGAGAGGGTGCTATTTTCAATAGTGTGGCCAGGGATGGGCTCTCTGAGTGGATGATGTCTGGGCAATGAGTCTAAGGAAGTAGGGGCAAGCCGTGGGCATGTCTGGGGAAAACTAACAGAGTTTGGGAGCAGAGTGTTAGTAACAAAGGAGATGAGAAGTGACAGGTTCTTCAACTACTGTGGAGGTAGAAATGACAGGATTGTGGCTTGAGAAACTGGAAGATGGAGTTGTCCTTTACTGGCATGCAGAGGGCAGCAGAAGCAAGTTTGGGCAGGGCAGGCTTAGCCCTTCTGTTTCAGGTCTGTGACGTCTGAACTGCTATGAGACGTCCAGGCACAGAGGCCAAGAGGGCAGTTGGACGTTCGAGTGTAGAGTTCAGGGGCAAGAGCTGTGATGACATGCTTTGGACAGTATCAGCCCTTAGATGGCATTCGGGGCTATGAGGCGGATGACGTCATTCATGACAGCGATGCTCAACCAGTGCCCGCCTCCATCCTTGGGGATTCTTCTCTAATTGGTCTGAGGTGGGTCCCAGGCATAGGTATTTTTAAAAACTTCCCCAGATGGTTTGTATATAAAAAGTGTATTAAGTACATTTGACTTAGGTAGTGAGTGTGGTTAGAGACTAGAAGGCTAAGGCAGAGTCCAGGGCATGCTAACATTTAGAGGCCAGGGAGACGGAGGAATATCAGCAAACACAAGGACTGCTGGGGGACAGGAGGAAAATAAAGAGAGTGAGGGGTTCTGGAAGCCGAGCGAACAGTGCATAAGGGAGGAGAGAATGACCAGATGTAGCAAAGGCTGTGCAAAGGTCAAACTGATGAAGACTGAGACCTGACGATTGGATTTTACAATGTGAATTTATTGATGGCTTTCACAAGTGCTGTACTGATGGCTCAGTGAGGCGATAGATTGACTGGAGTCGATTCAAGAGAGATTAGTAGGGGGAAAATTGGAATGAGTCCTTTGAAGACAACTCTTTTGACCAGTTTTACTATAAAAGGGAGCAGAGCAGTGGGGAGGTAGCTGGAGGGAGAGTTGAGAGTAAGAGAACTTTATCATTTTAAGACGGAAAAAATAATAGCACATTCAGGTGCTCTTGGAAATGATCCAGTAGGGAGGGGAAATGATGATGTAAGAGAAAGAAGGAAGAAGTGGTGGAACCATCGTATTGGGTAAGGAAGAGGGGTGGGATGGGCAATGAGTAGTTTCCTCTGGGTGGGGCATGGCCAGTGGCTCTGTAGTAACAGATGGGAAGGTTTGAGGCCAACGGCAGACAGATGAATGCTTCTGGGAGCAGGTGCAGAAGGATGTTCACTTCTGACTGCTTTTGTTTTTGTTTTTTTTTTGTTTTTTTTTTTTTTTTTTTTTTTTTTTTCAAGAAAATAGGAAGCACAGTCTTCAGATGAGGGCTAGGCTGAGGCAGAGGGGATAGAAGCTTGAGGAGATAGCCAAGTATGAAATACACATAAGGAAAATGAGTAAGTGACTGGAGAAGGGGAACATAGACTTGACGAACAAGCCAAGGACCATGCTGTTGGTGTGAGACCAGCAGCATGTCTGTGTTTGTGTTTTCCAGCCACATTCAGCTGCTTGGTGGTGCAGAGGACCTGGAACACTGGATTCATCCAGGTGGAGTCTTTGCCGGACAAATGAAATGGAGGTAGAGTGGGCTACAGAGTTCAATCTACATGCAATGCTGTGATTTTAACAGCAAACCCGACAATGTATGCTAGTTGGGGGAAGGGAAGATGTGAGGGGGTGAGGCATAGTGAAAAAGTGGTAGTATTAGTGGACTGGAGGTCTGAACTGGGTCAAGAAATCGCTGAAGCCATGGATCTAGTCGTTCATTATGGTATGAAACTACTGTCCATGTTGATGAAAGGCAAGCAATTTCTCACCAAAGCTGATTTTACTTTGAATCTACTTAATTAAGTTTTCAACCATTAAAATGAGTTAAGTTATGCAAAAAGGACCACAGCTTCTAACATTAGTATGCATTCTTTCACTTATAATTATGAAATGAATATATTAGCGTATAATCTAAAAACAATTAGTGATTGCTAAAATACATTTCAGTAATCTGTCTCTTGTAAAGTTATAAATTGCCAAAGACAGAATTAAACTATCTTGAGCACTTTAAAAATATTTATGCTTCTCTGTAACCCCAGTGGTTTGGGAAAATGATGACAAACAACATAATGTATCTCTTCACTTATTTTGTAAATCAGTTTAATTTTGCTAAATTGCTGAAGAGGGATTTACTGTGGTTAGAAACACTTTTCAAAATCCAACTGATAAAACTGTGTTATATAAAACTGATGCCTGAGCTATATAATGCTTGACTTTGATAATATTTTGTCCATTACACTTCAGAATGTCTATGGGTGATTGGGGATTTAGCCTCTTCGCAACATAATCTAATGACCTTTCCTTCCATTAGCAGAGGAGGCAGCACGGGTGCCTTGCTCCATGCCCCACTTCCCTGATTGAATGATTTCCTCTGGCATGGCGACCCAGCATGGTTGTCCCATGTACAGCTCCTCCAACACAGCCTTGTGGCCAGGTCACTTTCTACCAATTCTGTCTTGACTGTCCCTGGCTTATGTTCTGATGTCTGATGCTAGAGCCCACATGCCCACTCTCTAATATATAATCTAATAACATCACAGGTGTGTGAGACAACATGAACTTGTGTTATTGGCCTCTTTGTTTAGAATAAAATATGGTCTCCAATTCTGCAAAATGGCGTGCCCTTTTCTGGTCTCAATATTCTGGACACCCCGAGTTCATTGCACATGCTCCCCTCTCCCCCTTTGTGTAATCCCTTCCCCCCAGTGACCTGCAGGGAGTAAACTGGTGGTTCCCTGGGGAATGTGAAGTTGTAACTTTCTGGTGAAGCTGCTCAGATGACCATGCTGATAATGGCTGGCTTCACCTTCCCTCTCTTCCTATTATTAATATTAACTATTAATGACCCCTGGAAATATGTGGACAACAGAAAAGGGGAGTGAGCCATCAGTGTGGTGACTGTCTCAGAGCACCGAGTGGGCAAATCATCACCTCAGTTCAGTTCACACCATCTTCATCTTTTAAACCAATTTAGCCTGGTAACACACTGTCAGTTCAGTAGTCACAGGAGCAAAATTGGTTTTCAAAATAGGGAGGGCTCTCTCTCCCCAGTAGCTGGACTGTTCTCCAGGGCAAAATAAAATTCAGCCACTATAATACATAACCACTTGCTTTTGTAGTTATCTCTGTAATTATCCTGTTACAGGTAGAATTAGAGGAGTTATTCCAGCAGGTTTGCCCTTTGCAAATCTGCTCAAGTTTGTTCCAAGTAACTTGCACGTTAGCATCCTTAGGATGGATGTTCTTGGGCATAGCAGAGTGTCTGGCACCTGCTGATTTCCTCAGGATGCTAACAGTGGCAAGTCTCTGCAATTACTCATCAGCTCTAGCATTAGTTCTGAACCCATTTCTTGCAAGCTTAACTTAAAACAGAATTGTTTGGGGTAAGTCACCCTGTCTTCTTTCCTTCTCTTCTCTTTGTTTTATTATACCACACTCTTCTCTCCCGGTTGCTTAAATTGATGTTTTTTGGTAGGAAGCATTTCTACTTCTTCCAGCTAAAGGCTGGGTGTTCTTTGAGTTTTATATTTCACTGCTGCAAAGCATCAAACTGAGCCCTGGTTGGATGGTTCAGTTAGTTAGTTAACACCATCTCATACACCAAAAGGTTGCAAGTTTTATTCCCAGTCAGGGCTTATACCTAGGCTGCAGGTTCAATCCTTGTCAGGACATGTACAAGAGGCAACTGATTGATGTTTCTCTCTCACGTTGATGTTCTTCTCTTTCACTCTCTCTTCCTTTCTGTGTGAAGTCAACAGACATATCCTTGAGTGAGGAAGGGAGAGAGAGATAGAGAGAGAGAGAAGGAAGGAAGGAAGGAAGGAAGGAAGGAAGGAAGGAAGGAAGGAAGGAAGGAAGGAAGGAAGGAAGGAAGGAAAAGGAAGAAAGAGAAAGAAAGCACCAAAGCTGAAATGTTTAGATGGGGACAATAATGGAAAGTAGGTTTGAAAATGAGGGACGTTACCAAGGGAGAGTCTCAGATGAAGCAATAGAGGGAACAAATTGGAATGACAAATGCTTCTCTCACCAGCTTATTTATGTACTTGACCTCCATAAATTCGGGAAGTGTCTTGTTCATCATTGTATCTTCAGCATGTAGCCCTGTGTATGACACTTAGGAGGTACTTGATACATATTTTTTGCACCGAACAGAACACAGATGCACACAGCTGCACCAGGGATGGCAGTGAACTAGCGACTAAATACAACTGATGATGGAGTGCTGGGAGAAGGAAGGAAATAGATTTCTTACCCCTACTTTTTTCCCCCAAACATATCTGTGCTGTGTTCCTGTTTGAAGCTGTGTGTTTATATAGTCCACTTGTACGATAAGCTCTAAACTGAACGGTATTTTAAATCATTGAAATATTAACAATTGTACCCATGTTTAGTGGATTAGTGTAACCAAAAGTGCTCAAATGAGTTATTTCCCATGATCGCTTCACAAATGTGAAAGGTTGCCCGCTATTTAAACTATGACTTGTATTTCTGATTCTGCCATGGATATGACGGCGCTGGTGATGCCCCTAGTGCCGAGAACAGTTGCAGAGTCTGCAGCTGTTAATGGATTAATCATTATCCTGATGTTGGATTCGTTTATCATCCACCTAGATTTTACAGAGTCAAAATAAGAAAAGAAAAGAAAAGAAAAGAAAAGAAGAGAAGAGAAGAGAAGAGAAGAGAAGAGAAGAGAAGAGAAGAGAAAAGAAAAGAGAAAAGAAAAGAAAAGAAAAGAGAAAAGCGAAAAGAAAAAAGAAAAGCGAAAAGAAAGAAAAGAAAAAAGAAAAGCGAAAAGGAAGAAAAGAAAAGAAAAGAAAAGAAAAGAAAAGAAAAGAAAAGAAAAGAAAAGAAAAGAAAAGAAAAGAAAAGAAAAGAAAAGAAAAGAAAAGAAAAGAAAAAAGAAAAGAAGGAAAAATGAAAATGGCGGCAGAGTGAACGGAGCTACACAGACCGTCTCCCAGGACCAAACTGGAATTACAACTATAACACAGACAAATCGACGGGAAAAAGCATCAGAAAAGCAGCTTGCGAGGACCATACAACGAGGGACACTGACTCCATCCCGGTAGGCTTGCGAAGGCGCGAGACGGGGGCTGGGAGCCCACGGTCTGCAGCTCGGCAGCGGCCTTAGCTGTAAGCGGCGCCCTCGGGTTACACTCCCAGGCGGCCCCACAGCCCAGCCGGGACAGAGGCTGAAACAGCCACAGCCACTCACCTTGGGCTCCGGCGGAGGGAGGGCAGACAGGACTGGAACTGTGTCAGGACACTCGGGATCTGGAGGGCGCTCAGAGCTTTGGCGGAGTGCAGCCACTCAGGACGGTGGCCACATTGCTCCTTCCCAGGGCTCTGAGGAGAGGCAGCAGCCCCTCCCTCGGAGATCCAACCCCACCCTGTGGGCCATTGAAGTGCTAATTGAGGCTCACTAACAACCAGCATCTGCCCCACCCTCCTGAAAGCCCCTTGGCTGAGCACCAGAGGGAGTTTTTCAATCAACTGACAACCCAAAACTCATCAAGTAACCTAGACTGCTAGCCTCCGGGCAAAAAGCTAGAGGATAACAGTACCTTTCCTGGGCTGGCAACTTTAACCAGGAAAGTAAGACTTGACAGTGGTGTTCAACGTGGGTCCTCCCCCGCTCATCTAAACCCAGGAGAGGGAGCCACAAACAGCAGAACACCAACACCCACAGGGAGAACTTGACAGGCTCCAAAGCCCACAGTGATAGCCAAAATGGTGAAACACAGAAACAGAAGCCAAATGAAAGAGCAAGACACCTCCACCGAAGATGAGATCAATGTGGAGCAATTAGGCATGTTAACAGAGCTAGAATTCAGAGCCATGATCTTGAGGAAGCTGAATAGCATGAGTAAGGACATAGAGACACTGAAAATAAGCCAACTGGAAATTAAAAACCAACAAGAAGAGATAAAAAATGACATATCCGAAATGAAAAACACATTGGAAGGTTTAAAAAGCAGAGTAGGGGAAGCTGAGGACCGGATCAGTGAATTAGAAGACAGGGTAGAAAAAATCAACCAATCAGAAAAACAAAAGGAAAAAACTATTAAAAAACAGGAAGACAGCTTAAGAGAACTATGGGACACCTGGAAACGTAACAATATTCGCATCATAGGAGTCCCCGAAGAAGAAGAAAATGAGCAAGGGATAGAGAATATATTCAAAAAAATAGTGAGAGAAAACTTCCCTAATTTGGTGAAGGAAGAAGGCATTCAAGTTTAAGAAGCACAGAGAGTCCCAAGGAAGAAGAATCCAAACAGGCCCACACCAAGACACATAGTAATTAAAATGCCACAAATTAAAGACAAAGAGAGAATCCTAAAAGCAGCAAGAGATAAGCAACAGGTTACCTACAAAGGGAACCCCATAAGGCTCTCAGCTGACTTCTCACAAGAAACACTACAGGCCAGAAGAGAATGGCATGAAGTAATCAAAGTCATGAAAAACAAGAATCTGAATCCAAGACTACTCTACCCAGCAAGGCTATCATTCAAAATAGAAGATCAAATAAAGAGCTTCCCAGACAAAAAAAGGCTAAGGGAATACATTAGCACCAAACCAGCACTGCAAGAAATGTTAAAAGGACTGCTGTAATTAGCAGTAGAAATGGAAAGAAAAATGGAACCACACTAAACAAAAATGGCAATAAATAAGTACATATCAATAATCACCTTAAACGTAAATGGATTGAATGCTCCCATAAAGAGACACAGAGTAGCTGATTGGATAAGAAAGCATGACTCATCTATATGTTGTTTACAAGAGACCCACCTCTCAACAAAAGACTCACATAGGTTGAAAGTGAAGGGATGGAAAAAAATTTTCCAAGCAAATGGAAAGCCAAAAAAAGCTGGGGTAGCAATTCTCATATCTGATAAAATAGATTTCAAAATGAAGGCCATAACTAGAGACAAAGATGGCCACTACATAATATTGAAAGGATCTATCCAACAGGAAGATATAACCTTGATAAACATATATGCACCCAATATAGGAGCACCAAAATATATTAAAAATCCTCTGGAGGACTTCCAAGGAGAAATCGACTACAATACAATCATAGCAGGGGACTTCAACACCCCGTTGACAGCACTGGATAGATCCTCTAGGCAAAAAATTAGCAAGAAAACAGAGACTCTAAATGAAGCACTAGACCAAATGGATTTAATAGATATCTACAGAGAATTACACCCCAAAACTACAGAATACACATTCTTCTCAAGTGCACATGGGACATTCTCAAAGATAGACCACATGATAGGACACAAACTAAATCTCTACAAGTTCAAGAAGATTGAAATCATATCAAGCATCTTCTCAGATCACAATCGCATAAAAGTAGAAATCAATTGCAACAAGAACATGCAAAGACATTTCAACACATGGAGGCTAAATAGCATGTTATTAAACAATGAATGGGTCACCGAGGAGATCAAGGAAGAAATTAAAAACTTCCTGGAAACCAATGAAAATGAACACACAACAACACAAAATCTATGGGATGCAGCGAAAGCAGTTCTGAGAGGGAAGTTCATAGCACTACAGGCCTACCTCAAGAAACAAGAAAACTTTCTAATTGACTGTCTAACCTCACAACTTAAAGAATTAGAAAGCAAACAAAAAGAAAACCCCAGAGCAAGTAGAAGGAAGGAAATAGTAAAGATCAGAGCAGAAATAAATGACATAGAGACTAAAAAAACAATTCAAAGGATCATTGAAACAAAGAGCTGGTTTTTCGAAAAAATAAACAAGATTGATGGACCCTTAGCTAGACTCACCAAGAAACAAAGAGAGAGAACCCAAATACACAAAATCAGAAATGAAAGAGGAGAAGTAACAACCAACACCATGGAAATACAAAAGATCGTTAACAAGTACTATGAACAACTATATGGCAACAAATTCGACAATCTAAGCGAAATGGACAAATTTCTAGAAACACACAGTCTCCCAAAACTATTCCCAGAAGAGATAGAAAACTTGAACAGACCAATAACAACTAAGGAAATTGAAGAGGTAATCAAGACTCTCCCAGCAAACAAAAGCCCAGGCCCAGATG
Organism: Molossus molossus; assembly: GCF_014108415.1. Taxonomy (NCBI): domain Eukaryota; kingdom Metazoa; phylum Chordata; class Mammalia; order Chiroptera; family Molossidae; genus Molossus; species Molossus molossus. The sequence continues at coordinate 104,532,199 of NW_023425344.1, read as the reverse complement.
GTTTCACAGGGGAGTTTTACCGAACATTCAAAAAAGAACTAAGACCCATTCTCCTCAAACTATTTCAAAAAATTCAAGAAGAAGGAAGACTTCCAAACACGTTCTATGAGGCCAGCATAATTCTAATTCCAAAACCAGAAAAAGACACTACGAAGAAAGAAAACTACAGGCCAATATCTCTGATGAACATAGACGCCAAAATTCTGAACAAAATACTAGCAAATCGGATCCAGAAATACATCAAAAAAATTATTCACCATGACCAAGTGGGATTCATTCCAGGGATGCAAGGCTGGTACAATATTCGCAATTCAATGAACGTGATACACCACATAAACAAAATGAAGAATAAAAACCACATGATCATATCAATAGATGCTGAAAAAGCATTCAACAAAATCCAGCATCCATTTCTGATAAAAACGCTCAGTAATGTAGGAATAGAGGGATCCTATCTTGACATAATAAAGGCCATATATGAAAGACCTACAGCCAACATCATACTCAATGGACAGAAACTAAAAACATTTCCATTAAGAACAGGAACAAGACAGGGATGTCCACTTTCGCCACTCTTATTTAACATTGTACTGGAAGTCTTAGCCACAGCAATCAGACATGAAGAAAAAATAAAAGGGATCCAAATTGGAAAGGAGGAAGTGAAACTGTTATTATTTGCAGATGACATGATATTGTACATAGAAAACCCTAAAGACTCCATCAAAAATCTATTAGACTTAATAAATGAATTTGGCAAAGTAGCAGGATACAAAATTAACGTCAAGAAATCGACGGCATTCTTGTACATCAATGATGAACTCACAGAAAGAGAAACTGAAAAAACAATCCCATTTACCATCGCTCCAAAAAAATTACGATACCTAGGAATAAACTTAACCAAAGAAGTAAAGGACCTATTTGCAGAAAACTACAGGTCATTGAAAAAAGAAATAGAGGAAGATATAAAAAAGTGGAAGCACATACCCTGTTCATGGATTGGAAGAATTAACATCATTAAAATGTCCATACTACCCAAAGCAATCTATAGATTCAATGCAATCCCCATCAAAATACCAACGACATATTTCATAGAACTAAAACAAATACTTCAAAAGTTCATATGGAACCAAAAAAGACCCCGAATAGCCACAGCAATCTTGAAAATGAAGAACAAAGTAGGTGGGATCACAATACCAGATATCAGGTTATACTACAAAGCGACTGTAACCAAAACAGCCTGGTACTGGCACAAAAACAGGCATATAGATCAGTGGAACAGAACTGAAAACCCAGAAATGGACCCAAGGCAATACGCTCAATTAATATTTGACAAAGGTGGCAAGAGCATACAGTGGAGTAAAGACAGCCTCTTTAATAAATGGTGTTGGGAAAATTGGACAGCTACATGCAAAAAAATGAAACTAGACCATCAACTTACACCATACACAAAAATAAACTCAAAATGGATAAAAGACTTAAATGTGACCCGTGAATCCATAAAAATTCTAGAAGAAAATGTAGGCAACAAAATTTCGGACATTATACGGAGCAGAATTTTCACTGATACATCACCTAAGGCAACAGAAATAAAGGAGAAAATGAACACATGGGACTACATCAAACTAAAAAGCTTCTGTACAGCAAAAGAAACAATCATCAAAATGGAAAGGCAACCCACTGTATGGGAAAACATCATTGCCAATGATGTATCAGATAAGGGGTTAATTTCCAATATATATAGAGTGCTCATACAACTCCACAAAAGGAAGACAAAGAACCCAATTAAAAAATGGGCAGAGAAGATGAATAGACACCTCTCCAAACAGGACATACAAATGGCCAAGAGACATATGAAGAAATGCTCAACATCACTAATCATCAGAGAGATGCAAATTAAAACAACAATGAGGTATCATCTCACACCCGTCAGAATGGCCGCCATCAACAAATCATTCAACAACAAGTGTTGGCGAGGGTGTGGAGAAAAGGGGACTCTAATACACTGCTGGTGGGAATGCAGACTGGTACAGCCGCTATGGAAAACAATATGGTGCTACCTCAAAAAATTAAAAATTGAACTTCCATTTGACCCAGTGATCCCACTGCTGGGAATATACCCTAAGAAGCCTGAAACACCAATCAGGAAGATATATGTACCCCCATGTTCATAGCAGCACTATTTACAATAGCTAAGATCTGGAAACAGCCCAAGTGTCCACCAGTAGACGAATGGATCAAAAAGCAGTGGTACATATACACAATGGAGTACTATGCAGCGGTAAGAAAGAAAGATCTCTTATCCTTTGAGACGACATGGAGGGACCTGGAAAGTATTATCCTAAGTGAAAGAAGCCAAGCAGAAAAAGACAAATACCACATGATCTCACTTATATATGGAATATAATGAACATAACAGTCTGAGGAATACAGTAGACCCAGACACATGGAAGTAGGGCACAGACTGACATCCCTCAGAAGAGGGGATGGGGGTCGGGGAGGGTGGGAAGAGATAAACCACAGAACTTATATGCATGTATGCATGACCAATGGACATGGACAACTAAGCCGGGGACAGGGTGGAGGGGGGGTGGGGTGGGGGGTGCCAATGGGGTAAAAAGGTAAAATACCTGTAACAAAAAAATAAATAAAAATTCATTATAAAAAAAGAAAAAAGAAAAGAAAAGAAAAGCTGGAACTGCAGTGAGCTTTCCTGATTTCTAGTAGCCATGAGCACCAAGTATCACTGTCCACATGGGTATCTTCATACTTGGGTCAGAAAACAATACTTTTCTAAAACACATTTCTTTGAAAATCGGGTGTCTCATATTCATTCAAAAGGATTGTCATCAGTGTACCGGCATGCCTGACCTTACTCCCAGTCAGTGGCTTTTCCACAAAGCCCTTTCCGAATGGCCAAAGCTCTGTTAAGCACTCTTGGGAAAGGCGATTGTGCAAGTAGCGACATCAGTCAGAGGCCAATGTGCTCTTTCAAATTAGGGGGTCAGACTGCGGAATCTGCAGGGTGTTGGTAAACTTATTTCCATTTTAACACACTCACTAGGGCATAGCGGTGAGAAATTGTGCGTGTTCCCTGAGGTCTCCGCTGTCAGACACTGCAAGTGGAATGACTGCCTTAACCCGGGGACAGCTGAACGACGGGAAGACACAAAAGTTCAGGGTTAGGCTCATTTTACGCATCTTCTTTCTCTGAAAAGACATTTCTTCTGTTGCTAACACAATCTCTGAGATTGGATGGTTATGATCTTTAGTATAATTTAAAAGTACTTCTTTTTCCTGAAAATGTGACTTGACAATGGACTAGTAGTTCCTAAGGTACAAAAAGCTAGGGACCTTTTTAAATGTTTTTTTGTTTTTTATTTATTTATTTATTTATTTTTTTTGAAGGAATGTGTAGCTAGAATGTTAGTCATTTGGAATGTCGGACTAAACTTCCCCAACTTCTGTATAAGTAGAGAACAATTGTTCCCATGTCATATCTTGTAAGTCTATTGACAATATAAAGGGTGTGAGTCTCTTTTTAATTGAATCTTTACCATTAAAATATTTCTGGCTATGTTTGATAGATGAATAGATTAACAGTCAGAAATCCTATATTTCAGACTTGGCAATGCCACTTTCTAGCTTCCTTACTTTGGTGATATCATTTAATCCTTCTGAACCTCAGTTTCCCCAATTATAAGAAATAAAAGGATACTGGGATTTCACATCACTGTTTGATGATCATATCCCATAAATTATATCAAAGTATTTCTAAAAAATGTAAAAGCATTATATGTGTTTATGCTTAAGAAGATATGGATGCAGAAAATAGATTGTGTAACTGCTGGAGGGTGGTGTTTGCTTGCAATCTCTAAATCACATTTCTTTGAAATGTTTCCATTACTGATGTTCTCATAACAGAGTTGTAAAAAAAAAAAAGAAGAAGAAGAAAGAAAGAAATACAGCTATAGGCAACCATTAGGATAAGCTGGAATCTATGTCTAAAGAATGTCTTTTCACATCTCTGTCCTGAGGGGTCAATATCTACAGACATACAAGAAAAACAAAATTATATGTGGAATCCAAGCCAGTCCTAAAATTTGCTTATACTGGCTATAACCCAACTATAAAAGTAATTCTTTTTAGTTATCTCCTTTATATCACATTTTAATTTTTTAAATAAAAATCTACCTTGTTGGAGTTCTGTGAATATCCAGATGCGATTGGCCTATATAAGAACCTAAAATTTAAAAATATAAGAAATTTAACCAAAGGCTTGGATTTTATTGTCTTCTGGAAAAGCTGAAGTAAATATTATTCAGGTACTGGCCAATCGTTAGCAGAATTTTACAGTTGCAAAACAGAATACAGTCAAGTTGGAAATTGTTCTTGTGCAACTTTCCGAACATGTACTGCCTGCCTCATGCAGGATGTCCAAACCGGGTGCAAGGAGCAGCTACTAACCTATGGACTTGTTTTACTAGGCTTCCACCTGAGAGGTTTGGGAGCCCTTTTTCCTCTACTAATTTCTGAAAGAGTTCGTGTCAGATTGATATTAATTTTTCTTAAATGTTTCAGGGAATCCACCAGTGAAATCATTTGGGCATAAAGTTTTCTTTGTGTGAAGCTTTTTCAAATTCTCTAATAGATAAAAAGCCATTCAGATTTTCCATTTCCTTTTGACATAATTTTTGACAAGTTATGTCTTTTAAGGAGTTTGTCCATTTTATCAACATTATTTAATATATTGGAATAAATTCTTAACAGTAATTTTTTTATTTCTCCTATATAATCTGTATGCTCTATAGTGATAGCACAAATATCATTCTACTATCAGTGATTTATGTTTTCTTTTTTAAAAATAATTTATCTTGCTAGTTCATCATTTTAATCATCTTTTCAAAGATGAAAGGTTTGTTTAATATTCTTTATTTGTTCTCTTTGCACTGATCTCTGCTCTTTATTATTTCTTCTTATTATTCACTTTGGGATTACAGTAATTTGATCTTCTTTTCCTAACTTCCTTTTTCAATTGAGTTTATTGGGGTTACTTTGGTTAACAAAACCATATAGGTTTGAAGTGTACAACTAAAAAAAAAAAAAAACACCTTTCCTAAATTCTTCAGGTGGACATTTATATAATAGATTTTATTCTTTTTGGAATTTAGTAATTTAAAGTAATAATTTTTCCTCTTTTGTATATTTTGATGTGTTGTGCTTCATTACCTTTTATTTTGAAATGTTTTCTGATTAGTCTTTGACTATTTAAAAGTGTATTGTCTAATTTTCAAACATTTGGATGATTTAGATGCCTTAGTGTTACTGATTTCTAACTTAACTCTGTTACAATTAGAACAGATACTTTGCCAATTTTCACACTTTGTAGTTTATTTTATGGTTCAGCACATGGTCTATTTTAGTGGGTAGTTCATGTGCCGTTAAAACAGATATGGATTATGCCGTTCTTGGATAAAATGATCTGCAGATGTGAATGAGGCAAAGTTAGTGGATATTATTTTTTAGATCTTCTGTATCTTTAGTTGATTTTTTGCCTACTTTACCTATTTACTGATGGAAATATTAAAAGACTCCAAATATGATTTTTCCTATTAATTCTGTTAATTTTAGCTCCATGTATTTTGAAAGAATTTAGTGTATATGCATTTAGGATAGCTAGGTCTTCCTGATGAATTGTCTCTTTCAACATTAAGTAATGTCTGTCTTTTACTCAACCAATACTTTTGCTTCAAAGACCGTTTGGCAGTAGTATAGCCTGATCAACTCTTTTTTGCCTCCCTCTACCCAACCCACACCCCACTCCAGGCCTTCCCCATGCTATTGTCTGTGTCCATGGGTTATGCATATATGCATATATAGTCTTTAATTGATCTCTTCCTATTCCCTTCCCCCGGAATAGCATGCCCCCCGCTTGTCGCCGAGATGCGTTATTCTGTTCCAGGAATCCATACTTCTGGACCTATTTTGTTCATCAATTAATTTTGTTCTTTAGATTCTACTTATAAGTGAGATCATGTGATATCTATTGTTCTGTAACTGGCTTATTTCGCTTAACATAATAGTCTCCAGGTCCATTCATGCTGTCACAGAGGGTAAGAGATCCTTCTTTTTTACAGCTGTATAGTACTCCATTGTGTAAATGTATCACAGTTTTTTTATACATTCATCTACTGATGGGCATTTGGGCTGTTCCCAGATTTTAGCTATTGTAAATAGTGCTATGAACATAGGGGTGCATATATTCTTTCTGATTGGTGTTTCAGAATTCTTAGGATATATTCCCAGAAGTGAGATCGCTGGGTCAAACTGCAGTTCCATTTTAAATTTTTTTGAGGAAACTCCATACTGTTTTCCACAGTGGCTGTACCAGTCTGCATTCCTACTGGCCATGTATTAGGGTTTCCTTTTCTCCACATCCCTTCTAGCACATGTTATTTGTTGATTTATTGATGGTAGCCATTCTGACAGGTGTGAGGGGATATCTCATTGTAGTTTTAATTTGCATTTCTCTCATGATTAGCGACATTGAGCATTTTTTCATGTATCTATTGGCCATTTGTACATCCTCTTTGGAGAAGTGCATATTCACGTCATTTGCCCATCTTTAATTGGATTATTTGTCATCCTGATGCTGAGGTATATGAGTTCTTTCTGTATTTTGGAAATTAAACCCTTATCAGATGTGACATTGGTGAATATGTTCTCCCATACTGTAGGTTCTCTTTTCATGTTATTGATGGTTTCTTCTGATGTAGTCCCATTTGTTCATTTTTCCGTTTGTTTCCCTTGCCCTAGAATAATGTATTGGTGAAAATACTGCTATGTGAGATGTCTGAGATTTTAATGCCTATGTTTTCTTCTAAGATTTTTATGGTTTTGTGAGTTACATTTGAATTGTTTATCCATTTTGAGTTTATTCTTGTGTCTGTTGTAAGTTAATGGTCTATTATTATCATCATCATTATTATTATTATTATTATTATTATTTTGCATGGACCTGTTCAATTTTCCCAACACCATTTATTGATTAGACTATCTTTACTCCATTGTATGCTCTTTCCTCCTTCATCAAATATTAATTGGACATATTGGTGTGGGTTGATATCTGAGGTCTCTGTTCTGTTCCATTGGTTTATGTGCCTGTTCTTGTACCAGTGCCGGGCTGTTTTGATTACCATGGCTTTGTAGTATAGTTTTATATCTATACTAGTATGATCCCTCCAACTTTGTTCCCCTTTCTCAAGATTACTATGGCTATATGGGGTCTTGACTAATTCCATATACATTTCTGTAAAACTAGTTCTAGGTCTGTGAAATATGCCATTGGTATTTAATAAGGATTATATTGAATTTGTAGATTGCTCTGGGTAGTATGCACATTTTAATAATTTTGATCTTTCCAATTCATGAACATGGTATGCCCTTCCACTTTCTTCTATCTTTCAGTATTTCCTTTTTCAATGTCCTATAGTTTTCTGAGTATAAGTCTTTTACTTCCTTGTTTAAGTTTATTACCAGGTATCTTATTTTCTGTTGTTGTTGAAATGATAAATAGCATTGTTTTTTGGGTTTTTCTTTCTGAGGTTTTATTACTGGTGTATAAAAATGCCATTGATTTCCAGATGTTGATTTTGTATCCTGTTATTTTGTCAAATTTATTACATCTAGCAGTTTTTTGATGGAATCTTTAGGGTTTTTCTATGTACAATATCATGTCATCAGTGAATAATGATAGTTTTACCTCCTCTTTTCCAATTTGGATGCCTTTTACTTCTCTTTTTTGTCTGATCACTGTGGCTATGACTTCCAGTGCTATATTGAATAAGAATGGTGAAAGAAACATCCCTGTCTTGTTCCTGTTCTTAAGGAAAATGCATAGTTTTTGCCTGTTGCAAATGATGCTGGCTATAGGTTTATCATATATGGCCTTTTTTTATGTTCAGATATGATCCCTCTATTCCCTCTTTACTGAGAGGTAAATGGGTACTGGATTTTGTTGAATGCTTTTTCTGCATCTATTGATATGTTCATATGATTTTTATCTTTCATTTTGTTTATGTGGTGTATCATGTTTATTGATTTGCGAATATTAAACTATCCTTGCATCCCTGAAATACATCCCAGTGAGTCATGGTGTATCATTTCTTTCTCTTTATTGATTTTAGAGAGAGAGGAAGGGAGAGAGAGACAGACAGAAGCATTGATGAGAGAGAACATCATCAACCACTTCCTGCATGCCCCACACTGGGGATCCAGCCCACAACCTGAGTAGGTGCCTCAACCAGAAATCAAACTGGCAACCTCCTGTTGCATGGGTTGATGCTCAACCACTGAGCCACACTGGCCAGGCATGGTGTATCTTTTTAATGTATGGCTGGATCTTATTTGCTAGTATTTTGTTGAGGGTTTTAGCATCTATTTTATTAGGCATATGGCCTATAATTTTCTTTCTTTGAAGTGTTTATCTGGTTTTGGAATTAGGGTAATGCTGGCTTTGTAAAAGTGTTTGGAAGTCTTTCCTCTTCTTGAACTTTTTGGAATAGTTTGTGGAGGGTTGGTGTTAATTTTTCTTTGAATGTTTGGTAAAACTCCCCTGTGAAACTGTCTGGACCAGGGTTTTTATTTGATGGGAGGTTTTTATTTGTTTTTGTTGTTGTTTGTTTGTTTTAATTAGTGCTTCAATTTCATCAGTTTTTATTGGCCCATTGGGTTTTCTGATTCTTCCTGACTGAGTTTTGGCAGATTACGTTTCTAGGAATTTATCTATTTCACTCAGGTTGTCCAGTTTGTTGGCATATAGGTGTTCAAAGTATTTTATTACTATCCTTTATATTTTTGTGATATCAGTTGTTACCACATCTGTTTTATTTCTGATTTTATTAATGTGGGTCTTCTTTCTTTGTTTTTTGATAATGCTGGCTAAAGGTTGATCATTCTTGTTTATCTTTTTAAAGAACCAGTTCTTGGTTACATTAATCTTTTATATTGTTTTTTAGCTTCTATGTCATTTATTTCCACTCTGATCTTTATTATTTTCTTTCTTTTACTTACTCTGGGATTTTTTTGTTGTTGTTCTCCTTCTAATTATTTCAGTTATAGAGTTAGATAATTTATTAGAGATTTTTCTTGTTTTTTAAGGTAGGGCCTGTATTGCTATGAACTTCCCTCTCAGAACAGCTTTCACTGTGTCCCATAGATTTTGTGTTGTGTGCTTCCAGAAAGTTTTTTTTATTATTATTATTTCTTATTTCTGCCTTGATCTCATTAGTAATCCATCATTGTTTAGTAACAGGCTATGTAGTATCTATGTATTTGAATGTGTTTTGAGTTTTTTAGTGTAATAGATTTCTATTTTCATGCCATTGTGATCCATATGATTTCAATTTTCTTGAATTTATTAAGGCTTATTTTGAGTGTAACATATGGCCTATCTTTGAGAATGATCCATGTACACTTGAAAAGAATGTATACTCTGCTGCTTTTGCATGAAATGTTCTGTAAATATCAATTAGATCCAGCTCATTTAGTGTGTCCTTTAAGACTACTGTTTCCATGTTGAGTTTTTGTCGGAAAGATCTATCCAGTGATGTCAATGGGGTGTTAAAGTCCCCTACTATGACTGTATTGCTATCAATCTCTACCTTAAAGTCCATCAAGAGTTTTTGTACATTTAGGTGCTCCTGTATTTGGTTGCATATATGTTACTAAGTGTTATATCACCTTGTTGGATTGATCCTTTTATTATTATGTAATGCCCTTCTTTATATTTTGTTATGGCCTTTATTTTGAAGTCTATTTTGTTACATATGAGTATTACTACCCCAGTCTTTTTTTCAGTTCCATTTGCATGTAATATTTTTTTCCATCCCTTCATTTTCTGTCTGTTTGAGTCTTTTGTTCTGAGGTGAGTCTCTTGTAAATAAGAGTCATGTTTTCTTATCCATTCAGCTACTGTATGTATTTTGATTGGAGCATGTACATTTAAGCTTATTAGTGATAGGTACTTATTTGATGCAATTTTTTTCCTTTATAACTATGTTCTTCTCTCTCATTTTTTTCTTCTTTTTAAAGCACTCCTTTTAACATTTCCTGCAATGCTGGTTTGGTGGTAATAAACTCCTTTAGCATTTTTTTTTTTTTTTTTTTTTTGGTGGGAAGCTCTTAATTTTGCCTTCAATTTTAAATGATAGCCTTACTGGATAGAGTAGTCTTGGGTTCAGGTTCTTGCTTTCATTACTTTGAATACTTTGTGCCACTCTCTTCTTGCCTGAAGTATTTTTGTTGAGAAATCAATTGACATTCTAGTGGGTACTTCCTTTTAGGTAAACTCTGTCTTTCTCTTCTGCCTTTAAGATTCTTTTTTTGTCTTTAATGTTTGTCATTTTGATTATGATGTGCCTTGGCACAGGTCTCTTTGGATTCATCTTGATTAGAGCTCTCTTTGCTTCCTGAACTTGTGTGTATTTTTCTTTCACCAGGTTAGGGAAGTTTTTTGTCACTAGTACAGAACAAGTACTGTATTTATTTTTCACTTTCTTCTCCTTCTGGTACCCCTATGATGTGGATATTTTTATGTTTCATATTGTCCCAAAGTTCCCTTAAACTATCATCCTGCTTTTTAATCCTTTTTTACTTTTTGTTGTTCTAATTAGGTGCTTTTTTTTCTACCATGTCTTCCAAATCACTGATTCAGTCTTCTGCTTCATTCACTCTACTTTTGATTCCATCCAGAGTATTCTTGATGGCAGGTATATTATTCTTCATTTCTGACTAATTATTATTTATGTTTTCTATTTCCTGTTTCATGTTGTTGTAGTTTCCACTAAGTTTCTTGAAATTCTGACTAAGTTCTTTGAGCTTCCTTATAACAATTACTTTATACTCTATATATGATAAATTGCTTTTCTCCATTTTGTTTAGCTCTTTTTCTAAAGATTTCTCATTTTCTTTCATCATCTGGGGGTTGTTTCTTTGTCTCACCATTTTTGCTGACTCTTTGTATCTGTTCCTATATATCAAAATTCTGTGCCTCCCAGTCTTTATAGGTTGTCCTTTTGTAGTAAGTGCTTTCTAGGACTCAATTGTGCAATCTCTTAGGTCTCCTGAGCTGGGTGTTCTAGGAATGACCTTTGTGTAATATTTAGTCTCTCCTGTTATAATTTGGTCTTGACTATTTTTGTTCCATTCATGGATGCGATCTCCTCTCAGGCTGGCTGTTGTTGCCAGGCTCACCTGCAACCAAGTCATGTGAGCTGCTGTACAGGTGTTGTCAGAACAAAACTAAACACAACACAACAAAACAAAAACATACAAAAGACCCCTACAGGCACAACAAAAGCAACCAGAAAGGAAGCGAGAATTAGGAAAGAGAGAAGCGAACAAGAATAATAAAAGAAAATACTAGGAGGTAAAAAGGGGAGGGAAGAAAAGTATTATGAAAGGGCAGAGGTGAAAGAAATAAAATAGGAACAGAAAATAGGGGAATGAAAACAGTATAAAAGAAAAGAGGAAGAAAAAGTTATGAAAAGGAAATAGAGCTGAAAGCAGAAAGGCAAAAAATTAGAAAAGAAAAAGAATTCTAAGCAGGAAAAAGAAGAAAAAATAGAGTAAGAAAAGGAAAAAAAAAACAGAGAGACTAAAATAATATCAACTCAATAAAAAAGAAACATAAAAAAGATGATGTAAACAAACAAACAAACAAGAGTAAAGTGGCATTTATCTTTAATTAAAAAAAAAAAAAAGGCATTGGTTTCAGCAGAATTTTAGTGACTCCTGGGAGCTCCCTTTGGATCCTGCTCTACTTAGGTGCTGGCCAGTCAGAAAGTGTCCTCCTTTGGCTCTTAGCAATCTGTTTGCAGCTTCCAGCTATCCAGTTTGTGTCTGTTTCCATAGAACTTGGCCGTGCGAGGGAGGGGACAAGTTGCATTCTAAAGCCAATTTGTCCACAGTGTAGGGCCCAGGGGTGGGTCAGCAAATGTCCCCAGGTTCCTGGGCTCGGCCTTTATCCACCTTCACCTGCTGGCCAGCTGTCAATCTTAGTCAGTGAGAAGTCCATTTCTGAAACGGCTTTAAGCAGAATTGGGATATAAAACCTCTGGGTCTCCTATGAGGGGGCTGTGCAGTTCAGATTTCAAGGACTAGTGAGTGTGTTTCTCTGCCCCAGAGCTACTCCTCTGAGAGTAATCCAGAATATTATCATGCCCTTGGCTGGGCAGAGATCCTCATATGCAGTCCAGATGGAAACCGAGAGTCTCTGTCCTCTCTCCCGTGAGGGGTAAGCACCAGTCAGGTTCCCAGGACAGTGTGGTAGAGGCCCCTACCCCTAAGCCAGTCATTGATGCTCCCTGAGCCTGTTCAAACCCATAAGCTTGACCCCCCTACTGCTGTTCCCTCTGCAAGGGTCAAGATGCATGGTGTGGCAGGCAGTGTTCCAGAGGGCGGGGCAAACCGTGTGTCCTAGGGCCGGGTGTTTTCCTTCACCTGAGCTGTGGCTTCTGGTAGGGGTCAGTGCCTCTCAGGAGAAATGCCTGCTTCGGTTTAGGAAAGGCATGACCAAATTCAGGTCACTCTCTCCCCTGGAGCCTCGGGGAGTAGATGTAAATGAAAATTCTGTGCTCTGGGGTGTTTTTTTTAAAACAAACAAACAAAACCTGTAGTTTTATTTCCAACTGGCTCTGGTCTGCAGCCAGAAGCCCCGTCACCTTTCATAGCTGGATGCTACATGGGCTGCTGTTTTTGGCTCTGTTGTTCCAGACTGGGGTCTGGGCCTCAATCCACTCAGGGAAAACCGCCCCCCACCCCAAGCCAGAGATTCCTCCTCTCTCCCAGCTCACCCCCTGTGGAAGCGGGCCAGCCCCTCTCGCAGTCTGGCTCTCCTACTAGACTTCAGATGTTTTCTGTCCTTCCTTGCTGTAAGTTGCCTCTTCAGCGGGACCTCAATTGCTAATTCTGAGTGAATGTTCCCCAATTTAGTTTTATTTCCAGTCTGGCCCTGGGAAGAGGTGCAGGAAAGGTCTGCCTATGCTGCCATCTTCCCTCGACTCATCGACTGATTGTATCCTCACTGTTGACCTGGAAATCTTTTCAAACAGTTTCACTTTTAACACATTTGCATATTATGTTAAAAATGTGTCTTTCTAATTTATAAAGCACAGTGTTTAGTTGGACCATACTTTTATATACATTCTGGTGATGGCAGCCTTTTAATTGCTTTGTTCAATCCATTACATTTAATGTACCTATTCATGTTATGTTTAAGATACAACATTCTATTTTCTTCCATGTCCTTTCTGTTTTTGCTTTCTCTGTTATTCCTTTACTATTTTCATTAAAAATCTTTCAAATTTCCATTTTTATTTATTTATTTTTATCCTCACCTGAGGACATTTTTGTATTTATCTTCAGGTAGAGCGGGAGGGAGAAAGGGAGGAAAAGAGAGAGAGAAACATCAACGTGAGAAAGACACGTCGACTGGTTGCCACCCACACAACCTGAACCGGGGCTGGGGACAAACTGCAACCGAGATATGTGCCTTTAGCGGGAACCAAACCCAGGACTCTGGTCCACAGACCAATGCTCTAACCACTGAGCAAACTGGCCAGGGCAAATTTCCATTTTTTAAAAACTATTCCTGTTTTTGCTCTATGACACACAACATTCATCTTTAATTTATCAATGTTTCTTTAGTCTCATTATTGTACCTCTTCACATTCTCTTTCCACTCACCTCTTCCTACTCACACTTCATGCGTTTTCTTTCTAAATTTAATTGTCTTGCTCTGGCCAGTGTGGCTCAGTGGTTGGAGCATCAGCTTGCACACCAAAGGGTCATGGGTTCAATTCCCAGTCAAGGGTGCATACCTAGGTTGCAGGTTGAATCCTGGCCCAGTCAGGGCACATGAAGGAGGCAACCAATTGATGTGTCTCCTCACACTAGTGATTCTGTCTCTCTTTCTCTCTCTATGTCTCTACCCCCCCGCCCCAAGTCTCTCTAAAAATCAGTGGAGAAAATGTCCTTGGGTGAGGATTAACCAAAAAAAAAAAATTAATTGTCTTTCATCAGTATAATTCCATGTAACTACATATTATACATATTACCTTTTGGTGCACAGTACTTTAGGCTATTGCTTTCATTTCTTTTACTTCTAGATAAATGATTAACCCTGTCTTATGATGACATTATTGTTACTTTGAACAAGCAGGTGTCTTTTAAAGAAATTGTAAGAAAACTAATCTTTTATATTTACCCACCTACTATTCCTTATTTTTGTTTTTTGTTATTCATTCCTCTGGGATGGAAACTTGTTTCCATCGTTTTCTACCAGTTCTTGGTTTCATCTAGTATCATTTCCCCTAGGCTTGAAGTAAATCCTTAGGTCTTCTGGCAATGGATTCTCATAGCTTTCATCTGTCTTAAAATGTGTATATTTCACCCTGTTTTTGAAACATATTTTCACTTTATATAGAATTCTGGGTGGATAGTTTTACTTTTCTCTCAATACTTTAAAGATGTTTTCCAATAGTTTTCTGACCTTTATTTTTTTTCTTTTGAGAAGTTTGCTATAGTTTATATTATAGTTCCCTTACATATCTTTTTCCCTGGCTATTTACAAGATTTTGTCTTTCTCTTTGATTTCTAGTGATGATATGCCTAAGTGTGATTTTGTCATATTTAGCCTGTTTGGGGGCGTACTAGCCTTGCGGATCTGTTTGTTAAGAATTTAACATTAAATTTGGGAAATTTTTGGCCATTATTTCTTCAGATATTTATTTGGTCCTTTATCACTCTCTTCTCCTGTGATTCTAATGACACAGATATGGGGATATTTGATATTGTCCCTGAAATTCTGTTTATTTTTTTTTACTTCAATCTTTTGTTTTTTAATCTTCACCCAAGGGTATGTTTTTTTTTTGTTTTGTTTTTTTATTGATTTTAGAGAGAGCAGAAAGGAGAGAGGAAAAGAGAAACATCAATGTGAGAGAAAGACATTAATTGGTTGCCTCCTGTATGTGCCCTGACCATGCAGGAGGGATTGAACCCTTAACCTAGATATATGCACCGAACAGAAATTGAGCCCACAACCTTTTTGGTGCACAGGACAACATTCTAACCAACTGAGCCACCCAGCCAATGCTGTACTTCAATCTTTTTGTGCTCTGTTCTTCCAATTGGATAATTTTTCCTGGCCTCTCTTGAAGTACATAAACCCATTTCTTATTTTATTTCCAATCTGCTGTGAATTGTTTACCTAATAACATTTTTATTTTGGTCATTGTACTCCTAGAACTTCTCTTTACATATAATTTGTATTTCTCTTCTGATATTTGCCCTCAGTTATCTTATTATGACCGCCTGTTTATGTTCCTGAATATATTTGAATGCTTATAAAGTCTTTGCTAATTCCAACATATAGGTGGACTCAGGGTCTGTTCTGTTTGCATTGATTACTTTTCCCCTTGACAATGGAAACCATTTTTCTGTTTCCTCACATGCACAGCAAAGCCTGACTGATACTGAAAGTTATAGATGATGTGTGTAGAAACTGGATTCTGTTTTCATTCTCTAAAATATATTGATTTTTGGTCTTATACAAAGTTCAGTTTCTGAATGATCATGATAAACTTGTATTGAACTTTCTAACACTTTGTTAAATTGGATCTGTGGAAAGCCCAAGGTGTTTCCTAAGCTCTTCAACAAATCTCCGAACTCTTGTCTCCCCTGTGGATCTGCATGAGTTGTGGTTTTGGAGTTTATAAAGGCAGGCATAGTGAAAGCCTTACTTTGAGTTATGGTCCTTTCTCCTAAGACACACCCTCTCTGGTGTTTCAACAGTGTCAAGGTTGTATACTGGGATATCACCAAGGTCTCATCTGATTGAAGCAACCCCAGAATCTACCAGCACTGCTTGATCTCAGTGTCTCTGTTGGTTCTTAACCTAGCAACAGCAGCCCTTTGGTAAGCCTTGAGTATTGCTGTGTAAATGCACAACCCAACCCTGAGCAATGGCTTGTGGAGAATACACATTTAGCCT
The DNA here is from genome assembly GCF_014108415.1 of Molossus molossus. Taxonomy (NCBI): domain Eukaryota; kingdom Metazoa; phylum Chordata; class Mammalia; order Chiroptera; family Molossidae; genus Molossus; species Molossus molossus. Next base: position 104,516,151 of record NW_023425344.1, on the reverse strand, counting down.
TCTGAGTCCATGTCCCCCATACCCTGCCAGCTCTCTACCCCTAGGACCCAACCATTCAGGTTTCAATAGTTACAACAATGTCACATTCTGATCTTTGCCTCCTCAGATCAGCAGAACTGGTGCGCCCTGCTTGGGTTCCAACCCCATGTGTGAGTCAGGAAACTGACCTTAGGCAGAATTCCAAGGTAATTATGGGGCTCACCTTATAGGTTTCTCTTCTCTCAGAGATTGCATTCGTGTCCTTCCTGTTGTCCATTGCCTAAAATTTATTGCCTCGTATATTTTGGCTAGTTGTTAATAGAAGAATACCTGGTCTTGTTCAAGTTAGAAGCTATGGTCCCCAAATCCTTTCCACAAATTCCTTTATCTGTTTTTCTCTTAACCTCTAGGTATTAATTTTCTCTTATTCATTACTTTTTCAGTTATATTTTATTCTCAGAACTATTTAATTTTATACTTCTTAATTGAAAAATGTTGTTTCCCTCTGAATTCTTATTGGTTTGATTTTAATAAAAACACAGGATGCTTGGAAATTAAATACCACTTATTTCAACAAACCATTAAAATATAAAAATGGTTAATATTAAATGTTTTAATGTCTGTTCAATTTGAAAATTCTTCTAAACATTGTTAGTCAGATACTAACATATAAAGATATTTCTTATGAGAATATAGGTAACATTTAAGCAAACAGTGCCTTTTATAAGATTTCCCTTTAGTCTGGATTCATCTAACTAATGGAAATAAAATTATCATTATAGCAAGCTGGAAGGCTGTTTCTAGTACCCTGTGGCCTGCTTCAGAAGCTTGTTGAGATTTTTTGTGATCCATCTGGTCTAGCCAAGTGGAGTCATCTTTCATAATATGCTCAGTGACTGCTGGCCATAGGACTTTGGAGTCAGCTGACGAGACTTGGCCTTTCAGTAACAGAAATCAGCCTTTAAATTAGTAGTTATTAATGACAGGCATTAAGCATCAGTTTACATTTTCCCCAGGGAGGAGAAATCTCACGGACAATCGGCACAGTGTACCTCATTTGTTATGTTATGTGTCATTTAATAATGTTGGCTTACTTTTTAATTTTATTCAAGGTTCAAAAATTTGAGATAGTCATTTGTCCTGTGTTATTAAAAAAAGATACCTTAGTTAAGAATTTTGATACAAGTGGGGTTGGGGGAGATAAATCTACAACGTAAAATAAGTAATTTCATCATTCACAAACCATGACCTGGTAGAAATAGAAATAAAGTCCCCATTTCTTACAGCTGATTAATAGTATAAAAAACATAACATGGCATTGGAGTTTCTTTGAAAAATAGAAGATTAATTAAAAGCAAATGGCAAATATTTTCTCACTCTATTTATAGGATCATTTTTGTCCAGTTTCCAATTTATTTTATTTTGTCATTTATATTTTCTATAATTATGATCCACACCACTTAATTTACATTAGATGCATCTTTAGTTTTTTTTCAACAAGTAAAAAAAAATACTTCTGAATAAATTTGTCACACTTCTATTGGCACTCATACTCCACATACCATAAAAAGTTCTTGCTGGGTGCTTTTATCCTCTTCATTCCCTCACCACACCACAGTCTTAGCTCCAGGCTGTGGATCAAAATCTTGCTGGTGGCTTCTACAGTGAATTTCATTCTTGGGTAAATAATATCTGATTTTATTTTGACCTTGGTATCTTTGGCCCATCATATATGGGTGTGTGATGATGAAAACTTATGAAGAATAATTTTGTAAAACAAACTCTCTGCAAATACAGCTTTAAACTTGAGATGTTTTTCATTATCAGTTATAGTTTTAAAGTCTTTGAGTTTTTCTGAGACCTGAAACTATTTTTCACAAAGTTGAATCAAGTGAAAACAGACTTTGTACATTGAAGCTTTGATTGAGGGCCAGTGGTGATTCATAAATTCTGTGGGTTAGAACCTAGGTGGATACTTAGGAGTTTTGCTGCTTTAAGTTGTCAGCTGGTCTCTCTCCCTTTTGACAGAAGCAGTTGTGTGGTCAGTCTAATGCTATAAAGAGATATTCCTGCATTTCCTTAACATTTTTTTTTATATTAAGTGGTGGATTTTTGGAAGGTAAGAATATGAACCACCCTAGACATTTGTGAAGTTATACTTGTTTATCAGAATCTATTTAACCACCTCATTGGTAGAAATAAAGTTCTGATGTAAGCAGTGCTACTTTCTATGAACAGAGCCCATAGATAATGACCTTATCAGCTCTCCAAATCAGGCATGTGATCTGGGGGTTCTCATCAACTTTCCTTATTCTCATTTTACTTACAAATCAAAATAAAATCAAGTTGCTCTTTCATCTGCAGCAGAGGACCAGGTTGTCTGAAGTGACTCAAATGGTCTCAATGGCACCTCTTGGTTTGATTTTTCTCTTTGTGTATCCACTGCCCGTCTCCCTCCCCTGGCCCCAGTCTGCTCTACCCCAGCTCGGCTACTCTCACTGACACAGGGGAACAATGGACCCGGGGCTTTGGCTGATGAATTTCTGTGATGGCGGCCGGGCTGGGCTGGGTTACAAACACTCACAGATTTGACCAGCTAAGGAGCCAAGACGCCTGGGTGGATCACAGTCCTTTCTATATTGAAGATGTTCCTATTTAGGCCCCTGGGGGCTGTGTGAACTGAGAGAAATGAAAGCTAACTGTGGCAGGTTGGAGTTGTTCCATTGTCTCCGAATGTTGCCGAACCCAGAATGATAGCAGGGCAAACATTTTTAGTTCTACTTGACGGATCACTGTTCCATGTAAAATAAAAAAGATTATTTCTTTTAATATAAAAAATACTCATTAAAATTTTACAGCATATTATAAAAATTTAATTTCTTAAAATAGTCTGACATGAGATTACTTTTTATTTAATAATAAACAATTGTTAGAGAGTTTTTTAGGAAGTTCTCTCCTGGACCCTCAATTTCCCTTCTTTTGCAAGCAAATTCTATTTGGGGTTAGACTAATAGATTTTAGGGAGAAACTGCCAGAGCATCTGCGATGTGGCTGTTTCCTCTCGTGCAATGCGTGGCTGTTGCTAAGGGAGCATAAGAAAACAGTGGCTATTGAAATTTCACTGATATGCTGCTCGCTGCAGGAACATTCTGACCCTAAGAAGGAGACGGATACTTGATTGCAACTGAATTACTTTCTAACCTGGGACTTGGTTCCATGTACTTCAACATGCGGATCTCAATTCTGACATTCATACCACAGCTTTTTGGCTTGAAAACAAAGTTAATGTATTTATAAGATGTTGTATATTACATACATACAACCATCAAACTGTGTCTAACACCCAACTTAAGGGTTAGAATGCAATTACCATCATTGAAGACATCTGAGTGGCATTTCACATTTCATGCATCACCATACTTTTTATTATAGCTTTACCATGAATGTTTGTATGCCTAAGAATTGTATGTCTGCAGGTGTTTGACATTCATAAAATTGAATTATACCCTGTATATTCTTCTGTAACTTTATTTTTAATTTTTAAAAAATATTTAATTGTGGTAAAATACAATTAACATAAAATTTACCATCTTAGCTCTTCCAGTGGTCAGATCAGTATTATTACATATATTCCTATTATTATGCAACCAATCTCCAAAACATTTTCATCATGCAGAACTGAAACTCTGCATCCATTAAACAGCTCCAGCCCTGGCCAGTTTGGCTCAGCGATTAGAGCATCAGCCTGTGGTCCAGAGATACTGGGGTTCGGTTCCTGCTAAGGGCACGTACCTCAGTTGCAGTTTGTCCCCGGCCCTGGTTGGGTTGTGCGGGTGGCAACCACTCGATGCGTCCCTTTCACATTGATGTTTCTCTCTCTCTCTCTCCCTTCACTCTATCTGCACAAAAAATGGAAAAATGTCCTCGGGTGAGAATAAAAATAAATTAATTAATTAAAAAAAAAAAAACAGCTCTGCATTTTCTCCTCCCTCTAGCTCCTAGCAACCACCATTCTGCTTTCTGTCTCTATGAATTTCAATATGTTAGATACCTCATATAAGTGGAATCATATATTATTTGTCTTTTTGTGGCTGGTTTATTTCACTTAGGATAATATCCTCAAGGTTCATTCATGATACAGCATGTGTTTGAATTTTCTTCCTTTTTAAGGTCCTAATGCAACTTTATTTGATACACTAAATCATCTTTTGATCCACTAAAACACTACATCATATATAGCTATAGATATAGATATAGATAGATATTGTTGATTAATTTTCACTGCTATGTGAATTTCTTTATATAACTATTCCATAACTTATTTATCCTTTCAGTTTTATCTGGCCTTCAACTTGTTTCCAGGGTTGGTTTGTTTATTTACTCTATAACCCAGCCCCCTGGAACAGTCTTGCTCATAACATCTTGCTCATATTGTGTATATCTATGCAAGAGTTTTTCTAGAGTGTAAACCTAGGGAAGTGCTGAGTGACAGAGTAAATGCATGCTGGCTTTACTAGATAATGCCAAAAATGTTTATACCAATTTCCATTTTTGTACGAGAGTTGTTTCATATCTTTGCCAGTGTTTGATTTTGCAGAATTTTTAATGTCTGCCAACCTGGTGAGTGTGAAATGATTTCTCATTGTGGTTTTATTTTGCATTTCCTTGATTGCTAATGAAGTTGGAGCATCTTTTTGTATATCTGACCTGAATCTTTAAATCTGTTTTTTGGACTAATAACAAATAAATAAAAGTCAAAGGAGAAAAAGAGAAAGTGCTTGAGAGCCAGCCATGAACTCTGTAACTATGTAACTCTGTAACTGACTCTGGCAGCTCTTTCCCCCTCTGGAGCAGTTTATATGTATAAAATGAGCACACCCTTAAATCCCCTGCCGAATGAGCTCTGTCCTTCTGATGCTGCCTACAACCTTTGAATGACAAGAGCCACACAGTCTGCTGGCCAGGCCATGAGAAAGCTCAGAGGACCAGAGTCTACTTTTTTTTGGCTCAGAGATTTAAGTCAATGTGTAAAACACACACATAAAAATATGACACACAATAAAACAAAAATTGTATAAAACAATACTTACATTCACAAGGTACAAAATAGTTTGATATTTGTACTCTTATTCTGGACTCCCTCTCTTGTTCCCTCCCTTCTTGCCTTTCTTCTTTTCTTTCATTCTGATTGGCACCAACTAAATTAATTCCACAATCAACAAATATGGTGGTTCTTACCAGGGACAATACTGTTTTCAGGGAATGTCTGGGATATTTGTGAAGCCTTTCCTGGCATTTACTAGCTAAGAATCAGAGATGTGATATACAGCCCCAAACAATGAAGAATTATTCCCCATATCACAAAACTTTCCATATTGCTACAGGTAATCATTGTATATTCATGTAGGTTACAAATAAAACTGTTTACCAAAGAAAGAACTTCCTTTCACCAAATACATATTGCAGTCTCAAGCAGTCGATGTGTTTCTCTCACGTCAATGTTTCTCTCTCTCTCCCTCTACCTCCTACTCTGTCTAAAGATAAATGTGAAAATAACTTCGGTTGAGGGTTTAAAAATATAATTTTGATCATCTTCAGGACTGAACCTCCAACGTGCATTTACTTTTAAGATTGCTGTGATGTAATGAGCCCGGAGCATAGGAGCGCTATCTTAGGGGATGACAAGAAAAACTGCATGTCTTATTACTGGAACACAACAAGTGTGTGGACTTCAACAGAGAAGAGAAGTCTTGCTTAAGGGCTGATGTAAACCCCCCCCCCCATCTTGGTTCCATCTCTTTGTAATTAATGATCATGTAGACCAATGCCACCATGACTGAGTTCCCTTACATTTTATGAATGTTGTTTTTGAGAACACATGTAATTTAATGAACTAAATTCTGTTACAGGAAGAGCGGTTATGAGAAAAAGAAATCTTCAATGACTCACACATTTATACACTGAGGTGTTGAGAACACCAATGTATATGAAGCTGTCTGAGGCAACTTAAAGCCCTTTATGGATTTCTATATATAAATAATTTTCATGGAAACTGCACACCATTCTTTCAAGTACTTTAAAGCAAGTGGCCTAAGGATCTGGGCTGCTGCTTTGTTCGAGTTATTTGACAAATAGACTGCATCTACTTTCCTTTCTCCCTCCTTTATTTTCTCCTTAGCTCCTTTCTCCTTTCTTTCTTTAACAACTAATCATTAAGGGATACCTCTTCTGGGCTATGGAGAAACAGCCATAAGCAAGGTATTCTTCTCTTCTCATGAAGTTAATATTCAAGAGGAAAGGGGAAACATAGCAAAAAATATATGGAGAGCATTTCAGGGAATGAATGAGTGCTGTGTGACCAGTGGGGTGGGGCTGGGCAGTGGTTCCAGATGGGCAGTTAGGGAAAGAGTCTCTGGGAAATGTGAGCCAATGGCCATGAGAAGACCTAGGGGGAGAGAATTTCAGTAAGTGAGAAGAACTAAAGCAAATGCAGTAGGCAGGAGGCCAAGTGTAGTTCAGAGTTTTGTGACTGAAGCAAAAACACAGGTGAAGGTGACATGAACAGTATGAGAAGGTGGGCGGGACCCACACACCTTGGGTTTGTCTGCTGCTAAGGAATTCAGATCTCAGAACCTACTGGCATATTGTCTTGTTTCAAAACTCTTCCACAATTGGGATTCCATCTTCTCAGCTACCCTGCCTGTAATTGCAAGACTGATATTTTCCTTTTCCGAACTGGTGCCCTTACTCCCCAGTGGCAGTAGCATTGCTTTCTCCTCACCTTCCTGCCACGTGTCTGACTATTCTGACTACTCTCTCCCTGCTCTTTGCTAATCTCTTAGGTATGGTCTTCAGTTATTTTTTTCTCTTGACACTCTCTCTGAGTGACCTCTTTTGAATTGTGGTTTCTACTACCACTGGTTCTCCAACCCAGCCCCAACTGAATGTACAGGCCAGCTGGACATCCACTGGGAAATGTCCAGTCTTTTCAGTGTCAACCTTTCCAATGTCTCCTTGCCCCTAAAAATGAAGACAAAGCTCCCGACTGACCCTTCTACTCAGACCCTGCTCCATCTTCAACACCACACCTGTGTCTTCCTCCCAAGGCTTTGAGACTCAAATAGGGCAGCTTTCCGGTTACTGTCACCAACCTAACTCTTTCCCAAATTCACTTCACTGAAGGACTCCTCCATGAACCTCGGGCCACCTACCGTGTGTTAGGTGCTCCCCTGTGAGCCCAGCACAGGAAGAATGGACAGGACCAGGATCCTGGATTTGTAGGTGAGACGGAGGAAGTCAAAGGGGAAGGTGACAGAGTTGGGGCCAACCAATAAGCACTCAGAGGAAGTAACTGAGAATGAAGAATATGCTTAAAAAATTTTAAGGGTCTTTCCAATTATTTTTAAAAAGGAAACTGAGCAAATGAGGAAAGGCATAACTTACGGAAAGCGAGAAGAGATAGAAAATGGAAGTTATGCAGGAAAAGAAAGCTGAGGAAACGGTGGACAAACTATTTTAGAACCTTAAGTGAAACTGCCTTCTGAAGAAGCAGAGAAAAGTGAGGATTCTCGTTGGGAAGAAAAGAAAAGGCAGGTTCCCAGGAAAGCCTCTCCGCAGACGGCTAGGCCCTGGGCGACGGTCCAGCTGCCCGCTAGCCTTAGCAGGCATTGCAGCCTTCACCGGGGAAAGGGAAGTGATCTCCCTTTAAGAACAAGTGCAAAGCAATGAAATACTCTGAGGAAGAAAATTAAATCCTTGGTAAAGAAACTTGAGGTGACACGTGACGAGGCCGATAAAGCCTGAAGCTCTTTGTTGGAATAGGACATTAGTTGGAACCCCCCGACCATAGCTGTTAATAGCCACAGGCCTGAGGACTGGTCCACGGTGGGATGTGTCACCCTGAGCAGCATAAAGGGTGCCGGCCAGGGGAGAACTCAAACCGCTGGTCCAGTCCTTATTAGCAGGATGCTCACACCTGGTAGGTCCACTGGCATGGAGTTGTAGATGGAGAATTTCAAGACTCCTCAAGGATCTACTGCTCTGTACTACTCAAGATTGGAGTCAGTAATAAATGTAATAAAGAGAAAATCATTTGTGACACTTGTTACATTGGTAAAGAAGACTTGATTCAGGGGGGACTTGTACAGTGAGGTTTTACAAAGGGGAAAGGGATAGAGCCCAACTCCAAATATAATAAGGCAAAGTAGGAATGTATAGCCAAGGAGCAAGTTTGAAGGTTGGTGGATGGAAAATTACTTGTCATAAATAACCTAGAATTTCAGGAGTATAAATGGCCATCTTTGGTCCCCAACACAATTTAGACTCAACCAACACTTAAAGAATACCTACCATGTGCAAGGTGCTATCACATACTTCCATATATTATTTTATTTCATCCAAATAAGCATCCTGTGATATAAGTATCAGTATCCAAATTCTCAAGGTAACAATATTGAAAGTAGAAGAAGTAACCAGCCCAAGGTTATCTCTGACAAGTGGTAAACCAGGATTCAAGTCATCTGGCTCCAAGTTCAGAGGTATTTCCATGGCTCGGTAACTGTCTATAAAGGTCTAGGGCTGACCTTATCATCTGCTTGCCTCTAGGCCCTTTATCACTTTGAAATGCTAGGAAGACACCCCAAACAAACCCAGTTCTCCACACAAGGCTCGTGGGTATTTAGAATTAGAACTGTTTTAATCTTTGGCAGCTTTATTGAAATGCAAACAATTCACTCTTTTCATTTTAACATCACATAAAAAAAAAAAAAGAATAATATTAGAAGCAAAGATCTTTAAAATGTGTTTGTGGCGTGAGTGTGTGTGTGTACGCTTAGGGGTTTTTATTTCTCTGACTAACCATTCTCTTCCCCCACCCAACCCCAAAATGAAAAATAAATAAATAACAGATGTGAGAAGAAAATTCTATGTATTATGGGAGTGGCTGATATTACCCAGTGTTTTAGCAAGGCGTTTGATGGAGTTGGTCTTGTCTTCCATGGTTAAGGAATGTCTAGGCATGATTGTCAAGATAAGGCTGTGCGATGCCTTCAGCTCTCATGTTGGGGAGCAGCTGGGGTGAGGCTGCTTTGTCAGTGACCACTGGGCTCTCTGCAGTTATGAGTTAAGTTGAGAAAGCATTGACTGCTTCCCGTAATGACAAACAAAGGCAGGATGGGCTCTTGCTGGTGTGGCTCAGTGATGAGAGTGTCAACCCACGCACTGAAGTGTCATGGGTTCGATTCCCAGTCAGGGGCATGTACCTGGGTGGCACATTTGGTACCCAAGCCCTGGTTAAGATGTGTGCCGGAGGCAACCAATTACTGTCTCCCTCCCTCCCACTCTCTTAAAAATCAGTGGAAACATATCCTCAGGTGAGGATAAACAACTACAACAAGAAACACAAGGCAGGTTGGGCACAAATTAAACCCTCCACTCTGCCTCTGCATCCTCACCCTGGGAGGCAGCCACTCACCTGCTACGAGGAGGTGTGGTTCCTCCCCTATTTATCTGCTCATAGACATTGTGGATTTTCTTGACAAAAGAAAGCCCCCTCCTCAGTGTTGAGGTAAGCTTTAAGTATAAATACCCTTGAGGGAGGCAGCATTGACCTGCAGTGACTTGGAGATGGTGGTTCCCAGTGAGTGAGGCCTCCGGTTCTGAGATTTAAGGTAGTCTATTAGAGAAAGAAGAATGATTGGGAGGCTCTAAGATAAGATTTAAGGCAGTGGGTAATAAAACAAGTCACTGCCTTGCAACGTGATTGGAGGAATGTAATACATGTTGCACTGGAAGGAATCTGAGAAGCAGGGCAAGAATGGCTGAAACACAGAGCGGGCATTTAGGCACTGGCAACAAGAGGAAACTGGGAATGCCAGCCACCTTCGTGCCACTTCATTGTCCTCTGTGAAAACCTGACAGTCTCAGCCTGTGTTGGCCAGTCTCACGGGTGTTTTCCTTAGAATGTCGCCTTCTCCCCAGAGTTGTCTGCAGAGCCTCCAACACAGCATGGCCAGCAGGAGAAAGCCAAGCAGTGCGATTTTCATTCTCTTACTCTTAGGAAAAAAGGTCTTCCCTCCTAACTATCCTTTCCTAAGACAGCCTGTGGGCTACAATGACTTGTTACAGCCAGTCTTAAAGGAGACCGCTCTTTACTGAGAACTCCCCTGAGGGGTCTGATTAGCCTCCTTCACTGCAGGGCGGATAAAGGAGCTGTCATCCTGAATCATGCCCAGAGACCATCAAGCATAGGAGTTTATTCTGGCACAGAAGACTAGCTGAACTCCACTGTTCTGTTTTCATTTTTTTAACCTGGTGAATTTTATCCTGGAGGATTTCCCTGCTCCAGCTTTATTTCTACCCCCACAACTTGCCTTATGAATGTGCATGGCGGTCTGGGGGTGCTTTTTGGATGAAAGTGAGGGGGATGAGGAGAGTGGGAAATGTATTTAATTAGAGGACCAGAGGCTGGAATGGAGAGTAATTGGGGGGAGGGTGCACCCTGAGGCCATTGGAAAGGCCAGCGTTGGTGGAGCATAAAGCAGGCTGCCAGGGAAATTCCTGCTTCCAAAATAGTGTTGGCACTCTTGCTTGGCATCTGCTCTGAGAGAGAAAAAAGAATCAGCCAGACTTCAAATAGACTAATAAAAATATTATTTCTTCTATCCATTTTCTAATTCTGCCTTTATACACCAGGGAGGGAGGGAGAAAGTCAAATGGAGAAGCATCTTTGGGGACCTAGGATTAGCAGGGAACTGCTTCCCACTACTTGGATCTGCTGTCCTGACACATGGAAGCCCGGCCCTGCAGCCCGTCACTTAGCCACCATCCATGAGGATCTCCGCAGAGCCAGAGGCTTCTTAGGTGCTGGGGATGCGGCAGTCAACACACACACATTCCCTCCACCAGCAGAGGACTGAGACACAGTACTGGCCAGGAGAGTTCAGTGAGGAGAGAGGACCCAGCCTAGTCTGACAGCTCAGATGAGACTGCTCTAGGAAGAGGACACACGGCCAGGGTTTGAAGGATGTGCAGGCCTCGTCCAGGCTTTCAGGCAGGGAAGACTCTTCCAGATGGAAGAAAACTCCTTAAAGGGGGCCTACCTGAGGGTGTGACAGGAACAGATCTGAGGACGGTAACCAGTGTACACCCTTCCATCTTTTCTTCCGTCTTGGTACAAAGTCCTGATATCAGCTCATACTCAGTCACTGTGACTCTGTGGGCATCATCAGATGCCCTAGTAAGTTACCCTCCCTTACTCTTTGCTGACCCCATCCCAGGTTTGGAAACAGTGGCAAAACCTGTGATACCCTCTGGGCTTAGGTCCAGGATGAGTCTCCTTTTCAATCACATCCATTTCAAAAAAGGAGAAAATAATCACCTGGTGAGCTGCCTGTTTGGTAATGTATGACAGCCACTTAGATGCACTCCAAACCTCAACCCGATGGCAGGATAAGGCATGGTACATTGAGAGGGTGCAGTGGGGACCCAGAGGTACAGCAGGGAGGCAGGGGGGCGGGGACCCCTACCTGGAGCATGGAGATGAAGCAACAGAGCTGGGCTTACGGTGCCTGGGGAGGAAGCCTGGGGACATTTGTGATTTGCTCTGATGTGTGGTGTTCACGGGAGATTTGCGGAGTAGATGTAGGGTTTGAGTCATTGAATCTAGTTAATAATTGAAGAACTGAGTAAGACCTCTCAGTGACAATACCTTGAGTGAAAAGAAGAGAAATTACAGATCGGACCAGAAATCACCAACACTGAAGTGAACGCAGCAAGAGGAGAACCTCACAAGAGAAAGAGGAGGGAAGGAGTGGGGAGTGGAAGAGAGGAGGGAGGAAGAAAAAGAAATGGCTGGAAGAGAGGATGAAAAGCAGGAAAGTGAAACTGCATAGAAGCCGGGGGAAATGGTCGATGCTGCATTGAAGTCATGTAGCTAAGAAAAAGATGTGGTCCCAGGATTTAGAAACAGGTGAGTCACCGACAACGTGGGCAGAGGCCAGTAGAGTGGTTGATAGGGGCTGAGTATGGAAAGAGGCAGTTCTTGAAGGAAGTCATGGATTTGTGAAGCCTTTTATTGTTTGTTTTTAATATTGTAGAGGGTTGGACATTTTTAAATGTTATTAGGAGCAGGAAAAAAGCAGATGTAAGGGGAAAGGTGAAATTCAAATGAAGTTTGGAGTTGAATCAATAGTTACATGCCAAAGTTGGCTCCTTGATTTTGGCAAATGTGTTATGGTTGTGTACCATGTTAACATTAAAGGAAGCTGAGCAAAGAGTATGCATTATTTTTGTAACTTTTCTGGAAATCTAATAATTACTCCAAAACAAAAAAGGTTTTTTAATGAGCTGTTGGGAAAATGCCTCTAGAGATGGAGTGGGAGACCAAGAAGAGAGAAAGGAAACTGTTGGTCCAAAAGCAGAGCCAATCACCAGACCCAGGAGGGTGAATTGGGCAGAGGAAGTGCATTTGTAGATTTGACACTGGGAAGCTCAAGGCCATCTCCCAGAGGGCACCTGCCTTCTCCATCAGAGATCAGGTGCTACCATTAACTGATTTGAGGGAGGAAGGAAATGGAAGATTTAGGGAGTAAAAGCCCAGTGTGTGCTGGGATGGAAGGGATGCCTAGGGCAATGTAGAAGACTCTCAGTGCCACGGAGGGGTGCAGGCACTTCACTGTACGCCTTTGTCGACATTCCATGGTGTCACTGAAGAATATTCTGCCTCTGGTTTCAGGTACCACAGTCCAGGTTACTGTTGTCAGATTGTCCACTTGCTCCATCCTAGCAAAAAAATTCACCTAAAAGTATCTTGATAGATTAACTCCCATCCAGTGAGGGTGAGCTGGACTTTCAGTTATCTAGGTTCACGGTAAGTAATACTGACTATGTCTGTTAAACTTCATTTACGCTGTGGGTTGAGGGGATTTTAACTGACGCTTGTTTATCCTTTTCCTTCCTCTTTGGCTGTAAGCAGTTCTGACCCAGCCACGCTCTGATGGTCTCTCCTCTGAATGCTCCCACATCCCACGGGCAATGCTGGTCACTTCTTCACTGAGCACTAATACCACTTATATGAGCTCCAACTAGAGGTGGCATCACCTCATATTGCAATCACTTGTTTATTTAATACTTTTGAGCTAGATTAAAGTGAACACAGTGTACCTGTCATATGCTCAATATAAAAGTACTTCCTTTTATTACAAGAAGTAGTAACTAGAGGGTTTCTTACCCATGTAGCTTAGAAACATATCCTCACCCCCTGGTAAAATGGAATTTGAAATGTTCAGCTTAATATTTATTTCTGTCTTTTTTTTATTTTTATTTTTATTTTTTTTATCCTCACCTGAGGACATTTTTCCATTTTTTGTTCAGATAGAGTGAGAGGGAGGGAGGGAGAGAGAGAGAGAGAGAGAGGGAGAGACAGAGAGAGAGAGAGCCAGAGAGAGACAGAGAGAAACATCAACATGAAAGGGACACATTGAGTGGCTGCCTCCCTCACGACCCAACCGGGGCCGGAGACAAACTGCAACAGAGGTACGTGCCCTTAGCGGGAACCGAACCCAGGTCTCTCTGGACCGCAGGCCGATGCTCTAACCACTGAGAAAAACTGGCCAGGGCTCTGTCTTTCTTCTTAAAGGGTAGTATATATGCATACCAACTAGGCCCCAAATTTTAATGTTTGAACATTTTAGGTCATGCTTCCAGTTTATTTTAGTGTGTTAATGACTGTGTTGGTTATGGAAGTAATGAAAGAAAAATCAGATCAAAACAGCATTGCACAGAAATCCTACATTGATTCAACATGCAGAATGGGAGTCTTCTTGACTTTCAGTTTCCAAAACTACTGTTGCTCTCCAAGAAAGAACCACTGTGATTTCAGTGCAATCGCAGTCAGGGCAGCGGAGCTTCCAGGACGGGGTCACTCGGATCCTTATTTCTCACTGTGAAATCCTCAGAGTGCTGCTGCTGTGAGGACAGATGATCCTCAACTTGTGGTGGTGTTAGAGCCCAACAAACACATTGTGAGCTGAAAATATTGTAAGTCAAAAATTCACTTGGTGCACTTAATGTACCAAACATCATAGCTTAGCCTAGCCTGCCTTAAAGGTGCTCAGGATACCTACGTCAGCCTACAGTTGAGCAATTACCTTCCTTTTTGTTTTTGTTTTGTTTGTGCCCCTAGTGGGAACCAAACCTGGGACTCTCTGGTCCACAGGCTGACGTTCCAACCGCTTAGCCAAACCGGCCAGGGCTGGGCAATTATCTTGAGTTTCACCACAAGAGTAATTGCCATCCTCGTCTCACCAGAAGCAAGAAACACAGATGGGCATTTTGTGACATGTTGGGTTGTGAAAACACAATATCCAAAAAATGCAGGTGACCCAGTACACTGTAGAATATCAGTGGTTTACCCTCATGACGTGTGTATGACTGGGAGTTGTGGCTTATTTCTGCTGCCCACCATCACAAGAGTATCACTAGCCCAGGAAAAGATCAAAATTCAAAGTACAAGTGCCTATCACTTTCACACCGTTATAAAGTTGAACGTTCGTTAAGTCAGAGACCATTTGGTCTTGGCAGCAAACCTACAATCTGATCAAAAGAGGGCAGTAGAAGTAAGACGTGGAGATTGTGGACAGCTGTAGGGTGCAGGCAGGGGACAGGTTTGAAAGCTATGGAGAGAGAGAGGCAGCAGATTAGATCTGGTGCTAGGAACCCTGGCTGTGTGAGTGGAGAGGGACTGAGTGTTAGCTGTGATATGTTAATTCCCAGATCTTGTCTGCCATAGCCGATATGAAAAGTCAGCAAAAAAGAACCAGCAAGAGACTTCCAAGGAGGCAGCAGAGGTTTTCCCCAACTCTCATAACAAATGATTTCTGATTCCTGCTCCCACAGCTCATCCCAGGTATGATCAGCAAGAGAGGGTGAGGAAATAGATTCCATCATCTACAACTAGGAAGGGCCTGTGTCTCTATCGTGTCTCTGGTGAGGTTTGATGATTTGACTACTCTGTTTTAAGTTCTTGGTATGTATTATGTATATCTGTGTAGATGCATGTGTTTATAGAATAAGATAGACCAGTTTTAGCTTAAAGGGTTTTAGATGGGACTCCTTTTTATTTTCAATGGAGAGGCAATGCATTTTTTCATTCCACAATTCTTAGAGAAAAAAACAAAAACAAAAACAAGAGACTAATGAAAAATTGGCTCATCTCATTTATGTGAAAAGTAAACAGTAAAACAAGCAGTGGCAACTGGACCTTGTCATAAGAACGTAGCATAAGTGACCCTCCGCCAGTCCTTTTGGAAAGCTGTTTTAAGCCATGATGACCTTTCCACGAGGCCTGCTCCAGATGAGACCCCTCGGGAATGGCATTCCCACTGTTGCTTCAGCAGCAAGGAGCCTATTAGCCCTGGCTTCGTCACAGACCTGCTGCCACCATCAGGCTGCCAGCAAATCCTGCTCAGGACAAAACAGAGAAGTCCAGAGTCCTTCCAGAATTGGATGGAGCACGAATAATTTTGCATCCCATATATAGTGGTTGCTTGGTAATCATCGGTAAATCAACAAGTAACGTGCTGGAGAGGATGTAGAGAAAAGGGAACGCTAGTGTGCTACTGATAGGAATGCAAATTGGTGCAGCCACTATGGAAAATAATATGGGATTTACTCAAAAAATTCAAAATAGAACTGCCATTTGACCCAGCAATCCTACTTTGAGGAATATATCCTAAGAAGCCTAAAATACCAGTCAGAAAGAATATATCCACCCCTATGTTCATAGAAGCATTATTTACAATTGCTAAAATCTGTAAACAGCCCAAGTACCTATCAGTAGATGAGTGGATAAAAAATGGTGGTACATTTACACAATGGTATACTATGCAGCTGTAAAAAAAAAAAGAATTTCTTACCTTTTGCAATAGGTAGACCTGGAGAATGTTATGCTAAGTAGAAAAAGCCAGTTAGAGAAAGACAAATATCACATGATCTCACTTATAAGTGAAATCTGATGAACATAATAAACTGATGAACAAAAGAGGACCAGAGGCATGGAACAGACTGACGGCTCTCAGAAGGGATGGGGGGGGGGGGGAGGGGAGTGGAAGGGGAAGAGATAAACCAAAGAGCTTATATACATGTATGCATAACCAATGGATACAGGTAGTAATGTGGTGAAGACCTAGGGTAAAACAGGGGTTAGAAGGAGGGGAGTAAAGAAGGGGAAAATTGGGGGACATCTGTAATACTATCAACAATTTTTTAAAAAAGAATTTAAAGAAGAATACACAATCTGTGGCAATAATAGCACCTCCTACCCCACAACAAAAATAGCTCTCAGAGAGCACATTTGCTGAGAGCAGGTATCAGGACATTTGTCTTTGTACCATTGGGACTGCTACAGAATCAGAGCTAGATGTCCCTGAGCCTGATTAGAAGGCAGCCGTATAGGTGTTCAGCATTGATGTGATGACCCAAAGCATGTCTGAGCAGTAAGGTAGCAGGGCCAGGTGGCATCAATAACTGAGGTAAATGACTCATTGTCAGTCTGTGATGTTGAGAGAAATAAAAATGGTTTTTCCACCCCCACTCCACTCCTCAATGTTTATTGTCATTGGTTTGGGACTACCTAGGTAAAGGTTTATCTCACTGAATAGTAATCTCAGAGTCCCTAACCAGAAACGTGCCAAATTCCAAGTGTTAGCATTGTATGTTTGAAGCTAGAGCCACAGTCTTTGAAAAATGTATTCACTTACTTTGTCTATAAACCCCCTTCCCCAGATCTCTACTAGGCTATGGCTATGCAGGTTCATTCATTCATTTAACAACTATTTATTCACACATACTAGGTGCTCAGGCACTTTCCTAGGCTCTGGGGGCAAATAAACACATGAAGCCAGATAACGACCTCACAGAATGTGGCCTTTAAATGATTAATTATCAAGTTTGTAAGAACCTTTGAGGACATTAACACTAACTTCCCATTAACCTAATATTTTTGTCCCAAATGCCAACAAAAGCTGACCTGAATTTAGAGGACTCTCTGTTTAGACATGACTGGGAAAATCAGAAGCTCTTTCCCATGCCTCTTTGCCTCTTGATGACCTAGTTCCTTTGTGGTTTGTCCAGAGCAGACTGCTCCCTAGAGTTCACTGACTTCTAGAAGTAAAGAGGTTTCTGGGACACATCCAGAATGACAGGGTTTCCGAGAAAGAGCAACCCAAGGGTCAGTCCTCCAAGAGAAGGCTCCAACTTGGGTGACCACAAAGAGGCCTTGTCATGTGGACATGAAGGTCATCAACCCTGTGCTCCACACCCCAGCAACTCTAGGACAGAAAGTCCTTGGCTTTGACCCTGCTTCATGTCAGTACTTCCACCAATGAGGTGACTCAACCCTTTTCTGCCCCAATGCACTATAGGGAGGACGCAGGTGAAAGGGAGGGGGCCTCGATGACATTTTCCAGGATTTCATTTGGGGCCAACTTTGGAGAATGCAAATTCAGAAATGACTACTGAACATTTTCTCTTTTAGTCTCTGTTCATCCTGTTCTAGCCTGTCTTCTCCTTTGGGAAGGTTTCCAACTGGCTATATTGATTAAAATGTATTCCATTTCTGGACTGATAAAATTCTGCTTTAAATGTAATGTGAGCTATTTGAGTGGCCATAGATTCAATGGTTTCTCTAAGGGCTTTCAGATTGTTACTTAAAATGAGTATCATACCACTTTAAACTTAGCCTTAAAATAATTAAATATCAAATTTGCTAGAAACTTTGAGAACATTAAGACTAATACCCTCTTCCATCCCCCAATTTATCACTTAAATCCCCTTTGCCACATTCTGAGAGGTGGCTATCTTTTTAAAATTTTATTTTTATTGTTGAGAATATTACAGATGTCCCCCATTTTTCCCCATTGTGCCCCTCCACCCTGTTCCCACCCCACCCTAGACTTTCACCAGACTATTGTCTGTGTCCATGGGCTATGCATATATACATATAAGTTCTTCGGTTACTCTCTTCCCGTTCCCTATACCCCCTTCCATCTGAGATCTGTCGGTCTGTGTCATGCTTCCATGCCTCTGGACCTATTTGGTTTGTCATTTTATTTTGATCATAAGATTTCACATATAAGTGAGATCATGTGACACTTGTCTTTCTCTTACTGGCATATTTTACTTAGCATAATATTCACCAGGTCCCTCCAGGTCCTCTCAAAGGGTAAGAGATCATTCTTGTTTACAGCTGCATAGTATTTCACTGTGTAGATGTAACACAGCTTTTTTATCCACTCATCTATTGATGAGCACTTGAGTAAATAATGCCGGTATGAACATAGAGGTGCACATATATTTTCTGATTGGTGTTTTAGGATTCTTAGAATATATTCCTAGAAGTGGAATCACTGGGTCAAATGGCTGTGCCATTTTTAATATTGGAAGAAATGCCGTACTGTTTTCCATAGTGGCTGCACCAATCAACATTTTACCAGCAGTGTACTAAGATTTCTTTTTCTCTACATCCTTGCCACACTTGTCATTTGTTGATTTGTACATGGTAGCCATTCTGGCAGGTGTGAGATAATACCTCATTGTTGTTTTAATTTGCATCTCTCTTGTGATTAATGACATTGAATATTTTTTTCACATGTCTTTTCGGCCATCTGTATTTCTCTTTGGAGACCAGTGATGTTAGTAGTGTGTTAAAGTCCCCTAGCATGACTGTATTGCTATTGATCTCTCCCTTAAAGTCCCCCAAGAGTTTTTTTTGTTTGTTTTTTTTTATGAATTTTTATTTATTTTTTTGTTACATATATTTTACCTTTTTACCCCATTCGCACCCCCCACCCTCCCCTCCACCCTGTCCCCGGCTTAGTTGTCCATGTCCATTGGTCATGCACACATGCATATAAGTTCTGTGGTTTATCTCTTCCCACCCCCCCACCCCTCATCCCCTCTTCTGAGGGATGTAAGTCTGTGCCCTACTTCCATGTGTCTGGGTCTACTGTATTCCTCAGACTGTTATGTATATAAGTGAGATCATGTGGTATTTGTCTTTTTCTGCTAGGCTTCTTTCACTTCAGATAATACTTTCCAGGTCCCTCCATGTCGTCTCAAAGGATAAGAGATCTTTCTTTCTTACCGCTGCATAGTATTCCATTGTGTGTATGTACCACAGCTTTTTTATCCATTCGTCTACTGGTGGACACTTGGGCTGTTTCCAGATCTTAGCTACTGTAAATAGTGCTGCTATGAACATGGGGGTACATATATTCTTCCTGATTGGTGTTTCAGGCTTCTTAGGGTATATTCCCAGCAGTGGGATCACTGGGTCAAATGGAAGTTCAATTTTTAATTTTTTGAGGTAGCACCATATTGTTTTCCATAGCGGCTGCACCAGTCTGCATTCCCACCAGCAGTGTATTAGAGACCCCTTTTCTCCACACCCTCGCCAACACTTGTTGTTTGATGATTTGTTGATGGCGGCCATTCTGACGGGTGTGAGGTGATACCTCATTGTTGTTTTAATTTGCATCTCTCTGATGATTAGTGATGTTGAGCATTTCTTCATATGTCTCTTGGACATTTGTATGTCCTGTTTGGAGAGGTGTCTATTCAGCTCCTCTGCCCATTTTTTAATTGGGTTCTTTGTCTTCCTTTTGTGGAGTTGTATGAGCACTCTATATATATTGGAAATTAACCCCTTATCTGATACATCATTGGCAATGATGTTCTCCCATACAGTGGGTTGCCTTTCCATTTTGATGATTGTTTCTTTTGCTGTGCAGAAGCTTTTGAGTTTGATGTAGTTCCATGTGTTCATTTTCTCCTTTATTTCTGTTGCCTTAGGTGATGTATCAGTGAAAATTCTGCTCCGTATGATGTCCGCAATTTTGTTGCCTACATTTTCTTCTAGAATTTTTATGGATTCACGGGTCACATTTAAATCTTTTATCCATTTTGAGTTTATTTTTGTGTATGGTGTAAGTTGATGGTCTAGTTTCATTTTTTTGCATGTAGCTGTCCAATTTTCCCAACACCATTTATTAAAAAGGCTGTCTTTACTCCACTGTATGCTCTTGCCACCTTTGTCAAATATTAATTGAGCGTATTGCCTTGGGTCCATTTCTGGGTTTTCAGTTCTGTTCCACTGGTCTATATGCCTGTTCTTGTGCCAGTACCAGGCTGTTTTGGTTACAGTCGCTTTGTAGTATAACCTGATATCTGGTATTGTGATCCCACCTACTTTGTTCTTCTTTTTCAAGATTGCTGTGGCTATTCGGGGTCTTTTTTGGTTCCATATGAACTTTTGAAGTATTTGTTCTAGTTCTATGAAATATGTCGTTGGTATTTTGATGGGGATTGCATTGAATCTATAGATTGCTTTGGGTAGTATGGACATTTTAATGATGTTAATTCTTCCAATCCATGAACAGGGTATGTGCTTCCACTTTTTTATATCTTCCTCTATTTCTTTTTTCAATGACCTGTAGTTTTCTGCAAATAAGTCCTTTACTTCTTTGGTTAAGTTTATTCCTAGGTATCGTAATTTGTTTGGAGCGATGGCAAATGGGATTGTTTTTTCAGTTTCTCTTTCTGTGAGTTCATCATTGATGTACAAGAATGCCGTCGATTTCTTGACGTTAATTTTGTATCCCGCTACTTTGCCAAATTCATTTATTAAGTTTAATATATTTTTGATGGAGTCTTTAGGGTTTTCTATCTACAATATCATGTCATCTGCAAATAATGACAGTTTCACTTCCTCATTTCCAATTTGGATCCCTTTTATTTTTTCTTCATGTCTGATTGCTGTGGCTAAGACTTCCAGTACAATGTTAAATAAGAGTGGCGAAAGTGGACATCCCTGTCTTGTTCCTGTTCTTAATGGAAATGTTTTTAGTTTCTGTCCATTGAGTATGATGTTGGCTGTAGGTCTTTCATATATGGCCTTTATTATGTCGAGATATGATCCCTCTATTCCTACATTGCTGAGCGTTTTTATCAGAAATGGATGGTGGATTTTGTCGAATGCTTTTTCAGCATCTATTGATATGATCATGTGGTTTTTATTCTTCATTTTGTTTATGTGGTGTATCACGTTTATTGATTTGTGAATATTGTACAAGTCTTGCATCCCTGGAATGAATCCCACTTGGTCATGGTGAATAATATTTTTTATGTATTTCTGGATCCGATTTGCTAATATTTTGTTCAGGATTTTGGCGTCTATGTTCATCAGGGATAATGGCCTGTAGTTTTCTTTCTTCGTAGTGTCTTTTTCTGGTTTTGGAATTAGAATTATGCTGGCCTCATAGAACATGTTTGGAAGTCTTCCTTCTTCTTGAATTTTTTGAAATAGTTTAAGGAGAGTGGGTGTTAGTTCTTTTTTGAATGTTCGGTAAAACTCCCCCGTGAAACCATCTGGGCCTGGGCTTTTGTTTGCTGGGAGAGTCTTGATTACCTCTTCAATTTACTTAGTTGTTATTGGTCTGTCCAAGTTTTCTATCTCTTCCGGGAATAGTTTTGGGAGACTGTGTGTTTCTAGAAATTTGTCCATTTCGCTTAGGTTGTCGAATTTGTTGCCATATAGTTGTTCATAGTAGTTGTTAACAATCTTTTGTATTTCCGTGGTGTTGGTTGTTACTTCTCCTCTTTCATTTCTGATTTTGTGTATTTGGGTTTCTCTCTTTGTTTCTTGGTGAGTCTAGCTAAGGATCCATCAATCTTGTTTATCTTTTCGAAAAACCAGCTCTTTGTTTCATTGATCCTTTTAATTGTTTTTTTGGTCTCTATGTCATTTATTTCTGCTCTGATCTTTACTATTTCCTTCCTTCTACTTGCTCTGGGGTTTTCTTTTTGTTTGCTTTCTAATTCTTTAAGTTGTGAGGTTAGACAGTCAATTAGAAATTTTTCTTGTTTTTTGAGGTAGGCCTGTAGTGCTATGAACTTCCCTCTCACAACTGCTTTCGCTGCATCCCATAGATTTTGTGTTGTTGTGTGTTCATTTTCATTGGTTTCCAGGAAGTTTTTAATTTCTTCCTTGATCTCCTCGGTGACCCATTCATTGTTTAATAACATGCTATTTAGCCTCCATGTGTTGAAATGTCTTTGCATGTTCTTGTTGCAATTGATTTCTAGTTTCATGCCATTGTGATCTGAGAAGATGCTTGATATGATTTCAATCTTCTTGAACTTGTAGAGACTTAGTTTGTGTCCTATCATGTGGTCTATCTTTGAGAATGTCCCATGTGCACTTGAGAAGAATGTGTATTCTGTAGTTTTGGGGTGTAATTCTCTGTGGATATCTATTAAATCCATTTGGTCTAGTGCTTCATTTAGAGTCTCTGTTTCCTTGCTAATTTTTTGCCTAGAGGATCTATCCAGTGCTGTCAATGGGGTGTTGAAGTCCCCTGCTATGATTGTACTGTTGTCGATTTCTCCTTGGAAGTCCTCCAGAAGATTTTTAATATATTTTGGTGCTCCTATATTGGGTGCATATATGTTTATCAAGGTTATATCTTCCTGTTGGATAGATCCTTTCAATATTATGTAGTGGCCGTCTTTGTCTCTAGTTATGGTCTTCATTTTGAAATCTATTTTATCAGATATGAGAATTGCTACCCCAGCTTTTTTTTGCTTTCCATTGGCTTGGAAAATATTTTTCCATCCCTTCACTTTCAACCTATGTGAGTCTTTTGTTGAGAGGTGGGTCTCTTGTAAACAACATATAGATGAGTCATGCTTTCTTACCCAATCAGCTACTCTGTGTCTCTTTATAGGAGCATTCAATCCATTTACGTTTAAGGTGATTATTGATATGTACTTATTTATTGCCATTTTTGTTTAGTGTGGTTCTATTTTCTTCCCATTTCTCCTACTAATTACAGCAGTCCTTTTAACATTTCTTGCAGTGCTGGTTTGGTGCTAATGTATTCCCTTAGCCTTTTTTTGTCTGGGAAGCTCTTTATTTGATCTTCTATTTTGAATGATAGCCTTGCTGGGTAGAGTAGTCTTGGATTCAGATTCTTGTTTTTCATGACTTTGATTACACATGCCATTCTCTTCTGGCCTGTAGTGTTTCTTGTGAGAAGTCAGCTGAGAGCCTTATGGGGTTCCCTTTGTAGGTAACCTGTTGCTTATCTCTTGCTGCTTTTAGGATTCTCTCTTTGTCTTTAATTTGTGGCATTTTAATTACTGTGTCTTGGTGTGGGCCTGTTTGGGTTCTTCTTACTTGGGACTCTCTGTGCTTCTTGAACTTGAATGCCTTCTTCCTTCACCAAATTAGGGAAGTTTTCTGTCACTATTTTTTTTAATATATTCTCTATCCCTTGCTCATTTTCTTCTTCTTCGGGGACTCCTATGATGCGAATATTATTACATTTCCAGTTGTCCCATAGTTCTCTTAAGCTGTCTTCCTGTTTTTTAATAGTTTTTTCCTTTTGTTTTTCTGATTCGTTGATTTTTTCTACCCTGTCTTCTAATTCACTGATCCAGTCCTCAGCTTCCTCTACTCTGCTTTTTAAACCTTCCAATGTGTTTTTCATTTCTGATATGTCATTTTTTATCTCTTCTTGTTGGTTTTTAATTTCCAATTGGCTTATTTTCAGTGTCTCTATGTCCTTACTCATGCTGTTCAGCTTCCTCAAGGTCATGGCTCTGAATTCTAGCTCTGTTAACATGCCTAATTGCTCCACATTGATCTCATCTTCTGTGGAGGTCTCTTGCTCTTTCATTTGGCTTCTGTTTCTGTGTTTCACCATTTTGGCTATTACTGTGGGCTTTGGAGCCTGTCAAGTTCTCCCTGTGGGTGTTGGTGTTCTGCTGTTTGTGGCTCCCTCTCCTGTGTTTAGATGAGCGAGGGAGGACCCGCGTTGAACACCACTGTCAAGTCTTACTTTCCTGGTTAAAGTTGCCAGCCCAGGAAACGTACTGTTATCCTCTAGCTTTTTGCCTGGAGGCTATCAGTCTAGGTTAATTGATGAGTTTTGGGTTGTCAGTTGATTGAAAATCTCCCTCTGGTGCTCAGCCAAGGGGCTTTCAGGAGGGTGGGGCAGATGCTGGTTGTTAGTGAGCCTCAATTAGCACTTCAATGGCCCACAGGGTGGGGTTGGATCTCTGAGGGAGGGGCTGCTGCCTCTCCTCAGAGCCCTGGGAAGGAGCAATGTGGCCGCTTTCCTGAGTGGCTGTACTCAGCCAAATTCTGAGCGCCCTCCAAATCCCGAGTGTCCCCACACAGTTCCAGTCCAGTCCGCCCTCCCTCCGCCGGAGCCCAAGGTGAGTGGCTGTGGCTATTTTAGCCTCTGTCCCGGCTGCGCTGTGGGGCCGCCTGGGAGTGTAACCCGAGGGCGCCGCTCCCAGCTGAGGCCGCTGCAGAGCTGTCGACCGTGTGCTCCCAGCCCCCGTCTCGCGCCTTCGCAAGCCTACCAGGATGGAGTCAGTATCCCTCATTGTATGGTCCTCGCAAGCTGCTTTTCTGTTGGTTTTTCCCGTCGATTTGTCTGTGTTATAGTTGTAATTCCAGTTTGGTTCTGGGAGACGGTCTGTGTAGCTCTGTTCACTCCACCGCCATTTTTCAGTTCCTCGAGTTGTTTTTTATGTACATTTAGGTGCTCCTATATTGAGTGCATATACATTTACCAGGGTTATAGTCTCCTGTTGGATTGATTCTTTTAGTATTATGTAGTGACCTTTTTTGTTTCTTGTTATGGCCTTTGCTTTGAAGTCTGTTTTGTCAGATATAAGTATTGCTACCCTGGATTTGTTGTTTGTTTGTTTTCATTTGCATAGAAAACATTTTTCCTCATTTTTATCCTGTGAGAGTCTTCTGTTCAGAGGTGGGTTTCTTTTTTCATGGCGATATAGTTCCCACTAAGTTCTCTGTAGTTCTCATTAAGTTCTTTGTAGTTCTCACTACATTTCTTGCACATATTTATAACTATTACTCTGAACTCTATGTCTTACATCTTGCTTACCTCCATCTTATTTAGGTCTTTTTCTGGCAATTTCTCCTTTTCATTAATTCAGGAATTGTTTCTCTGTCCTCCCATTTTAGTTGTCTCTTTGTGTTTGTATCTATTATTAGATGTACTTGCCATGACTCCCAGTCTTTGTGGGATGGGCTTTTGCAGTAAATGTCCTATGTGACCTAGTGGTGCAGTCTTTTTGTATTACTGAGCTGAATGCTCTAAGAATTACCCTTTTGTGGGTTATTTGGGTTCTCCTGATGTAATTGGGTCTTTTATTGTTGTCCCATTCATGGGTGGGCTCTCCCTTCAGGCTGGCTAACTGTAAGGTTGAGCTATAATTATGTCATGTGAGCTGTCATATAGGTGCTGACAAGGCAAAAACAAACCAAACCAAACAGGAAACAAACACATACAAAGGATCCCAACAACAAAAGAAAAGAGAATTAGGAAAGAGAAAATAGAACAAGAATAATAAACAAAAAGAAAGAGAGAAAAAAGATAATATTACCAATAGTAAAATAAAAGAATACTTGTAGAGAAAAAAGGCTGAAAAAATATTCTGAAAATAAAGGAGAGGTGGGGAAAAAAGCAGAAAATAGAAAAAGGAAAAAGGTGGGGGGAAAAAAAGACAAGAAGACAGAGAAAGAAAAAAGTTATGCAAAGGTAAAAAGAAGAGAAAGAAGAGTAAAGTTCAATAAAGAGTGGAAAAGAAAGAAGAAAAAAGATAGAGTAAGAAAAGGAAGGAGGCCAATAAGAGATATAGAAGAAACAAGAGAAAAAATAATTTCTCTTGGTATAATAATAATAATACCAAAACGAAAAAGTAGAAAATATTGGAAAAAGAAAAACAAAGCCAGCCAAGTGGAGTTTGTATAGGCAAATTATGTTATTTGAGGCTCACTCTTTTGTATGTAATTTCAGGCCTCCCAGGAGGTCCTTTTGTGTCAGCCAACGGCAGAAGCTGTCCAGTTTTGCCTCTCGGCACCCTGTGTTATGTGGGCAGTCTGAGGCTCTCTGAATTCAGCTTCTACCTGTCAGCTACTCCACGAACCCGCTGAGGTAGTTTGATCTTCCTCCAGGGTTTCTGAAGAGAATCTTTAGGGTGGGGCCAGGCTAGCCTAGCTAGAGCTAGTGGGCCCCTGCATAGAAGTTGACTCAGTGAGGAGAAATTAGTCTCTGCTTCAAAGCCAAACTCCTCAGTCTCTATCAGAGACTCCAAATCTAGTTTCCCTTAAGGTGGCATAGTGCATGGAAATTGGGAGTATCTATCACCTCTCCCATGTGTCAGATTCCCTGGACAGTGGGGCGGATGGCACCATGCCCAAACTAGTCACTGAAGCTCCCTGAGACTCTTCACACCTGTAGGCTTGGCTTCTGCTGCTGTCTCCACTGCAAGAGTTGAGGTGCAGGCTGGCAAGCAAGGTTTCTGAGGGTGGGGTGAGCTGTATCCCCTAAGGTGGGATATTTGCCTTTTGCTACGCAATGGCTTCTGGGGGGAGCCTGCACCTCTCAGGGAAAATGGCCACTTTAGTATGGAGGGGAGGACCAATTGCAGGTCTCCTGGCCAAGGCTTTTCCACGTCTTCCCCCAGTGCTTCCCATCCCAGACTCTCCTCAGGCAACCCCAGTCCACACTGCCCTCCTTCCACTGTAGCATCGGCGTAGTTGTAAGAGAAAATCCTGTGCTCTGGATTTAAAAAACAAACAAACAAACAAACAACAACAACAAAAATAAAATTGTGGCTTTATTTCTGATCCGCTCCGTTCTCCCCAGTGGCCAGGAGCCCCGTCACCTTTCACAGTTGGATAATATGTGGGCTGCTGTTCTTCACTCTGGTGCTCTGTACTGGGAACCTCTGCCTGGGTCTGGGCCTGGATCCTCTTGGGGAAAACACCCCCACAGCCAACAGATTTTCTGTCACTCTTGGCCTGCTGCCTGGGAGCTGGGCTAGCTCCTCTCTCAAACTCTCCCTTCCTACCAGTCTCCAGTTGGCTTCTGCCCTTCCTTGTTATAAGTCTCCTCCTCAGCTGGACCTCAGTTGGTAATTCTGGGTGAATTTTCCCCAATTTAGGTTTATTTCAAGTCTGGCCATGGGAGAAGGAGCAAAAAAGATCTGCCTATGCTGCCATCTTCTCCTTTCCTATTTGGCTTCTTTTTGAACATAGTCAAGGATGGAGACTTTTCTACCCAAGATGGCCTCATCATCTGAAAGCTCTATTAGAAGTTCTCGTGTTATATGAACCAGTTTCACTTTATATTAACTTGTTTCCATGTTCAAGACAAAGCATTACTTTCATCTTTATATAAGACCGTTTCAACAACCGGCACATTTGTCTCTGGTGAAATGCATGTGTGAGGTTCCTATGTTCAACAGAAAGTGAAAAATGTCTCTAGAGCTTGGGTCAGAAAGACAAGACACTTCTTCACTGCAGCTGAAGCCCAAAGCAAACCACTACAGGCTCCCTGCCACCCTATGTTCTGATCCAGTGAGCAGATTCCATCAGGGAGAGCATTTTGCTTTTTCCTGGCTCCATCTGCTTGAAAGATTTAGTTTGAGATTCAAGCACATTGTTGTCTTTTCCTTCTTGTATGGTTGATATAGTATTGCTTATCTGCTCTTATACAGATGTTTCATATACAGTGCATGGCTCTCTCTTCAACTTTGCAAGGAAAATCAGAATCCAATTACCAGAAGACTCAAATAGACCCTGTTTAAAATATGTGTGTGATGTTTGAGATGGGTGCTCAGCATATTCTGTACACATTCCAGGGATTTTCTTCTGGGAGGGTCCCCAGGGATGAGCACCTCCTTCCTTGCAGAGAAGGGAGAATCTTGCAGAGAAGTACCCATTGCCTCTTCAGAACAGGTGCCAGAGTACTTTGTTCACAGAGCAAATTATTAGCAAAACTTTGTTATTTACCAGGTTGCGACTGTGTGTACTAAGAGATGAGAATATTGGAGTTCAGTGGATATTGAAGACTCTAAGGGGATTATTTTAATAAAGAGAATGCTGCTGAGGAATATGCAAGCACAGGACTAAGTAAAAGAAAACTTAGCCAGAACTAAGGACACTAGCTGCAAAGATGTCTTCATCCAGGATGCTATAACAAAAGTATCACATACTGGGTGGCCTATGAAGAGGAGAATTTATTGTTTACTGTTCTGAGACCCCTCATCTGGGTTTCAGACTTCTCACTTCCTGTTGTATCTTTACATGGCAGAAGGTGCAAGGGAGTGTGCTCAGGGCACTAATCCCATTCATAAAGGCTGTGCTCTCATGACTTAATCACGTTTCTTAATACTGTCACCTTGAGGTTAGTATTTCAACTTATGAATTTTAGGGGGACACAAGTATTCATTCAGTTTATAGGCCCTACCAAGAACTTGGAAGAGTCAGGCTCATTGTATAACACAGAAATAGTAAACTCTTTATTAGAAAATAAAAGACATAAAAGAACATTTTTAAAATACTACAAGTTCTTGCCTGGCCAGTGTGAATCAGTGGATTGAGTGTTGCCTCATGGACTGAGAAATACTGGTTCGATTCCTGGTCAGGGCACATGCCTGTGTTGTGGGCTCAATCCCCAGTGGAGGGCATGCAGGAGGCAGCCAATCAAAGTGTCTCTCTCACATCAACGTTTCTATCTCTCTAAAAATAATTAATAAAAATATATTTAAAAATACTAAAATTTCTTGCCATAATTTTGTCTATAGCAAGTTGAAAACAAACCGTAAAGATAAAGTCTGCATAATTAGCATTATAACAGTTCCTTCCTCAGTATAATCTCAGGGGCCCAATAAGAGGAAGATCTGACTACACAGAGGATGTGATCATGGATCTGAGATGGAGAGATGTGTTTTGAACACAGAGGAAGGGGACACAAGTCAAGGCATACAGGTGACCAATAAGAGCTACAGAAAGCAACGTTGCAGTTCCCCTCCCCCAAACTTCCAGAACAAACCAGCCCTGTTGGCACCTTGACTATAGCCCAATAAAACTGATTTCAAACTTCTGAACTCTACAACTGCCAGAAAACAAATTTGTGTTGTTTTAAGCCTAAGTTTGTGGTAATGTATTGCAACAGCAATAGGAAGCTAATACACATACCTCTATGTACTTTAAAAAAAAATTTTTTTTTTCTTTATTGATTTGAGAGAGAGAGGAAGGAAGGGGAAGAGGGAGATAGAAACATCAATGAGAGAGAACATCTATTGGCCGCTTCCTGCATGCCCCCCACTGGGGATTGGGCCCACAACCTGAGCATGTGCCCTGACCAGGCATTGAACTGGAAACCTCTTGGTGCATGGGTCAACACTCAACCACTGAGCCACCCCAGCTGGGCCCTTTATGTGCTTTAAAAATGATTAGAGAAAAGTTGAAAATCTTGGACACTGATCAAAGGAAACTATAATTGCCAGAATGACCTAGTCATGAACATGAAGGGTGCCGGGGAATTTTGAAGTTTCTTCATAAAAAGAAAAGGCAAGATTAATACCTGTATTTTGCAAGATTTGTAGATTATACAAATATTGTAACAAAATGAGAACAGAGATCAGTGGTAGAATCAAAGTGTTTTAGAAGGAAAGTTACCTTAAATGTCATCTTATGTTTCCATATCATAGATGAAGGAATTTGGACATGGAGAGCTTCAGGAAATACTTCAAATTTATACACAAGGCCATAGTGAGCTGGGACCACACTTTTGCTCCCTAACTCCAAACCCTTCCCTTTTTTCTCCTATTGCATGAAATTTAAAAGTTTGCAAGTAATCTGTAATGAAAAGAGAAGTGCTGTGGATGAATCCAGTGGACAGTGCCTCAGTAATAGGCTCAGTCTGCATTATGACTACTGTTGGGTCTAGAAGAGGGAATGAGGGGACATTATTGCAATTTTCAAATGATACTAAATTAGGGTATGAAGTTTACTGCTATGCAAAAAAATAGAAAACAAAGAATTGAGAAATGGGCTTTAAAATTTAAATAGGCTTTAGATATACTTAAAGAAATTTATTTTCTTAAATCTGGTGATTAAAATAGCTTTACTCTGAGAGATCTGGAAACTTGAAGTTTCTCCCACTATCCTGACCTGAAACGGAAAATGTTTTTAAGTGAAATATTTCAATCTGTGGTCCCAAAATGTTTAAATTACTTAGAAATGTACAAGACGGAGAAAGAGGAGGAGGAAGAAGAGCCTCGGTGCAGAAGGAAAAGAAGAAAGAAACAACTTATAAAGGATGGTGATGCCTATGGTCTTCCTTCTCATCCAGATACCCAGGCATGTATCCATTCATCAAATATTTATTAAAGCAGAGCCAGGCTCTGGGCTGGGCACTAGGGAAGCACTGTGAACAAGATTGCTGGAGCCTCTCTGCAAAGGGGAGACATGCAATAAATTATAGACATATTAAGGGAAATATACATGCTCAGACGCTCCTCCTGTCCCACCCCACCTTCACCCTGAATTTTGCCAGGATTAGCATCTTCTGTCTCTGACCTTTTCCACTGTGCTTAATTTTCTGTTTTTTAAAGAATTTTGTGAGTGAATTGCCTCCTAACTAAGTTAGTTTTGATGCTGTGATTTGAGTTTCATAGGCACAAACATTAGCTTCTCACGAATCCTCAACAATCTTTGAGAATTTCATCTCTGATGAGATGCTGTTCTTACATAGCCCTGGAGTGAAAAAATGGAAGGAACCCTAGGTGAGTGTACCCAGGCTGGATTCATTTCTGATCCCTGCCTCTAGCTGTGGAGTTACTCAGTATCCCTCAGCTTGGGATTTGGGATTCAAGTTGATGGACGAAGTAACACTCCTCTTTAATGCCTGAGTTTTGATCAGTTGAGATTTGAACCAAAGTAGTAAAGCAGATGGGTGGCAAAACACCACCTGTGATAGAGATGATACAGGAACATTTCACTTGTATCTGCAGGTCACAAGCCGTTGTCATACTGAAGCTCAGAATGTGCATGTTTACCCACAGCCCATCATGGTGGTGCCAGGCCCAGGCAGACATCCTCCCACTGGGGCACAACCGGCTCAGGCACATGCGCCCTCAGGAAACAGAAGGAAGAAAGGGCAAATCAAGACCCGCTCATTAGCTTTTTCTTTGTTCCTCAGTGAAAATGAATCACTTCTCCCCAGGATTGCAGAGTTGGGGAGGGTTCTTAAACCAAGAGTGTGACCCCCTGAACTCCCTGTACATAGAAGAAAGCTTCAGAATTCAAGAGAAGTCTAATACCCGAGCTTCTCACCATTAGAATGGGGTTAATCCTCATCTCATATGAATTTCGACTATGCTGAGGCATATAGGGAATACCCTATGTCAACACTGCGGGAGAATTATTACCTGCCTGCTTCCCTTCCCCCCTTCCTTCCACTGCCTTCTTTGCCTTCCTTCTATAACTCTCTCTCTCTCCCCCTCTGTTTAAAGGAAGTTATTTGAGAAAAGAATCTATTTTATTTATTGTTACTACAAGTATTTTTACTCTAGCTATAAACGATTTTTCTCTCATCTGGCTTTCCCTAGCAAGTCACAGAAAGGTGTGTGCGGGGAGGGGGCGTGAGGATGTGTGTAGCCAAAATGCTATCTGTAAGTTGAGATTCTCCTCTTGCAGTGATAATGATTTAAAGTGTAACATGGAAATAATGCAAGAATTCGTGTTACATATAAAACTTCAAATAAACTAGAAATAAAATTTTGAGGCATCAAAACCAAATTTTATTTTACTATGAAAAAGGATGGTATCACACATGAGATGCTCATATGTGATCCATAGTGAGTCTGTGAGTTCATGAAAATAAAATCTTAAGGAAGATAAAATGCTTGTGGATCCGATTTGGGGCAGATATTTTTTATATGGGATTTATAAACCCATTGTCCTTGTCCTTTCCCAGAATAAGTGCTTCTGAATATTTTGTTGCTTTGCATCCCCTAAATGTCACCTGGTTTTGGTGCCATGGACTCTGCAGCACAGATACAGGTATAAACAGATGTACTCTTCTGACCTCCCGAGACTATGAGGTGTTTATCAGGCTGTTTTGAAACTATTGGGTAATAAACCAAATGTCACATTGAACATGAGTTTGGGAACTCACATGTAAAAGTAAGTAGCATGATAATCACTAATTAAATGGTAAAAATAAATAAAGTTAACCACGTCCCTGCATAAGCCAACCATTGAAGACCGGTGCTGCTGAGCTTGAGGTCAGAGGCAGCAGCTTAGTCCACAGCACACCAGCCAGCAGGAGTTTCTGACATGGTATCTTGCTCTCTGCTTAAAAGCATAATGTAAAATCACAAATGGTTAAACCATTTACCTCTGCAGGCTTGGCTGGCTTTTGCATAATCATCAAGCAATTCAGTTTCTCTTTGACACATTGTGCTTTTGTATTTCACACAAGGCCTATCTGGAAGCTTGCTGAGCAGCACAGGTCCCCTGAGAATAGGTTAGGGGTGGGAGGGCCATGATCCAGACCTGTGTGATTTGCAGCTCTTCAGTTTTGAAACAAGTAACACATTCTACTGGAAAACTTTCCTTTAACACCAGCTACTAGGGAAAGAAGCTTCCCAGAAGTTGCACTGTTGAAATTTTAGTTTTTAGTATCATGACAGATTTTTCTCTTCATAAATGACCCCCTAATAAATAAATTACTTATTTAGGCAAGTGTATGCATGCATTATTTAATAAGTAGATTTTTAATATCATTGAATTTATTTGGGTGACATTGGTTAATAAAATTAAATAGGCTTCAGGTGTACAACTCTATGATCTATTATCTGTATACTTTATTGTATGTTCACCACCCAGAGTCAAGTCTCCATCCATCACCTTTTATCCCAGCTTTATGTTCTTCTGTCTCCCCCCATCCCCTTCCCTCTGGTAATCACAATACTGTTCTCTGTGTCTATGAGTTTTTCTTTCTTTTCTCAATCCCTTCACCGTTTACACCCAGCCCCCAAACGTCCCTCCCCTCTGACAGCTGTCAGTGTGTTCTCTGCCTTTATGAGTCTGTTTCTATTATGTTTGTTAGTTTATTTTGTTCATTAGATTCCACATATAAGTGAAATCATATGACACTTGTCTTTCTCTGACTGGCTTATTTCCCTTAGCAAAATACTCTCCAGGTCCATCCACATTATTGCAAAAAAGTAAGATTTCCCTTTTTTATGGCTGAGTAGTATTCCATTGTGTAAATGTACCACAGCTTTTTTATCCACTCATCTACTAATGGGTACTTGAGCTGCTTCCATCTTGGGTATTATAAATAATACTACAATGACCATAGGGGTGCATATATTCTTTCAAATTAGTGATTTGGGTTTCTTCAGAAATATTGCCTGAAGTGGAATCACTGGGTCATAAGGCAGTTCCATTTTAAATTTTTTAAAGCAACTTTATACTTCTTTTTCACAGTGGCTACACAAATCTTCATTCCCACCAACAGTGTATGTGGGTTCCCTTTTCTCCACATTCTCTCCAACAGTTATTGTTTGTGGATTTATTAATAATAGCCATTCTGACAGGTGTGAGGTGATACCTCATTTGTGGTTTAATATGCATTTCTCTAATGATTAGTGCTGTTGATCATCTTTTCATATATCAATTGGTCATCCGTATGTCCTCTTTTGAGAAGTATATATTCAGGTCCTCTGCCAATTTTTTTTTAATTATCTTTATTGTTGAAGGTATTACAGATGTCCCTCCTTTTTTCCCCATAGACACCCTCCTCCCCTTTCCTGTCCCCTCCTTCACTGCACTGTTGCCTGTGTCCATTGGTTATGCATATATGCATGTAAGTTCTTTGCCTTTGCAAAGAATCTATAGATTGAACTGAATCTATAGATTGTTTTGGGTAGTATGGAAATATTAATGATGTTAATACTGCCTGTTCATGAACATGGTATATGCTTCCACTTTTTTTGTATCTTCTTCAATTTCTTTCTTCAGTGTCTTATACTTTTCCAAGTATAAATTTTTTACATCCTTGGTTAAATTTATTCCTAGGTACTTTTTTTATGCAATGGTGAATGATATTGGTTTTTTAGTTTTCATTTCTCATAGTTCATCATTGATGTATGAAAATGCAACTAATATCTGTATATTTGTTTTATATTCTACTACTTTACTGAATTAATTTATCAGTTCTAGTAGTTTCTTGGTAGAATCTTCATGGTTATCCATATAGTATTATGTCATCTGAAAATAATGACACTTTTACTTCTTTCTTTCCAATATGGATGCCTTTTATTTCTTCTTCTTGTCTGATTGCTGTGGCTAGAACTTCCATATTATTGAATAAGAGTGGTGAAAGCAGACATCCCTGTCTTAATCCTAATCTTAAGGAAAATGCTTGTAGTGTTTGCCCATTGAGTATGATGTTGGCTGTAGGTTTCCCATATATGGCCTTTATTACACTGAGGTATATTCCCTCTATTTCTACTTTGCTGAGAGTTTTTATCACAAATAGATGCTGGATTTTACCTAATGTTCTTTCTGAATCTGCCAATATGATCATGTGATTTTTATATTTCATTTTATGTGGTGTATCACATTTATTCATTGGCAAATATTTTACCAACCTTGTCCTTCCAATAAATCTCACTTGATCATGGTGTATGATCATTTGTATGTATTGCTGGGTCCAGTTTGCTAATGTTTTGTTGAGAATTTTATCATCTATGTTCATCAGAGATATTGACCTATAATTTTCTTTCTTCATCATATCTTTATCTGATTTTGGAAGTAGGGTAATGCTATCTTCGTAAAATGAGCTTGCGATTCTTCCCTCATCTGGAATTTTTTGGAATAAGTTGAGAAGAGTAGATGTTAGCTCTTCTTGGAATATTTGGTAAAATTCACCTGTGAAGCTATCTGGTCCAGGACTTATTTGTTTGGAGTTCTATTTAATTAACTACTTCAGTTTCACTAGTTGTAATCCATCTATTCAGATTCTCTCATTTTTCCTGATTCAGTTTCAGAAGGTTGTTTCTAGAAATTTATCCATTTTATCCAGATGATCCAATTTTTTTGGTATATAGTTGTTCATAAAACTTTCTTACAATCCTTTGTATTCCTTTGGTGTCAGTTGTTACTTCTCCTCTTTCATTTCTGATTTTATTTATTTGGGTTCTCTCTATTTTTTCTTAATGAGTCTGGTTAAAAGTTTGCCAATTTTGTTTATGTTTTCAAAGAACCAGCTCTTGGTTTCATTAATATTTTATGTTGATTTCTTAGACTCTATTTAATTTTTTTCCCTCTGATCTTTATTATTTCCTTTCTTCTACTCACTTTGGGCTTTATTTGTTGTTGTTTTCTAGTCCTTTAAATGTAAAGTTAGATTGTTTATTTGAAACTTTTTTTGTTTCTTGAGTTAGGCCTGTATTGCTGTGGATTTCACTCTCAAGACTGTTTTCACTGTGTTCCATATGGATTGCTGTGTTCTCATTTTAATTTGTTTCAAGTTATCTTTTGATTTCTTTCTTGATGTCATTGTTAACCCATTAATTGTTTGCAAACATGTCATTTAACCTCCATGGTTTTGTGTCCTTCAGTTTTCTTTTTGTGATTGATTTCTAGTTTTATACCATATGGTCAGAGGAGATGCTTGATATGATTTCAATCTTCTTAAACTTATTGAGACTTGTCTTGTGTCCTAACACATGATATATCCTAAAAGTGTTTTATATGCACTAGAAAAGAATGTATATTTTGCTGCTTTGGGGTGAAATGCCCTGAAGACATCAATTGAACCAATCTGCTTAAGTGTGTTATTTAAGGCCATGGTTTCCTTGTTGATTTTCTGCCTAGAGGATCTATCCACTGATCTCAGTGAGGTGTTAAAATCCCCTACTATGACTGTATACCTGTCAGTCTTTTTCTTTATGTCCATCAAGATTTGCTTTTTATAGTTAGGTGTTCCTGTGTTGGATTCATAAGTGTTTACAAGGGTTATATACGCTTGTTGAATTGCTCCTTTTATCATTATGTAGTGTCCTTCTTTGTCTTTTACTATAAGTCTTTGTTTAGAAGTCTATTTTTCAGATATAAGTATTGCTACCCCAGTTTTATTTTAATTTCCATTTGCATGAAGTATATTTTTTCATCCCTTTACTTTTATCTATCTATATCTTTCATTCTGAGATGAGCCTCTTGTAGACAGCATATATATGGGTCTTCTTTTCTTACCTATTCAGCCACTCTATGTCTCTTGATTGAAGAATTTAAGCCATTTTCATTAAGGTGATTATTATTTTGTTTTGTTTTTTTAAACTCATCTTTATTGCTGAATGTATTACAGATGTTTCTCCCTTTACCCTCCATTGTTGCCCTCTTCCCCAGTCCCGCTCCCCTCCTGCCTTCCCCACACTATTATTGGTATCCATTGGATATGCAATATGCATAGAAGTTCTTTGGTTTATCTCATTTTACTCTCCCTCCCCCCTTCCTTTTGAGGTTCACCAGTCTAACAACCAATTTGTACTTCTTAATTTCTTCATCTTTTTCACTCAGCCCGCCAGCCCCTACCCATCAGGCAAGCAACAAAATGTTCTCTGTATCTATAAGTCTGTTTTTATTCTGCTTGCTCATTTTGTTTGTAGATTCAGTTGTTGATAGATATGTATTAATTGCTATTTTATTGTTCATATTTTTGTTCTTCTTTACCTTCAAACAGACCCTTCAACATTTCATATAATACTGGTTTGGTGGTGATGAATTCCTTTAGCTTTTTCTTCTCTGGGAAACTCTTAATATGTCCATCGATTCTAAATAATAGCTTTGCAGGATGGAGTAATCTTGGTTGTAGGTTGTTGCTTTTCATCACCTTGAATATCTCTTGCCACTTCTTTCTGGCCTGAAAAGTTTCTTTTGAGAAATCGGCTGACAGTCTTATGGGAACTCCTTTGTAGGTAATGGACTGCTTTTCTCACTCTGCTTTTAAGATTCTCTCTTTGTATTTAACCTTTGGCATTTTGAAGATGATATGTCTTGGTGTGGGCCTCTTGGGGTTCAACTTGTTTGGGACTCTCTGTGCTTCCTGGACTTGTATGTCTGTTTCCTTCACCAAGTAAGGGAAGTTTTCTGTCATTATTGTTTCAAATAGCTTTTCAATTTTTTGCTCTCTCTCTTCTCCTTCAGGCACTCCTATGATGTGAATGTTGGCACACTTGAAGTTGTCCCAGAGGCTCCTTACACTATCCTCATTTTTTTTTATTCTTTTTTCTTTTTGCTGTTCTAGTTGGGTGTTTTCTGCTTCCTTATTCCAAATCGATGGTTTGCTTCTTGGCTTTACCTACTTTACTACTGGGTCCCTGTAAATTATTCTGTATTTCAGTTAGTGCACCCTTAATTTCTGACTGGCTCATTTTTATGTTGTTGATATTCTCACTAAGTTCCTTGGAGGTCTCCTTAAATTCCTT
This sequence comes from Molossus molossus, assembly GCF_014108415.1. NCBI lineage: Eukaryota > Metazoa > Chordata > Mammalia > Chiroptera > Molossidae > Molossus > Molossus molossus. Next base: position 104,478,786 of record NW_023425344.1, on the reverse strand, counting down.
GAAGGTCTCACTAAGTCCCTTGAATGTCTCACCAAATTCTCTGAGCAACCTTATAACCTGTGTTTTGAACTCTGCATCTGTTAGATTACTTATTTCCATTTTGTTTAGTTCTTTTCCTGGAGTTTTGTTTTTTTTTTCCTTCTTTCATTTGGGACATGTTTCTTTTTCTCCTCATTTTGGCTGCTTCCTGTGTTTGTTTCTATGTATTAAGTAGAGTTGCTATGTCTCCTAGGCTTTTTAGGGTGGTGAACTGTTGTAGGATCCAGTGGCACAGCCTCCCTGATCACCCCAGCTGGGTCCTAAAGGTGCACCCCTACCGTGGACTGTACACCCTTCTGTTGTATTTGAGTCTTAATTGCTGTTGGCACATCAATGGCAGGGATTTACTCAGTCTGATCAGCTGCAAGGATTGGCTGTGCCCACTAGCCACTGGCCTCTGACTACCTTGGAGGATCAACTGTGTAGGGGCCCACCACACAGAGCAAGACTTACTTCAGCAGGGCTCTGGTACCCACTGACTTCACTCATTGAGTGTGTCACTTGTGGAAATGGTTGGGTGGTGGTGTTTTGATGTGGTCTGAAGCTGTTCACCGGATGTGCTGGCTCTGGGGCAAGGTCAGCCACCACCTGTGCTCTATCCAGGGCCACCTGGAATAAACTACAAGGTGATCTACAGGTGACTGCTTCTTGTACTGTGCTTGGAGGTGTCCAGCAAAAGCCAAGTTGTGAACCAAGGCTGGCTGCTTCTAGTGCCAGATCTGGGGCCACTTAACGATAAGTATGGAGCTTGCTGAGACCAGATGCTGCTTGTTTGAGAGGTTTTAGGAAACTCAGAAGCAGGATCCAAGACAGGCCAATTCTATGGTAAAGCCTTTGGAGATAGCTTGGATGGGCCCGAAAGTTGGGTGGTGTGGGGCTTCAGGGAATCACCAGGGCAAGGCCAACAGTGTGAGCCAGGTTGCTTGAGTCCCAGATATGGCAGCTATCTGCCTGCCTGTGGGGGAAGGGCTCACCAAAGGAACAGCAGCCTCCACCAGCACATCTATCCAGGAGAAAGCTTCCCCTCCAGCCCTCGTCCCAAGGCCAAACAGCTCTGTTCTTCCCTGTTCTCTGGTGCCCCTCAAGCTGCCTCCCCTCTGAGTTCAGAGGTGCCTCCCCTCTGAGTTCAGAGGGAGCGAGTCTGAGTAAGTTTGTGTACAGTCCCTTTAAGAGGAGCTGCCTGGGGCTCCAGCAGCCCCAGCCTCCCTCTGCCTCAATTCCCACTGGTTTTTATAGCCAGAAGTTATGGGGACTTTTATTTCTGGCACTGGGACCCTGAGCTGGGCACCTGGTGTGGGACAAGGACCCTTCACTCTTTAGGGAGGACCTTCCCAGCTGAGGTGTCTCTCCTAATTTATCTGCCAATGTGGGTGTGGGACCAGCCTGTTTGTGCCTCCGCCCCTCCTACCAGCCTCAATGTGGTGACTGTTTTAATTTTGTAGTTGTAGGACTTCCATTCAGCTCAATTTCAGGCAGTTCTGAATGATAGCTATTGTGTTGTTTAGTTGTAATTTTGATGTGTTTGTGGGAGGAGGCAATACCGCGTTTACCTACGCCAGCATCTTGACTGGAAATTCTCTAAAGTGATTATTAATTTTGTTGTTAATCCTCACTCAAGAATATTTTTCCATTGATTCTTTTAGAGAGAGTGGATGGGGGGGGGTGGAGAAACGTCAATGTGAGAGAGACACATCAATTGGTTGCTTCCTGCACAACTCCAACTGGGGCTGGGGTTCAAAACTGCAACCCAAGTAGTGCCCTTGACTGGAATTGAACCCATAACCCTTCAGTCTGTGGGCCAACACTACAACCACTGAGCCAAATTGGCCAGGACTAAAGTGAATATTAATAGGTACGTATTTATTGCCATTTTATTTTTTTAAATATGTTTTTCTCCCCTCTCCCCCCCTTAATCTTCTTAAAGAAGACTCTAACATTTCTTGTAATACTGGTTTGGTGGTAACAAACTCCTTTAGCCTTTTATTTCAGGGAAGCTCTTTATTTCTTCTTCGGTTTTAAATGATAGCCTTGCTGTATTAAGTAGTCTTAGTTGTAGGTCTTTGCTTCTTATCACTTTTAATATTCTGTGCCAATTTCTCTGGCCTGAAATGTTTCTGTTGAGAAATTACAGGACAGTATTATCAGAGCTCTCTTGTAGGTAACTATCTTTTTCTTGCTGTTTAAGATTCTCTCTGCCATTTTAATTATGATGTATCTTGGTATAGGCCTCTGTGTCCCTTTCTATGCTTGCTATCTCTTTTTTGAAATTCTCACTAAGTTTCTTGATCATCCTTATAACCATTTTTTTTTTTTTTTTTTTTTAATTCTATCTGGTAATTTGCTTCCATTTCTGGAGATTTCTCCTGTTCTTTCATTTGGGGCATGTTTTTCTATCTCCACATTTTGGCTGCTTTTTTGTTTGTTTGTTTGTTTCTATGTATTAGGTAGGTCTGCTCTGACTCCTAATTTTGGTAGGTGGCCTTATGTAGTAGGTGTCCTGTGGGACCCAGTGGCACAGTCTCCTTGATCACCTAAGCTGAGTGCTCCAGAATTGTCCCTCATGTGGATTATATGAGCCCTCATGTTTTATGTAAGTCTTGATTTCTATTGACCTGTTTATGCAGGGGTCAACCCTGAGGTTGGCTGAATGTGAGGGTTGACTCATACCTAAGTGTATGTGAGCTGTGATGCAGGTGCTGACCACATAGAGTGGTGCCTGCTGAGATATCCCTTTGAATGTGCTACTTATAAAGCTATGTTCATCCTGCTTGGATGTTGTCTTGAACTGGCCACTAGGTGTATTGGTTCTGGGGCCTCTTGAGAGGGACTCTGGTTCAGTCCAATGTCAGATGTTCATGTGACTAGCTCTGGGCAACCAGTTAGGAGGTACAAAGTGATCCATATTTTATGGCTGCCTCTGATGTGCCTGGGTATCTGTGGGAAGGACCAAGCTACACACTAAGGCCAGCTTTTACTAGCATCGAGCCCGAGGTCAGGTTAGTTAAGGTCTCAAGACGCCCCAAGACTTGCCTCCACCTGTCAACTGCCTGTTAGGCTCAGTCACTGAAAGAGCCTTTGGTGGTACTCAAGTTGCATGAGGTAGGTTCTCAGTGAGTCACCAGGTAGGGGAATGTGATGTTCACCAGATTGACAAAGGTTCAAATTTGGTGCCAGTGCTGGGTCTGAGGACACTTAGCAAATGTCCCTGGGATATACCAAATCTACCTGCCACCTGCTGGGTGCTTGCACACCTTTGTGTTGGGTCAGGGTCTAAGGAAGTCATCAGAGTGAAATTATCAGAGTTTATTAAGTCCAAACAAACCAAAATTTGGCCATGTGAAGAAGGGCTTTGCACTGCTCAGGCATGCAAGAAAAAATGGCCCCCATCCTAGAACCATACAACTCAGTCTATACCAGATTCTTCCAGGAGCCTGATCTTAGCAGGTTGGAGCCACCAGGAGTTGGAAAGATGGGACTGATGGCTCTCCTGTAAGGGGGAGGTGCCAGTTAGGTTTGGAGAAAGGTATGGGGAGTGGTCCCCACATAACTCAGTCACTGACACCCCCTGAGTCTACCCAGATCTCTACACCCTGGAACAGGCAGCTGACTTTTCAGCAGAGTACATGTTCTGCAGGGTGAGGCTACAGGAGTCCAGAGAGTGGAGCTATTTTTTCCCCCAGGCTGACACTCCACTCAAGAAAGATAGTGTCTATAGTCAGAATAGGGATCCCAGTTGCTGCCTCTTCGGCTCTTGCTCTAGAGCCACAAACCCCAGTATCTGTTCATGTGACTCTTGTCTGCTCTGCCCTCTTTCCACAAGAGCACAGGGTGAGTGACTATGAACAAAAGTTTGTGTATTGACCCTTTAAAAGTGTTCCTATGTCTCCAGAAGACTCTCGTCTTTCCCTGATGGACAGAATCCCTGCTGACTTTTACAGCAAGATATTATGTGGGTGCCTCTTCATGGTTTTGATGCTCTGCACTGTGGAGCCTGATTTGGGGTTGAGACTCCACTGGGGAATCTTTCATGGGGAGACTTTCAAGGGGAATGCCCACAGCTGAGATATCCCTCCAGAAACTCAGTTGTTACCTGTGGGAGTGGGGCCAGCTCTTTTCATGTCTCCACCATCTTGGATCTCCAATAATAAATAGGTATTGAATATTTACTGCATGCCAGGCATTTTCCTAGGCCCTGGGGATAGTGTATTTAGTAGTGCATAAAAAGGCTCTTATTCTCATAGAACTCAGAACCTTCAGATGTGGGAAAAAGTCAATGAACAATGAATTATATGCACATAAGCTTAGATAATGCTTGCAATCTGTCACGTTTCCAACAACCTTATGAGGTAGATGCTATCATTATCTGTATTCTATGGATAAGAAATTGAAGTATTGAGCTCCAGGGCTCACACCAGTAGTAAGGACCTGCATGCATGTGCTGTGGCTCCAGACTCTGCTTTTTTCATGTCCACGTGGAAAATTAAAATCTGAGGAGGCTATAGCTACTGACTGGCCTTTTCAAATTGAGAGGTCTCAGAAGGACTCTCTCTTTCTCTCTGAGGAGATGATCTGTAAGCTGAGGTCTAAATAACAAGAAGTCTACTATAAAGACTAAAACAAAGAACATGTACAAAGACTCTAAGGTACAAATAAGCTTGGCATGATAGAGCATCAAAAAGGCCAGAGAGGCTGGCAAGTCAGAGGACAAAAGTATAAGATGAAGTGGTTATGCAGAAGCTAAATCATGTAGAGCTTTGTAAGTCGACAAAAAAAGTGTGAACATTTGTTATTTTTTGTTATTTTGCATTATTTTGTGTTTACCGTTGAATAGTCATACTTTTTTTTTCATAGTAATTACTATGAAGTCTGCACCAGTAAGAATGAAAAAAAAAATATGGACATATTGAAATAAGGGATTTTAAAATCAACTCCTGGATCTTTGAAAATGAATACAGAAAAATATCCGGCTTCTGTAACATCTGCTTCTGTGTCATCTTGCATAATTATCTAAATATTCAAACTGGAAAGTGGTTGGAATTCTCAATGAAGGGCAGTAGTGCTTCAACAGGAGCTGTGTCCACATTTGTTCTATATGATATACATTTTTGCTCATAATTCTACAGCAGACATTTTTTCACATTTGAATGTTTTCATAATTGGTTTGCATCTTACAATGAAGGTTTGCATGTATATACTACCAAAATAATTGGTAGCATCTTTCAGAAGCTGCAATTTCTTCATCTTGCTGGGAAAGGGCAATATGAAAATGGAGCTATTTATAATTACAGCAGAACCCAGAGTCAGTGAAATACGTTGTTCCAGTGTATCTGTGGCTCCTTGGAAAGAAGATAGACATCAGAGGACATTCTGACTCTTTGTCTTCATTTTGCTCTATCTTCGTCTGTTTCATGAAAGTTAACTCAGTGTGAAGATAGTGTTCCTAATATTTAGGCCTGGATCCCATGCCTTCAACTTAACATTGTATGTTTTACAACCATAGACGGCCTGTTTGTATTGACCCTGTCCTTCCTCAGCTGTGCCCCTCATTTTTGTCTCTTGTTGGATCCAAAATTATATGAAACTTTTAGTTCAAATACCTCATTGTCTTTTCAAAATTGAAAGATATATAACACATCTGAAGTCTGATGGGAATATTATTGTACTATAGAATGTAGCAGCAGAATACTATATTAAATATTTTTCTATAGTCCCTATTTCTAGGCTGTGAGCTAAATGACCCAGCCTGCCTCTCCCGGGTATCACTAATAGCAGCAACTAGTCTTTAGAATGTTTCCTAAAAGTCAAACACCATGGTAAGTTCTTTACTTGGATGCCTTGAGTATTTCCTACACCTCTGCATGGTATTAGCATTTCTATTTTATAGATGAAAAACTGAATCCCAGAGGGAAGGAGTAACTTGCCCTTGATCACATAACCAATTAATGGCAAAGTGAGGATTTGAATCTAGGCAGTCTTAGGTTTGTCCCCCACTCACCTCTGCTCTTGTTTTTCACCCCTGTATCTAAAGATACCAAGAAAAAGAAGATTCACTGTGTCAAGGCTATTCCATCTAACACTTAATAGACCACCAACTAGACTGTAAACTTCTTGAGACAGGAATTCTGTCTTAGAGTTTTCCTGTGCCCTTCCCAGTCAGTACCTGACAAAAATCTCATGATACTCATTGGTGGGTGAATATTCCCTGTTCAAGTGTAGGAGATCTTTTCAGATTGCTCTGAAAATTTTAACTCAGCTACAAGAAGTCAGCACGATTTTTCTTTCTCATTATTGGTGTTAGATATATATTTCAGTATTTTATTTGAATATATTGCATGTCTGCAATTTCTTAGAACTCTTATGTATCTGTTGGATTCCTGGCAGGAAACAAATGATTCACTCAAGCTGAATAATCAAGAATTTTCTAAAGAGGCTGTTTGCAAAGTGTGGGCCAGGATTCAAGGGACACAGAGAAGGATCATGTAGGCCTCCTGGGCTAGTGGCTTTAGGGGGCTGTTATTCCCTCTTTGCCTGAAAAGGCAAGGGGAGTCTAGTTATTGAATGCCAGAGAGAGAGCTGAAATGGGAAAACCAGCTAGCAGGAGCTGTAGCTGTTGGTAGAAAACCACAGCAACTCAGCAGGGAGGAGCAAGAGAATAAACACCTTGGTTTCTCCCATCTCCGCCCTCCATCTCCTGCCACATCTTCCTTCTATTGGCTGAAGATAACCAGAAGCCAAGGTGCAAAGGGGCCCTTACTAGAGTCCTAGAGAGTCTGTCTCCTGGGCACAGATAAAGTGCAGAAGGGTGAACATGCATTTGGTGGGGGCAAGCTGACAATATTCCTTCCACCTGTAAGAAAAGCCAAGTGTAAACCTGCATAGTTCAAAACTGAATTGATGATTATATAGCTCTCATTACTCTATACAATATTCATTCCTTCAACAACTGGTTGTTGATGGTCTCACAGGTGCTAGGCAAAGTACATAAATTCAGCCAGATTCTTCTAGTCTTTAAAGTGCAACTTTAGAGAATCTTGGGAACATTAGCTCTTCAGAGATGCTTGAGCAATATAATCTGTCATCAACTCAGGGATCTAACACTCAAATTTGAAGAAATATATACCTGGAGAGTGTGGAAGAACTATAAAATTTTATACACAAAGAAATTCCTCGGACACCATTGAATCCTATTCTCATGGAGAATTTTCTTTATGAATTTTAGCTAGTAATATTTTAACACTTTTATCTCATACCATTGATAAAACATTTGTTTTTACACTAAGAGCCAGGAGTTCTGAAGTCATTAGATGTTATCTTTCTTCGAAGTTGCCAAATAGCCCTGGCCAGTGGCTCAGTTGATTGCAGTATTATTCATACACCAGAAGGCTGTGGGTTCGATTCCCAGTCAGGGCACATACCTAGATTGTGGGTTCGAACCCTGGTGTGTACAGAAGGCAGCCAATCAATGTTTCTCTCTCACATCAATGTTTTTCTCTTTCCCTCCACCTTCCTCTCCCTGAAATCAGTTCAAGAAAAAAAAAACAACAAAAAAAAAAACATGTCTTTGGGTGAGGATCTTTTTAAAATGTAGCCAAATAAATGGTTCTTACCACTGTCTGGTTTTCAGATTATAAAAGAATCTGTTGTACATCAAAATGAGTCTTTTTAATGTGTGTTGACCTAAATTCATAGTTGTGATAATGATGAAGCAAAAGTAATAAATAATAAAGTTGTTGAAAAAAATTAATGAATGTTAAAGAAAAATTAGGGCATTTGTAAGTAATGGCCTTGTTTTCTGATCGTTACTTTGACAGGTGAATTGAATTTGGTAAGAACATTCTAGAACCAATTAGTTGATTAGCTAGAATGACAGGCAACTTGTAAGTACTATAGAGGCATTGTATTAGCATTTTAAAACTGCTTATGACTGCTATTATTTAGCCTCTTTCACTTCCTGTGTAATAAAATCCACATATTCTTTGCTGAATACTGTGGAGCGGGGTCTTTGGCACACAGTCCGTGTTCACATCTTCCCTGTAAGCTGTTTAATGACACTCCGAAAGAAAAGCTGATGACAGAAGTTGATATAATCTCAGATTAAAGGGTATTATTTGAAAGCCTCAAAGGACAACACTGTCTTCATGTGAAGGATGAATTCATTTCTGAGACAAATGTTTGCTTTGAACTAGGGCTCCCGGGAAGCAGGCCATGCTCTCCGCTAGGTGACCAACCTTGTGCCTAGAGCAAGGCTTTTGCCTCTTGGAGCCTTCATTTCTTCAGTTGTGCAATCATTACACTGACATTTCACAGCCACCAACTCACTTTCTGGCTCCAAAGTTTCATAATTTGCTGCTAATAAAAATTAAGTGGTCCTTGAGTGTATTTTGTATATTCTCTAGATAAAACATATTCGGAGCAAATGCGCACTCATTTCTCCAGCTTCCAAAGTAAAGTCTACTATGAATATTGACCGGAGTGTGGAATCAATGACTCTAAAAGTCCACGGTTGTTCATATCTTTTTGTCACCACGTGTTGATGGCATTTCTCATTATGACAGGCAAGGTCTGTGTTCTATGAAGAAATGAGTGACAGTGCAGAGAAAATGATGGTACTTTCTGTGTGTTGAATTTTGGGCCCGTCTCAAAGCTGAGAAAGCCAAAAGATGAATAGAGAGGCATTTAAAACCATGAGTTTATTGTTAATTATCACACTAACCTCAAGTCAATATAAACGGACATATGTATACAAGTATCCGACTTCTGTCAACCTCAGACCACTGAGGGGGAACATCTGGACCTTCAGAATAGGTGCCAGCAAACATCTGTTTCAAAGCACTGCACTTTATTTTGTCTGCCTCACTCAGCATTTATCGGCTCCAATTTAACCTGAAATCTCAATTTATCCTGAAATTCTGTAAACTAAATTATTTGATCCCTCAGACAAAAATGTAAATAAACTAGAAATTAAACAAAGGAAGACACTTAGAAGTCAAATAATAAAAGCAAGGGAAGTGAGGTTTCAGAGCCTGGATCTGGGGAATAGATAAAAAATAAAAGGTTAACAGAAAATTGCATAATTACAATGAAAACTCATATTCATAATAAAGTTTCTGTATCATCAATTGCATATTGAATCATTTTCATCTGCATTAATTAAAGAAATAGTGTATAACATGATCTCTAAATGTTTTCATCAAAACAATTAATTTTTCTTTTAACTTTTGGTATTGTTCAATATGTGTATATATTAAATTGTATACAATTTATATATTATCTAATTAATTAAAATATATAAATAAAAATATATACACATATCTATTAATATATATATTAATATATTTTGATCACTTATTTAGAAGAACTGAAGCCCAATGATGGTGGATAAATGTCAGGGTCCTGGCAGGAAACAGAGGGCACACACAAATTAAGATAATTCTAGATGGTTTGGTACTAAACGGACTGATTACAAAGGAGATAGTGAGATAGATTGCAGGAGCTTACAGAAGCCATCCTATCCCCACCCCTTATTCCAAAGAGGAAGAGTTTACTGGAACCAGGAATTAAACAAGCAACCTGGTCACCTTCTGTCAAGGCACACAGCAAGGCTTAGGACACCTCAGAGTAAGGAGAAAAGTAAGTAAATTATCTAGCCACACTCTTCTCTGTCCATCCAATTCCTCCTGGGGTTTCCCATTCACTGAAACCATCTGAAAGCCAGAGGTCACAGGAGTCCATTGATGCAGCCCGTGTAGGTCAGTGGAGAGAATGGTAGAGAAGAGTGGACTGTATATTGAGGGTCAGATCTGGCACACTTTTGTGGTGGTTTAAATTGTGTCCTCCAAAAGGTATGTTCACGTCCTAACCCTGGCACCTGCGAATGTGACATCATTTGGAAATAAGTTCTCTTCCCATGTGATCAAGTGAAGATGAGGTCATATGGGAACAAGGTGGACCCTAAGTTCAATGAATGGTGTCTTTATAAGAGAAAGCAATGTGATATTTAGACACAGAGGATCCACACAGGGAAAAAGAAGGCTGTATAACAATGGAGACAGAGCTTGGAGTAACGTGGCCACAAGCCATGGAACAACAAGGATTGCCAGCAGCCAGCAGAACCTAGAAAGATCCTTCTCTAGAGTCTTTGAAGGGAGCACAGCCCTGCTAACACCTGGATTTCAGACTTGGGGACTCCAGAGGAACAATTTCTGTTGTTTTAAGCAACCCAGTGAGTGGTAATCTGTGACGGCAGCCCTAGGCAACAAGCACACATATAGTAGTCATGTTGTACTCACCATTACCATACAGCTACAGCTGAAGTCTCCTCCATTTGGTTTTTGTTGTTGTTATTGTTAAGTGATTATAGCCCCGAAGTAGGTTATATATGATGTCACCAGAGGAATGGAAGTGTTTGGAAGTGAGGGAGAGAGAGTACTTACTAGGACTAAAAAATGTTATTTTGAGACTCTTGGGTTAGATAACACTCTGCTCACCTAAACAAATGCTCCCCTGACATGGCTGCTCTGTGGCACGTTGACCAATCAGCCTTCTCCTGGTTTCCCTGGGACTCATTCCTAGAACCTGTCCTTCCAACACCCTGTGACTGACCTGCCTTGTACTTATCCTCTTTCAAGATCCCACCCCTTTCACCATACGCATTAAGCAGTGCTGCCTCAATTCTGTTCACCAGAATCTGTGCCTCTCTGAGTGCCACTAAACAGGTTTCTTAGGCTGCTTTCAAAGAGAAAAAAGAAAAAGAAAGAAAGAAAAACCAGGTTACAAAACATTGCTGATGGAGCCCTGGCTGGTTTGGCTCAGCAGTTAGAGCATCGGCCTGTGGACCAGAGAGTCCTGGGTTTGGTTCCCACCAGGGGCACGCACCTTGGTTGCGATTTGTCCCCGGCCCCAGTTGGGGTCATGTGGGTGGTACCAATCGACGTGTCTCTCTCATATAGATGTTTCTCTCTCTTCTCTCTTCTCTCCTCTCTCTCTCCTGCTCTATCTGAAGATAAATGCAAAAATGTCCTCAGGTGAGGATTAAAAAAAAGATTGCTAATGGAAAGATTCACCAGCCAGCCTATTAGTCCCTCCTTTACTTCCCTGCAGCGCCTTGCTTAATTTGGCATCATCTTAAATAAGTAGGAATTTCTGCTTCAGACCAAATCAGAGAAACAAGTTTCAGGTTTGCTTTTTGTTGTTCCTGAAACAACTAATAAACTGGGGAAAATATAAGGAACAATATTTTCAGATAGTGAACCACAGGCAATTTAGGAAAGTGATTCCTGAGAGAGAGGCAACAAATAAGATGAACCCTATCATTACTCCAGTTTATATCCTAGAGTGAGTTTCCAGACTCCAGTACAAGGAGCAGAAACTCAGGCAAAGCCCAGAGAAATCTTTGAGTTGAGGAGATAGAGTTGGAACTGCAGGGCAGCCAAGATGGGCCACGTTACAGGACAGGGTATGAGAGAGGGAAGAGCTGCTCAGAGAGAGCGAGCACTGGAGATCCGGAACATGTCTCTCCCAAGGCTTCTGCTGAACACATTCAGTACATGTGCGAAAAAACTTCCTAAGGTTGGAGAATAAACTGCTTAAAAAGAACAAACAAAAATTTCACCAGAGCTTACATAAGACTTGGAATCGTTGGTGTTTCTCCCAGGCAGAGTAGGAATAGCTCAGAACACGTGGAGCATTAGGTAGATATTGCCTCAGAAGTGGGGGAAACCTCAGCCCTACATTAAAGTCTGCTTTGATCCTACTAACTAATCTTAAATGCAAGTCTGGAAAGAAGCAAACTGCTTCCAAATAACTAAACTATGTCCCAGAACAAAGCTCATACATACATACATATGCCTGTGTATGTGTGTAAATATATACAGTACTTAACATGGTAAAATTCACAATATGTAAAAAACTCTACAAAATAATAATTGAAACACAAAGATTATTACAGTACTATATACCTGAAACTTATATAATCTTGTAGACCAATTGTACATCAATAAAAAGGGCAAAAATCCATACAGCCAGTGTGGCTCAGTGGTTGAGCGTCGACCCATGCACCAAGAGGTCACTGGTTTGATTCCCAGTCAGGGCACATGCCCAGGTTGTGGGCCAAATCCCCAGTGCAGGGCATGCAAGAGGCAGCCAATCGATGTTCTCTCTCATCAATGTCTCTATCTCTCTCTCGCCCTTCCTCTCTCTCTAAAATCAATAAAGAAAAAAAAATTTTTTTTAATAGTTGGGAAAGATTTGAGCATATGTTTTATCAAAGACAATGTACAAATGTCCAATAGACATATATAAAAATGATCAACATCATTGGTTAACGGGAAAATGTTAAACAATACCACAAAAGATCATTTTACACCAACTAGAATGAAAAAACTTGAAAAGACATGACACGAACTATTGATGAGATAGGAACTAATAGTGAAGTACATTGGAAAAGAGTTGGGACATTTCTTATAAAGTTAAGTGTATTTCTATGGTATAACTCAATAAGTTCACTCGAAGAATTTAACCAAGAAAAATAAAATACAAGAATCTTCATAACTGCTTTATCTATAATATACCCAAATGTAATTTTCATCAATAGGAGATTGGATAGACAAATTGTGACAAAACATACAATAAAACATAACTGAGCAACAATAAAATATTGATACCTGCAACCACTTGGATGAATTTCCAAACCATTAAGCAAAAAGCTGGACATGAAAAACTCATTTGTACATTAATCCATGAATATGAGGTTCAAAAAGAAACAAAAGTAACTTGTGATATAGAAATTAGAACAATGGCTACCTAGGTAGTGAGGTGAGATGACTTCAAAAGGCCATATGGGAACTTTCTGGATGATAGAAATGTTCTATATTGCAATTGAGAAGTGCTTACAGAATTGTATACATTGATCAAAACACAACAAACTTTACATTTAGAATCTGTAATATACATTTTATTTTAAAAAACCCTTATCTCAGGGAACTCCAAGAGGCTATAAAAATTCTTTTATGATGCAGTAGAGATTTTCGAAAGCAAATATTTCTTAATTTAAAATAAATGATGCATTTTCTGGGAGTTGGAAATGATTCTCCTGTATATCTAGTTTCTAATAATAGAAAGTGTTATTATTTTAAGGGTCTACCTCTAGGATTCCACACATATGAAATGAGAGGGTGTTAGCAAGGAAGAAATGGAACGTCTATTCTGACATCTGAAAGCTAGTCTCAGCTACAGAAGGGCTCTGCAAATCCTTGCACCTGTTGTCATGTCTTGGTTAACTGAAAAGCCTGGTTTTTAGACCCTGAGACTATTTGACTATGGAACCTAGTCGAGTGGTTAGAAAAGCTTCATGTAGATAACAGTTTCAAAGCAGACAAAATTTTGGCCATACCCATTTTATGAAACATGGTTAACCCTTCTTCTGGTCAGCCTCCCATCCTTCTCCTCCGGTTACTGCCTAAAGAAAATGCACCCAGGCTGTGTGTCTCCAATGTCTGTTATATTAAAAAGTGGAAAAGGAAGCGATGTGGCATATAGAAACAAGATCATGTAGAGAAAAAAAAAACGGACTAAAATTTCATTAAGTTTCGTGATTTATTTCAGGGGCTCAAATTGTGTGTTTCTTTAATTATGTATGTATTTATTTTGAAGTCACATATTAGCCATACATACGGCCAGTGCTGAGTTTAGGTTCACTTGCCCATAACAAACAAGTTTCCAAGCACATTCAGTTGATGTCTTCACCTTCCAGAGAAATTAAAAAACAGTAATGTAGAAAAGCACTGTATAGAAACGATCACTACTAAGTGGGGTTTTCATATTCCCCCCCCTTTTTTTACCATTCTAATATCTGCAGGAAAACATCACCCCATAACAGTCTATATTTAGACTCTTCAAGGGTTCATAAGAATCCAATGCGTAAAAGGTTTGGATAATATTTTAGTTTGAAAAGCTGAGGGTAGAGGGACCTTTGGAAAGACCACTTTATTTATTCCAAGTATAACTAAAATATAAAAATAAAAGGTGTATATATGTATAATGAAGCATTTATGACTGGAAAAAATATTATTAAACAAAAATATTTCAAAAGAACCTTTGTTTAGCTGTCCAAAATCAGGATTATGATTTTAAAGCAATGACTATTGTTCTCATTAACTAATTCTTCATTTTCTTGCATAATCAGAGTAGTGACATTATCTGCAGTCCATAAATGAATATTCCAAGCTTTTCTCTTGGCCAAGTTAATACATTTTATGTCTTCCTACAGCTTGTTACCTGATTACCCAAAGCAGTAAGAATGGCATGTTTGTATTTCATAATGCTTCCTTTCCTCATCTCTTTTTTCAACAAGAGATATTAATAGGCGGTGATAGCCGTAAAGTTAAAATTGTAAAATTACCATTTAATTCAATACGATTATACTGAGTACTGAGTACTTTCTTGTGTAGTAGACACCGTTCTTGGTAAGGAGATACAGCAGGAAACTAAATAGACAGAAGTCTGCCCTCATGGAGCATATACTCTAGCACAAGGATACAGACAATTAACAAGATAAAACATATATGAACAAGATGGTGATAATAACAGGGAAAGTTAAGAAGAAACAGCTAGGTAAGAGGAAATGCATCTAATCCAATTTTGAATAATTGAGAAATTGCTGCATTTCCATCACCTCCCAGCCCTGACAGAGGATCGTTTTCTTTAATTCCTAAGTCCTTCCAACACTGGTCATTTAGTCAATTAGTTACCTTTCACCCACGGCAGCATGAGTGCAGAGACTTTTCAGTCTGTCTGTGACCTAATCTAATATCTTATCTGAGTTCTAATGTATTTCTTATATAAAAAATTATATTATATATTGTCAATTTGTTTGCCTTTGTGACATTGTTTGCACTGTTTGTTGCTGGTACCAAGGAAACCCAATAGAAATGTGGAAAGTTAGTCTGTTAGTAGAGAAGGGCGTAGAGTCTAGAGAACACTGCTTTGATTCACACCTCCCCTGGAGCCAGCTGTGTGACAACAGGAAAGACACTGAATTTCTCTGTGCATCAGTGTCTTCCGCCATAGTGAGTGTGCTAATAGTACTTATCTGATGGGGTTGTTATGTTAATGAATATACAAAGCATTTAGAGCAGTGCCTGACTAATTATTGGTTAAAGAAGACAATACAAAGAAAAACATTCTTGACATTTGTTCATCAGGGTTTGGATTTAGGTTGGGTTGAATGTTATGTTCAACACCACAACTACTCCTCCAACACTGCAGGTGAAGCTACTACTTTGTTAAATACCCTGGAGTAATACTGGATTTAAGGTCATTGTCTATAAGATTTAAAGAGATGATAGATACTGTGTCTCCTAGTGATGCTGTGGTTTTAAAAAGAAAACTGAATCTCTACACAGCAGAAAGTCCTTATTTGTTTATTACTCTTTGTCATCATTTCCTTCCACTCAAGATAAGCTCCATGAGGACAGGAGTTTATTTTTGTTTAATTTTTGTGTTTATAGATGTAACCCAAGTGCCTAGAACTTAGAATAGTGTTTGGCATATGATGGACATTCAATATATTGGATACATAAATGGAAAAAAGGAAGGCAGGGAGGGAGGGAGGGAGGGAGGGAGGGAGGGAGGGAGGGAGGGAGGGAGGGAGGAGGAAGAAAAAAAAGGAAGGAAGGAAGGGAAGAAGGGAGGGAGGAAGGGAGGAAGGGAGGGAGGGAGGGAGGGAGGAAGGAAGGAAGGAAGGAAGGAAGGAAGGAAGGAAGGAAGGAAGGAAGGAAGGAAGGAAGGAAGGAAGGAAAGGATCCAGGTTTAATCTGGCTTAGTCACCAATTGTATTAGGGCTTTATTACATCGCTATGTGTAAAATTTATTCATCTTTGGAACTGTTTTGAATGTCAGTCTGTATAATGCAATCTGCTAGACTGTGAGCTCTTTGGTAGCATAGCTATGAAAAGGACATGAATTACACAAAATAGAATGAGCCAGGTATTCTGCAAAGGAAGAAAAGGAAAGTGAGAGTAGTAAAGTGGAAGAAGATTCTATCTGGCCTTTCATCTTTTGGGGCTAGCTCAGCTGATTTAAATAATTCTTTTGAAAATTAATTAATTTGTCAAATTCACAAACCCTGTGAAACCTTGTCATAAAATACATGGGGAGTTCTAGTAAAATATGATAATACCCTCATGTACTAAAGCAAGTAAGCAATGAGAGAGGATAGTTGTTTTCTAGGGGACTTTGATGAGATATTTTTTCTTTTTAGACATCTTTACTGAGATATAATTCACATATCATACAAGTCACCCATTTAAAGTACAATCAGTGGGTTTTAATATATCAGCAGATATGTACTGCTATCACCAGAGTCAATTTTAGAACATTTTTATTATCCCCCAAAGAAACCCCATGCTACTCCCTAGTCCTCCTCAACCCCAGCCCTAGGCAATTACTAAACTACTCTTGTCTCTGTACATTTGCACCTTCTGGATAGTTCATGAAATAGAATCAAACAGTATGTGGTGCCTAATGACTGGCTTCTTTCACTCAGAATAACATTTCTAAGGTTCATTCATGTAGTAACATGTATCAGTGCTTTATTTCTTACTTTTCTTTTTAATAATTTTTTATTTTTCAATTACAATTGATGTACAATATTGCAGGTGTAAAAACCATAGATTAGACATTTATATAACTTATGAAGTGATCATCTCGATAAATATAGTACCCATCTGACACCATACATAGTTATTACAATACAGAGATGGGCAAAAAGTAGGTTTACAGTTGTGAGTATGCAAAATACAGTATATTCTTGTATTTTTATTTACTTATAATTATTGTATGTATTTGTCTTATTATTATTATTGTTATTATTTCATATACTTATGATTTATCTTTTAGGTAATGATGGCTGGTAATTTACCCTACTTTTGTTCACCCCTGTATTATTGACTACATTCCCTATGCTGTACTTTACATCCCTATGACTATTCTGTAACAACTAATTTGTACTTCTTAATCCCTTCATTTTTTTACCCATTTCCCCAATACCCCTGTCATCTGGCAACCATCAAAATGTTCTCTGTATCTGAGTCTTTTTCTGTTCTGCTTTTTTATTTTGTTTTTAAGATTCCATATATAAGTGAAATCATATGACATTTGTCTTTCTCTGTGTGACACATTTTACTCAGCACAGTACCCTCTAGGTCCATCCATGTTGTTGCAGATGGCAAGATTTCATTCTTTTTTATGGCTGTCATATTCCATTATATATATTTGAAAGTTATATACATATATATATGTATATATATATATATATATATATACATATATATACATATATATATATATAACTTTTTCTTTATCCATTCATCTACTGATGGACACTTGAATTGCTTCCTTATCTTGACTATTGTAAATAATGCTGCAATAAACACATTAATGCATGTTTTTCTGATTTAGTATTTTGGATTTCTTCAGCTAAATATCCAGAAGTGGAATAGCTGGGTTTCCTTTGTTTTATTAAAACTTTTAATCTAGCATCTATAAGTATTGTACAACAGCTTTATTTTGTTTCCACTTGTAATAACTATCTTTTCTATCTCTTTACTTTCAGTCTGCTTGTCATTTGATCTGAAGTGAGTCTCTTGTAGACAACGTATGTAAGGGTCTTATTTTGTTATCTAGTCAGCTACTGTATGTCCTTTCATGGGAGCACTTAATCTATTTCATTTAGGGTAAATGTTGATATTTACTTATTGCCATTTTATTATTCGTATTTTTTATTTATTTTTTCTTTTTCTAAAAGAAAGCCCTTTAACATTTCTTATAATACTGATCTGGTGGTGATGAACTCCTTCAGCTTTTTCTTGTCTGGGAAGCTCCTTATCTGTCCTTTGATTCTACATGATAGCTTTGCTGGGCAGAGTAATCTTTGTTGTAGATTCACACTTTAATCATTTGAATATTTCTTGCCAATCTCTTCTGGCCTGCAAAGTTTCTGTTGAGAAATCAGCTGACAATCTAATGGGAGCTCCCTTGTAGGTAAATAACTGCTTTCCTCTTGCTGCTTTTAAGATTCTCTTTGTCTTTAACCTTTGATATTTTAATGATGATGTGTCTTGGTGTGGGCCTCTTTCAGTTCACCTTGCTTGGGATTCTCTGCACCTCCTGGACTTGTATGTCTGTTTCCTTCACCAGTTTAGGGAAGTTTTCTGTTACTATTTTTTCAAATAGGTTTTCAATTCCTTGTTCTCTCTCTTCTTTTGGCATGCTCATGATGCAAATGTTGCTATGCTTGAAGTTGTCCCAGAGGCTCTTTATACTATCCTCATTTTTTAAATTGTTTTTTTCTTTTTGCTGCTCTGGTTGGGTGTTTTCTGCTTCTATATCTTCCAAATTACTGATTTGATCCTCGGCTTCACCTACTCCACTGTTGATGCCCTGCCTGATCTTAAGGTGTCCAATGGGTGGGCTGGCTCTGAGGCTTCCCAGGAGGTGGAGGGCAAGGTGACCTGCCACCTGTCATGTCTCCAGGGCCACTGGCATGAGGTACAAAGCAATCTGAAGATGGCTGCTACTTGTGCTGGGCTTGGAGGTCCCTGGGAAGGGTCAAACTGCAACCCAAGGCCAGCTACTGCTAGTGCCAGGCCTGGTGCCACTTAGAAAATTGTATGGAGCATACCAAGGCCAGATTCTGATTGTTTGAGAGATTTTAGAAAATATGAAGCATGAGCAAAGACAGGTTGTTTGTATGGAGAAGCCACTGGAAATGACTTGGATGGGCCTGCAAGTTGGATGGGGCAGAGTCTCAGGGAATCACCAGAGCTGGCATAATAGTATTATCCAGGTTTATAGAGACTCACATATGGTGCCCAACTTCTGGCTCTGTGTGGGGAGGACTCAACAAAGAAACAATAGGATCTGTCAGCATTTCTATCTGAAAGAAAGTTGTCCCTCTAGCCTTTGTTTTAGAGCCAGACAATTAATTTCCTTCCTGTATGTTCCTGGTGCCTTTCCAGCTATTATCCAGGTGCTTGAGCTCAGAGTGAGTAAGTCTGAGTAAGCCTGTGCATGGACCCTTTAAGAGGAACAGCTGAGACTCTAGAAGTTCTCCATCTCACTCAGCCACAATACCACCTGTTTTTCACAGCCAGAAGTTATGGAGAGTTCTCTTTCTGGCACTGGAACCCTGGGCTGGGGGGCCTTGTGTGGGGTTGGGGCCCATTGCTGCTAGGGAAGAACCTCTGCAGTAGAGATATCCCTCCTTATTTTTAACCACCACCGGTGGGTGTGGACCAGCCTGTTTGGAGTCTCTGCTCCTCTTACCAGTCTCCACATGCCTTCTTCTGTATATCCTTAGTTATAGGATTTCTGTCTGATGGGATTTTGTAAGTCTGATTATTTTTCGGTTGATTCATGTATATTTACACTTCCATTGGTTTTGTTATTCCTCAGAGTTATGTTATTTAATTTGCAGAAATACACAAGATTGGATGACATATATGCATAGTGAGAATTTGTTTCTTTGACAATGATTACTTATATTTGTACAGAATAACATTACAAATGCCTTATATCCAGATACCCAAAATAAATTGCAGCTATAGATTTCATTTACCAGAAAAGTTGATATCAACATTTCTTTTTTACGCTTTTTAGATTTAATCTTTATATTATTGAAAAAAAGACTGTCATTTTTAAAAAAGTAACTCTACTGATTATGATAATGCTGGTACTCTGAATGAAATTTTTTATTTTAAATAGTTGAAAAGTGTTCACTTTTGTACATATAATTGAGAAATATCAAAATGAGGAAAGTATAACTTTCTAATTAAAATGTTCTAGTTCTCTAAACCACTGACAGTTGAATTATGAAGTGAATAGAGTGGGACATTATGACAATCTTGAATTGGAATTATAAGAACTAACAATTACTGAACACCTCCTATATATCAGGCACTCTTCTCAGGCTTTTACATATTTTAATTCATTGGAGCTCTCTTCAGTTTCTATTAGTAAAAAAAAAAATCATGGGAGGTTGATGATTCAATTATCTCAATCACATAGATTAATAAATCAAATGAGAAGCTTTAAGGGAACTGCAGTTTTCTAGGGCCAGTAAGTGGCAGAGCAGAAATTTGAACCAAGACCCTGCTCCCTCTATCTCTGCAACCCTGAATGACCCTGTACTAGGTGTGTTGACCACCAAGCAAATAGGGGTGGTATAGTCACTGTAACCGAGACAATAATCCAGCCTCTGTCTATGAAGTTTTAAAACTTTTTCCCATTAGATAACCAGAATTTTTTGGCAATCAATACATTGAAGTGCTATGAGAATTCTATGAATGTTATTTGCGAAAATAGCAGCTATCTGTTACACAGTTCAAATGCTGAATGTTGGAATATTTGAGTCATTTTTCTTGTATGTTTTCAGAGTGTTAGCTTTATATTTCATTATTTCTGATCAACTGAGATTTTAAAGCAGTAAATGACAAGACTCAATAACAGACAGGAGAGTGGGGAAAAGAATCATTTAGTGATCATGTAATTGGGTCAAACCTGTGCAAGGACCTTTACTGGAATTATCTCAAATAATACACAAAGTAATTCTATTACTCATTTATTCATTCATTAATTTATTGGGGATAGTGACAGAAATGAATTTCAGTTTGAATATTGTAGATGAAAATGGGGTAAGGTTAGAGTCTGGGTGGGGCTTAGGTTGGGCCAAGGATACAGGAAAATATGAAGATAGAGATGGCTTTTGGTTGGGGATGGAGCTGGGAAGAGGTTGGAGACAGTATATCACCATCTGACTTACTGTATGTTCACTTAGTGGTTTATTGCCCTTTCTCTCCTACTAGAATATAAGATCCAATAGGGCTCAGATTATTTTTGTTTTCTTTACTGTTATATTTCCAAGGTCTAAAATGAGGCCTAACATATAGTAAGTATAAATACTTACTAAATGAATGATTTCATAAATACTCATTTTGCTGTTCCAGTCACTTCACTAGTGCTGGGATGTCCAAGATGAAAGAAACTGCCCTTGTTCTTAATAAACTTGCAGTTGAGAGATAAAAACATAAATAGGATATTACCATTAGTGTGAAAGGTACTAACTACTATGAAGGCAGAAATTCAAGAAGCACCTGTGTGATCCCTTGAAACTAATATGTCCTGAGGAAGCAGAATAACCTTTCTAGAAGAGGTAAGAGCATCTACTAGACTAAGGCAGAAGGCAATATAGGAATCACCAGAAAAGTTAGGGGGAAGGATGTTTTAGACAAAATAAATAAGGCAACGGCTACAGCTAAGGCAAAGCATGGCAGTTTCAGGAAACTCTGAAGTTGCTCTGAATATCCTTGTTTTAGTTTTGAGAAAATTGAAGGTAAGAAAAGTAAAATAATTGGCCCAAGATCACAAAAATTAAGGTTCCAGCCCAGTTCTGTCTGCATTCAAATGCCACAGCTTTTCCAATGTGCCCCAGGCACATGACCCTACAGATAATTGTCTCTTCGTGTATCAGATGTCCTCCTCCTGTTTATGTAGCTAAACCTTTCCAAGTGGAAAACATTAGTCTCATTGCTTACTATTTAACATATTCCTCAGAGAACCCTAAAGCTAACTTTTCTGGGGTTTCCCATGTGACTGGGACCAAGCTAAACATATAAGAGGTTGTGTTCACATTCTTAGAACACCAGAGAGTCATTTTGTGGATTATATGTACATTTAATCAATGTAGCTTAAAGGGCTGGAAGAATTCATGTGTCATCCAAAAAAAAAGCTGATTTTCTCCTAGGAAATAGCTTGCACACAAGGGTTCTCATCCTGTGCCAAGAGAATAATTTCTCAACAATTGTACCAAATTATGTAACGAACAGAGCCTAATTGATGGCTTGTGTCCAGCCAATACCATCTACATCTGCAGCACTCATCCTACATTACCTGTTAGCCAGCATTTGCCGTACTCTGGAGGCTGCATTTGCCCTTGCCCATAGAATCACACATTTTTTGAGTTGGAAATGTTTCTGTCCTTTTATTTTATATATCTGCTATAATTATCACCACCCAGGTGCTCTAGACCATTCTTTCTCCCCTTCATCTGTGTGTACTCAACAGGTGTCTCACAAAGGTAGGAACATAATGAACTTCAAGTCTGTAAAAGACAGCCCTATTGTGATCGGTTCTTGATACCATGGGGGAGGAGGGGAAGACTCTAATGACGTCCACTGCTGAGAGAAATGGCCTCTCACTAAATCTACAAACATGGCAATTCTAAATGCCTAGAGTCACCTGCTGACTCAAGAGTTCCTCTATCATGGCAGTATTAACAAGGCTCTTCAGCACTCTTCTTGGCCATTTTCTCCCGGGTGAGAACAAGGTCCTAGGATTTGGGAAATGTGAGTCTCAGCTTTAGATTTTTCTATTCATAATTCCTTAGTTTTTTGCCTCCGTTTCCTAATCTGTGAAATGGGGTTAATAACAACGGACTTGCTTACTTCATAGTGTTGTCATGAGGAACTAATGAGATAATATGAACAAAACTTGCAAACCATAGACATTCCGTAAATGTAAGCTGTTAAGACTATTATTATTGTCATCCAGGCATGGAGATACAATTGGGTGATTTCTTTTCAGCTCTCTTACTATGACAAGCTATTATTTCAAACAGAGAACTTGGCTCAATGACATAGAAACATACTGGTGAGTGTCAGTAGCACCTCCAAATCACTCGGACTGCCCTTATTCACAGAAGAAAGGCAAGAAGACAAATTTCAGGGATTTCAAACAAGCAGTTTGATTAAGGTCAGTTATTGTCTACTTTCTGAGAGAAGACAGCTGAGACATATTATATCTACTCAATGATATCTTAGATATTATTAAAGACTAACTTTGGGGCTGGGTTCTTAGCAAACATGGTCAGGAGTTTGGATTCTGGAGTATGCTCAATGTTCCAACACAGTGTTTAGTTAGGATTGTATTTGGTTGTGCTACAGGAACAAATTAATCTTGAAAAATTAGTGGTTTAACATATTTAAGTGTATTTATTTATCTTTCATGTAAAATCTGATGCAAGTCAATAACTGTCCTCCTTTATCCAGTGTCTCAGGAATTCAAACTCTTTCTAACTTGACACAGTGCTATCTCAGTATGCGACTTTCAAATTTGCCAAGGCAAGGGGGAAAGTTAGCATGAAATTGACCCATCAGCATTTGAATGCCTTGGTATCCATGTGTCACCATCATTTCCATCTACGCTTTAGTGGCTAGAAGAGTCTTAGGGCTTTGCATAATTACCAGGGACTGGCAAGGATAGTCTTCTCATGTTCCCAGGAAGGAGGATATAACCAGTTGAGAGAAGCATTAGGGGTCTCTATCAGATCCATCTTCACCCCCTTTTAGCCAAGTTAGTTTGGGCAAGTTAGGTGTCCTTGTGTATAACCTAACTGAAGTAATAATAGTTTCTACCTCATGTGGCTATTGTACAGATCAAACAAGATAATATACATAAAACACTTACTATTCCTGCAACAGAATAAGTACATACTAAATGTTAGGTGTTATTATTAATTAACTGAAGGACAATAGTATTCGGAATTGAAAGCACTTTGCAGATTATCCCTGAATTACTTAGAGAAGAGCCTTCAGCACGAGAATTCGTTTATTTCTAGGAGGCTTTGAGTTTTCTTTAAACAGCTTAAGACATTATGAATCTTACGATTTTTAGATGACACTCTTCTCTTGCTATGAAACCAGTACTCTCTCTCTCTTTTTTTTTTTTTTTATCCTCACCCGAGGATATTTTTCCATTTTTGGTACAGATAGAGTGGGAGAGAGAGAGAGGAAGGGAGAGAGAGAGAGAAACTTCGACGTGAAGGGACACATCGAGTGGCTGCCACCCGCACGACCAACCAGGGCCAGGGCCAAACTGCAACCAAAGTACGTGCCCTTAGCAGGAACTGAACCCGGGTCTCTCCGGACCGCAGGTCAACGCTCTAACCGCTGAGCCAAACTGGCCAGGGCGAAACCAGTACTCTCTTGATGTAGGTCAATTTTATCCAAAGGCCAGATGAAAATACATTTGTGTGATGATGTCAGCTCTTTGAGGTATTTGTTATTTTCTGCATCCATTGAACAAGATCATGGGTTGAATGTTTTTTCAGGAGCCTGTTTTGTTTTGTATTTAAAATCATCTGGAGCCTGGCCAGTGTGGCTCAGTGGTTGAGCAACAACCCATGCACCAAGAGGTCACTGGTTGAATTCCCAGTCAGGGCACATGCCCAGCCTGTGGGCCAAATCCCCAGTGAGGGGCATGCAGGAGGCAGCCAATCCATGTTCTCTCTCATCGATGTTTCTCTCTCTCTCTACCTCTCCCTTCCTCTCTCTTTAAAATCAATGAAGAAAAACTTTTTTTTTTTAAATAAAAACAAATAAATAAAATCATCTGGAGCTTTCTTCCTCTAGTAAGTCAGTTTCCAGAAATATTAAAGGAGAAGTATCAAGCAGGCAGGAAAATTCTTATGTGTCTTGGCCACTGGTTTACGAACTTCAATGAAAAGGGAGACAAAAATGAACATGTACTGATTAGCCGCTTTGTGCTTATCACTTGACATGTCATTTCATTTATTCAGCACAGCAAATTTGCGAGATTCTTAGTTTACAGATAAGAAAACTGAGTTTTATGAAGATCCAGCAACAAGCCCAAGGTCTCAAGGCTAGTAAATGGCAGGGTCTGGATTTGAACCATGCTTTGAGGGAGAAGAGGAAAATAATCGAAAGAATATATACTTTTCAGTGAGAAAGAGCTCGGTTTGAATCCTGGCTTTGCCATTTCTAATACTGTACCTTAACTTACTTAATTTAGTTTATTCATCCATATAATGAAGGTAATAATAATGACAACAATAGCAACTAGTGTTTACATAGGGCTGACTGGCGGGAATTTTTACATAGGACTTATTGTGCCAAGTTCTTTTGATGAGCTTTATGTATATTAACCCATGTAATCTACACAACTACCTGAGTGAGGTGTGGAACATTATTATCCCTATTTTACAGAAGACAAAACTGAAACACCAAGAGATGAAGCAACTTGCTTAAAGTCACACAGCTAGTGAGCAGCAGAGTATGAGTTCAAACCCAAGCACTCTGGCGCCCAAGTCCTCACTGTTTTCTACTCAAGGTAATAGTGTCATAAAGTGCAGTACCTACCCATAGTAGGGCCTCAACAAATACACATCTTTGTCATCATTGCCTTTGCACCCTGTTACTAACATGTTATTTCTGAAGGGTGTCTTCTCTCTGAGAAAGGTCAGTGCAGCCTGGGGTCCACTGACCACTGGCCTAACTCTGAACAACTCTTCACTCTCTTTATCCATCAAAAGGCTCCTCTTCCACCCTTTAAATTGTCTTGGATTCTATCCTTCTATAGAATAGGCATTTTCCATTTCTCTTATCTTTAAGAAAATAACATTTGGGATGGGACTGTCTAGTGTCTATTACTCTGTAGCAGGTAAGTTGTCTGCCCTGTGGGAGTGTATGGGTGATAAAAGGAAGGAGATTGAGAGGTCAAATCATGGCATTTGAGAAGACCACCCACCCAATGATAAGTTAACTAGATGATACAATTACATAGAGATGTTATTATATATGTGGTTTTTTGCTAATGGAGAGCTTAACTATAATACTTTTACATCAATTAGCCATTATTTCTGTTGTTAGACGAAATTGTTAAGAATGGTTCTTCATTTCCTTTCAGTTTATGTTATCATGGAAATCTTAAGGGATGAAGAGAAGTTCTATTTCCAGATGAGCAGTTATATGAATAGGAACAATAAGAGAAGATGTAAAAGGCCTAAAATCTTCAGATCAGATCTGGCATCAGTGAATTTGGAGGAAACACTGGAAGAGGGAAGTACTTGCTAGCTGAACCAGAAAGATGATTAACTATACTGACTGCAGAGAGCAGTCATAGTCCTATGAAAATATTTTCCAAACTTCCAGGCAAAAGCACAGACTCAGTGAAGAAAAATACCTCTCAACGTCATTTTGTTAGGTGAATCCATACGGGAACTACAAAGAACAATCTGAATGACCCTGTTTTATTTTTTTATTTTATTTGTTATTGTTGAAAGTATTACAGATGTCCCTTTTTTTCCCCATTGACCACTTTCTTCCCACTCCCACCCCCATCCTGCTTTCCCCAACCTAATGTCTGTGTGCATTGGTTGTGCGTACATGCATATAAGTTCTTTGGTTTATCTCTTCCCACCCCTCCCCTTGTCCCTCCCTCTGAAGTTTGTTAGTCTCTTCCCTACTTCCATGACTCTGGATCTATTTTGGTCCACAGCTTATTTTTTTCATTATGTTCCATAAATAAGTGAGGTCATGTAATACTTGTTTTTGTCTGACTGGCTTATTTCACTCAGCATTATATTCTCCAGGCCCCTCCATGTCATTTCAAAGGGTAAGAGATCTTTCTTTCTTACAGTTGCATAGTATTCCATTGTGTAAATGCACCACAGCTTTAGTATCCACTCATCTATTGATGGGCACTTGGGCTGTTTCCAGATCTTAGCTATTGTAAATTGTGCTGCTATGAACATAGGGGTACATATATTCTTTTTGAGTGGTGTTTCAGGATTCTCAGGATATATTCCTAAAAGTGGGATCACTGGGTCAAATGGTAGATCAATTTTTAATTTTTTGAGGAAACACCATATTGTTTTCCACAGTGGCTGCACCAGTCTGCATTCCTACCAGCAGTGCACTAGAGTCTCCTTTTCTCCACACCCTCACCAACACTTGTTGTTTGATGATTTGTTGATGGCAGCCATTCCGGCAGGTGTGAGGAGATATCTCACAGTCATTTTAATTTGCATCTCTCTGATGATTAGAGATGTTGAGCATTTTTTCATGTCTCTGGCCTGAATGGCCCTGTTTTAATATTCTTTCGAATACCACTTTTTAAAAAGTACAAGTCTGTATATACGGAATATAATGAACATAACAGTCTGAGGAATACAGTAGACCCAGACACATGGAAGTAGGGCACAGACTGACATCCCTCAGAAGAGGGGATGGGGGGTGGGGGGGTGGGAAGAGATAAACCACAGAACTTATATGCATGTATGCATGACCAATGGACATGGACAACTAAGCCGGGGACGGGGCGGAGGTGGGGTGGGGTGGGGGAGTGCCAATGGGGTAAAAAGTTAAAATATCTGTAACAAAAAAATAAATAAAAATTCATATAAAATAAATAAATAAATAAATAAATAAATAAATAAATAAATAAATAAAAAGTACAAGTCTGGATTAAATGATAAAGTGATCTTATATGATACCTTTGTGTTGTTATATCTTTTGACAGATTCATACCCCAAACTTAAGACCTAAAAATTATGCAGTACACACCCACACACACATTTGTTTTAGCATGATTGCATATCAAATGAACTGCTGGTGTCCTTGGTAACAGTAGGAAACATTACAGGAGTTCAATCCCATCCATATGATGGAGACACAGTATATCTGAGGCAGTAGGCTAATTACCTCACTGCATTAGAAAAGACACATGCAGCGGTCACTGTGGTGTGCCTACTACCCCCATCTGTTAGTCACCAAATCCTGTGGACTCCTCTGAGGACTGCCACCCCACTTCACTGTCTTCCAGTTGCCACCATTGCCTCAGGCCTGTATCACCACCAGCAGCTTCTCACCAGCCTCCCCAGGCCTCTTCCCTCCCTTTAAACAGCATTCTGTCCCTTGTTAAGCTCATCATGTCACTCCCCCACTGAGAACTCTTCAGTGGTACCCAGCTGCTCTCGGCACACTGCCCAAATTCACCTCTTACTTTCAGACCCTGTGTGTGCTGCCCTCATGGACCAGCCATCATCCCACGTTCCCTTTCTAGTTGCACTGTTTTGCCTCATTTCTCTGTCATTTCCTCAAACGAACCTGAGCCCTTCCTGCCCCATGGCCTTTACACAGCTGCTTCTGCCTGTGCAGATCCTCCCCCTACTGCCCCACCTCACCTAGCTAGCTCCTGCACTCTTTTGAGCACTCTGTACTTTTTACTGTCTCTATCATTGCAGTTTACTTACATTTTTAGTTGTATAATTAAGTTGCAAGTCCTACAAAAACAAGCTCACAAACCTCCTTGAGGAGGTGGTTGATTCCTGTATCCCCAAGTGTCTAGCACCTAGAGAGATGGTAAATACTTGGTGAATGAATGCATGAACTAGCATGCTATGCTTGAAGAGAAAAAGAATATTTGGAACTAACCTAACATAAATAAGAAGGAAGGAAATACTATGGGGTATAGATAACAAGACCATTCTCTCCCTATAGTGAGACTAAGGAAATCTCCAGACATTTAAAATGGACTTTTAAGGATAAGCAGAATTAAGATATGCAAAATAGAGGGAAAGTCCTTCCCAGTCAAAGTTAAGCACTTGGCCAAAATCAGCCAAGCCGCTGGCACTTTGGAGGAATGGTGACAAGTCTAGTAGAGCAACATGGTGACAAGTCTAGTAGAGCAACATGGAGGACTATGGTGGGTACAGAGGCAGGTGGCCAGAAGGAAAGGTGGACTGGAATGTAGCCTTGAATGCCACACCAATAAGTTGGAGCATCCTTGCACGGACAACAGCATAACCCCAGATGACTTTAGCAATGATGATTTGTCAGTGGTGAGAATAATCAGGTGGAACACATTCAAGAGACAGTGCAAAAATCAAGGCTTCTTTGCACCCTGAAATCAAATATGTGTTTAATATAAGAGTTTGTTGAGAACAACTGTGACTATTTCCCTGTGAATGATTCATGCACACGAAACAACTCTGACTTCTCTGGGAAAGGAAAGAGAGAGACAGAGAAAGGTTTTGTGATTGATTGTTTCAGTTGCAAGAGAAATTAATTAAAGCCAACTAATGTAGGCAGCATGGGGAATCTGCTGGCTGGCATGCCATCGGAAGGCCAGCTTGCTGCTGGACATTCTTTACTTCTTGTCACCTTTCAGCTCTGCTTTGCTGTGTGTATTCATTTTACTTTCTCAGACAGCCACTTTCTGAAATTTCCTTGCTGTGGTTGTCACCACACTTTGTTTAAATGATATTCAGAAATCCTTATAGAAGGGCTCTAGAGATATCTGCTGCATATACGTTGATATACAACATCTGAAGTGCCCACTATTGTCACATATTTGGGAACCGCAGATCCACACAGCTATTCACATGTCCCTTCCTGCCACCCATGCCCTGGTCTTATAATAATCTACAACATCTGCTCCAGCAGGCCTTGCTAGCAATTTAAAAAAAAAAAAACACCCCTCCCTTTTTTTTCTCTTATGAATCTTCAGTTTGGTTAACGAAAAGAGTATGTTCTTCTTTTAATAAAGTTGGAGGACATTCTTTTCATTCCAGAAATGAGAGACTGTGTAGAAAAGAAAATAGTCGAGCACAATATTTTTGCTTCTTC
This sequence comes from Molossus molossus, assembly GCF_014108415.1. Classification (NCBI taxonomy): domain Eukaryota; kingdom Metazoa; phylum Chordata; class Mammalia; order Chiroptera; family Molossidae; genus Molossus; species Molossus molossus. The sequence goes on along the minus strand of NW_023425344.1, from coordinate 104,449,267 downwards.
TGATTCTACCTTGTTTCATAGTTGAGTAGTATCCTAGATAGCCAAGGGGAAATAAATAAATGGAACTAATATTTCACTTAAGAAATTTAAACAAAGCACAACAAATAAGCATTATAGTTCTGAGACTCTAACCCTCAACTTCGACACACCCTAATGGGTTCATTAGGTCTTTATTCCTACGGTTCAAAATAATGCATGAAAAAAAAAAACAGATGAATATGAGCTAACTGCTTAATAGTTTGTTATATTTTCTGTAATCACTCTTATATTATTTATTTTATAACAGCAAAATAGGGTTTGACAATTGTGTATTTGAGCAACTATATCTAATGGCATATCATTTAAAGCATATTAGATTTAAAAGAGAGATCTTGATGTTCTTAGGAAATCAAAGCCACTAAAATATGAACTCATAATGCATTAAAAATTATACTTTAATAGATTTTAAATTGTAAGATTTTGACAAAGCCTCTAGGGAATATTAGAGTTTGCATTGGAAGCATCCGTGGAATTCCCTAAAACACTTTAAAGGTAGAAATTTTAATGGGCCACTAAGGACTTCTGTAGAGCCCCATAAAAGTGCAATTTCTATAACATATCATAGTAATACATTTTAGTTTATTTATCTTTATGTCTTCACTCTATCTAACCTAACAATCATCCCATCTTTGCTCTTTGTATTACTTTCACTACATTTTATGTGACTTTTTGAGGATCATGCTCTCTAAAAATAATATTTGAGATGGCACTGAGAAACGTTTTTGGGACAATATTAGCCAACAGTGTCATGAATTCAGAGCAAGTGGAGACAGAGACTTTCAAACATCTCTAAGTAGGAAGATTATAGAGCAACAAATTTCATGACAGCTTCTATGATTTAAAAAATATATATATTCGGCAAGTATTACATTCATAGTTGCCTCGGTTCTCTCTGTGTGTACTGCAGGTTTGCTGATAAAAGCACTTTATCATATTATTAGATCTATAAACTATCTTTAAAATAATTCCTATGCTTCTTATTTTTTAATGTGACAACTCATTAAACAAATCTGTACTTATAACAGTGGCTGAGCAAAGGTGGTGATACATTTGCTCAGGCTGCTGTTAACAAAGTATCACTGCCTGAGTAGCTCACACAACAGAAACAGAGTGCCTCACAGCTCTGGAGGCTGGAAGCACAAAATCATGGTGTCATCAGGGTTGGATCCATCTGAGAGCAGTGACTGAAGGATCTAATCCAGGCCTCCCTCCTTGGCTTATAGATGGCCGTCTTCTCCCTGTGTCTCTTCATATATTTTTCTTCTACTTGCATATGTCTCTGTCCAAATTTTCCCTTCTTGAAAGGACAGCAGTCATATTGGATTAGAGCCCACCCTAATGACCTCATTTTAACCCGATTACCTCTGTGAAGGCCTTATGTCTGTTATGACAGTGTCCCATCCAGGAAAAGGTCTGTGTAGATGTCCTCATAAAGTGTGACTTTAGATCCTGACAGCTGCACTGGTGGATGTCTCATATCCACCTGGGCGTGGTCTCACCAGCACACGTGCTGCAAGGCCTCCTGCTCCGATGTCAGTCCATTGCAGCAGAGTAGAGGTTATTTAGTAGTTGTTAATAGAGGACCTTGTGTTTTGGGTGCCTTTCCCTGTTTCCATCTTAAGGTCTGGGTCTACAGCTGTGTATGAAAGGATCTAAGAACCCACTGAGGTGTAAGTCGCTGGAACTCTGCTACATACAAACACAAACACTTCAGAAATTCACAATATTGCCATCTTAAAGGTGCTTATGAGGTCTTTGGAAACTTAAGAAGTGAAGGAGAGCAAAGGTGACATAAGTGAATGAGCTTTTAAAATAACCAACAGGTAAACATCTTCAGCACGGTGGCGGTGGGAACGCAGCTTTCTCAATGGCGGGAGTTACATGGGGTGTGGTTTCTAGCACTTGAAGCTAAGATTACATGGGAAGAAAGCATCCTGCTTCCTGAAAAAATTTTCCATCCAGTTACCATATATTCTTAAAGAAGCCCATGCAATTTCAGCAAGGGAAGGTAACAGTGTTCCTGTAATTGACACTGATTTAATGACTTGTTCTTGACATGCCACGATTCTCTCTGGCATGTTTGAGCCAGCACTGATTGTCAGCGGTGCTGTTGAGGAGGCCACTGGTGGCAGAGCTGGCTTCCTGGGCATATAGTCGGAGCAGTCTCACAGCCCTGAGCTTAGGACGGCCCGCCCCTCGTTTAATGCTCTACAATTTCCATCTGGAGTTTCTTAATATTTGAATAAGGCCCATATTTTCATTTTCCACCGGGACCAGCAAATTATGTTGCTGATAATTGACTTGGGGACAACAAAGCCCCCTGAGCACCCTCTCTGGGAAGGTCTAAGGAATCTGAACAAACGCGGTAAGCATTGTTTATGAAATTGAAATGAATCTCAAAGATGGGGTGAGTGGGTGAGAGAGATGGTCTAGGGAAGCCTCATAAGACAGCGAATGGGGAAGGGAAAGATTTCCAGAGTGCCCATAAATCCTGCCAGCGTGGACTGTGGCCAGCTGGAGCCCCCGTTGAGCCATGTACTCTTCAAAGAGTGTATAGTCTTGATTTGGCAGATGACTCCTTTATTTAAAACTAAATAAATATTGAATATGTCATTAGTCTGGGGTTTTCACAAAATTTTTATTTCATGATATTAAATTTGACAAGCAAATAACTACTAAGTTTTTCAAATAACAACCTCTTAGAAATATATAAACCCCCTTTTAAACAACTTCAAAGAAAAAAATAAAAACAAATTACAAAATAGGTAAAAAATAATAATCATAGAAACATGATATGAGATAAAACTAAATTTTTAATTCTTAATGCTCATAGATTTAAATAAAATTTAAAAAGAAATTGTGTTCAACTCAAGAAATAATAAACAACTGAAATAAATAAACTAAGAAAACAGTAAATAATAGAATTAGTAAGTAAATCCAAAAGTAACTTCTTTAAAAAGAAAATAAAAAGAACAAAACCATTGGCTAGTTTATTCAAGAAAATAAAGAGGATATATAATTCACAAGACTAGAAATGGAAAAGGAGAAATAATGCATACAGAGAAATAAATAGGCAGTCAAAGTGTAATTTACATAAAATCACAAATAAATTTGAAAGGCAGGATAATATTTTCTAGGAAAATAAATGCTAACAAAATTGATCTCAGGAGAGAGAAAAATCTAAATAGACCAATAAACCCAGAAGAAGTTAACATTATCAAAACATCTCCTTTTCCTCCAAACACACACATCATCAACACTGGGTTTGATGAACTCACGAGAGATGTTCTTTCATACTTTTAAATAAGATATTATTTGGATGCTCTATAAATTTTTCTATATCATTAAAAAAGATAGAAACTTCCAAAACTTTTAGCAAGGCAAAGAACTAAAAACTGCTGGTAATAGCAAACACACACACAAAAATCTGCAGACCACTCATGTTTATATAGCTGAATGCAAAATGTGAACTGTAAGCTCACCAAATATAAGTCAGCAGTACAAAAAAAAAAAAAAAAATCACTCATTACAACCAAATGAAATTAATCCCAGGATTGCAAAGATGGTTCAATTTTAAACAAAACTTAGTTTTACCTTTTACCATATATATAAAAAGGCTGTAATTACAAGTTTTTACTAAATATAAAGGGTATGTTTGGGATAGTATGACTCATGTATAAGTTATATAGCTCCAGGGAGCTACCTCAAGGACAGAGCAGTCGTCTTCCAGAACAGTTGTAAAAACAAACAAGAGTTTCAAAACTCTACCTCACATCAATCCAAAAGCACAAGAGCAAAAGTTACTTCTCAGGATAACTATCTCATGTGCTGCAGAGTGAGAAGCAGCAGAGATTTCTTTGTATAATAATGGTTGAGGATTTTCCAGAACACTGAGGAAGACTGTTAGACATACATATTCTAATAGCATGCTTAAAACAGAATACAGTAATGGTTTTATTGAAGACAGAAATAATTCAAGAAATCTCACTGTCACTTACTTGTATTAATGTAGTTTCAGAAAAGTTAGCAAAATTAACTAGACAGAACAACTTAGAGTATATTATATATATATATATGTGTGTGTATATGTATATACACACTTATATGTGTATATAAATTATACATATCTATACATTATATATTATATATGAATAATATATATTAGGAAGAGGAATAATTTTTAATTATTTACAAATGTACAGTATATGAATGTAAAATGTATTACACAAGAGAATCAAATGAAAAACATTAACATCAATGAGTACTTCAGAAAGAATTACTGGTTATAAATTTAAACTATAAAACACAAGTATGCATGAGTGTTTTCTCATATACAAACCAATCATCAGAGGATAAAATAATGGGGAAGTGGAAAAGATCTCATTCAGGACAACAACAAAAGAGCAAACTTTAACAGAAATATACCAGATCTATGTGAGGAAAACCTTAAAAATTATATTAATGGACAGTTAAAAAATTTGAATACATGAAATACACAACTTGCCTTAGGGCAAGTCATTTTTTAAAATATTAATTTTTCGCCCGGCCAGTGTGGCTCAGTGGTTGAGTGTCACCCATACACCAAGAGGTCGCCAGTTCAATTCCTGGTCACGCCACATGCCCAGGTTGTGGGCCTGATCCCCAGTGAAGGGCATGCAGGAGACGTCCAATCGATGTTCTCTCTCATCAATTTTTCCATCTCTCTCTACCTCTTCCTTTCTCTCTCTAAAATCAATCAATAAAAATTATTAATAAAATAAAATAGTTTAAAAATAAATAATTAAAAATATCAATTTTTCTTAAATACCAGAACCAAAAAGATTTTTTCTGGGACTTTGACATAATGTATCTGGAAAAATAAACAAGTGATCTTAGCCAGGCTTTTATGAGCAATGACAGGGACTATCAAACATTTATATATTCTGAAAATGAGGTAATTAAAATAGTTTAGTACTGAAAACAAAATAGATAGAAGACTACTGACATAGAATGCAGAGTCTATAAATAGACTAAGTTTATGGAATTTATATAAATGTTCATGATGAAAATGAAATTTTATATAAATGAGTAAAGTTGAAATAGGTCTTAGTAATTTAAAAAATAAATAAAGCTGAATCTCTATCCTATTTGTTATGTCTAAGCAAACTCCATATGTATCAAAGTTTTAAATGTAAAAATTGAAACCACAAAGTATCAAAAGTGGGAAAACATTCTGTCATTTTTGTTTTTAATCCTCACCCAGGGATATTTTTTTTTTTATTGATTTTAGAGAGACAGAAAGAGACAAACATTGATCAGTTGCCTCCTGAGCCCTGATGACCCTGACTGGGAATCAAACCCACAACCTTTTTGTGTATGGGACAAAGCTGCAACCAACTGAGCCACCTGGCCAGGGCAGAAAACCCTTTTTAAGATGATACAAAACCCAAAGCCAAAAAGGAAAAGGTTAACAAAATTGACAGTATAAAGTTTTAGAAAATTGCATGACAAATTATGGTAAAAAAAAAAAAAAATGGACAAGAAAAGGATACATTCGAAACATATATCAAGGAAAGCATGCATGTCTAATTTTTCATAAATAAATAATTTTTTTAAAAAAACACAAAGTTCAAAGAAAATAAATACAAATGATCAGTAAATAAATGAGATGATGCTTATACTTCTTTATAACTAAAGAAATTATATTTTAAACAAAAATATGTTGGGCTTGGCTGGTGTGGCTCAGTGGTTGAGCATCAACCCATGTACCAAGAGGTCACCAGTTCAGTTCCTGGTCAGGACACATGCCCAGGTTGTGGGCCCAATCCCCAGTGGGGGGCATGCAAGGAGGTGACCAATCGATGTTCTCTCTCATCAATGCTTCTATCTCTCTCTCCCTCTCCCCTCCTCTCTCTCTAAAATCAATAAAGGAAAAAATATATATATGTTAGATTTCACTTGTTGGAATTCTAGATAGTATTGGAAAAGATGTGAGGAAATAAACATTTTCCTCCACTGCCAGTAGGAATGTAAATTTGTGAAACTTTTGGGAACAATTTGACACCATAATTTTCTTCATATAACTTATCTAAAGATATTTTAACAGATATTCCCCAAAGTATATAAGTATAAATATGACTATATATACATATATTGTAACATCAAACTTAAGGCTGGAAGCATTTTGTGTCCATCATGAGTAAAATAGCTAAACATTTGATGATGCATCTATAGACAAGAATACCAATGAGCTGTTTTACAATGAATGAAGTTGATAGGTATATGCTTAATAGGGAAGTCTCTCCAAGAGGTATGTATGGCTTATTTCTTTTCATTTCTTGGCTCATGTACACTTGGCTCAGGTAATTTGACTTCTGTTGTGTTTTTTTGTTTGTTTGTTTGTTTTTTGTACATGCCCTTAGCGGTAACTGAACCCAGGACTCTCTGATCCACAGGCCGATGCTCCAACCGCTGAGCCAAACTGGCCAGGGCTGTTGTTTTTAACAGCTTGATTGAGATAGACTTTACACATCATACAATTTACTTATTTAAAGTGTATAAGTCATTGGTTTTTAGTATATTCACTGGGCTGTGCATCCATCACCACAATCAATATTTGTCCTCCTCAAAGAGAACTGTAGCCATTAGCAATCACTCTTTATTACCAACCAACCGCCCAGCCACTGACAACCACTGATCTACTTTCCATCTCTAAAGATTTGCCTATTTGGACATTTAATATAAATGAAATTTTGCATTTGTGATTCTTTCTTACTGGCTTCTTTTACTTAGTGTTGTGCTTTCAAGATTCAGCCATCTTGTAGTATGCATCAATACTTTATTCCCTTTTATTGCCAAAGAATATCCATTATACGAATATGCCAAATTGTATTTATCTATCAGTTGGTGGATATCTGGATTGTTTTCACTTTTTTGCTATTATGAATAATGATATCATTAATATCTGTGTACAAGTTTTTCTGCGGTTGTATCTTTTCATTTTGTTTGGGTCCATACCCAAGAGTGAAATTTCTGGGTCACATAGAAGCTCTATTATATATGTAGCATTTTGAGATGCTGACAAATTGTTTTCCAAAGTGACTGCACCATTTTACATTCTCATCACAATGGATGAGTGTTCTTGCTCCATATTCTCGCTGACATTTGTTATTATATAACCTTCATTACAGCCATCTTAGTGTATATGAAGTGATATCTCATTGTGGTTTCATTTGAATTTCTACAATGCACATTGAGCATCTTTTCATGTGCTTATTGATTATTTTTATATCTTTTTTGATTAATCATAATTGTTTATTTTTCAATTGGCTCATTTGTCTTTTGCTACTGAGTTGTAAGAGTTCTTAATCTATTCTAGATACAAGGTCTCTATCAAATGTTTGATTTTCAAATATTTACTCCTATTCTGTATTGTCTTTTAATGGAACCATTTTTAGCACAAAAGTTTTAAATTTTGTTGAACTCCAATTTCTCTTCTTTTGGTCATTTGTGCCTCTTGTGTTTTATCAAAGATGGTTATTTCATGGCACAAAGATTTACTTTTATCTTTTCTCCTTAGAGTGTTATAATTTTCACTCTTATATTTATGTCTAGGATGTATTGTTAATTAATTTTTACTTATGGTGTAAAAAGAAGTCAAATTTATTTTTTTGCATGTGAGTATCCAGTTAATCCAGTACCACTTGTTGAAAACACCATTCTTTCCCTAATTGAATTATCTTGCCAGCATCACCTACTTAGTATTCTAAAATTGATGTAGATTGATAGTTGACGAGTTTTTATGACTTTTTGTTAAACAAAGATTTCATTCCTTGTGAGAGAATTTACATTAGATTTCATGAAAAAATTACCACAAAACTTTTCACTGCACTCTGCTTTCACACACATTTCTCAGTATTAAGACTGTTGGAACTGGAAAAGCTCGACTTGAAAAACATGTCTCTGATTTTTCTCTTTCATTGTAACATGGTGATTCCATGTTGTCCGCTGATGTTGATGATTTAACAGTTTTTTATATTCTTGTCATTTAGGTACACAGAGAATTAAGGCTAGGAGAAAAGTAGCTCTTAGAGAGGGAAAAGTTAAGTATTGAAGAATTTTATCTTTATCCTTATAATAATAAGAGCTATCATTTATTAAGCACTTACTCTAAACTACATATATTTTCTGATTTAACCCTTAAAGCAACCTATTGTACAGATTAGGAAACTAAGACCAGAAAGAGTAAGTAATATTCCCTATAATCGTGCTGTTTATAAATGGTAGAGCTGGGTTTCAAAGCCAGATCTGCCTGAATAAAGCTCTAAGACAGCCCACTGCAAATGGTTCCCAGCCTCAAAGAGGGTTCGTGGTGAAAATCTATAGAAGGCTTTCATGTATTACGAAAACAAATACATGTATGTGTCCAGATTTAAACACACACTCACACACACACACACACACACACACTTATTTCGCCCAGATCAAGGAAGATCAGTTAGCAAATTCATTGTTTCCTGAATACACTTCAAACCAGCACACTGCTTCCTTGTGCAAATGTTCTTCCTATCACAGGCTGTCGGAGGTAATTATAAGAAGCTGTGGTTTGTGTTTCGAGTCTGTTTGCTTCTATCAAGTCTTAGATTTCACACCAACCTTGGTCAACACTTTTCCCCCCTATGGGACCAACTTCTGATCAACAAAGAAAGTACTGTATGCTTTGGAAAAAATCTCATTTCACTTCTGGAAGGAAATGTAGCAACATTCCCACTGGCATTGCATGTTTAACTCTCTGGAACAATCCTAGAATCAGATGTTAATCAAATAGCCGCAAAGTACATAAGTAGTTTTTAAAGTTGAAAATGGAAAAAGATGTGACTAACATAGAAGGCTTCGTGCTTGGCTGTGAGACACCTCATTATTAAGCACATTGCATAATGAAGGTTTTATTTTGGGTGAAGGAGTAAAAGCATGGGTTTTGAAGGACTAAGTGTGAAGTCTGCATCCAACAATTCTTAAAATGCTATCCTTGGAGAAATTATGAATCCCCAAATTTCAGTTTCCTTGCCTATAAGAGGATGTTATTAACTGTTCAACATGTAGTCTGATGTAGAGATCAGGGGCTAGGGCTTTGTACTTATTTATACCATGAATCAAATCCTAGTTCCTTCTCTTATCAACTGTGTAATATTGGGTAAATAGCTAGCCTCTCTGAACCTTTTATCTTCTACAGATGGAGTTATTAATACAGAAGGTTTGTGAAGATTAAGTAAGATAACATGTATAAAGCACATGAAATTGAACTTGGCTCATATTACATGCTAAAAAAATTTACACGCACTATTTTTTATTATTATTCTGCTATAACTACCATTCCTGCTACATGAAACACCTAATACAATGCCTACCATGAAGCAGGATTCAGTATATATTACTTTTCTCCCCCAACTTTATAATTTGAAAGAATGTTAATAATTTTAAAGATTATCCTTCCTTCCAATGGACAGGAATTTCCTTCTTGGCCACAATGTAAACGTAAAAACCTTCTGGCTCTTTTCATGAGTTCTGGGTGTTGCTGTGTTATTTCTTTCTCCTTAACAGTTAACTTCAGAGGTCTAATTTAATCATTCCAAGCGCATTGCAGAAAGCAGGCCTTTCCCGGGTCAGTGATTCTTATGGCTGATACATGCGGAAGTGAAGGAGCCGGGGGTGATGACTGGCCAGCGCCCCTTCTCCCTTCGTGGAAAATGTGCACTTTCAATTAAGAGCCTCCCTGAGAGCCACTAGGCCCAAAGGCAGAGACCGTTTTTGTCAGGAGAAGATGGCCCCTAAAACCTTCTTTGCCAGCTGATTTTACTGTACCTGCACTCCTCTTGTCTGGCTGCCCACATTCTTTTCCACTGGAAGTGAGATATAGTCTCAGGGAAATGCTTGGCTGGCAGGCAGGCAGACACATTTTATAAAAAAGCAAGGATCTGAAATTAAGATTTCAACCTGCTGTCTCCACTGCAGCTTCTTCCAGCTTTTACTTTCCACTCTGAAATAGAACTAAAAACACAGAAAATCCCTTTGAAAAAATAAGAGGTAAAAAAATGAAGCACTTCCTTGGTTCTGATGAAAATGCACAGGCCAGTACTTCCTTAACTTTCTTGTATGAGTCAGAAGGAACTCACAAAGGGGAACTCAAATCATCCTTCTGGCTAGAAGTGACTTCCGTGGAAGATACTATTGCTGGGAGGAAGCATGGAGGTCAAGTACTCTGAGCTAGCTTAACATGTTATAACCAGTGATTTATAACCATACCTCCACGTTGTATTAGAGTTCCTGGAAAAAGGGATACTTTTTTCTCTGGCTTTTCTTCCCTTTTAAAATGTCACAATGGATCCCTGTTATGAGTTATCTGGAAACAGAGATGGTTCCAAGTGATTCTTAGAATCCATGCCAAATTCCCTGTTGACCCATTGCACCCATTTTCCAGACAGCTTATCAGAGCTAACCGTGCAGTTGCTAGAAACTCACATGTGATGTAGGGGCTGCTTCCATCTGCAGTCTGTACCTGCTGGTTTACCCATTATCCACAGATCCACAGTGAATTCAGAGACTCCCCGCTCATCTCAGAACTAACCAGACCAACCAATAGAATTCATTCACTGTTAGATGAAGGATTGAATTGGGTCTCAGGGAGACAACACAATTAATTCACAGTCACCCAAGCAGCTTGTTCCTACACAGGGACTAGAAATTATGACCTTTCTTCATCACTCCAGACTGCCCCTCTTCCTGTCGCTAAGCAGTGGCAGATGACTGAGTAGCAGCTTACCTGGACAATTCTTTCTCTATAAGATTATAAATGGTCTATTCTCTAATGAACTGCAACTGTTCAATTGCTAGTGACAATTTAGACATTAAAATATGATCATTTGTAAGTAGAAGACACATACATGCATGACAAAATTCTCCCTCTTGACTTAGATTCATAATATTTTGTATACAAGGTAATATTTCTCAACACTTAATGCATATTTAAAGAGTATCTCATGTATGCTCAGCACTCTTCTAGGTGATATAGAGATTAGAGGGAAAAATTATAAATACAGACTTTGTAGACTAAAGATGCCTGTGTAGGACATTTAGAAAGAAGGGAGTCGAAAGGCTATGCTTCTCCAAAACTCACTGGATCCAGAAGTGTCAGTGGCTGCTGGTGAGCAGCTTGGGGGCAAAAGAGTCCCAGTGAAGATGATGTTATGTCCCACTGACTAGGTCAAGGAACCTCTTGATGTTTCAAGATGAAATATGCTTCACTTTGTTTAGATCAAGACTGTGTGGGTTTAACTTGCACAAAAGAAGTCCAGGAGCAAAGCTATTTGCAGTCAGACAGCTCATCACATGAGATACATTTTTTTTTCCCTCAGTAGAATAATAGCTAAATGATAAAGATGACTATGACTTTTAGTCTGTGAGTTTTTCTGCTGACAGAGATATTTTTCATGTACATTTTATTTCTAAATGGAATGATGAGTACCCTTGAAAAAATGTTGCTTCTAGAATTACATCCTTCTTAGTTCCACAGGCTGATTCATGACCCAGGGTTTGAAAAGAACTTTTATTTAGTTATAAGAAGAAAATCGCATTTTGAAATTGTTTTAATGTCTGTAAAACTTATTTTCTTTAAAGAAATAACTGCTGTCTTTCAACCCTAGTTTGTAGGATGTTATAAATTTATATAAATCTGAATGTTATGCTTAGAGAGGAAGGGAGGGCAGGCATCATTACCTTTATGTTATGGATGAAAAAACTAAGCTTCAGAGAGGTTAGGTGACTTGCCCAAGGTTGTACAGCTAATAAGTGGCAGAGTTTGATAAGAGAAGTCTTCACGGGTTTTATTCTGTGCTTTTTCTGTCACATTCTAATGGTCTAGTGCTAGAAAGAAGAAGAACGTAAGTAAAGTAAAGGCAAGGGTTAGGAACTGACAGGTACTTACTAAGGATATGCAACTTTCCAAAAAGTAAACAGTTGGAAACAAAAACCTACTCAATTTTTATATGTTTTAAAGCCCTCACCAGTGTTATATAAAATGAAAAATTAATGAACACCTGTAAAGATTTCATTGCCCAGCTCTCTGCGGCCACAATTTAAAGTTAATGTTATTTTCTGTATTAAGAGCAGCTCCCAATGATGTTTCCTTATAAATTAATGCAGACACCAGGTAATTTAGAAGAGACCAACTAGACCAGGAGGAGCAGCTCAAACTGTTCACTCAGCAGCCTTCTAATTTGAAAAGAGTCAGGAGCAGTTGCTACCATGGAGACCTTGTCTGCGGTCATCAGATGCACACAAGCTACTCCTTAAGAATAACATCCTTTATTTCTTATTCTTCAGAATAATGTGTGGGCGCCTAGTCATTGTAGAATAGATTCCATTATCACAATACTCCCCCTGAGTTTCTCTTCTGCTGCTCATTTTTCAAACATTTTTCTTAAACTTTGCTCCGTGACCAACCTGGATCAGAACAACACATTCTGCTCGTAGCAGGACAGTGATCATCTCATGATGATTTCGAATGAAGAGTGAGTGTCCTGGGTTGAGAGCCAAGCTTTGCATTCAAGGCATCCTCAAGGTTCTGCAAACTCTCCAGTGATGTCCGTATTCTGGAATAAATGAGGCAGCAACCGCCCTCCTTTCACCTTGAGCCTGACCTCCCTCAAGGAAAGAGAGCCTCCTAAATGTTCCCAGGTTATTGCTTCCCACTCTTTGGGTGTGAGACACAACTATTTCTTTGACCAGGAAACAAAGAAAATGTGTAGGTATTTTTTCTGATACTGGTTTGAAGTCATTCTGATCAATCAGTCTAAATTAAAATGGAATTTCTTAAGTGAGGATTTCCTGTTAAATTCATGTCAAGCCTTTGTATATGACTGCCCCTTTGCTGTATGTCTGTAAGTTTGCCTTTGAAGCACAACATTATGGAGAATTAATGGACTTGCTATAGAATTAATAGACTCTTAATATTACCAGAAATAGATGCACCACATAAATATGTAATGTACATGTTATTTTATAAATATATATTAATACACAGTATGCATTTTAACACATGCATAGAAAATGAAAACTAAAAATGAGATAACTATAAATAGGTATTATATTCTTCCTGAACTTTAACGAATTATCTTAAGCCCTTCTTTAACCAAGGTTTTAATGTATTCTTATGAAACCACTGGTCTACCATTGTGTTCTAACCACCACTTTCTCTCTGGTGGATCTGTTGAGATATGGTAGGGACACCAACTCCAATGTACCTGTTTGAGTTTTTTTCTACATGCTTGTTACCTGGCTAGCAAAGTTAGCAAGGCAAATAGATAAAGAGCCTCATGTTTCCAAACACCTGGAACATCAGTCAAAGAACCATGGGACAGAGACCCACCTGAATCTTGTACTCAAAGGCATGTTTCAAATGAATGGCTTAAGTCTTGATTAAATTACTCTTACATAAAATCACTTTGGACCACAGAACATAGAAGAAAAGAAGAAATATTGCTTGTCCCAACATTCCTTAGATTTATGAACTTGAGATTTTCATGGAGTCTTAGAAATAATTTTTCAGGGGTTCTCACTGAGTCCCAGAGAGGTGACATGGCATGCCCAAGTCTCTATAGCCAGTCCCAGTGGGTGGCAGATCTGGTGTTCAAATCCTCTATGTCCACTCTCACTCTAGTAGAATTTATATTTTAAGGTGAGGAAGTGTTAGATTCCTGGGGTCCCCTTGAGTTCTTTTTCTGTTCTCGCCTTTCTTTGGGGAAAACATATTGTAGTAAAGTTTCCTATTGAGACTCTATTATTTTCTGATTTAAGATACTTTCTTATTATGTTATTGTAAAATGAAATGAAGACACAGGAAAGCACACAAAACACTATTTTTCTTTTGGTTTGTTTTCCCAAGAGGGAGTTGAGAGCCCTTTTGCCTCTCTCTCAGCTGGTTAGGTGTGCTTGCCTTTCTCTGCTCACTCTGTCCCCACTCTCCTCCTGTCCTCTCCCAGCTGATACTTCAGTCTGGAAACGAGCTCACAGGATTGCTCTCAATGCGCCTCCCTCCCGGCCCATCTACCCTGTCTCTGGGTGGACTGCTGCCAAGTTCTCAACCTGGGCTTTTCTTTGTTGATTTCAACTAATTTTCTTTTTTTCTTTTTTTCTTTTTTTCTTTCTTTCTTTCTTTCTTTCTTTCTTTCTTTCTTTCTTTCTTTCTTTCTTTTTTGCATTTATCTTCAGATTTAGATATAGCGGGAGGGAGAGAGGGAGGAAGAGAGAGAGAAACATCCATGTGAGAGAGACACATCGAGTGGTTTCCACTCACACGACTCCAACTGGGGCCAGGGACAAACTGCAATCGAGGTACATGCCCTTAGCAGGAACCGAACCTGGGCCTTTCTGGTCTGCAGATTGACGCTCTAACCACTGAACCTGATCGACCAGGGCTAATTTTCAATTTTAAAAAAAATTATTTGTTTTTACTCATCTCTTTGCGTTACTTTCTAGAAGATATCTTTACCTTCCACTTTGATTATAAAGTTTTAAAATATATTGTCTACTTTATTTTCCAAGGATTATTTTATGTTTGCTGATTGTTTCTCTTTTATAGAATCCTGTGTTTATCTTATGACTACTACATTTCCTCTTTTAGTCTCATAATAGGGTCAAATATATTTCAAGTTTTTCCGTATTCTTTACAGTTTGTCATTTTCCAATGTGATCTTTCTTCTTAGTGTTTGCCTTGGTCTATCTCTTTCAAGCAGGAAGCTTTCTCAGTGTCTTATGACCTTGGCTGTGTGCCCTGTTTGAGAAAGAGGCACTGAAAAGGGCTTTACTGAGAGTTTGTGTTGAGAGGGATCACTGCCAACTGGTGAGTGTCATTGTCAGGTGATCAGGGGCTTGATCAAACAATAAATGGTTTTGGGAAAATTGAACAGCTACATGCAAAATAATGAAACTGGACTATCAACTTACACCACTCTCAAGAATAAACTCAAAATGGATAAAAGACTTAAATGTGAAACCATAAAAATCCTAAAATAAAATGTAGGCAGCAAAATCTCAGACATCACACATAGCAGCCAATATATTGCCTAGGGCAAGAGAAACAAAGGAAAAAAATTAGTAAATGGAACTACATCAAACTCAAAAGCTTCCGCACAGCAAAAGAAACAACCATCAAAATGAAAAGGGAACCCACTGTGTAAGAGAATATATTTGGTAATGATAAATCAGATAAGAGGTTAATTTCCAAAATATAGAGAGCATTCATACAACTCAACAAAAGAAAGACAAATAATCCAATTAAAATGGGCAGAGGACCTGAATAGACACTTCTCCAAACAGGACACACAAATGGCCAGGAGATATGAAATAATGCTCAATGTCACTAATCATCAGAGAGATGCAAATTACAATGACTATGAGATATCACCACACCTGCCAGAATGGCTGCCATCAACAAATCATCAAACAACAAAGGCTGGCGAGGGTGTGGAGAAAAGGGGAGTCTAGTACACTGCTGGTGGGAATGCAGACTGGTGCAGCCACTATGGAAAATACTATGGTGTTACCTCAAAAAATTAAAAATTGAACTGCCATTTGACCAGTGATCCCACTTCTAGGTATATATCCTGAGAAGCCTGAAACACCAATCGGAAAGAATATATGTACCCCTATGTTCATAACATCGTTATTTACAATTGCTAAGATCTGGAAACAGCCCAGGTGTCCATCAATAGATGAGTGGATAATAAAGCTGTGGTACATATACACAATGGAATGCTATGCAATGGTAAGAAAGAATGATCTCTTACCCTTTGAGACGACATGGAGGGTCCTGGAGAGTATTAGGCTAAGCAAAATAAGCCAATCAGAGAAAGACAAATATCACATGATCTCACTTATTTGTGGAATATAATGAACAAAATAAACTGATGAACAAAATAGATCCAGAGTCATGGAAGTAGAGAACAGACTGGAAAACCTCAGAGGAAGAGTGGTGGAGGGTAGGAAGAGATAAAGAACTTTTACGCATATATACATAACCAATGGACACAGACTACAGTATGGTGCAGGTTGGGGGGAGCAGGGAGGAGGGTGCCAATAGGGAAAAAAGAAGGACATTTGAAATTTTAAAAAATAATAAATTAAAAAGTTATGCACACATTTTAAAAATAATAATACATGGCATTATCTAGAGACTTCTCTGAAGTCCCTGATTCCTCAGAGTGAAATCATTCAATTTAACTGTCTGCCAGCATTCTAGAAGCAGGTCTAGGGAAGGTGTCTGAGCATTCCACCATTCAACATATGGAGTTTTATTTACTTCATCTCATTTTGAGTCTCTCTCTGACAGTCCTTCTCTCCACCTGGTGCCTTGAGTCCTGAGTTCATCCAGAGAGAGTGCCTCAGATTTTCTGTGCACAGGGTGTGTTGATGGGGTTAGGGGTGTAGCGTATCAGCATGTCTAGGGCATGTTCTATTTATAGAAGAACAGAAGAGTGTGAAAGGCCATGCCTGATAAGGCAACTACCACCTCCCACCTCTTCTGATGGCTGAAGCATGTCACACAGCTGAACCTGAAGTCAGCAGGGCAAGGTATGCATTTTGTTTGCTCTACTGTATTGCCAAGTCACGTGCCAAATGAAATAAAGAATTGAGTCAATTAACCGATTCAATCACAGCCTTCCTTCTTGACCACAATTATTTGCCCCCCACATATAAAATATATTCACCTTCAGATTAAGACTCCCAAAAGCCTTGTCTAACCTCGATATCATGTTCAAAATCCTGAATCTTATGACTTACAACAGTTCCAGATGCAACTCCACTTGGTTTGGAGACTTATAAACTAAAAAGACAAATTGTCTGCCCATCCCCTCTGCTTACACATGCACCAATACATGCCTCACATGCAATGGTGGAAGAGGGAGAGGTTAAATGCCAAAACATTTGGCAGGTTGAGAATAGGAGGCACATTACAATCACTAATCCACTACAGTTCTGAAGTCCTATTGAGAAAATGTTGCCAGGCCATAGAAAAGGAAGTGTCCCTTGGCTGGATCCAGTTCTGTGCCCTTAGAGCAGCTTCCAACACATTGTTCTCCATTGCTGTTGGTTCTCTACCTGCCAGGAGGTCCTTTCTTTTTGATCGGCTTTCATAGTTGCATCTGAAGCGCATTGTGGTGAATGTGTCCTTCCTCATAGCTCAGCAACTTTCTCTTTCTGACTTCTGCTTATGGACTGCTTATGGACTGTTGGTTGCCCTTAGGTCTTATTATAGCCTTTAATAGGCTATTTTGTTTTAAATCTTTATTGTTGAAAGAATTACAGATGTCCCTTCTTTCCCCCCCCCCACTGACCCCCTTCTCCCCACTCCCGCCCCCTACTTGTGCCACAGAACTGTCTCAGTCCATTGGTTACGCATATATGCACATAAATTCTTTGGTTTCTCTCTTCCTACTCCCACCCTTCTCCACTTCCCTTTCAGTGTTGGTTGCCCTTAGGTTTTTTTATAGCCTGTCATAGGCTTTTAATTAAGTCTGGCAGTATTTCTGCCAATATAATTATCCCAAAAGCTATGCAAGTTTTCAATTCCAATCAATTTAATGGGCCTGAGCCACACCCACCATTCTTTTTGGACATTGACTTTTCATAGATTTAATAGTAAGTCCTTTGAGTTAACAGGTTTCTGAAAGATCATACCCTTAATCTATGTAGAAGCACTTTTCCAGTTAAAACCTTCTATAGGAGCCATTCTAATCATTTCAGATCTTTTAGAAGGTATGACTACCAAGAGCTTGAGTTCATGTTTGCTTTGAGGCTGTATTTTAATGACAGTGCCCTGGATTAAATCTTTCCTGGAGGCAGTGTCTATAAGACTTTATCTTTAATTTGATTTTTTTTTTTTTTTTTTAGCGTTTCATTTCCCACCTGGCTGGTGTGACTCAGTGGATGAGCTTGGACCCATGCACTAAGAGGTCGCTGGTTTGATTCCCCAATGGGGGGACGCAGGAGGCGGCTGATCGATGTTTTCTCTCATCGATGTCTCTAGCTCTCTGCCTCTCCCTTTCTCTCTCTCTAAAATCAATAAAGAAAAAAAATCTTTTTTTAAGTTTTATTTCTCAACCCTACAAATCTCAAAATGTCTGGGCTCTCTATTCTAATTACAAACTGGCCTTTTCTGAGTTCATGTCTGTCTTATACAGTAGTACCTTACCACAGGAACCAGCTAATTCTTCAATGTTTTGCCTCAAAACTTTCTCGTCCAATGAGTTATAAACATTTTCTGTGCTCTGAGTTACCACAGAGGACAGTCTTACCATGTGGTTTGACAGTTACGGGCATCCCTCATGTTACTGTGCTTCGCTGTATAGTTCTTCACAGATATTGCCATTTTTGTATAAATTAAAGGTGTGTGGCAACCAGCATCAAGCAAGTCTGTTGGTGGGAGTCATTTTATCAGCAGCATTTTCTCATTTCATATCTGTGACATATTTTGACAATTCTTACAGTATTTCAAACTTTATTATTATCGTGTGTTTGTTATGGAGATATGTGATCAACAATCTTTGAGGTTACTATTGTCATTGTTTTGGGGTGCCACTAGGAACACTCATATAAGATGGTGAACTTAACAATAAATGTTGTGTGTGTTCAGACTTCTCGACTAGCCAGCATTCTGCTGTCTCCTTCCCTCTCCTCAGCCTCCCTATTCCATGAGACGCAATATTGAAATTAGGTCAGTTGATAACCCTACAAGACCTATAAGTGTTAGCAAGAGTTGCACATCTCCCACTTTGAATTAAAAGCTAGAAATGATTAAGCTTAGTGAGGAAGGCCTGTCAAAAGTGAAGTAAGCCAGACCAGCTGGTGTGGCTCAGCGGATTGATCATCATCCCATGGACTGAGAGGTCCTGGTTCAATTCCCGGTCAGGGCACATGCCCAGGTTGCTGGCTCGATTCCAGTAGGGGGCATGCAGGGCGTGTTTCTCTCTCATATCAATGTTTCTATCTCTCTCTCTTCCTTTCTCTCTCTTTAAAAAACCAATAAAATCATATTTTTTAAAAATTAAATAAGCCAAAAACAAGACCTCGTGAACCCAACAATTATCCAAGTTGTAAATGCAAAGGAGTTCTTGAAGGAAATTAAAAATGCTCCTCCAGTGAACACATCAACGATAAGAAAACAAAACAGTCTCTTTGCTGATATGGAGAACAGTTTACTGTTCTGGATGGAAGATCAAACCAGCCATAACATTGACCTAAGCCAAAGCCTAAACTGGAGCAAGGCCCTAACTATCTCCAATTCTATAAAGGCCAAGAGAGGTGAAGAAGCTGCAGAAGGAAAGTTTAAGCCAGCAGAGGTTGGTTCCCGAAGTCTAAGAAAGAAGCCATGTCTATATCATTAAAGTGTAGGGGGAACCAGCAAGTGCTGATGCAGAAGCTGCAGCCATTTCTCCAGAAGATCCAGCCAAGACAATTACTGAAGGTGGCTGCAGTGAACATCAGATTTTCAATGTGGATGAATCAGACTTACATTGGAACAAGACGGCATCTAGGATTTTCATAGCTGGAGAGGAAATGTCAATGCTTGATTTCAATGTTGAAAAGGACAGGCTGACTCTCTTGTTAGGGACCAGTACAGTTGGAGCCAATACTCATTTAATAAGTTGAGGCCAATGCTCATTACCATTCTAAAACTCTGAGGGCCCTTAACAATGATTCTAAGTCTACTCTGACTGTGCTTTATAAGTGGAACAACAAAGTCTGGATGAGAGCACATCTGTTTACCACACATTTTACTGAATATTTTAAGCCTACTGTTGAGACCTACTGCTCAGCAAAAAATATTCCTTTCAAAAGATTACTACTCACTAACGATGCATCTGGTCAGCTCTAGTGGAGACGTACAGTGAGATTAACATTGTTCTCATGCCCGTTAACACAACATCCATTCTGCATCCTATGGATCAAGAAGTAGTTTTGACTTTTTTTTCTCCTCACCCAAAGACAGTTTTACATTTATCTTCAGATAGAGCAGGAGGGAGAGAGAGAGGAAGAGAGAGAGAGAAACATTGATGTGAGAAAGACACAATGACTAAACGTGCCCTTAGCAGGAACTGAACCTGGGTCTCTCTGGTCTGTGGTTCGATGCTCTAACAGCTGAGCCAAACTGGCCAGGGAAGTTTTGACTTTTAAATCTTGTTATTTGAGAAATAAATTTTGTATGACTATAAGGTGCTGTAGACAGTGATTCTTCAGATGGATCTAGGCAAAGTATATTGAAAACCCCTGGAGAGGATTTCCCATTCTAGAAACCATAAGAACATTCATAATTCATGGAAAGGGGTCGAAATATCAGCATTAACAGGAGTTTGGAAGATGTTGATTCCAAACCTCATGGATAACTTTGAGGGCTTCAAGAATTCAATAGAGGAAGTAACTGCAGATGTGGAGGTAATAGCAAAAGAACCAGAACTAGATGTAGAGCCTGAATATTTGACTGAATTGCTACAATTTATTATAAAACTTGAATGGATGAGGAGTTGCTCCTTATGGATGAGCAAAGAAAAGTGGTTTCTTGAGATGAAATCTACTCCTGGTGAAAAAGCTGTGAAGATGACAACAAAGGAATTAGAATATTACATAAACTTAGTAGAAAAAGCCAGGATTTGAGGGGATTGACTTCAATTTTGAAGAACGTTCTACTGTAGGTAAAATGCTATCAAACAGCATCACATGCTATAGAGAAAATTGTTAGTAAAAGAAAGAGTCCATTGTTGTACCAACTTCACTGTTGTGTTATTTTAAGAAACTGCCAGAGTCACACCAACTTTGAGCAACCACCACCTCAATGTCAGCAGCCATCAGCATTGAGGCAAGACCCTCCGGAACAAAAAGATTAAGGCTTGCTGAATGCACAAGTAAAGGTTAGCATTCTTTAGCAATAAAGTACTTTGAAATTAAGGTATGTACATTGTTTAGATATAATATAATTTCACACTTAATAAACTACAGTATAGCATAAAATGACATTTATATGCACTGGGAAACCAAAAAAAAATGTGTGTAACTTGTTTTATTGCAATATTTGCTTTATTATGATGATCTGGAGCTGAGTCACAATATCTCTGAGGTATACCTCTACATCACACAATTCATACTTTTCCATTCTTCTCTAATGATTTTCTTATTGCCTGTCAGCTGCTGCATAGACTTCTATTACTAGTATTCTACTTAATAGATATCAATTCCTATATTAATCAGTGCTTGCCACATAACGGCCAAAATCAAAATCTCAGGGGGTAAAACAGCAAGTGTGTATTTCTTTTGTTTGTGGTTCTTGTTCTTCGGGTTTAGTTGGCATGGCTCTTGGTGTTAGGTTGGGTTCAATTCTGCTTCAAGTGTCTCCTCATTCTCTTTGGACCAGTGGCTGACTACCTGAAGCCTGTTCTCTTGGAGGATCACAAGATGGGTGATCAGAAATGCATGGTGCTTCGGAGAGCCTGAGGTCAGAAGGAGATTACTGTCACTTCTGCCCCCATTCTCTTGTCCCATGTCTCTTGTCCCTACTGCTCTGTAAGTCACAGGACAGAAAGAAGGGAAGAATCGAGACAATCCAATTTATAATGTATTTCATGATGTATCTTTGTTTTAAGGTACTTATTTATATATTGGTATCCGGAAAACTTCAAGAAAAAGTGATATTCCAGAATTATTCCATGGATTTGAATATTCTTGACACTTTACCAAGTGCCTCTCGGGGTACATATTGTCTAATTTGAGAAGTAAAGCTTCATAAAACTGTGCCTCAAGCACTGGGAGGGATGATCATCTTTCAGGTCCCTTCCAAGAGGATTTTCTAATTCTATGACCAAGGACTAGAGAATACCGAATACTTCATCCAATGCACAATTTTGCCTTAATTTGAGTTAAATCATTTCTTTGTAATTTTTATTTATTTGTTACAGATATTTCTCCTTTTTTATCCCATTGGCACCCCCCTCCCCACCCCCACCCCGTCCCTAGCTTAGATGTCCATTTCCACTGGTCATGCATACATGCATATAAGTTCTGAGGTTTATCTCTTCCCACCCCCCCCACCCCCTCTTCTGAGGGATGTCAGTCTGTGCCCTACTTCCATGTGTCTGGGTCTACTGTATTCCTCAGACTGTTATGTTCATTATATTCCATATATAAGTGAGATCATGTGGTATTTGTCTTTTTCTGCTTGGCTTATTTTACTTAGGATAATACTTTCCAGGTTCCTCCATGTCGTCTCAAAGGATAAGAGATCTTTCTTTCTTACCGCTGCGTAGTACTCCATTGTGTATATGTACCACTGCTTTTTATCCATTCGTCTACTGATGGACACTTGGGCTGTTTCCAGATCTTAGCTATTGTAAATAGTGCTGCTATGAACATGGGGGTACATATATTCTTCCTGATTGGTGTTTCAGGCTTCTTAGGGTATATTCCCAGCAGTGGGATCACTGGGTCAAATGGAAGTTCAATTTTTAATGTTTTGAGATGACACCATATTGTTTTCCATAGGGGCTGCACCAGTCTGCATTCCCACCAGCAGTGTATTAGAGTCCCCTTTTCTCCACACCCTCACCAACACTTGTTGTTTGATGATTTGTTGATGGTGGCCATTCTGACAGGTGTGAGGTGATACCTCATTGTTGTTTTAATTTGCATCTCTCTGATGATTAGTTATGATGAGCATTTCTTCATATGTCTCTTGGCCATTTTTATGTCCTGTTTGGAGAGGTGTCTATTCAGCTCCTCTGCCCATATTTTAATTGGGTTCTTTGTCTTCATTTTGTGGAGTTGTATGAGCACTCTATATATATTGGAAATTAACCCCTTCTCTGATACATCATTGGCAATGATGTTCTCCCATACAGTAGGTTGCCTTTCCATTTTGATGATTGTTTCTTTTGCTGTGCAGAAGCTTTTTAGTTTAATGTAGTCCCATGTGTTCATTTTTTCCTTTGTTTCTCTTGCCTTAGGTGATGTATCAGTGAAAATTCTGCTCCGTATGATGTCCAAAATTTTGTTGCCTACATTTTCTTTTAGAATTTTTATGGATTCACGGGTCACATTTAAGTCTTTTATCCATTTTGAGTTTATTTTTGTGTATGGTGTAAGTTGATGGTCTAGTTTCATTTTTTTTTTTTTTGCATGTAGCTGTCCAATTTTCCCAGCACCATTTATTAAAGAGGCTGTCTTTACTCCACTGTATGCTCTTGCCACCTTTGTCAAATATTAATTGAGCATATTGCCTTGAGTCCATTTCTGCGTTTTCGGTTCTGTTCCACTGATCTATATGCCTGTTCTTGTGCCAGTACCAGGCTGTTTTGGTTACCGTCACTTTATAGTATAACCTGATATCTGGTATTGTGATCCCACCTACTTTGTCTTTTTTTTTCCAAAATTGCTCTGGCTATTTGGGAACTTTTTTGGTTCCATATGAACTTTTGAAGTATTTGTTCTAGTTCTGTGAAATATGTCGTTGGTATTTTGATGGGGATTGCATTAAATCTATACATTGCCTTGGGTAGTATGGACATTTTAATGATGTTAATTCTTCCAATCCATAAACAAGGTATGTGCTTCCACTTTCTTATATCTTCCTCTATTTCTTTTTTCAATATCCTGTAGTTTTCTGCAAATAGGTCCTTTATTTCTTTGGTTAAGTTTATTCCTAGGTATGTTAATTTTTTTTGCCGCGATGGTACATGGGATTGTTTTTTTAGTTTCTCTTTCTGTGAGTTCATCATTGGTCGATTTCTTCACGTTAATTTTGTATCCTGCTACTTTGCCAAATGCATTTATTAAGTCTAGTAGATTTTTGATGGAGTCTTCAGGGTTTTCTATGTATAATATCATGTCATCTGCAAATAACGACAGTTTCACTTCCTCCTTTCCAATTTGGATCCCTTTTATTTTTTCTCATGTCTGATTGCTATGGCTAAGACTTCCAGTACTATGTTAAATAAGAGTGGCAAAAGTGGACATCCCTGTCTTGTTCCTGTTCTTAATGGAAATGTTTTTAGTTTTTGCCCATTGAGTATGATGTTGGCTTTAGGTCTTTCATATATGGCCTTTATTATGTCGAGATATGATCCCTCTATTCCCACATTGCTGAGTGTTTTTATCAGAAATGGATGCTGGATTTTGTCGAAGGCTTTTTCAGCATTTATTGATATAATCATGTAGTTTTTATTCTTCATTTTGTTTATGTGCTGTATCACATTTATTGATTTGTGAATATTGTACCAGCCTTGCATCCCTGGGATGAATCCCACTTGGTCATGGTGGATAATTTTTTTTATGTATTGCTGGATCTGATTTGCTAGTATTTTGTTCAAGATTTTGGCATCCATGTTCATCAGGATATTGGCCTGTAGTTTTCCTTCTTTGTAGTGTCTTTTTCTGGTTTTGGAATTAGAATTATGCTGGCCTCATAGAACATGTTTGGAAGTCTTCCTTCTTCTTGAATTTTTTGAAATAGTTTGAGGATAATGGGTGTTACAGTGATACCTCGGTTCTCGAACATAATTCGTTCCAGGAGGACGGTCGAGAACCAAATTGTTCGAGAACCGAAGCAATGAAACCAATAGGAAATAATGGAAACTGGATTAATTCGTTCCAAGCCCCAGAAAATGCCTATTTACTGGCCTAATTTGTATATAATATGTAGAAAAACATAAGTCTCAACAAGAAATAAAAGTGTACAGTATGTCTAAGGGTTAAATTCAGTGTAAAGCGTGACTCTCTTTACAAAGCGTGACTCTCTCCACAAAGCGTGACTCTCTCTCTGCACTCACACTGATGACGCAAGCAAGGCGCGCTGGGCCGAATGAACGCCATTCGGCTCAACTCGGCTCATCTCGGAAGTTCGAGTTCCAAATATTTGTTCGGATTCCAAGACAAAAGTTTCTCGAATCTCCTGGTCGAATACCGATTTGGTCGAGAACCGAGGCGTTCGAGAACCGAGGTATCGCTGTAGTTCTTTTTTGAATGTTCAGTAAAACTCCCCCGTGAAGCCATCCAGGCCTGGGCTTTTGTTTGCTGGGAGAGTCTTGATTACATCTTCAATTTCCTTAGTTGTTATTGGTCTGTTCAAGTTTTCTATCTCTTCCTGATCCAGTTTTGGGAGACTGTGTGTTTCTAGAAATTTGTCCATTTGGCTTAGATTGTCGAATTTGTTGCCATATAGTTGTTCATAGAAGCTGTTAACGATCTTTTGTATTTCTGTGGTGTTGGTTGTTACTTCTCCTCTTTCATTTCTGATTTTGTGTATTTGGGTTCTCTCTCTTTGTTTCCTGGTGAGTCTAGCTAAGGGTCCATCTATCTTGTTTATCTTTTCGAAAAACCAGCTCTTTGTTTCATTGATCCTTTGAATTATTTTTTTGGTCTCTATATCATTTATTTCTGCTCTGATCTTTACTATTTCCTTCCTTCTACTTGCTCTGGGGTTTTCTTTTTGTTTGCTTTCTACTTCTTTAAGTTGTGAGGTTAGACAGTCAATTAGAAAATTTTCTTGTTTCTTGAGGTAGGCCTGTAGTGCCATAAACTTCCCTCTCAGAACTGCTTTCGCTGTATCCCATAGATTTTGTGTTGTGTGTTCATTTTTATTGGTTTCCAGGAAGTTTTTGATTTCTTCCTTGATCTCCTCAGTAACCCATTCATTGTTTAATAACATGCTGTTTAGCCTCCATGTGTTGAAATGTCTTTGCATGTTCTTGTTGCAATTGATTTCTAGTTTCATGCCATTGTGATCTGAGAAGATGCTTGATATGATTTCAGTCTTTTTGAACTTGTAGAGATTTAGTTTGTGTCCTATCATGTGGTCTATCTTTGAGAATGTTCCATGTGCAGTTGAGAAAAATGTGAATTCTATACCTTTGGGGTGTAATTCTCTGTAGATATCTATTAAATCCATTTGGTCTAGTGCTTCATTTAGAGTCTCTGTTTCCTTGCTAATTTTTTGTCTAGAGGATCTATCCAGTGGTGTCAACGGGGTGTTGAAGTCCCCTGCTATGATTGCATTGCTGTCGATTTCTCCTTGGAAGTCCTCCAGAAGATTTTTAATATATTTTGGTGCTCCTATATTGGGTGCATATATGTTTATCATGGTTATATCTCCTGTTGGATAGATCCTTTCAATATTATGTAGTGGCCTTCTTTGTCTCTAGTTATGGTCTTCATTTTGAAATCTATTTGATTAGATATGAGTATTGCTACCCCAGCTTTTTTTTTGCTTTCCATTTGCTTGAAAAAATTTTTTCCATCCCTTCACTTTCAATCTATGTGAATCTTTTGTTGTGAGATGGGTCTCTTGTAAACAACATATAGATGAGTCATGCTTTCTTATCCAATCAGCTACTCTGTGTCTTTTTATGGGAGCATTCAATCCATTTACATTTAAGGTGATTATTGATATGTACTTATTTATTGCCATTGTTGTTTAGTGTGGTTCTATATTTCTTCCTATTTCTTCTACTAATGACAGCAGTCCTTTTAACATTTCTTACAGTGCTGGTTTGGTGCTAATGTATTCCCTTAGCCTTTTTTTTGTCTGGGAAGCTCTTTATTTGACCCTCTATTTTGAATGATAGCCTTGCTGGGTAGAGTACTCTTGGATTCAGATCCTCGTTTTTTATGACCTTGATTACTTCATGCCATTCTCTTCTGGCCTGCAGTGTTTCTTGTGAGAAGTCAGCTGAGAGCCTTATGGGTGTTCCTTTATAGGTAACCTGTTGTTTATCTCTTGCTGCTTTTAGGATTCTCTCTTTGTCTTTAATTTTTGGCATTTTAATTACTATGTGTCTTGGTGTGGGCCTGTTTGGGTTCTTCTTACTTGGGGCTCTCTGTGCTTCTTGAACTTGAATGCCCTCTTCCTTCACCAAATTAGGGAAGTTTTCTTTCACTATTTCTTTGAATATATTCTCTAACCCTTGCTCATTTTCTTCTTCTTCCGGGACTCCTATGATGGAAATATTATTATGTTTTCAGTTGTCCCATTGTCCCACAGTTCTCTTAAGCTATCTTCCTGTTTTTTAATCGTTTTTTCCTTTTGATTTTCTGATTGGTTGATTTTTTTCTACCCTGTCTTCTAATTCACTGAACCAGTCCTCAGCTTCCTCTACTCTGCTTTTTAGACCTTCCGATGTGTTTTTCCTTTCTGATATGTCATTTTTTATCTCTCCTTGGTGGTTTTTAATATCCAATTGATTTATTTTCAGCATCTCTATGTCCTTACTCATGCTGTTCAGCTTCCTCAAGATTATGGCTCTGAATTCTAGCTCTGTTAACTTGCCTACCTGTTCCACATTGATCTCATGTTCAGTGGAGGTCTGTTGTTCTTTCATTTGGCTTTTGTTTCTGTGTTTTACCTTTTTGGCTATCACAGTGGGCTTTGGAGCCTGTCAAGTTTTCCCTGTGGGTATTGGTGTTCTGCTGTTTGTGGCTCTCTCTCCTGGGTTTGCATGAGCGAGGGAGGACCCACGTTAAACACCACTGTCAAGTCTTACTTTCCTGGTTAAAGTTGCCAGCCCAGGAAAGGTACTGTTTTTCCTCTAGCTTTTTGCCTGGAGGCTAGCAGTCGAGGTTACTTGAAGAGTTTTGAGTTGTCAGTTGATTGAAAAACTCCCTCAGGTGCTTAGCATAAGGGTATTTCCCGAGGGTGGGGCAGATGCTGGTTGTTAATGAGCCTCAATTAGCATTTCAGTGGCCCACAGGGTGGGGCTGGATCTCCGAAGGAGGGGCTGCTGCCTCTCCCCAGAGCCCTGAGAAGGAGCAATATGGCCACCGTCCTGCGTGGCCGTAACTCAGTAAAAGCTCTGACTGCCCTCCAGATCCCAAGTGTCCCCACACAGTTCAGTCCAGTCTGCCCTCCTTCTGCTGGAGCCCAAGGTGAGTGGCTGTGGCTGTTTTAGCCTCTGTCCCGGCTCTGTGCTGTGGAGCCACCTGGGAGTGTGACCCAAGGGCACTGCTCACAGCTGAGGCCGCTGCGAGCTGCTGACCGTGGGGTCCCAGTCCCTGTCTTGCGCCTTCGTCATCCTACCAGGATCGAGTCAGTGTCCCTGGTTATAGGGTCCTCACAAACTGCTTTTCTGTTGCTTTTTCCCATTGATTTGTCTGTGTTATATTTGTAATTCCAGTTTGGTTCTGGGAGACGGTCTGTGTAGCTTCCATTCACTCTGCCGCCATTTTGGAATCAATATATTATGATCTTATTGTTATTTGCAAATAAATGAATGAATTAACACTGTTAAATATTCACAATTTTAACTTTTATTATGGTAAATTTTGATAGATACAACCCACGTAAACAAAAGCTATCATTGGTATTCTCAAAAATTTTAAGAGTACACAAGAAACCGAGACCAAAAAGTTTGTGAGATACTGTGAGAATAGATGAAAGCAGCATGGACCCTTCCCTTCTGGAGCTTATATGAATTATCTGTAGCCCCACCCCCAACAACACTCACTCTGCTGTGGGTCACTCGTTTTCACAAGGGCTGGAATCCTGTGAATTTATTTCCCAGAATCTGTTGCCAGGAGGATTTCAAATTAAATTCTGCCAATGAGATTCAGTGTCACAAGATCTGGAACCTAGAAGCCAAATTGCTACTTCATGGGCATCTGATGTGAGATTTTCCAGCAGCTCAAGATCATGTTATAATTACTGGTTTGGGTGATTTCTGCAGCTATGATTATGACCGATGATGTTCTGTGGTTCTAGAAAGTTCCTGACTCTGAAAACTAGTAGTAAACTTTCATTGTTCTCTTCCCACCCTCTCAAAATATTTGTAACCATTGCATTCCCTTATTTATATCCCTTTCTGCTTAGAATACTTGGAGAGGTTTTGTTTTCCTGCACCAGCTTACTTTGTAGTTGGATAGTTGAAGACCAAATGAACAAATAACTTAGAGAATGCACACAGACTATAAAAATTACCACAAGAGATAAAATGAGTGTTGTAAAACAGACTTAGAATAGAGGCTTTACTCTACGTGTCACGTTAGGTTAAAACAATGTATACATGAGAACTATATAATCTCTTCATTTACGTTTCCTATATATCTGTTTTTGTTTTTTTAAGAAGGCATGTGTTGCTTTTTAAATTTCAAGGCATGGGGAAATAAAATCACAAAATTATATTGGAAAAATAGAATTGGCTTTAAGAAAGCAGAACTAGTGTTTTTTGTCACAATGATTTCTGAATGTGTTATAAAATTTTAGACTCTTACCATACGGGAATATTTTACATGGAAATTCTTAGAAACATACTTTAGAATCGTGTTACATAATTACCTGATATAAAACATTGATTTGTAGATGTGATTACTGAAAAGCAAAATTTCCTTTAATTTTTATTTTAATTTCTGAAAAATTTTCTACTTCATTAATTCTTTGGGAAACATCAGCACAATCTCAGTTATAAGCAATACAACTTCTAAGTGATTGTAGCAGAAACCTTAGATTGCATCCACAAAATACGCTGTACCTCAGCTTCACAGAAATAAGCAATGTTCACCATCACTATTTAATTTAAACATTGTACCAAAGTTGTAAGGAAGATATAAATGTTGCAATTATATTTATCAGATAAAACAGATGCAGGGTGTGTGTGTGTGTGTGTGTGTGTGTGACTGTGATAGTAGAACTAGATTTCCTTGAAACTTAAGCTGTCTTCGTGGGTCTACTAGACAAAATGACGTGGCATTAAGGCACATGAGTTTGTCATTAGAAACAGCCTTAGCATTCAAATATCCAAATCAGTTCATTTTCTGTATTTCAAAAACTGATAAGGCTAAAGACTTGTCCAAGAACACACCCAGAATGCAGCTATATGCTGCCTCAGTTGTTGTGCACTTAGTGGAGTCCAGGACCCACCAGCCATGGAGAATTTCCGGAGCTCAACTTTGTAGGATTTGTACTTTGAAAACAATACACCTTTGAACATTTTTCTGAAATAAAATTTACTATAATGTTGTCAATACTTTTTTGAATAGCTCCATATTCTTCCCTAGAGATTATTGCAAGTCCCTCCCTTCCCAATCTCACCCCTCATGAGAGAATTTTCCCCCACTAACTTTTGGAGAAAGCTGTGTTTAAAAAAATTGAAGATTAATCAACTTGAACTTGTATATTTTACATTTTTAATTAGGGATTGTTATTTAGGAAGGGCTGGCGTTATAATAGGAAGATGCTTAGTGTCAGCTCTACCTCCAGATAAATATAACTCACTTAACAAGTAACTCGCATCCTTTTCATCTTACAGACCAGAGAAGACAGCGCTAAGGTTCAGTGGAATCTAATTATGTTGTACACACAAGTAACTGTCAGTTGTTCAACCTTGTTGAGCCTCAGTTCCTAGTTAACAAGAAAGCGGTGGTTATACTAACTGCTAGGACTGTAGCAGGGGCTAACCAGGTAAATGGATGTTAAACGCATCTGTCAGTACTGCCACACTGTAGCTACAGTGGGTTCAAGGTGTGAGAGTAACTTGATTCTCTGTCAAGATTAGAAAAAGTAGGAGTTGGGCATGTTGCAAAGTGTATTATTGGAATTAATTCATTGGTTATAAGCAATAGAAAGAGGAGAGAACTATTTGATTAAATAGATTGTGTAAATCTCAAAACTAAATTATGGCACATATTTGACAGCTAAGCAGGTGCTATAAAAAGTGCCATACAAGTCAAGAGATTGAATTTTCAACTTTTTTATTGGGGAATTCTGCTTAAACCTTTCTCTTTTCTAATTCTTTTAATTAAAGCCTTAAGAAATATTTTTTTTATATTTTCAGTAATTATCAGATCAATCTTCTTTAATATTAACATATTAGAAACCTTTTTACAATGAGGTAACTTCAGCCCTGGCCAGGTAGCTCAGCTGGTTAGAGCACCCTCCTGATAAGCCAAGGTTGCAGGTTTGCTCCCCCATCAGGGCACACACAAGAATCAATCAATTAATGCATAAATAGGTGGAACAGCATATTCATGTTTCTCTCCCTTCCTCTCTCTATCTAAAATCAATAAATTTTAAAAATTTAAATGAAGTGATCTCATTTATTTATAGCCAATCAAAACAATCCATATTCTTTTTCAATTCAGTTTCTATGACTACCACTTCTCTCTTCTAATGATGAGTCATATCTGAGGGTGCTGATAAAAAGAGGTTATCAAAAATATATTTAAGAAAAGCATGCACTTTAGTTTTTCTGAGTTCCCCTCCCCCCAAAGAAAGTACATCTGTTTAAAGCACCACTAGTTTTGCCCGACCCGTGTGGCTCAGTGGTTCAGCATTGACCCATGCACCAAGAGGTGGGTGGTTCAATTCCCAGTCAGGGCACCTGCCCAGGTTGTGGGCCAAATCCCCAGTGGGGGGCATGCAGGAGGCAGCAAATCGATGTTCTATCTCACCAATGTTTCTATCTCTCTCCCTCTCCCTTCATCTCTCTCTAAAAATTAATAAAGAAAAAAAATTAAAGTGCCACTAGTTTTGTAAACACTAAGTTACTGTAGGAGAATGACAAAGCTATGATCAAATGAAAGTTACAGAACTAGGTTTTGGTTATTTTTAAATTGCTGCTCAATCCCATTTTACAAGAGGTCCTGAGTTACAATGACTGCGTTGTTTTACCTGGTAGCAATGGGTGTTAATGGGCAATAAACTAATGAATAGGATGAAAACCAGAGAAAAAGTGGTGCGGGTGGCAATAGAGAAAGCAAGTAGATTATAAGGACACAGGATGCAGAAAGAATCTTAGAGAAGAATCTACTATTCCTTTTTATAAATGAGAAAATTGCAGGCAAATGAGATAAAGTGACCATACAGCTGAGGATCTACCCCTGGAAAGTGAAGAGGTAATATGACTTTGCCCATGAAAAGCAAAGGAGAAATGGAAGCCCTTCTTGCTTAAACTGGGTATAGAGCCATAGTTGTCAAGTTGTGCTGTCTGTGTTGACTGGGTTATCAAAATACTCAGGTCTTTTCCTAATCTCCACTAAAAGGTGTGCTTTGCAAACCCAGCCTGTGTATCTATGGGAAAGTAAAGGTCGGGATCTCCAACCCAGCAACGACCTGAAGAGCTTTGTTGTGTGCTGGGAATCTGCCTTCCTGCAATCTTGTTTACATTGACTTATGTTTGTTTTTGTGTAGTCCATGGTGTGCTTACTAAGCACCAAAGATACGCATAGCCCTGGGCTCAGAGCTTAATGGGAATATAAAAGTGCAAGTCGAGGTCCTGTGAAAGCTCACAGTGTAGTTAGGAGACACGTGCCAGGGTGGAGAAGCG
Source organism: Molossus molossus (assembly GCF_014108415.1). Lineage (NCBI taxonomy): Eukaryota > Metazoa > Chordata > Mammalia > Chiroptera > Molossidae > Molossus > Molossus molossus. The sequence goes on along the minus strand of NW_023425344.1, from coordinate 104,416,901 downwards.
AAGTGACAGATCATGTGCTCTGTGTGAGGAGCGCGCCGTGGTCAGCCAAGGGGGTGGCTTCTGTGCACTGTCCTGGATTCGGGCTGGACCAGGAAATGTGAAAGGTTATAGATGTGAAGGAGACAAGGAACTGCGTTGTAGGGAAGGAACAGCATGCATACACACTTAGGTTGACAATAAACACCATATATATCAGGATCAGAAAGAAAAATAGTCTGTTGGGGCAGCAAGGATTCATGGTGAGGAATAGTTAAAAAAAAAAGTATGTTTCACAGGGACCTGAATACCATGATGAAGCACTTTATATTTATCCTACTCATTACAATCCTGTTAAGTAAATAATGGTGGAAATTAGAGAAGGTAAATTGCCTTGTGGCCCATTGAAATAATGATATGAAACCAAGTTGCCTGATTTCTAAAAACCCCATTTTTATGGGACAATCCTCTGATAAAATTATTTTCCTGACTTTTCAACAGTATAAAAAGATACTCTCCAAACCACAACATTGACCCAAACCAGAGTGCTTTGGGTTGTGCGCCCCATGTGGATTTATGTTTTTATTGCTATTTCATTGAGAAAATTGTTTTAGCAAATATGTATTCTGAAGTATATTCAAAAAGTGAAAGAAACTAAAAATGTAATGGATCCGACAGACCAACACGGAAATAGAAAGGAGGCTGAGTGCCTAGTAAATCTATCAATATTTTGTGTGACTAAACTAGAAGGAGGTGACTACTTCTTAGCAACCTCTTAAAGGTCCAGATGAGACGAGAGAAACAGGGAAGTGATAGAGGCTGATGAACGGAGAGCAATGAAAGGAAATCACTTTGAATATGCTCATCGGCAGATTTGAGGTTGAGGGCCCATTGGGATAAGGGATGGTCCACATGAGATATGTTTATTTAGCAGATAACAAAGGTCAAGGGAGCCAAGTTCCATCACTTGTTCCTGGGGGTTCCTCATGCTGGGATAAGAAGGAGCATGGCCCAGCCAATGGTCAAAGGAGCCTTTGACTCGGAGATAGAGAGCAGGCAGACAGCTTCGGTGGGGGTTGGGAAGGAGGGGGTGGGTTGAGCAAAAAATAAAAAAATAAAAGAAGTTATGGACATGAACAAAAGTGTGGTGATTGTGGGGTGGGAGGTGTAAGAGAGCATAGAGGTAAATGGTGATAAAAAAAATAAAATAAAATAATAAAATAAAATAAAAAATAAATTTAAAAATAGGAGTCTTTGATGTCACAATATGAGTTATCATGTGACCCATCACTCCCTATTGTTCATTGTCAAGCTAGGCAACCCTATTGACTCCTATAAATGGACCGAAAGAATCTGGGGATTGCAGCAGGGTCACACAGGGTGTCCTACTCTGCAGAGCTTGCAGGTCCAGAAGGGGCACACATGGAGCAGAGGGGCAGGGAGTGAGGGGGTGAAGGGAGGGCAAACCCACTTAACTGTTCAGATTCCACTAAGTCAACACTGCAGGGCAACGGCACCAGTGATGTCAGCTTAACCTCACTGTATTTATATGTCATTTGAGAACCTGCTTGCAGTCAATTTCCCCCATGGACATAAGCACTCTGATAGCTTCATTTCCATCCCCCCTGTCTAAGCTGACTAATTAGCAAGCCTCAGCAACCCCTTTATGGCTTTCTCTCCTTTCTTCTCCTGGGCTACCTGCCCAGTCCTAGTAAGAAACAGGCAGCACCTTCAGGAAGTCCTTGCAAACCTCTGGTGATCAGGTAGCCATCTAGACATTTCAAATGTCCCAGAGTTCAACAGTTTGTCTGTCTAAGGCAGCCTTTTTATTTTTTGACTTTTTTAGAAAGATTTATTTTTTATTTTTTAAAAAAATAAAACAGTTGATGTACAACATATATTAGTTTCAGATGTACAACCCTGTGATTTGACAATTATATAACTTTCAAAGTGACCATTCTGATAAATCTAGTACCCATCTGACACCATATATAGTTATTACAGTATTATTGACTAGCCCTGGCCGGTGTTTGTCAACCCATGCACTGAAGGATTCCCAGTTCCATTTCCCCCTGATCAGGGTACACACCTGGATTTCAGGCTCTATCCCAGGTCAGGGGCTGTGCAGGAGGCAGCCAATTGATGTTTTGCTCTCACATCAATGTTTCTCTCTCTCTCCCTCCCTTCTCCTTTCCTCTCTCTCTAAAAATTAATAAAAAAATCTTTTTATAAAAACTAACTGAGCCCTGGCCGGTTTGGCTCAGCAGTTAGAGCATCGGCCTGCGGTCCGGAGAGACCCGGGTTCGGTTCCCGATAAGGGCACGGACCTCGGTTGCAGTTTGTCCCCAGCCCTGGTTGGTCGTGCAGGTGGCAGCCACTCGATGTGTCCCTTTCACGTCGATGTTTCTCTCTCTCTCTTCCTCTCCCTCCCTCCCACTCTATCTGTACAGAAAATGGCAAAGTGTCCTCGGGTGAGGATAAAAAAAACAAACAAAAAAAAACTAACTGAACTTTCTCTTGTGAGGGAGTTATTTTTTTAAATATATTATTGACTATATTTTCTATGCTGTACTTTACATCCCCATGACTATTCTGTAACTACCAATTTGTATTTCTAAATCTCTTCACCTTTTTTACCCATCCCCTCATCCCCCTCCCGTCTGGCAACCTTCAAAATGTTCTCTGTATCTATGAGTATGGTTCTGGTCTGCTTGTTCATTTATTTTGTTTTTTAGATTCTATATATAAATAAAATCATATGGCATTTGTCTTTCTGACTTATTTCACCTCTAGGTCCATCCATGTTTCGCAGGTGGCAAGATTTCATTCTTTTTTTTTTATGACTGAGTCATATTCCATTGTATATATGCACCATTTCTTCTTTATCCATTTATCTATTGATGGACACTTAAGTTGCTTCCGTATCTTGGCTATTGTAAATAATGCTGCAAAAAATATATGGATATACATGTCTTTTTGATTTAGTGTTTTCGGTTTCTTCAGACACATACTATGGGTCCTTCTGTTATAGCAGTTGTTATGTCTTGTTTTTCTTTTCTAGATAGAGTGGAAGGGAGAGAGAAACATCAGCATGAGAGACACATTGAGAGACACATTGATTGGTTGCCTCCTGAAAGACCCGGGCCAGGCAGGAGATCAAGCCATGACCCTTTGGTCTGTAGGCCAATGCTCTAACTGTTGATCCAAACCAGTGCAGTTGTTTTCAAGTCTATTTTGTCTGGTGCAAGTTTGTTTTCAAGTCTATTCTATTTTGTCTGGTCTGGTGTAAGTTTTTTGGTTTTTTTTGTTTTTTAATCCTCACTAGAGGACATTTTTACATTTACCTTCAGGTAGGAGGGAGAGAGGGACAAAGAGAGAGAGAGAGAGAAACATGGATGTGAGAGAGACACGAGTGGTTGCCACCCACACAACCCCAACAGAGACAACCCCAACAGAGGCCGGGGAGAAACTGCAACCGAGGTATATGCCCTTAGCGGAACCGAACCTGGGACTCTCTGGTCCACAGACCCGACGCTCTAACCGCTGAGCCAAACGGGCCAGGGCTGGTGTAAGTACTGCAACCTAGGTCTTTTGTTTTGTTTTGTTCCTATTTTCATGAAATATCTTTCTCCATCCCTTTACTTTCAGTCTGTGTGTGTCTTTCTATCTGAAGTCTCCCTGCAGACAGCATATGTAAGGGTCTTGTCTGATTATTCAGTCACAGTATGTTTTCTGATTAGAGCATGTGACCATTTGCATTTATAGTCATTGTTGAGAGCCAACAGCAAACAGCGACACAGGTGCGGCGGAGGTTTTCCTGGTGCTGGACCCCGGCGGCCAGATTCTGAAACCCTCCCCGCAGTGGATCTTCAACAGCCACTGCTTCGCCAGAGAGAAGATGGGGAATAAACCCAGTGCCCGGCCCACGCCAGCCACCCCAGCCGAGTTCCAGGGTCTCCCTTGACCGCTGAATAACCCGGGTCCAGGGCCTCAGCGGTGCCCCTGATGTTCCTCACCCACCTGGGATCTTCAGGGTTGTGTAAGGGAAAAGTCAGGGGTCACAATCTTCCAGGTAACTTATTTTACTCTGATAATAGGCTGAATGTGACAAGGAACTAACGTCTAAATAACAAGACAAGAATTCTCAGCGTCCAGAGCCGGCTCACAGATGCCAAACGCGTCAACTGGAAAGCAGAGCTGAGCAGCAGCTGCCTCTACAGGGAGATCCCCGGGGAGCTCTGCGGGAGGGGAGCAGAGACAGCTCACAGCTCACAACTCGTCTGGAGTCTGCTGAGGAGCGGCTGCGTGCTGACCATGTCTCCATTGGCTTCCACATGAACCATGATGACAGAGCTGCTCTGCTCCGTACCTTCAGCTTCATGGGCTTTGAGATTGTGAGACGGGGCATCCCCTCGTCCCGAAGAGACCTGACGCTTGCTTTATGGCCTACACATTTGAGAGAGAGTCTTCTGACAAGAAGTAACAGCAGCACCACCTGCGCCCCTCACCTTTGCCACCACTGACAGATCATCACAGACAGCAGCCCCTTTGTGTGCCTGGCTTTGTGGGGGTGGTGTGAGCAACCAGGGTGCCGATGCCAAGCCTGCTCCCCTCTGCTGGGTTTGTCCCCATGTTGTGATTGTGCAAATAAATGCTCACTCCAAATTAGCAGTATATTTCTTGAAGTTTAATACTGGGTTTGTGATACTGAAGTATTTGCTTTAATTCGAAATAAAAATGTATATTCTGCTTTTTTATTGTTGGTTTAAAGTGATACATATCCTTATACTTTGAGCAGTGGTTTCTTGAAGTTTTGGGAACAGAATCAGGTCTTAATTTGGAAAGACAGGTATTAATCTACCCTTCTATTGCTTTAAAAAATCTAAATAAAAGTGATTGATATCTAGAAAAAAAAGTAATTGTTGATAGATATGTATTTATTGCCACTTTATTATTTATGCTTTTTATCTTGTTTTCCTTCTTCTTCTTCTTAAAGAAGACCCTTGAACATTTCTTGTAATACTGGTTTGGTGGCAATGAACCCCTTTAGCTTCTTCTTGCCTAGAAGCTCTTTATCTGACCTTTGATTCTAAATGATAGCTTTGCTAGACAGAGTCATCTTGATTATAGGTCCTTGTTTTTCATCACTTTGAATATTTCTTGCTGATCCCTTCTGGCCTCAAAATTTCTATTGAGAAATTGGCTGACAGTTGTATGGGAGCTCCCCTGTGGATAACTAACTGTTTTCCTCTTGCTGTTTTTAAGATTCTTTCCTTGTCTTTAGCCTTGTGCATTTTCACTATGATGTGTCTTGGTGTGGGCTTGATAGCGTTCACTTTGTTTGGGACTCTCTGCACTTGCTGGATTTGTATCTCTATTTCCTTCACCAGGTTAGGGAGCTTTCCGTCATAATTTTTTCAACTAGGTTTTCAAATCCTTGATCTCTTCTCCTTCTGGCACCCCCATAATGCAAATATTGATGCACATGAAGTTGTTCCAGAGGCTCCCTACATTATCCTCATTTTGGATATTTTTTTAATTGAATTTCTTGGGATGACATTGGTTCACAAAACAAGTGTACCACTCAACAAACATCTGCACACTACATCATGTGCCTATTGCCCCAGGCAAAGTCTCTGTCCGTCTCCATTCCCCCACCCCTTTTCTCACCTCCTCCTCCCTGGCCCCCCTTTCCCTCTAACACACTGTTGTCTGCCCTTGTATCTTATATATATCCGTGTTTACTTAATCCTTTCACCTTCTTCCATCCAGCCTCCCGACACCCCTCTCCTCTGACAGCTCTCAGTCTGTTCCACATATCCATGCTTCTGTTTCTATTTTGTTCATTTCTATTTTGTTCGTCAGTTTGTTTTGTTCATTAGCGTCCACATATAAGTGAGATCATATGATATTTGTCTTTCTCCAACTGGCTTATTTCACTTAGCGTAATACTCTCCAGGTCCATTCATGTTGTCACAAAAGGTAAGCTTTCCTTTTCTTTTTTCTGAGTAGTATTTCTTTTGGCTGAGTAGTATTTCTTTTGGCTGAGTAGTATTTCATAGTGTAAATGTGCCACAGCATTTCTATCCACTCGTTTACTGATGGGCACTTGGGCTGCTTCCAAATCTTGGCTATTTAAATAATGCTGCAATAAACATAGGGGTGCATATATTCTTTCAAATTTGTATTTTGGGTTTCTTTGGATACATTGCCAGAAGTGGGATCACTGGGTTAAAAGACAATTCCAATTTTAATTTTTTGAAGAAATTCCATACTATTTTCCACAGTGGCTGCACCAGTATGTATTTCCACCAATAGCGCATGAGGGTTCCCTTTTCTCCACATCTTTCCAGCACTTGTTGTTTGTTGATTCATTGATGATAGCTATTCTGAAAGGTGTGAGGTGATATCTCATTGCGGTTTTAATTTGCATCTCTCTGATGAATAGGGATGTTGAGCATTTTTTTATGTCTCTTGGCCATCTGTATGTCCTCTTTGGAGAATTGTTTATTCATGTTTTTTGCCCATTGTTTAATTGGGTTGTTTGTCTCGTTGATGTTGAGTAGTATAAGTTCTTTATATATTTAAAAAATTAACTCCTTATCAGATTATTATTGGCAAATATATTCTCATTAATTGCGTTTCTTTTTCATTTTGTTAATGGTGGTTTTTTTGTTTGTTTTTTTTGCTGTGCTAAAGCTTTTTAGTTTGAAGTACTTCCATTTCTTTATTTTATTTTATTTGTTTTGTTTTGTTTTGTTTTGTTTTCCTTGCCAAGGAGATATATCAGTAAATATATTGCTACAAGAAATGTCTGAAATTTTACTGTCAATGTTTTCTTCTAGGATTTTTATGGTTTTACGATTTACATTTAAGTCTTTAATCCATTTTGAGTTTATTCTTGTTTATGGTGTAAGCTGGTGGTCTAGTTTGATTTTTTTTTTTTTTTTTTTTGCATTATCTGTTCAATTATCCCAACACCATTTATTGAAAAGACTGTCTTTCCCGGCCACTGTGGCTCAGTGGTAGAGCATCGACCCATACACCAAGAGGTCACCAGTTTGATTCCCGGTCAGGGCACATGCCCAGATTGTGGGCCAGATTCCCAGTGGGAGGCATGCAGGAGGCAGCCAATCAATGTTCTCTCTCATTGATGTTTCTGTCTCTCTCTCCTTCTTTCTTTCTCTCTCTAAAATCAATAAAGAAAAAAAAATTAATGAAAAGACAGTCTTTACTCCATTCTATGTTTTTGCCTCTTTTGTCAAATATTAATAACCATAAAGACATGGGTTTATTTCTGTGCTCTCTATTCTGTCCATCAATCTATATTTGGGTTCTTTTGTCAATACCATGCTGTTTTGATTGCTATGGCCTTGTAGTATAGTTTGATATCAGGTAGTGTGATACCTCCATTTTTTTTCTCTCAAGATTGCTGGGGCTATTTAGGGTCTTTTGTTTTTCCAAATAAGTTCTAGAATATTTATTCTTGATCTGTGAGATATGCCATTGATATTTTAATAGAAATTGTACTGACTCTATAGATAGCTTTGGGTCCTACAGACATTTTAATTATGTTAATTTTTCTGTCCATGAACATGGTATTTGTATCTTCCACTTATTTATATCTTTCTCAATTTCTTTCTTCAGTATCTTATAATTTTCTGCCTCCGTGGTTAAATTTACTCTTAGGCACCTTATTTTTGTTGCATTAGTAAGTGGGATTGTTTTCTTAATATCTCTTTCTCATAGTTTATTATCGGTATATAAAAATGTCACTGATTTCTGAATATTAATTTTGTGTCCAGCTACTTTGCTGAAATTATCTATTAGCTCTAGTAGTTTTTGGTGAGTGTCTAGGGTTTTCTAGATATAACATCATGTCATCTGCAAATAATGACAATTTTGCCTCAGCTCCTTTCCAATTTAAATGCATCTTATTTTATTTATGATTGCTGTGACTACTACTTCCAGTGCTATGTTGAATAAGAGTGGTGATAGCTGACATTCCTGTCTTGTTTCTGATCTTACGGGAAACACTTTTAATTTTTGCCCATTAAATATGATGTTAGCTGTGGATTTGTCATATATAGCCTTTATATGTTGAGGTATGATCCCCCTATTCCCACTTTGCTGAGAGTTTTTATCAAAAATGGGTGCTGTATTTTATCAAAGGCTTTTTCCATGTCTATTAATATGATCATGTGATTTTTATCTTTCATTTTGTTTATGTGCTGTATCACATTTATTGATTTGCGAATATTATACCAGCCTTATAGCCCCAAGATAAATCCCACTTGTTCATGTTGTATGATCTTTTAAAGGTATTGCTGGACCCGATTTGCTAACATTTTTTTGAGAATTTTATCATTTATGTTCTTTAGGAATTTTGACCTGTAATTTTCTTTCTTTGTAGTATCTTTATCTGGTTTTGGAATTATAATAATGCTGGCCTTGTAAAAAGAGCATGAAAGTCTTCCTTCCTTTTGAATTTTTTTGGAATAGTTTGATAAGGATAGGTGTTATTTCTTCTTTGAATATTTGGTAAAATTCTCCTGTCAAGTCATCCATTTCAGAACTTTTGTTTGCTGGGAGGTTTTTTATTATTGTTTCTATTGCATTCGTTGTAATTGGCCTATTCAGGTTTTTTCTTCTTCTTCTTCTTCTTCTTGATTCAGTTTTAGAAGATTGTATCTAGGAATTTATACATTTTGTCCAGGTTGTCCAATGTGTTGGTATATAGTTGTTTATAGTATTTTCTTACATTCCTTTGTATTTCTGTGTTGTCAGTTGTTATTTCTCCTCTTTCATTTCTGATTTTATTTTTATGAGTTCTCCCTTTTTTTCTTGATGAGTCTGATTAGAGGTTTGTAAATCTTGTTTATTTTTTTTCATGCACAGATGGATTTATTCTACCACAACGCAAGCCCCACAGATGACAATGACAACAACAACATAAATGTACACAGCTTTTATAGTTGACAAAGAGCTTCTGCTTCCCCAATCTCATCTCCCCCGCCCCACAACTCTGGGACAGAGGGAGAAAGGGAGACTGGAATCAGAAACTGCCCAACATGCCACAGCAGAGAGGTGGTGGAACCAAGATGCTTCCCTTTAGTTTGGGCATGTGGTCCTTGCCAGGGCCTGAGTCCCTGGACCAGGCGAGAGCACAGGCCTCCACTTCCCCATTCCCATGGCCTGCCTGACACTTGCCATTGTGGACGTTCAGATGAGATTAAGAGGATCTCTGTATAGTCCCATTGTCTCCTAGAAATATTAATGACTCTTATTGTTTCCTGAAAATAGTGATGATTTCTATCTTCTGGGCCTGTCTCTACCTTAATTCTTTGTTATTTTGTGTCTCTGGAATTATAATCAGCCTGGGTGGACTGAAGCAAGAGATTATTCTTAGGAACGATGCAATGAACATCAATGTGTCTAGTATAGTAATTCCTTTTGCCAGAGCACTTTAAATTTCTCAAAGGACTTTTGCATTTGTTGTCTAATTTGAAATAAGCAGCTACCCCATGAGTTGTCTAAGATAGTAATGAGTAATTTCTTCCTTAAAGAGGAGGAAATGGGTGCAGAGCAGTTCTGGGTCTTATCCAACATCTTGCTTTCTGTCCTATTCACTTTCTGAAGTTTGAAAGCCATTAAGTCAGTCTTTGCCCTTACTATTATTTAATTTTTTAAAACTTATCTGTATTGTTGAAAGTACTACAGATATCCCCCAGGCTCCTAGACATTCAGGGGAACAAATAAATGTTTCTGAGTTCCAAAGCCCTCCTTCTTCTCCCCTCCAGTGGATGGGAGCACACACCACATTTTAACAACTGTTCCAGTTCAGAAGTAGGTTTGGGTATCCCTAGAGGGAAAGTGAGAACTTTCAGTGACATAACCAGTTCCCTTCGGACTTACCTCGTAATGATGATGCTGTATTCCTAACCCACCCTGGCCTAGAAAAACCCTCATGTTGAAAAGTCTTTCCTGGTGTCTAAGCCACAAATTCATGGCAACTAAAGCTAGACACAACTTTAATGATTTTAGCGCTGCCATATCATACTTGGGTTGGGAGTGGGAGTTTGAGGGATGAGGGATTAGGTACTGCTGATGATAGGAAACTCCTTTGGGCTGATTTTAGGACCTGGGACCATCTCACTGTTCAATGCCGCCTCACACCTGAGCTGCCAGGGTTGCTGGGTTCTCAACTGGAATCTTAACCTCCCCCTTATAAGCAGTTTACCTTCCTCCCAAGACAGAAACAGTACTATGAAAGTTGAGGGGGAGCTTGAAACTGAGTTTATAAGTCTAAACTCAGGAGCCTTGCTTGAAGGTGTTGCTATGGAAGCCAAAAAATCTGTCTGGGTTTTACTCAGATTGATAAAAGTGTCTGAGCATAGTTGAACATGACACCACCTGGGGGCAGTATGACTGTGTCCATTACTCATCATTTCAGTCTTCACTGAAACCAAATCCAAACCACACAGCCTTTTCTGTCCTTGTACAGGAGCTTCATGAAAGCCCTTAGGTAGCATTTAAACTTTAAAGTGGTAGGAACATTTAGTAAATCTGGCAGCATCATTAAGAGTAGCTTAGAGTTTCCCCCTTGTAACCAATACCAAATTCAATTTTACGGGGAGTACATCGCCATTCATTTTCTCATCTGAAATGGCCATCTCTCACTGGCTCACCTTCTGAAATAAGAATGCATTATTTAAAAGTATGTTTTACCCCTGCCCTAAAACAGAAAACTTGCTTCCCTGTATCTTGTAAAGCTTTGCCACCAATCCATGTTATTAAAGTTAAAAGTATACAACGGCAGCATGGTACACCAGAGACAGATTCACATGCATTACTTTCTTGTTCATCTCTGTCTACGTGTCAAGCTTTGCCCTGGGCATGAGATGGCTCCTACCCTCAGGGAGCTATGGTCTCTCAGGGGATCAGATAAATAACAGAAGTTCCCTGGCACTATATTAGCTTTTAGCGAAAAACTGGTCAATTTATAAACTGGAAAGAAGAAACACAATGGATTCATTTCTGGGAACATCAGAGCTTAGGGAACCTGACATCTTCACAATCTCAGATTATGGGGTAATACCCCTCAAGGGAATTTCCTACTTTATCCATTTCATTACAGTAGGTTATAGCATATGTGTGTTTGTGTGCCTATATAGTGAACAAAATCAGGCCAAATGGTTTCTTTTTTATTAAGAGAGAGCTTTCCAACTTCCCTAAAGTGTTCATTAGTTCCTAAATTCATGTTTACAGGGAAATTTCGCAAATATCTGCTGCGTGGGAATAGACACAGGTGGAAAGGGCAATACGAGGACTTTCTCATGAAAGTGTTGAAAAGTTTGGAAGAACTCTGAGTTTTTAGATTGAAACAAATAAAATAATGACTGTGTTATGAATGAAGTGCTGCTTTCTTGCCTAATGTGCCTAACTTCTAATTAGTAAAAGAGCAAAGTTGAACCCTGATTTTTTTTTGGCGAGGTTAGGCATAAGGTTGAGTGTGCTCAGCACAGAATAGGGATTTATAAACTCTGAATCCTGGTCTCGGGTCTATTATCTACCTTAGGAAAAGTCATTTAACCTCGTGTTTCTTATTTGTCTGGAGTAAAATGGGAGTAATAAAATGGTTCATCTCTCTGGAAGGCTGTGATTAATGTCACCAATGATGGAAATATATTCGGTATTGCAAGGTGGGTGCAACCTCCTAGCAACCGGGGCATGTGTCCTGTTACACAGAGGAGCCCTCCGCCCCCCTCCTTAAGCACATGTGCGGAAGCTCAGAGCATGTCACCAGCCCTCCTGGGCCTCCTCTTCACGTCCGTCAGGCGCAAGGACAGGTGAGGTCCCGTGACTGCTGCTGGCTCCCTTCCCGCCAGAGTGAAGGAAAGGTGTTGGTTTAGGGGTCAGTGTGGCTGTATTATGGAAAGCAGACAGTCTACAGGAGAACAAGAACCTCGGGCCAAACCTCTTGAGATGGATTTCTCCTCACTAGACAGCAGCAGAAAAGCAGGGACCAGGTTACTTTGTTTTTCACTTTATACCAGCTGCCATGGTGCCTGACACCAAGTAGCCACACAATCATGTTTGTGGAAGGAAATGTAGCGAAAACATCAGCAGAAACTGCTAACAGCCACACTAAAGTGCTTAGAAGCTATATTTTCCATGAAGATCTACATAATAAAATAATCATGAAATAATAGGAAGGAATTCTAATCAATTTTGTCTCAATTCACTCAGAACACTAATTTTAATACATTCAAAAAGAAAATTTTAACTTTCATCTGTGCTGTTTTCTTTTAGCAGTCAAATTTTTCTGTTTGCTTGAGTGTCCAGAAAACAGAAGAATGAAGAGAGAGACTAGTTTATGCGCTTACATGTGGAATTTCCAACTAACTCTAAGTAGTTCACATGGGAAAATGTAATTTCAGTCAGATGGATTTTATTCTTGTTTACTGCTAAGCATCCAAAATATTTTAAGATGTAAAGGTATAAAGAGAAGATGCAAAAGCTGTCAAAACCTACTGTTATTTCTCCGAAGCCTGGTGTAACTTGAGAATTGCAGACATCATAGCTGAGTGGTCTAAGCTTTTTCAAATTGCCTGGCGAATCTCTTTGCCTGCAGATGATTTGTACTGGGATTTCAGCACTTAGTTCTTCACTGCTCTGTTAGGAAGAAGCAGCAGCCGCATTTCACAACTTTCCCCACCAACTTGCAGAGAGTTCCACCATGAAAGGAAAAAAGAATCCGGTAGTATTTCGGAAGAAGTGTTATATTCTCTCAGATTACCCCATGTTCCCAAAAAAGGTATTGTCGAAGGGGAAATAGATTATTGCTAGAAAGAAAATGTAAGTCTAAAGCCATTTTCAGAAGAAATGCTGTATTTTTTTTTTTTAATGACTTGGATCTGTATTCAATAAAGAGCTTTGCTAATCATTTTTTCTAATTACTTTGGCTAACTCAAATTTGATGGGGAAAAAATATATTGTGCAAACTGCAGTGAAGTGTAAGTTGTTCTCCCATGTAATTAGTTTGTTCTGGGAGCTCATTTTTATTACAAAAATAATTTGTGGTTGGTAGTTGTAAGGGAGAGGCTCATATTTCCTATATGAAATCTTTTCTACCATGACCATTCATTTTATTCCTCAGAAGTCAGACATACAGTTTACATCTAATCCCAAATACACAGACTCTGCCGGCCTGGACTGAGCGTTTCCGTGGCGCTCTGGAGAGAATTAAAGGCTTCAGGCCTCAGTGGCCACGTGTTTTTCTGCCAGAGAACCTGTGTCTGGGGCTGTTTCTCTTTCCTGCCTCTCTCCCTCCAGCCAGGGTGAGGACCTGGGCGGCTCGGGGGCTGATGGCGGCTGGGGCAGGGGAAGCCAGGCCCACGTCGGGAGTGACCGCTCTCTGTGGACATTGGCTGGTTTGGTTCCTGGTTCCCTGAAGCCAGGAGGAAGGAGGGGTGAGGGTGGTGTTTCATTTTCTTTTAGAACCAATCTCCTAGTCCATAGGAACCCTCCCAGGAACTTTCAACTATGTTCAATTTTATCCTCCAAATGGCTTTTTCTCTTTTGCCTTCAAACGAGAAGAAATTCATTAATATATATATATAAAAAAGAAAAAAAAAAAAAAAAAAAGCTCTGACCTTACCAAGGTCTTCAAACAAGTGTCCTTTCTCTGGTGCTTTTCTTTCTTGGTCCACGTCCTGACTTCCGTCTGCTTCGCAGTCTGCCATCCTGAAATGCCTTCTTTTTAAAATGTTCATTCAGACCTGGCCGGTTTGGCTCAGTGGTTGGAGCATCGGCTGGGGGACCAATGAGTCTCAGGTTCGATTCCAGTCAAGGGCATGTGCCTCGGTTGCAGTTCGTCCACGGCCCTGGTCGGGTCGTGTGGGAGGCAACCAGTCGATGTGTCCCTTTCACGTCGATGTTTCTCTCCCTCTCTCCCCCTCCCACTCTATCTGAAGATATATAGAAAAATATCCTCAGGTGAGAAATTAAAAATAAAATGTTAATTCAATAAAATTAAATCTCAATACAGAAAGGAACCCCAAGAGATGACCTTGTCTCAATCCATAACTTCAGGCATCAGTGGCCACACATCCTCCCCCACACACACACCAATTGCCATGATCCTGTTCCTCTTCCCAAAGCCCCTCCTCCCGGTGCCAGTTTGATGATGGGGAGGTGGGTGGGAGGAGCCACGTGATCCCCAGAGAGCATCCCCGACTTTCAGGCGAGCACTGGGACCAACAGCCAGAGGAGACCTTGCCACAGGACAAGGTCTTGCCACATACTCTTTTGTATTTCCACTAAGCTGGATACAGTCGTAAGGCCAGAAAGGACGCCACGACATGTGTTCTGAATATAATTCTGAAAAATAGGGAAGAATTGGTTGGGAAACTAGACCCTTACAAAAGGTCTCAATGAGCCTGTAGAGTAGATCAACAAAAACCTATTATAAGTACAGGGCCTTCACATCACATTGAAAGTCCTTTTATCCTCTGAGCAAACACGTAAGCAAGCATGATTCTAATGGAGAACCGTTACTAGTTCAAACAATTCAGAGCTGGGTGGGAGTTCAAGATTCAGTGTTTGGCTAGAGTTCTTTATTTAGGCTCCAGAAATATGTCCAAGATAAAAAGGAGACATTGATTCAGTTACAGTGTGGCGGGCAGTATATGTAGATATATATTCCAATATGCAAAATTAAATATCTCTCATTTGAGTAGTTTTATATTCGCATTTCCGAGAATAAATCTATCACTAAAATAGGCATTTGTTTTCCTATTTCTTCTACTTTTTTCTGGCCACTAATATTAAACAATTGGTAAGAAACACTGAGCTGCATCATAAAATGAAGGTACAGATAAAGTGAGTTGCATCCTTGTCTGTGTATAACAGTGTTTGCTTTGTTGTAGTCAGTTGTTTGATTTGAGCAGAAAGATTCAAACAAGCAGGATGAAGGCTGTGCATTTGCTCTGGGGAGAGTTCTCATTGCAGCAAACAGGAGCTGACCTGGGAAACTGAGGCTCACAGACTGAGCAGCTGAGGCCAGGCGCGGACCAAGGGCAGAGCCGGCTGGGCTCTGACACTGAATGAGCAGGAGCAGCGTGGCGAGGGTGTAAGGCCACTGCCATCCTGTGCCACCACCACTACAGCAACTATCCTGTTGTCTTTGAGTCTTTCCCTTGGGTTTCAGAGAAGAGCCCAGGTCACCTGCCTGGACCCTGGCTTCAAGACTGCTGCAACTGATGATCGGAAGGAGAGGAAAAGACTTGAGAAAGATCTGACTCTTTCAGCTACTTTGGATAGAAGGACGAGTGGACAGGTTCTCTCAACAAGCCTGTACATTGGAGAGAATTTCCCAACAAGGGACAGGGGCCTTGAATTTTCGTCAGCTACCCCCAATACTTCCATCCTTATATTCAATAGAGACGGAAAATGTATGAGAAAACTCTGGCTAATAAAAATTCCATGTGCCCTCTGCTGATTTATTAAGATGACCCTAGTACTCGTAACTTTGTTGTAAATTTAATAAATATATTGTAATAACTTCTAGCACTGTATACTTTTTAAATCCAACTCAGTTAGTCTGGCCGGTGTGGCTCAGTGGTTGAGTGTCAACCCAAGTACCAAGAGGTTGCCGTTTCAATTCTCGGTCAGGACACATGCCCAGGTTGTGCGCCCGTTCCCCAGTGGGGGGCATGCAGGAGGCAGCCAGTCGATGTTCTCTCTCATCAATGTTTCTATCTCTCTCTCTAAAATCAGTAAAGGAAAAAAAATTAAATCCAACGTAGTTAAAGCATGCCTTTATAGAGTTGGCATCAGGCACCGAAGAATCCAACATGCACATTGTAGGGGATAACATCACTCCTTCAGTTTCAGATATCACCCTTAATTCACATTACGTCAGGAATAACTAGCAAAGAGTTTAAATGCTTTACTCAAAAGGAACTAAATTAACAACAACAACAAAAAAAACCCCTGCTCTTTAGACTCTTCAAACAGTATTTCTTTAACTCTGAATATTGTAAAATATTTCACATTTAGGAGAAATCACATCTTACATTCTTGTATTCTGTCTAGTTGGGAGGCCAGTTTGGAGTTCTCAAATTAAAAATCTGACTGGCAGCCAATGGACCCGAGGGAGACGTTTTGTTGCAAGTTTCCAGAGCTACTTTTCTTGTGAACACTGTTGGTACAGGATTGCTGTTTGATGATTAACACGTCACTGAATCACGGGATATTTTCCATAATGCTGCTATTAACAGTAATCTGCAGTAGTTGCACAGTAAAATGTCATTCACTCAGACACAGTAGTTTTTATATCTTTCTTATCTCAGTTTTTAAATTTTGAAATAGTTGGAGTTCAGCTGGTTTGAAGTTAACATCTACAAATAAATTTTCTCTTCCAGAATCTTACAAACTGGGTCACAATATTCACACTATTTCTGAGGCCTCTTTATTTTATTTGAAGACAAGATTTTCAGGTAACACCAAGTATTTTTAAGGTATTCATTTATATTTTAACTTTCAAGGTACTCATTTTAGGACTTCCACTTCCCATTTTTACTAGGGTAACTGAAGTTACTCGGTATAAAAGTAATAAAACTATATCTATTTGAAAATGTAGTATAACACACTTTCTAATTACCTATCCTAATTAGTTTAAATTTACTGGGTTTCTACTTTCAGCATTTCATAAGTCTGTGTTATTCAATAGCCAGCCTAACTTAGTGTGGTGAACGGAGGAGGGAAAGTTGTCACAGTTTAAATAAAGAAAGGACCAGAGTAAGTAAGAATGTGCACAGTCTCACAGTAAAGTAGTAAGAGAATCAGGAATAGAGATGAGCACAGCTAGAGGGATTAGTCTCCGCTACAATCACACTCATGACTAATTGAATTCAGCACAAGAAATAATCTGTATGTATGAACATGGCCAATATTTTTAAGTGACTATTTCAGAGTCAAACTCAATAATATATCTGTGACCCTGGCTGGTTTTGTTCAGTGGTTAGAGCATTGACCCGCTGACCAATGAGTCATGGGTTTGATTCAGTCAAGGGCACGTACCTCAACTGTGGTTTGTCCCCAGCCTTGGCCGGGTTGTGCAGGAGGCAACCAGTCGATGTGTCTCTCACACTGATGTCTCTCTCTCTCTCTCTCCTTCCTTCTCTACCTTCCTCCCTCCCACTCTATCTGAAGATAAATGGGAAAAAAATATGCTCAGGTGAGAATTAAAAATAATAATAATAATAAAATAATATGTTTGTGATATATTTTCATTGTGGCATAGTTCAAATTTTAGGCTATTTTAGGGTCAATAAGTGGTAATGTATTGTAACACGTTTTCATTGTTATATGACTTTTATCTCATAGTTTCATCCATGATTTTTGTTCACTTAGTATTGTGTTACCCCAGATCTTAAGAAGGGTGGATATAAACAAACTTCCACTTGGATAAATGTTTTAAAGGGCTGTTCTGTTCTGCATGCCCTCGGTTCACTGACATCAACTAAACTCCACAGCCTCCAGCAGTATACAGATGTGTGACTATAGGGGAAGGTAGCAATGTCAGCTTCAGTACTCTGGGTCTTCTCCATGACCCTGCAAGCATCCTCCTCAGAAGGAAGATGCCTCTTGGCCTCATCTATAATGTCAAAATCTTTATGTTGGGAACTCACGTCTTCAATCTCATGGTTATTTCCCATTTGTACGGCTAATGGAATCCAGGAATCTCTTCAAATGATACAGTGATTACAGCTGGCTGGTCAGTGCCCAACAAAATGAGCAAAGAGATGAATTTGAGGTGGTTCAGCCTCTCCTTCTGCCTCTCTGCTTCTCAGTTGGCCCCTCCTGACTTCCTTCCGCCCCCCCAACTACATAAGCTTGCTTATTTTTATGGGTGATCTAGTTCACCTTCCTTTGCAGTATCCAATTAATATTTTGTGGAAACCTGGAAGTTTACAAAGGCTTATGTGTGATCACAAGGCATTCTGTGCTCCATACATGCCATACACGAATTTTATTACTCTTTGTTCTTGCCGCATTTTTTTTCAATCAGCATGAATTTCTAACTATTCAGCTAACAGTCACTTGGTGGAAACAGTGACATCATCATGTGTATTTTTCAGATGGAGAGACTAAGGTCCTGAGTTTGTACTGATTACGCTGTACTCCTGTGTCCCAGACACAGAGGTGGAACCTCGACTCAGAGCCTCTCGGCATTGCCCCGAAGACGGCACTACTTGTCTGTGAGTACACCTTCTTCTCACTTTCTTCTTAGCTATTGTTTACCTTTTATTACATCATAAAATGAGCCTTCATCATTTTGACAGTGAATGAATTATGAGCTAAAGATCTATCTGTACAACTTGGCGTCTGTTAAGTCCCTTCCTGAGCCTAGTGAGACAAAATGTCTGAGGTCCCTCAATGTCTATTTGTTCTGACATGCAGCTGCTTTATGTATGTGTGTACCTTTTTTGTCACCCTTTCTTTGAGTTTACAGGCAGTGCCATCAGCATAGTGTTATTTTCAGACAGTGTTTTATATTTACCTATATGCCTGTCTTTGTGTTCAGCCTCTGGCTTGAAGCCATCATAATGACTAAATAATAAGAGAATGTTCAAAAAACATAAATTTTTGGCAAACAATATGTGGACCTAATGATGATGTGTTTGTGGAATGAATAGACCAAATTAAAAACAAGAGTCCCTTTTAGGTCTACCCAGTAATATATCATTGTTCAAAGTCAGGATCCCCCCAAAACTAGCACAATAAATTTGCCAGTTTCACTGAGGTCCTTTTGCTTTGCCCAGATCATCCTGTGTAGGTGGACCCGAGTGTCTGGGATGACCAAATTGTCCCCTGGCTTTAGTTGTATTCATTTGGCCCAAATTCTGATCATAAATCCATCAGTTTGATATTTTACACCAATAAAAGTTATTTCCATTTTGAATTTTCTCCCATTACAGAGGATTTCATACAGCCCTCAAATTTTTACATCACACTGTAAAATTTTGATATTTGATCCAGAGGAAGGTATGAAAGACAATAGATAGATCCTGTCCCAGCACAGTATTTATTCGACTTGGATTTTGCTTTAATGGGCCATGTAAGTCAACACTCTGCCACACTGCAGTCACCTAAGAACTCATAATCCAAAATCACTGGCAAGAACTCATCGAACTTAGCCTCAAAATCCAGCACAGGGAATTCTCGGCTTCCATGTTTGCAGCAGCTGTGATGCGCGAAGTTCCATGAGATGGCAGGAGTCAGACTTGCAAAATAGTTTTCAAATTCAAGGAACCAAGGAGAGTGTTCCTCTCTGTTGAAGGGACAGTGCTGGTGGGACAGTCAGCTGTAAGAGGGTGTGTGGGTGCTGGAGTCGGGGCCGCTCGAGCTGGTTAGTAGGTCCTGTTTACTCTCAGCCAGAAGCTGGACTGGCCTCGGAAAGGGAGTTCAAGAGTCCTCTTAGTTCCCGGTGATTTACTCTGGTTTCCCTTTGTAGGCATATGGAGTCGATTTTCTAATGTCTCTCTAAATACTGTTGTATCTGTCTCCCTGCCAAACCAGCTACCTTTCTCACCCCAGGGAGAAGCCAGAGATCAGACATTCCTACACTATGGCCCCATTAGACACCATAAGGGGAGGGAGCTGGTTTGGCAGTCAAAATGATGAGTGTATTTGAATCTTGAAAGAGCCAGGCTAAAACAGAGTCAGTGGGCTCCCATAAATAACCTGTGCTCCTCTTTGTGTGGTGTGGCTGGAATGCCTTTCTCTTTAGAGTTGTACAAGCAGCCAGAGATCAAAGAGTCAACGGCTTACCAATGCGTACTTCATTACAGAGTCATCGTGCTCAGTGGGAGGACTCCGGCACAAGCAATAATAATTTCCTCCGTTACTGTTTTGTTGCATGGATTGGAGTTGGAGGGTACTAAAAGAATTTGCAACAACTTTAAATAACTATTTTTTTAAACAATAGAGATGAAACCTTACTTTCAAAGAAAGGTTAAAAAGGTAACTGGCATCTTCTTAGGGTATGGAATATGGTAGGAGGGAAAGGGGAGTAAAGAAAATGACCCATTACCCCATGGAATGCGGTTCAAAAAGAATAAGGCAGAACAGTATCCTGGGTAATTGATTTCCCCTTGGGTAAGCGTTATGGAGAGCCTTTGATAAACAGAGCAGAACATATACAGGAATTTTTTTAAAAACCCCAAACTAGATAATATATTTGAAAAACAGGTTTTGAAAGAGTTCCCTAGAATGTATGGAATAAATGTGTTTCAAATTACGGCATTGGTGAAGTTACCAGTCCCAGGATTGTGCATAATCACAATGACACAAAATAATAACTATTATTTATCCAGCGTCTGCTGTGTGCCATGCAGTGTATGTGATATCTTTTAATCCTCCCAACTAGGCACAAGGAAGAATTGTTATCCCCATTTACACACAGGGAGTTGGCACTCCACACAGTTTAAGTGCTTTGCTCAAGGTCACACAGTCATTGAGTGGTGAGCCCAGGATTTGAATTGAGCTCTGAAAGGAACCGACTACCACTGGCCTGTAGTTAGTGTTTCTGGTTCGTAACTCCCGCTCTGGTCTCTGTGGCAGGAGCCACTGGAGCTCCTTTGCTTTCTGAGGTGGGGAGTTTGTTCTCAGTCTGTGATCACAGCTGTGGAGGCCTGGTTCATCATCCCGCTCCCAGGCCTGCTTCTCTGCATTCCGGTTTCCTCCCCTCACAGCCCGCTCTGGCTTCTGGAACTGCCACTGCCCGCTTCGACCTTCCGCGAGCAGTGTCCCCAGCTTGGTGACGAAGATAGCACTTCAAGGAAATACTTTGTCAAGTCGATTGCCCTTTTCAGGGGCAATGAAGGACCCTTGCTGGACTTCTTGTTTAATTTGTACACAATGTGTAAAATACTTTCTTTGAAAGAAAACTCAGGATACTGAGTGAGTGTGTGTGTGTGTGTGTGTGTGTGTGTGTGTGTGTGTGTCTTATCCATAGGCAGTCAGACTGGACCACTGACACCTGGTAGACAACTGCATAGGCAAGGTTCTTGATCTGGTGCCTTCTGCATGAATGTCAGGGACCATGTAGCTAGTAAAAGAACTCCTGCCACCTGCTTGATCAGTGACAGTAGTACCTGAAGAAACATTTCTTTAAACATATTATTGCAACAGGAATCATGTTCTAAATTCCCATATTTTATGTTACTTTTAGTTCTAATAAAAGCTAAACTGTACAAATCTTAAAAAAAAAAAAAACAGGAGATCCGGCTGGTGTGGCTCGGTGGTTGAGCATCGACCCATACACCAAGAGGTCACCACTTCAATTCCTGGTCAGGGCACATGCCCAGGTTGTGGGCCTGATCCCCAGTGGGGGCATGCAGGAGGCAGCCAATGGATGTTTTCTCTCATCAATATTTCTAACTCCCTCTCCCTCTCACTTCCTCTCTCCCTAAAATCAATAAAGGGAAAAAAAAATTTTTAATAAAAAAAAAAATGTAGTATACTGTAATATACTGTAAAGAACTCAGTGCTCAGAGTCCATGTAAAGTCTCAATGGCTATGCCATCTCCAGGAGCTTCTGTCCTTGTCACAGATGAAACCTGCATCACAGCGACGCCCTGAGATCAAACAATTCAGATGACTGGAAAATAACACAGCTCTACAAATGTTCTATTCTTCCTGTTCTTTTTAATGTTGTTATATTTTGTTCAACATTAAAACGGTCAGAAATAGAAGTAAATAATTGACCTATTCTTTTTTTACCAAATTAATTGTGAAGCAATTGAGAGCGCCGTCCAAAATCCCGTGCCTCTTCCCCCTTCCAAGTTGTCTTGAAAGATTTCACACATGCAGTGTAAAAAAACTGTGACTCAGCCTTCCCCGATCCCGACTTCAGGAGTTCCAGAAATCATCTGCCAGGCTGCACATATGTTCTTAGTTCCAGGAGAGGAAGAAAACACATTTGCTAAAAAGAAATGGAAACTTTAAAACCAGTTGAGTTGTAATAAAAACTTTGCATTTTGCTAACTTCTTTCCCCCTGACTGTTTTTCTGGCCCTCGACAGGTTCTCCTGATCATGAGGCATCTGTCATCCCAAACACTCCCTCCCTGGGATATGGGCCCCAGCTGGCCATGGAGGGGAGGCACGGGAAGTGCAGAATGACCGAAAGATGGGATTATGATGCAGAAATAATAAATCATCACTTCTTTCATGCAAGGCACTGAAAGGCTATAAATCCATTCTCTTATTAAGATCTTATAACAATTCCATGTAGTAATAAACTTTGGTAATAAACTCCTAGTCTGCAGTTGAGGAGACATGGCCTTAGCGGGTAAGTCACTTGGCCAAGGTCACACAGCTAGTGAGCCAGGCGGAGGTGAATGATAAAGGCTTCACATCTAGCATTATATGTGTAACTTTACATACGGCACCTCCAGATGCTGCAAAGGTACTTTACCCTGGACAGTTGTCTTCAACAAACGTACACACGAGCCCCCCTAACATCCAAACGGGACAGACTGCTGATTGCCTCTGTTTTAACATCACAGAAAACAGATTCAAATAAGTTTCTCTTGCAGCCAAAGAAACCAGTTACAGGGACAAGGAAACTCTCGACTTAGTGCTCCATGGAAGCACTCATCTCATGATGCTTTGCCCTTTTTCACCTCTCACTGAAGCTGTTTTCTTCTTCAGTAATTGGAATTCGGTGGTTCTGTGGAATGTTGGCCAGTGTGTTTTTATTCATTAAATTGAGTAAACATGGATGTGATGGAAGAACCATGGCTTACCCGCCACAGAACAAAGGCTTTTCCAAACCAACATTTCTCCCATAACATCTGGGGAGATGTTTCATGTGGGTTTTCTTTCCCCAACTTCCAATGGCATGATTCCATGTTTAGAAAGAATTGACAGTGACATTTCATCTGACAAGAAAAAAGAAAGAACCACTTCTACATTTCAAAAAAAACGCAAAGGTAACTTGAAAAACACTTTGAAACTTTATTTCCATTTTGCAATCTAAAGCAGACAGACCTCAGGTGTTTCTGCAGACAGGTGGTGCCAGTCGCCCTTCTGCTGGGAGCATTGGGACAAAGATCTCCTTGACTTTCTGAGAATGTTTCAGGATTCATCATCACAAAGGGCAGTGAAACATGGTTTTAACTCCCACTGAAGTGGGTCACAATGTAAATCCTAAGGAGAAAACCAGGCCAGGAGAACATAGGATCTTGGCTCCAAATCAAACCTCACCGTGTAAAAGCCCAGCTTGTACCTTTGAAAGAGACCTCGAAACCAGGCAGGCCTCTAAGCCCACCCTCGACACAGCCACCCACTCTGTGGCTTCCTTGATTCTTCTAAAACTCAGCCAAGAAGCAAAAGTGTGTGTCATTTTGCTTAAGTCTATCAGTCATACAAGACCGAGATGTTGGGTGCTAAGATAGGCGTCTCTTCCTCCAGGATTAGTGGGGCAAAGTCTCCCCTGTGCCTTTGAATTAAGCATTTCCCAAAAGTCAATACTGAACTCTGTTTAGTGACTGGAACCCTGCAGGCCTGGGAATTGTCAGACTTTCAGAGAAATGTAATGCCCATTATGATGAACTGAATTTAGGAACACCGGGAAGAGACAAGAGGATTTAAGGCTTTTAAACACAGTTTTAACAGAAATTTAAACTTTGGCTGGATTAAGCTGTCATCGATTTCCATATTCCTCAGTCAGTAGGAAAATGTATCTTTCAGAACTGGAACATTTTTTGGTCACCGATAGCATTCTAATCCATAACATTGTTATGACTGAGATACAGTTTATCCTCATTATTCGCCGATTCTGTATTTGCAGGTTCGCCTACAATTTATTTGTAATCCCAAAATCGATATTTTTGGTGCCTTCCCGATCATTCACAGACAAACGAGGAGCAAAGAAAATTTGAGTCTTCCTAAATGCACACCCGGTTCCGCTGAGGTCCTTGTTTCGGCTCCTACTGCAACTGAGTGTCCTTTTCACGGTCTATTTAGTGCCACGTTTTTTACACTTTCGTGCTGTGTGTGGATGATTTTGCTGTTTAAAATGACCCCCCAAGTAAAGCGCAGAAGTTCCTAAGCACAAGAAAGCTACAATGTACCCCTTGCAGAGAAAAATACGTTAGATAAGCTTCATTCAGGCATGACATACAGTGCTGTTGGCCATGGGTTCCATGTTAGTGAATCAACAATATACATGCTAAATAAACAGAAACATGCCTAAAACGAGGTTATGTGTTGATCAGCTGATGAAAATGTTGTGACCAGCGGCTCTTATGAATTGTACCCTGTATTTTCCCTAGAAGCAGATGTTCAGTATCCACTAGTTCAGTGTTCACATGGATATCGTAAACCAGAACTACTGCAAGTAACAAGAGTTGGCTGTATTTAATAGAAAGTTCTGTGCCACCTGCTTACTTGAGTGGCTCTGTTGTATGTAGACAGTCCTCACTTAGCATCTCAAATGTGACTCAGAAGTGTCCTGCCATCTTTGGGACCAGGTTTCAGATAAGTCGGGAGTTATGTAGATAAGATGAAAAACCCAGTGAATTCTACACAGAAGGCAAAGAAAGAGAAGGTGGTACTGGGATATCCAGAGATAAGGGAAATTTAGCCATAGATCATGGCAAAGGTGGGTCATATGGGGAAGGAAGTGGAGGTGTATGAAGAAGCTGAAGAAGAAATCTGAAAGGAGAGGAAAAGATGAATGTGTTCCTAGTGAAACTGAGTCAGTACCCACATTGATGCTATTAGGCATGGGATGTGGGGATGTGTCATTGTCTGAGAGTATTGAACATACCCCTCCCACTGAAGAATAGAACAAGAAAACTAATGTGCATGAAACGTCATCTATTACATTTTCTTGAGAAGCAGTGGGTGAGATGCCAACACATTCTACAGAGTTTAATGGCATGGTTTTTATATAAACTGAGCTTTGTTTATTTTTTTCTGACTCCTGTAAGGTCATGACTCTTTGTTTCATGGTTACCCAGAAAAGACAATTTTGATTTTGGCTAAACAGCATCTGTAGAAATGTTTCTCTTAAGCTAGGGGCACTTGCATGCACCAAGGTTAATGGAATTTAATAACCTATTTAATACACTATGGCAAGAGAGATATTTTTTACTAGCTCACTCAGAAAAACCATGTGTTCTCATATCCATGCAAAAGGTAATTTGTTTTATAGGCAGAAAATAGAGTTTACAGTTTGAAATAAACGAATCATTCCTCTAAACAGTGTAGGAGAAAGTATACTACTTCAAAAATAATTGCTTGTTTACATGCATTTGCCTGTTGGAAACAAAAGACTGAAATGAGAGCTCCTCTATCATTAGTCTGTTACGCAAAGAAATGAGAAAGTATGAGCGAAGACCCACAGGAGAGAGAATGTCCCTTAATTCCATGTAGACATGATAAATTGCACCATTTTGCCATCTAATAGCATATTAGATCAATACAGCATCTAACTCGTGAGCTTCATTTAGAAATCTTATGTCTGATGAAAAAGTATTTTTTTTAGAATTTCAGGAAAGATTTTCAAAAGTTTAGGAAAAATCAGTGCTGTTGAAATATGGCCACATTATATCCTCACATATGAAAAATGCACTATTTTTTTCTAAGAATTTGAGAATCATTTTGGGCACTAAGAACTTTTTTCAGCACTGTTAAAAATTACATTGAACAGTAATACCCATCTTATATTTCTTTGAAAATTAAACAAAATAAGACATACAATACATAGAACAAAAATTAATACAAATTGCTACGTATTCGCTATTATAATAGTATTGTTGTTATAATGATTGTTGACCCTAAAATATTATGCAATTATTAAAGTTGTCCTAAATTAAGAATCGTTTTCTTTTTTCTTTTTTAATTTTTCTTTATTAATTTTAGAGAGAGAGAGATAGAAACATCGATGAGAGAGAACATTGATTAGCTACCTCCTGTATGCCCCCAACTGGGAATTGGGCCAAAACCTGGGCATGTGCCCTGACTGGGAATCAAACCAGGGACCTCTGGTGCATGGGTCAACGCTCAACCACTAGCCACACTGGCCGGGCCCAAGAGTCGTTTTCTATTGACTGTCATACAAACAACATTGTCTCTCTTGAAAAATAGAACCAGCAAAGTGAAAGATAGGACACAATGAGGCCCAAGGACATTTTGAGGATGACAGATACACTTTCCTGAATCCTCCAAGACATTTCCTACAGCAGACTGTGCAATGATTTTGCTGGTCTGCATTCTTATCTGTTTTGTTTGTCAGGGTAATTAAAACTCACTGCTGTAACAAGCAACCTCAAAATCTCAGCAGCCTCAAACAATAAAGATTTATTTATGGCTCCTGTCATAGTTATGTTAGAGTCTGGTGGCTCCTCTTGAGGTTCTGCTTTAAATTGTTTCTTTCATCTGGTAGCTTCCCCAGTCTCATTGGAAGGGAGAGAGTTTGCATGATTGATTGGGGTGTTTATGACCAGGCCTAGAAAGAGCGACATAACTTATGCTCACATTCTTCAGACCAGAATCTAGTCCTGAGGCTAAAATGTAATGTCAAGGTGTTCTGGGAAGTGTTGTTTTTCTGTTGGCAAGGGCTAATGAAACAGGATATGCTTTCTTGATTCTTCAGAGATATCAAAGGTTTAAACTTTCCAGTAGGCTCAGTTTATTTCTTAGTGTGCCATTAAATGAGATTAGCAATTTATTATAAGAGGGAAAAAACACCATTTAACACCATAATTTATGTATCTAAGCATGCACAGTTGAGATTGGCCTTAAGTACAGCTAAAATTCCAATCTTCCATGAAGCTTCCTTGATCATTCTGCATACCCTGTAGTGATGTTATCTATGCTCTTATAGAGACATTTAGCAAAATTTCTTTGTTGTCTTTATTCTTTCTATTTATTGTATTTGTTATTTTCTATTAGACTCTAAGCTTCTTACATGTAATAGTATAGTATGGTATGGTATGGTGTGGTATGGTATAGTATAGTATGATATAGTATAGGGTAGTCTTGTGTTATATAATATCATATCATATAGTATCATAGAGTAGTTAAGGACACGGGCTCTGCATTCAGAATGCAAGGGTTTGAATCCTTTACCTAATTATTTAACCTCTTTGTACCCCATTTTTCTCATTTAAAAATAAGCATAGTAACTAAAGTATATAGTTTATATATTTGTTATAAGAACTGCACATGATAAAATATATAAAACATTGACTAATAAGTATTTAAACCACACATAGTGAGTCCTGGGGAAACGTTAAATATAATTACTAATGCAGTGAAAAACTATGACTTTATATTCTTAAATCCTGTACTGCAGCTAGCCTGCGCATATAAATAAATGTTTACAAAGTGAATTTTGATTTATGAAGTAGAGCATCTTCTACTTCCATGTAAGAATTCTTCTCTAATATATTTCCTCATCGTTCCACTCAGATGCTGACATTAAAATATAATGTTTTTTTTATAATTAGGAATCAACCTTATATGTAAATAAATCTAGAAAAGTGATATATTGGCTTAAATTAACACTATGTTCATTCATTTAAACAATGCAGTGCACTATACTTTAAATGAAATGCAAAATAAAAACATTTTTTATGTATACATGAGCTGCTATTAAAGTAAAGGCATTCTTGCAAAGATTAGAAATTATATAAAAGAGCAGTTCCACAGAAGTACAGGCATTTCCCCTTGGGCATTTGCCTATTCCTTGTGACTCAGATTCTGGGTTTCAATGGTCACACACAGGATAAGAAACAAAGCTTAGAAGCAGAGCAGAGTGGGAGGATAGATTGAAGACACAGATAAAAAGCAAGAAGGGGGATTAGTGTAAAAAAATGCACATTTCATGGAGAGTTAATGGAGATAATGGGTTGTCTCCGCTTTCAACTGAGAGTAACAGGAAAAAGAAAATATCTGCCTTCAAAATACCTAAGTTCAACCCTACCAGGTTACCACTGTAGAAATAAAAGGAGGCAAACTTTGAGTTTAAAGAGACATCAAGTTGATAGTGTCCCAGGTGCTTAAGAGGACAGTATAAATCTTCTCTGAAGTAATGCATTTTAAACCTAAACCTCACATAAAAATAAAAAAGATCTTTTCAAGGAACATGAGCTTACAAACAAAACTCACTGAACATAAGGAAATAATACACCATTAGTAAAAGCCAAGAGAAACAACAAAATGAAGAATTTTAGAACTAGAATTTTTAGACCAGGAATAGGTAGTAATTTTTAGATCTTTGTTATGCTCAAGAAACTAAAAGTCCCCGCATGTTCATAGCAGCACTATTTACAATAGCTAAGATCTGGAAATAGCCCAAGTATCCATCAGTAGACAAATGGATAAAAAAGCTGTGGTACATATACACAATGGAGTACTATGCAGCTGTAAGAAAGAAAGATCTCTTATCCTCTGAGACTACATGGAGAGGCCTGGAAAGTATTATCCTAAGTGAAACAAGTCAAGCAGAGAAAGACAAATATCATATGATCTCACTTATTTATGGAATATAATGAACATAACAGTCTGAGGAATGGGGTAGTCCCAGAGATGTGGAAGCAGGGTACAGACTGACAATCCCCAGAAGAGGGGGTGGTGGGGGAGAGATAAACCACAGAACTTATATGCATGTATGCATGAACAATGAACATAGACAACAAAGCTGGGGACAGGGTGGGGAGGGAGAAGGAGGGGGAAATCAGTGGGGGGAAAAGGAGAAACACCTGTAACAAAAATAAATAAAGTAATTAATTAATTTTAAAAAAGAAACTAAAAGTCTATCACAAGTATCATAAAGTTACATGATATTAAACTATGGAATCTGAAAAAAATAAACTCCTAGAAATGAGAAATATCATAATTGAAAATAGAAATTGCTTTAAACATCAGATTAGACTCATTGAAGAAAGAATATATGAGCTGGAAGTTAGATTAACAGTAATAAGAAGGCCACTTAGGCCAAGAAGAGGCATATATAAAAGAAGAATTTAAAGATGAAGCAAATATAATGGGAAAGGTAGAACATATACCAAATTGGAGGTTTAGGATAGGAGTGAGCAAACTTTTACTGTAAAAGATCAGGTAGAAAATATTTTAGGGTTAATGAGACCTAGGGTCTCTGTTGGAAATGCTCGACTCTGCCATTGTAGTGCAAAAGCAGCTGTAGATAATAATGTAAACAAATTAGCACGAATGTGTTTTCAGTAAGACTATATTTATAATAGGCAGCTGACTGCCTTTGGCCCCTAGGCCATAGTTTGTCAACTCCTAGCCTAGGAAATAATAGAAAATCAAGGCAGAACAAAATACCAGAAAACAGTAGATAATATCTCAACCAAGGGTCCCAAAACTAAAAGGTAAAGCAATTAAATGTCAAAAGTAAGAGAAAAATTACAGTACTGGCTGGAAATTTCCAGAAATAATAAAGCACATCAATTCTCAATTCAAGAAGACCAAAAACCCTAAAGCCAGATAAAATAAAAATAATCCACATCAATATACATTATTGTGATACTGCAGGACAAGAATGACAAAGAGAAAAATTTAAAAGTAGTCATTAAAATCAGTAAATCCTTCCCCCCAAAAGAGATAGAAACTGGACAAAATTGTCAAACATGTAATTGCATCAGGACCTGGAAGTTGACCAAAGACAAGCAATAATTATGAAGCATTTATTTCATGAAAAAGCTGCTAGAACTTTGGGTAAGAATGGTAGAAATCTGTGGTCTTCATGCCTGGCGTTAGTCGAAGCACCCACCACCAGCAGCACTTGGTTGATGCTTTCGTTTTGTAAGAGTGGGAGCGGCCATGGAAGTCGACAGTATAACTGCGAGAAAGGGAGGACTTGAAATGAATGGAAGGTGAAAACCCACACTTGAGAGTGTTTTCAATAAAAGGAGCAAACTTGATTTAAAATGAATGGGGGAAATTATGCTGCTATTCAATTTTAGTGTGTGCTCCCATTTGGGTATAAAGTGGGCAAGCAAGGAATTTAATAATTATATCTTGGAAGTGAGAAAATGTCAAAGAAATGACAAAAAAAAATGGTTGGAACTAATAAGCAATTGTAACAAGGTTGCAAAATACAATATATTGACATTGAATTATATTATTATTAATTAATAAATCATAAATTTATATCAATTATATGCAACATTATAATATTAATTATATAACCTATAATATTAATGTATTGTTAATTAAGAGCCAACTGGCTAAGTTAATATTAATATTAATAAAATATATATTTTTGATTATATAAATTTATTTATTTTAATATTTATTTTTCTATTGATGAATTAAATCTATATTTATTTATAAATTAATTAATATTGCTTTTCTGTATTCCAGCAATAAACAACTGAAATCTGTAATTAAGAATACAACACAATTTATGTTAGCACAAAAAATAAAATAATTTATATATAAATATAGCAAAATATGTACAAGATCTATATGCATAGAAACTGTGAACTCTGATGAAAGAAATCAAAGATCTAATAAATGAAGAGAGATTTTATTTTTTAAAAGCTAGTGAGATTCAATATTATTAAGAAGTCAGTTCTTCCTAACTTTATAGATGTAAACACTTGCATTCAAAATATACAAAGAATTAAAACTCAGCAATAAGAAAACTAACTAATTTAAAAATGGACAAAAAATATGAGCAGATACATCTCACCAAAGATGATATATAGATAATAAATAAGCATATGAAATTATTTTCAACATCATTTGTCATTAGGTATTTGCAAATTAAAACAATAATTAGATACCATTACACAACTATCAGAATGAGTAAAGTTCAAAACAGTGCTGATAACTAATGCTGACAAGAATATCAAACAACAGGAGCTATCATTTATTGCTGGAAGGAACACAATTGACTTCCACTTTTAAAGAAAGTTGGGAATTTCTTACAAAGTGAAACATTGGACTTACCATATGATCCCACAATCAAACTCATAGGTATCTTCCCAAGTAAATTGAAAACTTATGTCTGCATAAAGACCTAAACACGAATATTTATAGCAGTTTTTTCATGATTGTCAAAAATTGGAAAGAACTAAGATGTCCTTCAATAGGTGTATGGAGCAACAAGTTGTGCTATATCCATACAACAGAATATTACTCAGTGATAAAAAGGAATGAGCTATTGAGCCATGAAAAGATTTGGTGGAAACTAAAATGCATATTGTTAACGTGAAATGAGACAATTTGAAAAGGCTGTATACTATATGATATTCTATAAAAGGAAAAACTATAGACTCTAAGAAGATCAGTAGTTGTCAGGTGAGAGAAGGGGAAAGGGAGGTAAAAAGAATGAGTAGGTGCCCTGGCCGGTTTGGCTCAGCGGTTAGAGCATCCGCCTGCGGTCTGGAGAGACCCGTGTTCGGTTCCCATTAAGGGCATGTACCTCGGTTGCAGTTTATACCCAGCCCTGGTTGTTCGTGCGGGTGGCGGCCACTCGATGTGTCCCTTTCACATCGATGTTTCCCTCTCTCTCTCTCTCTCTTTCTCTCTCTCCCTCCCACTCTGTACAAAAAATGGAAAAATGTCCTCGGATGAGGATTAAAAAAAAAAGAATGAGTAGGTAGACAACAGGGGATATTTAGAGTAGGGGAATTATTCTGTATGATACTATAAAAATGAATAAATGACTCTATGATGGGCAAACTGCACAACGCAAATTGTGAATCTTAATGTAAACTATGGACTTTAGTTAACCATAAAGTATCAATATTGGCTTATCAATTTTAAATGTACCACATTAATGCAAGATGTTAATAATAGAGAAAACTGTGTGTAAGAGGATGAAAATATATGGAAAATCTCTGTACTTTTACCATAAACTAAAAACTGATCCAAAAAAGAAAATCTATTAAAATGTTTTTAAAAGAATCAATGAAAATTCTGGGATTGAAAGGAAAATAATCAAAATTTAAAATATTCTGGATGATCTCAACAGCAGGTTAGCGATGGTGGAAAAAATAATCAGTGAACATGAAAATTATCCAATCTGAATAACAGAGAGAAAAAAAACTTAAGAAAAATTTACAAAACTTAGAGACCTGTTTGACAACATCAAACATATCAACATGCATATAATGCAGTCTCAAGAAGAGAAGAGACGTGAAACAGGGATACAATTAATGACCCAATACTTCCCAAATATTTTGAAAACTACATTATTAATGTACAAATCCAAGAAGTTCAGCAAACCCCAAGTAGGATAAAGAGAGATCCACACCTAGACAAATCAGAGTGTTATGTGGAAAAGCCAAAAATCTTGAAAGCCTTTAGAGAAAAATAGCTTATCAAGTTTGAGACGATGATAAAAATAATTAACATGTGACATCTTTTAAGAAATAACTGAGAACATCATGTAGTACAATGATATTATAAGTACTTAAGAATAAAAAATAATCAAATAGAAATTCTACATCCAGCAAAACTATCCAGCAAAACATTGGGAAAATAAAGATATTTTCAGATGATCAAAGACAGAAAATTTATTGCTCACAGATCTGCCTTATAAAAAATAATAAAAATAAATTGTATTTGAATAAAAATGAGCCAGATAATAATTTAAATTCAAAGGAAAAAAGGAAGATTTAAAATAGTAAATTTGTGAATAAATATAAAGACTGTTAAAATACTTTTTGTAAAAGTCATAAAATTAAATAAATTGATAATTTAACACTATTAGTGAGCTCTAACACCTATGCATGCAATATTTATGACATTAATAACACTAAGCAGGGGGAGGTATAAAATTATATTGCAGCAATATAATTTTACTAGAATTTAATTGGTATTAACCTGAAGTAGATTATGGTAAGTTAGGATGAATATTGTAATCCCTAAAGCAGACTCTGAGAAAATAACTCTAAAGTTTGAAAATAACTAAGTAATTGATAGTAGTTCACTAATATTTCTTAAAAACAAAAGCAGTGTGGGAGGAAAATAGGAAGAAAAAAGATATAAAACATTTAGAAAATAAATGTCAGGCATAAACTTAATCCTTTTAATAAATACTTTAAATATGAATGGACTAAACACTCAAACCTCTAGCTGAAAACAATAAGGATTCAATTATATGCTGTATAGAAAAGAGTCCATTTAGATTCTAAAACATAAATAGATTGAAAATGAAAGAATGGAAAAAAATATACAACATTAACCATAAGAGAGCTGAAATGACTATAGAATTATAAGTAAAAGAAGACATTAAGACAAAATATACTAGAGAAAAAAGTGTTATTTCATAATGATAAAGAAGTTAATCAGAAAGGTATAATGATCATAAATGTATATGCGTCTCACACCAAAATGTCAAAATACAAGAAGCAAAAATTGGAAGATAAATAGGAAAAATAGACAATACCACAACTATAGTGGCAAATTTCCAAAAGAAACATAGTGGCAGATTTCAAAAAGAACAACAATTTGACTATGTCTGATATGTCTATAACAAAGGAAACCATAAAGAATGGAATAGAATAAACCATTATTAAAGATCTGAGAAAAAATAACTGTCATGATAGAATTTTGTTCCCAGCAAAGTATTTTTCAAGAATGAGAGTAAAAAGAAGACATGTTTTTCTAAATAATGAAAATATGAGAGCATATTCTATCAATAGAACCTCAGTAAAGGGATGTATTTTATATATATCAGAATGACCATTTGAGATCTCAGTACTAAGATTTGCTTTTTTTTATTATGTAGAACACTTGAGTAATTTTTTATCACATATATTTTCATTGAATAGCAACAAATAGAATATAGAACTTGAAAATAATGTTTTCTTTTTCTTTTTTTTTTTGTTCAGATAGAGTGTGAGGGAGAAAGAGGAAGAGAGAGAGAGAGAAACATCGATGTGAAAGGGACACATCAAGTGGCTGCCACCCGCACGACCAACCAGGGCCGGGGACAAACTGCAACCGAGGTGCATGCCCTTAGCGGGAACCGAACCCAGGTCTCTCTGTACCACAGGCCGAAGCTCCAACTGCTGAGCCAAACCGGCCAGGGCGAAAATAATATTTTCAACAGTACAATCAATATGGGCTATCTAGGAATATGTCTAACAAATATGCATAATTTATAGGCTATTCTAAAACATGATTAAAAATTTTTATTTGTTTTAAATATACCTGAGAATCAATTTAAACAAACAACTGCAAAACTGTTAACAAACTGTAAACCAAAATTTTAGTGAGCACAATGTTTAATTTGTAAGTTTTTTTTAAAGTCAAGAGAGAATTAAATTTTAAACTCTACTAGCATATAAGTGAAGGGATGATTCAAGTAATGTGTTCTAGAA
Source organism: Molossus molossus (assembly GCF_014108415.1). Classification (NCBI taxonomy): domain Eukaryota; kingdom Metazoa; phylum Chordata; class Mammalia; order Chiroptera; family Molossidae; genus Molossus; species Molossus molossus. Next base: position 104,382,539 of record NW_023425344.1, on the reverse strand, counting down.
ACTTGTAATTGTTCTGAAGAAAGGGGAAAACAAAACATAAGGAAAAAATAAAACTAAAAGGAAAGAACAAAGTATGAGAATATAAGTAAATCAAAATGTATCAGTAATTCCAATCAGTGTAAATTAACTATTAATGTAAGTCTCTGCATTAACCGTTGAAAGGAGAAAAACTATGATTATGTCAAAACATATAAAAATAAAAATGAATGATAAAATTCAGCAATCATGCATAGTTAAAAATGTTAACTAAAAATTAAAGAAAATGTGTTTAAGCTGAAAAAAGAGAATCTACAAAAAATCTACAGAAAATTTTATAACCATATTGAAATATTAAAAGAATTATTTTTTAATCAATAACAAGACCCAAATGCTCACTATCACCATTTATTTTTCAACATTATACTAAGGAACTTAGCCATCACAGTAAGACAAGAAAATAGAATTAAAGGCATAATTACTAGAGAGGAAGAAAAAAAAAGTCATTATTTGCTGATTATCTACCTAAAAAATATAAATGAATTATTAGAGTTAATAAAGCAGTTAACTGTAAGTTTTTTATTGATGCCTTTTAACAGATTTAAAGAACTCTCTTTTATCCTTAGTTTATTAAAAACTTTTATTATTAATGCCTGTTGACATGATGGTTTTTCTTTATTTAGTCTGTTAAAATGGAAAATTATATTAATTAATTTTCAAATGTTAGAGTAACTTTGCATTTCTGGGATATAGTCTTCTTAGTCATAATATATTATCCTTTTTGTATATTGGTGCATTCAAATTGCTAAAATGAATAGGAATGAATGGATTATGGTGTGGTAGAATTGATTGATTATCCATGTAGGAAAAATTGGAAATGGATTCTTTCCTTACACTAAAATCAAACCAAATGTTCATCAGCTGCAAAGGGTAATATGCTCATTCAGTGTAATATATTCATGTTATAGACCACTATACAAAGTGAAAATTAACTAATTATAGTAAGTCAAGTATATACATATATGAATCTCAAGAAACATACTGCTGAGCCTACAAGTAAATTACAGAACATACTCTATTTGAGGTCATTCATATAAAGTAAAAAACAAGAGAATCATTGAAACTCAATCCAGGGAAGCTGTCACATCAGAGTCCAAGGGACATGCGACCAATTGGAAGCACTTAGAGGACTTCAGATTTTTTAAAGTTAGTGTTTTATATCTAAAGCTTGTCAATGGGTTTATGTGTGTCCTCCATGGGGATTTTTATCTTTACACTTTATTATATATCTTTTTTATATTCGCTGTATCTCAAAAAAAATTTTATATTTTTTTTATTGATTTGAGAGAGAGAAAAGGACAGGGAGAAAGAGAGAGAAAGAAATATTGATCGGCTGCCTCCTGCATGCCCCCCACTGGGGATCGAGCCTACAACCTGAGCATGTGCCCTGACCAGGAATCGAACTGGTAACCTTTTAGTGCATGGGACAACACTCAACCAACTGAGCTACACCAGCCAGCCTGTATCTCAAAATTTAAAATTGTCTGAGGAATAGCTAAAAAATCTAAAGTTCATTTGTGGTATATCAATAGTTTTTCACTCCCATAAATAAGTGTTACATTTGATATTTTAAATTTTAATACTGTGAAATAAACTTCTTGCTTTAACCTATTCTAAATTATAAATATCCCCATAAGAGCTTTTCCAGAACACAGGCTTTCCGTGGGCTAGAATTCGGGGTCTCCAAAGGACATAGAAAGAGATGTCAAGGAAGAAGCAGTAAGTGAAGGAAACTCAAGGCTGTGAAATGACATTAAAATGTAATGAAAACATAAACTTGTTTTTCACAGTTTTCCTAACTATGCATAAGTGGGTACATTTTTGTCTATGAATTATTTTGTAGGGAGAAAAAAAATCATCTGAATAATCCTACCTTGGATTGGAGATGCAAGATAACACAAAAGAGATCTATAGAACCTCATCTGGTTTTGTCAATTAGTAGTGTCTAAGAGAGGGGAAACACTAAACCTCTCTTTACGATAGATACTGCTCTGTTTCTCTACATAATGTCAACTTTGCCTTGTTTGTGAACATGAGTCTGCAGAGTAGGAGGGTTATAGACTATTCTTATACAGCGTGACATAAATTCTTGCTTTCGTTAATTCTAAAGAGTATCCAGGGGCTGGTGCAAGCTTCTTTGACTTAATAAAAACAAATGAAGGGTGCTCATTGGATTTTTATTTTTTTATTTAGAAAAAAATAAAAATAAACACTGGTATAAGATTCGGGGTAAATTTTGAAAAGTCAGAGCCAAAGAATTTGCTAGCAAGGATTCCAAAGCCATGGAGGAAAGCTCCGCTCCCTTTGAGGAGGCTGTGCGGTGCCTTTCAAAAAAAAAAAAAAAAGAGAGAGACGCTCTCCAGGGAAACCAAAGGCCAGTGCCAGAAAAGCAAAGAGACAGGAACAAGTTCTGAAAATGTGCTTTCAGGGTCTGTTTGAGGCGAATCCATCTCTAGCCTTGCTCGTTACTAATAGAGTGATAGTTTGCATCTGTCTGTGTTAGAGGGGAGAGAATGGAATTAAGTTCCCCTACAAGGGCTTTGCAGCATCTGTTTGCAATGTGGATGTGTGGCAATGCGAGGGGACTCCGTGGGTGAGCTGAGCAGCCATGGTTTGGTCTCAAAAAGAAAACCATGTCTCTCCTCTGGGTGAGCTGAGCAGCCAAGGTTTGGTCTCAAAAAGAAAACCATGTCTCTCCTCTGGTCACAGAGTGACTCTGGCCACCTCCTTAAATCTACCTTGTAAAATAGAATTTTCATCCAGGCAGTGCTTTGGCCACTGAAAGTTTCACAAGGAGAAATCAAAGTACCAACTGCAGACAAATATGAATTTGAACACTTTTTTATTAAGATAAAATGTATATGATAGAAAAGTTACCATTTTGATCATTTTTAATTTACAGTTCTGTGCCACTGAGCACATTTATGTTGTTGTGCAACTGACACCTCCATCCAGCCACAGAACTCTTCATCTTCCTCACCCAAAACTCTGAACCCATGAAACACTAATTCCCCATTCCTCTTCCCCACAGCCCCTGGCAACCGTTGCTCTACTTTCTTTCTCTGTGGATCTGGATCTGACTACCCTAGAATCTAAGTGGGGTCGTATAATATTTGTGCTTTTGTGACTGGTTTAGCATAATGCCCTCAAGTTTCATTCATGTTGTTGCATATGCCAGAATTTCCTTCCGTGTTAAGGCTGCAGATTTCATTGTATGTGTATATGGTACTACATCCTGTTTATACATTCATATGTCAATGGTCGCCTGGGCTGCTTCCACCTTTTTGCTACAGTGAATAATACTGCTGTAGACATCAGTGTACAAATACCTTTCCATGTTCCTGCTTTGATTGATTTGGGGTATACACTCAGAAATAGAAGTTCTGGGTCATTTGGTAATTCTAGGTTTAATTCTTTGGGGAACTACCAGTACTACCATCCACAGTGGCTGCACCATTTAACAGCCCCACCAAAGGTTTTAATTTCTCCACATCCTTACCAACACTGGTTATTTTCTGATTTTGTTTTTTTTGTTTGTTTTTTTTTTTGTTTGTAATATCCATTCTAGTAGTGGTGAAGTGTTATCTCACTGAGGTTTTGATTTCATTTCCCTAATGATTGATGATGTTGAGCATCTTTTCATGCGCTTATTGGCCTTGAATAATTTTCAAAGCTGTGCAATTTCATATTTAAAGAAAAGAGCTGTTTCTTAATTTCACATTTCACTACTTTATTTTTGGTGTCTGGTTCTTTATTACTTTTATGTAAAATTTACTATGGTTTGAATAAATACAAAAGGGAAATGTAATGTGTAAACACATTTAAAAGCAACATTTGTGTTGTCTTTTTGATGGATCACATGTCTTTCAAATGTTTAATGGATGCATTTTCTCCTCACTCATCCTTCATCAAAAGTTAATTGAACGTATAGAATTTCCCCGAACAGTTTAGCACATCGTTAGTTTTATTCAATTTTGCTCGTTTACATCATGATTTCTCATACTTCCTATCACCATTAAATCAGAGCATTTCAAAGCCGGCAGGAAACCAGGAAGGTGTTCTATAGGGATCAGAAAAGCAGCAGGTGTCTGCTGACTAAATGTCGTTCCATATTTCCACAAGTGCCTTGAAGTTCTGAAATGACCTATTCCTAGTTTTTCTTTTTTTTAAATTTGACTTTTACTAATGTGGAAAAGTCCATATGTTGGATATTTTATAATAACTAAGAAGTTGAGCAGGATAATTCGAAATTATACAAATGGAAACCCGTCACCTTTTTAACTTACAGCAAAAGAATTACTAAGCTCATCCACTGTACAAGCAATCATCATGGTGTTGCTCATCTCCTTTGAAGTCTTCATTGGTTTCATGCTTCTTCTTCCTTGAAACTATGTAGTTGTAATTAAGATTCTTTAAATACAGGGGAGGGGGTTCTCCATCACTTTTGTTTCATTTGCATTTTATAGTAAGTAAGATGTACTGCCCATTAGAATTACAAGTATTTAAAACCTCATTGCAAATCTGAATAAACTATTATTATTAATAAATCATAAGAGTACATTTTAGGTTACCCAACGTTTTCAGGTTGTTTTATTTTATGTTATACTTTCAATAATATCACCGAAGTCCAGCCTAATAAGAAATAGCTTATCTTTACTTCAGAATTCTACTCTTAAATATAAAAATTTAACTCATATTTAGAGATGATATTATTCTTAAAATGGCACATGGAAAGCCGCCTGTGACTAAAAAATCCCAGCCTCCGTCACAACCTGGCGGTCTGACACATTGTACAATTTTTTCAAACTGCTTCCAAATCTGCTGTTGGTTCAGATAAGTCGTTCTGTCTTCCATGTATGAGAGTGTTTTGCAATAAAAACCAAGGAAGCTCTTCTTGGCACCGACAATTTTATAACACACCAAAGAGTGTCCTAAATTTTAAGATTCTTTTACAATATAGAAGTGCAGATGGGTGACATCATGATATAAAGTAGCTTTTATTGAACTCATAAAAACATCCTTTTTAAGGATTCTTAGAAATCAGAGTTGTTAAAACAGAAAATCTCTCTGTGGCATTTAACCAGGAAATTGAGGAATCTGATTACAAGCCTTTGTCTCGAATCTATAAAGAGTGGAAAATGTTACAAGGTAAGGGCACATTACAGATTCAGTCATGCTGATTCTCAGACCACACCTCCCTTCATGGCACCCTATATAAATTAATTATTTGTACAAAATGGAAAAGCATGATATGATCCAGCTAGCCAAAAAAGTGGGTGTTACTCCTGTCCCTGCTAAGTTATGTAATTAAGTTAGAACCAATATTGGTAGTTCACGGAGGCCATCCTGAGACTTGCCTCAAGTCCCTGAATGTGATGTAAGGTCCAAATAGTAGAGTAAGTAATTTGGAAATTGTTTACACATGGATTTGGAATCGGAACACAGGGTGTACTCACAGAGACCCAGAGTCAGTCGAGGAATCAGAATGATGTTGCCAGTCACACATAATGGTTAATTGGCTGCTATAGAACAGGAATCAATGAACTACTCTGTGTTCGGCCACCTGTTTTTGTAAATAAAGTGTTATTGTAACACAGCGTTGCCCGATCACCTGTCCTGTCTGTGGCTGCTTTCCCTCTCTGGTGACAGAGTTGAATAGTTGCAACAGAAACCATGTAGTTCTCAAAGCTGAAAATATTTGCTGTCTGGCCCCACACACAAAAAGTTTACTGACGTTGCTATAAAAGATTCTACTGTAATACCAAAGCAGTTTTTAGAAAGGAAAATTGGTGATTTATTACCCTAGAAATTATTACCTTTCATGCAGGTGTTACTTTACGGTTGTCAAAGAGCTTTCATGTCCATTATCTCACTTGATTGTTGCAACAACCCTGTGATGGAAAGAGAGCAAATATTATGACACCTTTTTCCAGGTGGCTTGGTCCTGAGAGGTGCAGTCACTGCCTGGGGGTTACATTACCAATCACAGTATCCCACAGTATGGGCTGAGTGAGCTGGGAAGTCAGACCAATCTTACCAAGTTGTTTTGCTTGACACCTGGCCAGAAAGCAAGGTCAGGAAGCAGGGATGGGGAAGGTCAAGACGCATGGAGATGCTGATGCTCAGGCACCTGGACTCCTCACCCTCCGGCTGTCTCTCACTGGCCTTGTCCACACGCTTGTGGGCCCCACAGCAGAGGCCGCTGCCTGCGCTCCCCACCTGCCCATTGCCGCAGGATGCTGTCCTTCTGGACCGGAGCTGCCTGATTCCTGGGCACTAATCTGGGTCACACATCCTAGGTGGGAACTGTTGCAGCTACAGGGCTGCGGTGCCTTTGGGGACCTGGCACATGGTATCTAGGAAGGCAGATGCACTTTTCTCACGTCACCGCTGTGAAGAACAATCACTTTATGTTCATGCTCAGTGTGCAGTGTGGATCGCATCGCAGTCAGACATTCTGATTTCAAGAGCAGAGGACAGACTCTGGGGCCAGATTGACTGAGTTCAAGTCTCAGCTTCAGTACTTACAATCTACAAGATCTTGGGTAAATTTCTAGCTTCTGTAAAGTAGGGATACTGTTATCTACCTCTTAGGGTTATTGTGAGGCACGCATGTTTTAGAACAGGATTGTAAAAAGTGCACAATAAGGGTTAACAATCGCTATTAATGATATTACTGTCTCAAGGAGAGCTTGGGCCCTGTGCCTGTATCATGTCCACCCTTATTGTCTTGGGGTAACTGTAGCCTTTGCAGCTTCACAAATCGCCATCTACAATTGGATGTGAATAGTCATCTACACGCAGGTCGGGATAACCCAGTCCTGCCTGCAGCGGCAGGTGCTGCTACACTGGGAAGTCACCAATCATCCAGCTTCCGAGGACATCTGCTGCCTGGGAAGATGGCCACAGCCAATTCCAATCTCCAGACCCTGGAGGAAACAACACAGACAATTAGACAGTACATAGAATTCCCATCGTGCAGAGTTTTTCTTATGTACCATGAAGAAATGAGGGAGAGTATTTCTTCATAAATGATCTTACTTTTTATGTCAAAACAACAAGAGAAAATTTGTTTGAAGACTAAACGAGGGCTTTAGGTTAGCTATAAGAAAGAACAAGTAAGCATGGAGATTTCGGGTCAGCTTACGTATGCTTTCAGGGTTTGAAAAATAGAATAGACTCAGAGAGGTATGAAGAAGCTCTGAGTTAGGCTTTGCTGTCCAAAGAGCCCAGCCCCAGATTAAAGGAATGTTGGGGGTAGGTTCCCCCTGGTGTTAAATCCTGATGGGAAAGGGGAAGCTGCAGAGTACCAGGTAGAACCGTTCACAGACTGTGAGAGAGAACAGGTGAAGGCCAGCCAAATGCAGGGTCGCTCAGGCCGTGGTCTTGAGCCAGCCTCTGGGAGCAGTGCCCCAGCAGCCTCCTCCTTCACAGTGGAGGCCAAACACCATCCCTGGGCCAAGGCCACTCAGGCTGTCACAAAAGCAGAATTAAGGAGCTATAGCGCAGGGTCAGAAGCCAGGAGGAAGGTTCATGGAAAGAAGTAACTGATTTACCCAAACCTCACAGTCCAAACCTGACAATGTTTTCTCTTTGGTGAGGAATTATGTCAGCAGAATGCAGATTACCAGGGAGGTGTGAGAACTAGAGGCATCCAGACAGGAAGCTAAATGGAGATAGATGTGGGGAGGGGCGTTAGGGCGGGACAGTAATGCAATGAATAATTCCTTAATAATAACACCGAAAGGGGTTCCTCAAGATGTTCTAATACTGAAAAAGTGGTCGTGGCTGGGTTTGAAATAGACAGGTTAGGTAAATGGAATTTTAGAGGAGGAAAAAAACCATCTAGCCCCACCCTTTCTGAATGCGCTAAAAGGACGATCAAGACAATTCCAGAGGTTCTGATGTGAGACTGAGACTCACTGAGAACATCTAGAGCGCCCGGACAGAGGTCATACCAGCGCATGGAGGAGTCTTGTTACAACGAGCTGTAAGGAAAGTCCAGAGTGCTGAATCAAGCTGTGCAAAGGTCATTGTGGGGAGAAGCTAACCAAGAAAGGAAGCAGCAGAGATAAAGCCCAAATTCAAAGAAAGCCCGAGGCTAATAACACAGCTAGGTAGTATCCTGGAAGTGTTAGGGTCTAGAGTAGATGGGCAAATTGCCTGTCGGTCACAGGTGAAAAATTGTCTATTGTTTACTGTAGATTAAAGCAGCTTTCTTGGAATCAGTTTATATGTGTGCACTATTTTCCAGAGGGAGCTAGGGTTTGTTCTGCAGGGGCCGATCTTTGCCCTGAAGTCACATAATTCTATTAAGATGTTTGTAATCTACGATACCTAGGAATAAACTTAACCAAAGAAGTAAAGGACCTATTTGCAGAACACTACAGGTCATTGAAAAAAGAAATAGAGGAAGATATAAAAAAGTGGAAGCACATACCCTGTTCATGGATTGGAAGAATTAGCATAATTAAAATGTCCATACTACCCAAAGCAATCTATAGATTCAATGCAATCCCCATCAAAATACCAATGACGTACTTCACAGAACTAGAACAAATACTTCAAAAGTTCATATGGAACCAAAAAAGACCCCGAATAGCCACAGCAATCTTGAAAAAGAAGAACAAAGTAGGTGGGATCACAACACCAGATATCAGGTTATACTACAAAGCGACTGTAACCAAAACAGCCTGGTACTGGCACAAGAACAGGCATATAGACCAGTGGAACAGAACCAAAAACCCAGAAATGGACCCAAGGCAATACGCTCAATTAATATTTGACAAAGGTGGCAGGAGCATACAGTGGAGTAAAGACAGCCTCTTTAATAAATGGTGTTGGGAAAATTGGACAGCTACATGCAAAAAAATGAAACTAGACCATCAACTTACACCATACACAAAAATAAACTCAAAATGGATAAAAGACTTAAATGTGACCCATGAATCCATAAAAATTCTAGAAGAAAATGTAGGCAACAAAATTTCGGACATCATACGCAGCAGAATTTTCACTGATACATCACCTAAGGCAACAGAAATAAAGGAGAAAATGAACACATGGGACTACATCAAACTAAAAAGCTTCTGCACAGCAAAAGAAACAATCATCAAAATGGAAAGGCAACCCACTGTATGGGAGAACATCATTGCCAATGATGTATCAGATAAGGGGTTAATTTCCAATATATATAGAGGGCTCATACAACTCCACAAAAGGAAGACAAAGAACCCAATTAAAAAATGGGCAGAGGAGCTGAATAGACACCTCTCCAAACAGGACATACAAATGGCCAAGAGACATATGAAGAAATGCTCAACATCACTAATCATCAGAGAGATGCAAATTAAAACAACAATGAGGTATCACCTCACACCTGTCAGAATGGCCGCCATCAACAAATCATCAAACAACAAGTGTTGGCGAGGGTGTGGAGAAAAGGGGACTCTAATACACTGCTGGTGGGAATGCAGACTGGTGCAGCCGCTATGGAAAACAATATGGTGCTACCTCAAAAAACTAAAAATTGAACTTCCATTTGACCCAGTGATCCCACTACTGGGAATATACCCTAAGAAGCCTGAAACACCAATCAGGAAGAATATATGTATCCCCATGTTCATAGCAGCACTATTTACAATAGCTAAGATCTGGAAACAGCCCAAGTGTCCACCAGTAGACGAATGGATAAAAAAGCTGTGGTACATATACACAATGGAGTACTATGCAGCGGTAAGCAAGAAAGATCTCTTATCCTTTGAGACGACATGGAGGGACCTGGAAAGTATTATCCTAAGTGAAAGAAGCCAAGCAGTAAAAGACAAATACCACATGATCTCACTTATATACGGAATATAATGAACATAACAGTTTGAGGAATACAGTAGACCCAGACACATGGAAGTAGGGCACAGACTGACATCCCTCAGAAGAGGGGATGGGGGGGTGGAGGGGTGGGAAGAGATAAACCACAGAACTTATATGCATGTATGCATGACCAATGGACATGGACAACTAAGCCGGGGACAGGGTGGAGGGGGGGTGGGGTGGGGGGTGCCAATAGGGTAAAAAGGTAAAATATCTGTAACAAAAAAATAAATAAAAATTCATAAAAAAATTATAAAATAAAATAAAATAAGATGTTTGTAATCTAACAGTCACTTTCTAATCTTTGGAATCAAGCTAATGATAAAATATAATAAACTCTACAAACTCTCTTCTTTCTTTCTTTCTTTTTTTTTCTTTTTTTTTTCCTTTTGCTAGGTGCTAGGTAGCTCAGAGCCAAATTTGCTATCTGCCTTTAGTATGGAAGTACATTTGCATGTCCTGACTTTTTCTCCAGTCTCTATTATTATTCATTTCTTATTTTAACTTCATACTAAATTCATTCTAGTATTTTGTAAACCAACTGGGACTCTTTTCTAGAAATGAGGCAAAAATAGAAAAAAAATGAATTAAACCTCTCTTCTTTATCTCCATCTTTCATTTTTATAAGGGTTTTGTTGGTCTGGTTTGAGGTTGAATGGCCAAGCAAATGCTTCTGTGTCAACTTTACATTTTTGTTTTGGTTTAAAATAAAAACATACCACCATTGTTGACCAGACTTCATGATGGCCTGAGGGCTTGATATACACTAATGACAAAGCATCCCAAGAAATTTCCACTGAGTGGAGAGAAGAAATATTGAACCATGTGCTTTTCAGTGTTAAGTACTGACCTTGTGGATGGACCAGCCTCTTTTACATGGATGCATGTGTTTGATGCAGACATCTGAACCCTATTTATTGAGTGACATAAAATACATTTATCCTAAGTATTATAACTTAAACCAAGCATGTTTACTCCAATTAGGTGACAAACGAGATGAGTTTGGTGTTCTCAGACAGGTTCCCTGGGAACCCCATAAAGAACCCACCACGAAAGCTGCTCACAACAGGTCATTTCTACAAAATGGAAGCAGGAAAATGGGCAAATAGCCCTTCAGGTGGCCCGCCCCATCTCGGTGGAGCAGCATGCAGGAGAATGACCAGGAAAAGCCCAATCAGGCAGCTACTAGCATGGGCCCAGGAAAGGGAGATGACCTAGAGCAAAGCCACTAACATCAGAATCACCTGATAATCACTTTTGTAAATCTCCCAGGAGCCCATGCTGGGCTGTTCTCCAACATTTGAATCCACTGTATCTGAAATGGAGTCTCAGGAATGTTCATTTTTAGAGGTTCTCCAGATGGTTCTAGAGGCTCTCATTTTGGAAACTACCATGGCTGAGGGACAGCTGCCCTCAAGCACCCCCCTCCCGCCTTCCCCCCATCAGTCCAGGCATCCATGTTATAGTGAAGCTTCTTCTGGGTGGAGGGAGTGTTAGAGGAGGAGAATGAGTGAATCCCAGCTGAGGGAAGCTCTGGGCTAAGGGATCACTGTGGACAAAGGGCGGTGCAATGACGTGTGAGGGGGTCCTGGAGGCACGATCACCCACAGCCCCGCACTGCTTGGCACCAGCTCTGCCCTCTGTAATAAATGGGAACTCTGGGGCTTTTTTGCTCCCGTGAAGGGGCAATTATAGGAAAAGAGGAAGGTATGTCTCATTGTTCTCTCTCCTACAGGTTCTTGTCAGTAGTGGGATTAACTGAAAGTGATCTTTGAACACCACATTTTGGTCACACAGGAACCTAATTCTGTGTTGAGGGAACTTGTATACATGGCTAATACACACTACTTTGAGGAACATTTAAAATCATACCTCCTCTTCCAGGTGTGTCAAATAGCCTAGTGTGGAGGCTTCCATTGGTTGACAACTTAGGGAGGATATAATTGAATCCTTGTGAAGATTTACTTCACATGCCAACTTGGCTAGGTTATGGCCCAGTTGTTTGGTCAAACTCTAACCTAGATTTCACTATGAAAGTATGGTTAACATATAGGTGTGGTTAACATTCAAATCAATACACTAAATTTAAGTGAAGCAGATTATCCTCCATAATGTGGGTGGGCCTCATCAAATCATTTGAAGGTCTTAAGAGCAAAAGACTGAGATTTCCTGAAGAAACATCAGTTCTGCCTCCAGACTGCAACATAAAAATTCCGCCTGAGTTTCTAGCCTGCAGATTTTGGACTTAAGACTGCAACACCAACTCTTCCCTTAATTTTTAGCCTGCCAGTTTGTTCCACAGAATTCCAACTTGCCAAGCCCTGCGATCATAGGAGCTAAATCCTTAAAATCTACCTCCCTCTCTCATACGTATATTACATATGTGTATGTGTGTGTGAAGGGGTTCCCCAGAGAAACAAACAAATGGGATAGATGGGTAGATAGATAGTTACAAATAAATAGATATAAGTAGGATGTATGTTGTATAAGTATATACATGTGTGTATGTGTGTGTATATATAAATATGTCTAAAAGTGTGTATACACACACACACACACAACACCCTGTTTCTACTTCTGGAATGGCCTGTTGCAGTCACGTTCTATTTTCCCTCTTCTTTCTAAAATGAGTCTAATTGTACTGGACCCTCCCAGAGAATGAAAGTGCACCATGACGAGCCACAATGCTTTCCTCTGTCAGGCTTCTATCCAGAGCATACAGGAAAACCACTTGTTTCCAATGGTGTTAGGAGGCAATCACCCTTCTCTCCTGGCCCTGATCCTTCCCATTGTTTTCCAGACCCCAGTCTACTGCCATTGACCACAGACCCTCGACAGCCAATGCCATTTGCATACCCCAGGCAGGGTCCAACATATGTCATTATTGGTCATTGTTCTGAGGCATGAATTTAAAATGTGAGCCTGGTCTTTGAAGTGATCACTTGGCTGGTGAGTGGACTTTTATAACAGCTAGTTCCTGCATCCCAGTGCTAGTCTGATGCTCTCCACTTGACCTTTTGTGACATGGTCAAAGCTAGTTTCTTTATGAAATCTGTTCCTGAAAAGAAAACCAGCTGCTAGTGTTAATGAATACAGTGAAAAAAACCCAAAGAGGCCTAAGAAAACAATGGTTCTCAGGCAGAAGTAAAAGATAATTTGGATAAATTAAAACATGGACGCCCTGGCCGGTTTGGCTCAGCGGTTAGAGCGTCGGCCTGCGGTTCGGAGAGACCCGGGTTCGGTTCCCGCTAAGGGCATGTACCTCGGTTGCAGTTTGTCCCCGGCCCTGGTTGGTCGTGCGGGTGGCAGCCACTCGATGTGTCCCTTTCACGTCGATGTTTCTCTCTCTTTCTCTCTCTTTCTCTCTCTCCCTCTCCCTCTATCTGTACAAAAAATGGAAAAATGTCCTCAGGTGAGGATGAAAACAAAAACAAACAAAAAAAAAAAAACATGGACTATCCTATTTGGACAGATATATTAAAAGTAAAGGAGTCACTTAAATTTGGTAGCTATGCTCTACAGTATTTAATGGGGTCCATTTTATGATAGAGCAGTACTTGCAAATGTAGTGATTCATTTTGTTTGCAGGATACATGTCTCATAATGTTAAGGGTCTGCTCTCACGTTGCTTTTGACCAGATCCATAGTTCTCAAATCAGAAATGTGACGTTATCGTGGTTTCTCCAGTATGGGTCAGGATTTGATTTTGTAGCTCTGATATTTCATAAGAGTACTAGACCTTTTGGGAATAATTAAGCTGTGAATTTTTGGAAGGCCAGGGTAAGGAAATTCACATTTATTGAATGCTACCATGTGCCAGACATTTGTCACGTCAGTTGAATCACTATCCCAATTTTATTCATGAAAAAAAAATCGTGCGCAAGGCTGGGCCCACATTTAGGATTTAGGACGTCAGGTCCAATTAATTCTAGAATGTATACTCTTCCCAGCACATAACTCTGCCTGTGATAAAGTGCTAAGAAGCCACACACTTATCAGCTATAAATGGGGATCGCACGGTACTTACTCTTGGAGTTGTGTGATTTCATATGTGCAGAACCTTTTTATAGTTCACAGACAGTTTGTGCAAACTCTCCCTGAGGGAACCACAGTAATTGAGGTTGGAAACAGCTTAACCCCAAGTTATAAAAATTATTGACATGGGAGCTAGGAGGAAAATGGTTGCCCTAGTCGGGAGGAGGTGTGCTCCTGGTTTGGGGTATATGTTTGATGGGTGGAAGGAATGGTTTTAGTCTAGAAAAATATGGCCTCTTGAACACACTTATTTTTATATTACTACTACTGGTCTTTCAGAAAGCAGGGTAATGGCAAATATTCATGTTCTCATTAAAATCAAGTCTAAGATTTTTCAAAGGTAAAATAATGTATGTCTCTTCCTCGGAACCCCACCCCCACACAGGCACACACTCACTTGCACACACATCCCACACCACTTCACAGGGACCCTCAGCTCCTCTTCTTATCAGTTGGTAGGCACCCCGGGGGCTGCCCAAACAGGAATGGAAATCACAGTCTTCTGTGTTCCTTCTTTCCCGCGGGGCTGTGAGTGTGCTGTAAGCACCAGGAGCAGTAATTATGTAGGTGGGTATTCGTTACACGCTCAACCCTTGGAAATAATATAAGAATGTGCAAAAACGAGGAAATATTTGCTTGAATTAATGCCTGGAAAGTGAACATGGTATGCCCTTCATAGTAATACAAATCCTGCATCTGACTTATTTTCATATATTGTATCTGAGCGAGTGGGGTAATATTTACGGTCTTTTCCCACTACTGGGCTGTCCAGAATTATCTAGTCTGTGCTTGCTAGGAAGCTCGTGTGTGTGCGTGCGTGTGTGCGTGTGTGTGTGTGTGTGTGTGTGTGTTACATTCCCTATTCCAACATCTGCCGTTCACTCGGAGTTGGAGCAGTCACCATTGCAAAACTGTCACCGGCGTCTCTGAAACACATCTACAGTCCAGGTGAGTAAACGGGCTGTGGGGCTGCGTGGTGCCTGTGCCCCAGCGGCCGCCCAGCGCTTCGCGTCCAGCTGCGCTTGCTGCTGTGATCCCGGCAGCTGCGAGGTGACGCCGAAAGGAGTTAGAATCGGCTGCCCCAGCAGGTAACCGTCTGGGGTTGGTTCTTTATGTTGTTGTTGTTTTCCTGCTGTTTAAAATGTCCAAACCTTCTCGAGTGGCTAGACGTTTCTTCACTAACACCGCTTCTAAACTGCCATCATCTAGGAGGGACGATTTGAACCGCAGACAGAAGAAAACCAGTTTAGGTGAGAAGAGTTTGCGGACTGGAAGTGAAGGGAATTTGGTGAAGCAGCGGCAGGTGCGGGGCGGCCCCTGCCGGGAGGAGGGCGGCGCCCAGGTAACCTGCTGCCCCTGCGGCTGGTGTCGCCTTTGCGTGGGAACTTCTTCCCTAAAGCGCCGCGGGCAGCGCCAGTGGATGGGACTTCTTGTGGTTTCGAAAACGTGTCCGTGTGTGAGCGTAACCTTTTCTAAAATCCTAGGGTGTGTTGCTAAAATAACCAGTCATTAGGAGGTCATAGAACTTTCTTCCATTAATTAAGGAATGGTAAGAAGAAGGGGAAAAAAGGATTGTTTGCACTTCTCTTTGAGAAAGACCGATTTTATCCTTGGTTGCGTTTCACAGTCTTGCATAATCCAATCATGTTCATGTGAAGTTTCTTTTATATTGCTTATCTATAGGAAAAGAAAAAAAAAGGAAAATGTTCTAAAACCACATCAACTAGCAAAAGAATTTTTGCATGTTTAATTCTTTGCAGTCTCTTTTAAAGATGAATTTGTTTCTGAAAGGACCATCTAACAGTTGGTTCCTTGCCAAGCATGCCAAAAATCTCTGCTGACATTGTTCCCTGGAGCATTTAAATGAGTTTTCTCAGGTGAATATCAGAATGTTTCACTTAAGAATATTATTGAATATTTGACTTGGAATTGAAAAATGTAGTAACCAAATAAAGTTATCTATTATTTTTGTGTGTATAATCACAGAGGGCAATGACATCATAACTAAAAATGTAATAACAATTTTTGCCATTATCTATTTATATATTTTTGGTATTTGCCCCTAGCAGGAACCGAACCCAGGACTCTCTGGTCCGCAGGCCCATACTCCAACCCCTGAGCCAAACCGGCCAGGGCATAATTTCCTCCTTTAGATCAAGAACGACATGTTAAATCACTAAACAACATTTATAATTATTATTTTAATACATTTTGAGCTCTCCACCAAAAATGTAATATTTGGTCCTCTGATTTTACAATAAAATTAAACATTTTTAAAATATTCATTCTATAACTAGAAGTTTTTATTTTATAAAAAAATAAGACCATTATACAATTTTAATCCTGACATTTTGTCTATTAAAAACTATTACAAATGAACATGTAATAATACATTTTTCTACCATGTACTATTTCAAACCTGCAAATCTGTCTGGGAATTTTTCATATTCTTGTTAAATTTATGATAATCAACGAAATGTCTGTACAAAAACTATTTCTTGACCAAAATAGTATATAAAAGACACATACAGTGAACACTGAAGGACCTTGGAAGTGTTGACAAATGTTGCTTAATGGGCTGAATTTTGTCTGCATAAAAGGAAAATTCTCTGGCAGTATAATACGTCTAAAAATATCTAAAAGTCTAAAAAATTCTTCTAAAAAAGTGTCTACCACCTCAACCTGAAGAGTGTCCAAACGTTGACATGGTGTATATATCTTAGTCTGTGTAAGGTATGCTGGGAGGGGATTTCTACACAGACAATCTAAAGCTAAATGCTTATTCAAAGATTATTCAAAATACTGACTTTTTGTCAACTTATGGATACATCTTTGAATAAAATTAATGGGTGAAAATAAGTTTTCTTTGATAACAGATTTGATTTGGGAGTTTGTTAAAAGTCATTTGAAACCTAGAGTGATTATCAACATGCAAGGTCAATATAGATAATGCACTTTTTTTTGTTAAAAAATAATAAAATAGCCCTGGCCAGTTTGGCTCAGCGGTTAGAGCGTCCACCTGCGGTCCGGAGAGACCCGGGTTCAGATCCCGCTAAGGGCATGTACCTCAGTTGCAGTTTGTCCCCAGCCCTGGCTGGTTGTGCGGGTGGCAGCCACTCGATGTGTCCCTTTCACATCGATGTTTCCCTCTCTCTCTCTTCCTCTCTCTCCCTCCCACTCTGTCTGTACAATAAATGGAAAAATGTCCTCGGGTGAGGATAAAAAATAATAATAATAATAATAATAATAAAATAAACCAACAGCAGGTGAATAAATAACAAAGTGAGGTTTCCTTAGCATCTCCCTGAGAGGATCCTGGCTGTTCAAAAGAAAAGTTCCCCTGCAAAAAGTCTGAAATTGGTACAGGACTAGATATTTTTTAAAGATAACTCATCAGAATGTATATTTGTTTTTATTTGTGATCTGAATTCTTTTTTCAGAGCTACACATCACATTATATAGTACCAATAGTAACTTTTAATTTTGGAGAACAGGATTAAGACTCTATTTGTAGAATAGCCATGTTGTATTAGGATTTTACTTAAAATGGTTGTCCTAAAATCAAGAACTCTAAATAATAGTCATACTGTCTTAGGTTTGTGTTGACCTGGGGTTGTGTTCTCACTCACCACACTAGGATCTTAGTGTTAGTTCTTTAGAATGTTTATTTCATTTGGTACACAAGGTGTAGTTTAGTCTATTTATGTAGGTTCTCACATGCCTGAGGTTTTTTTTCCTCTTGTTTAATTTGTTTAGTAATGTCAGTGTATTCTGGTACATTTTAAATTTTTTTTGTTTGTCTCTCATTTAGTTTATTTTTTAAATTACTACAGTGAGCTTTCTTTCACCTGTTTTTCATGTCCCCCTTTCTACGACTTACATTTTATCTTCTGTACTTTTGTTTTCATATTTAATAGGTTAGTAACAGTTACTTTTTTGTTGTTGTTGTTGTTGTTGTTGTTATCACAATTGCCCTCTGTGGCTTGCCCATAGGCTAATTTTAAAAGTTGAAAATCAGGAAAGTGTGTAACTAATAAGATGTCATAGATATTTTCATTACTAAGTCAGAAAGTGGGCTACAGTCATTTTCCTTTACAGTCTTAAAGTCTTTAGTCTTCCCCTCTCCTCAGCATTTCTAATTCCCCTGGACAATATGGATATGATCATATTCATAGAACCCCCTTTACTTCCAGATACTTCTATCTGTCTCTCAGTCTCTGCCCTCCTCTGTTCTGACTGATTTTTAGAACACCTGGACAGGTGCCTCTTGCTTTACTTCCTTATTTTGCTGAAGCACATGCCCAAGAAACTTCCTAAGAAAAGCTAAATGGGAGGTAAACATTCTGAGTTGTTAACATGTCTAACAGCATCTTTACTTTTATTCACATTTCAGTGATAGTTGGGGCAGGCATAGATTTTTAGACTGAAAATAGCTGTTTCTTCATAATACTAAAGTTCTTTCTCCATCACCTTTTGGGATCTAGACATGTTGATGAGAAATCCCACATCAGTCCCTTGTTCACACATTCCTTTGTAGGTGATTTTTCTCTCTTGAAGCTTTGAAGATATTCTCTTTATCTTTGATAGTCTGAAATTTCACTGACGTACTTGCAAGTGTGGGGTTTTTCCTATTCTTTTTTATTGGATACTTGATGGGCCCTTTCAATTTGAAGAATAATGACTTTCAGTTCGGTGAATTCTTTTTTATTAATTCTTTGATAATTTCTTCCTCTGTTTTTGGCTCCAATTTTTTTTCTTTATGGACCTCCTATGAATTGGCTGTTGAATCTGTCGCATTGACTTTCTGACACTTAACCTTCCTTGTATTTTTAGCTCTGTCATTTTACTTTATCCAGATTTGCTTGACCTTATCTTTCTTCCACCTCTTCTACTGACTAATTATAATCATCATATTTTTAATTTTTAGGAAGCTTTCTTATTTCGATTATTTTGAGACCAGAGTACAAAGTGTTATTTTCTGTATATAAGCGGTAGATCTGTGTGTTTTGTTTACCAGGTAGTTACCTTCATCTGTTGCATTTTGGTGGTACCATGCATTCACAGTTAGTGATGTGAGCAGCCACATCCCTGAGAAGTTAGTGTGTTAGTCTAAGCCAATGGTCTAGAACAGAAGAGCGTGGCAACCAATAAACTTTAGGAAAGCAAATTAATATCTGATTTTTACCCATGAAGAACTCTATTCCTAATGAAAACCCACCAAATGAAAGAGGAATGTTGGAATGTGTGTTGATATGCACCAATAATTTTATTCAGGATGACAATATGAGTCGACATCTGAGAATGTGCCATTTCTTTTCAAGATTTTGTATTTTCCTAAATTTAGTTTAGGTATATTTCCCCAAAATTGTTTTGTTCTGATTTTACTTATTTAGAAGTGGACATGAACACTGACCTCTAACTTAGTTTGAAAATATAGTTCCAGCCCTGACTGGTTTGACTCAGCAGTTAGAGAGTCGATTCAAGGGCACGTACCTGGGTTGCAAGTTCAATCTCCAGCCCTAGTCAGGGTCATACAGGAGGCAACCAATATATTTATCTCTCTCACATCAATGTTTCTCTCTCTCTCTCTCTCTCTCTCTCTCTCTCTCTCTCTCTTTCTCTCTCCCTCCCTCCCTCTCTCCCTTCCTTCCTCCCTCCCTCCCTTTCACTCTACCTAAAAATCAATGGAAAATATCCTCAGGTGAAGATTAACAAAAATATATATATATATATTTTTTTTTAATAGCCCAGCTGGTGTGGCTCAGTGGACTTTCATCCCACAGACTGAGAGGTCTGGGTTCAATTCCAAGTCAGGGCACATGCCTGGGTTGCCAGCTCAGTTTTCATTGTGGGGTATGTAGGAGCCAACCGATCGATGTTTCTCGCTCATACAAGTGTTTCTATCTCTCTCTCCCTAAAAAAAAAATAAAAAATAAAGAAATATAGTTATATAGCCTATATATTTGTAATAATGATGACGATGATGATAATATCTAAGCTCTACTGAGCTCTCTTCTGAAACAATATATTATATCATATAATCCTTACAACACTCCTATGACACAGTACTATTACTACCTCTATTTTGTAGATGAGGAAACTGAGACAGAGAGTTTCAGTCATTTTCCCAAGATCATGCAGACAGAAAAAAGTGCACCAGAATTCTAATTCTGGCAGTTTGACCCCTGAACTGGCACACTTCACCAGCATTTTGAAGCACCCTATGCAGTGGTTCTCAACCTGTGGGTCGCAACACCTTTGGGGGTTGAAAGATCCTTTCACAGGGGTCACCTAAGACATAACAGTAGCAAAATTACACTTATGAAGTAGCAACAAAAATAATCTTATGTTTGGGGTCACCATAACGTGAGGAACTATATTAAAGGGTCGTGGCATTAGGAAGGTTGTGAACCACTGCTATAGAGAAAAACAACTTGTTCATCAAAATAGTTAATAAAATTAGTCAAGACTTTGTAATTGGATAGTTTGATTCCTGAAAAAACTATCTGGTGACAGCCTTTTTATTTGTTGCCCAACTTGGTGTTTCATAGACAAAACAAAG
Source organism: Molossus molossus (assembly GCF_014108415.1). NCBI lineage: Eukaryota > Metazoa > Chordata > Mammalia > Chiroptera > Molossidae > Molossus > Molossus molossus. Next base: position 104,362,036 of record NW_023425344.1, on the reverse strand, counting down.
AAAAAAGTAAGAGAACAAATTTTAGAATTAATACATTTATCACAATACTGTAAATGTTTTTTTATAATATTGAGAAATGAAAGGGTATGTTGAATATGGGACCTTACAATTCCATTATGTACACTCATTCGTGAACACTTGAGTATGTACACACACACACCCACAAGCACACACACACACACACAAATACTCTGCATACAATTTAAAAAGGGCTCTTTCATCACACATGACCTGGTGGTCCAAGGATAAGCCTGTAGGCCAAAAATTACTCAAACCTAATTATTTTCTAACACAGGCTTCCCCTGTGGCCTTGAACAAGGCAATTATACTTCCTAACTAAGTTTTGTCAACCATTAAAAAATAATAATATGTGGTTTATGGGGAGAAGTAGTGTTGAGGATTAATGATTTAGTTAATGCATGTCCAGTGCTTTCAAAAACACATGTGCCATGTGAATACTCTAAGTCAAGTGCAGTTGGGTTTCTATTTACTTTCAGTTGCCATGGAAGGTAAAAATGTATTCTTTCACAAATATCACCCATGTGCCTACACCAGGAAGATGTCTGTGCTACTCTTCATGCACAAGGAGTAACCTCACATGCATCTTATTTGCCATGGCACATGTGCACTGAGATTGCCTATGGATGCCTGCAGCCCAATATTGTCCACCTCTATAAATCAAAAATATTAATGACAGGAGCACAAAAAGTGTTTTCTTTCCAGTAGTGTTCAAATTCATTCTGGATAGTACTAATGACTGTGGTAACATTAGGCCTTTGCACATTAAATTCTTAACTGTGAAGTAGCATGGAAGGTCATTGTGGCTATAGGCAGGCAGTGTTTGTAAAAGGTGTACTTAATGTACTGCATTTGCTGTAATAAACTGACAATATCAGTAAATGCCTATCACCCACTCATAGGACCTGCAATTTGTCTAGTATATTTCAGAAGCAACAGTGGGTCTTTACTCATCAAGTATGTTCCTTTATCTAACTGCTTTTGTGACCAATATCAATCATTTTTTTAGCACAATTAAGGTAAAGGGCACAGTATTTCTTCAACAGAACAATGATAACTTGTGCTCACAGTTATCAAATTCAGAGTTTTGGCTTATTATTTATATCAGTTAGCTAAGAATCATGCATTACACACCTGCATGGTCTAGTCAGTCTCTCTCCATCTGTTACTAACCCTCACATAGCTTACCCTGGACAGTTGTTTTACAAGTAAAAACTAAACATACTTAATGCTGTTTACCATTAGTTAATGAAAATTTTTTCCCACCAGGTATAGTATAAGCTCTGACTATGTGAATATTGAAAATTAACGTTTACTTCTAGAATTCCGCTTACCTTCCTTTACTAGCCTTATCTATATTTTGTCTCCTTCTACCTATTAACATATGAGAAGTAAGAAATATAAGTAACATATGTTCTCATATTTTATTTTCTTACTTGATTCTGTTAAAATTCAATATGTCAGAAAAGGAGTATGAAACCACCTCTTTTTTTTTTTTTTTCAATTCTCACCTGAGGACATTTTTCCATTTTTTGTTCAGATAGAGTGGGAGGGAGAGAGAGGAAGAGAGAGAGAGAGAAACATCGACAAGAAAGGGACACATCAAGTAGCTGCAACCCGGACGACCAACCAGGGCCGGGGACAAACTGTAAACAATGTACGTGCCCTTAGCAGGAACCGAACCCGGGTCTCTCTGGACTGCAGGCTGATGCTCTAACCGCTGAGCAAAACTGCCAGGGCAAGACCACCTCTTAAAATTAATCTGGGTGTTTGTTTTTTTAACTAATCTATGTATTTTCAGTTATGTGTCATAGTCTACTTAGCTTAAAGAGGTCAATAACTCACAGGGCTGATAAAATAATTAAATGTGTTTGCATTGGAGAAGCATGGGCCACTGAGGATAAAGAGAATTAACCCCAGAATTTTGGAGTGGGATAAATACGTAAAGGTCATCCCATTTATCTCTCTCTTTTGATATATATGGAAAAAGTCTAGAGTTACCTTTTGGGGGGGGGGGGTATCAAGACTAAAGGTGCACTGGCTTGAACCAATGTCTTCTGACTCAATGCTTTTTTTGTTCTATATATGTTATTCAGAAAGACAAAGAAAAACTGCCAGATCTTTAGGTTTCCCTTCAGATGTTCACTTCCTTGACATGGGCTACTCTTGACCTCTGATAAGTAGCATCTCTTGTGCTGTGCCACCTAGACTCCCAGCTCTCTGTTGTCACTGCTTACTCCAACTACCAGGTGACCGGACAGTGAGCTATGCTCTCAGTGGTGGGGCTGGTTCTTCACTGAATCTTTTCTATGTAACTAAGCTATAATCAGGGCACATTTCGTGCTAAAAAGTTGCGAGCAGTATCTGTTATGTTTATAATACATAGATTTGTTTTTGGTTGTTCATCTGTAATGAACCTGATAAAGGAATATATTTCTTAGCTCAATGAAGTTTCTGTTTCTGTTTCTCCTTTTACTAGAGTTGAAAGCTAAAGTAAAAAACTCTATTCCTACAAATATTTTCCAAAATCTATATTATTCAATACCTTCTAAAATTTAAATCTGTGTCCCAGTGAAATGTTTCCTCTATGCAGAGCATAAGGGAGTGTATACAATCACAAATGAGAAATTTTGCCAACCTCAGTAGAATAGTTTACCACCTGAACTACTTTTTCACTTCCATTCCCTGTACTCAGATTTTTATTTTGTTGTATATCTTGCTTCCAACTTTAAGTTTTCAAGTCTAATGAGCCACCTTATTTTTAAAGTACATCTATTCTATTAAATTTATTTTAAGTAATCAGAATCTGGTCATTTGAAAAATAGTCAGAATTAGTATAGATGAAAGAGTGTGTGGTTATTTTGTTATTTGAGGATGTATTTATAAAAATTCTCCCAAACAAATAAATCATCTTAGTACATCATTATATGTTGTATATGTTCTTAAGAAGAGTTTCATTAATCTTGGTCATTTAGGAGCAAGCTATCAGGAGCCTCTACCTGTCTGTCTGCCTATGAGGCTACTTATCTCTTCTGTAATCACATAATACTAAGATCATGGCTAGAAATGGGTAGGATAAGTGTCTGGGAATTTGAAAATGTAGACAGAGGAAAAGCTTTCTTCTTAGTAATGCTGCTATACTAGGTTGACTATTATGGTTTCCTGAGTTAATGATCTCTAGGGTCTTAAGTAAAAAAACTCCACGTATGTGGTTTTCTCCCCTTTTTGCAACAGGGAAAAATCAAATGGGTTCAGGTTAATTTTATTTTCCATGTTTCCAAAATGTACAATTACATTACCAAAATAAACTAGAGAAAAATCGTTTCATATTTTCATGAAATATCACTGTAATATATCTGTCAAAATTACAGACTTTTTTGTTATAGTTTGTATTTCTTGGTAATTCATCTTTAGAAATACAATATATATATAAGTTAGACTTTAAAGGAAACTCATTATTTAAGCACAAGTATTTATTCAGACAAGAGAATATTATGCTTGTAGCTGAGAGTTTATTATATGCATCATGAATATATATAATATTATATTAGTATATTGCATATTATAGATATTCATTATTTTGAAACTAATAAACTTAAGAAGATTTATTTTAATATATGTTAGATAGACATTAGATTGACTTTTTTAAGGACAATGTTTTAATACTTGATAATGTTTTCTAAAAATATGATTATTACATTGCCTTTAGTCACTAGCCCCCCCACACACACACACACAAAAAAAAACTCATTGACCATATACTGTGTGTCCAGTATTGTACTAAATACTGGGAAGCTTAAAAAATTAAGTAAAATATGGTTCTTGCCCTTGAGGGGGATCAAATAATGACTGGGATATCCAGATAATCTGGATATCTAAATAGAATTTTCTGAATGGTTTATGTACAAAATTTTATGAGTACATAGAAGAAGCAGAACAGGCTATTTCCCTCAGGTAATGGACATTTACTGGGGGCAGGGGGTAAGAATGATAACAGATTATGTTGCATTTAAGAAATGGCAAAGTAGACCAGTGTTGACCGAGGAAAAGAGAACTGGTGAGAAAGAGGTGGAGGGAGGAGAGGGCTACTTGAAATACTTGCACAAGAGGGGATGTTTATTTCTTTTCTTTCCTTCATTGAACAGTTATTGGGCTTCTTCTGTGTCAAGTGTTGTTCTAGGCCCCAACCAAGGTGAAGGCCATGATAAATAAAGGCTGTGCTTCCCCATGGCTTACATTATAATGTGATTCTATGACAAAAATTAAACAAGGCAAAATGATAGAGAATAATGGGAAGCAAGCCAGCAGCAAGTTTCAGGAACTGAGAAAATCAAAAGTTCTGCTTTTGGTCTGAGTGTAGTCTAGCTATCAAGAATCTAAGAGGCAATGCCAGATAGGAAGTTAGAATCCCTGATCTAGAAATCAGACCAGGACAAGGGCTACCCATACAAATAAGTAGAACACCAGTAGGTAAATGCTATTTAAAGCAATGGAACTGGATGAAATCACCTAGAGAGGTGGAAGGATGGGAGGTACACAAAATGGCCCATGGCCCATGCCTGAGGACCCTAGGGTACCCCAACATTCAAGGATCAGAGCAGGAGCAGAAGTAGGACTAAAATCTTAAGGCTTGCGAACACCAACATGAAACTTTCTTTTAAAATTCCAGGCCAGAGTGTTCTAAGCATTCCTTCCCAACTGAAACAAAGATATTCATGCCACTTCTGTGGTTGCAAACAAATACTCCAAGTATAAATTTTTTTTTGCAATGTTTTATATTTAAAATAATGTAGATCATGTAATCTAGCTTATAATACATTGTTCGTTTAATATAACATTATGTTTAACTGAATTACCCTCATAAAAAATGTCCTTACCGTGTTTAATTTATAGCTTCAGGTATCCATAAAAGCTTATCACATGTCACTGGGGGTATCCCTACTCCACTTGAAGAAGAAAGGCTCAGCAATGGGGAGCCATTAAACACATATTCTTATTTGTAATGTATTATTTGCATCACATAATTATTTCATATGGTTTGTTAGTATTTGTTTGGCTATCCTTCCTATATACTGAGAGTATAGTGTTTTGGTTTTTAGTTGTAAACTTCTTTCTCAGAAGTTGAGGACTAATTTGCTACTTTAATATGTAGCACAACATAATGTGAAATTTTATGATGAAATTTCTATTTACATTGTTAGAGATTTGTGAAGACACATCTTGAATATGTAGATAATACATTAGGAAAATATCAAGTCTCTTCTATTTGTGTCTTTTTATTAAAGTTATTTCACAAGAAATTTTAAAATAGCTATAACTAGAAGAATCATCAACAAATAATAATGGAAAAAAAATTATTATTCCCAAACAATAATATGCATATATTATTCAGAGAATGCATTCCCAGGAGAGCAAAGTTAAAAACACTATATTTTAAAAAATAATATAGATAGATAGATAGATAGATAGATAGATATAGATATATAGATATAGATATATATAGATATCTTTTTAATTCCTGATTGATCTGACAGGAAAGTGAAGAAACTCTTCGGAAGCAAAAAGAGAGTTCCAGGAAGGGTGGCAGTCATTTAGAGGCCTCTGCATGTAGCCAGGTGATACCACCAGTGGATAAACAAGAAAAGATACCTGCAGTGGGACACCATGGAGAAAGCTCTTAACTCCATTTTTGTGTCAAAAAAATAAAAGAAAGGAATATTCTAAGGATGTCTAACTTTATATTTTCACTCAAGTGGTCTTAGGGCCTACAGTAATATTGTTGTGGATGAGGAATAAAATACCACCACCAAAAAAATGTTATTTAGTGATCCCAGTTTGGCAGTGTCTCCAGCTGCCTGGTGGCAGAAGATGAAAATCCTCTTAGAAAGAATGTACTTTATATCCAAGTCTCTTAATAATTCCCACAGATAAAAGTCCAAAAACATGAGCTCACAGTAACAACTTACTAAATACACAAGGAAACAAGTGACCATGAACACAAGTCAGGAAGGAACCATAATTCTACAGAATGAGATCTACATAAATTGCTAATATTGGACTTATTTGATATGGGATATGAAATAAATGTATTATATTTAAAGAATAGAGTCTAACAATATTGAATAATAGATATTTAAGCAATAGATTTTCTAGAAATAAAAACTAGAATAACTAAAAGCAAAAACCCAATGGGCTTATTAAATGTAGACTTGAGACAATGAAGAGAGAACTGGTAAAATGAAAGATAGACTCAAAATTCCTAAAACAGCACTAAGAGACAAATGGGAAATATGAAAAAGAGTTACAAGATAATAAAATAAAGTAAGAAGGTCCAACATAAGTCCAATTGAATGTCCAGAAGGAGATCATAAAGAGCCTAAGAGAAAGGTGTTATTTGAAAAGATAATGAATGGTTAAGAATATTCCAGAACTGATGAAAATACATTAATATCTGAAGTCAGGAAGCCCAATAATTTCCAAGAAGGTTACATGAAAAAAATAAACAGAAAATCCGACATCTAGACATTTAATACTAATTAGTAATTGTTTACTTTTTATACCTTTATGGAGGATTATGATCAAATTGCAGTTAATACATTGGTGTAAAACAGTTCACCAATTTTAATAAAATATGTAATGTGTAAATATGTCTATGGACAATACAGTAATATACAAATAAGTTACTAGTTTCTGTTATAATTGGGCCAAACACATGTGAGAGGTACATGGTTTATAACCACATCTTTTTTCTTGAACCAACCAGAAATACAATAGTTAAAACCCTCAACCTATCACAGAACTATAACAAACACTCCAAAGGTTTATATGGAACCAAAAAAGACCCCAAATAGCCATAGCAATCTTGAAAAGGATAAACAAAGTAGGAGGGATCACATTACCAGATATCAGGTTATACTACAAAGCCACTGTAATCAAAACAGCCTGGTACTGGCACAAAAACAGGCAGACAGATCAATGGGGCAGGACAGAGAACCCAGAAATTGACCCAAGACAATATGCTCAATTAATATTTGACAAAGAAGGCAAGAGCATACAGTAGAGTTGAGAGAGTCTCTTCAATAAATGTGTTGGGAAAATTGGACAGCTACTTGCAAAAAAATGAAGCTAAACCACCAACTTACATCATACACAAGAATAAACTCAAATGGATAAAAGACTTAAATGTAACTCATGAATCCATAAAAATTCTAGAAGAAATGTAGGCAACAAAATTTCAGACATCATATACAGCAGAATTTTCACTGATACATCACCTAAGGCAACAGAAATGAAGGAGAAAATGAACACATGGGACTACATCAAACTAAAAAGCTTCTGCACAGAAAAAGAAACAACCATCAAAATGGAAAGGGAACCCACTATTTGGGAGACAACAATTGTCAAAGATGCATCAGATAAGGGGTTAATTTCCAAAATATATAGAGCACTCATACAACTCAGCAAAAGGAAGACAAAGAGCCCAATTAAAAAATGGGCAGAGGAGCTGAATAGACACCTCTCCAAACAGGAGATACAAAGGGCCAAGAGACGTGAAAAAATGCTCAATGTCACTAATCATCAAAGAGATGCTAATTAAAACAACTATGAGGTATCACTTCACACCTGTCAGAATGGCTGCTATCAACAAATCATCAAACAATAAGTGTTGGCAAGGGTGTGGAGAAAAGGGGACTCTAGTACACTGCTGGTGGGAATGCAGACTGGTGCATCTACTATGGAAAACAATATAGTGTTACCTCAAAAATTAAAAATTGAACTGCCATTTGACCCAGTGATTTCACTTCTAAGAATATACACTAAAAAGCCTGAAACACTAGTCAGAAAGAATATATGTACCCCTATGTTTATAGCAGCACTATTTATAATAGCTAAGATCTGGAAACAATCCAAGAGTCCATCAATAGATAAGTGGATAAAAAAGCTGTGGTACATGTACACAATGGAATACCATGCAGCTGTAAGAAAGATCTCTTATTCTTTGAGATGACATGGAGGGACCTGGAGAGTATTATGCTAAGCGAAACAAGCCAAGCAGAGAAAGACACATATCACATGATCTCACTTATTTATGGAATATAATGAACTAAACAAACCAATGAACAAAATTGACCCAGAGACATAGAGGTAGGGTATAGACTGACAAATCCCAGAAGAGGGAGTGTTGGGTAGGAAGAGATAAACCACAGAACTTATATGCATGTATGCATAACCAATGGACATAAACAACAAAGCTGGGGATGGGGCAGGGGTGGGGATGGGAAAGAGGGTGTCAATGGGGAAAAAAGAGAAACATCTATAACAAAAACAAATTAATAAAAATATTTTTTTTTTAAAAACCATCAACATAAAGCTTAATATTTATATCCTGTTTTTTTTTTTTACTCGGCAGGGAAGGGGACATCAGTGCTAATTTGTTCAGTTTTTGCCGAAAATATTTTCAATTCACTGCCCTTGCATATTATCAGTGGAGAGAAAGGTTGATAAAAGGAGAAGTCTATTTATAGAACAGTATGCAAATGTATTAGAACATAGAATTCTAGAAAATCATTGTTTTATAGTCAGAGCATGTATTTAATTGCTAAAAGCATGTCTCTATGGAATTAACTAGTATTCAGGTTGCTTGGATGACATCATACTCTTATTAACAGTTTTAAGATTATTTCTATATCATCATTTCTTGACTATTCAAGAAAGTAGATACTATATCTCCTAAACAAATCATGATATCTCTTAGCATACCTCATGAGACCAATTAAAGGAAACATTGTGTTACCAGTAAGGGATTTAGAACTTCTCTTAATAGACAATCCCCAATTACTGAAGACAATATAAGCTTCTTTTTCAGTTATCCATCTAAACAGCGAGAAATTCTAAAAACTGTTCAGATAATTATGTAATCTTCTTTTCTATGAATGAATCAGAAGTGGGAAAAACATTGCAATTTTTGTTAGTAAAAACGTCATTGGGGGAAAAATGGTTTGAGAAGTACCTTAATGCTCACTGGTTCATTTATACATTTAAAATGTTATTCCTTTAAAACCTTACTCAACTGAACATAATGCACTTAACCTAGGCCGTCATGAAGCTAGCTTTTCCCTTTCCACTTGTACTCAGATAATCTCAGTATTTCCCCAAATCTGAGCCTGGCTGCTCAGTGAAATCTGGGGGGAAATAAAGAAAAAAGAGGGTTAGTATTTTTAAATGTTTCTTAAAACTTAATGCTTAATTAAATAGACACTATGTTTAATGATTTCTGATTTTGAAGCATGTCTTGGAAAGTCATACTTCTGCTTCGATCTTTTTTTTCTTTTTTATTAATTAATTTTTGTTACAGATGTTTCTCCTTTTTCCCCCACTGATTCCCCTCTCCCTTTCCCTCCCCGCCCTGTCCCCAGTTTGTTGTCCATGTCCACTGTTCATGCATACATGCATATAAGTTCGGTGGTTTATCTCTCCCCCACCATCCCCTCTTCTGGGGATTGTCAGTCTGTACCCCACCTCCATGTCTCTGGGACTACCCCATTCCTCAGACTGTTATGTTCATTATATTCCACAAATAAGTGAGAATCATATGATACTTGTCCTTCTCTGTTTGGCTTGCCTCACTCAGGATGATACTCTCCAGGTGCTTCGATCTTATAATGACAAGTGAAAGACCAGGGTCAGCTTGGTGTGGACTTAACACAATATGAAGAGTATATTTACACTGTGTTGAACACTTACCTAAATGCCACTGGTTAGCAGAGGACAGTAAACATGAACTGTGACTGAAGCAGTGACCCTAAAAAGGCATTATTGTCCATCACTGTCAGAAAGTAGGAGAAGAAATATGGTTAGTTTTAAGGAAGGGATGGGGAAGTACACAGAGGGAAGGAGAGAAGAGAGATGAGAAAAGCACACTTGGAAAGTGACAAAAGTAACAGAATATTATTTTGCTTATTATTTCACCATCTTTTTTGGGAGGGTTATTTAATTTATTTTTGTTACAGATGTTTCTCCTTTCTCCCCCATGACACCCTCCTCCCCATCCCCCCCACCCTGTCCCCAGCTTTGTTGTCCATGTCCATCAGTCATGCATACATGCATATAAGTTCTGTGGTTTATCTCTTCCTTCCCCCCCCATCCCCTCTTCTGAGGGTTGTCATTCTGTACCCTACTTCCACGTCTCTGGGTCTACCCTGTTCCTCAGACTGCTATGTTCATTATATTCCAGAAAACTTTAAATCAGCATATAGAATCCTTGATTAAGAAGTACTTCCTCAGCAGTAATTTTTATGAATCTCACTAAAAAACAAAAAGGAAAAAAATGTTTATTATGATTTAATAATAAAAACCCAATTCCAGAGAAGAAATATTTTGAGAAGCACTAATTTGGTGCAGATATCCTAAATGGAAGATTGGTCAATTAATCAGGAAAGAAGAGAATTTTTTTCTTAAATGTATAAAAGAAGCATAAATAATAACACGATCATTTATATGCCACTATTTAGATGTTTAAACTCAGGTTCTCAATAACATGCCTTTTTTGTAGGAGCCATTGAGAAGCAGTGTGTGCTGCCTGACAGATGTGGTCAAAGAGCTTCAAGGGTCATTAGGTCATTCAAAGGTCAAATGGCAAAGATCATTATTAAGCAGCCACCATCACAGAAGTCTAAACTATGCCTAGAATACTGATAATCTAGCAAGACTTTGAAGAATGCTGAGAAGGGGGTGAATGGTGTGATCAAATGTATATGATCAGAGTAACTTTGAAAGCAGTTTGAAGGATTGGGGATGGAGATTAAGAACACAGGCAAACATTGAGCAACCTTTCATACGTCTGTTGGCCACCTGTATGTCCTCTTTGGAGAAGTGTCTATTGAGGTCCTTTGCAAATTAAAACCACAATGAGATATCACCTCATACCTGTCAGAATGGCTATTATCAATAAATCAACAAACAACAAGTGTTGGTGAGGACATGGAGAAAAGGGAACCCTTGTGCACTGTTGGGGGGAATGCAGATTGGTGCAACCACTGTGGAAAACAGTGTGTAGTTTCCTCAAAAAATTGAAAGGGGAACTGCCTTATGACCCAGCAATTCTACTTCTGGGACTAATCCAAAGAAACCCGAAATACTAATTCAAAAGAATGTATGCATCTTTATGTTTATTGTAGCTTTATTTACAATAGCCAGGATTTGGAAGCAGCTCAAGTGCCCATCAGTAGATGAGTGAATAAAAAAGCTGTGGTACATTTACACAATGGAATACTACTCAGCTATAAAAAAAAAAGAAAGAAAGATTTCTTACCGCTTACAACAGCGTGGATGGATCTGGTGAGTATTATACTGAGTGAAATAAGCTAGTCAGAGAAAGACAAGCATCACATGATCTCACTTATATGTGAAATCTAATGAACAAAATGAATCAAAGTGGAGATAGACTCACAGATACAGAGAACAGACTGTCAGCTGTCAGAGAGGAAGGGGTTGAGGGCTGGGTGAGAAGGGTGAAGGAATTAAGCAAAGAAAAGAAAAAAGGGGGGTGAGGGAAGGGGGAAGGAAGGAAGGAAGGAAGGAAGGAAGGAAGGAAGGAAGGAAGGAAGGAAGGAAGGAAGGGAGGGAGGGAGGGAGGGAGGGAGGGAGGGAGGGAGGGAGGAAGGAAGGAAGGAAGGAAGGAAGGAAGGAAGGAAGGAAGGAAGGAAGGAAGGAAGGAAGGAAGACAGTGAGACTCATGGCACAGACAACCATATGGTGATTGCTAGCAGGAAGCTGGGGAGGGTGGGAGGAGGTAGAAGAGAGTAAAGGCAGGATAAACAGTGATGGAAGGAGACTTGACTTGGAGTGAACACACAGTACAATATATAGATGATGTATTATAGACTTGTACATCTAAAAGCTATATAATTTTATTAACCAATGTCACCCCAATAAATTCAATTAAAAGAAAACAAAAGAACACAGGAAGAGAGGAAATGAACCTAATGAAGAAAGACAGAATTATGTCAGAAAGAAGACAGTTCTTGAAGCACCTCAGCAGCTTCAGGCAAGCAAAATCAAACACTGTCGCTTCCTAAACTTTCAGCTGAGGCCTGGATTAAGGAATGACTGTGAGGCTGAAGAAGAGAAGTGTGAAAGAAGGGCTGTTGACAATGGATGAAGGAGAGGAAAGAGAGGGAGGGATTTAAATTTCTATCTGGAGCAACCAAGTGTGTGGTGAGGCATCACAGAGCCAGGCAGTGGGAGGTACCCAGCCGCTATACAGAGGATGGTGCTGGGGCACACTGAGTTTAAAGTATCTGAAGAACACCCAAGTAGCTGGATATACAGAGCTGAAAGGAAAGTGTTCTGGGCTGTACATAGAAATTTGGAAGTCACCATCTTATTTGAGCTTTGGATCTGGATAAAATTGTCCAGAAAACGTGTTAAAGGCTGCGGACTGGAGCGTGAGGGTTTTAGAAGGTTGTATTCCAGCTACACTCTAGAAGAGGCCATGATAAACTGGGGCAACCTTATGATATGAAAAATGGTTTGATCACGGGGAGGGGTGAGGGATGAAGGCTTTTCCAATACGAGTGGGTCCTGAGAGGCTTCAGCTCCTCTGTAGTTCCCAAACAGAACTGGAGCCAACGAGGGGAAGTGAATGGAGGCCGCTTTGAGCTTAACATAAGAGAGACCAAATTAATGACTAGAGTGCTACCACCAGCAGACAGACTGTGAGCTTCCCGCTCCGCCAAACAGGGGATGCGGTGGAGCAGAGTTTCTGCCTTCAGAGTGAAGTACAATTACACAGTTTTTTCTGCTTATTTCCACTCTCAGATTCTGGGATACATTGTATTCTGTAATAGAATGACATACAGCAAAAATTTAGTATAACAGAAAATAAGTGGACTGTCCCTATAAAAAGTGTTTGAGGTCATTTTTGAAAAATAAATCTAAAAACTCTTTTTCGGTATTGCAGTTTCGTGGTCTGTTTGTATTTGCGTCTGTTGCCCCTTCCTCTCCAGTTTTCTCCTCTCGTCATGTGATTTGCCATAGGAACCTGTCCACACAATCTCAGTGTTCGTCACAGAAAACCGTCAAAGAAACCAAATCAAAAGGGAAGAGCAAGGAGAAGCAGGTCATATGACTTTTCTTTGAAAGGTAATGTCTTTCTTTCCTTTTTCTCTCCTCTGTTCATATTATCTGGAATTTTCATTTCCTCTCCTCCAGTGCCCGTTAGTGTGACGCTGCACTTTCCTGTCTGCTACCCAGAGCTGTCTGTCCCTCCTGTGGGCCCAGGGAGGCTGAGAAAGTCCCTCTGCTCCTCCTAATCTCAAACTTGCGCTCTCTCTCTCTCTCTCTCTCTCTCTCACACACACACACAAACACACACACAAACACACACACACACACACGTACCCCTTCCTCACATGCTCAGCCGCACTCTCTGCCCCTCCCTGTTGGTCTTCTAGTGCTGCCACTGGATGTGTTTTAGGAGTTTTTGCTTCTGATAAAAGACATGTCATCAACATGTTTAAATTTATTTTGAGTTTATCCTTTCTAGTTTCTTCCTCCTCTACTTAATTGTTACAGTGGTGATTCATTTCATCCAGTGATATAGGATTTACTTTTTTTTAAATAAGGTAGTCCTCAATCTGTTTATTTTATGTTCATATTACTGTCTCCTTTTTTGGCTTCCCTAGTGACTTGAAATTGTTGGTTCTGTCCCCAAATCTAAAAGCATTTCACTCATTCTTATTATTGTGCTTATTAACTAGCATCTTTTAAAAAACTATGAGAGTCATTACTAAAGATGGCCTAGCCTCTAAGAGAAACCTGGGAATTCTGTTAATCTGGCAACTGGAGACGATTCTGTGGGGACCACTGGAGAGAAGCAGGGCCTGGAAGGACATGGCTGACAGTGAGAGGGGCCTCATCCGTGTATTGGTTTCATCAAGTCCTGGAAGAGATGGGTAGCGCCTCACAGTATCCCTCAGTCACCTCGAAACAAGTATGGATAATCTGTGAGTCATACCAGGCCAATGGGTTGATTTCCTCCTGAGCTAATCTAAAGATTGGCCTTGAGCAACAGGCCACATTTAATACTGAACACCCAGCACCTATTTCTTGGAGAACTTACTGATACTAAGCAGCGTGCAGACATTTGGGGCTGCCCCACTACCTGGCGGTGTGGCTAACTGTGGACATCAATAGACACCTTTGCATTTTGTCCTTGAGATAAAGGCATCTATCTTGGGATTTGTTGTCTGGGCCTCTCCCCAGAGCCCAACCAGAGAATCCAAGAACCTCAGGAAATCTTGGCTTTTACCCTCTTAGGAAACACTCCCTGCTCCTGCCTCCTGGTCATTCTAGAACTCACAGCCACTTCCATGTGCAAAGAGTAGCTCTTTTGGTTTCCACAGCAACCCATTTTATAGTGAGGAGATTGAAGCTTAGAAAAGTTAAGTGCCTTGGAAGGAGTGGGGGGAGGAGTGAAAATGGTGAAAGGGATTAAGAAGTCAAATGGCCAGTTATTAATAGTCAAGGGGATGTAAACTACAGCACAGGGAAACAGTCAACAGCATTGTAGTAACTATGTGTGGTTCTAGACTTACCAGGGTGATCGCTTCGTAAGGTATAGAAATGTACACCTGAAACTAATATAGTTTTGTAGGGCAATGATAATTAGAAAGTAAATGTTAATTTTAAAAGAAGGAAAGTTAAAAGACTTATCTAGTGATCTCAAAATTAGAGAATTGCAACCTAAACTCGGGGTCTTCTGTCTCCAACATCCACACTCTCTTCTGTCCTAACCAAGAGCACAGAGGAAAACCTGTTCTCTTTACTGTGCTAATACTAGAAAAAAGGACAAAGAGACTTGAATTTTTGAGTTCAGAAGTGTTTTAAATGACGCTATTATACTGTAGACCTAATAAGCTAAAACTACTATTTAAGAACTCATGGTAAAAATACTATTTAAAGGCAATTCAGATGTAAAGTACTATGAGAGTTAAGAGAAGATACATTATTTAGGGAAGAATTTGGTCCAAGGATTTGAACAGGGCCTAGGGGGTAGGGACCGGCCACCATTACAGAGGGGAAGCCCAGATGGAGCAGTACTCTGGGGATCCTGAGAAGTCAGGGCACCTGGAGACAAGGTGGGCCATTAAGAAAGAAATTGTTCTTACTATGCAGCTTTAACTTAGACCGGCATCTTTCTAGGATTTCTTCCCAGCAAAGGCCAAATCCATGTGCTTTAGTGTGTACTATTTCTCCGTCCAGTGGGCATGTTCACACTGGACATTCACCAGCAATGCAGTGGTGTGGACAAGTTCGTGGACTGCAATCTTGTTTCCTCCGGCCACTGAGTGGCCACGCACTTCTCTGAACCTATGTTTCTCTTGTAAAGTGCAGGAGCTACAGCAGATCATTGATTTCTCCGTATCCTTCAACGGCTGTCTTATTCCACGAGAGAGAGATTAATGCCGTGGCACTTTGGGCTCCTCTCGCATCTGGAACATCCTGGAGAGTTATGTGAACCCTCTTCATCCTTTTGATGTGTCAACTCATGAAAGGATTTCTCAAGTGTCTATAATGTACAGGGATTGTGGGAAAAGACAACCATGAAAGATTCATGATTCAAGAAAACAAACACTGAAATGTAGAGAAGAGGAGCTATTCTGTGGTGCATAACCATGGGGTTGGGAGTAGAGGTACAGTTTAGGGACAGTGGGAGAGCAGCAGTCACCTTCACCCCTGTGAAGGGCCATATGAAGCTACTGTAAGGCCACACAGCAACCCCGAGCAGCAGACTCGGGTTCGGGCACTTTCTATTTACACCTAAACTCTCCCAGTGCATTTTATCATATGGCCACTTCTGACTATTTTTAATCTGTGTACTTAGTATAACAATCTCCATTTTCCTTAAAAAATAAATGGATACAATTATTTATTCACCCCTTCATGGCATCATATTATCATTTAAAGAAAATAAGATAAGCTTATTTAAATACCAGTAAGTTGGCTGATTATCCCCATTTCTTTGATATACTGAAACATGCTTTCTGTAAAAGAACTATGGCTGATCTTAGATTAAAAAAATAACCCATTCTGTGAGGGAACATTTGTGGACCCAGAATGATCTTTTGCAAAAAGGATGGCCACCCTGCTGCTGATCACAGATGACTTTTGGGATGAGAGCAGAGCCCACACCTACACCCTCATCACACACAGAATGGCCCCTGTAGCAGTATTTGCACCCCAATGCCAGGCTGTAAATGACACAGCTGAAATGGACCACTGATATGACTGATGATTTCTTCTGAAAATTTTGAGTTGGATCTTAGAGATAATCAGAAGTTTCTGGTGGTTCTGAACCCAGAACATCCTGGCACATCCAAGTCTGGCCCAGTGCGTAGAGAATCAGAGAAAGAGAGTTTATAGGGAGAAAGAGTAATGAGACACGCCGAGAAGGATGGATGAGAGCGACAGAGACAGATGAGATCGCTGAGCCCAGAACTCTCAGGCGGCTTCTGTGCCTCTGTGTGTCTTGAATGCGATACCCCCACACCCTGTAAATCTTCCTTTTTGTTTAAGCCAGTGTCAATGAGTTTCCGTTAGTACAACCAAAGGGTCCCTAATTAAGTATCCTGATTTCCAAGGCCTTCTTTTCTTTTCTTATTTTTCTCTGAGGCTCCCGGACGTGTGTCAGATCTGGTGAAATTTTTGCAGAATGAGAGATGAAGAGCTGTAGTCCTTTGGTAATGCTACTAGCTGTGCAGGCTCTTCTAAACCCTGCCGACACTGCAAGCCATTTGGTTGTTTACCCAGTGCTACCCCGTCAGTGTTTGTCCTTGGTTTTATTTAAGAAGATGGAGGAGGAAGAGGGACACTCTGTCCTTGGCATGACTAGCATTGCTCAGTGGCACATCTGTTTTCCTAAGTCATTAACGGGTCCTTCCGGAAGCCAATCCTTCCTCAAGCATTAGGTCAGTGCTCCTGATTAGAATCGGCATCAACCACCCATGAAACTAGAAGCTTCCCCTGGGTTTTATTGTTACAATAAAACCTCACTAATTACTCATAATTAGGAAGAAAAGCCATCTCAATGTTCAAATTATAAAAGAAGCAACATTTAAATTTCTTCCAACTTTGCGTGGTGATTTAAATTTGGTTAACCAAATACCTTTGACTTAATACATAAATAAAAAGTATGTCTAAATAGCACATCAGACTAATATATGCATTCCGGGTATGTACATGGTCTTTAAGGAACAACTTGTTTTTTCGGGGGGCAATTTAAACATTCTACTATCCTCTTATGGTAGTAATAGTTGAGTAAGTGACTTTTCCCTTGCAAACACAATGATTAACTTAATCTTAACACTTGTCAAAATTATTTTATTTTTTTAAATTAATTAATTTTTGTTACAGATGTTTCTCCTTTTCCCCCCACTGATACCCCTCTCCCCCTCCCTCCCCACCCTTCCCTAGCTTTGTTGTCCATGTCTATTGTTCATGCATACATGCATATAAGTTCTGTGGTTTATCTCTCCCCCCTGAAAATTATTTTTAAACAAGTAGGCTCTGAATTGAAGAGATTGTATTTTTGGATCAACATGACAATGATCAGAGGAATGAATGGTCCAAGTTAGAGTGTCATGAAAACCTGTTTTAAAACTCTACACCTTTCATAGGGGTTTACATTGCAGTGGAAATGAAGTTGATTTATTAAAGTCTAGTGGAAAGATTGTGCTGTGCAGGTGCTAAATCATTTCCCCTGCATGTATGATAATGCTGTGATTTTTACACCATGGTTCCAGTCCCCAAAGAGACAAGGGCACCAAAAACAAGCCTGCGGTGGGATGCTTAGTGTCCCATACCAGTTCTCCTGATGCTTGTTTGCTGTTTGTGAAGTCTAAAGAAAAGAGCCAGGAAGCCAAAACTGATGGTGTAAGTAAAAATATCCTAAGCAACTGCACTGATTTCGAGCCTGCAGGGATGTCTCTTTAGGACACCTGATGTGAGCCGCAATCAGGTGCAGAGTTTTCCTTTGTTTTCTGAGGGAATAGAAGCCGCAAGGGAGCTGGGCACATTTGGATGGGCCCTAGGATGGCTCTTGCTGTGGAGTCTGAGAGAGCCTGACTGATGGCCATTTACCTCCTGGTGGAGCATCCTCTCACCTGGTTTCTGTCCCTTTCTGTTACACTGGATGCTTTCGGCTTCCTGCCTCGCTTCTAACCTGAGCCCCTCAAATCACTGCACAGTTCAGTGGGACAAAGCATGCCTGAAAACTAAGGCAGGTTTTCAAGTCGTTTGAGACTGCCCAGATTCTGGTGCTTTTCCTGCAGAAGTAGGAGCTACAGCCTTGCCCATCTGAGCCCAGAAGTGCATCTTTGACTCCATGGGTCAAGTCCGCTAGAGGCTTGGCAGATCTCCTAGCCAGTTAAAACAGGACTAAAGAACTGATGTGCATATATGCATAACCAATGGACATACACAATACTGGGGGGTGCAGGGTGTCAATAGGGAAAAAAAGAAAAACATCTGTAACAAAAATAAATTAATTAAAAATTTAAAATTAAAAAAAAAAAATGGCACTAGATATGGCATCAACATCACCAGGACTATAAAAGAAGAGAAAAAGAAGCTTTTTGTTGTTGAAGGTTTAGTGTTTTGTCCCTACGTGTCATTCGGTGAGGAAGGACTAGCCGGCGGCAGGTGACATCACTGTGACTTCGCTGTGCTTGGCTGGGGCAGCAGCCTTTGTCCCAACTCTTTTGAGCTTCAACATGTTTTAGTGTGTCTGTTATTTGTTTGGCACCTTTGCTTCATTTTCACAAATTTTTGTTTTACATGAAAATCAAGTTTTCATGAAGAAGTAGGATCTAGCGTCATAAGCATGGCCGTCCTCCCTCCAGCCCCGCCTCCCTCCAGCCCCGCCTCCCTCCAGCCCCGCCTCCCTCCTGCCCCGCCTCCCTCCTGCCCCGCCTCCCTCCTGCCCCGCCTCCCTCCTGCCCCGCCTCCCTCCTGCCCCGCCTCCCTCCTGCCCCGCCTCCCTCCTGCCCCGCCTCCCTCCTGCCCCGCCTCCTGATCACAGTGGGCGTGTGGCCCAGAGGATCTTGCTGGGCATCACCCTTCCTGAGCGCTAATCCAGACCCACTATTCCCTCTGCGTAACTCCGGCAAATGATTTCCTCTTCTAGGCCTTGATTTGACAAAAAGTACAATTAAATAAAATAATAGGAAGTGCTCAGTAATTGTTGGTTAGCTTTATGACACAAGGTTTAGGGCAGCACATGGGCCTTTATATTATCTGGGAGGGAATTAGTCTCTATGTTCTTTTCTGGCACTTCTTTGCAGCAGAAATAGCACCTAACATTTTGAAGTACTTGGACACACATCTCAATATTTTGTCCATCAAATGTTAACTAAATTATGTTTGTTAATAGAAGAGGTGACGAATAAATTTAAAGCCAAACATAAATCTACAATTCCTACATCAAGAAGTTACAACTAGTTAGATATGGGGAAGGGGGAGGCATTGAAGCTGCCCCATTCCTAGGTGGGTGACAGTACTGTTCACTCAGGTAGAGGTTACAAGGGAAGGGCATGTCCAACAATGCAACTATCTGAGGACTTGTTGCACTTTAGGTGTCCATGAAATATCTAAAGGAATATCTAAAGGAATTGATATCTAGATGCTGGACATCAGAGGAGAAACCTAAGATATAATATAATATAATGCTAATATAATGCTTCAGGCTGTTGACAGCTGTTGAGACCTGGGACTCGCTGTCTCTCCTACCTGGAACTCTCCTTCTGCATGCTTCCCTGCCCATCTCCTTCAGGTCTTTGCCCGAAATGCCACCTTTGCAGTGAGATTCTCCTGGCCACCCAATTTTAAGTGGCAATTGCCTCCTACCCAAATATTCCTGGTCCACTTTGTCTGTAAAATATTTTTTTATATAATACGTAGCATTATCTAACCTACTATATATTTTATTTATTTAGCTTATGACAGTCCATCTATCAGAAATTAAGTTCTGTTGGGGGCAGAGATGTTTTGTCTGTTTTGCTTACTTCTGTATCCCTAGCAGCTAGAATGGGGCGTGGTACATATAAGCACTTCATGAAGTTGTTTAGTGAGAGGATGAGCCCTTAATGTGTGCCCAACATGAAGTGTTTCACCTGTGTGATCTCAGTCAATCTGGATGAGAGAAATACATTTAGGTGACACAGCTCTATAGTTAGTAATGAAAGCCATGAACATGAATGAGACCTGCAGGGAGAGTGTTTGATGAGGCAGAGAAGAGGGCCCAGAACAGAGGAATGAAGACCATCATCATTTGAGGCAGGCACATGTGGCAATGCACTGCACACAGGAAACCAAGAAAAGCCACTCCGAGGACGGAAGGAAAACCAAGCTGCTGGAGGGCTGTCACACCAACTAAGGGAACATTTCAAGAGGGAGAAAGTGCTCAAAGGTGTCAGATGCGACAGAGAGCTTGGCTTAGGTCTGGGGCAAAAAGTGATTAAGAGATGAACCAGGAGAGCCTGGCCATCTCGGTCTCTGCATCAGATTCATGTCTGACCAGCTGCCCACCAAGATGGGCAGATTTGTTGTATTATTCCTTCCTCTGGCAAAGCATATTGCAAGGATATACATGGCAGAGTTAACTTTTTTTATTTTTATTTTTATTTTTTTGTATATGCCCCTAGCGGGAACTGAACCCGGGACTCTCTGGTCTACAGGCCGACGCTCCAACTGCTGAGCCAAACCGGCCAGGGCAGCAGAGTTAACTTTTAAGCAAAATGTACATGTTGTGTATAGTGCAGTGGTTCCCAAACTTTGGAATGTCATGAACTGGTAACAATTGAGAAAGAACATGGGTCATGTGACTCAAGTATTAGGCTGCCTTGCCAATCATCTAGGCATTCATACTGGGAATGAATAAATTCAGAATAATTTAGGAGACATGAGACCCATAAAATACGATTGCTGATGTTGACTTGGCTTCTGGTCAGCGCACTATTAGAAATCCTTTTGGAAAAGGTATGACTTCCAGTCTTTTGTCGTCTACAACTTGTCCCGTTATGTGCCCTGTTGCTTCACTGGCCGTAACTCACATCTGTGAAAGTCTGGCTTGAATCAGAGAAAACAGTGGTGCCCAGTGTTGCCAAGGAGTAGCCTGAAAACTCTTTAGCACCCCTGACTAGTAATCTCATCGGTCTCCTCACTCCATGCCACAAATAAACATACAATCTCAGTTCAACCCTGTGTTTGTTACTGACTTTAAGGTAAGTTCCCTGGCTACCCTCACTGCCAACCCCACACATACACCTGGCACTGGGTTGCTTATAAAGTAAAGCTTTAAAAAGGAGACTGTGAAAATAGCATGGAGGTAACTTTAAATAGGAACCTTAATAAAGGAGGTTTTTTTCCCTAAGACCAGCTCTGCCTTAGGGGTTGAGCAAATGAAGGACCGCTTTTGCTTCTAACAGTATTGCAAATTAGCGTAGCCTCCCTCATTTTTGGTGCTAACAGCTACTTATTCATTATCAGATTGACATTAGCCAGAATATTTTAATGTCAACAGAGATAGGTTAATGATTGTTAGCCTAATTATTTCTTATATCTCCTTAGGAAGTTCCCATGTACACAAGATTTTAAATAAAGAACATGTCCAAATTGTTGTTGTTCTTGTAAGAATCCTGAATTTTATCAAGGATGCATTTCAAGTGAACTTGGAATAAAGCTTTAGTTTCATATTTTCTGGCTAATGTTCCATAAATGTCATAACTTTGCAGTTTAATGGGAAGTGTGTTTTTTTAATGTAATAGATATACCAAACATTAATGAAGGGAAGAAGAGAATGATTGAGAAGCACCACCTCAAGCTCTAAAACATTGAAATTAGCATTGAAAATAGAAGTTTCTCATCACCAGGAAAGGCAGGGAGATAGTCCCAGACATGAGAATAGACATAGCCTGGTCCTTGCTCCCAGTTTCCCATGATGGGCTCACGGGGTGACTTGACCGAGCAGTTTAACCAACTCATGTCTGTGACACCTTCATGTGTTCAGCAGGGACTGTGATACTCCTTTGCCAGAGTGACACTGAGGTTTGCGATTGGTACAGGGGTGTTGCAACAGTCCTGTAAAGACATGGCCTTGGGTCATCCTCATCACCCCACTGTCCTCTAAGGCTCTGGGTGGAAGCCTTCATCTAATTTAGAGGTTCATGTATGATATTTGTTATCCAAAATCGGCAAGTCTATTCATCTTTAAATGAAAACCACTCTGTAGGGAAAGGTTTAATACCAACTACGATATAGGGTGGCAGAAAAAGTCAGTCTGGTTTAGTAGGAAGTATGATCATAAAAGAATTTTAAGAAATGTAGTAGTATTACTTTGACAGATTTATAGTAACGAGGGTCAGGTTAAATCTCGGCCTGATGGCAATTCTTTTTGTTTTATTATTCTTTTTTTTTTTTTTTATCCTCACCCGAGGACATTTTTCCACTTTTTATTCAGATAGAGCAGGAGAGAGAGAGAAACATCAACGTGAAAGGGACACATCAAGTGGCTGCCACCCGCACGACCCAACCAGGGCCGGGGACAAACTACAGCCAAGGTATGTGCCCTTAGCAGGAACCGAACTCAGGTCTCTCCAGACCGCAGGCCGACGCTCTAACTGCTGAGCCAAACCGGCCAGGGCCTGATGGCAATTCTTTAAGACACTACTTAGGCAAATCTTTAAGAACGGTTCCTTTTTAGGGTGTTACCTTTGTGTCCTCCAAAGGTACTTATAAAGTCAGTCTTCTTGAAAGCTACTGTTTTACATAATTTGAACATTCTTCTGCAACCATATTTATCTTCTTCATTTGTTTACATAAGCAATCTTATGTTATGGATTTCATGTCTCCTAAGTATTTCAGTGTTAAATTTTACATATGTTCCAAACGACTCTCAAATTCTTAACTGAAGGGGTCCAAAAATATGAAGTTTTATTGTTGTGGTTTTATCTTTTGTTCCTGGTTTTCCCTACACACATGGTGTATGGTAAACATAATCAACATTTGAACTAATGAACTGGTAAATGAATGAATGGCAAAAGGCCATAAATTCGACCCTTATACCCTCGCATTATTCCACGTATCGAGACAGAATCCCTAATCCTGACCATCTGCTTAATGCCATCTGCAAAAGCCATTTGTATAATCTAGGCCACTGTCTTAGTCCATGCAGGCTGCTACAACAAAGTCACACAGCCTGGGTAGTTTATAAACAACAGAAAGGTATTTCTCACAGTTCTGGAGGCTGCCAGCATGGTTGATGGTGAGGATCCTCCTCTGTGCTGTAGACTGCCACCCCCGTGTTATGTCTCACAGGGCAGAAAGAACAGAGCACTCTCTGGGGTCTCTTTTATAAGGACACTAATCCTATTCATGAGGGCTTCACTTTCATGACCTGTCTCCATCACAAAGGCCCTACCTCCTAATACCATCACATTGGGGTTAGGATGACCACATATGAATAGGGGGAAAGGGGACACAAACATTCAGTTCATAACAGCCATGAAGGAAAGCTATGTGACATGGGGCCTATTCCATCATGGCCATCTTCTTACGGTGACAGATCTCAGCACCATTGTCACATTTACATGTTCAGGAATTAGGAGGAGTTTGGGGTGTGTTTGTTTCCTGGCTGCACAGGAGTTAGAAAGAGAATATTGTAAGTAATTTTATATCAGATCACAGTTGTGTGAGGTTCCGTGTTTTCCCATGATGGGTTGTAAATGGACAAGGGCATCTGATGGTTTCTTAAGCCCAGTAAGTTGACCGTCCACTATTGGTGAAGTCCTCCAAACGTCCTTCCTCTGTGTTCATGGGTCTATTCCCATTCCACGTCTCTCAGCAGCCCTACAACTGTATTGCATGGGATAAACTCCAAGGACCAGGCTGAGAATGAATTCTTCCTGGAGAAGAGAGTTTCTTTGGCTTTGGGAAGTCAGAGATGCCTGTGGACACATGGCTCTCTGCCAACCAGGCTCAGGGAGTCATCACCAAACCCATGTTCTCCAAGTGCCTGTGTTTTAATGCACATAACCAGCCTGCCTTGGCCTGCTCCTCTGCTTCCTCCATCAGGGAGATCCTGCTCATTCACTGAATTCAGGAGATGCAGACACTTTCTTAACACATCTTCTCTAGACTTCCAAACAGGGCTAATCTTCCCTTTCCTATGCTCCCATGACATTGGATTCTAGTCTCTGCTTTCAGGCCTCTCCCAGACAGCATCTGTTACAGGGGAGGGACATGAGAGTGTCTCGGGGAGAGTCTATCGCTAGTCCACACTGGACCCCCAGCCCCCAGCATAGAGTGGCTGCTCTGCAGAAGTCTGTCAGTGAGTCAATGTCAAGCAGCAATTTTATAATCCCAGAGCTACTTCCTAACATTCTGAGCCCTGCTTTAATGGTACTAAGTATTCTGGAAGGGATTTCTCAAAAGTACAAGCAAATTTGTTTCTAGTATGGCAGGCCTGCAATATATTACACTGTGGCTGAGTAAATCAAGATGATAACCAAAGTCATTAAGACACAAGTCACCTGAGTGGATTATTTCTGGATTCACAGCCCGAGATGCCATCTGCAGAATTCTTCCCTGATTACATTAGATGATCTCCAAGCCTTTTCCAAAAACAAGAAATTATGCCCCCTGACTTTAAACCCCCTGCCTTTTCAGTCACATTGAGATGAGATTACCACAGCTAGTTCTTTTGCACAGGACTAGTCCACAAACCATTTATTAGTTCCAATGAGTTTGTAAGATAATTCTCATATCCAAACCCTGCCTGTGTTTTCGTCAGTCCTGCCCCACAGACCGCTCCACTGCATGGCAGAAGGAGGCTTTGTGGCATCTGAGTGATGGGCTGGCATCATTTCAGATACTCCCCGAAGGCCTTCCACCTCATCAACACGCCCAGCTTCTTCAACAACATGCCCAACGACTTACACCATCATGATTTTGGCTAAAATTAATACTGTTTTTCTCATGGTATGATGATTGTTCCTACTGTTTTCTTTTTAAGGGTAGAAATAAATGAGGAAAAAATACAGGCTGTTTTACTCATTAATGAGTCAGAGGAAAAGTCACCACAATTTCTAATGATTAGGGGTCAATGTCGGGGCCTCTAACAAGAATAGCTTTATATCAAAAAAGCTCTCTAATATGCCAAGTTGTACAAACGTAGGAAAACTTTCATGACCATGTTACCAGTCCCTAAGTTTTGTACATACCCAGTCCTGTGACCTGGGGCTTTTGGCAATCAGGTGGGGTTTTTTTTGAACATTGAGATCAAACTTTGAATACAATAAGAGTATTTTTGTAGAAAGTGAGCCAACAGCTCTGGGGATAAATATTAACCATCTGCTGAACTTGCCGCTTCGCTTCTTTCCGATAGCACCTGCCCCCTCCCTGCTGGACAAGCACAGTGAGCTGCTGCCTCCCTCAAGCACAGCCTTTGGCTCTCAGCGCGCAGCATGATCATGGCGTAATCATGAGAGAGTCGGGCTGGGGTCAACGGTTCATGCACGTGGGTAGTGGGAAAGGTCTGAACTTGTATCCTCCCATCCCTGATGAGGTCACCATAGGTCAGACTAGGGCTTTGACAAGCTCACAGATTCCCTGCCCTCTCAGTAGAACAGAGGGGTACTTCTTAATCATAAGCCAGACCCTCCCACTCTCTCTGATATCTTACTATCCCCTCCGTCTCCCATACCTTTCTTTTTCCCTTAACTTCAGCGTCTCCCTGTCTGTCTTCTCCTTCCCACCATTTTCAAACATGCTCAAGTCTTTTTTATTTTGCCTGACCCTCCCTCCCTTAACCTTGTGGCCACCTCCGGCCTGGGCCCTATCCAAGTCAGCCGGGATCCTCAGAAGTATTGCTCTTACTCCCCATAAATCCACCTCCTCACTTCTCTTTTACTTCTTAACCCTTTAACACCTAACCAAAACTACAAAATTATTAAGATATCAAGGATTGTAAAGTTAAACATAACCTTGCCATATAACCAATAATCTCACTCCCAAGAAAAATGAACGCTTCCCTCACGGCTGATCACTGTGCCTCAATCTCTCTTGAATCCATGTGTTATTTTCTCTTTTCCACTAACTTTCATGGCACCGCACTGGTCCAATCCACTGCCATCTGTTTTCGACACTGCACTTCTATTTGGTCACCCAGCAGCCTCTTCTTCAAACCTTCTCCACTTTGCAGCCAGGGTGATCTTTTAAAAACGCAATAAATCATTGCATTCCTCTGCTTCAAACCTGCCTGTGGTTTCCCACTGCTTTTATAATAAAGCCCAAATTCCTCCACACATCCTACCAGGCTCTGCGCCGTCTGGTCCCCGTGACCTTCAGCCTCTATCCCTCACTGTGCTCCCCCACGTCTCTGTATTGAACCACACCCGCTTGCTTGCTTTCCACAGATACATCAGGCTCTTTCCCACTTCAGGCCCTTTGCACAGGCTGTATCTTCACCTGCATTTCACTAACTAATCATTATTCACCCCCCAGGCCTCAGCGTAAATGTCACTTCTGGGAAAACCTCTCATCCCAGAAACTAGCTTTGCTTTTCTCATTCTATGCTTTCATAGTTTCTGAGCATTTATCTTTCGTACCAACCCCCTTCTTTGAAAGGGAAACAGGAAATGGGTCTGCCTTATTCATTGCTGTCTCCATAAAGCTAAGATTGGTGTATGACACACTGCATATCCCTAATAAAATGTCTGTTGCAAGGAAATGATCATTAATAAGATAAGTAATGCACAGCCCAGTATATTGCATGTAGGTAGGTAATAGTGAGCCACTGAGGGCATTAGTGCTGCAGAAACAAGGGGAAACGCGTTCAATAGCATTACTTTGGCAGTCATGTGCAGTGCAGGGGAGATTGAGAAAACCTAAAACACTGAGATAATAATGTAATAGGCCAGGCATGGAGTCGGGAATAGAGTGGTGCCATAGGAATGGAGGAAATTACAGGATTTGATAACTGATTATATTTCGAAGTGAGTAAGGATCATGTCGATTCAGAAATTAGGGTCTGATGATTTTGAAAGAATAAAAAATTAAGGAATAAAAACTGGGTTTCAGAGGAAGCTAATGAGGTCAGGTCAATTAACTGTCATGGGGACAGTACGGATGACAAAGAATTCCAAGTCACTGAAAAGCAGAAGTCATGTTTTGAAGACTGTCCACATACCTTTTCCAAATCAGGACCATCTGCCAGGAAAGCAGAGTGAGGCTGTTGTTTATGCAGATAGTTTTCTCCGCAGGACGGCTCCTTCCCTTCAGGGAAACCGAGTGAGCCAGCCGCTGCCACAGTCAGGGCCACGCACCAGGAGGCACCTGCATTCTTCCAGGGAAACTGCGTGGCACTGTAGCAGATTTCCAGATCCCAGGGCATCATGTCTTCCCTCCTGTTGCACCTCCTTGAGCAGCCACCTATCTTTGGCATGGGTGACCTCGAAAGAAGGGCAATTAGCCCCCGACAGAAACGCAGCAAAGTGAGTGTGTGAGTCATAACCTGGTGGACTTTGCTTTGCTGAGGCAAGGGGGGAGGTGCTGAGGGGCCCCAAGGGGTGTGGGACTGGAGGAGAGAGTCTGGAGACCTGTCACCCCGAGGGGCTGAGAGCGCACCAGTGTGCAGGGATGGCACTGTTTGCCTAACCTAAACTAAGAGGGAAAATAAAGAGTGGCTTTAGACTCCAAAGCATAAAGGAAGAGGACTGCCTGAAATATGGAACTGAAGTTTGCAAAAACCCTGATAGGGAAGAAACCAGTACTGTTTCGTGATAAAAGTCAGCTGAGGCTCTGGATGGACTGCTTTGGGTCTGGGAAGTGGGGAAGTATCTGCCCTGCTGCATGTACAGAGACCAGAGGCCCAAGTTACGGACCCAAAGCACTCTGGGGGAGCAAGATTCATGGTAGGGAACTTTCTCAGAGCTCTGGAGGGAGCTGAAGAGTGGGTTTCAGCTGGACTCCATAGTGTCAGCCTTGGTTCAGATTCTAGACCATTTGACTGTCTAATAGAGAGCAGCTTATAATTCTCATATTTGACTGTGTGTGTGTGTGTATAAGAAAGAGAGAGACACACAGAGAAGGAAGACCTCAGTTAGAATTTGTCCAGATCCCTTTTGGCAGGGGTTCAGGGCCACACTGCACCCACTGTAGTCGAACGTGGTTGGAAAACAAAGCAAGGCAAACTTTAAGGTTTCCTCTCGAATCCTGCTTCTGCAGCCTACCCTTGCTGAGGCAAACCCATTTCCCAGCTCTCAGGAGGGAGGAGGAAAGGCCCTTTTGTTAGACACTGCAGAGGTCATAGATCTGCGATTCCATTTGATTTACTTGTGCCCTATTTGTCTGCTACTAACATCCTACCCGATAAGAGGATGATTGTAGCTGGTAATATTCTCTTATTCGTGTGTGTTGTTAGATCAACCCTTTTATTTTTCTCCTCTCCTGTCCTTACTCTAGCAATCAACCTGAAAGATCTTTGTGTCTTATTTCAGTGGTCTTCAAATCTTTTCGGGGGTTTTTTCATCGCTCCGCCAGGAAACAAGCATATGGGGCTGCTATTATGGTAGTTATATTGGTAACAAGCCTGCAGTTGTTACTCTACTTGGCCAGTAACTTGAGGACAGCAGGGTGCACATCTGTTTCACGAACTAAGAATAAAGGTTTCTGCACAGATGGCAGCCTTTTGGGTGCATGTTCTGAAGGTCCCCAGAGAGAACTCACTGTAACTTTCAGTGCTAAGTGGGGGGCATCATAGCACACTCGAAATGTGGAGAGGATTCACCTCCCCAAATACATTCCACTTTGGGCCCCAAAAGTATCCAAAAAATAAAAGACTGACAACAAAATAGAAATAACCGAATGTTGCCAAATTATAGTATACTCATTCTCAAGTCTATCTGCTGATCCTCCACTTGCACAGTAAATAAGCTACATTTCCACTCAGTGTCTTACCTAAGGCTAGCAGCACGAATACATAAAGTGAATGTTGCTTTTAGCAAAACTGTCATTAAGTTTGTGTCCTGGCCCAGTTTGGAGAGGTGACTTAAAGGCAAGAAATTTCATTAACTCTTCTTTTTCCAAACTATTTTAAAAGGATATCAATTCTTATAATAAAGAATATATTTCCAGACCTGGCCAGTTTGGCTCAGCAGTTAGAGCATTGGCCCACAGACAGAAGAGCTGCTGGTTTACAGGTTTGACCCCGGCCCTGGTGGGGTTCAGGGTCATGCAGGAGGCAACCAATCCGTGTGTCTCTCTCACATTAATGTTTCTCTTTCTCTCCCACTCCCTCTCTTCCACTCTATCTAAAAATTAATGGAAAAAAATCTTCAGGTGAGGATTAACTGTGTGTGTGTGTGTGTGTGTGTGTGTGTGTGTGTGTGTGTAGCCAGTATATTGTAGTTATATTATTTAGATCTAACTTATCCTAGATATTTTGCTTCTCAATTTTTTTCCATTTATTGTCAGTTTTAGGAAAATTGTTTTCTGACATTTTGCTCATAAAATGGACTAGGAAAAGAAAACTTTGGCTATATAACCTTAATATTAGCTGTTCTAAGAAAATGCACACAAAGATTATTTCTAAGAGTCCTAGGGTAAAGTTTTGTATCAGGAACTTCCTAGCCATTTTGTTGGATATTTTAGCTCTGCTAACAAGCATTCTTTAAGCTTTGATGGTGTTCCTTTTTTTTCCTCTCAAAAACAATATGTTCCACACATTACTATTGCTCAAAAGAACTAAAACAACAAACTTCAATTTGTCCAATCAAATCACAATAACAGTCAAGGTCAAATACAGTCCCAGCTTGAAGAAAACATCACCCCTGTGTTCACAGCAGACCCTGCTGCAGGACCCCAGCTAAGGAGGAGCCATGAGCACGAGTCCCATGTTTTTTCTCTCATGGTTATCAGTGGGGTTTTCTGATATGCTTGTAAATTACTCACAAAATCCTTTAGCGCATTTGAATATGGTAAGAAGGTTTTGCTAAAATTATTTTGAAGTGTTTAAATCCAGTTTCTGTACGTACTTGGGAAACTCCCCAGTGCATTGGTTCTTGTGGAGAAATGTCAACACGAAAGAATACTTAAATTCAGGAGATGAGTGTCATTTTTTTTAAATGTTTGCAATTTTTGTTTTGCTTGTACATTATTGTCACAATGCTTGGGAGCTGATTGTAACTTAAATTGAAGGCTATAGTCATCAAGGTATTCTGAAACAATTCAGTGATTCAAATATATCGATGTGAATATTAGATTGAGCCATACGAAATTGCTATCATTAAGGTCATTTGCCTGTAAAAATGACAATTTCATAATGCCTAGCCTAGTGTTTTTTACTGGGAAATTGGTCATATTATGCTTTAAATTGCATTTTGTTTTCTTTTGCTTTTTCCTTTTGTACTTTTAATTTCACCACAACAGTTTATTTATCTTGGATATTGACTTCTTTGTGTAAAATGTGACCCATTCAGGGAGTGAGGAATGGGAAGCAACTATTAACGGGTATGGGATTTCTTTTTTATGTGACAAAAATGGTCTGTAGTTAGATAGTGGAGATGGTTGCACAGCTTTGTGTATACAGAATACAAAAATACCAAATTTTATAGTTTAAGAGGGTCAACTTTATGGTATATGAATTATGTCTCCATTAAAAAATCTAAAGGTAAACAGATTGGAAAGGAAGAAACAAAACTGTCTTTGTCTGAAAATCATAGATGGCATGATCATCTATGTAGAAAATCAAAAAAAAAAAAACAATAAAAAAAAAATTCTGGAACTAATAAGCACATATAACAAGGATGCAAAATACAAAGTAAATATACAAAAGTCAATAGCTTTCCTATATACTAGCAGTGAACAATTGGAATATTTATGTAAAATGAAATACTCAGGTAAAAGTCTAACAATATATACAAGATCTATATGAGGAAAACTATAACCTCTGATGAAAGATATCAAAGAAGATAAATAAATGTAGCGATACCCTTGTTTATGGATAGGAAGACTCAATATTGTCAAGATGTCAGCTCTTCCTAATTTGATCTATTGATTCAATGAAATTCCAATAAAAATCCCAGCAAGTTATTTTATGGATATCAACAAACTCATTCCAAAGCTTATACAGAGAGGCGAAAGATCCAGAATAGCCAACACCCTATTGAAGGAGAAGAACAAACTTGAAGGACTGACCCTGCCTGACTTTCATATTTTCTATAAAACTACAATAATCAAGACAGTGTGGTATTGGCAAAAGAAGAGACAAATAGATCAATGGGACAGAATAAAGAGCCCAGAAATAGACCCATATAATTATAGTCAATTGATCTTTGACAAAAGAGCAGAAGAAATACAATGAAGAAACAGATGGTGCTGGAACAACTGGACATTCACATGCAAAAAATTAATCCAGACACAGACCTTACACCTTTCACAAAAATTAACTCAAAATGGGTCATAGACCTAAATATAACATGCAAAATGGTAAAACTCCTAGAAGATAACATAGAAGAAAATCTATGACCTTGTGTTTGGCAATGGCCTTTTAGATACAACGCCAATAGCATGATCCATGAAGAAATCATTTAGAAGTTGGACTTCATTAAAATTAAAAATTTGTGTTTTCTGAAAGATACTGCCAAGAGAATGAAAAGACGAGCCACAGAAAATATTTGTAAAAAAACATGTCTGTTAAAGGACTGTTACCCAAAATATACAAAGAACTCTTAAACCTCAACAATAAGAAAACAAACAACACAGTTAAAAATAGAAGAGAGATTTGAACAGACACCTCACCAAAGAAGTCACACAAAAGGTAAATAGTCATGTGAAAACATGCCCCACATTACATGTCATTAGGGAATTGCAATTTAAAACAATGAGATGCACTGTACACCCATATTAGAATGGCAAAAGTCCAAAACACCAGAAGCACCAAATGCTGGTTAGGACGCAGAACAACAGGAACTCTCATTCATTGCTGGTAGGAATGCAAAATGGTACAACCTTTTTTTTCAAAATTGCTGTGGCTATTCCGGGACTTTTTTGATTCCATATGAACTTTTGAAGTATTCTAGTTCTGTGAAGTACATCATTGGTATTTTGATGGGATTGCATTGAATCTATAGATTGCTTTGGGTAGTATGGACATTTTAATGATGTTAATTCTTCCAATCCATGAACAAGGTATGTGCTTCCACTTTTTTATATCTTCCTCTATTTCTTTTTTCAATGTCCTGTAATTTTCTGCAAATAGGTTCTTTACTTCTTCGGTTAAGTTTATTCCTAGTTATCTTAATTTTTTGCTGCAATGATAAATGGGATTGTTATTTCAGTTTCTCTTTCTATGAGTTCATCATTGGTGTATACGAATGTCGTCGATTTTTTGACGTTAATTTTGTATCCTGCTACTTTGCCAAATGCATTTATCAAAATTTTGGACATCATATGCAGCAGAATTTTCACTGATACATAACCTAAGAAACAAAGGGAAAAAATGAACACATGGGACTACAACAAACTAAAAAGCTTCTGCACAGCAAAAGAAACAATCATCAAAATGGAAAGGCAACCCACTAAATGGGAGAACATCATTGCCAATGATACATCAGATAAAGGATTAATTTCCAAAATATATAGAGTACTCATACAACTCAACAAAAGGAAGACAAAGAACCCATTTAAAAAATGGGCAGAGGAACTGAATAGACACCTCTCCAAACAGGACATACAAATGGCCAAGAAACATATGAAGAAATGCTCAACGTCACTAATCATCAGAGAGATGCAAATTAAAACAACAATGAGGTATCATCTCACACCTGTCAGAATGGCCGCCATCAACAAATCATCAAACAACAAGTGTTGGCGAGGGTGTGGAGAAAAGGGGACTCTAGTACACTGCTGGTGGGAATGCAGACTGGTGCAGCCGCTGTGGAAAACAATATAGTGTTACCTCAAAAAATTAAAAATTGAATTGCCATTTGATCCAGTGATCCCGCTTCTAGGAATATACCCTAAGAAGCCTGAAACACCAATCGGGAAGAATATATGTACCCCCATGTTCATAGCAGCACTATTTACAATAGCTAAGGTCTGGAAACAGGCCAAGTGTCCACCAGTAGACGAATAGATAAAAAAGCAGTGGTACATATACACAATGGAGTACTATGCAGCAGTAAGAAAGAAAGATCTCTTATCCTTTGAGACGACATGGAGGGACCTGGAAAGTATTATCCTAAGTGAAAGAAGCCAAGCATAAAAAGACAAATACCACATGATCTCACCTATATATGGAATATAATGAACATAACAGTTTGAGGAATACGGTAGACCCAGAAACGTGGAAGTAGAGCACAGACTGACATCCCTCAGTAGAGGGGATGGGGGGTGTGGGAAGAGATAAACCACAGAACTTATATGCATGTATGCATAACCAATGGACATGGACACAAAGCCAGGGACGGGGAGCAGGGGATGGGGAGGGGGGTGCCAATGGGGTAAAAAAGGAGAAACATCTGTAACAAAAAAAAATTAAAAATTAAAAAAAAATGGTACAACCACTCTGGAAGACAGTTTGGTAAACATACAGCATACTATCCAGAAATTGAACTCTTTGTTGTTTTCCCAAATAAATTGAAGTTTGTCCTCACAAAAACCTGAACATGGATGTTTGTAACAGTTTGATTCATAATAACCAAAACTTGGATGCAACCAAGATGCCCTTCAGTAGGTAAATGGATAAATGGTGATATAGCCATACAATGAAATATTATTCAACACTAAAAAGAAATGAGCTATCAATGGTACAAAGACATGGAGGAAACTCAAATTTTACTAAGTGGAAGAAATCAATATGAAAAGTTTATATACTATATGATTCAATTATATTACATTCTGGGACAGGCAGAACTATCAAGACAATAAAGACATCAGTGGTTTCCAGGGCTTGGGGGAGAAAAGGGATGAATAAGCAGAGCACGGAGGATTCTTACGGCAGTGACACTATTCTATATGATATTTAATGGCGAGTAACATACCTTTGCCCAAATGCATAAAACATTTATACAACATCAAGAGTGAACCCTAATGTAAGCTATGGACTTTGGGTGATAATGATGTGTCAATGTAGGTCCATGGATTGTAACAAATATCTCACTCTGATGCCAATGTTGACAGTGAGGAGGCCATGCATGTGTGGTGGGGGGGAAGGGGTATATGGAAACTCTTTGTACTTTTTGCTCAATTTTGCTGTGAATCTCATTGCTCTAAAATATAAAGTCTATTTAAAAATGTACTGTAGCCAGACAGAAAAATGGTGAACTTATATTTTTAATAGACAAAGCAATATTTTGTTAAAATTACTGTGCATTTCACTTTGCCCACTATAGAAATCTTGCCTGGAATTCCCCTAAGACATATTCCTATCTGTTTAAATTTTTGAAACAGTTTTCTACTTATACTTTTATGAAGACACCAAAGAAAGTGTTGAAAACTACTCTCTCTATCTTAGGTGGGTTGAATCACACTACTCTGCAACACGGTGGGTGGTGGAATTATTTGCCCACACAAAGGCAGGTGTGGGGCTTCATCTAGGAGAGAGTTCAGAACACCCAGCTGGCAACACATGTCAAGGCAAAGAAGAGGGAAGAAGAGAGAGATGCTGTAGAAATATGTATCCAGGAATGTTCTGGAAGCCTGCAGGTATCAGATTTGACTTCTCATCCTAAGGCAGGCTATTTTACTCTATCTACCAGGTGTGAGCAACTGTTCAACCATAGGGACTGTTTATAACAGAAGAAAATCACACATCTTCAGAAAAGTACGAACCTCTATTGAGTCAGGGACAGAAATGCTAGGATTACCTCACAGCCAAAAGTCTCCAGGAGGCAAAAACAGATAAGGATGCCTGATAGTCGTGTTATTAAGTAGCATTCAATGACTGAAGGGTTCTTAAGCTTAAAAAGACATAGTAGGCTGCTTGGTAAATAAGAGCTGGAGGGAAAAGAAGAAAATGTTGTACTTTTAGTTTTAGCAAAATACGTCTTAGAATTTACTGCCCAGAAAGTCTAGCTTGAATCCTTGTAACATAGCTAAACAAATATTAAGAGAAAAAGAAACCTTTCAGCCAAATAAGGGTTAGAAAAATGAGGAGTAGAAATTATGTTTAATAAGTCACCTGCCTTTTTATGAAATGATAAAATTTATGGAAAAGGAGAATGCAATAGATGTAGTATATCTGAACTTCCAAAAAGCAGTTATTGCCATGTCGCTGCATTTTACCCAATAAGTTAATTCAAACTTGCCAAGATCTAAAAGTGTCACCTAGATTAAAATGTAAATGGGAATCTCGGCAACATCTAAGGATGAATCAGGGAGGAAACTTCAGAGAAAGCAAAATGCTCTCAAAACTGAATTTCACTTTACTTGTCACTCTTTTTCTTTTAATGTTTAAACTTATCTTTATTGTTGAATGTATTACAGATTTCCCCTCTTTTTTCCCCATTGACCCTCCTCCTCCCCAATCCCGCCTTCCTCCTGCCTTCCCCACACTATTGTCAGTGTCCATTGTTTATGCTTATATGCATAGAAGTTCTTCGGTTTATCGCATTCTCCCCCTTCCTCCCTACTTCCCTTTGAGGTTCATCAGTCTCACAATCGATTTGTACTTCTTAATTCCTTCATGTTTGTCACCCATGTCCCCAGCCCCCTCCCATCTGGCAAGCAACAAAAATGTCTTTGTATCTATGAGTCTGTTTCTGTTCTGCATGCTCATTTTGTTTGTAGATTCAATGGTTGATAGTTATGTATTAATTGCCATTTTATTGTTTGTGTTTTTGTTCTTCTTCTCCTTCAAGAAGACCCTTCAGCATTTCATATAATACTTGTTTGGTGGTGATGAACTCCTTTAGCTTTTCTTGTCTGGGAAGCACTTCCATCAACTCTAAATGATAGCTTTGCAGGATAGAGTAATTTTGGTTGTAGGTCATTACTTTTCATCACCTTGAATATCTCTTGCCACTCCTTTCTGGCCTGCAAAGTTTCTTTTGAGAAATCAGCTGACAGTCTTATGGGAGCTGCTATGTAGGTAATGAACTGCTTTTCTCTCTCTGCTTTTAAGATTCTCTCTTTGTCTTTAATCTTTGGCATTTTGATAATGATGTGTCTTGGTGTGGACTTCTTTGGGTTCATATCTGTGCTTCCTAGACTTGTATATATGTTTCCTTCACCAAGTTAAGGAAGTTTTCTGTCATTTTTTCAAACAGGTTTTCAATTTCTTGTTCTCTCTCTTCTCCTTCTGGCACCCCCATGATGCAAATGTTGGTACACTTGAAGTTGTCCCAGAGGTTCCTTACACTATCTTCTTTTTTTTTTTTTTTTTTTTATTCATTTTTTCTTTTTGCTGATCTGATTGGGTGTTTTTTCCTTCCTTATAGTCTAAATCAGTGGTTTGTTTCTTGGCTTTGCTTACTCTACTATTGATTCTCTATAAATTATTCTTTATTTCAATTAGTGCCTCCTTCATTTCTGATTGGTCCTTGTTTATGTTGTTGATGTTCTCACAAAGTTCCTTGGAGGTCTCCTTAAGTTCATTGAAGTTCTCACTAAGTTCTCTAAGCATCCTTATAATCAGTGTTTTGAATTCTGCATCTGATTGATCTCTGTTTTGTTTATTTCTTTTCCTGGAGTTTTGTTCTTTTTTTTTCATTTGGGACATGTTTCTTTGTCTCCTCATTTTGGCTGCTTTTCTGTGTTTGTTTCTATGTATTAGGAAGAGTTGCTAGGTCTGCTAGGCTCCGTAGGGTGGCCTATTGTTGTAGGTACCTTGCAGGATCCAGTGGCACCCCACCTGGGCACTTGAGGTGCACCCCTAGCGTGGACTGTATACTTTTCTGTTGTAATTGAGTCTTGATTGCTGTTGGCACATCATTGGGAGAGACCCAGTTAGGCTGATCAGCTGCAAGGACTGGCTGTGCCAACTACCCTGGAGGAGCAGCTGTGTAGGGGCCCACCACACAGAGCAAGACTTACTTCAGCAGGATTCTGGTACCCATTGAGTCCACTCATCAAGCATGTCACTTGTGGAGGTGGTTGGGTGGTGGTGCTTCACCATGGTCTGAAGCTGTCCACTGGGTGTGCTGGCTCTGGGGCAAGATTAGCCACTGCCATAAGCTACCAGGCATAAGCTACAAAGCAATCTGCAGATGGCTGCTTCTTATGCTGAGCTTGAAGGTGCCCAGGAAAAACCAAGTTGTGAACAAAGGCTGGCTGCTTCTAGTGCCAGGCCTGGGGTCACTTACCGAGAGGTATGGGGCTCACTGAGACCAGATGCTGCTTGTTTGAGAGAGTTTAGGAAACTCTGAAGCAGGATCCAGGACAGGCCAATCCTATGGTAAAGCCACTGGAAACAACTTGGGTGGGTGTTAAAGTTGGGTGGGGAAGGACCTCAGGGAATCACCAGGGTGTGGCAAACAATGTGAGCTAGGTTGGTGGAGTCCCAGATATAGTGGCCATCTGTTGGCCCCGTTGGGAAAGGGCTCTCCAAAAGAAAAGGCCTTCCACCAGCACATCTGTCCAAGAGAAAGCTGTCTCTCCAGCCCTCATCTGGAGGCCAAAAATTCAGTTCTTCTCCATATGTCTCTGGTGCCTTTCAAGCTGCCTCCCCAAAACTGGAACTCAGAGAGAGCAGTCTGAGTAAGTCTGTGGGTGGGCCCTTTCAGAGGAGCTGCCTGGGGCTCCAGAAGCCTCAGCCTCCCTCAGCCATAGTTCCCGCTGGTTTTTCCAGCCAGAAGTTATGGGGACTTCTCTTCCTGGCACTGGAAACCTGAGCTGGGGGCCTGGTGTGGGACGGGGACACCTCACTCCTCAAGGAGGACTTTCACAGCTGAGGTGTCCTCTAATTTTTATCAGCCACACATGGGTATGTGACCAGCCCGTCCGGGCCTCCGCCCCTTCTACCAGTCTTGATGTGGCTGCTTCTTTAATTTCGTACTTGTAGGACCTTCATTCAGCTCGATTTCAGGTGGTTCTGAAGAATGGTTGTTCTGTCATTTAGTTATAGCTTTGATGTGGTTGTAGGAGGAGGCGAGACCATGTTTACCTACACCGCCATCTTGACGGTAAGTTTTTACTTGTCCCTCTTTTTATTAATGGTCTGAGAAATGGGATCAACATCATGAGGGACAATGAAACAAACAAAATGCTACTGTGGATATTTAATGTCACAACTGGGAAGAAACTTACCAAGTCTTTTGTCGATCTTCCCGGTTGCCTTTTCCTTTCCCATTGTGATAACCACTTTGTTTCATGTAGCTAGTTGAGTTTATTAACTTTTAAGTTGAATTATGGTCTTTTTAAAAGCATACTTGTTTGCTGGATATATTGCTGAGAGTGTTTACACTGAGCCACAGCTTTATGGTTTCTGTGCAGCTCCAACCTTCTACTGTTAATTCTCTTCGTGGATTAATTGTGGTAGAGAAAACTAGCAGAAAGGCAAATCGATGGATATTGTGGGGTGGAGAGAAAGTAAGCTAAGGGGATCTCTCTGAAATCATCAAAAATTCAGCAGAACATTCAAGGGAAATGAAGAATGAGGAAAAGGAGAGAAAAAAAGCTTAAAAATTAAAGGAATAATGATAACTAGAGTGATTGATGCAGGAATAAAACAAGTGCTTATGTTAAAACAATGCAAGTTTTAGTTTCCTCAGAGTGCATATTAAATATGAGGTAATTTGATAGCCAATATCCAAAATCTATTTTAATATTATTTTTTTTCAGATATAACGTATGTCTAGTAATATTTTTCTTTATGCATTCTTATAACTTAAAAGATTTTTGTAACTACAATGAGAATGAGCATTGTATTAGTATTTTCAGAGACACATTAATGCATGCCAAGAATGATTGTTTACACCAGTTGTTATTTTTGATGTTAGCTATTTGGTGTAAAATACAGTTCTTACACATTATGGAAACATAAACTTTATTGCTGTTTCATTACCAGGCAGAAGCCAAATATGAGCAAAAAATAGCATTCTATATTAATCTTTCAAGAATTGGTTATGGGCCCTGGCCGGTTTGGCTCAGCGGTTAGAGCATCCACCTGCGGTCCGGAGAGACCCGGGTTCGGTTCCCGCTAAGGGCATGTACCTCGGTTGCAGTTTGTCCCCGGCCCTGGTTGGTCGTGTGGGTGGCAGCCACTCGATGTGTCCCTTTCACATCAATGTTTCCCTCTCTCTCTCTCTTCCTCTCTCTCCCTCCCACTCTATCTGTGCAAAAAATGGAAAAATGTCCTCGGGTGAGGATAAAAAAAAAAAAAAAGAATTGGTTATGGGTAACCAGGTGACTGTATTATAGTTTAATTAATGGAATAAGAAGGAACGCATAGCTTCAGTGCTGCCTGATAAATATAATTCCCTCATGGCAAGACATGTGCAGTGAAAAATGACAAAAGAGTTCTGGTGGAATGGCTTTTTGTCTAGCTCAGTAACGCAATCTTCTCTTCTATGCCCATAGATACAGATATCTCCATACTAAGGCTCTATGTTGTAGTGTCATTTTGGGTATTCTTTTTCGAGGGGGAAAATGCTTGCTTTTTCAGCTTTAAGGAATTAGATCTCATTGAACTAGAAAAACAGTATCTAAAGTAGCTTAAATTATTTCTTGAGTTGAAATGTAAAAAGTTGTCCCATTACATGACTAAAGCAACATTAGCTTCATTGTCTTTCCCCAACCTTTCTCTCCTCTACACAAACACTTGTCCTTTGCTAGTGGTACTGTGGATATTTTTCTAGACAGAAGAAAATCAGAGAGGCCTTTATGGACAAAAAATTTTAGATGAAAAAAATGTTTTTATATGAGGAAGTTGAGATTTTTGATGATTTTTTTTTTATGAATTATTTATTTATTTTATTGTTACAGATATTTTACCTTTTTACCCCATTGGCACCCCCCACCCTACCCCACCTCCACCCCGTCCCCGGCTTAGTTGTCCATGTCCATTGGTCATGCATACATGCATATAAGTTCTGTGGTTTATCTCTGCCCACCCCCCCAACCCCCCACCCTCTCTTCTGAGGGATGTCAGTCCGTGCCCTACTTCCATGTTTCTGGGTCCACTGTATTCCTCAGACTGTTATGTTCATTATATTCTGTATATAAGTGAGATCATGTGGTGTTTGTCTTTTTCTGCTTGGCTTCTTTCACTTAGGATAATACTTTCCAGGTCCCTCCATGTCGTCTCAAAGGATAAGAGATCTTTCTTTCTTACTGCTGCATAGTACTCCATTGTGTATATGTACCACTGCTTTTTTATCTATTCGTCTACTGGTGGACACTTGGGCTGTTTCCAGACCTTAGCTATTGTAAATAGTGCTGCTATGAACATGGGGGTACATATATTCTTCCTGATTGGTATTTCAGGCTTCTTAGGGTATATTCCCAGCAGTGGGATCACTGGGTCAAATGGAAGTTCAATTTTTAATTTTTTGAGGTAGCACCATATTGTTTTCCATAGCGGCTGCACCAGTCTGCATTCCCACCAGCAGTGTATTAGAGACCCCTTTTCTCCATACCCTCGCCAACACTTGTTGTTTGATGATTTGTTGATGGCGGCCATTCTGACAGGTGTGAGGTGATACCTCATTGTTGTTTTAATTTGCATCTCTCTGAAGATTAGTGATGTTGAGCATTTCCTCATATGTCTTTCGGCCATTTGTATGTCGTGTTTGGAGAGGTGTCTATTCAGCTCCTCTGCCCATTTTTTAATTGGGTTCTTTGTCTTCCTTTTGTTGAGTTGTATGAGCACTCTATATATATTGGAAATTAACCCCTTCTCTGATACATCATTGGCAATGATGTTCTCCCATACAGTGGGTTGCCTTTCCATTTTGATGATTGTTTCTTTTGCTGTGCAGAAGCTTTTTAGTTTGATGTAGTCCCATGTGTTCATTTTCTCCTTTATTTCTGTTGCCTTAGGTGATGTATCAGTGAAAATTCTGCTGCGTATGATGTCCGAAATTTTGTTGCCTACATTTCCTTCTAGAATTTTTATGGATTCACGGGTCACATTTAAGTCTTTTATCCATTTTGAGTTTATTTTTGTGTATGGTGTAAATAAATGGTCTAGTTTCATTTTTTTGCATGTAGCTGTCCAATTTTCCCAACACCATTTATTAAAGAGGCTGTCTTTACTCCACTGTATGCTCTTGCCACCTTTGTCAAATATTAATTGAGCGTATTGCCTTGGGTCCATTTCTGGGTTTTCAGTTCTGTTCCACTGGTCTATATGCCTGTTCTTGTGCCAGTACCAGGCTGTTTGGTTACAGTCGCTTTGTAGTATAACCTGATATCTGGTATTGTGATCCCACCTACTTTGTTCTTCTTTTTCAAGATTGCTGTGGCTATTCGGGGTCTTTTGGTTCCAAATGACCTTTTGAAGTATTTGTTCTAGTTCTATGAAATATGTCGTTGGTATTTTGATGGGGATTGCATTGAATCTATAGATTGCTTTGGGTAGTATGGACATTTTAATGATGTTGATTCTTCCAATCCATGAACAGGGTATGTGCTTCCACTTTTTTATATCTTCCTCTATTTCTTTTTTCAATGACCTGTAGTTTTCTGCAAATAGGTCCTTTACTTCTTTGGTTAAGTTTATTCCTAGGTATCGTAATTGTTTTGGCGCGATGGTAAATGGGATTGTTTTTTCAGTATCTCTTTCTGTGAGTTCATCATTGGTGTACAAGAATGCCGTCAATTTCTTGACGTTAATTTTGTATCCTGCTACTTTGCCAAATTCATTTATTAAGTCTGGTAGATTTTTGATGGAGTCTTTAGGGTTTTCTATGTATAATATCATGTCATCTGCAAATAATGACAGTTTCAATTCCTCCTTTCCAATTTGGATCCCTTTTATTTTTTCTTCATGTCTGATTGCCGTGGCTAAGACTTCCAGTACAATGTTAAATAAGAGTGGCGAAAGTGGACATCCCTGTCTTGTTCCTGTTCTTAATGGAAATGTTTTTAGTTTCTGCCCATTGAGTATGATGTTGGCTGTAGGTCTTTCATATATGGCCTTTATGATGTCGAGATATGATCCCTCTATTCCTACATTGC
This sequence comes from Molossus molossus, assembly GCF_014108415.1. NCBI lineage: Eukaryota > Metazoa > Chordata > Mammalia > Chiroptera > Molossidae > Molossus > Molossus molossus. The sequence goes on along the minus strand of NW_023425344.1, from coordinate 104,319,844 downwards.
TGAGCGTTTTTATAAGAAATGGATGCTGGATTTTGTCAAATGCTTTTTCAGCATCTATTGATATGATCATGTGGTTTTTATTCTTCATTTTGTTTATGAGGTGTATCACGTTTATTGATTTGCGAATATTGTACCAGCCTTGCATCCCTGGAATGAATTCCACTTGGTCATGGTGAATAATTTTTTTGATGTATTTCTGGATCCGATTTGCTAATATTTTGGTCAGGATTTTGGCATCTATGTTCATCAGGGATATTGGCCTGTAGTTTTTTTTCTTTGTAGTGTCTTTTTCTGGTTTTGGAATTAGAATTATGCTGGCCTCATAGAACGTGTTTGGAAGTCTTCCTTCTTCTTGAATTTTTTGAAATAGTTTGAGGAGAATGGGTGTTAGTTCTTTTTTGAATGTTCGGTAAACCTCCCCCGTGAAGCCATCTGGGCCTGGGCTTTTGTTTGCTGGGAGAGTCTTGATTACCTCTTCAATTTCCTTAGTTGCTATTGGTCTGTTCAAGTTTTCTGTCTCTTCCGGGAATAGTTTTGGGAGACTGTGTGTTTCTAGAAATTTGTCCATTTCACTTAGATTGTCGAATTTGTTGCCATATAGTTGTTCATAGTAGTTGTTAATGATCTTTTGTATTTCCGTGGTGTTGGTTGTTACTCCTCCTCTTTCATTTCTGATTTTGTGTATTTGGGTTCTCTCTCTTTGTTTCTTGGTGAGTGTAGCTAAGGGTCCATCAATCTTGTTTATCTTTTCGAAAAACCAGCTCTTTGTTTCATTGATCCTTTGAATTGTTTTTTTGGTCTCTATGTCATTTATTTCTGCTCTGATCTTTACTATTTCCTTCCTTCTACTTGCTGTGGGGTTTTCTTTTTGTTTGCTTTCTAATTCTTTAAGTTGTGAGGTTAGACAATCAATTCAAAATTTTTCTTGTTTCTTGAGGTAGGCCTGTAGTGCTATTAATTTCCCTCTCAGAACTGCTTTCGCTGCATCCCATAGATTTTGTGTTGTTGTGTGTTTATTTTCATTGGTTTCAAGGAAGTTTTTGATTTCTTCCTTAATCTCCTCGGTGACCCATTCATTGTTTAATAACATGCTATTTAGCCTCCATGTGTTGAAATGTCTTTGCATGTTCTTGTTGCAATTGATTTCTAGTTTCATGCCATTGTGATCTGAGAAGATGCTTAATATGATTTCAATCTTCTTGAACTTGTAGAGATTTAGTTTGTGTCCTATCATGTGGTCTATCTTTGAGAATGTCCCATGTGCACTTGAGAAGAATGTGTATTCTGTAGTTTTGGGGTGTAATTCTCTGTAGATATCTATTAAATCCTTTTGGTCTAGTGCTACGTTTTATAGTCTCTGTTTCCTTGCTAATTTTTTGCCTAGAGGATCTATCCTGTGCTGTCAACGGGGTGTTGAAGTCCCCTGCTATGATTGTATTGTTGTCGATTTCTCCTTGGAGGTCCTCCAGAAGATTTTTAATATATTTTGGTGTTCCTATATTGGGTGCATATATGTTTATCAAGGTTATATCTTCCTGTTGGATAGATCCTTTCAATATTATGTAGTGGCCTTCTTTGTCTCTAGTTATGGTCTTCATTTTGAAATCTTTTTTATCAGATATGAGAATTGCTACCCCAGCTTTTTTTTGCTTTCCATTTGCTTGGAAAATTTTTTTCCATCCCTTCACTTTCAACCTATGTGAGTCTTTTGTTGAGAGGTGGGTCTCTTGTAAACAACATATAGATTAGTCATGCTTTCTTATCCAATCAGCTACTCTGTGTCTTTTTATGGGAGCATTCAATCCATTTACATTTAAGGTGATTATTGATATGTACTTATTTATTGCCATTTTTGGTTAGTGTGGTTCTATTGTTCTTCCCATTTCCACTGCTAATTACAGCAGTCCTTTTAACATTTCTTGCAGTGCTGGTTTGGTGCTCATGTATTCCCTTAGCCTTTTTTTGTCTGGGAAGCTCTTTATTTGACCTGCTATTTTGAATGATAGCCTTGCTGGGTAGAGTAGTCTTGGATTCAGATTCTTGTTTTTCATGACTTTGATTACTTCATGCCATTCTCTTCTGGCCTGTAGTGTTTCTTGTGAGAAGTCAGCTGAGAGCCTTATGGGGTTCCCTTTGTAGGTAACCTGTTGCTTATCTCTTGCTGCTTTTAGGATTCTCTCTTTGTCTTTAATTTGTGGCATTTTGATTACTATGTGTCTTGGTGTGGGCCTGTTTGGGTTCTTCTTACTTGGGACTCTCTGTGATTCTTGAACTCGAATGCCTTCTTCCTTCACCAAATTAGGGAAGTTTTCTCTCACTATTTTTTTGAATATATTCTCTATCCCTTGCTCATTTTCTTCTTCGGGGACTCCTATGATGCGAATATTATTACATTTCCAGTTGTCCCATAGTTCTCTTAAGCTGTCTTCCTGTTTTTTAATAGTTTTTTCCTTTTGTTTTTCTGATTGGTTGATTTTTTCTACCCTGTCTTCTAATTCACTGATCCGGTCCTCAGCTTCCTCTACTCTGCTTTTTAAAACCTTCCAATGTGTTTTTCATTTCTGATATGTCATTTTTTATCTCTTCTTGTTGGTTTTTAATTTCCAATTGGCTTATTTTCAGTGTGTCTATGTCCTTACTCATGCTGTTCAGCTTCCTCAAGATCATGGCTCTGAATTCTAGCTCTGTTAACATGCCTAATTGCTCCACATTGATCTCATCTTCAGTGGAGATCTCTTGCTCTTTCATTTGGCTTCTGTTTCTGTGTTTCACCATTTTGGCTATCACTGTGGGCTTTGGAGCCTGTCAAGTTTTCCCTGTGGGTGTTGGTGTTCTGCTGTTTGTGGCTCCCTCTCCTGTGTTTAGATGAGCGAGGGAAGACCCACGTTAAACACCACTGTCAAGTCTTACTTTCCTGGTTAAAGTTGCCAGCCCAGGAAAGGTACTGTTATCCTCTAGCTTTTTGCCTGGAGGCTAGCAGTCGAGGTTACTTGATGAGTTTTCGGTTGTCAGTTGATTGAAAAGCTCCCTCAGGTGCTTAGCACAAGGGGATTTCCCAAGGGTGGGGCAGATGCTGGTTGTTTGTGAGCCTCAATTAGCACTTCAATGGCCTACAGGGTGGGGTTGGATCTCCGAGGGAGGGGCTGCTGCCTTTCTCAGAGCCCTGGGAAGGAGCAATGTGGCCACCGTCCTGAGTGGCTGCACTCAGCCAAAGCTCTGAGCGCCCTCCAGATCCCGAGTGTCCCGACACAGCTCCAGTCCAGTCCACCCTCCCTCTGCCGGAGCCCAAGGTGAGTGGCTGTGGCTGTTTTAGCCTCTGTCCTAGCTGCGCTGTGGAGCCGCCTGGGAGTGTGACCCGAGGGCGCCGCTCCCAGCTGAGGCCGCTGCCGAGCTGCGGACTGTGGGCTCCCAGCCCCCGTCTGGCGCCTTCGCAAGCCTACCGGGATGGAGTCAGTGTCCCTCGTTGTATGGTCCTCGCAAGCTGCTTTTCTGCTGGTTTTTCCCGTCGATTTGTCTGTGTTATAGTTGTAATTCCAGTTTGGTTCTGGGAGACGGTCTGTGTAGCTCTGTTCACTCCGCCGCCATTTTTCCTCTCCTTGATGATTTTTCTTTTGGGTAAATTATGGACATTTCCTTGTAACTTTAATATTTCCTGACAACAAATGCATTGAAAGAAAGCAAGATGTTACTATATATTCAAAGGTACTATGAATGGTAGAATGTGTTTAAAGGTAAAGCAAACTGCAAGGTCTTTCATTTTCTCCCACTATAGTATAGTTGTTTAGCTTTAAACTCTTCCTAAACTCACATATCTGTAGCTGGTTTTTTCAACTGGCCAGGAACAGACAATTCTGAAGCCAAGATGTTTGACTTCTATGCAGACCGAATGGCCTTATTTTGTACTGTATGCTCAAATCTATACCCTTGTGTCATGGGTTAAATAGTGTCCCCACAGAACCTAAGAATGTGACTTCATTTGGAAATATGGTCTTTGCAGATGTCATTAAAATGATATCATTGTGGGTTAAGGGTGAACTTAAATTCAATGATCCTGCGCCCTGGCTCATTTGGCTCAGCGGTTAGAGCGTCGACCTGTGGTCCAGAGAGACCCAGGTTCGGTTCCTGCTAAGGGCACGTACTTTGGTTGCAGTTTGTCCCTGGCCCTGGTTGGTCGTGCAGGTGGCAGCCACTCGATGTGTCCCTTTCATGTCGATGTTTCTCTCTCTCTCTCTCTCTCTCTCTCTCTCTCCCCCTCTCTCTTTTCCTCTCTCTCCCTCCCACTCTATCTGAACAAAAAAATCGGGGAAAAAATGTCCTTGGGTGAGGATTAAAAAAGAAAAAAATTCAATGACCCTGCTTTTAGAAGAGTAGAAAAAGAGGAAAGAATGCAGAGAAGGCCATGATAAAACCAAGGAGGCAGAAATTAAAGAATGCCTAAACCCTAGCTGGTGTGGCTCAGTTGGTTGGGTGTCATTCCATACATCAAGAGGTTGCTGGTTCAATGCCCGGGTTTTGGGTTCGGTCCCCAGTAGGGGGCATGCAGGAGGCAGCCAATTGATGTTATGCTCTCACATAGATGTTTCTCTCCTTTCCTCTCTCTCTCTAAAATATCAATGAACTATTATTTAAAAAAAAAAAATGGAATGCCTAAGAAAGCCAAAGTATGCCACCAACCACTAAAAACTAGGAGAGAGGAAAAGGACATATTCTCCCTCAGAACCTCCAAAAGAAACCAACCCTGCCACACCGTGGTCTGGGACTTCTGGCCTCCAGAACACTGAGAGAATAAATTCCTATTATTTTAAGCCACCCAGTTTATAAAAATTTGTTATGGCCGCCACAGGTAACCGATATACCAATACAACAGCTTGATCACATTTTACCTATCACATGGACATCCAAGTGAGAATGTAGACGGGCTTTGTTCATAGGTCCACCAGTGGGAAACAAACAGTAAAGCAGGAAGAAAAAGAATGCACCTTCACAGTTGAAGGGTGTAACCAGTGTGCCCTAGTCCATCCCTGCCAAACAGCAGCTCAGGCTCTCTCCACCTGACAAAGAGCATGACCAAAACACAGAATCTCAAAATACCGCCGAACCCTACCACCTCAACAGTGCAAAGTCTGATGATGAAACAGTGAAAAAGTTCTTTAGAAGCCAGCTTATTTCTCCAAGTGTGCCCTAATGTGGAGTGCGTATTGTTGAAGATAACAGCATCCAGACTATTTTAAAGAGGGAAGTTTGTTCACAAAATCCTTAGAGAGCTGAAGGATTTGGGATTTAGGCTGGGCCTCTAAAAGGGCTCCTAGCACAACACCTGTGAGCAGAGCTGGCTTCGTCTGTCATGACCAGGAAGACGAGGGCCAGGGAGCCACTGCCCCAGCTGTTGACTCCTGGATCTTGGCACCTGAAACAACATCTCGAGAATTGGAAGCTGTTGCCACACCTGTTGGTTCTGAGAACACATGGTCCTTGCTCCCTACAGAGTAGAGGGGCTGACCTCAGAGCTGTTGGCAGGACCAGCTATGTACTTAGTGGAAAATGAAAATGCTGATCTCAAAATGCAATGCAAAATGAAAATAGCCCCTGTTTAAAATTATTAAGAATCAAGACAGCAACAACAGAGCACAACGTGGGCCCTTCTGATCTTGGGGCCCTGGGTGACTGCTCTGGGCACAGCCGATGAAGCCAGCCCAGCCATGCTAGCCCACTGACTGCACCTGCAGCATGGCTGCATCCTGTGCAATTACTCTTCCCACTTAAGTCAGGACCAATTCAAGTCTGCGAGAGTGTGTAAGACGAGCAGAAGCCTGGCTGCAAGAGCAACTGAGAAGCGTCCTTTTCAGCTGCCCAAGCTCTATAGTGAAGGAAGCAATCTAGAAGGAGTTGGAAGAGGTGCTGAGTGAGCCAATCTGCTGGATCCACCCCCAGGTTCAGACTCCAGAAGCAAAGACAGCTTTCAGCAGAGCAGCATGTTCTCTTCTCACTCAGTGGTTTTAAGACCCGCCCTGCTCAGTCGTAGCTTTTTGTTCACAACACCTGCTGTCCAGCTGGTAGGATGACAGGTGTTCCTTCTCCATGGGAGGCATGGGCTGGTGCTGGGGACATGGTGAGACTAAGGAAGATGAGGTCTCTGCTCCCTGGAGTTGTCCTCAAGTGTGTGGAAATAAAAAATTATCATGTGGACAACTAAATGAACACTGTTTCTGGGGCAGATTGGCTATACCTGCAAACACATCTCAAAACCATTCTCTTCCCTTGAACAGAACGGCACCTCTTATCCCAGCCAACACCCACCTCTCAACTGATCTGCTTTTCACTCTTACCTCCCGCCAACCCATTCTCAGCAGGGCTGGAGAAATCCTTTTGAAACGTAGATCAGTCACAGACCTTCCCCTGCAAAACTTGCCTCACCCTTGGAAAAGTCCCAACCTCCTCATGGTTTCTATATGACCACAAACCATCTGGCCTCTGCCTGTCTCTAACCCTCCCCAGTTGCCCACTGTGCCATGACAGTGTCCTTTCTGCTTTTTGGGACATGCCCAGTCACTTCCTATCTCTGTCTTTGAACGTATAGCTTTCATAGCTCGCTGTACAGACCACTCGTCAGCTTCCAGCATCCAGCTAAAATGCAGCCTTCTCAGAAAGGTTCTCTGACCACCCTACCTAAGACAGGATCCCCACCCCACCCCATGGTTATTCTACCACATAGCACTTGGCTTATTTCTCCCCAAACACATCACAGCCTGAAATTACCTGTTTGTATGTTTCTAGGTTTCCTTTTTCTCTCATGAGGCCAGAGACCCTGCCTATCTTGATTCAGTCCTACAGCCCAGGGTCAGTACAGTGCCTGGCACATGGTAGTAGCTCAAGAGGTTTTTTTAAAATATTTTTTCTTTATTGATTTGAGAGAGAGAGGAAGAGAAAGGGAGAGATAGAATCATTGATGAGAGAGAACATTGATGAGAGAGGACATTGATTGGCTGCCTTTTGCACTCCCTGTACTAGGTATTGGGGCACTACCTGGGCATGTGCCCTGACCGGGATTCGAACCAGTGACCTCTTGGTTCATGGGTCAACGCTCAACCACTGAGCCACATTGGCCTGGCATCAAGAGATATTTAATGATGTTCTGACTTACTGATGGATGGACGAGTGAAAAAAATAGCTACATTTTGGGGCCTAGAAAATTGGAGCGACATTTATTATTTTCTAGAGAAGAAATTAAACTTAAAAGCTGAGCAATATTTGGGATGGCCATGAAGTTTGGGAAAATTAAAGCTGAGAGTTCAACGTTATGGATGGTAATCAAATCACACAGATCAGCTATTCCGGAAAAAATGCAGGCTGGCTTTGGGGTGAAAAGGCCAGGCCAAAAACTGTCTAGTAGGACAGTGATCTCACACTTGTTTACGGGTTGTTCTGAGATTAGTCCCTTCCTGTTCACACAGTGTGAGTTCTTGCAGCGAGATCACTTATGCAATGAGAACAGAGACCATGTCTTCCTCCAGTGGTCCCTCGTAGCACCAAAGTGGCTCCCTGCCTCTTATCTAAGCTCTCCAAGGTCGAGAGGTACTAATCACTGAGAAGTACAGCTACTGTACTTCAGGGTTTTCTTTCCAGCTCAACGTCCATGACTTCCCGCACAGCAGCAGCAGGTCAGGAGGCCAACTGTCTGGACTCCTTGGAACTGAAGAGGTTCCTGGAGGCGGGACCTTTGGTTTTAAAACTGGGAAAGTCCGGGAAAAGTTGAAAAAGCTCACTCACTGTTTCACCAGAAAGAAAGGGTCCAGCTCATTTTTTTCTCAAGATCTTAGTGCTAACAGCTTGCACCAGCCATTCTATGCTCCACATCCTGACCTATAACCACTCTTTGTCATGTTTTCCTCCATATATGACTTTACTGTGCTTCTCCGTTCTCCCTCCAAGCGGGGTGTCTCTGGCTTCTCTCGTGGATGATGTTTAGATTTTTCTTCTGACTGTGGCATCCAACAATACCCCTGTATGATCCATTTTGTCCCCTGGGAGCTTGGGGTTCCACCCCCATCCCATAGCTCCAAGAAGCCCTCCTGCCACATAGTGAGAGGATATTAGAGTGATCAATATTTCCTTAAATATGATCAAGATAATTCTTCTGACTACACAACTCAGAAAAACAAGCCTAAGGCCCTGGCCGGTTTGGCTCAGTGGTTAGAGTGCTGGCCTGCGGTCCAGAGAGACCCGGGTTCGGTTCCAGTTAAGGGCACGTACCTCGGTTGGAGTTTGTCCCCGACCCTGGTTGGGTCGTGCGGGTGGCAAGCACTCGATGTGTCCCTTTCATGTCGATGTTTCTCTCTCTCTCCCTTCCACTCTATCTGAACAAAAAATAAAAAAATGTCCTTGGGTGAGGATAAAAAAAGAAAGAAAGAAAAATAAGCCTAAGGATTTATTGTTATCTAGTGACCCTCTTTTATATAGAAGATGTGTCTGCAAGCTTTTTCTGTAAAGGGCTGGAGAGTTAATATTTCAGGCTTTGTGGACCACACACAGTCTCTGTCAGAACTACTCAACTTGGCCATTGTAGTATGAAAGCAGCCGTAGACAATATATGAACGAACGGGTGTGGCTGTGTTCTAATAAAATTGTATTTGTGAATACTGGCCGTGGGCCTGGTTTGGCCCGTGGGTCACAGTTGTGGACCCCTGATGTAGAACAACATCCTTTCAGACATGTTTGAAAGCATTTTATTAAGCCCATACGTTTTCTTTGTCCCCAGCACACAGATAGGCCACAGCTCCATGCGCAGGTCACCCGTCTTCTTCCACACTCCCTTCTTTACCTCTCTCCGTCATCCACGCTGTCACTCAGCTGGGCTTCTGGAAACATTTTCCCCACAAAGTAAATTTTTTCACAGAGACATTGACATGGAAGGAAAGAGTACATGGAACTTATTTCTGGAAGTATGTTTAACACCAGCTTGTAATAGAAAGATGGGTATGGAGTTGGAGCAAATCATTAGGAGAGTTGACATTAATCCATGGTTAATGCTTTGATAATGGAACTGCTAGATGAATAGGGGAAAACTCCCCTGAGGGGCAACAGTGTCCTGACAGTGGATAATGGGGAAGGAAGGAAGCCCATCAGCTGTGAGTGGTTTACATGGAATACTGTTTTCCTCATAGGTGCAATTTAATATTCCTAAGTCAACCAGTGTCTTCATAACATATTTTTAAATGTGCCATCCTCTGGGATCCTGGAAGGACAAAGAACACACTGGTAACATTTTACATTAATTTTCGGGAATGTGTTCACAAAGTGCACACCTGGAAACTGTTTATCTCAGGTTAGAAGTCAGGAGTGAAGGTGAAGAGACGAGGAGGAAGCAGACGGGATAAGAAGCCTGTATTCCAGCAGGATGTCCTCATGGACATTTATCTGTTCCTGGAGGTAACATGTGATTGAAACAAGGACTAGGACACACAGGGCACTAACATCCTGTTGACCCGCTTCCTGGGAGTCGTCTGTGCTGCTGGGTTGTTGCAGAACAGAGTTCTCTGCAGAGCGCGGCGGCGCCTGTGGGCTCATTGCTGAGCACACAGCCCTTAACGAGTCGATTCCACACCCCCTCCAGTGTGGGCCTCGGTCGGGAAGCCTCAGCAGGAAATCCTCCATATGTTTTCCTTTACTAGAAGGAACTTCAGAGAATGAGTTCATTTCTCTTCAAACACCCTCACTGTGCTGTAACGCAGCACTGGCTGGAGGGTGAGAGGTGTCACCAGGAATACGGAGGACGCTGCGAACCGAGCTGGGGAGCAGTTCCACTTCTGAATCAGATACTAGTTCTGGAGAGGTTTTAATTTTCCTTCGTTGCTTACATTTGGACTTCATGGGATTTTTTTTTTTTTTTTTTAAGGACAGTCTTTTGTCTTTTTACTACTTCCCAGTAGAGCTTTAATATTTGGAGAAATAAATATAAAAGGAAGATTTCGCAAACATTTGTCCTATGGAAGAATGGATATATATACCCTGAGGACCAAAAGAGTATATAGTTAGATCAGGACCTTGGCTGCTGAACAAAATCGCCAAATTTGAAAGTCAGGATTACTTTAAAAATATCACTGCAAGTAAGTACTTTGTCTTTGTTGTTCTCTTTTCTTCCTTCATAATCCCCTAATAAGCCTATTTTTGCAATACTGTAATCTCAATGGAGTGATCAATTGGACTCTAAATATAAGTAAAATGATTTGCTAATTCATAAAATAATTACAAGATGAGGTCGGAGTGTTCTGCTCTTAACACTATTTACCAGGCAGCAGGTAATATTTATGGTAATGTTTACTTTTTATGCCAAGAATCATGTAATTTCATTAATGTTTCAAGTAAGTATCTTCTGCCTCATTTCCTTCAGTAATATAAACTGCATTTTAGATTGGAAAATGCACGAGCACAAATTTTTTCTGAAAAGAATGTTGTTGCCCCTAGCAAGCAAATCAACTTTTGTCACTGTCTCTGGAATATTGAGCTAGATTTACTGAAGAAACTGTACATTTAGGGTAAAATTCACTAAAACTGTGACTCTTGTGAACCCGTTTTGAAAAACGCCATAAAATTGTGTTGCAAATGTGGGGGGTGAAAAGTACTCTGTGGCCAAAGGGCATTGAAACATTAAGGTATTTTGGCGCCTATACCTTTCATTGATTACACTATTAAATTGAGCTCCGGCTGCGCCTGAGTAGGTGCCTGCTCAGGACTCCAGAAATCAGGGCTGTCAGGCTCACCTAGCGGGACGCGCAGTGGGCAAGTGATCAAGGAGGCACGGTGCCTCCACACTCCGAATTTCCACCCCATCCTTCAGCCTTCCTCCCTTCCTTATGTGGTAGCTGTCAATCATGACTGCTACCGGAGAGGCTGTGCTACCTTTCCCAGAAAGCATTTAGGGGAAGAGCTGGCTATTGTCAAAGTGTTGTCTGGCTGATATTTGGACAAGAATGAATATAGGTATGAGCTGTGCTTCTCAGCTTCCCCCTCTTCACCACTGTAACCATCATCCGGGCCACAGTTTTCTATAAACCAGACGGTCTGAAATGATGCATTCAACTGAAAGATAATGGGGAAATGCTCTTCCATGAATGGAGAGTGTTACATTCTTCCGTCCAGTATCCCCTAGTTTAGATACTGCCTGCCTTGTCCTCTAAGAAACATGATTCCCGTTCATCTCTGGATGCCAAAGCCAGTGCTCCCAGAACAGGCCTTGTTACAGTGAAAGATCCTTATCTCCCAGGTCACCTGGTATTTTCACTTAGGAAAGTGTATGATTTCAGTTCTATAGATGTCCTTTAAATTCCCCACTACGCGTTGTGTAGTAGCTGGATATAGTCCAAGGGCAAAATCCTGCTGTGAAAAATGGGAATGTGTCCCACTTTTGAAACCGGTAGTGATAACGGTATAATCTTGGATGCCTGAAAAGGGGCTGATCTGAGAACAGTGAACAATGGAGCCAGATGAGTCTGGTCTTCACCTTCCGGGCTGGTTGTGGCTTTCAGAGGAATTGCTTGCATTCTGATTTTGATGTGCTTAAGGGTTTGTTCTATGGGGCATAGTATTACCCCAGCAGCTCCCCTTATGGATGTTGGCTACCCATCAGCTATGGCAGTTTTGGTGTTCGACTCAACTTGTCATGTTCCTCCTTCACCAGCTAAAAGAAGTTCAATAAATGTTGCCTTCTTTAAGTGGCCTTTTATCTGCCTGACACATGTAATTGAGCCCTATAGAAATTTGAAATTAGAGTGGGTTTTGGATTATCTTATCCAACTCTTTTACATTATATGTGAGGAAACTGAAGCCAACATAGTGAAATAATGGTTTACACAGCATTGCTAATTAGCTACAACTAGAATGAGACGTCTAGATAGATGCAGCCTCCATACCCAGTGGCTTTTTTGTTTACTTTTTTTTTTTAGATAGAGTGGGAAGGAGGGAGAGAGAGAAACATTGATGTGAGAACACATCAATTGGTTGCTTTCTGCATGACCCCAACCAGGGCTGGGGATCAAATCGCAATTGAGGTGCATGCCTTGACTGAAATCAAACCCACAACTCTTTGGTCTGGAGTGGACACTAACCACTGAACCAAACCGGCCAGGACTTTTTTGTTTACTTTTTAGTTCTATGTCTAAAAATAGTTTCTTCAATGATTAAAAACTACTAAAGATATGCCACCATGAACATTCCAATTGCATTACCCTTTTTCCTTTTACATGCTTTAATATAAAATATCTCAAACATACAAAAACAAAATAATAGTTATCTGCAAAATCCCCACCAAAATTAAATGTGTTTTTGCCATGTTCAGTTCAGATAACTTGTAAAATAAAATGAAACACATGAATACAGTCAAGGCATCGCTCCCTTTCTTTTCCCCTCTTTCCCCCACGAGAGATAATTATTCTGAGATTGCTGTACATTAATCCCATGTATATTTAAGTATTTCTACTATGCATGTCTGGAGTGGGTAAAAAGATCCAGACCTGAAATATTTATATGTGGTTATATCTATCTGTGGTTTTACTATTGCTTTGTGTTTAAATTTTAAAATATATAAAGCATTGTCCATATTATTTTATAACTTTTTTTTCATTCAACATTGTTTTGGAAATGCATCCATGTTGATACATAGGTATTAGTCCATTTATTATAACTGCAGGATAGCCTCATATTGCATACATAATCGAAGGTTGATTTATCCATTTTCCTACTGAGAAAATATGGGTGGTCCCTGCAGTTTTGCTATTTATAGCAGCACTGCAGGGATCCTTGCACATGTCTCCTAGACTTGTATAAGAATTTCCCAAGGGGCGTCACCTAGTTGAATAGGGAAGCACACCTTCACTGCTCTAGATATTGCTAAATTGCTCTCTCAACTGTACTGATTTATTCAACCATCAACAATGTTGAGCAGTCTGTATGAAGTTTGAAACTCCCACTGCAGAAAAGAATCACTTAAGGAGCGTTTTAAAATTACCAATCCCCATGTTTCACCCCAGACCAATTAAATCCAAAATCTTTGCGGATGGACCAAAGACCTGTATTTGGTTTTTTTTTGTTTTTGTTTTTTTAAGTTCCATGGGTGGTTCTAATGTTCAGCAAGGGTAAAGAACCACTGATTTAGCATTTCTCTTTCCCCACATCTCTTTCAATACTTGGCATCATCAAACATTCTGTTTTGCTAATCTCTTGCGTGTAAGAACTTTTTAATTATTGGTGAAGTTGAGTATATTTGTATAATGTCATTGAGCTTTCCAACTGAAAAATATGTGTGATATATTTTACTCATTTTTTCTCTTTGTCTTTTATTGTTGATTTGTAGGCACTCTCTTTATATCCCAGAAAGTAATCGTGATGGGGGTTTATGATTTGCAAATATCTACCCCAGTCAATAACTTAGTCTTTCACTTATTTGTACTATCTTTTATCATACAGAAGTTTACTTTTTAAATATAGTTAAAAATCTGTCTATATTTTCCTTTATGGTTTGTACATTGGAAAATCTTAAATATTTTTTCACATAATTTAATAAAACTTTTTTTTTTTAAGTTTTAGTTACACTCTTCCCAATGAAGTCTTTAATCTATTTAGAATTTAGATTTCTGTATGGCGTGAAGTATTGATAAAATTTTATCTTTTTAATATACAAACAATCGTCCCAATATAATTTATTAATTAGGCTATCTTTTCTCAGTGATTTAATGTATTGAGGCTCCCAAGTCCTTTATAATCTATCCTTGTACCAATAACACAGTGTAATTATAATAGTGTTATAATAAATGAACCATTTTTTACCATTTTTTCACAAATGTACCTTGCCTATTCTTGAATATTTACCATATAAATAGATATGCATCATCGTGTCGGGTTACATGAAAACCAATGATGGGATTTTGCTTATAACAGCATAGAATATATAGATTATTTGGGGATTTATTTCTATATCTAAGTTTCAAGTTTCCCTGTTCATAGACATAATCTAGCTCTTCATTAAATTTATTTTTATGTCTTTCAATATATTTTACAATTTTCCCTGCAAAAATCTTCTACTTTTTTTGTTGGAGTCATTGTAATTCTTATTGAAGTGGTATATTTTTACTGTGAATTTTTTTTGAAATATTCTAATTATTGGCTGACAGTTCATAGAAACAATAGATTTTTGTTTAATTCTTATTTTCAGCTATGTTGAACTTATTCTTTTTAAGAGTTTATAGATTATTTGGATTTTCTAAATAAACATTCATATATGCAAATAATGACAATTCTGTACATTCTTGTGTAATATTTCTATATTTTAACTGATTTAGATATAAAGTAAATATTTATTTTAATTATATTTGTACATTTATTTCTTTTTCTCTACTTGCTGTTATGGTTAGAACCTCTTGGGCAAGTAATGGAAGCATTGACACCTGCCATTTTGTCCCAGACTGTATGTGAAATGCCTTTGACTTTTTACCAGTAAGAATTATATTTTCTTGGGGTTTTAGTGGATGATATCCCTTATCAGGTTAAGATAGGTTTCTTCTATTCCTTGTTTGATCAAAGGTTTTATCAGAAAAATATTTTGAATTTTATCAAATATTTCCTTTATCTATTGAGATGAATTTATGTTGTTTCTCTTTTAATGTGTTAATCAGTGAATTATATTAATAAGTTTTCTAAAATTAAACAATTCTATTTTGGGGTAACTTCTTGATCATAATTTTTAAAATATTCATTCTAAATTTTGTTTGCTAATATTTTACTTAAAGTTTTTTATATTATATGAAACTGGCCTATATTTTTCCTTGCTCATCTTATATCAAGTTTATCTTTTTATAAGTTAAAATTAAGATTGTCAGCTTATTTTATTCTATGGAAAAGTTTATACAAGATTAAAATAGAATATTAGAATTTTAGTTTGAAAGATGAGAGAACTTGCTTGAGAGAATCCTATTGTGTCCATTTGCTGGGACATTGTCACCTGTCACCTACTCCTACATAAGAATTTAAAACTTAAACCCAAGCTTCTAGGTTAATGAGACCCATAAGCTCCCTTAATGCAAATCAGAATCTAACTGTACCATTACCACATAGCTTTTTTTTTTTTTTTTTTTAATCCTCACCCAAGGACATTTTTCCATTTTTTGTTCAGATAGAGTGGGGGGTGGGGGGTGGGGGGGACATCGACATGGAAGGGACACATCGAGTGGCTGCCACCCGCATAAACCCAACCAGGGCTGGGGACAAACTGCAACCCAGGTACGTGCCCTTAGTGGGAACTGAACCCGGGTCTCTCTGGACCACAGGCCAATGCTCTAATCACTGAGCCAAACGGGCCAGGGCACCACATTGCTTTTTTAGACCCCCATATGGCACTCACTTCTGTCTCTCTCTCTCTCTCTCTCTCTCTCTCTCTCTCTCTCTCTCTCTCATGCATTTTCATTCTTTTGTTACAAGCTTAGTATTGAAGTTGAAAGAATAATGTCTTTCTATCTGTTATTTCTAAGCATTTATAATGGTAAAGTTTTTAGGTTTTCTTTTTCTTAGTAATTTTTTATTTTTTAATTACAGTTGCCATATAATATCATATCAGTTTCAGGTGTACAATATAGTGATTAGACATTTATATAACTTATGAAATAATCACCCAAATAAATGTATTACACATCTGACATCATACATCATTATTAAAATATTATTGACTATGTTCTGTATTCTATACTTTATATCCCCATGACTAATTTGTAACTACAAATCTATATTTGTTGTTGTTGTTTTTTTACTTTAGTTTGACATATACAATATTACATTAGTTACAGGTGTATAACACAGTGATTAGACATTATATAATTTACTAAATGATCACCCCAATAAATCTAGTACCCATCTGATACCATACATAGTTATTACAATATTATTGGCAATGCCATACTCTACGTCTCCATGACAATACTGTTAACTACCACTTTGTACTTCTTAATCCCTTCAGTTTTTTCACCCATCCCCAAACCCCTCTATCTGACAACTGTCAAAATGTTCTCTGTATCTATGAGTCTGTTTCTGTTCTGCTTGTTCATTTGTTTTGTTTTTTAGATTCCACATGTAAGTAAAATTGTGTGGCATTTGTCTTTCTCTGACTTATTTCACTCAGCACAATACCCTCTGGGTTCATCCATGTTGTTGCAGATGGCAAGATTTCATTCTTTTTTATGGCTGAGTCATATCCCATTGTATATATGCACCACTTCTTCTTCAACCATTCATCTATTGATGGACACTTAGGTTGCTTCCATATCTTGGCTAGTATAAATAATGCTACAATAAACATATGGATGTATATGTCTTTTTTATGTGTTTTGGGTTTCTTTGGATAAATATCCAGGAGTGGAATTATTGGTCCTTTTATGTCTCTTCTTATATAGCCAGAGATTTATTTTGTCTTGTATAAGTGTTGTTACCCCTACTTTTTTTGTTGTTTCCATTTTCATAAAATATCTTTTTCTATCACTTTACTTTTAGTCTGTCTTTCAATCTGAAGTGACTCTCTTTTAGGCAGCATATGAAAGAATCATGTTTGTTATCCATTCAGACTTCCTATGTTTTTTTATTAGAACATTTAATCCATTTTCATTTAAAGTCATTGTTGATAGATATGCATTTATTGCCATTTTATTACTCTTTTTTTTTTTTCTTCTTTTTAAAGAAGATCCTTTGACATTTCTTGTAATGCTGGTTTGGTAATGATGAAGTCCTTTAGCTTATCTTTGCCTGGGAAACTCTTTATCTGCCCTTCTATTCTAAATGACAGCTTTGGTGCCCAGCCAGTGTGGCTCAGTGGTTGAGCATCGACCCATGCACCAGGAGGTTGCTGGTTCAATTCCCGGTCAGAGCACATGCCCAGATTGTGGGCCAAATCCCCTGTGGGGGGCATGCAGGAGGTGGCCAATCAATGTTCTCTCTCATCAATGTTTCTATCTCTCTCTCCCTCTTCCTTCCTCTCTCTAAAAATCAATAACGAAAAAAAATTAAATGATAGCTTTGGTTGGTAGAGTAATAGTGGCTGTAGATCCCTGCTTTTCATCACTTTGAATATTTCTTGCCATTCCTTTTTGGCCTGCAAAGTTTCTGTTAAGGAATCAGCTGACAGTCTTATTAGAGCTCCCTTGCAGATAACAAATGGCTTTTCTCTTGCTGCTTTTAAGATTTTCTCTTTGTCTTTAACCTTTGGCATTTTAATGATGATGTGTCTTAGTGTGGGCACCTTTGGGTTCACCTTGTTTTGGATTATCTGCACTTGCTGAACTTGTATGTCTATTTACTTAACCAGGTTAGGGAAATTTTCTGTTATTACTTTTTTACATAGGTTTTCAATATTTTGCTCTCTCTTCTCCTTCTAGCACACCCATGATGCAAATGTTGTACACTTGAAGTTATCCCAGAGGCTCCTTATACTATCCTCATTTTTTTTTTTTTTTTTTTTGGATCCTTTTTTTATTCACTGTTCTGATTGGGTGTTTTCCTTTCCCTTATCTTCCAAATTGCTCAGTTGATGCTCTGTTTCATCTATGTTACTATTGATTCCTTGTAATGTATTCTTTATTTCAGTTAACATATTCTTCATTTCTGACTGATTCTTTTTTATGTTTTCTATATCCATTTTATGTTTCCTATCTTTTTGTTGAAGTTCTCACTAAGTTCATCTACTCTTCCCCTAAGTTCATTGAACATCTTTATAATCAGTCTTTTGTACTCCTGC
Source organism: Molossus molossus (assembly GCF_014108415.1). Taxonomy (NCBI): domain Eukaryota; kingdom Metazoa; phylum Chordata; class Mammalia; order Chiroptera; family Molossidae; genus Molossus; species Molossus molossus. The sequence goes on along the minus strand of NW_023425344.1, from coordinate 104,302,080 downwards.
ATCTGGTAAATTGCTTTATTACATTTTGATTAGTTTTTTTCTGGTGTTTTGTTTGGTTCTTTCATTTGGGACATGTTCTTTGTCTCCCCATTTTAGCAGCCTCCCTGTGTTTGTTTGTATGTATTAGGTAGAACTGCTACATCTCCTGGCTTGGTAGAGTGACCTTATATAGTAGGTCTCTTGTAAGGTTCAGTGACACAGCCTCCTTGATCACCAGAACTGGGTACCCCAGCTACACCCCCCATGTAGGCAATGTGTACCCTCCTGTTGTAGATGAGCTTTGATTGTGTTGGCACATGAATGGGAAGGATTTAGCTCCAGGCCGATAGGCTGCAAGGACTGGCTATGACCACCATGGAGGATCAGCTGTGCAGGGGCCAGCCCCATGATGCAGGACTTATTTCAGCAGGGCTCTGATGCCCACTGATTTTGCCCCTTGGGTTTGTCTCGTGAGGTGATTGGGTGGTGCTTTGATGTGGTCTGAAGCTGTCCACTGGGTGTGCTGGCTCTGGAACCCCCAGGAGTTGCAAGCCAAGGTCAGCTGCCACCTGTACCCTTCCTGGGGCCACCTGGAATGAGCTACAAAGTGAACTGCAGACGGCTGCTACTTTTGCTGGGCTCAGAGGTGCCCAGGAGAGGCCAAGCTGCAAACCAACTAGATACCCCTAGTACCAGGACCGAGGCCACTTAGTGAGCGGTGTGGAACATGCCGAGGTCAGACGCTGCTTGTTTGAGGTATTTTAGATAAGTTGGAAGCATGAGCGAAGACAGGCTGTTTGAATGGAAAAGCCACTGAAAACACCGTGGGTGGGCCCACAAGTTAGTGGGACATGGTCTCAGGGAACCGCCAAGGCAGGGTGAACAGTGTTAGCCAGGTTGATGGAATCTCAGATATGGACCCATATGCTGGGTAGGGAGGGCTCAGAAAAGAAACAGTGGCTTGCCCTGGCTGGTTTAGCTCAGCAGTTAAAGCGTTGGCCTACGGACCAGAGAGTCCAGGTTTCGGTTCCCGCTAAGGGCACGTACTTCAGTCGCAGTTTGTCCCCGGCCATGGTTGGGGTTGTGTGGGTGGCAACCACTCCATGTGTCTCTCTCACATCGATGTTTCTCTCTCTCTCTTCCTTCTTCTCTCCCTCCTACTCTATCTGAAAATAAATGCAAAAATGTCCTCAGGTGAGGATTTAAAAAAAAACTTCTGCTAACACGTCTGTCTAGGAGAAGCTGCTCCTTCAGCTTTCGCCCTGATGACAGACAATTCCTCCCATATGTCCCTGGTGCCTTTCGAGCTGCTACCCCAGCACTATAGCTCAGAGCAAGTGAGTCCCACTAAGTCTGTGTGTAGACCCTCTAAAAGGAATGCCTGGGGCTTCCGAGGCCCTCTGTCTCACTCAGCCACAATCCTTGCTGGTTTTTACAGCCAGAAGTTCTCTGGGATTTCTCTTCCTGACTCTAGTATCCTGGGCTGGGGGGCCTGGTGTGGGGCTCGGACTCCTCGGGGGGTACCTCTACAACTGAGATATCCCTCCCAGTTTTTATCCTCTACACATGGGTGTGGAACTATGCCACCACTCATCTTCATTATCCTTCCAGTTTCTATGTGGCTTCTTTATTTTTATTTCTTATTTCTCTTTTCTTTAATGATTTCAGAGAGAGGAAGGGAAAGGGAGAGAGAGATAGAAACATTGATGAGGGAGAACATCGATTGGCCGCCTCCTGCATGCCCCATACTGAGGATTTGGCCCACCACTTGGGCATGTGCTCTGACCAGAAATTGAACTGGTGACCTCTTGGTTCATGGGTTGATGCTCAACCACTGAGCCACACTGGCCAGGCTGTGGCTTCTTCTTTATATCTTTAGTTATAAGACTTCTATTCAGCTAGATTTCAGGTGGTTCTGAATGATGGTTGTTCTGTAGTTTAGTTGTAATTTCTCAGGTTTTCTTGAGAGAAAAAAATCAGAACAAGATGTCCTACTGTCACCTTTTTGACATTTAAAAGGGAGGTGTAAGAATTTCACAAATCATATTCTCCATGCAAAGTTTTCTTGCTAGCTTCAGTAGAAATGTAGAATGTTCAAAAAGCAGCTTGAAATTCTTAAACGAATTTAACCCTGAAACTTTTGCTATATACCTGCTGAGGAATTGCATTCCTTTGAACTTCTTCAGCAAACCCAGCCTGGACTGGTGTGTTGAGAATAAGAGGGTGGGGCTGGGAGGGGCTGTGTCCTTCTTTCAGAACATTTTCAGAAAGTGTACTACAGAGGAACAAATATATCTGAAATAGTACAATCATCTCTCTTTTTCTTATTGAGAAACCAAGAGGACATTTTTAATTAAGATTTTAGTAAAAACCCTAAGCCCTTTCTAGCTCTAGAATTCTGTAATTTTTCCATTACCTTGAGACATCTTCCCAACAAATCATGTAGCCTGTGTGGGGGTTTGTGACCAGATCCTAGGTAACAAAGTTGCTCTGTCTTCTCAAAAAGCTCTCCAGGTCTCTCTACTACAGCACCCCCCAGGTCCATAGATAGGAAGTAGACTACATTAAATGTGGGTTTTTTTGCTGTTAATATTTTTTATCTGATTTTTTCACATAATTTTTATGACATGTCTAAATAAAAGAATTAGTTGATTAAAGAGAATGTTCATTATTGAATTTTTTTCTAAACATAATATATTTCAAAATATACAGTGTTGGAAATTTTTTTTTTTTTTTGTACATGCCCCTAGTGGGAACTGAACCCGGGACTCTCTGGTCTGCAGGCCAACATTCCAACCGCTGAGCCAAACCGGCCAGGGCGGACATTTTTATTACTTCCATTGAACATGCTATAATTTTGAGAAATTTTGCCTCAAAATTCTCTTTGGAAGCAACAAATTAGTAACAAGTCATTAATATGACACAGTTGAATGAAAGCAAAAGAATCATTTAAAAAATAGAGCAAATATTCTTTCAACACTTGATACCCAAAGTTATTTCTGAAACCTCACCATATTGTGTTAGATGAAATATCTAAAACAAATTATTACACAAACAAATCCATCTCTCAGCTGAATTTCGTTCTGTGTTTGGATTGAGGTGGAGTCCGTTGTTGGTGCATGATCAGAGCATAGACGCTGAGTCGTTTTATTTTCTTAATTAAGAATTATCATTTCAAACCTGACAGGGGTTTACAATGGCAATAATCCCTACCAAAACAGTTGTTCATGTGTTGCGAGAACATTAACCTTGACTTGACCCCTCATGGTCACAGGAGAGATATACTAGGGTCAATAGTCATTTGTAGAAAATTATCAAGTGTGGGCTGTTCCCTAGACTATGCAACTTGCCTTTAAAAATAACTGGAATGTGTTTGACGTTTAAAATGACTAAGATCAGCAAAGCTAATGAAAACGTTTAAATCCTTATCAGTCAGAACGGAAAAGGACTGGCTCCAGAAAGTGCCGACCTCAAAATTTTTGTGCTGTTTTGGTTGGTCCTGTCTGCTGGTGCACGTGATGTGCTGATGCGTGGCGTGGCTGCCACAGAGACTTATTCATCCGTGAAGCACGAGAAAGGGGCTCCCGGGCCTCGGTGTGCTGCAGCGCATTCCTCCAGTCCTCTAACAGAGCTTTTAATTGGCGTCTGTGACTAATGAGCATGAAGTCCCAGAAGAAATGGAGCACAGTCTTCCATCACCCGTTAAGACGAGCTACAAGCTCCAAGCTTATCAAGTTTAAACCAGGAGAAGCTGGGGCCAAACGCTTGAGATAAAACTGTCTGTAATAATTTCATAAATGGCATTTATACTTCTTAGCCAAATTAGACTGCATGTTTAGTGTCATTGCCAAAGCTCTCCCAGCCAAAGACCTTACTTGCCCTGCTATGAAAGACAACATACCTCTTTTTAGGACAATCCGAAGTAAACCTATTTTACCTAAGGTTCGGTCTAAGGACATTTTTCTAGGTAAACTCAGCTTTCCCCTGTTTGTGTAAGCAACCAATCTCATTCTGCCTGCGGTCACAGGCAATGAAGTGCTGGATGAGAAATGTATTGAGCTGATGAGAAATGTATGGGAAATCCTGATGCAGATGGTTCTGCCTTAGGATTTCTGATATTTTTGTTTTTGTGTTTAAACTTTCAATGATATGCCTTGCTGCAGTGCAGCAGAGGAATAAGTGGATTAGAGAAGTAAGACAAAGAATTCAATTGTTACCTATTTATTATATTTGGTCAAAAATATCAGATATAGAAGGTCAGCCAAAATCAGTAAGTTGTGGGGGACTCTTTTCATTCAAGTAAATTGAAAAAGTATGCGGCATCTGTTTACAGTGTGCTGACACCCAGATTCATCCTTTGCACATTGTGTCTGTGCTGCTTGTTGCCAACATGATCACAAATGCAAACACGGGCACTGAAATCGAATGGCAGTTATACATTTGTGCCTACTGATTGTATTTTTAGATTATTATCTAAGGAAAACACAATTTAAAAACTGTAAAAACGAAAAATACAGTAAATTGCAGGAGTCAGGGGAGGAGGTCATGCTCCTACCCTAAGACCTCAGCATTGATGTTAGAAGGACACGTAGAGGTCTTTTTTGGCCATTGGTATTATAGATTTTATACTTGTAGGTGGCATAAGTGACTATGAAGTTAAATTTAATATAAAAATATATTAAATGTCTTTAAAGTATGTAATCACTAATTTAAAATTCTAAAATTGTTATATTCTTCCAGTGCCATTGTTGATCTTGATTTTAAACAACTATCTCTCTACCGTAGGACTCTACTATTTCTTGTTCTATATATCTGTGTCCTATCACTTTTATTTAGTGATCTCATTTACTTCATAACTTCCTTTTACCCATTTCTAGAAACTTGGCTTGAACTTTCTTTCATTCTGTCTAGATTGGCCATTCAGTCTCAGTTCTGCATTGAGCTATGCTTTCTTTCCCCTCTCATTGCATTCCATTCGCTCATTCTTGCTCTTAATTAAGTCCAGATTCATAATCACAGGTCTCATGGGTCTCTGTCCATATCCCCTCCCACGTTATCTTTGACCCCCTCCTCCCTCCTTCCTCTTTTCCAGTAAGACATACAACTTTAGACTATTTTAGAAACTTTCTGATCATTCTCTCCTGCCACCTCTCACACAAAAAAATGTTTCAGTTCATGTCCCCACTGCCTTCAGTGTGTAAGTTATAACTCAGTCTTTCTATGAAAATTTACTTGATTTGGACTGTTGGGTTATTTGAAGTATTGCTGACCTCAAAGACATGAAATTACTTAAGCAGCACTTATTTCCTATATATAAAAATGTGTAATTGGCATGCATTGGGAAGGTTGTTTCATGATTTTGCTGGGTACCAGATGATAGGCTATTTTAACACAGTTACCAGGTTTCATGTCCTGTAGCAGCTTGCATGAATCCATGAGCCTTTAATTTGCTAATCAATATCATAGCAGTTAGTGATGGTAGTGGTGTTCAGCTCCCTAAATGAACTTCTAGTGAAGATATACCAAAAATATGAAGTTCCTGCATTATACTTTAAGAATTGAAAATTATAAAGAACTACCCAAAACAAATAAATCATCCAGCTGTTCATAAAAAAAAAAAAAAAAAAAAGTCCATTGTAATTACCTATTTTTGTATCTAGTAAATTCTCAATAAATATTAAATTTACTGTCATTGGACTCATCAACTTTTCCAGCAGTTTTTCTATAAAACTTCAAGAATGCCAAAAGCCATTATACAATCAGTGCAACAACTGATGATTATGACTCTTTAAACTGAAGTCCTTTGATCTAGGGGTGCATCCTTCCATCTTCCCTTGGTATACCTAAAAGATAAGAAGTCAAGGTTTTTCAAGACTGATGTTACAGTCATAGCAGTTCTTCCTCACAGAAAAATGAGAATACAAATCTTTAGATTACTACATAAACAATTTAATTAAAACATAAATAGTTATTATAGTTCAGTATCATTAAATATTAAAACAGATAATAGTGGAAAATACGCAATCATATTCCTTATATTGTATTAAAAATAGGATAACATGGGGGGTTGCAAGAGGGCATAGAAGGGATAAATAGTGATGGAAAAAATAAAATAAATAACATAGCACACTGAGATCCAAGGTGGATTTGAGACTTATTTAAACTCTATAGGCCTTGGATTTACACTTGTCAATAAGAGTTACCTTGTTCTTTGATGACATGGTGTTTCTTTCGGCGTGTTTTTAATTTTGGAACACTGAAGCAAAGATGTTCACATTTAACTTTAGAGTTTAATACTTCATCTTTCGCCAGAGACATTTTACTGATCCTATGTTATTTAAAGGCCAAGTGGAACTGTTATGGTGAAAATCTGAAAAGAATGTCAGAACTAACACAGTATGGAGATCACATTTTCACAAAAATAATAATTCCAAGTCTTGTAATTTAATTTGCATGGTTGAATGAACTTGTCTTTCTCCTGCTCCAAAAACAGCCTGCCACATAGTGATCTGCAGCCCTTTGGAAAAGAGGCCAAGTCCCTAAGTTAGCAATTTGTAATTATGCCCACTCCACACCTTCATACCCAGTAATAGTTTTTTAATTAAAAATGAGTTCTAAGCCTATAAACCTACCTTTCTGAGAAAATGATGGGAGAAGGAAAGAACGGTTCTACATATTTATTTTAACTAAAAATAAAGTCACTTAACCTAAAAAGAGCAGGGACTAATATTGCAGGTGGGGGCATGGGAACTGCACAGAAAGGAATATATCATGTTACCTGGAACTCACAGAAATACACTTGGGACAGTTTCTCGGGGGTCGGGAGAATTCTTTCTGGGAGAGTTTCTCTAGCTTGCTTTCATGAGTATGTTATTAGAATTGCATCCTCTGTATTAATGGGCATGGTGCTGTAATAAACAACTTCCACATCTCAGTAGCTCATCACTAACGGAGTGTTTATTACTCACAACACTGTCCAATGGCACGAGGATGAGGCAAGGCAAGGGCTCTGCTCTGAGCGTCATTTACGGACCTAGGCTACTCACAATGTGTGGCTTTGCTAAATCAAGGGCTCCTGCCTTCACTGCATTCAACCCACCAATGGGAGCAAATCACAGAGGACTCCCCAGGAGGTCTTCTGGGGCCAGACCTGAAAGCCATGTATGTCACTTCTGCCCTCATCCCATTGGTCGGAACTCAAAGATACATCCCCACTCTGCAACGGAGTCTGGGAAATGAAGCCTAGATGGCTGCCCAGGGAGAGAGAAACAGGACTTGATGAACACAGAGCAGTCTCTGTCACATCCTCAATCCTGTTGAATTGGGGTTAATTAACAGGGTCTGTAAAGTAGCCTCATTGTTAGCCCTGAGTGCTAGTGGCTCTCAGAAAATATAAGACCTGGTCTGCCCATTCCAGGAAGACATAGCTGTATGCTGTCTATTAGGAAGAGTGCTCAATTTTAGATGCCATGAGGGGCCTAAGACAAATTAGGCATTGTCTCTGCCCTCAGGCAGTCTACAGTCTCCTAGAGGAGTAGACTCTTTGTGTAACTAGCCGTGTTCTAGCTTGTGAAACAGGGTGTTAAACTGGAAGTCTCTGCTGAGGCTCCTCGTTCTGACAGACAGGACATTTCAGAGTGAGGTACCAGATCAAGGTGTGGATTTTCAAAGGAAAATCAAGAAAGGGTTCTATAATCTAAACTTTTCTTAGCTACAAAAAGAATATAAAAGGCATCTGAGAGAGAAAGTTGAGAGGAGATTTCATAAGAAGACTTTCTATTTTAAAAAACTTTTTTAACTTTACAAAAGAAATCCTGCTGTGTTTTCCACCCAGATCCCTAAGGAGGAGGGCTGGGAGTCTGTCTGCCACCCCACCTACGTTCTAATAAGACTGGCTTCAACAGCACCATTTGAGAAACTGACACCTATCCTCGGAGGCTGGGAGAGGAGACAGACTGATGTCTCCCTCTAATCTGGGAAACCTGGCAGAGGGTACTCTGTGACTGACTAGCTGTGCTGATGGCAGGAGCAAAGGAAAGTTGTTGCTGAGTTGAAATCAGCCAGACTCCAACTGGTTTGCTAAAAGAATGCATGATGGGGGTACAGGAATCTTAGATTCTATTCAATATGGCCACTCAGAGGGGTGATGGATCCTCGGCAGAGAAAAGCTGGAGGGGGACCACTGGATGCCCAGGGGCTGAGGAAGAAGCAACCAGCTGGATCAGAGCCGAGTCAGCCAGTTTGTGTGGGAAAACCTCTGATACGATCTTAGAGAGAGAGTCGACTTTAAATATTGGCCACATACTGCCCCACCGGTGTGGCTCAGTGGTTGAGCATTGACCCATGCACCAAGAGGTCACTGGTTCATTTCTGGGTCAGGACACATGCCCAGGTTGTGGGATCCCCAGTGGGGGACATGCAGGAGGCAGCCAATCGATGATCTCTCTCATTGATGTTTCTCTCTCTCTCTCTCTCCCCCTTCCTCTATCTATAAAATCAATATATATATATTGGCCACATTCTCTTATGATTCTGTTAGTCAAAAAGATCTTTCCTATTTCTCTTATCAATCTTCCTTACTTCAACCGTGCAGGCAAAGGTTGGTCAAAAACAGCAGTTAGGGAGGGAAGGAGGGTGGGAGTGAGAAGGATGGAGGAAGCCAGACACGCTGCTTCTGTTGAAGACAGCAGCTCGCCTGCAGGCAGCGTTGGCTAGGAGATGGTGTAGCTTTGCCTGATGGGTCAAGCATGCTTGGCCATCGGACTGGGCATTCCCATTTCTGAATTGAGACTGTGATTTATAACCAGAGCATAGATCTTTTTCGGAGCTAGGAATAATCAGAAAAGTGATGGTTTTGCCAGAGTTTTCACCAGGGGCGGCTCAGAGGCACAGTGACAATGTTCTTTATGCCTGCAGCTGACGCAGCTGAGCTGGTCAATGTGCCATTTCTGTCTGCGTTCGGTGCAGTGCTCCAGGAGAAGCGCACATACGTGTTCTGGGAGGTCACACAGAGAGCGTCTACTAGCTGGTGTGGAGGTGTGCCTGCCAGAGGCCGCTTAGAGAAGACGCCAGGCCTTACAGGGAGAGGAGCAAGATGACAATGGAGCTTTGTAAAGGCATTTCTAGTAGAGCAGACAACATTCAAAAGCAGGGCGTGTGCCGAAGTAGGTTCATCCTTAGTAAAAAATGGTGAGTGACGCTGATAAGGGGGAGGCTATGCACGTGTGGGGACGAGGGGTGATAAGAATTCTCTGCACCTCGCTCTCTATGTTATTGTAAACCTAAAACTTCTCTGAAAATGTGTCTTTAAAAGAAAATGCCAAGGAGACAGAAAAACCTAGCAGATGCATATCGAGTAGCAATTAGTTCCATTTGGCTGAAGCTAAGCATGGGGCAATAAGGGATAATAAGGTGGAAAGTGTTGTCTTCCAACTTGGGTAAAAGACATAAGGCATGCTTGAAACCTTAGCAGGGGGTCTTCAGAAAGATAAGGAATCAAGGGCAAAGCAGGTGACCAGGGCAAAAGGAGAACCTTGTAGTTAAGCTGACCTTCATGGGAGGTAGGCACATGTCTACCTTACAGTGCCCGGTGAGGTATGGGACACTAGTTTTCATGCAGATAAACCAGGTTGATAGCCAAGTGGGGCTAATGTGATAAGTAAGATGTGAAAACAAAGAATTGTAGACAGTGGGGATGGTAAATTCAGTAAGTTGTACTCAAAGGTAGTCATTTGATCTTGGAGTAGGTTTGGGAGTCAAATCCGCATAGACAGGAAAAGCTTCTTTTCAGACAGAGAACTCTGAAACACCAGCCTGTGACCTCTGACAAGTAATTTGACTTCTCTAAGCCTTTGTTTCCTCGTGTACAATGTGGTGATGATAATACATGATAATAAAATCCTCACATATTACCCAGCATATTGCCTGGCACAGATTCAGGGACCATGAAAAGCCAACTCCCTTCTCTTTCCTGAAAGGGGACAAGGAGGACAAAGATTCCTGAGAATTGGGCTGCAATTCAGGCATCCGTGGTCTTGTCTCAGAGAGGGAACTAGAGAAAAAATCCGCAAGCCACAGCAGACACTGTTTCATGGCCCCAGCTATCAGTGGAGTGGGGGGAGGCTTTCGGTCAGTGGACCTTTCGATCCCTCAAAACTGAGCTTAGGACAACACCCACCCTGTAGCATTTCGGTTCTGCCAGCCTTGGGCGGGATTGGCTCAGGGACTAGGTGGGGCTGGGTTTGCAGGTCACAAATTCTCAGTGTTTTAAGATAATCTTGGGGGGTGGAGCAGGCGGGCAGAAGAAAACAGGAAAGTGGAGAAGAGGTGTGCAAGCCAGGAGTTTGGATGTCATTCTGAAGCAATCAAGGGGGACAGAGATGGAAGGGGGGAAAGACCTGAGACTTCACATGTCCGTGCAGGCATGGAGATGGCCAGGTGAGCAGGTGGGGCAGCCCAGAATGTGAAAACAGCATGGGCCAAGGCCTGGAAGCAGAGAGAAATGGTAAGCGTCAGGAGACAGGGGTTCAAGGCGCTGCTCTGCTGCTCAGCTTTCTAAGCCTTGGTTTTTCCATCCATCACATGAGCTAACAGTGATGCTCCACTTATCCATGGGCTGTGATCAGAAACGTCAACTACCCAAAAATGCAGCCAAAACGGAAAAGGAAGTAGAAGTGGGCTCTGCACAGTCAGTGTACACATGATCACAGCATCCATGCTGACGGTGTGACAGCACTCCTCCAAGTTATTCATCAAGGACTATGTATTTAATCTGGACACAACTGTAATCTGTTTGGCCTTCTAATTACTCTTCCCAGACAAACGAAGATACAAATAAAGACGGAGTCTGAGAGTATGAGATGAGAATAAGATAAGCAAGCGTGGAGAGTCCACTACAAGGAGGAGATAAAAGGAAGTAAGGGAACTGTTTTCAGAGGAGTAATGTGGATCCGCGCAGTGTAGGGACAAAGCTCTCCATATGTTCTGGGGCCTACTCATGTTTGTGCCACAGTTTTTGGAATCTGCAAACATCTCTGCGTCACTGAAGCTTGCAAAGATGATTCTGAGTCTTCAAGAAATGGATGAATTGCATCCAGACGCCTCTATTGTAAAAGGAGGGGAGGGGACTGGAATACAACTTCTATGTTCTATTCAAAATTTTAGAATTTAAAAATGTGGGGTTTTCAAGGGGCAAGTCTTTATTATATGAATTCATTTACCCAATATTTGCCTTTAGTAGGTCGCAGTATTCTTTCACACACCACTGTGACTATAAACATGCATATGCTTAAAAGAAAAACGAGGAAACAGATATTCCAGAACACAGTCAGATGAATACTCATCTCAGAAGGCTATTCATTGATACTGATGATTCTACCATTACTGAAAATATTTTTGTGACTTTCATGTATTGTGTCTATAGCCTTTTTAAAGAATTTATAATAACAAAAAAAAACAGCCTTCTTACTTTAGCATTTGAAGTTACTATTTACAAAGAAAACCACCACCACCAATGACAATGTATTTTGAGTCTGGTTTTTCTAGAAAACATTAGCTGAGTATTTATGTTATTCCTAAAAAAGAGACACTGGCTGGCCCTTGAAATTAACCCAGAGTAAAACTGAATGACCCATATTATTCATTTTTTAATGTTTATAAAATTATTAGGCCTACCCTAAAAGTGAAAATGTTAACTGCCACTATTAAGAAGGTTTTTTAAAAAATATTCCGCAAGCTCTGGTGCCAGGGTCCCAGATGAAGTGTACATGGTGGCCTGAGCAATAACAGAACCATTAAAATAAGGTACCTCCTTTGAAAAAAACAGCACTTATTTAATAAGCTCTAATAAATTTGTTTTTAAAATGCATCCCATAGAATCACAATTGATAGAGCATTGTCATTACTCCCTTCACAAAAGTAAAAATAGTGCTGTTATCATCATCTACCTTGGAGCCTGAAGACTGCAAAACTCAAGTTCACCCTCACTACTGTGGACAGGATCATAGTTCTCTGTCTGCCCCCAGCAGCCGGGTGGGTTGACGACTGAACCTGGCTGAGACCCGATGGCTGGAGATGTCCCAGCTTGCTGCAGAATGTCCCCAGACCCTCAGGAGAGCACTCTCCCAAGTGGTGACTCAGGACAGAGAACAACACTTTGCAAAGAGCATGATCTTTGAAAGGCCAGATATTTGCACAAACCTGCTTTTCTCAAGATGTCTAGCCAAGAGTCAAAACTTTTTGCCTAAACTTTGTTTTAAATTGTTATGCACTGAATTCATCTTTTAAGCATGTCATTTTAAAACATAGAGTAAAATCATATTATTACAGAAATTATTATGAGAGTAAAATCATATTATTACAGAAATTATTATGAGTCATTCATAACTCTACTGGGATGTGCCAAGCCTAAACTTGAAAACAGTTAAGACAGTATATTGTATTTGGAAGGTCAGCTTCAAAAATATCCTACTCATCCTAATGACTATGAAGAGTTAAGACTTGACTATCTGTTTATTCTCTTATTAAACTGGTGTCATGCCATCTTATTAAAAACACTCCTTTTCTACTCATGGTCTTAAAAAGCAAAGTTGAAGGAGACATGTCAGTTCATGTTTGACAGTTCTTTCAAATGCACACATGAATTCTGTTAGGGATTGCAAAGAACAATTGGTTTTTTTGTTTGTTTGTTTTTTTAAACTCATTTTTATTGTTGAATGTATTATAGATGCTTCTCCCTTTTTTCCCCATTGACCCCCTCCTCTCCATTTCCGCCCCCTCCAGCCTTCCCCACACTATTGTCGGTGTCCATTGGTCATGCATATATGCATAGAAGTTCTTTGGTTTATCTCATCCCACCATCCCTTCCCCTTTCCCTTTGAGGTTCATCAGTCTAACACCAATTTGTTCTTCTTAATTCTTTTATCTTTTTCACCCATACCCCCAGCCCCCACCCATCTGGCAAGCAACAGAAATGTCTCTGTATCTATGAGTCTGTTTCTGTTCTGCTTGCTCATGTTGTTTTGTAGATTCAATTGTTGATAGATATGTATTAATTGCCATTTTATTGTTCATATTTTTGTTCTTCTTTACCTTCAAGAAGACCCTTCAACATTTCATATAATACTGGTTTGGTGGTGATGAATTCCTTTAGCTTTTTCTTATCTGGGAAACTCTTGATATGTCCATCGATTCTAAATGATAGTTTTGCAGAATAGAGTAATCTTGGTTGTAAGTCATTGCTTTTTATCACCTTAAATATCTCTTGCCACTTCTTTCTGGCCTGAAAAGTTTCTTTTGAGAAATCAACTGACAGTCTTATGGGAGCTCCTTTGTAGGTAATAGACTGCTTTTCTCTCGCTGCTTTTAAGATTCTCTCTTTGTATTTAACCTTTGGCATTTTGATGATGATGTGTCTTGGTGTGGACCTCTTGGGGTTCAACTTGTTTGGGACTCTCTGTGCTTCCTGGACTTGTATGTCTGTTTCCTTCACCAAGTTAGGAAAGTTTTCTGTCATTATTGTTTCAAATAGCTTTTCAATTTTTTGCTCTCTCTCTTCTCTTTCAGGCACCCCTATGATGCGAATGTTGGCACGCTTAAAGTTGTCCCAGAGGCTCCTTACACTATTCTCATTTTTTTGTATTCTTTTTTCTTTTTGCTGTTCTGGTTGGATGTTTTCTGCTTCCTTATATTCCAAATTGGTGGTTTGCTCCTTGGCTTTACCTACTCTACTATTGATTTCCTGTAAATTATTCTTTATTTCAGTTAGTGCATCCTTAATTTCTGACTGGCCCATTTTTATGTTGTTGATGTTCTCACTAAGTTCCTCAGAGGTCTCCTTAAGTTTGTTGAAGGTCTCACTAAGTCCCCTGGATGTCTCAACAAGTTCTCTGAGCAACCTTGTAACCTGTGTTCTGAACTCTGCATCTGTTAGATTGCTTATCTCCATTTTGTTTAGTTCTTTTCCTGTAGTTTTGTTCTTTTCTTTCACTTGGGACATGTTTCTTTGTCTCCTCATTTTGGCTAATTCCCTGTGATTGTATCTATGTATTAGGCAGAGCTGCTATGCCTCATAGGCTTCGAAGGGTGGCCTACTATTGTAGGTGTCCTGTAGGATCCAGTGGTACAATCTCCCTGATCACCTCAGCTGGGCCCTCTTGGTGCACCCCTAGTGTGGACTGTACACCCTTCCCTTGTAACTGAGTCTTAATTGCTGTTAGAACATCATTGGGAGGGGTTTACTCAGGCTTATCAGCTTCAAGGACTGACTGTGCCCACTAGCCACTACCTTGGAGGATCAGCTATGTAGGGACCCACCACACAGAGCAAAACTTACTTCAGCAGGGCTCTGTACCCACTGAGTCCACTCATTGAGTGTGTCACTTGAGGAGGTGGTTGGGTGGTGGTGTTTCAATGAGGTCTGAAGCTGTCCACCAGTTGTGCTGGCCCTGGGGCAAGGTCAGCCACTGCCTGTGCTCTATCCAGGGCCACCCGGCATAAGCTACAAGGTGAACTGCAGATGGCTGCTTCTTGTGCTAAAATTAGAGGTGTCCAGGAAAAGCCAAATTGTGAACCAAGGCTAGCTGCTTCTCATGCCAGGCCTGGGGCCACTTAACGAGAAGTATGGGGCTTGCTGAGACTTGCCCCTCTCAAGCCCCAGCTCCATACCACTCTTGTGGGTCACTCAGTCGCACAGGTCCCTCTGGATCCTTGGCTTCCCACCGCTCTTGTGGGCACTGTGTTGCTCAGGGCCCTATGGAGCCCCAGGTCCTGCCACTGGTGGCTGGGGAGTGCTGCTGCCCAGTGGGGCTTAGCTCCTGCTCAAACTTTGCTGTAGCTTTTGGGGGTGGTTCTCTGCTGCTGGTCTGTGCTTCTGTTGCCTGGGGATGGATCTCTGCTCTCCAGCCTTTGTTGCTGGGGGTATATTTCGACTTTGATCAGGCTGCTACTGCAGGGGATGATGCTGGGCTCCCAGCCATTTGCGGTTTCTGTGCACTGGTTTGTGTTGGCACAGGGTGTCCACTGGTCTGATGGTGCCAGGTACACTGGTGGGTTCAGGTACCAAATGCTGCTTGTTTGAGAAATTTTAGGAAACTCTGAAGCAGGATCCAAGACAGGCCAATCCAATGGTAAAGCCTTTAGAAACAGCTTGGGTGGGCCCGAAGTTGGGTGGGGCAGGGCCTCAGGGAGTCACCAGGGCGGGGCAAACAGTGTGAGCCAGGTTTCTGAAGTCCTTTAAAAGGAGCTGCCTGGGGCTCCAGCCACCTCAGCCTCCCTCACTCTCAGTTCCCACTGTTTTTTCCAGCCAGAAATTATGGGGACTTCTCTTCCTAGCACTGGGACCCTGAGCTGGATGCCTGGTTTGGGACGAGGACCCTCAGTCCTCAGGGAGGACCTTCCCAGCTGAGGTCTCTCCTGATTTTTATCCACCACACGTAGGTATGGGACCAGCTCATCTGCGCCTCCGCCTCTCCTACCAGTCTCAATGTGGCTGCTGCTTTAATTTCATGGTTGTAGGACTTCCACTCAGCTCGATGTCAGGCAGTTCTGAATGATGGTTGTGTTGTAGTTTTGTTATAATTTTTTTTTCTTTTTTTTTAATTATATATTTATTTTTTTGTTACAGATATTTTACCTTTTTTACCCCATTGGCACCCCCCTCCCCATCCCAACCTGCTCCATCCCCGGCTTAGCTGTCCATGTTCATTGGTCATGCATACATGCATATAAGTTCTGTGGTTTATCTCTTCCCCCCCCCACCCCCTCTTTGGAGGGATGTCAGTCTGTGCCCTACTTCCATGTTTCTGGGTCTACTGTATTCCTCAGACTGTTATGTTCATTATATTCCATATATAAATGAGATCATGTGGTGTTTGTCTTTTTCTGCTTGGCTTATTTCACTTAGGATAATACTTTCCAGGTCCATCCATGTCATCTCAAAGGATAAGAGATCTTTCTTTCTTACCACTGCATAGTACTCCATTGTGTATATGTACCACAGTTTATCATCCACTCGTCTACTGATGGACACCTGGGCTGTTTCCAGATCTTAGCTATTGTAAATAGTGCTGCTATGAACATAGGGGTATATATATTCTTTCCGATTGGTGTTTCAGGCTTCTTAGGGTATATTCCCAGCAGTGGGATCACTGGGTCAAATGGAAGTTCAATTTTTAATTTTTTGAGGTAACACCATATTGTTTTCCACAGCGACTGCACCAGTCTGCATTCCCACCAGCAGTGTATTAGAGTCCCCTTTTCTCCACACCCTCGCCAACACTTGTTGTTTGATGATTTGTTGATGGCGGCCCTTCTGACAGGTGTGAGGTGATACCTCGTTGTTGTTTTAATTTGCATCTCTCTGATGATTAGTGATGTTGAGCATTTCATCATATGTCTCTTGGCCATTTGTATGTCCTGTTTAGAGAGGTGTCTATTCAACTCCTCTGCCCATTTTTTAATTGGGTTCTTTGTCTTCCTTTTCTTGACTTGTATGAGCACTCTATATATATTGGAAATTAACCCCTTATCTGATACATCATTGGTAATGATGTTCTCCCATACAGTGGGTTGCCTTTCAATTTTGATGATTGTTTCTTTTGCTGTGCAGAAGCTTTTTAGTTTGATGTAGTCCCGTGTGTTCATTTTTTCCTTTGTTTCTATTGCCTTAGGTGATGTATCAGTGAAAATTCTGCTGCGTATGATGTCCGAAATTTTGTTGCCTACATTTTCTTCTAGAATTGTTATGGATTCTCTTCCGGGAATAGTTTTGGGAGACTGTGTGTTTCTAGAAATTTGTCCATTTTGCTTAGATTGTCGAATTTGTTGCCATATAGTTGTTCATAGTAGTTGTTCACATTTAAGTCTTTTATCCATTTTGAGTTTATTTTTGTTTATGGTGTAAGTTGATGGTCTAGTTTCATTTTTTTGCATGTAGCTGTCCAATTTTCCCAGCACCATTTATTAAAGAGGCTGTCTTTACTCCACTGTATGCTCTTGCCACCTTTGTCAAATATTAATTGAGCATATTGCCTTGGGTCCATTTCTGGGTTTTCAGTTCTGTTCCACTGGTCTATATGCCTGTTCTTGTGCCAGTACCAGGCTGTTTTGGTTACAGTCGCTTTGTACTATAACGTGATATCTGGTATTGTGATCCCACCTACTTTGTTCTTTTTTTTTCAAGATTGCTGTGGCTATTCGGGGTCTTTTTTGGTTCCATATGAACTTTTGAAGTATTTGTTCTAGTTCTATGAAATATGTCGTTGGTATTTTGATGGGGATTGCATTGAATCTATAGATTGCTTTGGGTAGTATGGACATTTTAATGATGTTAATTCTTCCAATCCATGAACAAGGTATGTGCTTCCACTTTTTTATATCTTCCTCTATTTCTTTTTTCAATGACCTGTAGATTTCTGCAAATAGGTCCTTTACTTCTTTGGTTAAGTTTATTCCTAGGTATCATAATTTTTTTGGTGCGATGGTAAAGGGGATTGTTTTTTCAGTTTCTCTTTCTGTGAGTTCCTCATTGGTGTGTAAGAATGCTGTCGAATTTTTGACGTTAATTTTGTATCCTGCTACTTTGCCAAATTCATTTATTAAGTCTGGTAGATTTTTGATGGAGTCTTTAGTGTTTTATATGTATAATATCATGTCATCTGCAAATAATGACAGTTTCACTTCCTCCTTTCCAATTTGGATCCCTTTTATTTTTTCTTCATGTCTGATTGCTGTGGCTAAGACTTTCAGTACAATGTTAAATAAGAGTGGTGAAAGTGGACATCCCTGTCTTGTTCCTGTTCTTAATGGAAATGTTTTTAGTTTCTGTCCATTGAGTATGATGTTGGCTGTAGTCTTTCATATATGGCCTTTATTATGTCGAGATATGATCCCTCTATTCCTACATTGCTGAGCATTTTTATCAGAAATGGATGCTGGATTTTGTCCAATGCTTTTTCAGCATCTATTGATATGATCATGTGGTTTTTATTCTTCATTTTGTTTATGTGGTGTATCACGTTTATTGATTTGCGAATATTGTACCAGCCTTGCATCCCTGGAATGAATCCCACTTGGTCATGGCGAATGATTTTTTTGATGTATTTCTGGATCTGATTTGCTAATATTTTGTTCAGGATTTTGGCGTCTATGTTCATCAGGGATATTGGCCTGTAGTTTACTTTCTTCGTAGTGTCTTTTTTTGGTTTTGGAATTAGAATTATGCTGGCCTCATAGAATGTGTTTGGAAGTCTTCCTTCTTCTTGAATTTTTTGAAATACTTTAAGGAGAATGGGTGTTAGTTTTTTCTTGAATGTTCGGTAAAACTCCCCCATGAAGCCATCTGGGCCTGGGCTTTTGTTTGCTGGGAGAGTCTTGATTACCTCTTCAATTTCCTTAGTTGTTATTGGTCTGTTCAAGTTTTCTATCTCTTCCGGGAATAGTTTTGGGAGACTGTGTGTTTCTAGAAATTTGTCCATTTTGCTTAGATTGTCTAATTTGTTGCCATATAATTGTTCATAGTAGTTGTTTACGATCTTTTGTATTTCCATGGAGTTGGTTGTTACTTCTCTTTCATTTCTGATTTTGTGTATTTGGGTTCTCTCTCTTTGTTTCTTGGTGAGTCTAGCTAAGGGTCCATCAATCTTGTTTATCTTTTCGAAAAACCAGCTCTTTGTGTCATTGATCTTTTGAATTGTTTTTTTGGTCT
Organism: Molossus molossus; assembly: GCF_014108415.1. Lineage (NCBI taxonomy): Eukaryota > Metazoa > Chordata > Mammalia > Chiroptera > Molossidae > Molossus > Molossus molossus. Next base: position 104,283,398 of record NW_023425344.1, on the reverse strand, counting down.
CTATGTCATTTATTTCTGCTCTGATCTTTACTATTTCCTTCCTTCTACTTGCTCTGGGGTTTTCTTTTTGTTTGCTTTCTAATTCTTTAAGTTGTGAGGTTAGACAATTAGAAATTTTTCTTGTTTCTTGAGGTCGGCCTGTACTGCTATGAACTTCCCTCTCAGAACTGCTTTCGCTGCATCCCATAGATTTTGTATTGTTGTATGTTCATTTTCATTGGTTTCCAGGAAGTTTTTAATTTCTTCCTTTATCTCCTCGGTGACCCATTCATTGTTTAATAACAAACTATTTAGCCTCCATGTGTTGAAATGTCTTTGCATGTTCTTGTTGCAATTGATTTCTAGTTTCATGCCATTGTGATCTGAGAAGATGCTTGATATGATTTCAATCTTCTTGAACTTGTAGAGATTTAGTTTGTGTCCTATCATGTGGTCTATCTTTAAGAATGTTCCATGTGCACTTGAGAAGAATGTGTATTCTGTAGTTTTGGGGTGTCATTCTCAGTAGATATCTATTAAATCCATTTGGTCTAGTGCTTCATTTAGAGTCTCTGTTTCCTTGCTAATTTTTTGCCTAGAGGATCTATCCAGTGCTGTCAACGGGGTGTTGAAGTCCCCTGCTATGATTGTATTGTTGTAGATTTCTCCTTGGAAGTCCTCCAGAAGATTTTTAATATATTTTGGTGCTCCTATATTGGGTGCATATATGTTTATCAAGGTTATATCTTCCTGTTGGCTAGATACTTTCAATATTATATAGTGGCCTTCTTTGTCTCTAGTTATGGTCTTCATTTTGAAATCTATTTTATCAGATATGAGAATTGCTACCCCAGCTTTTTTGGGCTTTCCGTTTGCTTGGAAAATTTTTTCCATCCCTTCACTTTCAACCTATGTGAGTCTTTTGTTGAGAGGTGGGTCTCTTGTAAACAACATATAGATGAGTCATGCTTTCTTATCCAATCAACTACTCTGTGTCTTTTTATGGGAGCATTCAATCCATTTACGTTTAAGGTGATTATTGATATGTAATTATTGCCATTTTTGTTTAGTGTGGTTCTATTTTTCTTCCCATTTCTATTGCTCATTACAGCAGTCCTTTTAACATTTCTTGCAGTGCTGGTTTGGTGCTAATGTATTCCCTTAGCCTTTTTTTGTCTGGGAAGCTCTTTATTTGATCTTCTATTTTGAATGATAGCCTTGCTGGGTAGAGTAGTCTTGGATTCAGATTCTTGTTTTTCATGACTTTGATTACTTCATGCCATTCTCTTCTGGCCTGTAGTGTTTCTTGTGAGAAGTCAGCTGAGAGCCTTATGGGGTTCCCTTTGTAGGTAACCTGTTGCTTATCTCTTGCTGCTTTTAGGATTCTCTCTTTGTCTTTAATTTGTGGCATTTTGATTACTATGTGTCTTGGTGTGGGCCTGTTTGGGTTCTTCTTACTTGGGACTCTCTGTGATTCTTGAACTTGAATGCCTTCTTCCTTCACCAAATTAGGGAAGTTTTCTCTCACTTTTTTTTAATATATTCTCTATCCCTTGCTCATTTTCTTCTTCTTCGGGGACTCCTATGATGCGAATATTATTACATTTCCAGTTGTCCCATAGTTCTCTTAAGCTGTCTTCCTGTTTTTTAATAGTTTTTTCCTTTTGTTTTTCTGATTGGTTGATTTTTTCTACCCTGTCTTCTAATTCACTGATCCGGTCCTCAGCTTCCTCTACTCTGCTTTTTAAACCTTCCAATGTGTTTTTCATTTTTTATCTCTTCTTGTTGGTTTTTAATTTCCAATTGGCTTATTTTCAGTGTGTCTATGTCCTTACTCATTCTGTTCAGCTTCCTCAAGATCATGGCTCTGAATTCTAGCTCTGTTAACATGCCTAATTGCTCCACATTGATCTCATCTTCGGTGGAGGTCTCTTGCTCTTTCATTTCGCTTCTGGTTCTGCGTTTCACCATTTTGGCTATCACTGTGGGCTTTGGAGCCTGTCAAGTTTTCCCTGTGGGTGTTGTTGTTCTGCTGTTTGTGGCTCCCTCTCCTGTGTTTAGATGAGCGAGGGAGGACCCACGTTGAACACCACTGTCAAGTCTTACTTTCCTGGTTAAAGTTGCCAGCCCAGGAAAGGTACTGTTATCCTCTAGCTTTTTGCCTGGAGGCTAGCAGTCGAGGTTACAGTACTTGAAGAGTTTTGAGTTGTCAGTTGATTGAAAAGCTCCCTCAGGTGCTTAGCACAAGGGGATTTCCCGAGGGTAGGGCAGATGCTGGTTGTTAGTGAGCCTCAATTAGCACTTCAATGGCCCACAAGGTGGGGTTGGATCTCCGAGGGAGGGGCTGCTGCCTCTCCTCAGAGCCCTGGGAAGGAGCAATGTGGCCACCATCCTGCGTGGCTGCACTCAGCCAAAGCTCTGATCGCCCTCCAGATCTCCAGTGTCCCGACACAGTCTGCCCTCCCTCTGCCGGCGCCCAAGGTGAGTGGCTGTGGCTGTTTTAGCCTCTGTCCTAGCAGCGCTGTGGAGCCGCCTGGGAGTGTAACCTGAGGGCGCTGCTCCCAGCTGAGGCCGCTGCCGAGCCGCCGACCGACCGTGGGCTCCCAGCCCCCGTCTCGCGCCTTCGCAAGCCTACCGGGATGGTTCTATGGTCCTCCAAGCTGTTTTTCTGCTGCTTTTTCCCGTCGATTTGTCTGTGTTATAGTTGTAATTCCAGTTTGGTTCTGGGAGACGGTCTGTGTAGCTCCGTTCACTCCGCCGCCATTTTTCCCGTTCCTAGTTTTGTTATCATTTTGATGTGGTTGTGGGAGGAGGCGATACTGCGTTTACCTAGGCCGCCATCTTTCTAGTGTCTCAACAATTGTTTTTCTTTAAAAAACATAATTTCAAATATAAAAGTAATATAGTCTTAATGTAGATTTGAAAGATGCAGAACTATAGAAAGAATTTCAGGAAAAACCTAAAGATAACCACATTTACAACTTAGACTCTGCAAAAGACGCTGTTGAGAGAATGAAAAGGCAAACTATAAACTGGAAAACAATATTTTCAAATCACATAATTTACAGAAGATTGGTATCCAGAATGAATAAAGAACATTTAACATTCAACAGTTAGAAAGCGAACAACCAATTAAAACACAGGTAAATGACGCGCAAACACTTCACCAGAAAGCACAGATAGATGGCAAATAAGCATCTATGGATGATGACAAGGGGTTCAACGTCATTAGTTGGGGGAAAATTCAGATTAAGCCATGTACGATTACACTATGCACCTATTGGAATGGATAATATGTATTGAGACTGACAATACCGAGTGTTGATGAGAATACAGAGCAAATGAGACTCATATCCTGCTGGTGGGAAGGCAAACTGGTACAGCCACTCACTCTGGAAAACAGCTTGGCACTTTCTTATAAAGTTAAACATACACTTACAATATGGTCCAGCAATCCCGCTTCTAGGTATTTATCCTAGCGAAATGAAAACTTGTGTTCACGTAAAAACTGCTACATAAATATTTACAGAAGCTTAATTCATAATCTCCCAAAACTGGTAACAACCCAGACGTTCTTCAGAGGGTGAGTGGTTAATCAAACTGCGGTACCCAGAGGGAATAGTCCTCAGCAATGGAATGAAATGAAATGTTCAGACATGCAACAACTTGCATAAATTATAAACTAGTTTTGCTGATTGGAAGAAGCCAAACAAAAAAGTTTACCTAATATATGATTCCATTTACGTGACATTCTCTGATAGGCAAAAGTATAGTGACAGAGCATCAGTAGTTAGGGGTTGGGGGGTGGGTGACTACAACCAGACAGTGAGAGGGGGTTTTATGGGTGATGGGACATTTAGATATCCCAGTTGTAGTAGCAATTACATGAAACTACACATTTGAGTTCATAGAACACACACACACACAAAATTCCATTTTATTATATATTAATTAAAAATAAAATTAATAGCCCTGGCCAGTTTGGCTCAGCAGTGAGAGCGTCGACCTGCAGTCCAGAGAGACCCGGGTTCGGTTCCCGCTAAGGGCATGTACCTCGGTTGCAGTTTGTCCCCAGCCCTGGTTGGGTCTTGCAGGTGGCAACCATTCGATGTGTCCCTTTCACATCAATGTTTCTCTCTCTCTCTCTCTCTCGCTCTCGCTCTCGCTCTCGCTCTCTTCCTCTCTCTCCCTCCCACTCTATCTGAACAAAAAATGCAAAAAAAAATTAAATTAAATTAATAACGTAAGTGTTGTACTAGGATTTTTATGAGAAAAGTTAATTTTACTATTAAATTGTGACAGCATACATAATTGTTAAAGTAGTTCCAGAACTATAGTTGTCTTTATAATATGTAACAGCATCTTGGAAAGCAATAGCCACATTTTTGCCGGGGGGGAAGAAATGGTCCTTTTCCCCCCTTGCCAACTTAGAAGTCTTTATTTTGTAGCTTTCAGGAAATCAGAGAATTTGTCTAGTCATCCACACTAATCTTTTTCATGCAGTCACTGAGGAGTGCCGGCATGTAAAATTCGAAAATAGTTATTTGATTAGGAAATTGAGTTCCTGTTCAAGAGTCTCCTGAGGTTTCCTTCAGTGACAAAATGAGCCGATGCACAAGCAGGTGGAATGTTTGCTTTCCCAGATGGTAAGTGGGCAGAGGTCGGAGCCTGGAGGAGGTGAAAAACAGCCCCTGGGAGACAGGAGACATGATTTCTGGGTCAAAAACTACCCCATTCAAAGTCCAGGGATTTTCATTGTTTTGAAAAATAATCCTGCCTGCTTGGTACACAGTGCATGGTGGGAAGTTGTTTGGAGGGAGAAAGGATGACTTAGTGAAATGCAGAATCTTTCATTGAAATGAGTGGGTGTTCTGCCCTGGCTGTGTACTTAAGCCTCACAGTATCTAGAGGAGCAGATTGTTCCAAATCTCTGCTAAAGTGAGTTCTAGCTTGAGGACTTGGTTTGGTGAGGTGCTTGGCTTCCTCTGAGCTGTGACTCTGGCACGGAGACTCACACCTCTGTGATCTGTGTCTAGGCTCTCGGGGCCTTTGCAACTTTGTGGCAACTGCTCTGAAAAATGGCAACTGGGAGATTGCTTTGAAGGGATGTTGAATCTTTAAGTATGCAATTTTGGCAAATGTAAAAATTTTAAATATCTCAATGAAAAATAAATGTTAGATGTATAGTGGCCAAGAATGAAAATGCCTATTTTTCCAGAATAAATGAGTAAACAAAAGGGAGGGTAGTTAGTGTTAGTGTGGATTTTGCTATAGCATTTATTTATTTATTTTTTATCCTTGCCCGAGGACATTTTTTGCATTTATCTTCAGATAGAGTGGGAGAGAGAGGGGGAGGAAAAGAGAGCGAGAGAAACATCGATGTGAGAGAGACACATCGAGTGGTTGCCACCCACATGACCACAACTAGAGCCAGGGAAAAACTGCAACCGAGGCATGTGCCCTTAGCAGGAACTGAACCCTGGACTTTCTGGTCCACGGGCCAATGCTCTAACCACTGACCCAAACTGACCAGGGCTGCTATAGCATTTAAATATCTGTTTTGGTTGGGTAAACTTTATTAGCACTGTTCTTAACTCTCAGATTATTTGATTGGAGAGGGGCAGGTTGTGACCTGGAATATGTCTGCAGAATTCTGGGTCCAGTCACTGGATTGAACAGCTGTGGTCTAATTATTTCAACCACTGTTCTTTGACAAATGACATATCTGGGTTTATTGAATGTGTGATACCAAAAGACATAAATGATAAAAGCAAATTCAATCTGATCTCCTTTTGATCATTTGGAAAGAGCCAAGATATATAGCACAAGGTTATAGACCTGTTATATTTATTCTTTAATGTGATTTAAATTGACTTATTAAAACTTAGAACCAAGTGATTCATAACAATGATGTTAACATAAATAATGATTAGATTTATAGGCTCTCCTTTGAGAGTCTGTTTAGTTCATAATATAGTTGGACCATGGAAACTTATCACCACATACCACACAACCTTATTTCTCTTGGAAAATGAATTCTAGTATCAGACACAAAATAGAAGGCGCATCCTTCCGCCAGGCAGCTAGAGAAAGTCCCCTCCACTCACTCACTGGGTTATCTAGTGGGCAGAAAGGTATACACAAAGCAGAAACAATAAAATCTTTGCTATGATCTGAATACTTGGGTCCCTCATCCCAAAAATCCACATATTCAAATCCTAATCTCCAAAGTGGTTCTATCAGGAGGTGAGGCCTTTGGACAGTAATTAGGTCATGAAGGAAGAACCCTCGTGATTGAGATTAATGCCCTCATAAAATGGACCCCAGAATGCTAGCTGATCCCTTCCACCATGTTAGGTTACAACAAGAACTCAACAATCTGCAAACCATACAAGGACCCTCTCAAAGGACCTGGCTATGCTGGTCCTGTAATCCTGTCCTTCCAGCTTCCAGAACTATAATAAACTTCTGTTGTTTATATAAGCCACTCAGTCTCTGGTTTGAACAGAAGTCCCATAACTAGGGATATATAGAAGAACCCACATCGAGACTGGTAGGAGGGGTGGAGAGACAGAACAGACTGGTACCACTTCCACCTGTGGGGGTTAAAAATCAGGAGGGATATCTCAACTATGGAGGTCCCCCCTGAGTAGCAAAGGGTTCTGGACACACACCAGGCTCCCCATCCTGTTCCAGTGTCAGGAAGAGAAGTCCTCAAAACTTCTGGCTGTAAAAACTAGTGGGAGATGTGGCTGAGTGAGACCAAGGATGACTGGAGACCCAGGCATTTCTCTTAAAGGGCCAGCAAAGACTTACTTGGACTCACTAGCACTGATCTCCAGGGCTGGGGAAGCAGCTCGAAAGGTGTCAGGGACATACGGGAGGAACTAAGTTGTCTGGCATCAGGACAAGGGCTGGAGGGGCAGCTTACTTCTGGACAGAAGTGCTGGCAGAGGCCACTGCTACTTTGCTGAAACATCCCCCACAGAGCTGGCAGGAGGGTGCCTTATCTGAGTCTCCATCAACCTGGATAACACTATTTGTCCTGCCCTGGTGATTCCCTAAGACCCTGCCTCACTCAACTTGTAGGTTCACCCAGTTTTCAGGTTCACCCAACCTGTTTTCAGTGGCTTTTCCATACAAACTGCCTGTCTTGGATCATGTGCAGGCTTTCTTAAAATCTCTCAAAGGTTCACAAACCACAAATAAGCAGCATCTGGCTTTAGCATGCTCTGTACCTCTTACTAAGTGGCCCCTGCTGGCACTAGCTGCAGCTGACCAGCCTGGCCTCGCATGGGTACCTCCAAGCCCAGCACAAGTAGTAGCCATCTGCAGATTGAATTGTAGCTCATGCCAGGTGGTCCCTGGCAGGGCACAGGCAGCAGCTGATCTTGGCCTGCATCTCCTAAGAGGCCCAGAGCCAGAACACCCTATAGACATCATTGGACTGCGTGGAAGCACCACCCAACCACCTCCATTATTGACACACTGAAAAGGAGGACTCAGCAGGAACCAGAGCCTCACTGGAGCAAGTCCTGCTCCATGGGGTCAGCCCCTATACAGCATATCCTTTGCTGAAGTCACCAATTATTGCAGCCTAGAAGCCTGGGGAATCAATCTCTTTCACTGACAGCAATCAAGATTAAACTGCATAAGGAGGTTGCAGACAGTCCACCTGTAACACCCAGCTCAGGTGACTGGGGAGGCTAGACCACTGACCCCTACAGGATACTTACTACATAAGGCCATTCTACCAAGACTAGGAGATAAAGCAGCTCTACCTAATACACAGAAACAAACACAGGAGGCAGCCAAAGTGAGGAGACAAAGAAACATGTCCCAAATGAAAGAGCAGGACAAAACTCCAGAAAAAGAACTAAACAAAATGGAGTCAAGCAATCTTCCAGATGCAGAGTTCAAAACACTGGTTATAAAAATGCTCTATGAACTTAGGAGAAGTGTAGAGGAACTTAGTGAGAACTTTAACATAGAGATGGGAAAGATAAAAATGGAGCTAGGAAACAAAAAATAATCAGTCAGAAATGAAGTATACATTACAGGGAATCAACAGTAGAGTAGATGAAGCAGAGGATCAAATCAGCAATTTGGAAAATAAGAAAGCAGAAAATACCCAATCAGAACAGCAACAATTAAAAAGAATAAAAAGAAAAAATGAGGATAGTGTAAGGAGCCTCTGGAACAACTTCAAGCATACCAACATTTGCATCATGAGGATGCCGGAAGGAGAAGAGAGAGAGCAAGAAATTAAAAACCTATTTGAAAAAATAATGACAGAAAACTTCCTTAACTTGGTGAAGGAAACAGACATACAAATCCAGAAAGCACACAGAGTCCCAAACAAGATGAACCCCAAGAGGCCCACACCAAGACACAAAATAACTAAAATGCAAAAGGTTAAAGAAAAAGAGAATCTTCACATCGATGTTTCTCTCTCTCTTTTCCTCTCTCTCCCTCCCGCTCTATCTGAACAAAAAATGGAAAAATGTCCTCGGGTGAGGATAAAAAATAAAAATAAAAATAAAAAAAGAGAATCTTAAAAGCAGTTAGTTGTCTACAAAGGAGCTCCCATAAGACTGTCAGCTGATATCTCAACAGAAACTTTGCAGATCAGAAGGCAGTGGCAAAAAATATTAAAATGATTAAAAGCAAGGACGTACAACCAAGATTACTCTATGCAACAAAGCTATTAATTTATAATCAAAGGACAGACAAGAAAAAGTTGAAGGAGTTCATCATCACCAAACCAGTATTACAAGAAATATTAAAGAGTCTTCTTTAATAAGGAAAAAAAAAAAAAACCTATAAAAATATAAATAATAAAATGACAATAAATACATATTTATCAATAATTACTTTAAATGCAAATGGATTAAATGCTCTAATTAAAAGATATATGGAGGCTGGGTTGATAACAAAGCAAGACCCTTAGCATATGCAGTCAAAAGATACACCAGACTGAATGTAAAGGGATGGGAAAAAATTTTTTCATGAAAATGGAAATAAGCAAACAAAGCAGGGGTAGCAATACTTATACAAGACAAAATAGACCTTAAAACAAAGGCTTTACAAGAGACGAAAAGTACCCAGAAATTTCATTTCTGGATATTTATCCAAAGAAACCCAAAACACATTAAAAGACATATACATCCATATTGTTTATTGCAGCATTATTTACAATAGCCAAGATATGGAAGCAACCTAAGTGTCCATCAATAGATGAATGGATAAAGAAGAATGGTGTATATATACAATGGAATATGACTCAGCCATAAAAAAGAATGAAGTCTTGCCATCTGCAACAACATGGATAGACCTACAGAGTATTATGCAGAATGAAATAAGTTAGATAAAGGAAGACAAATGCCATATGATTTCACTTATATGTGGAATCTAAAAAACAAAGCAAATGAACAAGCAGAACAGAAGCAGATTTATAGATAGAGAAGTTTTTGATGGTTAATAGATGGGAGGGGGATTGGTGAAAAAGGTGAAGGGATTAAGAAGTACAAATTGATAGTCACGGGGATATAAAGTACAGAATAGGGAATATAGGCAATAATATTATAATAACTATGTATGATGTCAAGTGGATACTAGATTTATCCAGTGATCACTTAGTAAGTCTAATCACTGGGTTGTGCACCTGAAACTAATATAATATAGTATGTAGACTGTAATTGAAAAATAAAAAATATTATTTAAAGTAAAAATTAACTAAAATTTTTTAAAAATTTTCATATGAGCTAGGATTCCCACTGCTGGGTGTTTAACCAAAGGAACTAAAATCAAAATCTTCAAGAGCTATCTGAACTCCATGCCCACTGCAGCATTATTCATAGTAGCCAAGATATGGAAACAGCTCAAATGCCTATTGACTAATGAATGGATAATGAAAATTATATATATAATAGAATATTAATCAGCCTTATAATAGAAGGAAATTCTGCTATTTGTGACAACATGAATCAACATGAAAAACATTGTATTAAATGAAATAAGTCAGACACAGAAAGACAAGTACTGCATGAACTCACCTATATGTGGAATCTAAACTAAGCAAATTTATAGAAACAGAGAATAATGGTGGTTACCAGAGGCTGGGGGATGGGAATGAGGAGAGGATGAACAAAGGATATGTATTAGTCACACTTCTTCAGAGAAATAGAACCAAGAGGTTCTATAGAGATATATCTGTAAGAGGAGGTGTATTACAGGAATTGGCTCATGTGACTATGGAGGCCAAGAAGTCCCACGATCTGCCATCTGTAAGAACGGGAATGCCAGTGATGTAATTCAGTCTGAGTCTGAAGAAGGCCTGAGAACCAGGAACACTTATGTCCAAGGACAGGAGAAGGTGGATGTCCCAGTTCAATCAAACAGAACAAATTTACCCTTCCTCAGCCTTTTCGTTCTAATCAGGCCCTCAGGGGATTAGATGATACTCTCTCTCATGGGTGAGGGCAATCTTCTTTACTCAGTCTACTGATTCCAGAAATAGTGTTTTAACAGCAATTAGTTCAGTGAAATTGGCTGATAGCTAACATGTTTTCTATACTTAAAACTGGTTAAAAGGGGAGATCTTCTGTTAGGTTCTTACCTTACCACGCACACCAAAAATATAATAATGATATAAAAGGGTGTGGGAGAAAATTTTGGGAGGTGATGGATATGTTTATGGCCTTGATGGTCAGGACGTTTAATATGTACAGCCTTTTCCATGTCAATAACACCTCAATAAAATGGCTTATTGAGTTTGAACTAGAAATTGACCAGGGGCAAAAGTTTGACCCAGCTGTTGAGAACCAATTTTTGATTTGGGGTGTGCTCAGAAACTAGCCTATCAGAAAAGACAGTGATTTAGGGCAGGGGAGACAAAACCCCGTGTGTGTTTCACACTTCCCGCACAGCTCAAATTCAGGCATTAAATGTTCATGAGACACTTGATCTGTATTTAGATTTCATAAGATCTACAATTGAAAAATGTAGATTTACATATTCAAGTTGTTCCAAACACACCTAAAAGTTCCCTAGCAAGTGGACTGAGTATCAGTTTTCAAATTTAAGTTAATAAATTGAGGGGCCCTGACTAGGTGATCTCTTTCTGGTCTAGTAATTCTGTGCATCTATATATGATTAAACATTCTCAGGCATGGGCTTCATATAGATAAGATAGTGTGAAGGCATTATCTTGATGGAGATAAGGTTTCCCTGTGCCTAGAAACATGAGAACAAGAACAGATGTGAACACACAGCAGAGAAGGAGACAGAACGAAGATTCTGCTAAGACATATTGTTAAAGAAAGATGAAAAAGAAAAATATTGCCGAAGACAGGAAGACAGAGTAGCTGTCAACCCTGGACACTTGAGAGTGTGTCAAGGATAAATCAGTATGGCCTCTCATGGTATCATGTAACCAAGAACTGTTACTGAAAAACACAGTTTTACTTGTGGGTTTAATACCAAAAAAAAGACTGAAAAAAACATCTGATACTAAAAAATGGGTATACACAGAGAAAGAGAAAAAGAATTTATTACTAATGTCAAAGACCAAGACTACAATAATTCTACTTCGGGGGAAAAGCATCAATACCATGCTGAGACAGTTTTCTTACACCATTAACACACAGAAGGACAGAGAGGAGAAACAGCAATAAGCAATTTGCTGGTTGTCTCAGGAAGATTCCATAGAGTTGGGAAGAGCAGAGAGATGTACAGTTTACCATAGTTGAAGAAGGTTTACAGTGAAATAGAGAAAGAAGGAGGGAAGTGTCTCATAGCTGTACAGAAACACTCGTGGAACAAGAAAGTGTGCGGGATGCAGCTGGGTGCAGTGGCCCTCTGGGCGCCACAGCTGTAGTGACCTGGGTATCTCGTCATCCCTCAGCTGCAGGTGCCCATTTCTCCTTAGCCTGTGCTCTACCATCTTGGGGACTCGCTTACCTTCTGCTTCTGCTTCTACTTATTCTGCTGCTATGGTTCACTAAGTAACCCTCCCTAGGTATCCCATTTCAGCCTTCCTGAGACCCAGGATTCGAACTGGTTCGGTCAGCACCACTGACATGGAGCATGTGGACGTCTCTGGCCTCCTCCTTTGCCAGCAGCAAACCTTTGGATCAGGAGCTGACTTCTGATCAAAACAGCTCCGGCTGCGATCTCAGGATCACATGGTGCAGAGCATCTGACTTCTCATAAAGAACTCTTGGTATCATCAGATGTGAGTTCTGTGCCTAGCAGACACACCAGATCATAACTTCTCAGCCAACATAAGGTCAAGTTTGTAAGCCCTCTATAAAAACTAATGCGTATGTTAGTTCTCTGTAGGATCAGATTAGACCTAAATCTACATAATCTGTCTAGAAAAGTGAGAAAACAAAGGATCCAGCAATAAATAACTAGAATTGAAGTTATCAGAAAAAGTTTTATTAAGTAAATAATTTTATTTTTATTTATACATATATTCAAATCTTAAAGCACATTTTAGTATTCAATGAGAAAAACATCTGTAACAAAAATAAATTAATTTAAAAAATATTCAATGAGGGACTAAATTTTCAAGGTTTGTATCTCACTTTTCAATCATCTAGGATACGTCGGTAATTCAGGAGCCTTTAACTGACTGGTATTAGAAAACTGGGCAAATGAATGCTTATATAGCATCTCGTAAAACAAAGGCAACGGGAAATAAAGGAGAAGATACTAAGCAAAAATGAATGTAGAGTGAGCCCTGCACAGAGCAAAGGGATGCCCGTTGTAAAATGTATCTGCAAGTCTTACATCTCACACTTCTGTGGCTGGTGGCAAAGATGAGAAGGACACCGGTTATTGACTCAGTTTGGTGACTCATGTAAATTCACAAAGAGAAAGCAATGTAACATGACCTTTTAAAGTGAGAAATTAAGAAATCTTGGTGTATGGACCAGCAGCACAAAGCAGGATGTGTAATCAGTATCTCTACTGAATAGATAGGAAGGAGATGATGCATTATTAAAAGATGTCTTTTTATAGGTCTGACTTGAAATGGCAGGATTTGGAGTACAATAGCAGATCAAATATCTTTAGGGCCATTTCCTACAGTCCTGATATTTTTAGATGTTTTGTGCTTACTTCTTCCTTAGGTCCTCCCGACTGCCTTTTGGTGTGCTCCTAGTTACTGAGTATGTCTGCTTTTCTCTTTTAACCCCACCTCTCTCCTTCCCTGCTCACGTCCTTCATAATTTATATATCCTGCTTCTTCATGAGTTTTCTAATCCTGGACAAAGAGCTATTTACAGCTGCCAAATGGTCACAATGGTTCTGTAAACAGGGAACTTATTTGAGTTAATGATTATCATCTTATTTGGGTTTTCATACAGATCAAAGAATGCTTTGGAATTAGATTTCATATGAGGTGAACATTTCAGAGGCTCTAACTTGGAGCTGCACAGAGAGAAGAATGCAAGCAAAGTCTCCGCACATGAACCAGCTCGGGTTCCAGGAGCTACCTCTGCAGTTCGTGTTATGTTATCTCTGACCCATCTCCAGCAGTTACCCAAGTAGATCCTGAATTGTTAGAAAATCAGGATAACAGTTTTAAACAATTTGGTCAAGGATAACTCTGTTCCATTCTTCCTTGTCTACTCCACTGTGATTTTGAAGCCTTGCTCAAAAACTTGTCCAGGTGTTTATTAACTGAGATTAATCAGGGGCTTAAGCATTGTATACACCCTACACATGAGACTCCTACAAGAGCTATTCTGGCGATTGATTGTTATAAAATAATCACATAAACAAAACTTCAAGAAAGGCGAAGCGAGAAAATAAGTGTTTACTGAGTAACCAGCAGGTGCATTCTTTTTTTTTTTTTTCCCCTGATAAAAAGAAGCAAGCATCTACCTGTAGTAAGAATCAACCATTATGTTTTGCAGTTATAACATATGGTCAGGAAACATACAATGATGAGGTCACATAAATGCTCCCCCTGCACATAATTTTTATTTTTTAGCACTCTCAAAGTATGTGGTAGTTTGAAGAAAATTCAGAAGCTGCCCATTCTCATCTACAGGCTACATTTCTAAATGATATGAGGTATATAGAGAAATACTCTCTTTTTAGAATTTGCTATCCAGTAGAGGATCCAGGCACTTAAATTTGATCTGTAGAGAAGCTAAGTCCTTAACTGGGCACAATTTGATCATCATCGAGCATTTCTTAATTCTCTATGGCAAACAAGGAGAATGTAGATGCCCCAGACTTTGTCTGCTAAGCCTGGGGGGAGGAGATTGGCCAGGATGATCCATCTTTCCACCTCCAAACACACACACACACACACACACACACACCATCCCACCTCTCAACAATGAAGGGAGAAAGAAATCACAAAACAGAGAGAGTTGCCTGGAAAATACTTGATGCTTCTATAGAAATTGAAGAGTTGCCCCGACTCTTCAACATAACACACTACAGCTTGCAAATGTCAGTGTATTACAGAGTCACTTAGGGAGCTTGTTAAAAATACATATCCCCGGAGATTCTGATTCCAATTCAAAACACTCGGTGAGGCCCCAGGCCCTGCCATTTTAATGTTCCTTTCTCTGTAATTCTGGAATGGTCTGAAAGATAGTTTCTGCTGACTGATACATGTGGGCCATCTTATTCTCTTTTACCCGTGTGTTCATTGTAGAGATCAAACAAGCACCCTTGTTTCTTTTTGACAGTTTGCAAATTTAATATTTTTATTTTTGTAATTCAGTGGAATGAAGGGGCAAAGAGTGGCTTGTCTTTATTTCTCTAAACACACCTTGTTTTGTAGGAAAAGAAAGACTCTTCAAAGTGATCTACACTGTCAGTTCTTTAGAGAGCCTCTCCCAACCTTCAAAGCTCCACTTTGAAAATTCTCGGAAGGATCCAGTTAATATATCTGAGCTTTGGAGAGTAGGTCGTCCAACAGATGGACTGTGTCTAAACAGTAGTAAAATAAATAGTCATAATGTCAGAGATGAATGTTGAGCAAAATCAATATCACTGGTCATTTGAGAAAAGAACTTTCTATTCCATGCCAGATTCATTTTTCGATTATGTGTTTTAGGAAAATGCCAAACAAAAGCTATTAAATTTAGTATATGTATTACTAAAACACTGATTTTTTTAAATATAAGGTTAAAATATTGTTTTAAATATAAATAGTCACTTTTGAGCATATAAGTCCAAAAGAGCCAAAGGTTTTTTTCCCCTCATTTTTCTAAAAATAAATTGCCTTTGAATAAAAACCAAATATGGAATACTTATCCCTTAAAAGAGACTTTTTTCTTTCTTTTTTTTTTTTTTTTTGGTTTTAAATTACTAAAACTATTTTGCATTCTTAACTACAGCATTCATTACTATGAATAGATTTACATTTTTTCTTGCACATGTTTGAACTGGGTTTTCTAGAACACTCACGTAGAATTAAGTAGAAGAATTGCTATTTCTGATGTAAATAGAGATAGGTTTATAAAGCTTAAAAAAAAAACTAAAGTTAAACTTAATGTTTTTCCCATTTATTTCTACTTCACTGTACTGAGAAAAGATATGTACTATTTTTTATCTGAATATATATTTCTATTTCTATAAAATGTTCATTCCTGACCTTGGACCTTAATTTTTTTGTGTGTGTCTTAAAATAATATGCAAACTGCAGTGAGTTTTTATTTTTGTTGACAACAGATAATCCCATTCTATGCGAAAGTGAGACCCTTAAGGTTTTGTATACACCCCGCTTGCTGCCTAGCATTGCTCTCCCCATCAGGCAGAG
Organism: Molossus molossus; assembly: GCF_014108415.1. Classification (NCBI taxonomy): domain Eukaryota; kingdom Metazoa; phylum Chordata; class Mammalia; order Chiroptera; family Molossidae; genus Molossus; species Molossus molossus. The sequence continues at coordinate 104,267,629 of NW_023425344.1, read as the reverse complement.
TTCAGTCTCCCCAATTTTATAGACTTGTGATGTTGAATGATTTGATAGACTTGACAATTTGTAAAGTGGTGTACTATCAACAACAAATTTTTCCTCCTCAAGAACAATATTTTTTTTTCCATGTAAGAATATAGAGGCAGCTCACTTGTTTATGAAGAGATATTGGATTTTGTGTGTGTGAGTTTAAAGCATCCAGAGGTAAGAAAAAAAATTAGGGACAGATTTTCCTTTTACATACAACTGCAAGATAGTCTGTATGTTTCCTAAAACATTCATAAACATTTTTTAAAGGCAGTAAGAGCTTATTTATCGTGTGTTCCTATTTAAGGAAAGAGCCAACTTTGAGAAAGCATTTAAGAGAATGGTCAAGCCTTGCTCTCATCTCTCCAGGACTGGGCCAGTTCTAGTTCCACTGGGGACTCTGGGCTGGACCAGGGAGATCTTTGGGGACAGAAGGGCTTGTTTAGAAGCCACCCTGAAAGTTCCACTGATTTTTCGGTCTACTTTCCCTCCCTCTTCCATTACTTTTTCATGCAATCTTTCAATGGTCTGGATGGAGTTCAGGTATGAGGGCTCTCTCTTGCAATAAGCAGAAATCAACATAAATTGTCCTAGGGGCGGGGTAGGCTGGGGTACAGATAATCTATCGGTTATACAATGAAATGACTAGAAATAGATCAGCATCAGGCATGGCTGCACCCAAGGAGGCTGTCATCCGGAGTCTCTTCCCCTCCCTTCATCTCTAGGCTCTTTGTGCCTTTCTGGTGGTTTTATTCTCCATAACTAAATAATCTGATAGAGCTGACAGCTTATAAAAGACTTGGAGTTCTCAATAATTGGAACTGGAGATTGTTCCCTCTCCCAGGAGACACAGAGGCAAGACTGGCCTGGGTGACAGCCTTGCAAATCCTGGGTTACTTGAGATAGTGAAGCATGTTATCTAAAGAGGCCAGGAATAATGTGAACCAGAGACTGAGACTTGGAAGACTGGAGAAGCTGAGGTCCAACCTCCAGGTTCTGGAGACTAAGGCCAGGAGTCAGAGGCCAGGTGTACTTGGGTGAGCTGGGAGAGAATGGGGCAGAAAGAAGAAGGCACACTTGAGGCTGGACCTAGGTGCAGAAACACCCAGTTCTTGTGTCTGTTGTTTGCTTACATTTGTTTGTAGAGAGTGGGCAAAGAGGTTACTAAAAACAGACAGACATCACACATTTTACAATTTCACACTAATCTGTGCTCCTCAGACTGAATTTTACATATCTCACCTCACTGAATAAAAACTTCATGTTAAGGATAAGGAGATTGCAGCTTTTTAAGAGAATAAGAAAGTTGCACAAGGATACTTGCCTAGGCAGGGCTAGTACCTGGCCAGTTGAGGGATTTTCCTGGAGTTTATTCACTAAACATCAAGTATATGCCCAACATGCTTCAAGGTTCTCCAACAGAAGCTGGGAGAAGTATGCCCCAACAATCCAATGCCTTCCGATGTCTGTCAACAGAGGCACGGCTCTTAGTAACGCCATCTGGGTGTGTGCTTCATAAGGACTTTGAGTCTCTCTGGAGGAAGAATGCTGTTTCCTCAAGAAGGTATATGTCTGCTTTCCTCCCTGCTTGAATTCCTCCCTAAACTTTGCTCAGTACAAATTGAGGGTTCTTTGCCTTTTTCTGTCCATTTACCAGAGAATTATAGCCTTACAATGCTACATAGACCCAAGGGAAGGATTTAAGCTAATTTCCTCATGCTATACATAGGTTCGAGAACTTAGGGTCAGAAAAGATTGATGGATTACTGGAGGTCATACATGGGTTAGTGGCAGTGCTAAGACTTTAAACTAATTCCAAATCCTATGTTCTTTCCATTCTAGCCCCAGCCGTTTAAATTTCATATTTAAATATCTTAATAGCAGTCCCTTGCTGTTAATCAAAATAGTCAAGGTTTTATGACTAGGCCAGGTCTAACATTTTAGCTCAGAATAGTGTCCCTTCCTTTCTTTGTCCCTCCCTCCCTCCCTCTCTTTTTCTTCTTAGCTTCCACTGTCTCAGAAATGCTTTGGTTCTTGGATACAGATATCAAACTCTTTCTCGCTTACTCTCCCAGCTTCTCACTCTCTCTGCATTTAGCGTGTCATGCAATGAGTGTATGATTTTCTTCTGATGTGGTTTTATGTATTTTAAACTCTGTTTTGTCGAGTGTACATTTGCTGTAAATGCCCAGATTGCAAATGGTAGCAAAGTACTATAAAAGTAAAATGTCATTATTGCAGTAAATATCCACAGATAGAGAATGAGCGCCCATTCCCACCTCCATTTCTTTTCCTTCTCATTTACTGGGTAAGTGTTTAGCCCTTTAAAACCCCTTCCATGCAAATCAGTATGAAAATATTTGCTGTGTGTGTCTAAACTGAAAGTTAATGAATTACAAAAATTCTTATTTTGTGAAATAACATTTTCCATCTCTTTATGCATGAAGTACACAAAAACAGGCCGTGGCTTTAAGTGTAATGATGGTCTTTTACAAAGGAGAGATTATGCCACTTCTGTGAGACTTCCAAGCACCCTCGAATCCAGTAAATCTCCTTTCGGACTAAATAAGGCAGAACATATTTTCATCTATTGTCTAACACTTAAATAAACTTTACTGTCTTGTACTTCCTAGTCCCTTAAAAAAAGTAAAAGTTCTCTTGGTAAAGAAAGATTGTACTGATTTGTTTTCATCGCAATGCCAAATAGTTTAGTAAGAAGGCAAGACTCTAAGGTTGGAATTTTTTTCTCATTAAAAACAATCTGTTCCTAGAAATTGTGGAATGCTTGCAAGATTTTTTAATAATGAATAAATAAGTCTCAAATGACCAGTATAGGAAAGGAAAGAAATTCACTCATTCTGGAGTTAAAAATAAACCTGAGAACAGTTTTGTCTGAAAAATAAAATAAATCTTTGAGTGTCTACAAGGCTGACTTAAAACGGTGCCTGCTGGGTGCAAATCCAGTCTTCTGGGGTTCAGGGCCTTCTGTCAAATTCATGAATGGTTACCCTCGAGTCAGTTGGCGCATCACAGGCCCCTTTATCCTTTCCATCATGAAGTCTGGCTGTGGGGGTGTCTGGTTCACTCTGGGGTTGATTGACTACAGCTGGTCTTGGAAGCAAATGTCTCTTCATATAATATGAAGATTTGCAAATTCCTGTACCCCAGGATTCCCCAACAGCTGAAACAGCAGCCGGGAAAGAGGTAGTTTATGTTTTTGAGGGTAAGAGCACCACTTGTAGTTATGTCTGTCTGGAATTCTATTCTTTGTTTTCTAGAAACATTTAACTTTAAACATTGGAAGGAATAAAAATATATACTGTGGTTACACGGTACTACTTTCAGGAGGAGGTTAGAGCTTTACACATTTTTATTTTTTTATTTCACCTTGTTTTAGGAATCAAGTAATATAAATAAGCACACACATAATTTATAGAGGTGGGGAGCTTATAATTGGCCTATTATTATCTAATCAAGATGAAGTTAAATGAGCTCCACTGATCTATACATTGTTCTTGAACTTCTGTCCTCCCTTTGCTAGATCACTGCCTTTGCGCTGAATGTTTTATTATTTGACTGCAGCCATGGAAGGACAGGGGCTTTGGAACCAATAGATCTATGTTTCGGCCCTGGCCCAATGGTGTCTTAGCCGTGTGACACAGAGCTCCCTACTCAAGTTCTTAGTGTGTTCATTATTTTTTTAAAGGATAATTCCTACTCTCTGGCTTATTGGGGCGATTACATATAAGAACAGTTAGTGCTCTATGGTACCAGTTATATGAGGTACCCAGAGTAGTCAAATTCAGAGGCAGAAAACAGAATGCCAGGTGCCAGGGGCTGAGAGGAGGGAGAATGGGGAGCTATTGTTTACTGGGTACAGAGCCTAAGTTTTGCAAGATTAAAAGAGTTTTGGAGATGGGGGGTGGGGATGGCTGCACAACGGTGTGAATGTACTTACTGCCACTGAGCTGCACACTTAAAAACTGTCAAGATGATATATTTTGTGTTAGGTGTACTTCCCACAATAAAAAAGAAGCACTTTGTACATTGCCAGGCAATTTTGTTAACCTGCTACTCCCGCCTTCTTCCTTAGTCTTGCTTTCTGCCCTTGGCAAATGGCTAACCGTCCCTGGTGATCTGATCAGGGCGTATCTGCAACTCTGAGTGACTGTTTGGGCAAATCCACAGAAGTAGTGAAGGCAGGTGCACTGCTCAAAGCAGAGTCACAGGCAGTCAGGGATGATGTGAGCTCAGAGAATACCCATGTCCCACATTTTCATATTAAACACAAGAAAACTGAGGTCTGGAAAAACTGGGGTTTTGGCCTAAAATGACACAGCAAATCAGTGGTAGTGCTGGAACCAAAACCCAAGACTACGAACTCCTCCTCTAGCTGGCTTCCCGGCAATCTGGGTTCTGCAGACGTCTCTGGGCATCATTCTGGCCGCTCTGTGACCTCCAGTGGGCCTAAGGGTTTCTATATTCTAATTAGATAACCTAGAGTCTGGGACATAAAACTCCTTTGACTGGCAGTTCTTTCACGTGGCTTTCTTGAGGTCTGCATGACTCACAGTAACTGTGCAGATTTTCATCTGAGGACATAAAGAATATTCAATCTTTATGCAGTCAAACCCATCAACCTTTTTGTGGTGATTTGTTTTCCTACTTTGAAGTTCAAAGTCTTTCTCTACCAGAGTTTATTAAACATTTACTTTATCTTCAGGAAAGGTAATTGCACTATTTGATAAGCCTTAACATATGTGTGCGCATGAAACCATCACCACTATCAAGATAACGCCATATGTCATCACCCGCCAGTTTCCTTGTTCCCATTCTCAATGTCACCACACCCTACCTCATCACCGTGCAGCCACTGATCTGTGTTCTGTTGCTATAAGTTAGCTGGTATTTTATAGAATAAAAGGGACCATACAGACTCCATTTTCGTCTCCTTTTACCCAGCATAATTATTTTGTTTCATCTGTGTTATTGCATATATCAATAGTTCACTCCTTTTCATTCCTGACAAATAGTCCATTGTTCGGAGATGGCATAATTTGTTTATCCATTTAGCTGTTGAAATATATTTGCGTTGTTTTCAGATTGGGGCTATTAGAAATAAATTGGATATGGACATTTATGTAAAGTCTTTGTGTGGACATGCGATTCCTGGATTAGCCATGGGTTTCGAATGTTCTGGTATCAGGGTGCTCCTGGAGAGGCTGCCCCTCCTCTCAAGGTTCCTTTCATATGCAAACTAACCAATTCAGAGCACATGCCCTGCCCCCCTCCCAACCGCCTCTGAGGAGCTCTTACACCTTGGGCCTCATTCATGTGACCTACTCACCCAGAGCCAGGTATTAGGCAACTAGGGTCTGCACCTACACCCTGGAGCCCGCTAGTCATTCAAGCCCCAATTCTGCGTAGCCTATTTACCCCCAACTCATCTGTTCCTTCTTGCAAAAAACACAATAAAGTCTCTTGCCCACATTTTCTCCTTACTACCTCTGCCTCTTGACTGACTGACCCTGGTGCACCCTGTGTGCTATGCCTCCTTGGTGTGCTAGGCCTCCTGTTTCTAGGGAACTGGGAGTAAAACGTCTTCCTTCCTGCAGTCATTGCTATGTGTGCCTTACTGTACCTGAATAAAAATATTCCAGGTACATTTTTAAATACTTTTCATTGCTTTTGAGTAAATCCTAGTTGTGGAATGGCTGGATCCCATGGTAGCTTTATGTTTAAGTTGTTAAGAAACTACCAAACTGTTGTCCAAAGTGGACCACTTTACATTCTCAGCAGCAGGTGTGAGAGTTTCTGAATCTCTGCTTCCTCACCAGCACGTGGTAAGATCGGTCTTTTTAATTTTAGCCATCCTAAGGGCTGTGTAACCCTTTGTGGTTTTAATTGTTTACCACAAATGAAAATTTATGTTGAATATTTTTTATGTGCTAATTTTCTATCCTTATATATTCTTTTGAGATGTATTTGACATGTTCCAATCTGTGTTCACTTGTTTATTGAGTTGTTTGTTTTCTTATAGTTGAGTTTTGAGAGCTCTTTAGATACAATCCTTTATCAGATATGTGTTTTGCAAAGATGTCCCCCTGGTCTCTGGATTGATGAAGTCCATTTTGTCAATTGGTTCTTTTGTGGATCTTGTTTATGGTGTCAGATCTAGGAAATCTTTGCCTGACCCAAGGTTACAAAGATGTTTCTTCTCTGTTTTCTTCTATCAGTTTTGTTTTTTTGTTTAATATGTAGGTCTATGATATATATAGTGCTACTTTTTTTTTATGTGGTGCAAAATACCAATTGAAGTTTGTTTGCTTATTTTGTATACGGTTATCAATTTTTTTTAGCACGATTTGTTGAAAAGACTATTGTTTCTTATAAAACTGCCTTTGCACCTTTTTTAAAAAATCAGTTGACTAAATATGTGTGGGTCTAGTTCTGAATTCTATATTCTGTTCCATTGCTCTGCATGTCAATCTTTCTGCTAATTCCACATTCTACTGATTGCTAGAACTTTAATAATGGGTGAGGAAATCAGTCGGTGTTAGTCCTCCAACTTTGTTCTTCTTGTTCAAAGTTGTTTTGGCCACGCTAGGTCCTCTCCGTTTGATATGCATTTGGAATCATTTTGCCAGTTCCTACAGAAAAAGAAAAAACTTTCTGAGATATTGATCAGAATACATCAATTTGGGGAAAACTGACATCTTAACAATATTAAATCTTCCAACCCACCATGGTATGTTTCTCTCCATTCACATAGTTCTTTAACTTTTTCTAAGCAATATTTTATAGTTTTCGGTGTACATGTGTTGGATATCTTTTGTGAAATTTATCCCTGAGTATTTCAGTTTTTTGATGCTATGTGAATAGTGTTCTTCTCTTAATTTTAATTTCCAATAGGAGGAACTCTTGTTACGTCAAATTTGAATGCTTTGTTTCCATAGAGAAAAGTAAAACAATGGTTTTTCTGTTCTATTTTAGACCCTATCTCTTTCAAGAAATTTTTACAAATGGATTTTGCTCTCAGCCTTTCAAACTAAATGCCAAGAGTTCTACAATGAGGCTGAAAATGTACCCAGATTACCCAGAAGGAGCTAACGGTGCTGTCCTCTACAGAAACAGCTCAGCAAATGGAGCATATTAGAAACACAGTTTTCTAGGCTTGTAAGAATTCTGTCAAAAATGTGTAATGGGGATGAATTACTTTTGCATGAAGAACTTCAACTTGTGCACTTCCTAACTTTACTGTGGCTCAACTTGAAATACTAACCGGGTAGTCCCCAAAGTCCTTGAGTTTAACAGCATTAATTATCAGGCCCCCACACGTCCATAAATTCTTATTTGAAAATCCAACTACTCTATTTGTAATTCCTAGGAGTGCTTAACTTTTAGTTTCTTACCAGTAAACTTTTCCAAAAGCAAACAACCTCACCTCTGATATCAAGTCCTTATAAGGACTGAGTGAGCACGTCTACATTTCCAAAGAAATAACTGCCTTCGGGTGTTTCATGGTCTAAATTTGGCTGGATCTTATCTCCTCCTCTTCTGTAAAACTCTTACTCTCTCAGAGTCCCAAGGAAACCCCTTCAGCATAAAATATTGAGAACAGAGAGCGCTTAACACTCCTAAGAGTATTTGCATTTCAAAAGACCATAACTCCAATGCAGAGACATTTATCATAATGGTGAATTTTAGGCACGTGGGAGGGAAGGACAGAGAGAGGCAAGAAAGTTTGCCAATAACCCCTCAGAGCTCACTGTTAGTTGTACCTTTTGGGAGTTCTGATCTAACCTTCACCTCTGGCATGTATGAAGGCTGAGCCCTAACTCCTGAAAGACATCACTAATATACACAGACTTTTCTCTCCCTGTATCCTGAACTATGTAATAATAGATCATGGATTTTCTTCCTTCCTTCCTTCCTTCCTTCCTTCCTTCCTTCCTTCCTTCCTTCCTTCCTTCCTTCCTTTTTCTTTCCCTGCATCCCTCGTAGGGAAGCAGAAAAGGTAGCACACGCTGTGCATGCGGTTACACTAAAGGAAGTTCCCATCCAGGTTGAGTTGGTATTAGTACCGTTGCCATTATGTAGTTCCTTCCTTACCATGCCAGTGACATTTATTAAGCACTCACTGTTTAAAGTCTCAAGTGTTTTTTATTTCAGGAATTAATGTGGGGAACCAGGTAAGACCCCCACAGAGACAAGGAGAGCATAGACCCTAGAGCAGCTTTATTCATACCTGAGGACTAATAGTGAGAAGGAGATGAGTAAGAAATGATACAAAGTAGACAGCATCACTTTTAAAAAGCCTTATAAATCAAGGGAGTTCGAACTGAACTCTGAAGATTGAAAGAGATATAGTCTAGCAAAAAAGACAAGGGTGGAATGACTCAGGCGCCTGTAAGACGTAAGGCATATATTAACATAAGTATATCCCATGCCCTAAACTGCAATATTTTTTTAATGTCCACATGCCTGGAACTGGTTTTAAAAAAAATTAAATCTGTGATCCCTGACATCTTCAACAAACTTTTCACCAAATTTAGGGCAAGGAAAGAGTAGCGCCTAGAAATTTCCAGTTCTCCAAAAGCATGAAAATAGTAGCAAAAGAGTTTGCATGTTTAAAGAAAGTCTGCCCAAAATCATGCTTTGTATTTACTCTTCTCTGTGAACATCAAACTACTGCCATACCTTCATTCCAAGTTTTCCAGAAGTTGCCATGAGTTGTCCTTGAGGAGACGTTGTTGGCATTTGACAGGGCCACCCTCCTGCATCTTTATCTGGTTGGCAGAGACTGAGCTGAGGCAGGTCCTGGAGCAGAGCAAGTGTCTTATCTGTCTCCCCCTGTGTGAGAGGGAGAAGATGGAGTTGTCACTGTGTGATACAGGCCATCATATGGTACTAAGGGTGCTTTAGAAGAATTGAAGCACTGTGCTTGTATCAGTTATCTATAGCTGCACCAAAGAATACTCCAAAATATTATTCTATAATTATTATCTCTCAGTTTTTCTTTATTGAGTCTTGGAGCAGTTTAGCAGGGTGGTTCAGGCTCACATTTTTGTGTGAGGTTGCAGTCAAGCTGTCAGCTGGGGCTTGAGTCACATGAGGCTGAAGGGTCTGCTTTCAAGCTCACTCATGTGCTTGTTAGCAAGACTCAGTTTCTTGCTAGCATGTTGGTTGAACATCTCACCTCCTCACCATGTAGGCCTTTCCATAGGCTGCCTGAGCATCCTCATACCATGGCAGCTGATCCAAGAGAGACCAAGATAACACATGAGATAACAGATAGCGAAAAAGGTTAAGCATCATTCCAAAACAACACAGCATTTATAACTATGAAATTGAACTTGAATCCAAACCTCTTTACTCCAAATCCACCAGTTTTCCCAGAGCAAGTGATCCAAGAGAGACCAAGATGGCAGCCACAGTCTTTTATAACCTAATGTTGGAAATGACATACCATCACTTCTGCCATATTCAGTTGGTCCTATAGACCAACCCTGGTATAAGGTAGAATGTGACGACACAATAGTGTGAATATCAGAAGGTGGAGATCACTGGAGGCCATCCTGGAGGCTACATTCCACAAGACCTCTAATCTAATTGTGCTGGGAACACAGGTGGCCCTGGTCTTTTATATAATTCATGTTAGGTAACATGTTTTAGCTTAGAGGTCTTGCGATATAGTTAGAAGACTGGTGGATTTGGAGTAAAGAGGTTTGGATTCAAGTTCAATTTCATAGTTATAAATGCTGTGTTGTTTTGGAATGATGCTTAACCTTTTTCGCTATCTGTTATCTCATGTGTAAAATGAGAGGGTTGTCATTAATGGTCTCAAAGGTGTCTTTCAGTTCTAAAATTCTATGTCACTAAGAAATATGCCATCAGACATGAATGTTATGGAGGTGACTTTGTTTAACAAAATGGGCAATTCCAGTGAGATTTCTCTTGCTTCAAAGTAATAAACCAAGTGCAGAAATGGTACCCTTGAGCTTTCTTGGAACTTTTTTTTTTCCCTTTATTATCCATATTTAATTCTAGTAAGTAAGCCTCACAATAATATATTTTATTTGTATAATGCTCTAAGATGTGTTTTGTTGTTGTTGTTGTTGTTAATACTCACCTAAGGATATTTTTCCATTAATTTTTTAGATAGAGTAGAAGGGAAGGAGAGAGAGACACACACACATCAATTGGTTGCCTCTGGTACAACCCTGACTGGGACCAGGGATCAAATCTGCAATCCAGGTACATGCCCTTGACCAGGAATTGAACCCAAGACCCTTCAGTCTGTAAGCTGATGCCCTAACTGCTGAGCCAAACCAACCAGGGCTTTAACACACATATTAATATTTATGTGAATGCATTCATAAACCCCATTAAGACCGTATTAGGTATATGACGCCTTCCAGCTCTGTTCTTCCCTTGCCTGATGACATGGGTGGCTATTTGGCCAGAGCAATAATACGCTTCTGATGAGGATACTCCCTGGCATATGACCCAGATGAATGAATGAAAGTGCTCCTTTATCTTTAAAATCTCTAAGTCTAAAGAGACAGCTGTAAAGCCTAACATATACAGAGTGGACCAGGAGCAAAAGGAACAGTGGAGCCCTTTGGCTCATGTAGTAGCCTGGAGCAGCAGGGACAGGGAGAAGCATCTTGGGAGGTTTCACTCTGAGATGAGAGTGGGAAAACGACCCCACTCCCTTATCTGGAATTCCTTGGGTATGCCCAACCTGCTCCCACTTCAGGGCCTTGCATGCGCCCTGCCTGGGAATCACTTAGCCCATGCAATGATCTTCCCTCAGATAATCCTTTTCCAGTCACCAATCTTAAGTGATGACCTTCCCCGCTGTCCTTTTACACTGCATTTTCTATCTCAGAGCACTTAGCACTGTCTTAAATCACCGTGCTAGCCTGCCTATTTAAGGCGTCCCCCTCCAACAGAATGTAAGCTGTCTGGAAGAGGCATCACCAGATAGGTGCTGTCATATCTCCAGGGCCTACAGCAGGTTCCCAGGCAGAGAGGGCACTCAAGAAATATTTGTTACTGAATGAGTGAATAGGTTTCAAGAGATGTTTGGATGGCAATATAAAAAATAATTAACTGGGCCTTTTTCCTATCCCTTGTAATCGGCAACTAAGGTCTGACTCTAAGAACACAGACACTTCAGGTACCCCACGAAGAACCCCCAACAATGGGAGCAGACACCTTCCCAGGGCTTTGAGGGGAGCAGGCCCTGCTGCCAGAACCAACAACAGTGCCCCAGGCAGGGGAGAAGAGGGGAGGGGCTTTTCCTGAAGTAACTGGGACCACTCCATGAAGGAAGTGCTCATTGTAAAAGGGATTCCCTCCCTGGGGACAGATGAGGTGCTCTCTCCTTGAAGCCAAATGAAGAGTGCCTTGGAGAGAAGGGTGCTGGCAAGAGGGGAAGACTGGCACCTGTCTCGCAGGCTGGGTAGATATTTAGGTCAAAGACCAGCCAATCAACTCCCGTGCCTTGCTCACCTGAGGAAAGGAACTAGGAGAAAGACAATGGAGCAAAGCAGAGAAATGAACTGACCGCGAAGCCAGTGGTGCTTGCAGTGGGTGGGGTGGCAAGGATGGATGGATGAGATTCTTACCTGGATCAGGGGCAGGCTGGCACCATCTTGAGAGTTCTCTGTTGGCAGACCAGGGCTCCCGCGTTTCTAAGAGCGTGCATTTATGAAGGGGAGGGGGGGTGCTGCTGTTAGTGGGGGCTGTGGAGTGGAAGAGGTTGAACAGGGGCCTGGTATCCCACCTCCGGGCATTGTGTAGACTCTGCAAAGCCAGCCAGAAAGTTGAGTCAGGCACCCGAGGCCCACAGTTTGGGTCCTGTCACAGAATGGATGTTGAGAACTTACCAGTGATAGTCCAAGAAGCAAAGCAAATCACCCAGAGAGGATTTCCCCAATCCCTGCTCACTGCCCCAAGTCTGCTAAGGAGCCGGGCTGGGGGCGGCGGGGGGCCCAGAGCCAGACCATATCATTTCCCCATGGCTGTGCACCGGGGATGGAAGGAGATGAGATTGAAATTGGATAAAAGATTGGAGTTTTAAGCTGGCCTCGACTTTCTATTAAGGAAAAATGACCAGAAGTCTATAGGCTCTAGCCGAGGTGTCATGAAGGGGCAGGAAAAAGGCGTTTGGCACGGTTGAAAGCAGGAACTGGAAAAACGTAAATGAATTAAACCATTCTGTGTTTTCAACACTGAGGTTTCACTATCCAGTCACCCGGGTGCAGCAGGAAAAGGCAGTTTGGTGGATTTCAGGAAGCAGGCTCCTCGGGCATTTGCTTTTTCTTCAGGCGAGCTATTACTGGTTCTTGTCAGAGGGGAAGGGGACAAGACAGGTTATAAAATCCATGATTCAAGACACAGCCTCCATACTGCAGACTCAGTTGCCCTTTCTTCCTCCATGTGCTCTCCCCCAGGAGAGGACGAAGAGCTAATTTGGTGAAAATCAGTTTCCTGCAACTTCAAAGGATTTTTTTAGACCTTTGGGCAAATCGTTTTTAAAATTTCGAAGATACTTTTTATTAGAACCGAGTGGCTAGACTGAGAGAAACCACCGCCCTCATTCCCTCCTTCCTTGATAAGTAAATCACTAGGAACGCCTGTGCTGTTGGGGGTGTGGGGGGCCGGAAGCTAGTCCCAGGGAGGATGGACGGAGATTCCTGGTCCGCATCGCCCAGGTCAGGAGGAAGCTTGGTTGTTGATGGCCAGAGGAGAAAGCCTTTTTGGAAAGGACTGGTAGTTGAATGAACTAAAAGTTCAGAGGATATCTTCGGGTTTTAGCTAATCAATTTTTAAAAGGAAAATACTCCCTGGCTGGTTTGGATCAGTGGTTAGAGGTCGGCCCGTGGTCAGCAGAGTTGTGGGTTCGATTCTGGCCAAGGGCATGTACCTGGGTTGTTGTGAGTCCTCGGCCTCGGTCGGGGTTGTGTGGAAGGAAGCCAATTGATGTGTCTCTCTCACATCAATGTTTCTCTCTCTCTCTCTCTTTCCCCCTCCCTCCCCACTACTCTATCTGAAGATAAATGGAAAAGTGTCCTCGGCTAAGGATAAAAATAATAATAATAAATAAATAAAAGAAAACACATTTCTTGAATGGTAAAAAAAACAAACAAACAAACAGAAAACACACTTAGTTTGAAGGGGAAAAAGGTGTCGAATGACAGTAAACTGGTGAAACAGATTTGCTTGGGCCTCTCTAACCTTCGTTCCACGGCTCTCTGCTCCCCAGAACCCCTTTCCTCCAATGAAGCTCTGAGTGACGGAGTAACACCTACAGGCTTCAGGCCGGTGGGTGTGCCTGTGCGCGTGTTTGCTCGTGTTACTGTAGATGTAACAAAAATGCAAAGCAAACGATGCCCAGTGTGTGTTTTTTTTCAGAATTTCGTAGAATTCAAAAACCTTGCCATGGCATTTGTGAAGTCCTATGTTGGTGAACAGCCAAAACCCCAGGTGTCCTTTTCTTTCCTGCAGTTCTCCGCCATCTACACACAACCTATCCTGGACAGAAAGGCCGCCTGCCCCTCGCTGGCGGTCACAGGCTGATCGTCATTCCCAGAGCCCCGGCTTTTTCCATCTTTGTCGACACTGCGCTCCTTGAAGACCTCAGTGGCTTTCCTTACACAATTCTATCCACGGACAAAGCCCTTTCTTCACTGAGCCTTCTACCCCCTTACACAGAACCATATTTTCCAGACATCGGCGCGGTGATTTTCAATCAGTACTCCACAAGGATTTTTAAACTATATTTTTTGGTGTGCCGCAGATTTTTAGTAATTAGTTTATGTGTGCCATGAGATGAAGAAAGTTAAAAATTGCTGATGTAGACTGAGTATAGGAATTAGGTTTTCTCTCCTGTGACAGTTGCCGTCTATTGTCGGGGGTACTGGGGTACCGCGCTCGGAAGGAACCCGAGCAGAATTCTGGGCAGGATTCAGTGGGAGGGGGAATGTGATGGGTGGCAAAGTCCTGGAGCGAGGTGTCCACCTGTTTACCAAGCCTGTGTCTGCCCAGGTGTAGACACTGTCTCTTCCTTTAAAACCCAACCTTTGTACCCTGGCTGGTTTGGCTCAGCAGTTAGAGCGTCAGCCTACAGTCCAGAGAGACCCGGGTTCGGTTCCCGCTAAGGGCACGTACCTCAGTAGCAGTTTGTCCCCAGCCCTGGTTGGGTCGTGTGGGTGGCGACCACTCGATGTGTCCCTTTCACCTCGATGTTTCTGTCTCTCTCTCTCTCTCTCTCTCTTCCTTCCTCTCTTTCCCTCCCACTCTATCTGAACAAAAAAATGGAAAAATGTCCTCAGGTGAGGATAAAAAAATAAAATAAAACCCAACCTTTGTTAATGGAGGGAAACTTGGGAGCCTAATTCTGGCAGATTCTCCACTCAAACTGCTGCTGAAATTGAACCCTTAGGGTATCTAGGGGTCGGTGACACAGGGACCTAAAAATGATAAGATTTGAATTATTATTAATAACCATAATGAAGATGATGCCCATCAATAATTAGATTTCGACTAGATACTAGGTAATATGTAGATATAGGTACAGGTAAGTAATTTCCAATCCTTAAAGCCTACTTATGAAGAAGGAATTATGTTTCCAGATGAGGAAATGAGGCTTGAAAAAAATGTGTAACTTGCCCAAGGACACGCGCAAATAAGTCGATAAGCCGGGACTCAATCCCGCGTTTGTCTGACCAGAGCATGGCCTCCTTCCAAAGGAAACGTCTAAGCAGAAGCTGAAATACTGCAGGTCCCTTCCTCTGTGCTGCAGAGGCCTCTGCGGAGGGGCAGGGGTGCATTCTCTCCCTATATGGGATCCCCACACTTTTAAAGAAAAACATGGCAGACTGGATAGCTGATTAGAAAAGAATGAGGTTGTTTTCCGTATGATAAAGTGATGCTGGAAGAAAGAGCAGACTCGCCCATATATCAGAGGATTTCCTGACATTCCCCCGCAGCAGCCAAAGGGGCCGTGGTGTGTTCACTGAAGCCAGCCTGGGCTCTCCCGGGCCACCGTCTGACATTATCAATGTTCACGTGTCGGCCTCAGAAGACACCCCGCATTCCAGAGCGCTCAGCCTCCCAGTTCCTGGAGATAGTGTTTTTCCTCTCTTAAGCAGAGGAAAACCTCAGTCTAAAGAGGCCATTTGTCATCCGGATCATCATGCAGCTGCTCTGAAGGTGTGTTTAAGTCCACCGTGCCCAGATGTGCTTGCCAAGCGCACACTCCAGTGGCTGGAGGGGCTCACTCGGGGCCTGATTCGCGGAGTGCAGGCGCCAGCAGTGCCTGATGAAGCAGGCAGGAAGGCTGGCTGTCCCAGTGAGCTCAGTGAACTCCAGAAACATGAGCTGGAGCAACCGTTCCAAAACTCTTCAGCACTTTGAATTTTTTGCACTGTGCCCTCTATTATCTTTATTTATTTATCTTTAAATTGCCAAGTGCAAATTAAAATTCAAAACTTTTGGGCAAGAAGGCTCTCAGTAAATATGGTGTTACTTCTCATCACACTTGGCAAAATCTTCACAAGACACTAATGATTTGTTCCATGCAGGCCCTTCCTGACCACGTTCCACCGCTCCCCACTTTACTCTCTGCTTCTGTCTCTTCTAGAGACTTCTTGGTGCTTTGCATATTTATTGAATATGTTTGCCTTTTACCTGGAACGTTTTTCCTCTAGGTTCATTTAGGAACCGAGAGCCTTAATGTTACCTCAGTAGAGACACAGCCCCTCACTCCCATCTCCCAGCCTCCAAATAACGCTGCCGTCCATCTGTACCACGTCTCCTGCCCAGTTTTTCTTCACTGCACTTACCAGTCTTCATTTACCACCAAAAGGCTAGCTCCATGAGGATAGAAAATGTATTGTGCTCCCTGCTGTATCCTAATGCCTTGTAGTTATTCAATAAATCAAAAAAAATCAAGATGAATGAATAAATAAATATAGGCCAGGAAAAGATGGTGGTAGTCAATCAACCAGCAAGTCAGTCAGATTTTACTAAGTACTTAACCTGTTCTGAGTTCACTGTGTGAAGGTCAGGCATGCTAAGCTGCCGGGACTCTTCCAAGGGAAAGGGTGTTTCTCTTAGATGGAATACTTTTCTCTTCTTGTTTCAGTTGCCATCCTTTTTTTTTGTTTTGTTTTGTTTTTATCCTCACCCGAGGACATTTTTCCATTTTTTGTTCAGATAGAGTGGGAGGGAGAGAGGAAAAGAGAGAGAGAGAGAGAAACATTGATGTGAAAGGGACACAGCAAGTGGCTGCTACCCCCACAACCAACCAGGGCCAGGAACAAACTGCAACCGAGGTACGTGCCCTTAGCAGGAACCGAACCCAGGTCTCTCTGGACCGCAGGCCGGCGCTCTAACCGCTGAGCCAAACTGGCCAGGGTGGTTTTTGTTTGTTTGTTTTTAATGTTTTTATTGATTTTTAAGGTGGGAAGAAGAGAGAGGGAGAGATAGATGGAAATATCAATACAAGAGAAACATTTATTGACTGCCTTCTGCTCGGCCCCACCAGGGATGGCGCCTGATACCCGGGCATGTGCCCTGACTAGAAACCGAACCAGTGACCTTTTAGTCCACAGGTCAACGCTCAGCCACTGAGCCATACTGGCCGGGCTTCCATCTTGTTTTGATGGCAGCCCATCCACGGCACTTCTGACCCTGAACAATTTATGGGAAATTACCTACCCTACAGTCATAAAGGAGTAAAAATTAAAAATTATCACATTACTATTTTGGAAGATAATTTACCAATATTCAAAAAGCTTTACGGGATTTCCCAGGAACAGGCTATATTTAACAGCAGTCGTTGACTGCATCGTGCCAGGCTCTCTCTCTGCCAGCCCAGGAAATGTACAGACCTCGTCCTCGTATGGAGACCAGCAGGCCTGACTATCTACACATATCCATGTTTCATACAAACCCAGTACTAGTGTGTTTCTTTCTTAGATACAGCAGCATCGCGTAGACTTTATTTCCTGGCCAGTGGTTTGCGGGATTTGCTGCTCTTTGCCTGGTGGCGAGTTGAGACTTCGGAACAGGGGAATAGTTCCCTCTGAAAGCCAGGAGGAAGGCGGGAGTCCCGGGGGGCCAGGCCTTTATGTTTGATGAATGAATCTTGTTCAGGTATCTCTGTTCTTCGGTGTTTAAAGGGAACAGAGACACTCTCCTAACTGTCCCAAGTCCATTGTGTGAAATTTGCCTCATTTGGGGATTCCATTATTTTCCCTGCTGTGACATGGAGGGTCACTGGAGTTTGCAGGAAGGCACTGTCTAGGGCCATTCCCAGGGGAGGTTCTTCTTTGGCAACCTTCCTCACTCTGCAGTCTGGAGAGGAGCTCAGTCGATACGTCCAGGCTCATGACAGAAAACGGACAAAGGCAGCAGTGAGTGGATCTAATGGTCAAGAGACCCTCGACGCTCGGAACTTCTGTTCACATCCCTCCCCCTCCCCCGTGTGGGTAACAAAAAGTAGAGGTTGAACCATCCCTTTCTGTTCTGCAGCGAGTTGTGTAATGTAGAGAGTGCCCTGCAAACCTGAAGGAAACCTGTGAATTGACAGGCAGTGTGGTGTGTAGCTGCAAGGTGGTCCCCCTGGAACGACACTGTGCGTCAAGAGGCTGCATGTCCTGTGGGTGCTCCGGCTCTAACATCACCTTAAAGAAGATTCCAGACGAAACCTGATTTTTTTCAGGGTACTATTCTGCTCAGTAATGATTTGTGGAAAAGCAGAAGTTCCGATGTAGTTTTTTAAACACTTTTTTCTGTGAATTGCAACAGCAAAACTGAGCCTCACCAACCCCTTGGGGGTAGCTAGAAGCTGTGATTGACAGGACTCATCTGCCAAGAACAAACAAGGAGTAAAGCGCTTCATTCACATAGACTTCATCCAATCAGAACTACCCTCAGCCAAGTTAAGAACTGTTTGAATGGTAATCCTATAAGTGGAAAGGTTTGTCATTGGCATCACCATCATCACGATCATCACCTTCATCATCATCATTTAATAGTGAATTTATAAAACCAAATTATACACCCCTGATAAGAAAAACTCCAAGAAACACTTTCATTGAAAAGATGTGAATAGAGACTATAGCATAACTGGAAGGGACTTTACTAGACTAGAGATTTACATAGATCTCATGAAGTGTTGTTTAAATAAATGACCTTATAAAAATCTTTAAAGTATTTTTTTTTTAATCCTTACCTGAGGACATTTTTGTTGTTGTTGTTGTTCAGTTAGAGTGAGAGGGAGAGAGAGACAGAGAGAGAAACATGGACATGAAAGGGACACATCAAATGGTTGCCACTCACACGACCCCAACCAGGGCTGGGGACAAACTGCAACCAAGGTACGCGCCCTTAGCAGGAACTGAACCCGGGTCTCTCTGGACCGCAGGCCAACGCTCTAACCGCTGAGCCAAACCGGCCAGGGCTGACCTTATAAAAATCTTAATAAAAAGCATTTAAACTATTTAAAACAAAATACAGTTTTCCTTTAATAATAATGACAATCAATATCACAATGCAAATTACAGCAAATAGCTAGGAGTTATTGAAACCTTCCTGCAAGCCAGGGCCTATGGGGAGCAGTTTACAGGTATTGTTTTGATTGAATCATCAGCACATCCTCTGAAGTTTGGTGCTGTTATTCCCATTTTACCAAAGAGGAAACTGAGGCTTAGAGAGGGCAAATGACTAGACAAAAGTCATATAGTTGGTATGTGATGGAATTGGAGTTTCAATCCAAAATTGTTGGCTACTGTACCCATGTGTAATTCCCACAGAGTGGTTAGAAAAAAACTGAATACATTTGACATTCTGGATTTCAGTTGAGATAGCCGTCATTTGAATGGGAGTGAAGGGTTTGCTGCAACGTGCCCTGAAGCAGTGAAAAAGGAGAGCGGTTTTAAAGAAAAAGCTGTCAAATAATTTGTCATTCCTGGAGGAGCCAATGTCCTACCACCATTATGCCAGAAAGTATTTTCTTCATGTCCACATTCAGAGACAAGATCAAGCCTGCTCCAGGATTCTGAAAGGAGACAGCTCAGTCAACGTATTAAGAGACACCCTGGCCAGTGTGGCTCAGTTGAAGGGTCACCCATGCATTGAAAGGTTGTGGTTCCATTCCCGGGCAGGGCACATACCCTAGGCTGCAGGTTCGATGCCCGATGGGTGGGTGTACAGAAGGCACCCAATCGATGTTTTTCTTTCTCTCTCTCTAAAATCAGTAAAACATTTTCTAGGGTGAAGAATTTTTTTTTTTTTAATTTATTTTAAGAGGTCATCTGTGTGGTTCTTTCTTTTTTTTTAAAATCCTCACCCATAGACTTGGCAAGTTTGCTCAGTGGTTAGAGCATTGGCCCATGGACCCAAGGGTCTCAGGTTCCATTCTGGTCAAGGGCATGTACTTGGGTTGCAGTTTGGGGTCCTCTGGAAGGGAATCAATCTATGTGTTTCATCTCACATCCATGTTTTCTTCCACTCAATGTGAAAATCAATTGGAAAAATATCCTCAGGTAAGAATTAAATAAATAAACAAACAAACAAACACATCCTTACTCAAGGATATTTTTATTGATTTCTTTTTTAGAGAGAAGGAAGGAGAGAGAGAGAGAGAAACATTAATGTGAGAGAGAAACATCAATCGGTTGATTCCCATAAGTGCCCTGACTGGGGATAGAACCTACAACTTTTTGGTATATGGGATGATGTTCCAACCAACTGAACCACCCAGCCAGGGCTATGTGGTTCTGAAAAGTACAAACCCTGGAACCACAGTCTCTGAGTTCAGGTTCTGTGACCTTGGGAAAGTAAATAAGCCTCTCTGTTCCTCTGTTTTTTCATCTGTAGCATTGAGACAATAACAGCACACATTTCATTGAGCTGTTGTGGGAATTATATGAGTCAACAGTTGCCCAGTGGTTGGAGCATATTTGTTACATAGTAAGTACTTTATAAGTGTTGGCTATTGCTAATCTCCGCATAGTAACCCCTTGTTTAAGACCAACAATTGACTAAAGAGGTTAGTGCTTTTCATGATTCTCTGTCTGTCCACAAGTTCAAACTCAGGTTCTCCATACATCTTTGTCTAAAAGTGTGTAGGGTGTATTTATTCACTCTATTTTCTCTCTTTGACATGATGCTTTAGTTCTGCTCTCACCTTCCTGGCTCATTCTTAAATGAATCAAAGACTTTTCCTTTGCTCTGCACCCAAAGAGTAAGTTTTAATGAAGAACTCACATAAGTGTAGTACTCAAAAGTTACCAAGAACCTAGATGATATTGTAGTGGTCACAAATTCTAAGACTTCAGCCCTGGCTGGTTTTGCTCAGTGGTTAGAGCATCGGCCTGCGGTCCCGAGAGCACTGGGTTCAGTTCCCGCTAAGGGCATGTACCTCGGTTGCAGTTTGTCCCCAGCCCTGCTTGGGTCGTGCAGGTGGCAGCCACTCAATGTGTTCCTTTCACATCGACGTTTCTCTCTCTCTCTCTCTCTCTCTTCCTCTCTCTCCCTCCCACTCTATCTGAACAAAAAAAGAAAGGAAAAATGTCCTCAGGTGAGGATAAAAAATTTTAAAAAGTAATAAAGATAAACAAAATCTAAGACTTCAACTTCTAAAATGATCAGCTTAATCCTCTATCTAAAGGATGGTTCGACTTTATCATGTTAAATTGTTCTATAGCCCTGGCCGGTTGGGTTCAGTGGTTAGAGCATCAGCCAGCAGGCCGGAGAGTCCCAGGTTCGGTGCCTGCTCAGGTCATGTACCTTGGTTGCAGTTTGTCCCCGGCCCAGGTTGGGGTTGTGTGGGTGGCAGCCACTTGATGTGTCTCTCTCACATTGATGTTTCTCTCTCTCTCTTCCTCCCTGTCTCCCTCCCACTCTATCCGAAGATAACCTCCCACTCTATCTGAAGATAAATGCAAAAATTTCCTTGGGTGAGGATTAAAAAAAAAAAAGTTCTATAGACACCCAAAGTGGAAACTGAGTCTAAAAATGAAAATTTTCCTAGCTAATTCTAGAATTTAAAAAGCTTAAAATATTGCCTGGTGCATAGGAAAGGCTTAAGAAATATCAACTATATAATTGATATTAGCATTAGTATTAGATTGAGTAACTCAAGTCTTCTGCTTCCCAAGCACGTGACTATAAGAAAGTCATGTCACCTTTTAAATTTCCAGCTATAAACCCTGAACTGCATCTACGTGCCATGAGTTTACCAAGTTCCATATGCTCCTCAGGTATTTCTGAACATCCCACTAGTACTTTCTTGCATCCTCAGGAACACATCCTTTGGAACACCCACCATATTCTTACTGTGGTCACCGTGGCCTGAGCTTTGGTAACTCACCATGTAAGTGTCTCATCCCTGGGCCCACTTGTTCTCGGCAAGGTCACTGTAAAGTCCACCACTACCCTACATCTTTGGAAGGGATTCAGAGCCCAGAAGATGCAGGACCTCGCTGGGAATGGAGACAGGTTTTCTGAATTTTCTTTGGAAAAAGAAGGGCAGTATGCATGGAGCATGAGTTACTGTTACTCCTCCTGCTCAGAGCCCACAAACCCAGGCCTCCCAGGTCTGCCTTATGACCTGGCCAGCTCCCCGCTAGCTCCTCATCACAGTGTGTGTTCCAGGTATCTCCATATCTCAAAGTCCACATCAGACCACCACCAGGCCCTAGCAGAGATGAAGGTGCCCTCCATCCCCACACCACCATCTCCATCATAACCCTGCATGTGCATACACACTCACACACCCAAGACTAGAGCTGTGCCTAGAGACATAGTTCCCTATCAGAAGAAGGTCTTTACAGGGGATTCAAGAAAGAGAGGTCTGTTTCCATTTTTTTACAATATTTTTTTTCAGTTACAGTTGATGTACAATATTATATTAGTTTCAGGTGTACAACCCAGTAATTAGACATTTACATAACTTATACCTGATCACCTTGATAGATCTGGTACCCATCTGACACCATACATAGTTATTATAGTATTATTGGCAACGCTGTACTTTACATCCCCATGACTATTCTGTAACTATCAATTTGTACTTCTCAATCCCTTCACCCATCCCCACAAAACTCCTCCCATCTGGCAATGGTCAAATGTTCTCTGTATCTGTGAGTCTGTTTATGTTCTGCTTGTTCGTTTATTTTGTTTTTTAGATTCCACATATAAGCAAAATCCTCTGGCATTTGTCTTTCTCCATCTGCCTCATTTCATTCACAATACCCTCTAGGTCCATCACATTGTTGCAGATGGCAAGATTTTGTTATTTTTCATGGTTGAGTCATATTTCATTATCTATATGCACCATCTCTTTATCTATTCCTTTATTGATGGACACTTAGATTGCTTCTATGTCTTGACTACTGTAAATAATGCTGCAGTGAACATATGTATTTATTGCAATTTTATTATTATTTTTTATTTTTTTTTTGGTATGCCCCCAGCAGGAACCGAACCCGGGACTCTCTGGTCCCCAGGCCGATGCTCCAACAGCTGAGCCAATCCGGCCAGAGCTATTATTCATATTTTTAATCTTTTTTTTTTCTTCTACTTAAGGAAGATCCTTTAACATTTCTTGTAATTCTGGTTTGGTGGTGATGAACTCCTTTAGCTTTTTCTTATCTGGGAAGCTCTTTATCTGTCCTTTAATTCTAAATGATAGCTTTGCTGGGTAAAGTAACCTTGGTTGTAGGCCCTTGCTTTAATCACTTTGAATATTTCTTGCCAATCCCTTTTGGCCTGCAAAGTTTCTGTTGAGAAATCAGCTGACAGTCTTATGGGAGTTTTCTTGTAGGGAACAACAAATATTTTCTTGCTGCTTTTAAGATTCTCTCTTTGTTTTTAACTTTTGGAATTTTAATTATGCTGTGTCTTGGTGTGGGCCTCTTTGGGTTTACCTTGTTTGGGGTTCTCTGTGCTTCCTGGACTTGTATGTCTATTTCTTTCACTAGATTAAGGAACTTTTCATCATCACTTGTTCAAATAAGCTTTCAGTTCCTTCATCTCTCTCTTCTCTTTAAGTCATCTCTATGATGCAAATGTTGGTATGCTTGAAGTTGTCCCAGAGGTTTCTTAAGCTACCTTCATATTTAATTTATGATTATTATTATTATTATTATTATTATTTTGCTGTTTTGATTGGATGTTTTCTTCTTCCGTATCTTCCAAAAATGCTGGCATGATCCTCTACTTCTTCTATTTTATTGTTGATTTTCTGTAATGCATTCTTCACTTCAGTTAGTGTATTCTTCATTTCTGATTGGCTCTTTTTTATGTTTTCTCTTTGCAGAAGTTCGCACTGAAATCATTGAGCATCCTTATAACCAGGGTTTTGAATTCTGCGTCTAGTAGATTGTTTGCCTCCATTTTGTTTAGTTCTTTTTCTGGAATTGTGTTCTGTTCTTTCATTTGGTACATTTGTCCCTGTGTTTGTTTCGATGTGTTAGGTAGAGCTGCCACATCTCCCGGTCTCAGTAGAGGGACCTTATGTAAGTGTCCTATAGAATCCAGTGGAAAAGCCTCCTCCGTCGTCTGAGCTGAGTGCTCCAGGTTCACCCATCCCCCAGGTGGACCATGTGCACCCTCTTGTTGTAATTGAGGATTGATTTCTGTCAATGAGAGGGATTAACCCCCAGGTTGATGGCTGTGAGAACTGGTAGTAACCACAGGGAAGGATCTGCTGTGCAGCGGCCGACCCCCCTTTAGTGTGTCAGTGGCAGAGGTGGTGGGTGGTGCCCCAGCTGTTCACTAGCTGTGCTAGCTCTGGGGTTTCCCAGAAGGTGCAGTCCAGTTTAGATGCTGCCTGTGCCCTCTCCAGGGCCACCCAGCATGAGCTACAAAGCAATCTGTAGATGGCTCCTACCTGTGCTGAGCTTGGCAGTGCCCTGGAGAGGCCAAGCTATGAACCTATGAACCAAAACTGGTTGCAGCTAGTGCCAGGCCAGGGGCCACTTAGAAAGAGGTATGAGGTATGCAGAGGCCAGATGCTTCTTGTCTGTGGTTTGTGACACTCTGAGAGATTTTAGGAAAGTTGGAAGCCTGAGCCACGTCAGGGTGCTTGTATGAAAAAGCCACTGGAGATGTTTTGGGTGGGCCCACAAGTTGGGTGGGGCAAGGTCTCGGGGAATCACCAGGCTGGGGCAAACAATGTGAGCCAGGTTGCTGGACACTGAGATATTGTATCCGCCTGCCTGCTCTGTATGGGGTGGGGGGGCTCGACAAAGGAACGAGGGCCTCTGCCAGCAATTCTGTCTGGGGGAAAACTGTCCCTCCAGTCCTCATCCTAATACCTGGCAACTAAGTTCCTCCCATATGTCTCCGGCACCTTTCAAGCTGCTGCTCCTGTGCTGGAGCTCAGAGTGAGTGAGTCCAGGTAAGTCCATGCACAAGCCCTTTAAGAACACCTGGCAAAGAACTTAGACATATAAGCATAATCAATGGACATAGACAACAATGCTGGGGGGGAGGGAGCAGTATCAGGAGGAGGGTGTCAATGGGGAAAGGGGAGAAACATCTATAATAAAAATAAAGAAATTTTTAAAAAGAAGAAGAAGAACACCTGGGACTCCAGAAACCCTCCGTCTCATTCAGCCACAATCTCCACTGGTTTTTACGGCCAGAAGTTGTGGGGACTTTTCTCCCCGGCACTGGAACCCTGACCTGGGGATCCTGGTGGGGGTCTGGAACCCCTTGCTCCTTAGGGGGGACCTCTGCAGCTGAGGTATCCCTCCTGATTTTTAACTGCTGCACGTGGGTGTGGAAGCAGCTCATTCTGTCTCCACCTCTTGATGCGGCTTCTTCTTTGTATTCTTAGTTATAGGAATTCTGTTCCGCTAGGTTTCAGGTGGTCCGGAATGATGGCTGTTCTGTAGCTGAGCTGTAAGTTTTATGTGTCTGTGGAGCTTCCTAGTACCATGTTTATCCATGCCCTCATCTTGAACGGAAGCCCTCCATTTCCTCCTTAAAGAAACCACATTCGTCCAACAAGAGGGTGTTCTTGCCTCTTGGCCCACAAAGAAACAATTTACATGGGAACATATTGTTTCGACATTGTACATCTGGGATCTCAGCTCCGCTGAAACATTAGCATTACATAATCAGACCACTGAATATCTCAGTCTGAAACATCTGCGTTCAGGCACTACTTCAGTACTGTTTTGTCTTTTTTCTGCGTACATTTCACTGACTAAAAAGCCCATTGTCTACCCCCTAGGTTAGGTTCAAGTCTCTAAGGATCTGTAAACGGCTTCTAATTGCAATTGATTAAATTTAATTTAAAGCTTAGGGTACAGTCTCAGGGAATCCCTTTAAAAAGGACAAACCACTATGTACCCATCTGCAGGCACACAATCACATGTGGAGTGAGTAAATTAGGGAGAGAATATTGATGATTTGACATGAAACCCTTAAAAAAGAGTCACTATAAACTTTTTCGCAGGGAGATAGATTCGCAGGCTTTCTAACAGTCTACGTAGGAGGAGAAGGAGTTGGTGACTCTGACTAGAGGGGAGCAGTGGAAGAGGGAGGACTCAGATGTGGGACAGACTTTCAAGGGAGAATCAAATATTTCGCTATATACATTGGATATGGGATGCTGGGAGGAGTGATTTTTATGTGGGATATTATTCAGCCATAACAGAAGGAAATCCTGTCATTTGCACCAACATGGATGGGCCTTGAAGGCATTATGCAAAGTGAAATAAATCAGACGCAGAAAGACAAGTACTGTTTGATCTCACCTGTACATGGAATCTAAAAAAATCTGGACTCATATTGACAGAGAAGAGCTGGGTGGATGGAGGAAATGGGGAGATGTTGGTCAAAGGGTACAAACTCCCAGTAATAAGATGAATAAGTTCTTGCGTATGGAATGTACAGTTTGGTGAGTGAAGTTAACTTACTGTGTTAACTTACTGTATACTTGAAAGTTGTGAAGAGAGATCTAAATGTTCTCACCACGACCACCACCAACAAAAAATGCTAATCTTGTGAACTGATGAATGTTAACTAACATTATTGTAGTAATCAGTTCACAACACATAGGTGTATCAAATCATCAAGTTGTATGCCTTACACTTATACAATGTTATACATCAATTATATCTCCATAAAGCTGGGAAAATGTTTTTTAGAAAAGTAACCTTGGACCCTGGCCAGTTTGTCTCAGTGATTAGAGCGTCAGCCTGCAGTCCAGAGAGACCCCGGTTGGTTCCCACTAAGGGCACGTACCTTGGTTACAGTTTGTCCCCGGCCCTGGTTGGATCTTGTGGGTGTCAGCCACTCAATGTGTCCCTTTCACGTCGATGTTTCCCTCTCTTTCTCTTCCTCTCTATCTGAAAAAAATGTCCTCAGGTGAGGATAAAAAAATAAAAATAAAAAAGTAATCTTGAGTCTCGACAACCTTGTGAATGGGGGTGCCATGGACGGAGGTGGGCTCACTAGGGGAAGATCAGGTTTGGAAAGGGTGGGGCTGGGAGTAGTAAATTAAGAGTTTTGTTTGGGGCATGTTATGTTTGAGAAGCCTATTAGATACCCAAGTAGAAATGTGGAAGAGACAGATGCACAAGTCTGAGACTCAAAGGAGAGGTAGAGGATCAAGCAAAGGAGACTGGGAAAGGGCTACCAGTGAGAAGGAGGAGGACCTGGAGAAGCGGTTTCCTAGCAACCTAGTGCAGAAGGTGTGTGAATTCACAGACTCCGAGTCTTTCCATATTCCTAACCATATTTAGTAGAGGTATAGCTTTTTGACATCTTGTAGAGGAGATACTTTTGTTGTTATTAAAGCACACAAAAATATATCATCTTTGGCCCAGAAATATATCATCTTTGGTCCAGCTGGAGTGGTTCACTTGGTCAAGCATCGTCTGGTGCACTGAAAGGTTGTGGGTTCAATTCCTGGTCAGGGCACATACCTGGGTTTCAAGTTTGATCCCCAGTCGGGGAGCGAATGGAAGGCAACTGATCAATGTTTCTCTCTCTCTCTCTCTCTCTCTCTCTCTCTCTCTCTCTCTCTCTCTCTCCATCCTCTGGTGAGGATTCAATAAATCAAGAAGAAATATTTTTTTTGAAATGTCAGGAGTCAACACTACTGCTGAAATTTTAGAAGTGGAGAGTTAAATGAGTGACGACGAGTACACTGTTACCTCAAGTCACTACGTGCTTAGCTTCTGGGATATCAGTTGGTGGGGAAAGCCCTTAGAAGGGTACTCTCCCACGTGTGCCCCCCCTCTACCCACACCTCCCCACCCCCTTAGGGACTGGCTGGCTCACCTTACACAGGAAGGAACTGGATTTTACACTCCTTAGAGGTACTGGGTGGTAGAGGAGGTAGCCGCCCACTTACATGGGACCAGAGGACAGATGTGAAGGGATATTGGAGGTAGAATGCAGAGGCAAGGATTTGGAATTGAAGAATGAAATCAAAAGGGAATCCAGAAGCCAGGGGTGAAATGGATGAGGAAAGAAAGAAGACAGTGCAAAGAGCTTCCTGAGATGGGAGGGATGTACAAAGTAGGGTTTTTATGAGCTCAAGACATCAGCCAGCTGGGCCTGTTTAAAGAGACCCATAGAGTATGGTCAACTATAGTACAGTAGTCCCCCTTATCTGAGGGGGATACATTCCAAGACCCCAGTGGATGCCTGAAACGGAAAATACTACCCAACCCTATGTGTACTGTTTTTTCCTATACATACAAACCTTTTCCCGCGACAGAAGGTCTTCACAGCTTCTCTTTGGCATATCCAAATTGACAGCGTCACTGCTCTTTTGCTTTGGAGCCAAACACTGTGACATGGGACAGTCGATCTCATCACCAAGACGACTACTGAGTGACTAGTGGGTGGGAACCATCAGAGACGGTGGGACACGGGGATGGTTCACAGCCCTGGGGTAATGGAGTGGGACAGCTCAAGATGTCATCACACTACTCAGATGGGTGTCCAGTTGAAAACGTATGCATTGTTTATTTCTGGAATTTTCTATTTACTATTTTGGGACTGTGGTTGACCATGGGTAACTGAAACTGTGGAAAATGAAACTATGGACAAGGGGGAACTACTGGAATAGTCTTGGGAGATAAGGCTCACACATGCTTTATAGGATCATCTCATAGGATGAGATGTGTGCTATCTGGAACTACTGTGGATTGTATTAAGAACCCAACAAGGATATGTTGAAGACGTAGCCTGTCCCATGCCTGTGAATGTGAGCCTATCTGGAAATAGGGTCTTTGTAGATGTAGTCAGGTTAACACGTGGTCATACTGGAACATAGTGGGCCCTAATCCACAAGTAGAATTCAGACACAGGCAAACCCAGGGGGAAGATGGCCATGGGAAGGTGAGGCAGAGATTGGAGTCAGGTGCCACTTGCCGAGACAAGTGTGGGACAACCAGAAGCTAGAAGAGGTAAGAGAGGATTCTCATGTAGAGGCTTTGGAGGGAGCCTGGCCCTGGCAACAACCTGATTTCAGACTTCTAGCCTCCAAAACTGTGAAAGAAATGAATTTACTTTTTTTTTTAACCCTCTCTCAAAGATATTTTTCCATTTATCATCAGATAGAGTGGGAGGGAGAAAGAGACAGAGAGAGAGAAACATCAATGTGAGAGAGACACATCGACTGGTCGCCTCCCACCCCACCCCACCAGGGCCAAGGCCTGAACCACAACCCAGGTAAGTGTCCTTGACTGGAATCAAACCCTCGACTCTTTGGTCCACAGGCGGATGCTCTAACCACTGAGCAAAACTGGCCAGGGCAAATTTACCTTTTTTAAAGCCACCCAGTTTGTGGCACTTTGTAATGACAGCCCTTGAAAACTCATACAGGAACCACAGACATTGTGATATATGTAAATCTGTATAATAAAGCACTCCACGACTTTAATAAATGTCTAAAAGATGACATTTTTAAGAAATTGCAACTCAGAAGAAAATTGCACAAAATCTACATCGATGCCTATATTTATCTTTTCCCCAAGTAATTAGACAAATTTAAGGTGGCGGCGGAGGCTAGCTTCACTTGATTTCCAGTGAATAGTGTTGATAAGTCGGGACCGTTACATCCCTCAGAAAATGATCTGGAAAAAGCAAAATCTGAGCGTTGTGTTTACTAAAGTGATGCCATATGTTGGTTGATTAACAAGTTGTCAGAATATTAGAAGTCTTGGCTGATTGCAAGAAGGAGCATCTGTTTGCTGAATCTTTTATCTGACGTGTATACAGACATCACCAGGTTTGGCCTTCTTCCTAAGTATCCAGCATAAATCCCTGCAGTGTTTAGCCTTCGGAGGGTAACACCGACGTACTGCTGAGGTTTAAGATGTTCATTCTCAAGAACACAGATGAAGTGAGGCCAGAGAGAGGAAGTGTACACATAAGAGTATTATGTGTCATTCAGAAGAAATTTTTAACCATTATACCTTATACCTTATATCCTCTACAACAACCAATATTATTTGAGTATCACTTGCAAAGTAATTTAAGAAAAAAAAAGATTAAAGTTCCTTGGGAGCTATGTATTGCTTTACCTATTGATAGAGTTCGATAATGCCTTCTACTTATAAAGTGACTTACAGGTTACATGTGCTTTCGTAATGGGTTCTCACACCCTGTAAAGATACCAAGAAACTGTGTCCCCATTTCACAGGTGAAGAATCTGCAGCCGAGTTGAGGTAAATCCATCTGGCTTGGAAGTGGGGGAATCAGGATTTTGAGCTCCATCTCTGTGCCACCTGCAAATGATCCCGTACACAGAAGTTCGGGAGCTGGTTGTGGGGACTGTGACAGGTCTAGTCGGGATGACACTGGAGTTCCCCTTTGTACCCTTCACAACGCCCTTTGACGCAGTCAGCCACTGTATATTGGACGGTGCCGTTCTAATTTCAGCAAGTGGATTCTGTTGGGAAGAAAAGGCTTTCTCTCCACCCTCTTAGGTTTAGTGCACGGGACCTGTGAATTTAGCTGACAAGAGAACACATTTACACGAAAAAAGGGATGCAAACGTTATTCATATTTGACGGGCATGGGAGTTCTCAGAAAAGAAGTAAAACTCAAAGAAGTGATTAGACTCAGGGGCTTCTATCCCGTTTAACAAAGGCTTTCCTTTGTTTGGGCTTCAAAGGACAATAGATTGTGGGAAAATAAATAGGAACTAGATGAGGGAAACTAGTGGAAGATAAGGGCTATTTTGGTAAGGTGTGTTTATGCAGACTCATTTCGGTGCTGACTCTGTCTCGGGTGATAAGAGCTGCTCTCCTCTTCCTGGTACAGGAGCAGGGACACAGGGGACATGGGGGACACCCTCCCAAGGAGGACCGTGTGCCTTGCTTTAGGCAGGAAGGGGGAAAGCAGCGAGTCCTCCTGTGTCTGCTGTTTCTTAATTGTATGCAGCTCAAAATGATGCGTATGCCAAAGTGGCATGTTCTGGAGTGGCATTTCCTGATCCCCTCCACTGACTTTCCGTCACACATCAAAGCAGACATGAAATGGGCAAGGTGGGAAAAGGCACTGTTCTCAGATCACCTGAGTTCAAAGTTAGACTTAGATTTCAGCTGTTCCGTTTTGTGTGAAATTTCTCAGCACTCATGGTCTCAGAACTAAGTGCTTCCGCGACATGGTGTACGTGTCGCCTTTTTCTTTAATCTCACCTTTTTGTCCTGCATTTTTATAACGCACATGAAAGGCTACATTATGGAGAAGTCTTCTAGTGCTTCAGGAAAATGGGGCATATGATGAAAAAGAGAGTATTTCCTTTTAAATATCCCACATGTTAATCCTTAATTTGAATTGCAAGACAAGTGTTGCTTTGGGGAGCTTTTTCCTGTCATACCTTTGCCTACTATAGGAGAAGAAAACAAACTTTTCCTCTACCTTCTCATGTTCAGTGACAGGGGCTTGTGAATTAAACTGACAGAGGATTTGCAGAAGAAAAGCTTTATTTCACATGCACACAAGGAACCTCACATAAAGTAACTGAAAACTCCTACAAGTGGTTAGGCCTGGAAGCTTACATTCCATTTCATCCCAATGTGATAAATTGTGGAGCAGTGACAAGACAGAGGAAAAGGGCTGTGGCCCTCTAGGGGGATTAATTGTGGAGAGGTAAATATATGGGAGAAACTAACGGAAGATAGGGATTTGGCAAAGTTTGTTCTGCAGACTCGCCGGTGCCTTCGTCGGTGATAAGCGTCACCTCCTCATCCTGGTAAAAGAGAGGGGTGGGTGATACTCACAAAAAGAAATGGATGCCCTACTATTCGGCAGAAAGGGGAAGGGCAGAGTTCTTCTTGCATCTGCTGTTTCTCAATTGCCTTCAGCTCAAATAACCCTTCGGAGGGGCATGTTTTGAGGTGGCCAATTCTGAGCCCCTTCATGAACCCCAAGGACTCTACTGTCAGGCCCGTCCTTTTATTTCTAATCATCTCCCAACCACTTGGTTTCTGAGCCTCTTTTCAGCAAAGCGCTGTTCACTTCTTGCCCGGTCCTCCCTTCCTCTGAATCCAGGCTCCCACTGGCCTGTCTGTCCATTTCCCTCCTCTTCTTTCCAACGTGACCCATCCTTCGGCGCAAGCATGCATGGGTGTCCGTGTTGGTGTCTCCGCACATCTGCAGCCACATCAGGGGGCTGCTTCTAACCACGGCGGGCTCTCCTTTTGAGGAGTTAATTGGACAATCTATCATTTAGTCCTTCAGATTTTCGGTGGTGGTTTGAACAGTTACATAAACCTTCGATTGTCATTTAACTTCTCACATTTTGCACCCTTTTGTCTCTTTAATCTCAATTCTGCTTGTCTCTTTTGCTGTGGGTATCCTGGAGCATTGCCTCCCAAAGTGTGAGCCAAGGACAACCTGCACCAAAATCCCCCCAGAGTTCTTGTTGAGAAGATAGATTCCTGGGACTGATTATGGGTCTGCTGACCTGGCTGCCCAGGTGATTCTCTGCTTAGTGAACTTCTAGACCATTGACAGCACATATCACTCACTAATTTATTCATTCAACAACTATTGAGCATAAATTAGGTGCTAGGTACCAGGGGGGCTGCCGTGGTTGAGGCAGACATGGTTTCTGTTATCCTAGAATTTCTAACCCCGTTTTTGAAGGGACAAGGAACAAGGACGTAAAAGTATGAGGTGGCTTACCAAGGAGAGATGTAAAGAACTTGGGAACAGCCCTGGCCGGTTTGGCTCAGCGGTTGGAGCGTCGGCCTGCGGTACAGAGAGACCCGGGTTCGGTTCCCGCTAAGGGCACGTACCTCGGTTGTAGTTTGTCCCTGGCCCTGGTTGGTCGTGCGGGTGGCAGCCACTCGATGTGTCCCTTTCACGTCGATGTTTCTCTCTCTCTTCCTCCTGCTCTATCTGATCAAAAAATGAAAAAATGTCCTCGGATGAGGATAAAAAAAAAAAAAGAACTTGGGAACATTTCAGAGGGAGACCTAACTTAACCGGGGCAGGTGTCAGGGAATATGTCCTTGATGATGGGTTGTGGGGACCTGAAG
This sequence comes from Molossus molossus, assembly GCF_014108415.1. Classification (NCBI taxonomy): domain Eukaryota; kingdom Metazoa; phylum Chordata; class Mammalia; order Chiroptera; family Molossidae; genus Molossus; species Molossus molossus. Next base: position 104,235,062 of record NW_023425344.1, on the reverse strand, counting down.
GAAAAGTAGGACTTGGCTAGGTGACGGGAGAGAGGGAGGACGATAGACAGAAGGAATAGCGGCATCACGTTCTGAGGTGGGTGAGAGCATGGCCTCTTCTTTGGAGGGATAGTGATCATGACCTGAGCCCTCAGACAGAGGGGAGAGAGTGACAAGAGAGACAGCTAGACAGTCAGCAAGTGGTCCAATCATGCAGGTCCATGAGGCCAGGCTAAAGAGTTTGGAACTTCTCCTAGGGCGGCTGGAAGCCCTCAAGGTAGAGTAGCATGATCAGTTTTATCTCCCAGATCACTTCAGCTCAAGAATGGAGCACAGGTGTACCTGGAGATACTAACTGGGAAGCTTTTGCTGGGAGAGAAGATGATGGTTTTGTCCAGGATCGTGGTAGTAGGATGGATTCAAATGGTACTTAGAAGATAGATTAGGTGGGAGTAAGTTATTCATTTCATAATGGGATGAGAGAAAGGAAAGTGTCAAGGTAGCCTTTTATTTTGTTTTGATAACAGTCATTACAACCAAGAAACACTGAGAGAGGACCGGGCTGGGAGGACAAAAAGTACAAGTTTGGTTCCAGATGCACAGATTTGAAGTGTCTGTGAAATACTCAGGTAGAAAAGGCACCTGTCATGTGCTTTTTCATATTTCCCATGGAAGAGGTGGGATTTAAGTGGGCTTTGAGAGAATCATGGAATTCAGATGAGCACCCACACAGATCCTGTTAGAGGACCACACATACGTTTATCTATCAGTGGGGTGTCTGCGTGTCTTTTTTCTTACTTGATATTTGGTGATCAGCTGATTTCACAGTTCTTATCTTAAAAAGTGGCTCTTTTCTCCAAGAAGTTTGTAATGGCTTTGGTTGTTTGTTTTAATTTGGTTTGGTTTGGGAGTGGGTTAGGTTAATAGTGCTTCCTACAAGTGTTTGTTTCTTTGGGAGTGGGGGGGAGCAGGGTTAACAGAGGTGTGTATGTTCTTTAAAGTTAATCTGTAAACACAGCCAGGATTTTTTAAAATAAAGTATATTAACTACTTATGGGTGAGCTTGACTCTACTGAAAGATGTGAGAGAACTTCCATGAAAAGAACAAATAAAAACAAGACCTGCATCATTTTGTTTTGTTCTGTGTTTTTGTTTCTTTTTTCTTTATTGATATTTAGAGAAAGAGGAAGGGAGAGGGAGAGAAAGAGGAAGGGAGAGGGAGAGGAAGTTGGAAACATTGATGAGAGAGAACATCTACTGGCCGCCTCCTGCATGCCCCCCACTGGGGATCGGGCCAACAACCTGGGTATGTGCCCTGACCAGGAATTGAACCAGCAACCTCTTGGTGCATGGGTTGACGCTCAACCACTGAGCCACACCAGCTGGGTAACCTATATCATTTTGTACCAGTATCGTAATGCTACTAGTGAAAATGCATGTCCAGGGAGAAATTGTAGGAGACTATTTGCAGGTATGGGTTGGTCTTTGATGGGCGTGCACTCTAGTAAAGCAATGGTTCACATGTGATATGATTGTTCAGATACAGCCCAATTTCCAAGAAAGAGCAGATCATGGACAGCTGTGGATTCTCATTCTACCCGCCTTCCTCTGATTTCCCTCCCCTTTTTCTGTTCATCATCTGCTTCTCATTTATCTTCACAAAAGACAGTAATGAATAAAGAAGCAATAAGGCTAAATTACTGTGTCTTAAAAATAATTACCCCCAAATTATTATTCTCTTAGTTTTAAAAATTACACAAAAGGCTTTATAACTAAGCGTGAGTGATAGAATGTAAAAATAGGCATTAGGCTGGTTCTACATTCCAATAGGAGAAACCTTTCCCCAGATTCATGAGTAATGATTAATACGTTTCCACTTGGTTATTCTTAGCAGTAGGGAGCTCCCTCTCTATTTTAGGAATCAACCAATATTGTTACTAAATGCAATTAGACAGGATATTGTTTCTACAATGAATCAAAATTAGACGAGCACACTCACTGACACTGGCTCTGCACCTCACAGCACACAGAATAAATCTATTCTCTATGCCAGGTGACAGCTCTTTCATACATGAAGACAACTGCCATGTCTCCCCAAGCCTTCTCCTCTGCAAACTAAATATCTCCAATTCCTCAAATAGATTTTCTTTCTTTTCTTTTTTTATTTTTCTGCCCCCTATGTTCATAGCAGCACTATCTACAATAGCTAAGATCTGGAAACAGCCCAAGTGTCTATCAGTAGATGAGTGGATAATACAGCTATAGTACACATACACAATGGAATACTATGCAGCTGTAAAAAGGAAGGATCTCTTACCTTTTGAGATGACATGGAGGGACCTGGAGAGCATTATGCTAAGCAAAATAAGCCAGTCAGAGTAAAACAAGTATCACATGATCTCATTAATTTGTGGAACATCATAAACAAAATAAGCTGCCCACCAAAAGAGATCCAGAGTCATGGAAGTAGGAAACAGACTGACAATCTTAGAGGCATGGGGAGTGGGAGGGATGGTAAGAGATTAACCTCAAATACATTTTCATTGGGCAGTTTCCATGTTCTTCACTATCTTTATAAAAATATGTCTCCTTTGGGTCCTATCAAAAGGCAGACATATACTTCTGAGTGACACCAATACTGACCAGGGCCATGTACAATGAGACAGCTGCCTCTTAGTTTCTTGTGCTTATGTTTAATGACAAACCCTTTGTTTTTAAGCAGAAAACACAAAGTGGAGACAGAGATGTGTGGAATGTGTAGTTTCTAGAGCTTTGAGACAATCCAAGGCAGGTGGGTATTTATGTTTGGTTCATACAGAGTGGATTTTCATCTGTGGGATTTGAAATGTGCTGAATCCCAGTGGAATTACTAGGTTATATGGGAGGGGTTTAAAAATCCCATCATAGTAAAATGGAAAGACATTTTCCTTTTTCACTCTCTATGTGCAGTTGTACCTTAATCCGCATTTAGGAACAGCTGTTGTAACAGATGTTCTTTTTAGATGGTATTGTTTTGTGTGTTTTTTAGTATACCTAGCAAATTCTTTTCATGAAGAGATGTTTATGAAAGCCCAGACCATTTTTCTAATGCAAATAAACTCTCATCTGTATAGAACCTTCAGACTGTCACCCATACTGACTAAGCACCTACCAAGGGCAAAGTCCTCTACTCCAGTTTATGGGGAGTTTTGAATGAAGCTGAGGTCCCTTCATCGCCTCAAAAAACTCAATGCACTGACTGCTGTGTAGGGCAGACTTCCAGCTAATGAGGAGGTCACTGGTCAAAAGAGTGGGAGTAATGGAAACAGGAAAGTTAAGCCCATAACTCGGAGTATTAGACTCAAACCAGGAGCAGCATGGGATTTCTCACTTTCCTATTTATCCTCCCTTCTGAGTTTTGAGCCCTAGCCCTATAGATTGTCACTAAAACAAGAAGGAAACCACAGACATGCTGGAGAATCCTGCTCTTGGTTGGTACAGGGGCAAAGGTATATTGTCTCAGAAAAAAATCATTTCTCTTATTACATGTAGTACTGTATAGCTATGTGTAACATTTATAAAATAGGCAATTTTGTATGTAAAAAGAGAAAAAAACACAATGCTGAAATAATATTTTTCAAATCACTGACCTAACGCTTAACCTAAAATGAAAGAGGAGACCCTCAAATAGAAGGTCCTCCTCCATTTCTGTTCTCCATGTATCTGTGACCTAAAAGGGGACATTCTTTGTACAAGAGTGAACTCTTGGGATCACCATTTACCCACCGGTCATTGTTGTGAAAGTCTTCACAATTCCACTGTGTACCCTGTACAACCACAGGTAACCTTCCAGAATTTGGGTAATAGTCGTGCTCCACGAGGATCTGTGACATGTTAGCGCTGCAGTACATGGGGTTCCTGTTGAAGTCAGTTTCAGGTGCATGTACCAGGACACAACTCAGTTCCACAATATGGCTGGAAAAAGCTTAATAAGAATCTCCTCCAACACATTCTCTTCAGCATGCTCCTTGCAAGCCCTCTTCCTTTGTTGTAACTATGTTATTTTATTATTGATCATTTATTTTTGTAAGTAACCTGGACACAGTCACCTGGTGATTAAACACATCAGAGGACTAATTCATACGGCTGTTGCCTCACTTAGCAGCTTTAAGGAATGCCTTCTGATCCTCCCTTAGAAAAGGTAGGAAGTCAATGTGAGTGCTCTAACTTTTCTCTCTTCCCTTCCACTTCCCAGCTCGGTCAGCTGTTCTTTGTTCTCTCGGTGCCCCACTGAGTGGGTTCTGTGCCCACGGGGGCAGTCTTCCACTCCAGCTTTTCCAACCCTCCTTGGGATGGCTGGGGTTTGGTCTTCTAATATTTCTTCACAAGGTTTTACAGAAAGTATTTTCCTGAATTCTTAACATTAAATATCCTTCGCTTTTACACCTGGATGACAGTGTTGTGTGTAAAATTCATGAGTCACACTCGACATCTCTGAGGTCTTGGTACTATTACCTACTACCTCCCAAAGCTGGCTTTTTTTCTTCTTATGATTTGATCTGTATCCATTTTTTTTTAAGTCTGTATTTCAGTCTGTAGATTCAAATTTTTCTTTTCACTTCCGAAAAGTTTCCTGAATTATCTTTGGATATAGTTATACCTTTTTCTCTTACTTGGTCTTCTCCCAAGACACCTATTATTTAGAAGTTGGATCTTTTCTTTTTTCCCTCAGCTATAAGTTTTTATCTATTCACTTTTCACTCCCCCCCCCCCCCAGTTCATTTTCAGTTTCCTCAAGTCTATACTCTGAGATTCAGCTTCCAACATCATCTCTCCCTCTTCTTCTCTTCCAAGGTTGCCTTGTTCCTTTATTTTTGCCGCTGACACTTTCTTCACGACTCTGGTCTGTCAGCCCCACTGGTGTCGTCAGGATCTGTTCACGAACCATTTCTGCAACCCTGACCCCACCTTCCACTCAGTTTTTCCTCCCGTGTCACATTATGGGTTCACTGAACCCCTCTCTCTTGTTTTTTTTTTTCTTTTATATTTGCTCCCATAATTTTTGTAGCTGACTAAGCTAACCATGATTAAGCTCTTCACAGTCTCTCCCCCTCTCCTACTTGCAAGTCATCTATTTCCTTTCTCAGTTTGGAAATATCACTGCCTAGATGTGTCTGTTTCTCCTCACTAATTAATATTCTGTACTTTTAAAATGTTTCCACTTTGTTATGAAGGAACCCCTATCAGCAGAGAAAAGAAAACAAGTACCCTTGGGTATTCAAGTGTGGAACCTGAGGTGGTTTGACTTTGCTCAATTTCTTTGGAGTCCAGCATTTTATCTTAAAAATAGGGCAATATTTTTATTCAACTTCATAATGTCTGTTTGTTTTAAATATTTAAAGTGTTTAAAATTACTCATCTCTTAAATACTGAATCCCCCACCCTGCCTCCAATCTTGAGTAAAATTGAAGCCTCAAATTGATAAGTCATGATAATAATGAGGTCTCAAGTACTTTCTAGCATGCCACTGGGGATTCTCGTGGATATAAATAACTCACATGTTCAAAGGGGCCCCTCATTTGCATCTTTGAGTCTCTGGCCTCTAGCACAGTAGCAGGTGCATATTTGGCATTCAGTAATTGTATGTAAAATTTACTGTCATTGATGTTGCAAGATTTCTTTGCTACATTCTATAGGCTGCTGCCTATTTTTGCTTACTTTTGGTGCATTCTAACTCAAATGCAATTGTTATTTGTACTGAAAAATGGAGGTGGGGGCCTTAAAGAATCAACTGTAATGTGTGTTTATACTGTGATGTCAGGCGTCAGCTATTGAAATAGGTGTTCCCTGGTCATCCCTTCCAGCCTCAAGGAGACCACACTTGTCCTGAGCTCAAACAGGGAGTACGGCAGACTGGGAGCCTGCACTCTGAGGCCAAACTGCCTGGCTGCAAACCCTGGATCACCCCTGGCATTTGTGAGTGTGCAGGCTTATTATCTGAGCTGTGATGGTCTCATTACCCTCGGGTGTAGCATAGGGGTGATAATCATACCTGTCTCAGAGGGTTGTGCAGAGGAATAAATGGTGCCGTCCATGAAAATGTTCAACATAAACCTAAAACAAAGTATGTACTCGTTAAATGACAGCTGTTCCTACTACTAAATGGTGGGTTGAAAGGGTAGAGAGATCATAGGATGAGCCCAAATCATTTTGTTTAAAAATACTTTGAGCCCTGGCCAGTTTGGTTCAGTGGTAGAGCATTGGCCTGCAGTCCAGAAAGACCCGGGTTCGGTTCCCGCTAAGGGCAAGTACCTCAGTCGCAGTTTGTCCCTGGCCCTGGTTGGGTTGTGCGGGTGGCAGCCACTCGATGTGTCCCTTTCACATCAATGTTTCTCTCTCTTCCTCTCTCTCCCTCCCACTCTATCTGAACAAAAAAATTAAAAAATATCCTTGGGTGAGGATAAAATAAATAAATAAATAAAAATAAAAACACTTTGAGCCCTACTAGTGTGGATCAGTGGACTGAGTATCATCCCATGGACTGCAAGGTCCCAGTTTGAATCCCCATCAGGGCACATGCTCGGGTTTCGGGCTCAGTCCCTGGTAGGGGGGCATGCAGGAGGCAGCCGATTAATGTTTCTCTCTCACATCGAAGTTTCCATCTCTCTCTCCCATCCTCTCTCTCTAAAAAAAACAATGAAAAAACACATTTAGAAAAAAAAAAAGGAAATACTTTGAAAATGTGACCCAGACACTAGGGGGCTGTTCTGAGCAATAATTCATTGCCTTGGTGTAAAATTCCAGAGATAGTAAAATCTTTAGTGAAAAAAGGTTTCACTTGTGGTTCTTGTGCTGTGGCTATTTCTCATCCTTCTGAAGTCTGAACTTGCTGAACAGCTTAGTGCACATGATACTGAGCCACCTCCTCTAGGTAGAAAGACAGGCAGCACTGGATTCCCGTCGAGCTTTGGAAGTTAGATTTAGGGCCTTCCCGTAGCAGGGTTGCCCCTACTGACAAACATGAGGAGCCCAGAAGGTGCACCTACCCACAGATTCCCCCACTCCTCCATGTGTCCTGGGGGAGCCCAGTGCTGTCTAGGATTTCCAGGATTAGAACAAGCCATTGAAGAGGTCATGTTTAAAGGTAGGCCGGCTGCTGACTAGTTATTTTCTTAACATCTTCACATCCTTTGGCATGTACTCCGGGAAATGCCAGCCAGAACTCCGCAATTAGCTACCATATGGATAGAATCTATGAAATAAAATAAAATAAAATAAAATAAAATAAAATAAAATAAAATAAAATAAAGTATAATCGATATAAGTGAAGTGCTCTGAAGAGCTGATTTCATGGAGATCAAAGAATAACAAGAATGTAGGTTTATATGCTGTCTTCTTAAAGAGTTATCAGGCAACCCTGCACCACGGTGCCTATTTTTTCATAGCACAATTTTATTCTGTTTAATGTGATGTAAAGACTGCATTTGTACCCAATTGATTTTGTCAGGAGTAAGAAGCATTCAATGGGCAGAATAGGAGAGCTCTCCATTCAGAGAGGTAGTTATGGTAGTTATGGCTTTGAAATCCCTCTAAAAGAAATCCAGATGAGGATCAAAGACCAAGGCATTGAAATGATCATTGTAACCTTATTTTCCAAAGCCATTCCCACAGACTAAGTGCTTCACGTTCCCCTGCTCATGCCCAGGCTTCCAAGAGAAACACATTTGAGACAGATGACATGAGGCTATGCTAGGGTCCTTCAACCAGAGCTTAAGGACATACCCAGATGAGGACGAGTGTGATTCCTAATGTACTGGAGAAGAGCACAGGGCCTGATGAACGTATTCTGTGTTTGTGACCAGTACTGTTAACAATGGCTAGGGCAGTGTTTATAGCAAGACTTCAGGACCCTTACATTGATAATGGCTAAACAGAGGACTGGACAAAGAAGATGTGCATATATACTATGGAATACTACTGAGCCATAAGAAAAGATGAAATACTGCCATTGATGACAACATAGATGGACCTTGAGAATATTATACTAAGCAAAGTAAGTCAGAAAAAGCTAAGAACCATATGATTTCACTCATATGTGGCATATAAAACTGAAACTCGTAGACACAGACAGCAGTGTGGTGTTGCCAGAGGGAAGGGAGCAGGGATGTATTAAAGGGTAAAGGGGACCAAATAGGTATGGACAGAAGATGATTTGACCTTGAGTGGTGGGCACACAATGCAATACACAGATCATGCATCATAGAAATGTACACTTGAAACCTGTATGACCCCATTAACCCATGTTACGCCAATATTTTAATACAAAAATAAAATAATTTAAATCTGAAAAAGAAAAATGAAACTCCCTTGGGGAACTTTTTACTCACCTCAAAACAAATCTAGCAGCTCTGGTTTGAAAGGGTTCCTGTGGGCTTCTCCAGAGAGAATGTCTGCTGTGAAGTGTAAGAACGAGGCGGAACGAGGCGGTGCAGTGTCTCCAGAAGGGCAGGTTTATGGGGAATCAGCCTGCTGGACTCCCTCTAAGGAGAGAGTAGCAACCAGCTTGTACAGACTAGGGATTTTTAAATTCAAGCCCGGGGGGGTGGAGGGGTTGTTGGTCATCTTTGATTGGTCCGGCTGGGGTCTCCCCAGTTCTTGATTGGTCAGGGGCTGGGGGCCTCCTGAAACTTGTTTCTCTTGTCGAGGGACCATTTGCAGTTTTGTGTGGGTTAGGGTGGTTCCATCATTCCTTTTCGCCTGACTGGAGTGATGGGTTTTGGTTTTCTGGAATGAGAGGCTTAGGGAAAGGTTAAATGATAAGAGTGATGGGTTTTGGTTTCCCGGAATGAGAGGTTTAGGGCGGCAATATGGAAGTTAAGAGCTAACATGAAGCCATAGATGTTTGATAACACACTTTATGCCAGTGTCCAGTTTAAATAGCTCCTCTCCAGCCAAACGCTGAGTCCTGTGTGGACAGTAATAGCACCCACCACCCGCCCTGCGGAGGGATAAAGCCTTACAGGCTTTGTCTGCTCCACGAACAGGTCACATAATCCACGTGTCCCTTAGCAGCAGGGAGGACTCTCCAAACTGCTGCCATCTAACAGGAACAGAACCGATGGCTTACGCGGTCTCTCCTTGAGGAAGGGAGTGAGCTGCTGGACGCCCCATCCAGAGAGAGCTCTGTATCGACAGCAGCCGAGGAACCGTGTTCGACCCCGACACCGACGCGGCAGAGCAGACCTCGGCTCTCCCCCGCACGTGCGCTCTGTCTTGGTGTTGTCTCCCTCTTTAGCGTGTTCTTCACCAAAAGAATAGTCAGGTACATGTAACTTTGGTTTGTTGAATTAAAGAGAATTTAAAATAACTTGGTTAGAAAAACAAAAAACAAACACGCGGAGGATTATACCACAAAAGAAATCCTGCCAGAGGCCGTGTAGGCTGGGGGACCTTCCAGACTCTGCAGTCTGACTGGGACTTTGAATGGCGGGCCGCCCCTTCCCAGTGGTGTGAGCTTTGTCCAGTTAATGAATGTCTTGTTTCTTCATATGCAAAATAACAACAACAACAACAACAACAATAATATGAACACCTTCTTCCTGGGGTTATAGTGAAAATTAAATATGAAAGCACAGGTAAAGAATTTAGGCCTAACAGACACTAGGGGGTGTTTTTTGGTTCAAGGAGGTTTCATATATAATATCACTTTTCCTACCAAAATTCCCAGCAAATGAAGAGGCAAACAAAAGAGTAAGAATGAAAGAGACTAAAATAACACCCTGTTTACTGATAAAGCCAATGCTAAAATACTTAGCGTTAGGGCCACAGTGGCCGCACCCCAGAATTAAGCCAACTTTCTCACCATTTCCAGACACCCGTGGATCACTGCAGGCCTCTTTCTCAAATGGAGGCAGAGAGAGAAAGAGAGAGAGAGAGAGAGAGAGGATGCAAATTGCACGGGACACCTCCCATAAGGGGTGGGGAGAGGGTTGGGGAAACTCTTCCTTCCGAAAAATCAAAGAATTGCTTTTCTGCCAAAGCGACTGCTCCTTGAGAGCAATTATAGTTATGGGGTGGACACTTCATGCTCAACCCACATCGTATGCAGTTGGCCTGGGGCACAGGACACCCTCAGCAAACCTTCAGGAGGAAGGAGTGCTATATGTTTTGCTGTTTGTTTTTATTAAAAATTATCTCTGAGGAGACTATAACTAACTTGCTAACTCTCCTGAGAAACTTGCCTGCCAATCCTGGCCTTTATGTTCTCTCTGCTCAGCTCCCGACCAGGTGCCCACAGAGCTCACTTGGTCCTTCGCACAGGAGAGCTGCATCGATTTTATATACCTGTTCTTTCTGTCCAGCTGTCTTATCCTCCCGTGCTCCTCGGTGCCCTCTGCATGGTGGGCTTCCCGCCATTTTCCCAGATTTCACCACATTCCCCAGCGCAGAAGGGGGCAGAAGGCGGCACTGGGTGTCAGGGAGACCAGAGCAGAAGGGGGATGGATCCATGGACCCTTCTGGATCACAGCCTCTCTACTCTTCACAAAAGAGTGCTTCTATCTCCAAATGGGTGGCTTTGCTATTTCGTTCAATTCAATAAACAATGAACAAAAACTAGAAGTTAAGAAAAACAAGGTGGGTGCCCTCCCTCACACTCTGTCTGGGTCACACTGGGTGGGCTGAGTCCCTCTGGGCAAGGCCGCAGGGCCAGACAGCTCTCTCTCCAGGCTGGGTGAGTGCCCTCTCCTCTTGCCCCTTCAGGCCTCAGGAAAATGAGGATCCCAGTCCTACTGCAGCCTCCATTGTGACAGGTTCTGAACCCTGCCCACCCCCATGGGAACACTAATGTCCTTTTATAAAACTCCCTTCAATTGCCAGTTCAGGGTGCCATCTCGTCTTACCCTGGGTCCTGCCTAAACAACCTGTCATCAAATGAGTATTCTCCTTCATGGAGTAGGTAAGAGAGGAGAGGGAGACAAAGAGACAAAATGTGCCAGAAAGGAACAATGGGAGATTTTTTTTTATTTTTTTTTTTAACAAAGAACTAGAGCTTTGCTAATATTTTAATTTTAATTTTTAATCCTCACCCGGGGATATTTTTCTATTTATCTTCGAATAGAGTGGGAGGGAGGGAGAGAGACAGAAATATCAATGTGAGAGAGACACATCGACTGGTTGTCTCCTTCATGACCCTGACCAGGGCCGGTTTATGTACCCTTGACCGGAATCAAACCCAAAACTCACTGGTCCGTGGGCCGATGCTCTAACCACTGAGCAAAACCGGCCAGAGCTTATTTTAAAAATATGAATCTGTGTTGCATTTCTGCTAGGAACTAGTCTCTGTGCTAAACACAGGGGATACAAAGAGGAGTAACAAACAGCATCTAGTCCCAGCCCTCCAGAGGCTGACATCTTGTGCAGTGGTTTCAGACCTTGTCTTCGCTTCCCTATAGAGGAACCCACACAGTGACCCCTCCTCCCAGGTCATCCAAGTCTGTCCCCTCCCTCTGGCCCCACCGAGAATCGGGCGTGATAAACACTACCCCACACAGGTGACTGTGGCCCCGGAGGCCCTGAAGAGGAAGCAGGAGATGACATTCGAGCGGGACCGTGGTAAAGGGGGTACAGGTGAAGTGAGTAGAGCAAAAGCAGTGGGACCGGCAGGTGGCGTGAGCCAAGGTGGAGAAGTGAAGGCGGCCGGGTGCCTTCAGAAAGAGCAAGTATCCTCACGCCCCCTGCAGGGCGGGAGGCCCCATTTAGCAAATAAAAATAACAATTTCCCCCTCAATTGGGGCAGACTTACATTAAAAATTACTCGTTGTTTATTTGAACTGAAATGTTACTGTGCTTCCTGCATTTTAGCTGGCTCTCCCCTGTGCAGCCCGGGGGGGGCCTGGGCTCACCGGCTGCTCTAAGGAGCGTGTCCGGCCTCACAGCCTCTATGGAGTCCTGCTTGGTCTGTCTCGGGAAATTTCCCTGATAACTTCTGTTTTGATTTTTAAATGTTTATTAGCCAAAAGGGAAAGTATTACCCAAAGTGGATATTTCAAATCGCTCCAGGGTGAAACTCCTGCCATACAAGTTGAGGATTACTTGTATACACATTTTTAATCACGGGTTGTACACCTGAAACTGATATAATATTCTAAGTCAACTGTAATTTAATAAATTAATTAATTTAATGAAATAACCAACAAAATGTATTGCTGAGGATGTCACCTAGGCAGCGTGGAAGTTCCCGCCCTGCAAAGGGCCACGCCGACATCCAGAAGCAGGCTTGTGACTCTCCCGCCCTCTAGTGGCCGTGCGCCTGAACCAGGCTTAGCGTTCCTGCGGGTTCCAGTCTCTCATCCCCATGGAGTCCTCACTCAACTCTGCAGAGCGTGACATAATTAAGAAAGAAGTGGGAAGGCTCAGGTGCAGGCAGATCACAAGCCACAAAGCCAACCTGAGAGGTGCTGGGATCCCAGGAAGAGATGAGAAAGGCTGTGCTTCTCTCCTGTAGCCTCTCGCTTCCTCCCAGGGGAGGCTTCAGACTCTGGGGATTGAATCTGGCCAAGCGTGCCTTTCCTTTCATTCACTGATCCGACAGCTATTTTTACTAGTGTCTACTATGGCACTGTACTTAGCACTGGGCATAACATCTGACATATTTCATTATGATTTGAAGTTAAACCAAAAAGTTTGCCCATAGTTCTAGAGATTGTACCCAAGGTGAGTTGAACACATGGGTAGGCACAGGAATTTTATTACTGTAAAAGGATCTACCTGAGTAACACATTTTTAGTTGAACTCTAATTTTTCTGCCACATTCTTTCTTTACAACTTACACACACAGCCACAGATTTTTGATCAATGGCCATTAGACTTCTTGACAATTATTTCTAATTTGGCACACAGTAATCAATCAAATCGCATGTACTACAAAACTCATGCTGTGTGATGTGCCTACAGCCATTCCTAACCTTATGAAAACAGAGGGTCCTGGCAGAATGTTGGCTTTTTTTCTTTGTCTGGAGCAAGCGATGCTGTTACCGACATTGAGAGAATGTGCCAGGAGAATTGTATTAGAGCAATAAAGTTGTTCTTGAAATAGTTGGGTCCACTTGTCGTGATACTAACCAAATTAAATCAGTGTAAGAACCTAGGAGTGATGTGATGTGTCACCTGAATTTGCCCAGCTAAACAGGGTCATCTTCCCAACTTCTGCTACCCTTCATTCAGTTAATCTCTACACCATGCCAATTTTATTTCCTAATTTTTCTCAACTCTGTGTAGTGATTTTTAAAAATTACTACCTCCTTGTCCAGCCAGTGTGGCTCAGTGGTTGAGCATCGACCCATGTACCAGCAGGTTGCTGGTTCGATTTCCAGTCAGGACACATGCCCAGGTTGTGAGCCCAATCCCCAGTGGGGGGCATGCAGGAGGTGGCCAATCGATATTCTCTTTCATCAATATTTCTATTTCTCTCTCCCTCTCCCTTCTTCTCTCTCTAAAATCAATAAAGGGAAAAAAATAATTTAAAAAAATAAAATAAAATTGCTACCTCCTTAGTTCAGATTCTGACACCTTTGTTCCTGAACTATTGTTACAGACAGTTTAGTGTGGTCCTTCTTCCTGCTCAGCTCAAATCTATTCTCTACACAGCTTTATCTAAAACACAAATATGATCATGTCACCGCTGTTTTTATCCTGTGCACGGCTCCACAATGCTTGCAGGATAAAGGTCAAGCTTTCTGTGCACTAAATGCATGGGACCACCACCTGTCCAGCAGCATCCACCAGCACGCCATCTTTCCTCCCAACGTGTCCCTGCCAGGGTCTTGTGGGTGCCCTGAACTGATCTGTGGACCTGTTAAATGAATATTTAAACATCTAAATCTTCTTTTGTGCAGGCAGCCCTGAGGTGACAAAATCTCACTCTAAACATGTTATGAATCTGTATTGACAGTGTTTAAGAGTCCCATTAGCAGTAAGTAACGTGTTTATCAGATTGCGGAGCTTCTGGCTCCACCTTCCAGCTGTGCAGGATTCTCCAGCTAATTCTCTTTGTGTGCCCAGGGTTGTGTTCACTGGGTTTTGATGTCAACATAGAGTAGGCATGCTTTGATTACAAAAGTCTGTTCTTTTCTTTCTTCCTTTTTTTTTTGGAAAGATTACTAATGGGGTGAGGGTGGGGATTCCCAGTCTTTCTAACGGGGGAAGCAAGATCTCCCTCAGCAGATGCTTCCTACAGTGTCTGTTTCTATGAATTCTAATTTTTCAACCAGTCTTGCAAACCTAATATTACTGGGCATGCTTCATTCAAATCTTTTCTTGATATTTCTATTATGTTTAGATTACTGAGGTCACTGCATTTTATTTTCTTCAGAGCACTGCAAGCATTGAAGTAAAGTGCCAAAATAAATTCCCTGTGAAGCGGAAAGGGGCTAGCTACCCATATCACAGTTGGAGCGAACGGATGAATACTAAGGGATTTTGCTGATCAGTCCAGCAATGTCATTTTCTACTTAGACCCAACAGCTTTAGTCACATGTCTGAGTTGCTCAGGGATCATGACTCACATGGGGATGATCAAGGTTGGTTGATCATGTAACCAAGACGGATAGAACTGTCTATCATATTCTATTTATTCACTTCCCACACCTACATGGCACTTCCGACATGCCAGGCACGGCTCTTTTGTCCTCACAACAACCCTATAAGACAGGTACTGTTCTTGTTTCCAGTTTACAAGTAGAAAAACTGAAGCACCTCGCCTGAGTTTGTCCTGCAGGCAAATGATGGGGCAGAGGCTGGGAGCCCAGCTCTCCACGCTGCCAGGCTCGCAGAAACGGCAGCAGCTCAAGGCGGCTCCAGCCGTGCGGTGCCCCTTCCCCTGCAGCTCAGTGTGCACTCTGCTCAGCTTCTGGGTGAAGGCGAGGCCTCGAAAACTACACGTCTGTACTTTGTCTGCGTAGCCAGCATTCATACTGAAGGGGGAACACCCAGAGTAAAACCTCGCTGACTCTCTGCTCCTTCCATTCGGACGCTGGGGGCAGCAGTTGAAGAGCTGCCTAGGGCGGGAAGAGGCCCCCCACGCGTGTTCTGCGGCCTTGCTCATGCGAACCTGGGTTGTCTGGGAAAGTTGTAAGAGGATAGAATATCATGTTATCATTGAGAGAGGTTTGTCTAGCCTAGAGTCTTCATTTTACAGATGAGAAACCCCAGGGCTCAGAAAGGTTAAATAACTACAGTCCGAGCTCACACAGCTCCAGAGTGAGCGTGAGGTTGCATCCCTATAAACTGAGAACTTGAATAAAACAGCACTTGTGAATTACTAGCTTCCTGCCCCTGATGGGTTATCTTTGGATTTCTTGGTCACCAAACAACATTTGTCATTTTTTAGAATTTTATTTTATCATTATTTTTTTCATCTTCACCCAAGGATATGTTTCATTGGTTTAAGAAAGAGAGAGGGGGGGATGTGTGAGAAAAACATCAGTCAGTTGCCACTTGTACATGCCCCAACCAGGAGTCGAACCTGCAACCCAGGTATGTGCCCTGACTGGGAATCGAACCCACAACCTTTTTGGTGTGTGAGAGGACGCTCCAACCAACTGAGCCGCTGGGTCGGGCTGTTGTTGTGTATTTTATTGGACAAATATAGATGCTGATGTGATTATCTACTTAATTTCTGTAGAAGAGTGACTCAAATTTGTGTGCAGTAAGTGAGCTTTAACTGGGGAGGACATTTAAACCCCGGTGGGCCGGCTGCAGCCCCGTGCTCCCGTGAGCAAATACGGAGAAGAGGGCGGGGTCATGGAGGGGCGTTTTCCTTGGCGGTAGCATCACACAGCTCCTAGTTGCTGGCTGCTCATCTCCCTCAACCTCCTCCCCACCATCATTCAGTTTGTGCCAACAGAATCACTTTTCCAAGGCACAGATTTGGCCCATTCACTCATTGCTTATAGGATCCAATTTAAACTCATTTGAAGTACAAGAATCCTCAAAATTGGCCCTTATTTATTTTATCAATTTGCCAGTTCTCATTCCCACCATAATTTTTTTAAAATGTCTTTAATTTCTGCCATCATTTCCCACCCGTACGGTCCCCACCTCACACACCGCACTCACACCCTCTTGACATTGGCTGTGGAACCTGGGTTCCCTGGGCTGGACTGTTCTTTCCCCAGTGAGTCACTTGGTGAAACTCAGTTCATACTTTGAGACTACATGTCACCTTCTCTCCCAAGCCTTCCCTGTCCTTGGCAAATGTGCTTACTCAGTCTTCCTTGCTCTTTGTTTATATCGCTATCAGAACCTTTCTTTCTCTAAGTGAACATAGGTGGTGTCTTCTTCATCCACGGTTTCATCATCTGTCCATCAGTCCCACCATGCCAAATGATTTATTCAGCATCTTGTCAGCCCAAGAGCTGTGGTAGGGGACGGGGAGTCAAAGATGACTAATGCTATTCTTATTGCGTAGAGAGCTCATAACCTAATGACAGGCTCACATAACAGCAAATAAATACTGTGCAGTGTGGCTAATGTTCACACATCTATGGCTCGCCTTATCAATTCCAGCGCTCATAGCATCCACCAGTGGCTAATTGGTGCTCAATAATTTTCTCCTTCTTTTTTTATCCTCACCAGAGGACATTTTTGCATTTATCTTCAGATAGAGCAGGAGGGAAAGAGGTAGAAAGATAGAGAGAAACATAGACGTAAGAGAGACACATCGAGTAGTCGCCACCCACACGACCCCAACCAGGTCCAGGGACAAACTGCAACCGAGGTACGTGCCCTTAGCGGGAACCGAACCCAGGACTCTCTGGTCCTCTGACCAACACTCTAACCACTGAGCCAAACCGGCCAGGGCAATGCTCAATAATTTTCTGAAGAAATGAAAGGACAGATGGATTCATCACTTTTAGCTTAAACTAGACTGCAGTGTCTTGTGAGGCAATTTTAAGAGTTACATAAACAAAACATTCTACTTTAAAAAAACAATTTTGTAGCCTGGTCAGAGTAGCTCAGTGTTTGAGCATCAACCCATGGACCAAGAGGTAACAGGTTCGATTCCCGGTCAGGACACATGCCCAGGTTGTGGGCCTGATCCCCAGTGGGGGGCATGCAGGAGGCAACCAATTGATGTTCTCTCTCATCAATGTTTCTATCTCTCACACCTTCTTCCTCCTCTCTCTCTATAATCAATAAAGGAAAAAAGTTTAAAAAAAAAGTTTTGTATTTACTATATTGTATTAAGAAAACATATAATTATTTATTAAACCCCTACTTTGAACAATATTATAGATATGAAGTCAATGTTAATATACTAATATAATGTATCAATCGATGACAGAAAACAAATTGTTGAAGTTTGACAAATACTGACCTAAACAAGGCAATTTTCACTTTTTTCTTTTCCTTAGGTTTTACTCTTTTCCTGAATCCAGTCTATATAAATTTACCTTGAGAATTTTTAGGACCTCTTGAAATAAGCCATTTTACTGCAAACACTTGTGACCAAGTACAATTTTTAACTAACCAAACCTTTAAAAAGATAAGACAAAGAACATTGTATGTGTTTTGAAGATGAACCAAAGCATATTTCTTATTTCATTTCAGAAGTGACTCTGCAAACTCCCTATGTGAATGTCCTGATTTTCACAGGTGGTGACCTGTTTAGGTGACAAGGAATAGACCTACTCGTAGTTGGGTTGTTATTTATGTGAGGAAGTAGGAAGAACAGGAAATGGCTTTCTCAGGCCTCCTGAGCAATGGGACCTGGTTCTGGGACATTTAGGGTACAACAGTAGCCACACAAAGATGGCAGCAACTCTGGGAACCCGACAGGATGCGTCCCAGTCCCTCACTCAGCTGTTCCACAGCTGCCTGCTGCTGTCCCTCCCTCTGCCTCGTGGCTTTTCTTTGCCAATGTTTCTGTGGGTCTCAGCTTTTGCCCAACATGCAGCCTATGTTTGGGGTGACCAACTGAACCCAGTTTTCCCAGGACTTTCCCGGTTTTAGCACCAAAATTCCTGCATCCTGGGCAAATGGGTCTATTGGTCCCCCCTACCTGCATTCCTTTTCCATGCATCTCATTCATATCCTTTGAGAAAGAAGGAAGAGCTGACTGGGTCTCTCAGCCCCACCCCAGCCCAGGGCACCTGCGCTGTTTCAGTCAAGCTGGTTCCTGGAGACAAGACCGAGGGGAGGCTCGGGGTGGCACAGAGAAACTTCCCCAGCACTGTCTTCAGAAGGGGCTCGTGAGCAGGGCCAGTCTGGAAATACTCTCCGTTCCTCGGTGGGCTGCTGTGTCACTCTGTGCACCAGTTGGTCACTGACCAAGGTCCTGGGGTTCTTATGCACATTGGGTGAGGGTGTACGTGGAATGGGGAATGCGTGTGTGTGGGGAGCAGGTAGAAACGACTCTTACTATGTCCTCCTTTCCACTGTTACAAACTCAGTCATGTTACACAGATTAGACCCCTAATGTTGTGTAATTAAATTTTATCTCATTGAAACTTGTCCAGTCAAGAAATCATTAAGTTTGCAAAAGGGGGTATTTAAAGAAAAACAGCATACTTTGGGAAATGATGAATTAAGTTCTAGTAGCACGTGGAGCCCAACACAAAATTTCCCGTGGCTAGAAGTCAGAGAAGCTGAGTCGGTCAAATGGTGGGGCATCTTCTTCAACCTCCCTTGTTTCAGCACCCCACCCTCCCACTGGGCCCCAGAAATCAGATCTTTCAGTAGTAAAACTGTTTGCCCATCTGCAAGCAACAGAAGTTCTCCCCTCCCCTTGAATTCTGTGGACTGGAGAAGGGAGAGAAAAATGAACTCACTGTAAAAATGCTTAAGTTCAAAAGTACATGATTGGTTTTCAAGAGCTGACGATAAAACTAGAGGGTGTGTGAGGTGATGAGGAAGCTGGAGAGCAGAGGTGTGTGGCTGTAGCCCCCACACCCTACGAGTCGCCCCAGCACACTCAGAACCCCCAGTGCCCAAGGAGCCCCAGGCTCTTGCAGCACCCACTGTGGTGCAGAGTGACCGGCACCTTCTCCTAGTCACTGCTCACAGCCTAAGGCACGTGAAGGGGGAAGGGGGGCAATGCATCTGAAATGACCCTTCCATTCGCTGTTGTCTGTGTCTCTCTTAAAAATAAAATTTGTGGCTATTACTCACTAAGGCTTAGAACTAACAAAAAAGTGAAAAAGACAAAAAAAAAACTAGATGAGTTATTGAAACTAAGTATATTTTAGAGTTTATTTGGCAGAGAATCATACAGAGGCCTTCAGTTCGGTTTCAAATGAGTGTCCCCTGCCCTGGTGGGAAGGTGAGAATCTCTGAGCTCGAGAGCTGGAAGCGGAGGAGAACAAAGGCTCTGGAGGAGCAATGAGAACATCCTCTCCCCGTGCCCTTCTGGACTCCAGGAGGCAGGCACAGACCTCCCTCTGCTGGATCCAGGTCACCTCCAGGGCCCAGCTCTCCAAGCCCGCAAACCCCACTCCTGTGGGGCACCCACCACCACCACATCCGGCCTCGTGGCCATGCCTGCACCCTGGCTCACCTCACACGCTCTTTCCCTCAGCTGACCATGTCCCGGCTCCTCTCCATCATCCATGAGGGCTGCTCCCTGCCTCATCGCCTCAGGAAAGCCCTGCCCGCCTGGGATGTGCACAGCATTACGAAACCATCACACACCAGGTCTCTCTCAATGAACAGAGGGGCAGTGATGCCCCCCAGCAGTACCAGGCCTGATTCTGTGGTTGAGAAGAGAGAGATTTTAGAAAATAGTAATTCTCCATTTCAGCATAGCAAAGGGAATTAGAATAGTTGAGGGGTCCCCTAGGCCGTTGCGAGAAAAGAGGTAAAAGATCCTAAATAGTCAGCAAGTGTAACAAAGCGAAGGCTGACTAGGAGATGGCAGAGATGGACGTGTGACTCGAATGAACGCTCTAGACCTCAGTTTGCTCCTCTGCAAAATGGGGGAAGGCAATCGGGAGATGTGAACCACATGGGCCCAATTTCATGGCCCTGCGATGTGTTCCCTGTTGTTCTGCGCCCCCTGCACAGCTCACTGCAGCTTTGGGGTGAGGGTGGGGGCATGTGGAGATGGGCAGGGGCAGAACAAAAGGCCAGGGAAATCTCTTTCCAGGGAGGCCTCGTGAAATACTCTCTTTTGAAAGGGTTCAGCAAGGAAGCAAGCAGGGTGCTTTTATGTCTGGGGACACATCTCGTGGATTCTACCCTGGGCCTTTAGGAGCTCTCTGGAACATGTCATGGTTTAGTTCACTCTGGGCTGTACAAGTTGCAGTTTTTACTTAAAAGTCGCCACCTGGAGTCCAGACTTGGCCTGCGATGACCAGGAGGCAGAGCTGGGAGTGGGTTTCCCGTCCACGTGCTGCACACAGGGCAGCTTGGTGCTCTGCAGACGGGGCCTTTGCTCTCCAGCATCTTCCAATTTAAAAGAGATAAAAAGAAACCCCAATAAAAATGAACATCAATGGATTCTCTTGAAAAGAAAGCAAATATGCTTAAAGTATTAACACATTGGCTCTAAGTGTAGTTCATATTTATAACCGCATGAGGAATTTGTATGAGGTGTGTGGGAAGAAAGTTCCAAGACATCGGAATAGAGAGACTCGGGGGGGGGGGGGGGGGGCTCGGGGCCACCTCACTGCTCTGGGCTGGCCGGCTCCCCTCGGAGCAGCTGGGATTTAAGGATGCAAGTAAGACAGGGTGACTGGTTACCTTCCGGAGAGAAGGCTTGAGATAAAAATGGTGACCTGATTCCCTCCTGGCCACACAGAAAGCAAAATCCCGTTTTGATGGATGAATCGTACAGAATGTCACACTGTGGAATTTGTGTTTCCTGATGTGAAACTGTTGCTGAGGCTCCTGGCACAGCTCTAACAAGGTTCACACCTTTAATTAATGCTTACATTTCTCGTAGGAGGTCTGTGCCGGCAAACTCAGACAGGACTATTACGCGCAGCTCACATTTGGAAACTTGAGGAGCACAGGGCTAGTCTTGGACGACACATAGGTGGCCATCTGTGCTGGCCTGCAGGAGCTGCAATGGTTTCTGCATCTTGTCTTACTGTAATTATTAATAGTGTCCCCGTTCTCTGTCACCAGTCCTTCGGTTTACATTGAAGTATAAGGTCACCCTAGCCAGCTGACACGCTGCAGGCAAAACTGGGACCGAAGAACCTGCGTTTCCACCATCAGATCACCCATTTAAGCAAATGTTTTCCCAGTTGTCAAAAGTTCTTAATTAGTGAGTGACGGTGACACACAGCAGCGTGTCCCGTTGAAAGGAGACCTGTAACACATCAAACGTGAGGTCTCCGGTTGAAACATTTTGGTTTGTTTGTTTTTCACTTTATTTTGTTTTGTTTCCTGTCACAGTTATCAGTGCCTTTGAAAATCACATTTTATGACTTCAGCAAGCATTATTTCTTCTGTGTCCTGATGTCAAGCCATTTTAAGCTGTCTTGTCCTCAGGATTTAAAATTTAAAAAATTGAAACATATCAGGGAAATTCCACATATGTTTGGTTCTAGCAATGATTTCTCTCTTGGAGAACTTACATAAAGGAGGTTGACATGCTTTCCACAGACCTGTGATTTAATTGGCCTGCCGAGAAGTCATATGAAACAGTTTATGATTTCTGTGATTAATGCCCACCGTGACAGATGCCCCTTTAAATTTTGTCGTCAAAACCAACAATGACCCGGTCCTGTGATAGGTTAGCTTTGACTGCAAAATCACCATCTTTCATCCCATCTCTTGTCTTTCCTTTCAAATGACACTTTTTTGGTGTGTTAGTTCATTTTGAGTCAGGAATTGCCAACACATGGAGCCATTAACCAAGAAATAGTCTTGTACCTTCCCTGGTTAAGAGAAATAGGGTTGAAAATGTAGCCCCTGGTATCATTATTGTAGCTCTCCATGTAACTGGAGGAAAATCAAATTTCAAGTTCTTTCCACTTCCCTTATGCCTTTCACAGCACATTTCAAAGGATAGCAGTAGGCAGATTGGTTTGTAATGGCAATTTTTAAACCCAGAAATTATATTAAACTGAAAAGCATGGTGTACTTCAAATAGATGTTTCTTCCAGAAACCTTCTCCACAGTAACAGCAATGACAAGAGTAGTATTTTCATGAAGATCTAAGTACGAGCTTATGTAGATTGCAGAATTCAATTGCTGTTTTCCAGAGACCCCTCCCCGAGAAACTGGCATTCAGCAAAAAGTTTTGAGTATGGTCTGTGTGCTTTGGGGAGAGTTGTATAGTCAGTGACAACGGCACGAACACAGTACCTTCTCAAGTTGTCTGCAGTTCTTGTACTCAGGGAGGAGGAACAAAGGGCTAGTAACTAGTCCAAATGAAGCCTTCCCCCACAGAACGGTCAGGAAGTTGAACTATTCAAGAGAACATGTTGTGCTGTAATATATGTCTAGATTTCATGGACCTTGATGATTTATGTAAATTAGCTTCACTGTGAATGCCTTTCCCTGTTGTGCATTCCACGCAGTTTGGCTTTGAGGAATATCTACAGAGGAGGCAGTCTGCTTTGCCCATGGGGGAGGAGAGGGTCCCAGCAGTTTGAGCACGTGGTCCACTGAGGGGTGCCTTGGCTGCCTGAAAACTAAACAAAGTTCAGAACTAGTGGAAGAGCTGCCTCCATTATGCCCATCTGGGGATCAACGGGGCCCCTGAAGGGCTGCTCTCACACTTTTCAGACAGCCCCAAGAAAGTATGGTCTGCATCTAAACATGGATTTTTTTCTACATAAATTGAGCTAGTTAGGAACCCCCCCCCCACACACACACACACACACCCCGTCCCTTGGGACAGGACAGGATAGGGTGCTATCTGTTGTAGGTGCACTCTTATCTCTTTTATTCTGGGGATTTTGTCTCTGGGCTGTGTCAAGTGACAGGTAGGAGCTGCTAGGAGCAGGCTGTTCACAAAAGAAAATCAGCTTGGTGTTGGAGCCCCACAACCAGAGACATCTGGTTTAGACTGATACTCTGGAGTTGCAATCTCTCTCTCTCTCTCTCTCATCAGACCCCCATCCATTTTTGACATTAATAATTTGAAGACAAATGACAACAGCTATACAAGGATCAAAATAATCTGGACCTGGAGACCTGAATTCAGATCCCTCCTGAACCCAAGGACATAGTAAAGTTAAAACCAGTTTTGCAGGCCACCAGTACAGATACAGTGTAAAATTAGTTTCTCCTTAAAGCAAGATTACCAACTAATTCCATTTCAAAATCATGAAGACCTTGCGTTGTCTGCCCTGTCAACCCAACTGCGTGCATGAATTCATGCTGCCAGGCATGACTTTGACTTTCTGGAAGATCCGCCACCTCTTAGATTTCAAGGGAAGTCCTGTTAGGAGTTGAGGGGTCTCTTCTTCCCTTCCCCATGTGAGTTTAGCTCACTCCCTGGCATGTCCACTTTCCTTTTGGTCTATATACTTTGTCCACATCTTTTTGTTTAAATGGCCAAAATAAGTCCCCACACTGCCAAATGCACAGGGACTCAAGGTTAAAATCTGGAGGATAGGTTAGCCATTGTTCTGCAGGAATTCTTTATCTAAATTAATCTAAAACCCTGCCTGATTGGCCTGTAAACTGGGTCAAGGTATGGTCAGCAGGGTAACCATTGTCCTCCCCACCCAAATGAATGGGCCGCCACACATTCCAATGTCACACTTCCTACTGGTGGTTGCGCTGCTTTAGGTAGCTGAAATAGCAGAGCTGATGGTGCTTAGATTATTTTCCCATCTTTTTTTGTGAACATTGTGCCTATTCGCACTTTCTGGGAATTTTGCCAGTCTTTCAAGAACTGGGTAAAAAACAAAATAAATATTTGTAGGTAGTTTAAAAGGAGAAAGGAACTTGAACGTATCTCTGCCCATCCATTTTAGTTGCCTTTCAGCTATCTTAAGGTAATTAACTTGAGAGATTCAGAAAGTTGATTTTACTAGTTTACTTTTCAGATCTGTGATCCACAGAGTGTGTGTGTGTGTGTGGGGGGGGGGGGGTCGGTCACAGTGTAGGCAAAAGAGTACGCTCCTTTCCAAGCCCAGTTTAAGTGATTGAAATGAACTGTGTCAAAAGTAAAACTCGGTGTATGTTAATCAGGCTCCAAGTAGTGCCAGAAAGTGTTTACTTAACAACAGTCATCATATACTCTTTCTAAAAAAAAAAATTTTTAAAGGGATTTCGCTGAAATGCGGTACTTTCATCAGCTGGCTGTTTATGAATATGTGTATCAGCCAATTAGAGAGGCTGATTCAGTGTCTGAGATTAAAGAGACCAGAAGGTTCACGCCGGTGATCCCGTGTGACATGTTTCCCACCCCCTGGCTGCGAAGTCTCGGCAGTTTGCCGCGGTGGAAACAGGCGTCTGTGTCCCGGGAGGAAGGCCCGTCACCTGTTGGGGCCTCGGGAGCGCGCGCGCGGGTCAGCCCGCGGCAGGGGCGGCGGGGCTCGGAGCACAGCCCCCATCGCTCCGGGCCGGGCGGGGGAGGACGGGACGCACCGAGACACCGGGAGGCCCCGCGCTGGAATGCACTTTTCTCCAGCCCCGGAGACTTTGCACCGGAGTAGAGAATAGTTTGGGGTGGGGTTTCGCACCGTCTCCTCCTCCCCACCCCCGGATCTCCTTCCAGGCGCTTTCTGAGAGCTTTCAGAACTGCGCTGGGAAGTTTAAAGAGCGGAGGGAGCTGGTGCTGTAGGCAGGGACAATGGAAGAAAATGAAAGCCAGAAATGTGAGCCGTGCCGTCCTTACTCAGCAGACAGCAGACACACGCGGGGTAAGTAACAGGCTCATTCAAAGATGGAGTTACAGTTACGCGTGTCCCTCGCCGCTTGCTGCGTTTTATAACTGGAGACGGGGCGCCGGGCAAAGAAAAGGCGTATTTCTTGGGGTGGTGCGTTTTCAAAACTGAGTGGAGAGCTGTGAATTCTCGGGTTTGACTTTGTCTGGGGCAGGAATTTGTGAAGTGGAGTGGTGATGTCTCATTTTAGCACAGTAAGCAGTCTGTAGCTGCTGTACCTTTAGGCAGTGACCAATTTATCGCTAAAAGCAGCTTTGCGTGCTCATTGCTCCGGCGCTGGGGGTGGGGGGGAGAGCAGTTGTTGCTTTGGAGCTCTTTCTGGGGCTGCAGCATTTCCACTCATTGGCTGGGGGATTTCATGAGCAGCTGCGAGGTGGATGCAAGTTCTGTAGTATTTTCGAGGTAAATCAGATAGTTTGGGGATGTTTCACTTTACAGATCGGAACAGCAGGGGAGCAGGCGCACATCTGGATTATAGATGGAACTCTGAATCTTCTGTGTTTTAATTCAAACGTTGAGAGTTGTTAGACAATTTTGGTGAATTTTCTCTGGGCAGTTTCCCTTTAATTGTTTTTAGAATAGACTTGCCTTTTCAGTAGGGAATTTCCAGAAGCTAATGTTGTTCCAGAGAAATTTCACAGAGGGGTTGGGAGAGAAAGGACTGATCTGCCCTCCAGGGTGTGACGTCTCTGATGCCAGAGCCTATCATATAGCATCATACAGGCAGCATGTTCATAAACCACCCTACCCACCCAACCCCAGGTTCATTTGGCCCAGTTAGTAACTAATAGACTTGCTTTTGGGTCTGCAGTGTTGTGAGTGGGAGTAGGTATTATGCACAGGGGAAAAGGTGTGTGTGTGTGTGTGTGTGTGTGTGTGTGTGTGTGTGTGTGTGTTTAAAGGCTGAAAGGAAGTAACAAATGACTCATCCACACTGAAATGCAAAAGTAAGCCAGACAGAAGAAAATGCAATTACAGGAGACAGACCCCACCCCACCCCCCACCCCCCAGTGAAATGCAGGAAACTTTAAGCTCAGTAAACCCTGGAAAATCTCTGAGCCTTACATTCATCAGTCCAGGCTCTGTTTGCACTTCCAAAGCAGAGCATTCTCCTTGAAGTTGCCTGGTCAGTGGGGTTCAGCAAGAGATAAGGCTTCCTCCTCTCCCTTCCCCCCTTTATTTGATAGGACAGAATCCTAAGGCAGGAATCCAGCCTGTGGGTTTTTGCTGAAATAAATGACTCAGAATCTAGAAGGGCTGTTAGAATGGGACCAATTTAAGAAATAACTTTCAAACAAGCACAGCAATTCAAAGATGCTTGAGAGACTGGAGATGGTCACGATGAGACAGTGTGATCCCTTTTTCCATTTATTCATTTGCTAAGTGAATATTGAGCACCTGTTATGTAGTAGTCACTGTTTCAGCTACTGGGGATCTGGCAGTGAATAGACTAAAAGTACTTGCCTTCATTGAATTTATATTCTAAGGGCTAAGTTTGGGCAGATGGGGGCAGTAGAGACAGATAATGAGCAAATAAGTAAAATATATAGAATGCTAGATGGCTGGGTTGCTAGATTTGCAAATAAAAATTTGCCTGGTTAAATTTGAATTTAAGTTAAACAAAGAATATTATTTTTAGTATAAGTATATTTCATACAATATTTGGGACATACTTATGTTAAGAATGATTTATTATTTATCTGAAATTCAAATTTAACTGGGCATGCTGTACTTTATCTAGCAACCCTGTTAGGTGGAAATAAGTCTGTGGGGGAAATAAGTCAGGGAATAGGGAGTGCAGGGGTGGGTGGGGGATGAAACTGCAGACAGGATTCGTAAAGAGAACCACACTAGTGTGATAGTTGAACAAACATCTGGAAAAGGAGAGGGAGGGAACAGCAAGGACATGAGAGACAGATGGGAGGAAAAGAGTTTAGGAGGTGATCCCAGGCCAGAGCATGTAGGGACTGTGACAGTGTGGTAAGGACTCAGGCTTTACTTCAAGCAACGTGGGGAGCTGCTGGCAGGTCAGACTTGTCTTATGAAGGGTAATACTGGGTGATTTGCTGAGAATAACCTAAGTTGGGGTGGGAAAGGGGCAGGGAGGCCAGTTATGAGGCTTCCACAGTAAAACAGGCGAGAAACTGCACTAGCTTGGACTAGAAAACATTGTCTCAATGTACACTGATGGTAAAGCCAAAAGAATTTGCTGAGGGATTCAATGTGGGACATTAGGTAAACAGAAGAGTCAAAGATAATTTCAAAAATGTTTGTCTAGCCTGGCCTGTGTGGCTCAGTGGTTGAGCGTCGACCCATGCACAAGGAGGTCTCCAGTTTGATTCCTGGTCAGGGCACGTGCTCAAGTTGTGGGCCCAATCACCAGTGGGGGGCATGCAGAAGGCAGCCAATCGATGTTTCCCTCTCTCTCTCTCAAATCGATAAAGAAAAAAAAAAATTTTTTTTTTAATGTTTGCACAGCTGTATGAATGGAGTGGCCATTTACTTAAACTGGAAAGCATTTGAAGGGAACAAATGACAAGGTTTATGGTTTGGAAGCAGGTGACATGAAAATCTTTTGGATCTGTTAGGATTGAAATGTTTATCAGGCATCCAAGTGGAGATGTTGATTACGATGTGGGTACTCACTGACTGGAATAGAGGAAGGACTGGGCCCCTGAGGGCTATGCTAGGGTGGGGTCTGTCTGCAGAAGGACAGGTCCAGGAGATGCGCCCTGGAGCACTCCAGCAGTCAGAGGTCAGGGAGATGGCATGGGTAGCTGGAGAGGCCCTCAAAGGGGAATAAGAATCCAGGTTAGATTTCTAAGATCTCGTTGAGTTCTGGGTAACAGGGATGCTGTAAAGGAGTGTGGCTTCATTCCCAGTTCTTTGATCAGCCCAAGGACTTTACAAGGGAGGCCAGGCCACTGATGCCCACATCACCCATCACACTTTATGTGCATTCCTGTCGCTGTATTTGTTTATGTACTATATATGTTTCAACCAATTACAGTGTGGTATTCCAGGGCACAGACCACATGTTCATCTTTACGTTCCCCAAACCTAACAGAGCAGCAGACAGCAGAAGGCACTAGGTAACACTTGTTGAACAAAAGCTAATTATACCACCCTAGGGCTTTGAGTTTATCAATCTACTATAGATAAGGAACCCTTGGGTGATCATGTAACTTATTGTCCAAACTGAGACACTTTTGAGAGTGAAAGGGAACACTATAAATAATTTCTCTGAGACAACAGTTGTAACCCAGATCTGTTCTGGCAAACTGGGGCATATGGTCATCTCAAGAATAGCTCTAATCAATGGGAGTTCCATGGCTGAATAGGCAGGCTACCAGGTAAATAATAGGGTGAAAGTGTACTGCTCAGTGCATTGTGTGCAGAGCAGGCACTTAATAATTACTGGTTGAGTTTGAATCTGTCTCAGGTTCCCTTTGGAGGCTATGGGCTCCTCAGAGTGGTCCTTGGGTGTTCCTTGGGATGTATATATCTGCCCCCAGCAGCCATGAGGTGTCTGCTTTCCCTCCAGCCCCTGAGGTCTTGAAACCCCTATGCTGGCGTAGTGCTGCCAGCCACCTGCTTGCCTCCCCACCTCCTGATTGCAAGTATTTTAAGATACTTAGTATTCACTATGGTGGTAATCATTTTACAGTATATGAGAGTAGCAAGTCAATACAT
The DNA here is from genome assembly GCF_014108415.1 of Molossus molossus. Lineage (NCBI taxonomy): Eukaryota > Metazoa > Chordata > Mammalia > Chiroptera > Molossidae > Molossus > Molossus molossus. The sequence continues at coordinate 104,206,560 of NW_023425344.1, read as the reverse complement.
TGTACACTCTCAACTCAGACAATATTGTATCGATTATATCTCAATGAAGCTAGACAAAAATTAGCATTGGCAGACCCACAGAGTGCAAGCTTGGGGAATCCCAGACATCCAGGTCTTTGCTCAGAAGTATCCTCTGAAAGTTCCCCATCAGTCTCTCCTCCTGATCCTGCTTTATTCTTCATAGCACTTGGCATGGCATGATATTTTGACTACATATTATTTGTTTGTTATCTGCCTCCCTAATTATAATGTAGACTCCACTATAAGGGAAGAGAATTGAGTCTATCTTGCTCTCCATTTCACTACATTTCCCAACTCCTTTCAGTGTATAGAGCAGGCACTCAGTAAATATTTTTTTGAATGAATGAATTCATTAATCAGCTAACCAACAGATGAGACAAAATGTTTTCCTGGGTGAGGAAAGGGCCGTGCCTACTTTGCCCAAAATCTATACCAGAAACCCTCTTTCTCACTTACTTAATTTTTATTTTGTGTGTGTGTGTTTTAAAAAATATGCTTTGTTACCACCCGTGTTGCTCCAGGAGAGGCCTGCAGGGGGCGGAAGGTGCGCTGGGCTCGGTCTGTGTGGTCCCTGAGAAGATGATAATGACTGGGAAGCTGGAAGGAAAGGGGCCAAGTCTGGAGGCCAGCTCCAAGGGCTCCTCAGATATACTTCTGGGAATGGCGTAAGGTCTCATGGCAAGCTGACGCCAAGCCTCCAATAAGATTAAGGAATTCTTGGAAATCTAGCTGCCCATCACAGTTGATGTGCAATTTCTTCATCATGCGGTCAAGGACACTGGGGTCCTTCTGGTTCTTTGTGAAGGCAGACAGTTCTGTATTCATGAAGGTTAGGAACTCAGTCTTGGAGAGTGTGTGGCAGTTACTGTCCTTTCCAGCATACCTTCGGAAAACAGCAGTCGAAGACTCGATGCTCCGTCCAGTCTCTTTAGGGCTGGACATTATTGCCGCGTTGAATGGAGTGAGGAGCAGAGCCGGTGAGCAGGAAGCGGTGCAGCAAGCTCTGGACGTTGCCAGGCTGGCCTGGGCTCCGCTAGGCCCCGCCCACCCCGGCCCCGGCCCGGCCTGTCCCTTACTTAATTTTTAAAGGTTTTTTTATTATTATTTTTTAGAGGAACATAATGGCCTGGTTTTAGGTGTACCTTCTCTGCCAATTTGTATATGGTAAACTCTCTCTTTTTTTATTTCTTTATTGATTTTTAGAGAGAGGAAGGGAGGGGTAGAGATAGAAACATTGATGAGAGAGAACATCGATTACCTGCCTCCTGTATACCCCCACTGGGGATCAGGCCCACAACTTGGGCATGTGCCCTGACCAAAAATCAAACCCGTGACCTCTTGGTGCATGGGTGATGCTCAACCACTGAACCACACCGGCCAGGCTTTTTTTTTTAATTAATTTTTTTTACAGATGTTTCTCCTTTCCCCCCCCTAGACACCCTCCTCCAGATCCTGCCCCTTGTCTGTGTCTATTGGTTATGCATACATGCATATAAGTTCTTTGGTTTATCTCATCCACCACCCACACCTTCCTCCTCTGAAGTTTGTCAATCTGAAGTGTAGTCCTTTCTATGTCTCTGGGTCTATTTTGTTCATCAGCTTATTTTGTTGATTATATTCCACAAATAAGTGAGATCATGTGGTATTTGTCTTTCTCTGATTGGCTTATTTCATTTAGCATAATATTCTACAGGTTCCTCCATGTCATCTCAAAGGATACAAGATCTTTCTTTCTTACAGCTGCATAGTGTTCCATTATGTAAATGTACCACACCTTTTTTATCCACTTATCTATTGATGGACACTTGGGCTGTTTCCAGATCTTAGCGATTGTAAATAGTGCTGCTATGAACATAGGGATACGTAAATTCTTTCTGATTGGTGCTTCAGGCTGCTCAGGATATATTCCTAGAAGTGGGATCACTGGATCAAATGGCAGCTCAATTTTTAATTTTTTTTTTTTTTATCCTCACCCGAGGACACTTTTTCATTCTTTGTTCAGATAGAGCAGGAGGGAGAGAGAGAGGGAGAGAGAAACATCGATGTGAAAGGAACACAACAAGTGGCTGCCACCCGCACGACCAAACAGGGCCGGGGACAAACTGCAACCGAGGTACATGCCCTTAGCGGGAACCGAACCTGGGTCTCTCCGGACCGCAGGCCGACGCTCCAACCGCTGAGCCAAACTGGCCAGGGCCAATTTTTAATTTTTTGAGGAAACACCGTATGTGGTGATCTTTGTGATATTAACAAGGAAGCTGGAAAACTGGTAAATCCTATGGGCCCCCAGCAGAATGCATGCTATACATTAGTCAGAGAGGCTGATTGCTGGATCAACCACCTCTGTGGTTTAGCATAATCACTGTTCATTTCTCAAACACAGTAGAATGTGGATGTTCCTGGCCAGGTGGATCTCCTGGATGGCCCACCTGCAGGCCGATGCTGGGGCCAGGCACCTTCTGTGTAGTCATGGCACCATTCCCCGAGGAGTAGGATGCTCTTCCTGGAGCTTTTGCAGTCAATTGGCCAAACAGGAACGAGAAAGAACATGGAAGATAATTCAGGAGGTCCAGGGGCCAGGACTAAAGGAGGCCCACATCACTGCTGCCCACATGGCATTGGCTGGAATTAGTGCCAGGCCCCCACCAGGCGAGGGGGGATCGGAACACGTAGTCTTCCCGTGTGTGCCGTGGGAGGATGTGACGGTTTGAATACAAAACACTGCTGCTGCCACGATAGGCCCGGATCGTTTGTGCAGCCAGACAAAACAGCAGCTCCCCGCGATATTCCTCTGATGAGAGAGCTTCCCGGCACAATTGAAACAGCTCCATCTTAGAGACAGGTAACCAGGAGCCACTATAAAGAAGTGAGGGGGCCCTGGCCGGTTTGGCTCAGCGGTTAGAGCGTCGGCCTGCGGTACAGAGAGACCCGGGTTCGGTTCCCGCTAAGGGCATGTACCTCGGTTGCAGTTTGTCCCCGGCCCTGGTTGGTCGTGCAGGTGGCAGCCACTCGATGTGACCCTTCACATCGATGTTTCTCTCTCTCTCTCTTCCTCTCTCTCCCTCCCGCTCTATCTGAACAAAAAAATGGAAAAATGTTCGGGTGAGGATAAAAAAAAAAAAAAAAGAAGTGAGGGGTTTCTTCTTCCCTAAGAGTCTATGGCCTACCTAGTCTTGACCCAGGAATAAAATCTCCAGGAAGCCGTCATCCTTGGCTGGCCCTCTGGAAGATGGCAGGAGTGTGATGCCTGAATGATATACAGGCCCTGAGTCCTTGTTGCAGGTCGGATGACCCAGCCAAAGCAACTTCAGTTGTGGCCAGGGAGCCAGCCTGGGCAGCTGCTGAGGTCGCCTGCCTGCTGGGCAGCTTGCTGTGCGGATGCCCATCCTCCCTCCTCCTCTGACTCTCTGGTATCCACCCCATTCCTCACTTTCTACTTGTACTTTCCAGAATGTGTCCCTCCCAGCCAGAAAGCCTTGGAGACTCCCAAGAGGAGTCTAACACTCTAATACTCCTGCCTTTGTTGTCCCCACTTATGCGCCAAGGAATGCAGAGGAGCTGATCTCTTCCTGAAGCTCCTGCTGTGTGCTTCTCCTGCGGGAACTGAGCTCCTAGGAAGGGTTGCTCTGGGCTGGGCAGAGGCTGGGAGGGGCAGGAAGGGGCACTGGGAGCTTTGGCTTCACACTACTGCCTCCTTATTTGTTGGAGATGGATTCCCAGAATAGCAAACAACTAGACACACCCATATTTAAAGGTTAGCACCAAAGCATTCTGGACAAGAAATAAAACTGTAGTTGTGTTCAGATGGCTTGGATCATCTATTCATGCGAATAATGAGGAACTGGCAGGACTCAGACCCCAGGGCTGTGGGACTGTGACCAAACGTCCTGTGCCTGCTCCCTCTCTTGTTTATTTCTAACCCTGTTTAGTTTCTCTCCTCAGCTGAAAGGCTACATTCTCTCCAAATGACTGGAATGGGGGGTGGTCACTGCTCCCTCAGGCATGGGATTGGCAGCTCCCAACAGTGAGCCTTACTGAGGAAAAGGCAGTGTGTGGAAAGTGGTGTGGGGTTGCTGTGGGTGCTGGTGACAGTGGAGCCGGTCCTGGTGGTGGGATGGAAGCAGACGAGGCTGACAGAGCTGAAGCAAAGCGCAAGGCAGGAAGGTGGAACTAGAGGAAGGAGTGGGCTCCAAAGGCGGATCAGATGCGGACTGTGCTTTTAGCCACTGGTGCATTAACCACTGATGCCATTTGCTGCTTTCCTCCGAATCTCATTAAACCTCATTAAGCAACTGGAGACATTTTAGAGGAATCTACGAGAAAGAGAAACAATGGAAACGCTAGGGAAGGTTGATGTGACCTTCCCAGTGCAAAGTGTTTGAAAAGAGTCAGGGTCTAGAGAGTCAGGAAGCTGGAGCTGCTGGGCGGGGTTGCTGACAGAAGATTGATGCCTCTCCACACTCCCCCCTCCTTGCTCCCTTCCCAGTTTATTTCAAAGGAGAAAGTGGAAAACTCTTCAGTCTCCAAGGGGCTACTGTTCTGGCTGTCTTGACCTTTTCTGAGGAGTCTTGGATGAGACAGCATAGGTCCTGGAGCCTGTGTGACAAAGCAAAACAGAAGGGACTTTCCGCTCCTGTTGATATTTGAGGCGCAAGAGTGTTTATTTATATGGGTGTGTGTGTGGATGTTCGTGTGTTAATGCCCATGTACAGAATTACCTTCCTAGAGATTCAGTCCTGCTAATTAGCTGAGCTGTCCTGAATAATTTTTAAAAAGATGCGATTTTAATGAAGTCAAAAGTAATCTTAAAACTCCATTTAAAAGTTAACAATGTTAGGTCAAACAATTTTTGCTTCTACGAAACTCATATTCACATGCACACTCAAAGGATAAAGCTAAATCTCTTCAGATGGCACACATCTTTACCAGCTGAGATACGGTATTGTCTGCAGCTAGCTTTATTCCATAGTTTCTGTTACTTCTGTGTTGTCAAAGAAGAGACCACCAAAGAGGTAGCCATCATGTGAGTCCATGTGATGAAAAGGTTCGCAAAATCAATGAAATTACATTTGTCTCCCAGTATCTTTTAAACCAATAGTTCCATCTTCTTCCCCTTCTAAATTTACTGCTGAGACTAATGAAAAGTTAAAGAATTAACTCCTCTGGCTGTTTTCTCCTCCCTTTTCTCATCAGTGTCTGATGGAGATGCTGTAATTAGCAATGTAATGAGAAGTGAAGGGTAAACAAGAAGACTAATTCCCAGAACATGCAGTTAGGGGTTGAAGACCGGAACAGGAAAACCAGCCTGAGATGAAAATATTCTATATGCCTCACTACAGAGGGTCGTACTTAAAGCTCTATGCACAGGGGTTTCTAGGCAATGCATGAGGACACTGTTGGTGGCATTGCCTTCAGAGGAACAGCTTATACCTCAGTCTGGACACCTGTCGCTTTTCTCTCTGCCATGAAGGTTTGGTTCTCTGTTTATCTGAGACTCAAATCTAGAACTCTCTAATATTGGATATCTATTTCTACACACACCTTTTATTTTTTATTTTCTATTTTTTTTTTATCATCACCCGAGGACACTTTTGCATTTATCTTCAGATAAAGCGGGAGGGAGAGAGAGAGAGAAACATCGATGTGAGAGAGACGCATCGACTGGTTGCCACTCACACGACCCCTACTCGGCCGGGGACAAACTGCAACTGAGGTACGTGCCCCCAGTGAGAACCAAACCTGGGACTCTCTGGTCTGTGGGCCACCACTCCAATTGCTGAGCCAAACTGGCCAGGGCTCTACACACACCTTTTAAAGATAAATAATTGGCAATTAAGCTCGATTGGAAACTTAAAAATACAATAGAGTAGATTTAAAGGCTTCAGAGATAGAAGGCTCTTTGCATATCTAATGCTAGTCCAACACCCTCCTTCTGTTAATGAAGAGAGTGAGGCTGGGAGAGGTCAAGTTGTTCTGAGCCTAGGTTTAAAGGCAGGACTCCTGAGACCCAGCCCCTTGCTTTTTCTGGGGATTCAATGGACAAGGACATTTTTCTGCTGCATCTTTTTTTAAAAAATATTTTTACTTTATTGATTTTAGAGAGAGGAAAGGAGAGAGAGAGATAGAAACATTGATGAGAGAGACAATCGATTGGCTGCCTCCTACATGCCCCCCACTGGGGATCCAGCCCACAACCTGGTCATGTGCTCTGACCGGGAGTTGAACCGGTGACCTCTTGGTGCCTGGGTCAATGCTCAACCACTGAGCCACACCCACCAGGCTTTGCTGCATCTTTAAAACTGTGTAAGAATTGCTCCCCATGACAGTTCCTGAAGTGCTTGTGACTGTTCATTACTTTTTCTCCCTATTCTGGTGTTTAAAGAAGTAACTCCCTTTTCTTAGTCAACTAGAATATTCCAACCTGACACCCCATTTGCAACCACTAAGAAGGAAGGGAGAGGGCCTATTCATGTCCTGCACTCAGAGCACTGCCATTGCCTGCCTCAGTTCTAAGTGGAAATCAGCTAGTCTCAGGCCAGGTCACAGGCTTCACAATGCAGTGTGTGTGTCTTCCATTTTCATTGTGTGTGTGTGTGTGTGTTTTAAATCCTCACCTGAAGATATCTTTCCATTTATCTTCAGAGAGCGTGGAGGGGGCAGGGGGAGAAACATTGATATGATAGAGACACACCGATTGGTTGCCTCCCTCAAGACCCTGACCAGGGTTGGGGACCAAACCGCAACCGAGGTATGTGCCCTTGACCAGAATCGAACCTGAGACTTTGGTCTGCGGGCCGAAGCTCTAATCACTGAGCAACTGGTCAGGGCTCATTGTGTGTTTTAGATAAAGTCCACTTCAAGTGCAACATGTCTAAGCATTTACTTTATGTCCCTTCAATTATTACCTATAATAATATTCTTAGGCTTGCTTGGTTTATGCCGTTGGGGGAAATTAAATTTGCAAGTGGTTCACGTGTCAATTACTGTAATAGCTATTTTTGGTATTGGCGATGAAACAAGTGTTTCAGAAACCACCTTCAGATATAAAAATATTAAAATCCTGTTACAAAGATGATGGAATTAAAAGTAAAGAAATAATCAGGATCACTGGAGCTCTTTTCTCCTATTACCAGTGACGGTAAGGGCTAACCCAATCGCCTAAAACCCATCGGACCACATGTCTCATTTTGAGTAACGTCAGGGAAAGAGTCAGAAAAAGCAGATTTTATTGCTGCAACATCTTTATTTCTAAAGTGCAATTTTTCATATTTCTTAATTGTTTACTTTTTCCTTCCTGACACACAAACGAAATCTAAATTATATTCATACATTAACAGACCCTCTCACTATTCTGTAAATGAGACTTCTAGTGTGAAATCATTCATGTAAACTGTATTTTTTTTTTTTGTCTTTCAGAACAAGGAAAAAGCAATCTGCATGTAACATCATTAGAAGATGCAGAATGTCGCAGAACCAAGGAACGCCTTTCTAATGGGAGTAGTCGAGTTTCAGTCTCCAAGGCTTCCCGGAGTATCCCAAGGAGACACACCTTAGGTGGGCCTCGAAGTTCCAAAGAAATACTGGGAATGCAAACATCTGAGATGGATAGGAAGAGAGAAGCTTTCCTGGAACATCTAAAGCAGAAATATCCCCATCATGCCACAGCAATCATGGGCCACCAGGAGAGGTTGAGAGACCAGGTATGGGTGTGCTACCATTTCACTCTGCAAAGCTCATTCTTTAACGAACATGAATGCAAAGTGACCTTTGGTTTAAAAGGGAAACAGTAGTTGAGTGGACTGTGCCCACCACTGAGTTGTACCAGATCTCAAGAAGAGGGATCCAGAGACTGGGCAGTTCCCCCAAACGAGGGTCAACCACAAATACATCTGAAGTGCAGGCAATGAAGGGTATTACTTGGCTGAGCAAAGCATAGGGTCAACTGCTGTGCACCCCGTTGGCACTGAGTGCTTGGCACAGCGAATGAATGAACAGATAAATACATTTTCCAGGTAAAACAGCATAGAGGGATACACTTGTGATGAACCCCTTTTCCTTGAGAAGCTAACATTAGGGTTTTGTTTCTGCTCACTTTTTTTTCTTTTTATTCACACACATTTTCTGTTCAAATGCTTGGCTTTCTGCTGTCTTCAGCTACCTGTTTTCTCAGGTTATCTTGACAGCCAGACAGATATCACCCACCTGTGGCTCGGGGTGTTTTTGTCTCTTGGCTGTGTGCAATTACTTTCTAGCCAGCAGGAGCTGGGAGGCCTCCTCTGCCGACCTCCCAGGCATGTTATCAGATTGACCTTTCAGGATGGGGAACACAGCTGAAGACGCAGAGCACTCAGTGATTTGGGTGGTCAGGGAGGAGGGCAGACTGTTACTGATGTCAACACTCCAAGTAGAGAGGCAAGTCGGCTATCTTGCCAGTTAGTTACAAAAGTGATGTCTAACTAACTCAGCTTTTGAGCAGCCACAAGGGTGGACATTATCATTAGCTGAATAATTTAAACCTCAATTTATCCTCAATTTCATTTTTTCCCTTAAATTCAACCTTCTGTTCTATGAAATCTTTATCAGAGTGCTAAAGCTGTGACATGCACCTGAGGGGCTGCGTGTTTGCGTTTCGTTCACATTGCCAAGGGCAGTAGACGTAGAGAGAAAGAAGCAGGAGTCCTGCTGATGCAGAGATGTGCGCACTACTTCTTTGGTAATTACGTAAAGGGAGGCTGTCACCTCCGAGCTCATACGGGTTGGGATCCAGACCACTGCAATAAATCGAGTCATAATCTTTTTGCTGATAAAGGGTCTTGTCTTCCATTTGTTATCAGCACATCTGTCAAGAGCAATAAAGTGAAGCACAGCGAGACGAGGTGTGTCTGCCTATGGAAAATACCCGTTTTGTATTTTTAAATTGTATTTATTTCTTTTTTACTTTTCCTGGTTTTATTGAGATATAATTGACATACAACAAAAACACTCCTGTTTTCTATTGACCATAGAATCACAGTCCATTTAAGTAATGGAATCGGCACCTGTCCCTGTGTCACTTTTTGTGAGACACCATATTTTATACAAGCAGTTCAGTGAGGAGACTCAAGCTCAGAGAACTTTCGATTACACTATTTGCTCAGGAAAAGTTGAAATTTGAATCCAGATAAGTCTGAGCTGAGAATCCTTGTTTATTCCACTATTTTGTACGTTGAAGATCATTGACTAGAGAAAAGCTAATATGGTCTGTACATGGGATGTAAGGGTCATGGTGTGAGGGTATGCGTGCACACATGCGTGTCTGGGGACCAGTCAGGGTGAAGCAGGCTAGAAAACTGATGATGTGTTGAGTGAGGAGGGATAATATTTTTTAAAGTTAAAATATATTAACTTTGCCATAAAATATAGAAGTTGGTCTGTCAAAAATGGTGTGTTTTCCATGTCAAAAATATTCCAGTTATCATTACTGTTATTATTTGTGACGTCATGATTATTACTACTACTATGATGATGGTGGTTTTAGTTAAAACAATTACATGGGGAACCTAAAAGAAACTAGAAGCTTGTACAGGGCCCATTATGTCAGATGACAGGGAATAATGAATGTAGGTTGGTGGCCTCAAGCTCTGCTGTCTTATTACATGCATCTCTGCCCTAGGTGTAGTCCAGCCATGGCTGGTCAGCTGTACCTTTGCTGGGAATTCAGGGTGAAGTTTTGTGTATTCCAAGCTGACCATCCAAAAGGGGAAAGATTTGAATGCCTTGATCTGTGTATACATTTTTTATTCCCCTGCTTTGTTGCAAATGAATCCTAATCAACACTGTAGACATCAGAGATACACTCAGGCAATGGTGTATTATAATTCTTTTTTTTTCCTTTATTGATTTTAGAGAGAGAGGAAGTGAGAGGGAGAGAAAGATAGAAACATCAATGAGAGAGAACATCGATTGGCCACCTTCTGCATGCCCCCCACTGGGCACGTGTCCTGACCAGGAATTGAACCGGCGACCTCTTGGTGCATGGGTCGATGCTCAGCCACTGAGCCACACGGCCGATAATTCTTATTAACAACACTTTATCTAACGCCTTTTCCATTCTTTTTCTCTTGCCACCCATTTGCTTCCCCATTCCTTCCCTCTTCTCCCTGACACCCTTTGTTTCTCCCTGGCCTTCTAACAATAGGTTACTCCAGGCTTCCTTTGCAGGAAGGTACATGACCAGCCATAAGGAAGAATTCAGATAGCACAAGTCTGGTGCACTTCTCCAGATTCTAAACACCGTGTTCTCTTCTGGAGGCTGTTTTCCTGGCAGCCACCTAGACACGTGCCTTAGCGAGAAGGGTGCCATTGAGGGAGATCAAGAATAAGATGTTGAAAATGCTGTATCTAGCACCCTACACAAAATATTTTTTTTTAATTTTATTGCATTTATTATCACAGTGACATTGGTTAATAAAATTATATAGGTTTCAAGTGTACAATTCTATAATGAATCATCTGTATATTGTATTGTGTGTTCACTACCCAAAATCAAGTTTCCATCCATCATTATTTATCCCCATTCGACTCCCTTCTCCTCTCTTTGTTATCAGTGGGGTGCCCTTTGTGTCCCCACCTGTTGCCCTGGAAGTGGAATTCTTGTGATGTTGCAAGGAGAACAATTTTCTGAGACTCGCACGGAAGGATGAGTGATATTTATTTCTGTGAAATTAAACCCATGGGTTTCTAAGGTCCCATTTCCTCCATCCCGCCATAAAAAAAAGTGCAATCTTGTTCCCAGCAGTGCTAGGATTAAAGCCACTGCCCAGAGTTTCCTCCCCCTGTTAAAGCACAGCCCAGTCCAGCATCTGGCAGGTTTAGCTTGTGTTCCCAGCTGCAGTCCATTGTGTGTGGCTGCTTAAGGCCCACAGCAGGCTGGTGTGGGTCACCCAGCAAGAGAATGCAAGAGAGCAGGAGCATGAGGGAGGGAGGGAGAGAGAAAGAAAGAGAGAGAGAACTCTCCTCTCAGGGTTATAACTAGGAGTTTAACCAACCAAACCTTCAGGAATTTACATGCCTGCAGTGGCTCCACCCCTCTGGCCAGTTATCTTTTTCCCAGGTTAGATTGACAGGCAAGCACCTTCCCTACATCACCTAACTTCACAGTGCATGTGCCCTTCTTCTGCTTTGTCAGACCCCTTCTCCCATTGATTTGCAGAGAATAGATCAGTGGTTCTCTGGGGCTCATGAAGTTCCAGCTTCCTGATGAAGCTGCCCAGATGACCATGCTTATAATGTCTGTTCTTCCCTTTGCTCTATTCCTATTAGTAATATTAATAATGGGCTAATATGACAATAACACCCCCTTCCACTTTCCCTCTGGTAATCACCAGGTTGTTGTCTGTGTCTGTGAGTTTTTTTGCTTAATCCCTTCACCTTTTTCAACCATTACACAGAATATTTTGATACTAAGGGAATCTAGGTTCTAATTCCTTGGTATTATACATAAGGATAATTAGAGCACAACTTATATTTTGAAATTTGAATTTAAACACTGGAAGATTCGTGGTTGAAAACTTATATTCGAGTCTTTGAAATTCAGTCAATCAAGAATTTCCTAAGGTCTAAATTATTGGAAAGCAGACAGGTTTCCTTCCACTGTCTTAAAAAAAAGTAGATGACCATTATTGCATTATAACACTTATCTGCAAAATAGTAGCTGTCATTAATTCTGACTCCCCCAACATTCACACAGGGCAACAGACTGATGATCTGTCACCTGGCCTAAGGCCTTGGAGTCAGTCAGGAGGGAGTTGGGAATCCAGCCCCTATTCATGTGCTAATTGTGTAATTTGTAGCTAATGACTTGAAATCTCCTTTGTCTCAGTTCCCTCATTTGTCAAAAGACAATAATAACTATATCAGAGTACTGAGGAAGAAAATGATGGATCCTCTTACTGTTACAATGGCAGCTCTTAGCATTACCATAGTATGGTGTCCAGAAGAGTCTCAGGCTCTATTGTCAAATTACTATTTAAATTCATTTTCCTTTTTTATTAACATATTTTAGTTACCTGAATACGTTTATTTTTCCTACTCACGGAACAAAATTGTATTATATTTCTGAAACTTACTTGTGTTTTTTATTTGTCATGAAATGCTTAACATTTGTATTTCTTTTATTTATTCTATATATGTTTATTTGGCACCTACAATAATAAAGACATTGTGAGGGATACAAACAATGAGGCATGGCCCCTGCCTTCAAATCAGTAAAAGAAATATGACATTCCTGTACTCAGACTAATCTGTCAAGGTCGAGCCCAATGTCACACCTTGTGAGCTTCTCATAACATCTTGCAGTACCTATTCTGTGGCCTTTCATCGTGCCTTTATTGTACACTTCTTTATGTTTCTTTCTTTCATCTAGTATTATGGTTTTAGAGGACCAAAACTTTGTCTTAATCATTTTTGTAAACACAGCAATTAAGGGAGTACACAACCTAAACTAGGCGTGATTAATTTTTATTGTTGCATGAATGAGCCAATATTTTTAATACAGTTAGACAGTGATAGATGACGTTTGAGTGGTATAGATGGAGGGGGTGGGCATCCAAGAATTGAGATTGGTTGCAGTTTGGGCAATCCGAAGAGATTGAGGCTAAGAAGCTAAGAAAGGCTGAATGATTTCCCTCACGTCAAGAAGCCATCATTTGAACCAAGGTCAGAATTTCTAGTCTGTGGTCTTTCCATTTGTTATTGACCTTGGTGTTTGCTCCACTCACCTTAAATTTTTCTAAAGTTTTGGAAACAGATTATGTAGATCACAGTATGTCATGTAACAGAGACATGTCACTTGTCATTTCTTTTTTTTAAATTATCCTATGGTTTCCTTTTCTTAAAAAATTTTTTTTTTATTTTAGAGAGAGAGGAAGGGAGAGAGAGATAGAAACATCAATGAGAGCAAACATCTATTGCCTGCCTCCTGCATCCCCCCACTGGAGGTTTGGCCCACAACCTATGCATGTGCCCTGACGGAGAATCAAACTGATGACCTCTTGATGCATGGGTCAATGTGCAACCACTGACTGAGCCACACCAGCTGGGCCACTTGTCATTTCTTTAAAAAGATAAATCTTATTTAGTTGCAGAGCACCTGAGTGAGCCATAGAAAATAGTTTCCTGCACACATTTTACATTGAAAGTTACTTTTCTGAAATAGCTCTGGGTTCAGAAAGGTCTGTAGATCAGCAGTCTCTCACAGTCATGGGCACTGTGTAAATATACAGTTTGTAAATGCCCTGACCAGGAATTGAACCTGCAGCCGTTCCGGTGTATGGGACATGGTCCAGCAGCTGAGTCACCCGGCCAGGGCGGAAATGCTCTCCTTTCATTTCTTCACTAATAACAAACAGGGTGTCCAGCTGGCTTCTCTCCTACATGAACAAGCTTCTCTTTTCTAGATTCAGAAACCCTTCTGAAAATAATTTTTCAATCTTTATTCTTAGTTACACAGTACTTCTATTGCACTAAGTAGGTATATAGTACCTGCTTTGTAGGTACAATTTGTTTATGTGTATTCTTGTATCTAATGCGGTTAAGTCTTAGGAGGAAAGAATAATGCATTTTATCTTAAAAGTCTGATGTGTTCTTTTATTTCCTTTAACTTGAATGTCGTGAAGGGCTGAAGTAAGGAGATAAGCCGTGAACAGTAAGACTGTCTGAAATGCTGTCGCCAAGGCCGGGGGCTTCTCATCCAGCTCCGGTCCTCCGGCCGTGCTGCCCTCTGGGGGCCTGGCAGGCCCCTCTTGGTGTCTGTGTGGACAGAGTACCCGGGCTCTTTTTTCTGTGCCTGATAGTTTGGCACCACTCACCTTTGTCTACCATATCGTTATGTAACGGCGTCTTTATGACTCTTTTTTGATGAATTTAATTGGATCACAATAGAATTCCTACCACTCTGGAGTACTCCTCATGCTGTGGATCTCAGGGTATCAGTCTGTATTTTGAGGAATAGATGTAGTTCCTCCAACATGTATGAAAAATTACAAATCAATCAGGTTTTTGTCTATCACCTTGGTCTTAACCCTGGTCAACCTATATATATATATATGAAATTCACAAACATCCATCTATATGCATGAATATATGTATCCACGAAACCTGGAAGGTGAGGTTAATAGAACTAAGGATCCACTAGGAGCATAGTCCATTCAGCTAGCGGAAGACTTCGGCCATGTGAAGGTCTGGGTGCAAGGCTAGTGTTGTAGAAGGGGTAGGTTTAAAGAAAATGCATACATAAATGAAAAGTGTATGAGCTATATTAAAGGAAATAGATTCAACTAGGAATTTTCTCTATAGAGCTACTGATATATTCTAATCCAAAGGGGAAAATGGTGGGAGAAGAGCCATGTTTAGTAGCTGAAACCATTTAGCTGTTTGAAGTAATGATCGAATATGGTTTTATAGACCAATTTTTTACCTAAACCTGCAAGGAGAAGGAAACGTCTGGGCAATTAAGAAATCGAACACAATGTATGCAGAACAAATAACAATAGGAAGAGGGAAGAAACACCCTAGACAGGCTGCCATGAATGTGGGGAATGTTAAATAAATACTTATCCTTCCTTTAGCACGATTTTCTCAGCTACAGTTTATAATGATGAAAAAGTGGAGACAGCTACAGGGAGAACATATCATTGGCATCAGCTAAGTGGCGGCACTGTTGCTCTTGACACAGTGTTCCCTTGTCCCAACAGCCCTGTGGGGTAGGCACTGGTATTAACTCCTCTTAACAAAATGGGAAACAGCACAGAGCATGTAGGTCTTGTCGTTACCTGGCTGTGGGGACCTTGCTCTCAACCTACAGATTATACCGTTTCTCTAATGAGTGACAGAATCGAAAGGCATTCTGAAATGTTGAGGAAACAGAGAAGGAACAGAATGGGGGACCAGTTTGCCCAGTGTCAGTAAGTGTAAAATTTAGTGGTGACCCTGGAATGGCTGAAGTGCCAGCCCCCTAATTATGCTGGCCTTCAGTATTTCGGGGAAGAAAAGGACCAAGGCCCGGGGCGCTACAGAAGCAGAGGTGTGAATAGCGATGAGTCTCTAAGAAGGTAACAATTGAGAACCTGTTGTTCTTGCCAGAGCAACACCTCCAAAAGAAGGACTATGGTGTCATAATAGTTACAAGTTGTATTTAGAAACTTGATATTCGTGTATATGTGAGTGAGTGTTTAATGAACTACTAGAGACCTATGGATAAGAATATGATGGAGCCCTGGCTAGTTTGGCCCAGTGGTTGGAGCGTTGGCCTGCGGACCAGAGAGTCCTGGGTTCGGTTCCCACTAGGGGCATGTACAAAATAAAAGAATATGATGTGATTGAAAGAATCAGTATAAAAAATGTCTTCAGAAATCCCGAATAATTTTGGTATGTCTAAGGGCAATCAGAATGTCATCAGAAACAATAACCATCTAAATTTGGGTATGATGAGAAATAATAGTAAAATAATAAGCAGAAGCAGCAGTCTAATGCTTAACAGATGCTGCTGCTCAAGAAACCAGATGAAGGACTTAGCTTGGAAATGTTTCCCAGAGGACTGATATTTTGAAATGCAACTTTAAGAGTGTTAGAAGTGCATTTTAGAAGATTTGGAATGTTACATAATAGGACATATTGTGCTAGGGACTCAGCAATCAATACGACTAAATTCAAGGGGTTGCGATTTTACTTGCAAAATTGACTTCAAGTTGACATTAATCATACAAGACAGAGAAAAAGAGAAGAATCCTAAATGGAGATCATTCATAACACATGGCTCTTGATCCATGTTTAATTGGGTGCCACCAACCACTGTGACAGCTTTCATTTTAATTAGTGTCGTGGAAGAGCAACACAACACATTTTGAGAACAGTGCTATATTAAGAAGAGCTTTGCAAAAAATCAAAATAAGATTCTCCTGAAAACCTGCTGAGGGGTGTGCCTGGGGGTCTGGGAAAGCAAAGGGGAGTCAGGAACCGAAGGAAGCTATGCAGAGGCAGGAGGCACCTGGAAAGTGGTAATCAGCAAAGCCTAGAGAAAATTATCACCAAATGAGATGGAATCCAAAAAAGACCAGTGTGATTCAGTCCAGCACACTGATGCAGAACTCAAATTACAAACGTCTAAATTGTCCTTCCTCTCCTAACTCATCAAGCTCACTTCTTTGCTCTTATTCATCCTTTCTTCTGCAGGTGTTTTCTTGTAGTAACTCAATCAAATGGTTATTTATCAGGGATCTACACTATGAACTCGACATTGGACAGAGTACAAAATACCCACCCTGCCAAGGATACCTGCTTTTAGTGGGAAGAGTAGTAACTTTGGGGTTCGATGTAACTGAATTTATCTATCCTAGGACTCTCAGCTGTGTGATTATAGACAAGTCAGTCCATTTCTCGGGCTTTTTCTTAACTGTAGAAATGAGACAGACTGTACTGTCATTCTGAGGATTAGATGCAGTATATATCCACTGTAATAGATATTGAATGCATGCTACAACGTCTCATTAAGGGGAAGACATTCTAAATTGAGATGATCTAGACCAGAAATTTGTAAAAGTATGCTCTGCAGAATCCCAGATTCCCAGACTGAATGGCTGTTTGGAGACTAGGGAGAAAGTTTCTAATTTGGGGACATTCTTGGTTAACCCAAGTTAAATGAATTTCTATATTGCAGGACTGGTCAGGTTTTTTTTTTATCCTCACCCAAGGACATTTTTACATTTATCTTCAGATAGAGTAGGAGGGAGAGAGGGAGAAAGAGAAAGAGAGAGAGATATTGATGGGAGAGAGATACATCGACTGGTTGCCACCTGCACGACCCCAACCAGGGCCAGGGATGAACCACAACCAAGGTACGTGCCCTTCGTGGGAATCGAACCTGGGACTCTCTGGTCCATGGGCCGACACTCCAACTGCTGAGCCAAACCGACTAGTGTTGGTCAGGTCTTTTAATATGCCAAAAGGCATTGTAAATCTCAGGTGGAGATTTGGGAGTAGGTGAATTCAGAATGAAATATGCAGTGTTCCCCACATCTGTTTGGACACAGAATATTATTTGTGGGACGCTTAGGAAGTGGTAGTATGCACTCTAATGGCTTGGAGCTCCAAGCCGTGGGAGAGCCGCAAGGGAAGATTCCACCCAGGAGATCAGAGTTTGAATGGATTCTCTTCAAAAGATAGGACACTTGTTCTAATCATCTCTGTTTCCTCAGTGCCTGGTACATAGTAGGCGCTCAACGAATATCTATGACAGACATCGGCAGGTTGTGATTTGGATAAACAGTATGAGAGCATGGAAGCATTCGGGGGGAGAAGGGAGGACAGCAGAGACAACGATGAGACCCAGCTGGAGGTGGCTGCCTGTGGATGAACAGGGAGGCCAGTCTAAGGGAAGCAGAGTGTCATTTGGAGAAGTGAGAAGTCGGATTCAAGTAGAGGGAAGCCTCGTTGTGCTGGATCTTGAAAGTCGAGCAGAAAGCCTGGACTGACAAGCACAGGGCACTTGGGTATGAAAGTGGAATTACATAGGAATAACTTGGTGACCAGCTGCTGAAGGATGAAGGTCCAAAAGACTGCAGCAGGGGTGGCAGAAAAGGCCAGAACACCTAACTGGGTACCCCAGGATCTGGGTTCTGGTTCTCACTCTGCTCCCACCTCTGCTAGGACCTTGAGCAAATCACTAAACTCTGAGTCATGTGTCCACATTGTGTGGGACTACCAAAGAACTAGAGGGCCACCACTGAAGTACCATTAGCCAGCACTATGAGAGGAATGGGTGGAAAAGGACACCACAGTGTTAATTACCTCGGGGCATCTGCGGATGGAGATGACATTTTGGGGGAAAGATGTGGTCTGGAGATCACTGGATTTTTCTTTTTTAAAAACAATTATTTATTTTTTATTTTTGACAGTATTGCAGATGTTCCCCATTTCTTCCCACCTTCCACCTCCTTCCACCCAGCCCCCAACCCCACCCGAGGCCTTTACCGCACTATTGTCTGTGTCCATGGGCAATGCATATATGCATATAAATTATTTGGCTAATCTTTTCCCGTCCCCTCCACCCCGCACCCCTCTGAGATCTGTCAGACTGTTCCATGCATCCATGCTTCTGGACCTATTTTGTTTGTCAGTTTATTTTGTTCATTAGATTCTACATATAAGTGAGATCGTGTGGTATTTGTATTTCTCTGACTGACTTATTTTGCTTAGCATAATTATCTCCAGGTCCATCCATGCTGTTGCAAAGGGTAAGAGATCCTCCTTTTTTACAGCTGCATAGAATTCCATTGTGTATATGTACCACAGCTTTTTTATCCACTCATCTACTGATGGGCACTTCGGCTGTTTCCAAATCTTAGCTATTGTAAATAGTGCTGCTATGAACATGGGGGTACATATATTCTTTCTGATTGGTGTTTCAGGCTTCTTAGGGTATATTCCCAGAAGTGGGATCACTGGGTCAAAAGTCAGTTCCGTTTTTAATTTTTTGAGGAAACTCCATACTGTTTTCCACAGTGGCTGCACCGGTCTGCATTCCCACCAACACTGCACTAAGGTTCCCTTTTCCCCACATCCTTGCCAGCACTTGTTGTTTATTGATTTATTGATGGACACCATTCTGGTAGGTATGTGGTGATATATCTGTGGTTTTAATTTGCATCTCTCTGATAAGTGACATTGAGCATTTTTTCATGTCTCTTGGCCATTTGTATGTCCTCTTTGGAGAAGTGTCTATTCAGGTCCTCTGCCCATTTTAATTGGATTATTTGTCTTTCTTTTGTTGAGTTGTATGAGTTCTTTACATATTTTGGAAATTAACCCCTTATTAGATTTTTCATTGACAAATATGTTCTCCCACACAGTGGGTTTCCTTTTCATTTTGATGATGGTTTCTTTTGCTGGGCAGACACTTTTCAGTTTGATGCAGTCTCATTTGTTTATTTTTTTCTTTTGTTTCTCTTACCCTAGGACATGTATCAGTGAAAATTCTGCTACATGAGATGTCTGCAATTTTACTGCCTATGTTATCTTCTAGGATTTTTATGGTTTCATGACCTAAGTCTTTTCTCCATTTGAGTTTATTCTTGTGTATGATATAAGTTGGTAGTCTAGTTTTATTTTTTTTGCATGTAGCTGTCCAATTTTTCCAACACCATTTATTGAAGAGACTATCTTTGCTCTATTATATGCTCTGGCCTCCTTTGTCGAATCTTAATTGACCATAATGTTGAGGGTCAATTTCTGGGTTCTCTGTTCTGTTCAATTGATTTATATGCCTGTGCTTGTGCCAGTACCAGGTTGTTTTGATTACAATGGCTTTGTGAGTTATTTGGACTCTCTTGTTGGAATTGGTTCTTGACCTTTGTTGTCCCATTCATGGGTGGGGTCTCCTCTCAGGCAGGCTGTCTGTGAGGCTCAACCCAACCACGTCGTTTGAGCTGTTGTACTGATGCTGACAGGAAAAAACAAAACAAGAAAAAAAAACAAGCCCTGGCAGGTTTGGCTCAGCGGTTAGAGTGTCGGCCCATGGACCAGAGAGTCCCAGGTTCAGTGTACCTCAGTTGCAGTTTGTTTCTGGCCCCAGGTGGGGTCATGTGGGTGGCAGCCACTCGATGTGTCTCTCTCACATCAATGTTTCTCTCTCTCTCTTCCTCCCTCTCTCCCTCCCGCTCTATCTGAAGATAAATGCAAAAATATCCTCAGGTGAGGATAAAAAAAAGAAACAAAACAAACACATACAAAAGAACCAAACAACAACAGCAAAAACAACACAAAAGAAAAGAGAATTAAGAAAGAGAAATGAGAGCAAGAATAATAAAATAAAAATTAAAAATAATAATAAAACAAAATGAAAAATAATATTGGAAAAGGGGAAGAAAAATTAATATGAAAGGAAAGAAGGGAGAGAAGAAAATAAGAATGAAGAATAGGAAAAGGAAAACGGTAAAAAAGAAAGAAGAAAAAGAAAAATATGAAAAGGAAAAAAGAGAAAGAAGGAAAAAATAAGAAATGGTAAGAAGGGAAAGACAAAGTGAGAGAAAGAAAAAAATGAAGAAAAGGAAAGAGGAAAATAAGAGATATGAAAGAAACAAGAGAGAAAAGATAATGAAAAATAATAATACCAAAGCAATAAAAAAGAAAAAATGAAGAAAATAATGGATTAAAAAACAAAAAACAAAACCAAGAGGAGTTTGCCTTGGCCAGGATTTCTCTTTGGATCATGCTCTTCTGTTGTCTGAGGCTAACTGTTTTGAAGGATGATTTGAGGCCTCCCAGGAGGCACTTTTGTGTTAACCAATGTCCGTAGCTGTCCAGATTTGGCTCCCTGCAATGAGTTCAAAGCTTCAAGTGATCCACCGCTGTGGCTGCCTCCACTGGGCTTGGCTGCCCATGGCAGGGGCCAAGCTGAGCTCCTAGGCCAGCTTTTTAGCATGTGGTCCTAGGGCAGGTCAGCAAAAGTTCAGACTTCAGGGAAATGGTGGGTGTGTTCCCTGTCCAGGGCCAGATGTCTCAGTCTGTCCCAGAATATTTCCCAGACCTCAGCAGGGTGAACCCCTCTTAGGCAGGTCGGTGGGGTCTACCGGAAGCCAGGAGTGTCTATCAGCTCTCCTATGGTAGGAACTCCCCAGCCAGGTTCCTGGAAAGTGGGGGGAATGGATCTGCCCCAAAGCAGATTCAGGGTGGGGTGAGCTGTATCCCAGGAGATACCGTATTTTTTTTTTTACCCCAGGCTTCTGCGGCTGGGAGGGCCTTGCATCTCTCAGGGAAAATGGCTGCTGCGATAATGCTGGGGATGACCCAGCACAGGTACCCCTGCAGCACTGCCCCACCACCTTCCTCAATTCCTTCCCCTCTCCACTCTCCTCGGGCAACCTCAGTCCGCACCGCTCTACCCCCGCCAAAACCTAGGGTGAGGGGCTGCGAACAAACTGTGCGACAGCCCTTTAAAAAAAGTGGCTTTGTGTCCAGGAGGCTCAGACTGTCCCTGGCAGATAGCAGCCCACCGCCTTTCACTGCTGGATGCTGTGTGGGCAGCTGGTCCAGCTCTGGCGGTCAGGTTGGGGCCCAGGCCTCTCTCCTCTCAGGGTGAACCCCTGGCAGCCAAGATATCCCTCCTCCCCTCGGCCTGCTGCTCCTGGGAGCTGGGTCAGCCTCTCTCCACCCTGCCTTTCCTACCAGCCTCAAGGTGGTTTGTGCCCTTCCTTGTTTCAAAGTCTCCTCTTCAGGTAGCCCTCAGGCAGTAATTCAGGGTGAATATTCCCCAATTCAGTTTTAGTTCCAGTTTGGTTCTGGGAGGAGGTGCGAGAAGGACCCACCTACTCCGCCACCAATTTAAAACCTTCCTCATTGGATTTTTCAACAAAACTCTGTCTTCCTTCGAAATGCTGTCAGATTTGTCCTCTCGGGATGGGGGGGGGGGGCCTTAAGCAGCCATCTCATTTTGCATTCCCGCCTCAGCATCTTTCCTATCAAGCCATCCCTTTCTTCTCCCTTCCCCTCCCCTAGTCCGAGGTTTTTGGGGGTGTGCGCAAACCCTGCACACGTGTGACGGTGAGTTGTGAAGAGTGTTAATGTTGTGGGGCTCCCAGGTGGAGCTTTGACTGAAGCAGGCATTTTCACGAAGTATGGAGTGGGGTGCAGCACACCACAGTAAGAGGCTTCACGCCCTGTCACGTTTGCACCAATAAGGATTTCCAGATTAATGGAGTGTGCAAGGACTTTGCTGCGGGATGGTCATCAGTTCTACTCAAACGGCATGGAGATGCTGCAGGGGAGCTGGTTGCTGGAGTGGTGCTTCAGATAGTGGGTATACATGAGGGATGAATGGGGTGTGTGTGTGCTGTAATTACTGCTGACTGGTTTTATCTTTCGGGTTCTTTATCCTTCCTCTGTTCCTCCTTCCCCCTTTCATTCTGCTTTCTTTCCTTTTGGTTTTTAAACATTAAAGTTGCACCAGAACATCTGTACCAAAATGTGAGAAACATTGCGCTCCCAAGTCCAGCGTATGTGTCACATTTCCATGATTCTTTCTCCAACTGCTTCATTCAATATGTTTCCTTTCTAGCTCAGTACCAAGAAGTTTGGTGCCCATATAAGCTTCTAGAAGCAAATGTCGTTTTTTGCACTTTCTCGGGTTTATCTTTTTTATTAAGTTTTTCAGAGAATCAATTTACATTTCTCTTTTTCAGAATGTTTTTTTCCTCTTATTGTAATCAGTTGCCTTTTCCTAGTTTTAAAAATTATCTTTGTTGTCTTTTATAAGTTTTAAATGAAGTACATTTATTTCTTTTTAGAAGGCATTTAAGGGCATATAATTCTTGACACCAGCTTGACTGTGTCCTTCAGTTTTATATGAAATATTTTCCATTTCTTTGTTTTAAAGAAAATTGAAATTTTTCTGTTTTGATTTTTCTCTTGGATTTCAGGAATGCTCAAGAGTATTTCATTTCCAAGAAGTTATCATTATTTATTTATAATTTTATTGGATGTGATCAGAAAGTGAAGTCTGTATAATTACTACTTTTCGATTTGTTTAAAATTTTTTCTCACGAATTGTCAAATACACAATTGACATAAGTTTTCCATAAATATTCATTAAAATTATCTGTTTTATATGTGGTATACATATTAGGTTTGTTGCTCATATCATTCATTTCTTCTGAGTCCTTATTTTATTTTTCTAGTGCTGTTCAGTTCTAAACCAAGTATAAAATCTATCACTATCACTATCCTATTCTTGCATTCCTAAGAATGTTTGCTTTATGGTTTTTTGGTTGCTTTGTTGTTTGTTGCAAACAATTTTATGATGATTATTCCTTCTTTATAAACTATTTGTTTACATTATCAAATGATCTCTTTATTTTATTTATTTTTTTCCTTTATTGATTTTAGAGAGAGAGGAAGTAAGAGGGAGAGAAAGGTAGAAACATTGATGAGAGAGAACATCCACTGGCCACCACCCACATGCCCGAAACTGGGAATCGGGCCCACAACCTGGGCATGTGTTCTGACCAGGAGTCGAACCAGCGACCTCTTAGTGCATGGGTCGATGCTCAACCACTGAACCACACCAGCCAGACTATTTTATTCAATGTGTTTTTTTTTTTATCCTCATCCAAGGGCATTTTCTTGCATTTATCTTCAGATAGAGCGGGAAGGAGAGAGGAGGGAAGAGAAAGAGAGAAACATTGATATGAGAGAGACACATCAACTGGTCGCCACCCACACGACCCCAACCGGGGCCAGGGACAAACTACAACCGAATCCAGGACTCTCTGGTCCATGGGCTGATGCTCTAACTGGTGCTAAGCCAAACTAGCCAGGGCTTATTTAATTTTTAAAACTATTTTTAATATTAACATTATTAACATTATCACTCTTGCTTTACTTTTGATTGCATTTGGTAAGTCTTACCCATCTATTTTCAACTTTTCTTTATTAATAATGGGTATGTTCATTAGAAACTACCTATAACTTGATTTTACTTTTTCAGCCCAATCTATTAGTCTTTGTTTTTTAATGGGAGAATTGAGTCTATTGATATCCAATATAATAATCAATGAACTTGATTATATTTCTTCATCTTAATTTGAGAGCACATATGTCTATTTTTATTTATCAAATACAGTCATGCGCCCAGTCAGTGTGGCTCAGTTGGTTGAGTGTCATCCCATGCACCAAGAGGCCCCTGGTTCAATTCCCAGTCAGGACACATGCCAGGGTTGCAGGCTCGATCCCTAGTAGTGGGTGTGCAAGAGGCAGCCAATCAGTGTTTCTCTCTCACATTGATGTTTCTCTCTCTCTCTCTCTCTCTCTCTCTCTCTCCCCCTCTCTCTTAAATCAATAAACACATATTTAAAAATACATAAATACAGCCATGCTCAGGCAATGCTGAACAATTACTTGAGTTGCAGTCTGGTTAAGCTGCATTTGAAACGGCAGTAGGCGCTCCACGTGGAGATGACTGTGGGACCTTGGCTGTCGAAGAGGACGGGAACCTAGGCCAGAAAACATGACTGGACAGTTACGTATTGGCCTAATCTGTGTCATTAGTCAGGGTTCTCTAGAGAAACAGAACCAATCGATGAGAGAGAGAGAGAGAGCAAGAGTGAGAATGAGTGAGAGAGAGAGAGAGAGATTAAGTTTAAGGAACTGGCAAATCTGAAATCTGCAAAGCAGGCTGGCAATGTGGACATTCAGGTAGGAGGTGATGTTGCAGCCCCGAGTCTGTGATCTGCAGGCTGGGAACTTGGGCCGGGTTTGCACGTTAGAGCCTTGAGGCAGAATTTTTTCTTTGGGAGCTCTCAGGTTTTGCTCGTAAGGCCTTCGACTGAACAGGCTTACCCGCGCTGTGGAGGGTAATCTGTTTGACTCAACATCAGCTGGTTTCGGTACTAATCCCATCCAAAAAATACCTTCACAGCAATATCCAAACTGGTGTTTGGCATATAAAATTAACCGTTACCTCAGCACCATAGAAAAAGCTGACTCAGTATGAATGGATAATTCCTAAAAGGAGCAACAACAAACAAAAACAGAGCCCAAGGTCAAGGGCTTAGCATTAGGCCATTAATTACCACAGCTGTTTCTCTTACTTCACTCAGAAATCCAAGTGTCCCCATTCTTTTGATGATATTTAAAGTGTGTTCTTGACATACAAAATGTATACTTGTTTTTTTTCTTTTTAGTGTTTGTCAGTTTTACTTTAGACCAGACCTTCAGGTCGCAGACATTTCTTCAGTGCCTGCTGTTTCCTCAGTGTCCTCTGCATGCTAGTGGTCTGCTTGTCCTGGGGTTAAGATTGTAGTGTGTTAATCCTGCCCTGTCTAGTCCTCACAGGCCTCCATGCAGCTTAGAGCTAAATAAATACCACAGCTCCCTTCTTGCTGCTGGGCTGATCGACTGCCCTGGTCTGGCCGGTTCCAGACCCCATCCCATCCGTTGACTTGGTGTATCTGGGAGGATCTGCAGAAGGTCTCTGTTTACCCTTTGCAATCTGATATGTACTTTCAGGTTAATTTACGAAATAAATCCTTCCAGAATGGCTTAGTTTACTTATGATTTTAGTATCTCCAGTAAGGAGAGCAATTTTATTAAACTAGGAATCACAGTGCCGAGTGGTTAAGCGCATGTGTTTTGGGTTCAAATCTTGGGTCAGCCTGAGTGCAAATCAATACTCCAACATTCAGTAGCCATGTAAATTTACTCAAATTACCTAACCTCTCTGAGGCTCACTTTCTCCCTCTGTAACATGTATTAAATGTTCTTGAATCATACTATTGTAGTGAGGCTTAAATCAAGTAAGGATTGGTTATTTTAATTAGTGTTGCTTTTTTTCTACTCAAAAAAGTGTTTCTTTTCTACAAGACAACTTCTAATTCATGTTTCTTTAAGAAACAAACCCACGTGCCATAAATGGTTAACTCCAGCCTCTTTCAGCAATTGTTTGTATTCTTATATTTTCATGGTTTTTTCAGTGAGCAGTTTTCTGTGTCTGTTATAAAATAGGTTTGATGAAACAAATTCAAGAGAAAGAATCTTATTTACTATCCAAGTCAAACACAGGTACCTCTGATGTTGCTAAATTTAGAGATAAAAGACTCCAGCTACATGATCTATTGCTCTCTGATTTGGTTAGTGCGGTGCTCAGTTGCTGTCGGGCAAATCACAATATAATACGAAGCTTAGTCCTACTTGATAATTTCATGTAGGGACTTTAGAAAAAACCATTACTGGACTGGTCGCCTCTAAGCAAGTCTTGGCATTTCTGCCTAGCCCCCATATGTGCTGTCCTTCTTGCTGAGATCATTGTTGTCCAAAACTTTCCCCACTCTGAATATTGCAAGATTCTCACATCACCATAACGATGCCATTGCTGGGTACAAGTTCTTCTGTAAGTCTTTACCTCTGCCTGCCCATGAATGGGTTAATCAGGCTGCTGTTACATCTGAGTTATTTCTGTGACTATGTCCATTTCCCCGACATTCAGATTCTGACTCTTCTCACTCTCTTTTCCAAGCTTGAAGTCAGTAAGTAAAAGCTAAGATAGTGTAGTTTCCTAAATAACCCAAAGAAAAGATTCTGCGTAATTGATAACCCCTCTGCTCAGTCAGCTTTCGCAGGCTCCTCTGTAATGGAACTTCGAGGAGTAACTGTAATTGAATAGTGCTCCGCCCCATTTTCTGATTTCAACCAAATAAAGCCTAGGTCTGGTTATATCTTGTTTTTGTTTGTTTCCTGTTGTGTTTGTGCCCCACTGGGTAAAGCACAAGCGTGGGTTTCATCTGGATGTATTTTCTTCTCACAGAGGGAGTAATTGAATCTCTGACAATAGTCTTGCCTCCGAGGAGTGTTTCACCTCAGCTCGGGGCTGCTATATTAAAGCAGGCTAGCTCTCGGTTCCCTTGGAAGGTAATGTCCCATCTGTTGACTGTGAACTATGGCAGTGAAAAACTCCCAGAGCAGTCAGAGGAGGGGGATCCAAAGCATTTACAATTCCTTCAATGGAAAGAGCCATGCTGTTTTTACCCAGGATTGCTCTCTGCACGCACGCACCTGCACAGACTCAGCAAAGGGTGGAGGTTTATATTTGCTCTCTGACCTTCGAGGTTTGCAGCAGGTCTGTGGCAAGTTAAAGCAGTGTGCAAGACGGCTGTGTTGTCCAGATTCTGCCTTCAAGGGCTTCCCTGATCCCGGCTCAGTCCACTGAAGAAATTCTGCCACAGCTTTTGACAGCCATTTGATAACATCATTATAAACTCTCATGGGTTTGGAGCAAGTCCCATTCCAACCTTGCTGGTCCTTCCAGGTAAGCAATATTGGAGCTGGGAGTGTCTGCAGTAAATTTAGGGATGAGAGGCAGAGGGTTGAACTGCAATGTCACCAAGAGGGATTGGGCACAAATTTGGCAGAAATATGTCCAAAGCTTTATGCAGACATCAGGGATACTATCACATTTGGGATAGTAAAAAGTGAATGAATGAATGAAGGGCTGAATATCTTAGAGCCTGTTGATCATTTCCAAGAAAAGCCAGGAACACTGATTTTGATGCTATCCTGGCAATTTGTGCAAGCTAGGGCAAACACACCAAAGATGTGTTAGTAAAGAGTTAAAAAATTTTTCAACACCTTCTACTCCCTCTGCCAGCCGGAGGCCAAGAGAAAATGCACACACACATTTCAGCAAGGAACCTGTTTTGCAAGTTTTACTGGTAAAAAGTAGGAAGGGGTTACTGGAGAGCAGAGTAGAAAGCCTTACAAGTATTGATTGAAGGTTTTTCAAAACCTACATTTTCAACGTAACTTTATCCTTCAGAGAGAGGCACATGTGCCACTGTAGGTTTTTCTTCAACCGATTAAGTGCATTGTTAGACAGGGAGGGGCAGATTAACGAATGCCTATAATTTTGATCATTGTTTTCTACAAAACAGCTCAGGCTTTGAAAATGAAGCCATCGTTCTTGGCTAAGTTTTTGCCGACAGCACAAATTATACTGTGCAGAGATCCAAAGCCCCTAAAAAGGTTTCATTAATGAACAATTTCAGACGATTGTTTAAGTCTTTGCCTGACAGGTAATGTTGGCACGTAGAAAAGTGGGGTTAGGGTTTCCATGGAGATTTATGATGTCATGCTTGAAAGAGCATGTCAAGACAGCCAATTTAACAAGTAGCTACTCAAAAAGTCCTATAGGCTGGAAGTAGGTTTTATGCAAATGACAAGAGTTTCACTGGGAAAAAACAGCAAAACAGTAGAGAGACATGGAGGGGGGTTTACCTGACAGCTCGGAAGGATGACCCTGGGGTCCATTAGAGACAAAACTTCCAGAAGAAGAATTAGCTCATCTACTTCAACTGCTGCCTCACCTGTGGAGCTCTGAGTACAGGTAAATAGGCACTTTTTCTTCCAAGTTATTGCCAAAAATTGTGTGGAACATTGAGGTCTGTTTCTCTGCATTGTTCTCTTGGCAGGAAGAACTGAATCAATAAGCACAGCTTTCCCACACGGAACGCTCCTGCTTTGGGCTGTTTTTTTTCAGGGCTTTTCTTTTTCTTTTTTTTTTTTTAATTGAAAGAACAGATTTTTGAATAGAGCTGAAAAACAAGTGGTGCATTATGCATTGTGCTGAATATTCCCTGTAAAGACTGCTGTAAAAATGACTTAGATAAAGGTTAGAAGGACGATCTGAGACTTGAGCTACTATATGTCTTTGTGGATTATTCTCAGGTATTTTGTTTTATGAAACTCTTAGAACAGACCTGAATTGGGACTGCATGTATTTCTTTATTTTCAAGTTCTAAGACGCTGAAGATAAAACCCTTGGAATATTACAAAAACAGTCAGGTTTATGTCCACTGCTCATTTTTGGTGTGTGTGTCTGTATACCTTTCTTAGAGAGGCATTTTATACAAAAAATATATATACTGTTTGAGATATCAGAGTTTGGGGACCAGAGGGAAGCAGTACTTGTAAATTCTAAGAAGGCAGATAAAGGTTTCTGGGGTGGGCAATGGTGGATAAAGGTAGTTTTTTAAAGCATTTCTTTAGAAAGGAAACCTCACTTTGGCGGTGGTATGGGTTTTGTTTGCATCAGTTACTAGTAAGACTGAGTCAACAGTCTTGCCAGCGATGTGGAGGTGATAAAAATCACTCAAGGTAGCTGTGCACCTGCATAGTTGACTTAAAGGGGTTAGTTTGGGGACATCAGGCTGTGCCGTGAGTAGTGAGGCCCGCCGAGTAAAAAGAAATATAGAGCATGTTTGCCTCTTTTCATTCACTGGGTAAGGTTAAAGCACAGGGTTAAAACGCATTTTAAGATACCTGTGAAACGGGAACCTGGGCTTTTGAAACCAAAACTATTTAGGAGCAAATGGACAGGCAGTAAAATAGCTTTTAAACTTTCTAATATGTAAGAATGTGAACCTCTTGAAATTTGGAGTCGGATAGTGTGGATTAATTGATGCTCATGTTAGATGGTTGTTACCCAGTGATTGCAGAACAGTTGAGTGACCGAGACCTGTCCCCCCACATCAGAATCCTGGTTTTGAGTCCTGACTTCACCACCTACTACCTGTGTAACTTTGGGAAAGTCAAATAATGTTGTTAAGCCTCGGTTTTTCTCCTCCATGAAATAGGGGTGATGGTAGCCGTATTGTGAGGATGAAATGACAAAATTTTTGCACAGCATTCATGCTCCACATGTTAGCAATTGTCTTTGTTTACTACCCGTGGGGCCCTGGATTGTTTATAAAGTGTTTCCCACGCTCTTTCCTTTATCCCTTCATTGCGACGGCCCAGTACCATCAGCGGTCACTTTATTCCTCCTTCACAGATGAAGAAGCCGTGGCTCAGAGAGCCACTAAAATACACAGCCCAGGACCCTGCTCTTCTACATTTCTTGCTGTATTTTGTCAGTTTAGAAGTCTAGAAAAAAAAAAAAAAAAAATCGATGCATTACTGAAATAACTCCCAGCAGCAATGATTATTTCTATAAATTAATTAAAATTGCAGAATGTTAAGTGTGTCAGTGGAGCTAGGATATTCGTGGTTCTTACGTTAATTATGTCTGTGACACTTTCTCTAGGTAGACCATGGAAGTGGGGTTCATCTACTTTTCGCTGGCACCGATTGATAGGAGCTCAAGTTACTTTACAGATGTACCATTTTAACTCTTACCTGCCTCTGAGGTTTCTTGGTACTGCAAGAAGGGCCAGGTTTACCTGTCACGGGGATCCTGAGCAGGAAACCGAGTCACCAAGGGAGGTGGGGATTGCCACAGGAAGCAAGCGGTTGGGCACACTGCCTTTTCTCGTTTTATGTTCTAGACCTTGACACCCTCCCCGCCACTGTCTACACCCCAAGCCCAAAACAGCCTGTGATCATATTCTACGTTGAGACAAATATGTTTTTCATTGTGTTATTTTTCAGCAGCAGTGTTTTTAGCCAGGGAAAAAGCACTCTATTAGTTCCCGATGACTTTTTCAATTTTTCCAAGTTTTCCACATCAGACTGTCCAGAGTTGTTTCAGTTCCACACTTCTGAAAGAAGGGTCTTAGCAGGAATATTGGGTGGGCTCATTGAGTGGGATTCACAGGCGTTCTGATCTCTGAGCTGTGAGGCCGAATGCATTCTGTCCGGACACTGTAAATAAATGTGGCGACCTGAAGGGATTAGGCCGTAGTCCGGACTGCCGCTCCCAGCGCTGGTTCTGGGCACTGGAAACACTCTGGTTGTCTCAAGGGCAAAATCTGTGAGCCTGAAAGCAAATATTTATTTCATTCAAAGTTTCTATTCCAAATATGAGCCACCAAGTAGCAAGTTGAAAGCAAGAGTTGTGAAATCACACAGCTGTAGGATGCCAAAATTCCAAATAGGTTCAGAATTGCTAACGAATATTCTTACACATTTTTTTTTTTTACCCACAGACCCTGTTTTAGAACTTCATTAAAGCTTTTTATTACATTTAATTGTTGTATTGTTCAGAGATTATCTGTCGATTAATGAGTGGTGATTGCATCTAGAAATCTGCTTTGTGCCTAGCGGGGCATAGCGAGGGTTGGTGCGTCAGAAGCGACGAGAGCACAGCGATTCGAGGGCCAGATACTCTGGGTTCAGGTCTTGCCTCCATGACTTACAGGTAGCACAGCCTTTCCACTGAAGGACATATGTAGGTCTTTTTATATTCCAAATAAAATGTAGCATTAAAATTTAAAAAGCCTTTGAGCAACAGAATTAGTGATCCCTAAATATTACCTTTTTCTCTTTTAAAGCCTTTGAGTTTCCATGGAAATTATTTTTTCAGAAAGCAAGGCGCTAAAACCTCCCGGTTCCGGACCTGACATGCGCCCCTCCTCCTGGGCAGGCAGTGCTGGGCTCCTCGGGGAGGGAGGGAAGCTCGTTCTTGAAGTTGTTCACGACTCGGCTTGATTATTGCTACTCACTAATTTAACGGGTTCAGAGACGCTCCTGTTGTGAAACTGGTGGGGAGTAGTTTGTAAAAATCTATTTTTTTAAATAAAACACTCCTGGAAAGTGATGTCATCCCAGACCAGGTTGCTCTTCTCTTCAGACGTGTGGCCTCAGAGGGGAGCTGGAGGGAGTCCAAAGGGGCTTTTCTCCTCCAGCAATCAAGCTTCACATCGCCTTTCCCCCAACCTATTTTTAAGCACGTGAAACCGGAGTTTAGTGAGAGCTGAAATTCCTCAGGCCACCTGAGTTGGGGACTTGCTTTTGTGAGGAACCGAGAAGCCCCGTGACCAGGCATGCCTGCGAATGTGGCCACTTCGTATTTCAGCGTGGGATTTCCTCAGAAGTTGTTCTGATCTCAGTCACCTTTTCTGAACTCTCCAGATTTGCTTTTAACTTGTAACCATTCATGAGGGAAAATATGGGGAGGAGGACTTTTGTGTTTTTTTCTGGAGGCATCATATCAAGATAGACAGGATTCTGAGGTTATTCAGTCTATCTCCTATAAAACCAAAATGTCAAATTCTCCTTGATTGGTGATGATGTTTGTGACATCTAGGCAACCGAAGGCCTTGGGACCTCTGGGCTGTGTTGGAAAGAGTGGAATTCAGGACAAGCTTAGTCAGGGAGGAGCCAGGGAGGGACAGGATGGAGATGGGGATGAGCTTTATCCTAACGGCAGGCTTTTGCGTCAGACAGCAGTCTTACAGGCAGCAGAAAGAATCTCAACTACTCATTTGTATGAACGACAAGTGCAAAAGTAAACGTATTACACATTCGGAGAGCTCCTGCCCTAGAGACCTCACAGAAGAGAATGTCCCGCCTACTGGGTGTACAGTCAGTCCCAGAAGGGCAGGTGGTGGGGTCACTTCCAGCCTGTGTGCCTTGCACGACTCTTCACTCCCACTCCTGTCCGCTTGCTCATGATTATGCAACAGAAGAGATAATGCTGTTTCCCATGCACGGTTTTTCTAGGTTGGTAAATGCAGATGATCACGTTGTCCCTCACAAACGCAGTGTGGGACTGTCCTCAGAGCTGTGGGCCCGCCCTGCCTGGGTGCCCTGCTCTGTGCTCTGCTGGCACCGCACAAGGAGGGAGCAAGGACCCATCTCAGAGCCGTTGTTGCTGGTCCGTTGGTGGTGCTGTAAGCTGTCCGGAGAGGACTTTGAGCTTCCTACTTGCCTACTTAGAAACAAAGCAGGCTGCTGCCTCCCACGTGCTCTGGAATGGCCGAGCAAACAGAGTCAGGTGAGCCGTTGGGCATTTTTGGTCTTTGACACTAAAAATATTTGTCAATGCCCCTGAGAATGCCACATGGATGCCAATGCGTGTATTAGTAGCAGTCATTAGGAAGGTACATGTATTCTGTTCCAGAGGGACAATTTTTGAAAAATAATCTCTTTGAGTTTTGCTCAAGGAAAGGTGACATGGGCTCTCTTCATCTTTAACTGTAACTTTATTTGAATCCCTTTTCAGTTTTAAGACTACAGAAGAAAGCAACTCTAGTGAATTGCCTCATTAAGAACAATTTTCTATTTCTCCTTTTGGAGCTTGTATGCGTGCGTGTGTGTGTGTGCCTGTGTGCGTGTGCGTGTGTGTGTGTGTGTGTGTGTTTATGCTGTGAGTACAGCACAAACTGATTTAAAACTATTCTCCTTTCAGAGCAGTTGTAGAAGTGGCCCCATAATATATTACCTTGACCTCTTTTCATTGCTGTTTCGATTGGTTCTTTTTCCTCCTTGTTATGAACATAGCTACGATGAACGTCTGTGTAATTGTGCACATGTCAGCAAATTGGAAGGACAGATCCCTAAATGTCAAATTACTAGTCTATTACTACTAGTTTACCAGCATTACTAGTGTTGAAAGGTATTGCCAGTTTTCTCTCAAAAGGACTTGCCAATTTATTGTGTCACTGAATGTTTGAGACTATATTATAGCTACAGATAAGACAGCTCACTGCAGTTGTGACGATATATGAACTAGACGCTACGTGCAGGTGGGCACATAACCAAGTTATATTAAATAAGCAACACAACTTAGATAGCAGTATAGAGAGCATGATCCCTTTTATGTTAAAAAAGGCTGAATCCTATTTGTATGAAAAGCACATCCATCATTTTCTGTGTCCTCATCTGTACATTAAACATTTTTAAAACGATGCCTGATAAACTGGAGAGTGCTAGTGAGGACACAAGCTTTTATTTGCTATTTCTGTACCCTCTACTACTTACATTTTATCATATGTATATAATACTTTAAAATTCAAAAACTAGTTGCAACAAAACAGCTGTCCGGGAGTGTGATGTGTGTTCTCCCAGGGGAGGCCAGCAGCTTTCAGGTAAGCTACGGAAGTCGCTCTTTTCATCTCACGCCAAGCCAGAACACGTTTGGGCTTTGACACAGCTGTCCCTTGAGGAAGAAAGGGATTCTCTTTTCTTCTCTTTCCCGGAGCAGGTCTTCTGATGACATTAGTCGCCTCATTTCTAGCCGTAGAATCTTCCCTAACCAGTTTATTCCAGTCAGGATCCTGCTTTTTTAAATAAATGCCGTTTGAGGTTCTGAGTATCAGGTGTGTTTTGATCAAATATACGTACACTGCCTGAAATTTTCAACCAAAGCAGTAAATTCACCTTCCCAGGTGGGGCATCTTCTTACTCGCTGAATAAAACATTCGCTTCAAGTTCAAGTTTATAACTGAACTATATCCTTTGCCAAGTTACAAACATCAGTTTTGGATAAAGGGTACTTAGGGTTTCATATTAAGTCTATGACTACATAACTGTGATTCAGTTTCCTAAATTAAAAATAAAACTTTTTAATATACAGACTATTTTTACTTGAAAAGACTTTTTCATTTCTACAGCAAGACAAGTCAAGAATAGAATGATAGGATGCCTTTGGAAAGAAAAGGAACAGTATTTTATACTTCAAAGTCACTGGAGAAAGCTTCAGACAGTATTTTAAACTGCAACTACTTCTTAATTCAGATGCACAGAATGCAGTCAAACCACAGTGTAGGAGATTTGATCTATACATTTCTTTTGCACTAATCAGTACCTATTTTTACTGTAATTAGACTTTTCTTCCTTTCTCCTTCTCGGTTAACAGCTCCTTTGGAAACTTTACGTTTTCCCCAGATACATTCCTTGTCTACTTCATAAAGTATCTCAGTTGTGCAGTTAATTGCAAATATCTGCAAAAGGGAACAAACGTAAAGTCAAGTCTCTGAATGTGGTATTTTGTGAACAAACGTATGCTTGACACTAGTTGGTAAACATAAAAAATAATGAGGAAATAACTATGCTTAGAGGCAAAAGGGGAGAGTACTGGCTGTGATGTACAAAACAAGAAAAGTCTTCATTTAAGCAGTCCCGCTCAAGAGAACATAATTACCAGAGTCTCAGGGTGGTGGCAGGTCACTGTCAGTCTAACTGAACTTTTTCTATATCGTTAGAAAAATAGACCAAGCTTCCTATGTCTTAGGGTAAGGACCATATACTCTTCCTAAGACATTAAATCTCACTGGCTTTTTAAGACAGATACATTCAAATCTCAACGGCCTTAATGCATGACAACACAATACAATGAAAAACCTTCCCTGTATGCATTCAAACCACTGCAAAGAAGTACTGGATTGCCCACAATATTATTACCTACTGTATGCCAGGAACTTTCACACAAGTTTTCTCATAAAAAAGTTTTCCTCTAAAAAAACCATACAAATAGATCCATATCCACAGGGGAACCGAGGCCCAGAAGCCTCTAGAGACTTGATTCTTTGGGCAACAAGGGATTTGAACCCAGCGATTCTGACGCAAGCCTGGGGCTTTTTGATGGGATGCCTGAGGTGTTGACTTTAAAAACTTGTTCATTTTATGAAAGTGGATTTCCAAACGGTTTAATCACTCAGGGAATGATTTCCTTCTTGCCTCTGTAGCCTCCTGCTCGTTTTCAGGAAGCCTACCATTTTTGCCATTTCAATGTTACCCAAAGGGTGGACTTGAAGAAACGGAGGAGGTTGGAACAGTGATTGGTTCTGCTACTTGCTTGCGGTACCTCTGAAGTCGAGCCTGGAACTGGCGTGTCAGGAATGTACTTGTTGAGCAGCCCTGTCCCTGGCATTAGTGGGGAAAGCTACATGCCTCGGTCAGTTCCCCCTCAGGACCCGGGCTCCACGAGCAGACCTTCAGCTTCACCCCCGAGAAGAAAGGTGTGCTGGTTCACAGGTCTCTCTTCACAAAGGGGTGTTGCTCACACGTTTGCCTAATAACCCCCAAACACACTGACTCCCTTAGTTCTGTGACCAGTATTTGTTGCCAGTCGTTTTATGTGTGATTGCAAAAGTTCTCAGTGTAATTGAAGGGACAGATTGGGCAACTTTCATAGGTACATTTCTTGTACCAGAGAAGTATAGATGAAAGGTACCAGGCCTGGGGCCAGGTTTTCCAGAAACACCTGCATAATGACTTCTACAAATTTTGATAATCCACCAAAACCTTGTAGAATCAGAGTATTTCATAAACGTCGAATTTTTTTACATTTGGAGGGGAGAAATCAGATGATCAGGAAACATTGAGCTCAGATTCCTTTGTTAAAAGTTGTGTTAGAGCAGCTGCCCCGTTAAGAAGGGGGTACAGCCCTGGCCAATTTGGCTTAGCAGTTAGAGCATCTGCCCGAAGACTGAAGGGTTTCAGGTTCAATTCTGGTAAAGGGCACGTGCCTGGGTTGCAGGTTTTCCCAGCCCTGGCCAGGGCTGTACAGGAAGCAACTAATCAATGTGTCTGTCTCAATATTGATGTTTCTCTCTCTCTCTCTCTCTCTCTCTCTCTCTCTCTCTCTTTACCTCCCTCCCACTCTCTCAAAAAATAAGAAATCAATGGAAAAAAAATTTTAAAGATGGGGATACAGGTTCTCATGTTTCCACAAACCCTGCACTCTCCATCCCACACCTGCCTGCCCTGCCTGCGGGCTCGTCACAGCCCACTGTCTTTCACAGACCTGCCCCTGGGAAGGGCCGTGGTGAGGTGGGACGATCCAGCCTCAGTTGTTGGACAGACATAATTTCAGGAACTGATTCTACCACGTACACTGTGTTTGGCCTTGGGCAAGTCACTTGATCTAAGGAAGATTCCATTTCTGCAGCCAGGTGGTTTGCAAAAGGGGGAAGTGTGAGTGGTTCCTAACTCTTTCTGGCATGTAGCAGACGCTCCAAACATGGAAGCAGCTACCGTGGGACCTTGAACAACAAAGGGGTGAGGGGCACCAACCCCTCCTGTGCAGTTGGAAAATCCATGTGCAACTTTTTTTTTTTTTTTTTTGGTTAATCCTCACCTGAGGATATTTTTTTCCATTCATTTTTAGATATAGGAAGGGAAGGAGGGAGGGAGGGAGGGAGGGACAGAGAGAGAGAGAGAGAGAGAAACATCAATGTGAGAGAGACACATCAACTGGCTCCCTCCCACATTTCCCCAACCAGGCCGGGGATTGAACCCGAGACCCTTTCGGTCCACAAGCTGATGCTCTAACCACTTAGCCAAATTGGCCAGGGCCCATGTGTAACTTTTGACTCCCCTGAAAAACTTAACTACTAATAGCCTACTGTTGACTTACAGATAACGGTTGATTAACATATATTTCATATGTTATATGTACTTTATACTGTATTCTTACAATAAAGTAAGCTAGACAAAAGAATAAGTTATTAAGGAAATCATAAGGAAGAGAAAATACATTTACAGTATTTATTTTTAAAAATTATGTATAAGTGTACCCACGCAGTTCAAACCTGTGTTGTTCAAGGGTCAGCTGTACAACGGAAACATCTCACAAAACATTTTGTGAGAAAGAATCAGCATCTACCAATCAGAATCTTAAATACTCACAGGTCGTTCAAGGTGGGAGGGACCTTACAGCTGCTACGGAAAACATCCTACCTTCATGCAGAGGGACTAAGGCCAGCGGAGTTCACTAGTCCAGGATTACTCTCTTCGGGGCAAGCAGGTGCAGGGCCCACCCAAAGTCCTCAGAGTGTAGTTTGGAGAATTAAGTAGGTGAAAGTGCTTCTTGAATTATTAAAATTGAGAACAAGGTGGTTTCTATTAACATGAAGATGGTACAGCTACCTATGATCGTCAGATTAGAAAGAACGAAGTATCATTCATTCATTCATCTATTCAGTCTCTAGTGTGGACATGCCCAGCGCTGGCACTGGGAACAGAGCCCTGGGCTAGGCTGACAAGGCCATTGCCTTCAGAGAGCTTAGCTTCTAATGCAGGAGGCAGAGGAGAAAACAGATATTCAGATGACTTCGGATTGAGATGAGTGCCGTGAAGGAAATGAAGAGGATGACAAGAGAATGAGCCAGTCCCCTAATACACAGCCCGGCAAAGCATGGAAGTGCAGGACCCCAAGAAAGAAAGGGGCTTGTCTGTTTAAGGACCCAGGGGACCTAGGAGACGTAGCTGGGGGGTTAGTAAGCCACGAAAAGGAGTTTGGATTTTTTTCTTAGTGTACTGCAAAGGATTTTAGGAAGAGGAGTGATCGAATATTTTTAGCTTTTGTTTGAACACTTATTTTACGCAGAAGCTTCTTTTGGATGGGGTAGGGGGACTTAAATAAGGTGGCCTCCTCTCCCTTCATCCCTGTGACTATCCCCAAAGGACCTTTGGTATACTGTGAAGACCCCAAATGCAGAAAATTTATAGACTCCTGAGGACCTGTGACTTGCCCACCCAGGGTCTCATGCCTATTATCCAGAAATACAATCCTGTGTTCTTGCTATTAACCCAAAAGCTGAATGCTGGTATTTCTTTCCTTGTTTATTTTTTCCCAGTTCTCAACACTTTCATTGGGTCTCATGTATTCAGAGTGTCCAGTCTCAGGTCACTAAAATATTTTCTTTCAACCACAGTAAAAGGTGTAAATCGAAGCAATAAGATCTGAAATGGGACATGCATGTCATCATCCTGAACTGGGGTTTCCTAATGATGTTTGAGAAGTCTAACCGTTGCCTTTTCATCTGTTCTCAACTCGCAAAAGAAATCATTAATTTATATTTGAATCCAATTTACTTTTTTTGTTTGTTTCGTGGTCGTTGATTTGAGGTATGGTATTAGCATAGTTGACTCCATCAGCTTCCACACAGAGCCCACTGGAAGCTTCTGGCTGCTCATGGCTTGGTCCAGGCCCTCAAACTGCACCCGGCTCAGGTTGGCTGAACACTTCGGCATGAATCGTGCAAGTCCCACTAGCACCTTTAATACTAAGTGTCTTTAGGTTTGGGCTTATTTGTAAAAACTATGGAAAAGTATGGAAATGCTGAAAAGACCAGTAGATAGCATTCCACTCACTTGTTTTACAGCTGAGGAAACTGAGCCTCAGAGAACTGATGTGACCTCATAGGTTGTGAGGGCCAGAGTGAGTCTGGGATCCAGGTTTCTAACCCGAGTGACCCTTGCACACCAGCACGTGTTCTTTGGAGATGGTCCTGAGACTTCGGGTTTGGTGAGCGGCACAGGTTGCACCATCAGAAAACGGGGGCATGTCCTTCGGGGTAGCTCTCAAGCATCTGGATGCGACAGCCTCTTTCTTTATTCAGTTGTTCTAGAACTTCTGGCCTAGAGGGTTTTGAGTCAGATGTGGCCACAGATGAAATATACCATGACTGCACCACCTTTTGGGATGCAGCGATTATACTAAACACTGACGTTGAGACTGTTGGCAGTTTGGGCTTTGCCTCATGATGGTAGAGATGCAATAGATACATTTTGATATGAACTAAGTAAAGATCTGTCCTTTTTTTTTTTTTTTTTTATCCTTACCCGAGGACAGTTTTTCATTTTTTATTCAGATAGAGCAGGCGGAAGAGAGAGAGAGAGAGAGAGAGAGAGAGAGCGAGCGAAACATCGACGTGAAAGGGACACATCAAGTGGTTGCACCCGCACAGCATGACCCAGCCAGGGCCGGGGACAAACCGCAACCGAGGTACATGCCCTTAGTGGGAACCAAACCGGTGTCTCTGGTCCACGGGCCAACACTCTAACCACTGAGCAAAACCAGCCAGGGCAAGATCTGTCCCTTTTAACTATGGAAGTGCACGTGAATATTAACTGCCCCAATGTGTGCTGAGGAACTTCAGCTAGCCTCATCCCACTTTGTTTGACTCAAATTTTCTTTAATGAGCGGTGTGTAGGCCGAGCCCAGTTGGCCAAGTGAGTTATACGGGAAAGAGGCCCATTCTGCCCTCCTCTTTGGTGTCCACATCCGGATCTGGATAAACCCCACCCTGGGTCATTTGCATAGCAATGAAAAACCGGTATTTTCTATCATGAATCACACTTCAAACCCTGGGCCTCCTCTGACAGGGGTGTGCCAGGCCAGCTCAGGGAAGGATGGGCCCTGCTGAAGGCCAGCTGAGCATGGAGGGAGAAGGTCCTGCAGCCTGTGAGCCAGGCAGGTGACTGCTGATGTCCGCCTGTGGATCTTCCCATGGAGCCATCTGTGTGTCCTCCTGTAGACCGGCCAAGAAAGGAAAGTGGCTTCCTGAGTTTCTGCTGTCAGGGGCCCTGCAGGGCAGCAGACAAGAGCGAGGTACAGAAGTGGGGTGGTCAGGGTATTGCCGCCCTCCCTGGGGTCTCATCTGCTGTGCAGCACCCTCCTGACTCTCTGGCAGCCACCTGGACTCAGGTGTTCCCCGCCGTTTATTGCCAAGTGAGAGCAGGAGAGGGCCCTGGGTCACATGGCTTCTTTTGCATTAAGTTGTGCTTCGGTGCAGAGGGTGGTTGCCCACAGCCACTAAACCTTATTGAATAATAATTACTTTTCTTTACTCTGAAAAATCTCCTCCTTTTCTATACAAAGGTAGGAAGCATTTTTTTTTATTATTATTATTCTTACCTGGGGAGGATATATTTATTGACTTGAGATAGATAGATAGATGATAGATAGATAGATAGAAAGAAAGAAAGAAAGAAAGAAAGAAAGAAAGAAAGAAAGAAAGAAAGAAAGAAAGAAAGAAAGAAACATCGATTGGTTGGTTGCCTTCCCGATTGGAATTGAACCTGCAGCCTTACTTATATATGGGATGAAGCTCCAACCGAGCTACCAGGCTGGGGTGGAAGCATTTTTCCATGATTATACAGACTGTCTTCAGATAAAGTGTAATCTGTTTACCTTGCTGGACTGTGAATTAAGCAGTCTGTGGGATGCTGATTTGCAAATGCCACAAAGATTAAAATTCTGAGTGCTTCCAGTTAAGAACTTTCTCAGAAACAAGGTAACGAAAAATTGCAACAAAAACTGCTTTCCCTCCTTTGGAAAAAAAAGCTTCCTCTCCCTTTGGTTCTGCCATAACACTTTGGTTAAGAGTCTCTTCAAATATGCAGGGCTGCTTCTGAACCGGTCTGAATCACCTTCTCAAAGCCTGGAGGAGGTTCGGCGTGTTCTGTCTTGTTCTTTCCCGACTTGATCCCCACTCACAGACTCTGCTGACCTGCCTCAGCTCTTCCCCGTGCATGAGAAGTAGACCTGCTTTCTTTCCATGGGGAAAACATTTTCAGACAGGGGAGACTGAGGTTCATAAAAGGAAAAAAGCTTCAAAAATAAAAAGCCCTAATAGGGGAATTCATTTGATGAGTTTTGTATCAGTGTCTGACTTCCCATTGCCAGAATTAAGATGTTCTGAAAAGAAACCTTAGGAAAAGCATCACAGTTACTTAGTTTGATGTAGGAACAGAATGGGGGAAAAGGTCAATGTTACAAAAGAAATTGAACCAGAGGTGCTTTATAAAAGCCTGTGTTTTAAATTTTAATAGAAGCAATATGAGGATTTGGATTGTGTGTGTGTTGTGCGTTTGAGCATTGGAACGTTCTGGTTCATACTCCTGCTTGCAGTCACAGAGCTTGACCCGCCGAGCTGCCTTCAGACATCTGTGGGCTGAGGTGATAGCGAGCTGGCAGCCGAAGGGCAGGGGTTGAGGTACAGGAGTTGTGTCGGTGGAGAATAACTACAGGAGAAAACATGATAGTCCTTTATTATTATTATTATTATTATTATTATTATTATTAATGTATTGATTTGAGAGAGAGGAAGGAAGAGAAACAAAAACATCAATTTGTTGTTCCACTTATTTAGTCATTCATTGGTTGATTCTTGTATGTGCCTGACCAGTGGTGGAACCCCAATCTTGGGGTATGGGGTCAATGCGCTAAACAACTGAGTTACGAGCCAGGGATGTTAGTCCTTTATATAAAGAAGAGGAAAAAGGCCTAGGGACCAACTATTGTAAATTTTGGACTGGGCAGAGCAGAGGGATTTGGGTACCTGTGAATGTATTTAACCAAGATGGTCAAAAAAATATGAGTGTTGTGAAGTAACAAAGTCACGGTATTGGTGGCAGGATAAGGAAGGACAGGGAACTTCTACTTGAAGACTAGTTCTGCCAGAACAGAGGATTTAAGAGCATTCCACTTTGGAGAGGCCCTTTCAGTCTCTACCAGTTTTTCTAATCGCTTTTTGAAACGGGTCAGCGAGGAAATGAAAAGGAAGCTCTCGTTTATTAGAGACGTGGCTGGCAAGAAGCGACATGCATGTTCGAGGGAAGCCGGAGCTGCAGGGAGGGGAGGGGCTTGGAACTGCCCGCGAATTCCCGGAGCTGAGCGAGCCGAGCGGAGCGCGTTCGCGCAGATCCCCGGCCCGGGAGTGCAGCCCAGACAGGATACAGGACCTTCTCCTTTCTCCTTCTCTTCCTCTCCCTTCAAGCCTGGATCAAACTGGGCCTCTGGCTCCCTCACACAGTCCCAAGATCCTTGTCTCGCTGAGTTCCTACCTACTTACGTCTTCTTAGTTTTAATCTGAGAATTAATTTCATCTAACTCGGATCAAAATCTAACAAGAGAATCAAAGAACATAGGGGCTGAAATATATTTCCAGCCACCCCCAAATGACAGATGAGGTCAGGGAAGCTGGAGAGTTTAGGTAATGACTGATTCAGGCTTCTTGAGAATAGCCCCCTCCCCCACCTCTAGTTTAAGACCTCTCTTGAGGAAGGGCAGATAACAGGAGTCCCAGGTAGCTTGGGCACATACACACCCTGATGTCTCCCTTGTGCCCCAGTACCCTGATTTCTGATATCCCTGCTCTGGGTCAGGCCGGGCTCCCCGACTCCTTGCCTTCCTCGGGGCACCACAGGAGGTGGCACAGAGAAGCTGAGCTGTGGTCCATCCCAGGGAGCCTGCCTCCCGGTGCTGGTATGTCCCTCTGTTAAAACTCTGGTGGCGAGTGTAGCAATC
Organism: Molossus molossus; assembly: GCF_014108415.1. Lineage (NCBI taxonomy): Eukaryota > Metazoa > Chordata > Mammalia > Chiroptera > Molossidae > Molossus > Molossus molossus. The sequence goes on along the minus strand of NW_023425344.1, from coordinate 104,164,262 downwards.
CTCCTCTGATCTGTGGATTTGCTTTCTGTGGTTTCAGTTACCCACGATCAATCACAGTTTGAAAATATGAAATGAAAAACAATGTAAATGTTTGAAATCGTGCCCCGTTCTGAGCCCGTCCCACGCAGGACTGCGTCATCCATTGGTCCATTGTATCCACCTGTAGATACTTGCCATCCGTTAGTGACTTAGTAGCTCTCCTGGTTATCAGATCTGCGGAGGTATCGCAGTGCTTGTTTTCAAGTCACCTTTATTTTACTTAATAACTACCCCAAAACCATTCACATAACTTATTGCATTATATTGTTACAATTGTCCTATTTTATTAGTTATTGTTGTTAATCTCTTACTGCTCTTAATTTATAAATTAAACTTTATCATAGGTGTGAATGTATAAGACAGAACGTAAGTATATATAGGATTTAGTACTTTCTGTAATTTCAGGCACCCAGTAAGGGTCATGGAATGTACCCCCACAGATAAGGGGGTATTACTGGACTATCTATGGTAAGTGTTATTAGCCACACAAATTCTGGATGGGAAAAGAAAAGCAATTGTAGGGAAAAGGGAGAGTATCATACTTCATCATTTGTTGTGTTCTCCAAACCCCAACTGTGGAAATAGACGCACACACACACACATACACACACAATGAGATAGGATATTTGTAATCCTGACTGGCTTTGAAAATCTGGGGCTACCAGTTGGACTCTGTGAAAAGCGAATATGAAAAAGCAAATCTGTGCAAGTTAAGGCTGGGAATGGGGGCCTGTGACTCAGGGTACAGTCTGTTTAAGTTAAGTATTAGGAGGAATAATACTAGAGCCACCATGGGCTGCAGACAGCGCTTAGATGCAATTCCTGCCATCCAGGGGCTTATGCTTGAGCCCATAGATGCCTATCAGCACAGTGTCATCACAAAGGTGACGGCTTTTTCCACCAAGCTATTTTCCTGTAAAGCCCAGGGCTCAGGGGCAGCCCTTCCAAGACTGCCACTGTCTGATTCTAGCAGATGCACTTGGGGAGAAGTTAAGTTGCTTTTTTCCTGTTCAACTGTGATGAGATTCTAACTAAAGTCAGAAATCAAGGGACTGTGTTTGCAGGGGACTGGTAATTTTTAAAACAGAGTGATCTTTCTCTGTGTCTGTGTTGGTGAACATTTCATTCAACAGAAAAATAAGGGTGCAGGTTTACATTTAACGTTGACATTTTCTAATAGTCTTTCTTCACCGAAAGCTTGGAATTCTTTGGAATTACCCTAATTGGAACTTTGTTAAAATACTTGGCACTGAAAATGGGCCCTAAGTGGGGGTCCCTCCTGGAAAGTCTTAGAGTCTGGAACTGACCTCTGTGTTTCCCCTACTCCCTCCCTCAGGGAGCCTTCAATGCGGGCAGGCTCACAGGGTCCCACCTACAAGCCCCTGTGGAGGAGTCACTGCCAGGCTGATACTGAATATATTCCTTCTCAGTGCTCCTCACCCCTTGACCCTTCTTTCCCAAAAGGAGAAAGAAGAGGGTGTGAGAGGTAAAGCAAACAAACTTCTACTCCTTCACTGCCCTCCAGGCCCAACTCCCCCCACCCACACACACACACACACACACTTACACACACACACACACACACACACACACTCACACATACCATGAGGTGGAGATTCTTTCTCCTGTGAAACTGGATTCTGAAAGGCCAAACCACTCTGTGTTTTGGCCCAGTTGCTCAAAAGAGCTCAGGTGTCTGAATTTGGAATTTCCCTGTGGTTTTAAGATTTGGTCTTGCAGATCTGTCCGCTGTAGGAAGCTAGGGGCCTTCCTTGGGTGCATTTTTCTCACCCTGCAAAGATAGAAAGGTTTAGGCCTCATTATGTGGGCCTGAGTTGGAAGGAAGGATCATTTAAATCAAAGTATTCTCACTTTAGAACCATAACCTGGATTTCGTGTGTATGTGGTGCCAGCTGCAAAAATGAAAACAAGAGTTAGATCTCTGAAGAATTTAGGAAGAGCGTGCAAAAACAAGTGGTTATACTTCAGGTGCCCCGTTTTCATGCATGTTCCCTAGAAAGGCTCTCTGAAACCCGTTAGAGAGCCGGAGACGAGGTGAGACACTGTGAACAACCAAGTATCTGTTAGGTCCTGTTATGTTCACACCTGCCACAGTCAACACTTGAATTGTGTAGTTGTCACACTATGAAAGGCACAGACATATTTCAAATGCTTCTTTGAGCCTCTTGGTGTTTGCGCTTTAGTAGTTGAACATGCCTAACTTCCTTTCCTGCAAATTCTGACATGTTAATAATATCAGGTATGGTTAGTGGTGTTTTTCTGATCCTTTCTGGACTTCTCCTTCCTCACCATCTCCCATAACCGTGTAAAGCCTAATTCCTATAATAAAATTGATATTTTATTTGAAAAATAATAATTTTTTAATATAAAATAGTCCACTAATAGCTTTATCTAGATTACAACCTTTTCTCTAGACTTGGCCAAAAATTTTATTTACTGGAATGTTATGTTATTTCTCTTGCCTCACCTGTCCTGTGGATAGAGATGTCCACTCGGCTCTTAGTCTGCAGGATCGTCAAGCGCAAAGGTGAAGCAATAATCAAGTCACAATATTAGAGGCGGAGAGTCAAATGCCTCTTCACAAAGAGACCTAGTTACAGAGCTATGTGACGTGTTGTCAGTTCCAGGAAGTGGTTCTCAGTGTCATGGAAACCTGTGTCAACACCTCTCTGCAATTGTACCTGTCATCCCCTAAATGACTGTTGCTATAGAAGTTTATCTTTTAAGCTGGTTGTGTGGAATTTGACACCTCCCTTCCAAATAGTCCTCCAGAAGTGTATTTAATCTGCAGTTTAGCTGACCTACTGAGCTGTGATTTTTCAAAAATGGAAATGGGTCTTGAGTCCTAATTCTGTATCTGGAACTTAGTGAGCCCTTCTCTCCCAGACTGTGGCAGTGGTGAGTGGGTGGTGGGACGTATGTGATGGTCTGTGCTGTGGGTGGAGAGGCTGTGTTACTAGTGAGGAACTTGCTGGGTTGTATAACAGATTTGGGAAGAAGAAACCTCTGCCATGGTTGTCTCAGGAGGGGTTATAGTGGGAAGGGGAGTTGCTGTGTAGAGGTTGGGGATGGGGTGATGTCAGCTTGGTTACTTTAGTCAGGACCCTGCAGATAGACTTGGGGCAGTTGATGACAGGGAAGAGCTGCAGGGCTTGTTGCCACGTGTAGTGCCTGGGAAGGACATTTGCCTGAGCCAGACCATGGGAAACATCTAAATTTAGAGACCGAGCGCTTTCCAGCCACTGAGCCAAGACACAGAGACAGAAGGGTCTGGCCTTTGAGACTTCAGTTTTTGACGTACAGAGATCCAGTTTCACAGGAGAAAGAACCGCTTCAACTCTGTGTGTATGTGGGAAAAACAGTTGACATGAAAGGATCAGTCTCATGTATTGGAACCATATTTCAGCGTTTTGTCCAATTTTATTTATCTCCGAGGATTAGGAGGGAAGGGGGACACACCATGAAAGAATGGAAAGGTGAAAGGAATTGGGGACATTATTGAAAAGAAGGCTGACGGTGATATATCTGCTGTCTGGTAGTTTACGAAGGACTGCTCTAAAGAGGAAATCAGATACATCTCACGTCCACATGGAGAAAAGGCATTAAGGCAAAATATTGCTGGATCAAGTTGTGAGAGTCAATGTGATAAAACATTGGCTTATGTTACCAACTGAGTAGGTAGGTAGGTTGCTGGCCATTTTAGAAGCCGAATGATCATCTGTCTTAAATATTTGTGGGAGTTTCAATTTAAAATGCTAGAGAAAGTTGGGGTTCATCCTGAGGTTTCCTTAAGAATAAAATCCTGTTGAGTAACCTTAGCATCGTGGATGAGGGCCAAGGTCCACTCACATTTAACATGTGTCCAGTGGTGAAGCTCTTCTGTTTGTGTCTTGGCACCTCCTCGTGCTAAGGTCATCCGTTCCCGTGTCCCTGCTTCTCTGTCCCAGACAGACGTGATACGCGAGTGTGTGTGTGCATTCCAGGCTTCACCCAGAGTCTGGCATGCTCAGACAACCTCCCTCCCTCTTTCCTTCTCTCCACCCTTTCTTTCTATATATAAATACACAAGAAGATTAGCATCTATTTATACGTTTCCCAGTTGTACTTCCTTAATAACAATTCACTGCAACTCCTGTTTGTTGGTGGCCATGAGGGAGGTACCTGAATGAAGGTAGCTTAGAACTGAAGATGTGCCAATGTCGGGCCATTTTGGGGGCAAAGGGAGGGCGTGAGAATAAAGGGTTGGGTCGTTGCATTGTGCTTAGCTCTTGCAGGAAATGCTTGCCACGCCACGCTATTGCGTGACCTTCCTGGTTTCAGCCCACTGCGGGAGCTGTGAGTGTGTCCCGATGTCTTACAGAAGGACTCTGGGTCCTTGAAAGTCAAAACTCACTTTCCTCTTCTGCCACTTCTGCCCCTTCTGCCATCACTGACTAATCCTGACTTTTTTCTATCCTCACCTGGGGACATTTTTGCATTCATCTTTCAGATAGAGCAAGAGGGAGGAAGAGAGAGAGAGAGAAACATCAATGTGAGAGAGACACATAGACTGGCTGCCACCCACACGACCCCAACCCGGGCCGGGGACAGACCATAGCCGAAGCACATGCCCTAAGCGGAACCGAACCCGGGTCTCTCTGGACTGCTGGCCTACGCTCTAACCTCTGAGCCAAACCTGCCAGAGCTCATCTTGACTCTTGAACAGTGTTTTAACCTCTCAATACCAAGCAAAGATAAAGGAGCTTCTCCCATATGTGTTTGGGAGACTAACCACTAAGCATTTAGGGTTTTAGATTTGAGGAGCCATTTTCTTTTTGGGGCCCTGCACTGTTACTGACTGGCCTTACCCAGATGAGTGCAGTGATGTTTAGATTTCATCTTGTGGAAAGCCTCTAACATTTTTATTAGAGAAATAATTTTTTTTTTTTTTTTGGTCCATCGAATAGTAGGTTTGGGAGTATTTAAGCTTTTGCTGGGAATTATAGATTTAGTACTGGATAGACTCTATCAATTATACACCTCAAATCCATGAAACAAGCACACGGTGATTTTTCTTTCTCTGCTCTAAGGAGAGCGGACTGAGTAGAACATATATAATAAAGGTCAAAATTGTGTTAGAGTGCTTGAAATTCAGCCTTTCCCTGTGTTTGTTATATTTCTGAGACATGGAGCGGGACAGGACAAAGATGCCTTTTCAAATTATCTACTAGTAAGCATACCCCCCAATGGCCTTTTGGGAAGAGGGCGGGCAAAACGAAACAAAAGCAGACAGGCTCCGATTTTATCAGTTTGACACCCTTGTGCAAAGAGAGGAACGTTGACGTATGTGTAATATGTTGAACTAGAAATACCAGCTTCAGAGTTTAAAAGGAGACGAAGAAAAGGAAGCACGTACAAAAGGGAGTTAGCTCACAGAGCATTCCAGGAAGTCACTGAACTATTGATGATACCATGTTTCCTTCTTAAAGATTTGTTTCAGGGAATTGCTAGGATAAGAACTTGCATTATAGCCCTGTCCAGTTTGGCTCAGCGGTTAGAGCATTGGCCTGCAGATCAAGGAGTCATGGGTTTGATTCCGGTCAAGGGCACACACCTCAGTTGCAGTTCCTCCCAGCCCTGGTTGGGTCATGTGGCAGGCAGCCAATCACTGTGTCTCTCTCACATTGATGTCTCTCTCTCTCTCTCTCTCTCTCTCTCTTCCTCTCTCTCCCTCCTACTCTATCTGAACAAAAATGGAGAAACATCCTTGGGTGAGGATTAAAAAAAAATTTTTTTTTTTAAAGAACTTACATTATAACTCAATATAGGGAATTTGTAAAGAACAAGGAAAGGAACTATCTGACACAGCATTTATTAGGCATTTATGATCATGCAGATATTGGCCATGGCCTTTATAATTTATCTGGACTTAAAGACTTTGTACCTTCATAAGTAATGCTTAAATCGGTCTTATATATGGTTTCAGATCCACCAACATTTCATTCAAGTCAAATAATAATGATCTTCATAATGTCAGTATGTGTGTGTGAGGTCCTTTAGAAAATATGAAGAAATGTTTTGTATCTGACACCTCTGACCTTCATCCTCATGTTAGTGCACATTCCTTCGTCCCACATCAACACGTACTGTCCCATCCTCAGCCTTCCCTTCCTCTTGGCTTTCTTTTTTAAGCTAGAGTCTTATCCCAAGACAGTGTCTGAACCAACACTCTTCTTTCTCGAAGCAGCTGACAGTTGGAAGAATGGAGGGTGAAGAGACCTCCCCCCGAGGCATAGATGTGTGTTCCCCATCTCGGTGTCTGTATCTCTCCTATCTTCATAGGAGCTTTGCTTTCCCTTTTCCCTCCATTTACTGAATAAAGAGATTGTGTATCTCTATTTTTCTGGGCATTGTGTTAAGCAATGGACAGACCACAGTGAGCAACATGGTGGGGGGAATAAAACCTTAAATAAGTACAAGGATGGTGAATGTTAAGAGAAGATAAGGAGTGTTTTTAATTGGGGAACTGACAGTCTATGGGTGGGATGAGGAGCCAGGGAGTCTAAATAAATAAAGCCAGAGAAGAAATCAAAGAACTTTAGGATTTCCCTTTAGGGGACAGGAATGAGAAAGTACAATTCCAAAGGGAAAGGGCAGAAGATGCTTTGTTTTATACAGAACCTTGGAGGCTACTTTATATTCAACTCCCAATCTATGATTCTGTGAAGACTGATCATTTCTTATTGGTTGTCCAAACACTTCATCTTTTCTCTTGTTTATGACCATTGTGCTACTCATCACCTGCCCCTGTGACCAGATGACAGGAATAAAAAAGTCTGCTAGTATGCTCTTGAGACCATGTGAATAGCTGTCATGGGAGATGAAAAGTTTGGAGTAGAAATTTATTGGTTTTAATTACAATGAAATTGAGTTATTTTTAACTTTATATTTGTCCCCTTCTCTATAAACACAATTAAGTAAATGCTCATTAAGCATCCATGAAGAGCCAGGACTTCATGTATTTGATGGGAACATCAAGATTAATAAAGACAGCTGTGTTCTCAGGGATCTCCAGTCCAGTGGCTGAGACTCGTACACAGAGCCGGTGGAATAAACCTGTGGGGAGATTGAGTAAGGCAGTATAGGATCCCAGAAGAGGAAAGAGTTCTTCTTATGTAAGGGAAACTTGAAGGACTTCAGAAAGAGGGGGACATTTGGATTGATTTTAAAGGAATGACATACACTTACCTGGCCAGTGTGGCTCAGTGGTTGAGCATCGACCCATGCACCAAGAGGTCGCAGGTTGGATTCCTAGTCAGGGCACATGCCCAGGTTGTGGGTCCAATCCCCGCTGGGGGCGTGCAGGAGGCGGCCAATCGATATTCTCTCTCATCGATGTTTCTGTCTCTCCTTTACCCTTCTTCTCACTCCAAAATCAATGAAGTAAAAATAAGAATGATATATTGTTAATATAGCTAAATAGGCTGTTTTCAAGAGTCAAATTAGTTTTGTAGTTAATGCTCAAAATGAGTAATAAATCTTTAGAGAGCGAAAAAGCACCCCTTGAGGCAAACCAGGGGTCTTTCCCTCCAGGCATCGTACTTGGCGAGGTTGGTCTAGAAACGACCTGCCATTCTGCTCGCGCTGCTGGGGGTTCGCCTCACACTGTGCAGTTAATGGAGGCTTGAAATCTGGGTGTGGGTTGCATTTTCATAGATCAGATCGCATTGACCATTATCTCACGTTTCATTAAGGGAACGGTGTGCTCTCGATTATTCTGTAATTGGCAGCGGTAGTTCACCTTGACCTCCGTTTTCCTGCCCTAGAGCTCCCTTCTCCAGCAGTTAGTCAGTCACCGTGCACTGAGACTCACAGCAGCTTATCAGGGGAGATGCTAATAAAACACGGTGCTGTCAGGGAGCAGGGGAAGATTCTGCTGCAAACCACTGCTCTCTGGTTCATTTAGGTAGAAAGGTCAGATTTCTTATATTGAATTTTCATAACACTGGGAGAACGAACAGTTCCCCATGCACAGTATGTCAACAACCTGTTATATGTGAAATTACTCGTAACGTGATGTGTAAAACGGCTCTGTACTTGCCTCCTGCCAATTAATTGCCTTGCTAACCTCCTGCTAAGGAGGTTTTTGTCCATTTTAAAAAGGATTGCTTTAAACATTCACCAAAAAACTCAAAGAAATGTCAGCATTAAAAAATGTTAATTAAAGTAATGTATAGAAAATGAAACTTTGGCATAAACATGAAAGCTAATATTTGGATCTGGACACCCACTCACTCGGGGCTTATCACACTGAAGGCAAAATGAGTGGGGTTGGTGTCTCTTGCAGAAATAGTGCTTTGGCCTTTGTTCTATGCAACCCACAACCATAGAAAATGCTTGGTTACCTCAAGAAGTCCTGTGATATGTTCCAACAGTGCACATTTTTATCAAGGGGCACTCTAAGGAGTAGCAAAGGGCCAAACTATCTCCCTCACACTCCTAAAGATTGGGGCTCCATACTATCTAAAATACTAAATAAATCCCAACTCTGTAGTTCTAAGAGAACATAAAGAATAAGAGACCATGAGAAGGCATTTAATCTCTTCCCTGCATCTCACCTCCTGCTGGAAGCCCATACCTGAGGCCTATATAGTAAACCCTCCATTTCGTAGACCTCAGTTTTACTGGCCTTCGGATTTAATGGACAAAATTTCCCATCTGCATGTCACATGTGAAAATTAACCTCTATTAACTTAAAAATGCTTTTCACCAAGATTTGCTTAGCCCGGCCCGTGTGGCTCAGTGGTTGAGCATCGACCCAGGCACCAAGAGCTCGCCAGTTTGATTCTCAGTCAGGGCACAGGCCCAGGTTGTGGGCCTGATCCCCAGTAGGGGGCATGCAGGAGGCGGCCAATCAATGTTTTCTCTCATTGATGTTTCTATCTCTCTCCCCCTCTTCCTTCCTCTCTTTCTAAAATTAATAAAGAAAAAAAAATGGTAAAAACAAAAGATTTGCTTATAATTAAATTAACAATTTTTTGTGTTTTTTGTTATTAATTCACTGTTATTTTTAACAAATGTTAGCGAATAAGTCATAAGGAGGAAAAAACACTGGCAATTTCACCAACATAAATAAATGTTACATATCTACAACTGTAGGCTACATCTCTAAAGAGTGAGTGACGGACACGGAACTCAAATCAGATTGCTGAGTTCTGGGTTTAGGTCTACCCAAGTCACTGGTCTGGTCTATTTCCCTAAAAAATGGTGTTGGCAGTGGGTTTGATTTCCAAAAGAGAGCAATTGATTTTCATCATCTTTTAAGTTTTAAATGATTATGCTGGACAAATACCCCAGATTGTTTTTGACATAAAGAGTAAGTTTGGCCCTGGCCGGTTTGGCTCAGCGGTTAGAGCGTCAACCTGCAGTCCAGAGAGACCCGGGTTCGGTTCCCGCTAAGGGCACGTACCTCGGTTGTAGTTTGTCCCCGGCCCTGGTTGGGCCGTGCGGGTGGCGACCAGTCGACGTGTCCCTTTCATGTCAATGTTTCTCTCTCTCTCTCCCTCCCACTCTCTGAACAAAATATGAAAAAATGTCCTTGGGTGAGGATTAAAAAAAATAATAAAGAAAAATAAATAAATATTTAAAAAAAAGTAAGTTTGGTCTCTTCTAGCTCTGTGACATTCGCATGGATTCTGTCCTACGCTCTCCCACTTACCAGGTTCTGATGACGCTCTTCTCCTTGTTGCAAGTGGGCTGTTAGACAAAACACTTACACACTATCCCTCCATCATCATAAAGACTCTTCATGTGCACACGCTCCAGTGAAACCGTCCACTGCAGGAAGAATGGCATCTTTTGTCATTTTCAACTTTTTTTTTAGTTACCAAGTATGAAAAATAAAGGTGATGAATTAAGCTACTGTGTTGTGAAGTGTAGCTTAGATTTCTTTATTTTGATGATATTCAAGAGTAATCGCGGCATGTGCCCTCAATTTCCATTCTAAAACAATATTTCTTTGAACTACAAAACACCGCAAAATAGTTCTGTATTCTGCTGAGAGGAAATGGGTGAGGTTGCCAGATTTCTTTGACAATCATAGGATTTTCAAATCATCATGGAGAAAATGGTTGGGGTTCAGTGTCATTGAAAAAAGCATATTCTTAATTTGCCTGCAATTTTTTTTTTTAATTCGTACTTTGGTGCACATTCAAAGCACTTTTGCATCTTTCTTTTCCAATTTGGCATTGAAATTATTTTTTTAAATGACGTTTAATTTTAGAATTATTTTCTATCTTGATTGCCATAAAATATATTCTGAAGGGAAAAATAATAACACATTTTGGGGTAAGGAACTCAGTTAAATTGAGATTTGTAATTGCTTCCCTCATAATGAACTTTAGTGGCTACAAATATTGGGGAAATCTCACAATATAAACAATATGCTGAATCTTGGTTGAGATTTCACATTTTATGTGCTAATTTTGGTTCTAACAATAACCAATTCATTAGTTAATACTTGCTTTTTGCTAAAAGAATAGAAAACATAAATTGTTTTATCACAGGTGTTTTAACAAACTTTCCCCCTGTGCATGGCTCATTCTGTTATATTCCTTGGAACTCCGCGCCCCCCTCCCCTTCACATAAAAATTATTTCCTTCAAAAACATGGCCTAGCCTCATGCAAGATAAAATAGCACTCATTGTCAGGTTCATGCAGAACTCACATTCATTATAGGCTCATCACAAGAAGCACAGAGAAACCAAGACCCCAAGGGATGCCCACAGGAGAGAGAAATGTGAATGGGCTCTGGGATGGAGCGGCAACCTGGCATTCTGTACCCTCTACCCAGCAATGACATTAAAAGTACCTCAGGCTTCCTTCTTTCTTCTTTCCACATGATCAGTGTCCCACTCCTATAACAGATGTCACTGTGCTTCGGCTGTAAAATTAGATATGGGAGAACTACCAGAAAAATCATTACTCACTGAGGGATGACAATGATGCTCACCATGGATCCAGGTTAGAGGTGGGAGCCCCAGACCAGGAGCAAGACTCCTATTTTTGACTGATGTGTGACCTCAGTCATTTACTTATTTTGGCCTTAGTCATCTTATCTATTGAAAAAACAAAGTTTCAGTTGCATCGATGGTGAAATGATGTCTGAGCTTTCTTCTTTCACCTCTAAAATTCCTCAAATGAATGATGCGTGAAGATTGTGAACTCCCAAAGCACCCTCCAGGGAGCCCTGCCTTCACAAGACACTCCATCACCGTTGAGCCCGGAGTACTGCGGTTGACTGTCAAATTCGAGTCAAAAGGAATGTACACCCTCAAAGTCTAGCCACATTCCAGCCATATTGAGATAACTATTAAAACAGTAACAGATTTATTTAGTAATGGTCTTTGATTTTTTTTGGTTTTTTGTTTTCATTTTTGCTTAGTTCTTTCACAGTAACCGTTAACAGCTATCCTGGAATTTTAGCAGAGATCTGTTTCCATTCACTCTTCGGTGATTCCTGTGGAATAAATTACACTGAAGGGTTTTTATTTTCCCCTCTTCTGAATTATTTTCCTGGAAGAAGAATTTTAAGTTTCTTTTTCTTCTAAATGCATGCTAGAATAAAGTCTTCTTTGAAAAGTTTCTATGAAAAGAGCAAACATGGGAATAGCTTTCACCCCAGTTCTTTCTCCGGTGTCCAGGCTCTGAGAAGGAAGTCTCTCACGCCCGGAGGAACCCCGCTGTGCAAGAGGGTGCACCCTCTGCCTTTTAGACAGTTGGTCTGTTGATTATTCATGGAGATCAGCCTTTGGGGAGAGGAAATATTAAAAAACTAGCTCATTTTCTATGAGTCCTTTTAGCTCCACTAACTATATAAGCGAAAGAAGCTGACATTTTTCTATGTGAGATGTCTCTTCACTTTACCCAATTCAGGGGAGGGAGAGAAGTATGTTTAGAGACTGATTAATTTCCCTATGGTTACTATCAAGAGATCAAACTCTTATTAACTTTCGCAAGTGTGAACAGGGAAGAACACTTGAAAAATAATTATCAAATTAAGTATTTCTCTTCCCTTCAATCCTCTTTCTCTAGAGACATTTTTAGAGAGCCTGTGCTAAGCATGAACAGTCTTCTTTGAAGCAAAATATACCCTTGCAACTTTGATTTCATAATTAATGTTAAGTTTTCCCTTTTGGAGTACTTGAGGCAAATGACAAGGCAGAATCTCACATCCAGCTCACTCTCCCAACCCAGTAAGCATCCCACCCGAAGCCTCTTTGCTTTTCTCTGTGTACAGCTGTCCCACAGAATATCCTCAATTAAGATCCAGATGGTCTTTGAGAGGGACATGGGGATCCCTTTTCCTACCTTAATTCAAGAACACGAATAACACTGTCGAACATAAAAATGTTAGATCTGGAGCCAACCAGAGCAGACCTTTAGTGCAGCAAATTTTCCAGTAACAGTACCAATGAACTACACACCTTAAACCAAAAACAGCTGAACTCTCACAAACAATAAGGTAATGGTTTGTGTTCCACATATCACTAGAATCATTCTAACAACACACCTATATATGATTTTATGCATATAGCTAGAAACTTTTCAGTTAGGGGAAGACCGTAGGTGATGGATGCTTATCTTCAGATTGGTCCAATATTATTGAATAATTTGGGGGAATAATGAAACTTTTCAAACACTTGGAGATTAGAAAATCCAACTATGGCTTACTTTAAAAAATTTGGAAATAACCTGGCCAGTGTGGTTTAGTGGATTGAGTGTTGTCCCATGGACTGAGAGGTCCTGGTTTGATTCCCAGTCAGGGCACGTGCCAGGGTTGCAGGCTCGATCCCTAGTAGGGGGCATGCAGGAGGCAGCTGATCGGTATTTCTCACATCGATGTTTCTATTTCTCTCTCTCTCTCTCCCTTCCTCTCTCTACAAAAATTAATAAAAACATATTTTTAAAAATTTGGAAATAGCCCTGGCCAGTTGCTCAGCGGTTAGAGCATTGGCCTGCAGTCCAGAGAGTCCCGGATTCGGTTCCCGCTAAGGGCATGTACCTTGGTTGCAGTTTGTCCCCGGACCTGGTTGGGTTGTGCGGGTGGCAGCCACTCAATGTGTCCCTTTCATGTCGATGTTTCTCTCTCTCTCTCTCTCTCTCTCTCTCTCCCTCTCCCTCTCTCTCTCCCTCTCTCTCCTTTCCATTCTATCTGAACAACAACAAAAAAATTTGGAAATAGATTTCACAAAGTGACACCCAAACAAGACAAAAGTAAATGATTACAAAAGTGTTAATACTGTAGCCCTGGCCACTTTGGCCCAGCGGTTGAGCGTTGGCCTGCAGACCAGAGAGTCCCAGGTTTGGTTTCTGCTAGGGGCACGTACCAAAAAAAAAAAAGTGTGAATATTGTATTAAGTAACTTTTACTTAGTTTGTATTAAGAGGGTTTGTCTGTTTTTATTCTAGCCACCTAGTTTTTGAAATTTGGCTTTTTATAAAACATAGATCTTGGAGAACAGTGACCAAAACTGAATGACCACACTGCTCCCACGTGGACACGTGGCTGAAGACTTCGTATGGATTTAGGTACTCCTGTGAAATTCTCGTTTCTTTTTTATTCCTTTATTGATTTTAGAGAGAAAGTGAGAGGGGAAGAGAGAGAGAAATATAGATGAGAGAGAATATCGATTGGCTGCCTCCTGCATGACCCCCACTGGGGATTTGACCCACAACCTGGGCATGTGCCCTGACTGGGAATTGAACCGGTGACCTCTTGGTGCATGGGTTGATGCTCAACCACTGACCCACACCAGCCAGATGAAATTCTCATTTTGAGGAAGCCCATTTTGTGGGTGGATTAAGATCTGTAACATTTTTTTAAGGTGAAAATATACATTATGTTTAGGAGATAATCATAATAATTATGATTAATTTCTAATACAACGTCACAATTTATAGATGACCATGTAAAAATACGAGCTGGCTACATTCTCCAGTACAAGTCAGTGATCAGAAACTGTCAAATTTCTGCAAAAAAGTAAAAATGATGAACATACTACACTTAAATATTCTTTCTTTCCCCCCGCCCAAGTCCTATTTTACATATGTATGGTATTTTTTTGCTGCGATTTGAAAACACAGACAATTCTTAGTTACTGCAGTGATATTCTGTAAAGTTGCTGCAAGCACTGAAATTGTGAATACTGAAGTTTTTGGTGAATACTGGATTTCCTAGGTGAAATACAGGGTTAAGTTCCTGTGAGCCTCTGGTTACATTTTTGTCAACCAGTCAACACAAAGCCTAGTTTTATGTGTGTTTCTGGTTAAAAACATCTTATGTAATATATATTGTTGATTCTTTAACACTGGACCCATGGCCAACAGCTATAACTCATGCCTGAAGGAAATTTATCTAAGGCACATATTTTGTCCATAAAGCACATCACAGCCTTCTTGTGTTTAGGAACACTGGACAGTACTTCAGCACATGTGGGGGCTATTTTAAATAGTGAAATCGCCAAAAAAAAAAAAAGAGTGGAAAAAATGTGGCACTAAGTAGCCTGTGAAGAGGACACGTCTACAGTATGAGAGCTGGAACACGAAGGCAGAGCATCACCTGGTCGGACTTCAGCTGAGTACACGCTTATCCAGCCGCTCAACTTGTTCGCCGCTCTACATGTCAGCAAATGCCTGCAACAGTGCTGGGAATGTTCATTCGGGTGCTGCAAATACATTTTGGCAAGTAGGCGAGTGTAAATTCAAAGTTTGTGAGTAACGAGGACTGACTGTATAATAATCAATAGTTTCTAGTGTTTTGTTTTGTTTTCCCATTAAGCCTTTGCTTAAGGTGCAGGTGAGATCAATCTGTTGACTTTTAGCATCCGTGTGATTTTGTTCTTGATAGAATTTTCCAGAGTCTACTCGACATTATAACGTGGCAAGAGCAGACTGCAGCAGGAGTCCTGGCCATCCCTTCTATCTTGGTGACTTCTTCCATTTTTTTCTAACCTGTCCTTCCAGACTCAACCCTCTGGTGAACTTGGCAGGGGAGGCAAGCTGCTGTTCCAGTTCTGACTATTTCTTTCTACCCAGGCCGGCTCAGATTGTGCAAAAGAAGTTGAATTTAATTCATAAACTCAACAGCTTTAGTACTGTTGATCTTGCTCTTATTTCGTGAAACTGTGATTGAATTGGGCTGTAAGGTCACTGGGACCAAGGTCATCCATATAATTTTGTGTATGATTCTAATAATAGCACAAATGGAGTTCGATGCTGTTTGCCCGTCATCTGTCTCACTGATGCCATTGAACTGAAAGCAGACACACAAAGGGAATTATGTGGCATTTCAGCTTTGATGTCCTTTGAAAAAGGAAGGTCTTTTCAGAAATGTAAAAGTCTAAAGGACAATTTCATCTAGTTCTGTCTGGTTTGAGTGCATCCCTTATAATTCCTAAGATAGCTAGGAATCTGGGTTTGAATTTTCAAAAACTTTCAAACCAATTCAAATGTTTTATCCTCTTACAACCCCATCCCTAGTTTCATAGATTGAAAATACTTGCTATGTTCAAACCATGACTTAACACTTACCTGCTGAAAAGGGGGCGGCTTTTCAAATACAGGCTATGTCCGCTCAGCCTGGATTTGTTAGTTCCGGAGAATGGCCTTTTCTGGATTGCGGAGTTCACTTCCAAGAATGCAGATGTTTCTGAGGTAGGCGCCGGAGTGGCCCCTTGCAGGGGAGCCGGCCCGTGCATGGCAGGTCTCCCTTCTGAAGGGAAGCCTCACAGCAGAGTAGGGAGATACTGCGTGGCCTTTGGAGGGGAAGACGCTGCCTACTTGCTGTCTGTGTTTTCCCGACATCTCTCTGAATCCCACTTGCTGAGGCAGGCGAGAGCCTCGGCACGAGGCAGCACTTCCAGCTCGCAGGCGCCTTGACTTGAGTGTTCCCTGTGCGAAACGGTCTGTGCTGGCCTTTCTTCAAGATGCTTCTAGGAATATACCCTAAGAAGCCTGAAACACCAATCAGAAGGAATATATGTACCCCCATGTTCATAGCAGCACTATTTACAATAGCTAAGATCTGGAAACAGCCCAAGTGTCCATCAGTAGATGAATGGATAAAAACGCTGTGGTACATATACACAATGGAATACTATGCAGCTGTAAGAAAGAAAGATCTCTTATCCTTTGAGATGACATGGAGGGACTTGGCTAAGTGAAACAAGCCAAGCAGAAAAAGACAAGTATCATATGATCTCACTTATCTGTGGAATATAATCAACATAACAGCCTGAGGAATAGGGTAGACCCAGAGAGGTGAAAGTAGGGTACAGACGGACAACCCTCAGAAGAGGGGTGGTGGGGGGAGGGAAGAGATAAACCACAGAACTTATATGCATGTATGCATAACTGATGGACACGGACAACAACGAGGGGGATTGGGGTGGGGGGTTGGGGAGGAGGGTGTCAGTGGGGAAAAAAAGGAGAAACATCTGTAACAAAAATAAATTAAAAAAAAAAAAGTGGGAAGAGATTAAAAAAAAAAAAAAAGATGCTTCTAGAATGCAGCTGTGTGATCTCCCCTTTGTCTGGTGGATGCATGGTCTTGGCAGCCCCAGGAAGCTGTCATAGGTGAGGTATTTTGAAGTGTGGGGACCTGTCTCTTAGGCTCTGTGTGCAAACAGTGAGCCACTGTGGGAAGGGCTTTAGGCACCATGGAGAAGGGCATTCAAGCACAGTGCGGGTGCAAAGGGTCAGCGGAACCACTGGCTTCTGGATAGTCTTCATTTTTGAAAGACTGTTCAGTAGAAGATGGATTAAAATTACACTGTGAGGCCTGACACATGGGACTCTGGTCCTTGTGCCTGGGCCACAGGGAGAGCAGTGTTTGCAGTGAGATAAACAGGAATGTTGAAGCGACACAAACCTCATTTTCAATTCACTTATGTGCTGTGTGACTTAGAGAAAGCTGTTTAATCCCACTGACCCTCATCTGTAAAATGTCCAAAAATAATGCCGAGCTGGCAGAGCTGTGTGGATAAGAGATAACGTATTCAAAGCATCAGGCAGGGCACAGCCACGCAGTGGGCATGAGGTCAACGGCAGCGCCTGTATACTGAGCGCCCGTATACTGAGCCCGTATTCGGTGAATGCTTGGTGCTGCCTCTGGTCGGGGTGTCATTTAAGGCACTGGAGAGACAAAGGAATGAGAGAGACAGCAAGCAAACAGATAGCTAAAATAGACTGAGAAGTTCCATGATAAAAGAAGCAAGTGACATGAGAACACATTGAAGGGGCTACTAACGTACACTGGTGGAGCTAGGACATTTCCACGAGGAAGAAATATCTACACTGAGCTGTGCAAGATGAGTTTGCCAGGCAAGCAGAGGGAAGGTGGGCTTCCAGACACACGGGAGCACATGCAAAGGCCTGGAGGGAGAAGAGAGCACACATCTTTAGCACAACTGAATAGAGGTCAAGGCAGCTGAGCTGAGGTGTGATGGGATGTGAACATCAGGCGTGGGTGGAAGGGGGTAGAGAAAGGAAGAGCAGAGGCAGGAGGCCATGCCAGAGTCCAGATTTTATATTAAGGGCAATAGAGAGCCACTGATGAGTTATAAGCACAGATTTGCTTTTAGAAAGGCCGTTGGCTGCAGGGTGCAGATGGGCTGGGAGTCCAGGACAGTTGTACGACAGCAGGCAGAGACAGTTGGAATTAAGCTGTTGCAGTAAGCCATTCAAGATATGAATAAAGGCTGATTCAGGCTAGAGGCAGTGGCAGGAAGGATGGAGAAGAGCAGATAGATTTATCTCTGAGGGTGTAGGATTTGAGCCCTCCCAGCCATGCCTCACTTGTGTCTCTCACTTTGCAAACAAAGTAGAACAAAAAGAGTTCTATGCTGCAGGTAAGTACAGTTGTTCTTAATTATACTAGTGGTCCCTTCACTAGCATGGCAGACAGATTAATTTAATCTTCTGGAGCTCTCCAGGTTCACAGGTAGGTGCAGGAATAAAAATTAGTGCTTGGGGTACTTGGCATTTATGTTCACCTGTCTGTCTTCTGAGGATTTCCTGTGTGGTTAGCAGTGAGGATAAATTATGTGTGCACAAGAGGGAAGACTTCTTTTCCTAGCTTTTACTATTGTGCAGTTGAACAACATCTATAAAAGTCTGTGCCACAGACCCTGGGCCAGAAAAGGCTGCACAAAACCATCCTGAATGCACGCTGGGGAAACTCTGCTCTGTCCTTGAAAAATGTACTCTTATCTTAGTATCTCTAAATTGTATTTCTATTTGAGACATTTTATTTAAAGTAGTTTCTGCAGAGGAAATTGGCAGAGTTAATGATCTAGATCTTAGGAAAAACTAAGACTATAAAGTGAATGCTATGTCCAATAGACACTTTAATTTCTTAGCAAGGTAACCCACACTAGAAGGGCCTGTCCATACCCTGAGCCAGAACCCCCCACAGGGCTTCAAGTTACAAGTTAATGACACCATAATATATCGGGATTTCACATTGACAATAAGTGTGCCTGTTATATAATTAGAGGTTAATAAACAGGTTGGAGATGAGATGGTTCTATGTGTCTCATTTATGTTTGAGGTTCTGATGACTAGGAAAACCATGAAAACACTTTCTTTTTTAAAAATTATCTTTATTGCAGTAGCGTTAGTGAATAACACTATACAAGTGTCAGGTGTACAACATTAACATCAGATGTCTGTGTCCTCTATTGTGTGCTCACCTCTAAGCCTAGTTCCCTTTGCAAACTTTCCCGAGTCTCAGTGCAGCACCAGTGTCCCTCACAGGGAGTTTAAGTTGTGTCAGGCAGCTTCTTGGGCTTTTCCAGGAAATCTGATGCTCATATATCAGAGATGGGAGCAATTCCTGAGATGGTCTGTTTGGGCAGAACGCGGAAATGCTGTGGGTTTCCCCCAAGCTGTCAGTCATGGTGCCCAGCATCTGTCTGTCATGTGGACACAATGGTTTGCACTTTGACTCCCTCCACACGCTCCATACCTGAAGTGTACCTTCTCGCGCGATGTCCTTCCTAGGCCGACCTGTCCTGCACAACATAATGTGCATTTCAGAGGGAATTATTCTGAATCCCCAGATTCAGTTTTGTGAGGGTGGACATCACTAGACTTTGTGGAGTAGCATCCGTGCTAATTTTTAAGTCTTCCTTTATTCTGGATTAAAAAGTTGAAAAAATATAAAAAATACCCCCTGATGGTCTCACCCCCAAGAAGTAATGCTTATTCACATTTTTGTTTATACTTTTTAGTATGTTATGTATGCATAGGTATTTTTAGACAAAAGTAGGATCTTTTAGAACACTCCAATCTTTTATAGCTGTCCGTATCTCAGGAGTATGTTCTCAAGTCGTCAAAATAAGTAATATAAATTTCACCTTTGTTCAAATCTCTTAAAACTGAAAATTCATCCTCCTTCAGTTCTCTGATTCCTTTGCTGCTGCTCAGCAAACCCCAGCCTTAGAGACTGTCTTCAAGTAATCAATGTAAAATTACCTTGTCATAACACTTTTAATAATTATAATTAGAAGAATTATTTTAAAAGCATAATTATAATTATTTGTCTCTCTTATGCCAGGGATGTCAGGTTAATGTATGATGGACAACTAGGGTCCATTCTTTACTTCATTCACTTATAGAAAATCCCAGCTGGATATGTTGCAAGTCATAACTGTCACCATCTTTATTGGAAAGCATCAATTAATCATATAATTTACAAAGTATCCCCCCACCCCCAACCAGTGGAAAACTATGCCACATGATCCCTATTTTCAAGGATTTACTGCTGCAGGTGAATGAACTGGTTTCAGTGCCTCAAATATATTGCTTTGACACGACAGGAGCCAGAATTGCTCCTGGCTGCATCACACACAGGTGGCCGTTCACTAATGTAAACTACCAATGTTAGCACAAGCCATGAGGTATGTTCTAGAAAATCAGAATTGAACCCAAGCACAATAGTTTTTGAGTCCACTAATTCCACCAGCCAGATACATTTTGCAAATGAATGGGATGTGTTACCTCCAGCATACTCTACAATGTCACGCTGGACAGAAGCTGACCTCCGTCGTGTGGCCACCTCTCTCTTCGTCTTTACATGAAGAAGAAATTGAAGCCTGCAGACTGTAAAGGTATCACTAATGAAAAGCTAAGGCAGTTGAATCAGCTGGAGGTGAACTTAAATTAGGGGTGATGACTGGGCAGAAGACAGCTAGGAATAGGCACCTAAGTTTACTCTTTCTGGTCCCTCAGATCTGACTTTTGTAGATATGCCAAAAAATATATATGTATATTTGCAGGGTTTATATTTGCTTTGCTGGAGCCAAAAGCATAGTAGCATCCTTGATTTCAAAGGCCTTTAGCATGATGGCATCGATTCAGTCATAATTGTTTTTAATACATCACTATTAAATCTATACTCTTACTCAAGTGGAGGTATTCTCACTGAACAAGGGAATATTACTGATTGATGAATATATACAAAATTTATCTAGAAAATGAAGTCTCTGTGAAAAGGAATGAAGGATTTTGCAAATGAGCATATGAGAAAGATATTATAAACAAAAGAATTCTGCATATTAAATATAATGGCCATTAAAATATTTTATTACCATTAAAATCTATCTAAATTAGAGCTTATCATTAAGAATCCAGAATTTATGCAAAAACTTATAAAACTAAAATGTAGCAAATCCAAAACAGAAAATTTCACCAATTAACTCCAGTTAAAGCTTTTTGCTTCTTTTTGGAGTACCAGGGGCAGGGGGAATATGTGCTAAAATGTATTTTGCAGTGCCAGAGGGAAAAATACATTTTATTATGGTGAAAATAACACTGCTAGTGGACAGGACAAGGAGTGAGAGGTATACAGAGCGTTCAAGTTCATCTGATGGTTTCAGCTCTGGTGTCTCAGGCAGTTCTGTGCCATCTGGTTCTCCAAGTTTAATGTTTGACTTTTTAAAAACTAATTTGAAAATGCACGGTGTAGAGGACTCAGTGAAGAGTCATTCTATTGAAGAAATAACTTCTTGAATAGATGAACACGTGGGCCCTCACTGTGTCTAATATGATGGCGTGCTCGGGTTCCCGAGGGTAGACTAGCCGCGGATGTTCTCCCTCTGCACCCCGGTGATCACTGACGCTTTTCTAGAAAGGACTGCTAAAGTCTTTCAGATGAAACCGTATGACATTGACATTTAAATACGTCAAAAATAGTTCAGTAATTGCAGTTTCATGTGATTCATGCTAATGAATTCTAATAATAATAATGATAGGTTGCTTGTTTTCTCATTGTCAGATGTTAAGTTCTCTGTATAATCTTACTTATTTTTCACAACCAAAACATTCTACATATTTTAAGAGACCTTTGTTTCATTTTACAGAATTTCTTATTGATTCAGAATAAAGTTTACCCTTCCTCCATTAATACAGGTTAGAAGATTTATTCATTTAATTTCAATAAATATATGTGTTTGTGTGTACATATGTGTGTGCGTGTGTGTGTGTGTGTGTGTGTGTGTATTTGTACACACCAAATGGGCCAAACCACGACCCTCCTTTTAGAAGTTGACGTTTCAGGAATGAAGAGTCAAGGAGAGGTGTTACTATTGATTTAATTTGATAGGAAACGAGGCAGAAAGTTTCAAGGACATTATCCCCTTAATGTGCATTTCACCCTTTGCTGGTTTCAGCTTTAGCAGCTTTAGAAGTCTTCTGGAGGCTCTTTTGAATTCTCTGAAGGAATGTTACAAATCCTGATTCTGTTTGACTCAAGACTGAGTACTAAGATTCTGTTCTGCAGTTTCTCACCAAAGCACTCTGTCCCCTCCAGGAAGAAAAACATTGACGAAAAAAATACCACCCATGCCCTCTTTCTTCTTCTATGCAGCACTAATTGGACGGGCCACCTGGTCAGTCCAGCTATTTCACTTTAAATCATAAGTAGGGGAATTATAATAATATTTGGTGCAATCAAATAATGCAGAATCCCTCAGTCCGTGCCCATGGGTTTGGATTTATGACATCCTGCCCTTTACTTTTCAGGAGCTTTTCTTGCTTGTTTTCAATTAGGGTGCTTAGGTCAGTGAGAACTTTTGTGAGTCAAAATGACCACATTTGTATTTGAGAAGACTTAAATCAATTTTGTCATTATAGCAAATAATCACAAGCTACTGTAGGTGCAATTAAAGGCATTTTTCTTTAGGGATGCTCGTTTGTCTTTTATATTCCCCCTCCAAGCTCATTATAAAAATACTATTTTCTTCCATGCTTATAGTCTGAACTTTATAACTTCATGCTGTGAATATGGAAATAAATTTTTCTAAATCAAAGAATAGTTAATAGGACATGTTTTAGCCTATTAGTGAAAATGATTTAACATTTTTAAAGGAAGTAGTTGCTTTGCTCACGACTTAACCGAACTAGATATCTGACCTCTGATATTTAGAAAGTCCCATACTCCTCTTTCTGTGACCAAGGAATTGCTGTACACTGTACATGTTGAGAACTGATTAAATAAAACCATAATTTGATTCTTCGAACTGGTTAGAATTTTAATGTATATCTTACTTGATAACATGAGAGGTTTTTTGTTTTGTTTTGTTATTAAAGTTCACTCTGGCATTTGGTAGCCACCAGAGAAACACGTGGGTTTGGAAGGACATCTTAGGTCAGTTCGAAAAGCCTGGAGAAGAACTGAGTTGGCAGAATATAAACCTGCTCGTTGAGAATCAGCCAACCTTTGAACTTTATTCTCATCTGAAAAGTGCTAGTTTTCATAACGTAGCAGACATGCTTCTCGGGGGCCCATTGCCATGTTCCTCTAATTATCCCTTTGCCAAGATGACATTTACGTGAAAGAAATTGTGATAAGGTTTGGACTATGTATATTAGTATCTCTTTTCTTTCTGTGTATTATTTTATTTTTAAAATGTCTAAGTTTATTGTTGAGTGTTTTCCTTTTTCACAGATCAGTGAATTGAGAGACATGATTTTGATGGGTTTAAGCTCTTGGGTCTCGGTGTTTGTTTATCTTCTATTCACCGCGGTCCATACCGGGCAACTGCACTGTAGAACACTTGCTCCGAGTCCCGCCTCTGTGTGCCGTTCCTTCAACAAATGTCTACGGGACAGCAACGCGTGCCAGCCCGTGCGGCTGCTCGTGTGGGAGCGCGCAGCCTGCGCCCGCAAGTCTAGTGGGGGATATGGCACTGGGTTGCTCTAGACTCTAGAAGATGCAGGTGCTGACCCAAGGCACAGAACATGCAGCGGGACCTGAGGGGCGGGGCACCAAGCCCTGGAGGGAGCAAGGACATGAGAGACCTTCTGCATCAGGAAAGGCTGCCCAGAGGAGCTGACCCCGAGGCCCATTCTTGAGGAATGTGTCAGGGTTTGTCAGACACAAAAGAGTCGCTGGAGGCGGAGAGATGATGGTGTGTCTAAGAAGTTAATGAGTCTGCAGCACAGCATGTGTGCTTGGGGGCGGGCGACGGTCAGGCGCTGGGAAGAGAGGGAGCTGGGGCAGATCACGGAAGTATCTGGTATGTTGGGTTCATAAATAGGAACTTCACCCTATGGACAATGGGAAGCAACTGAAAGACTATAATTAGGGAAATGACATGATCACAAGTCCAATGAGAAGGATTTAAGCTGTATCTTTTGGTAAAGCTGCTTCTAGATGCCCTTCATGCTTACAGAGCTGCCATGTACTAGAGCCCTGCTTCGGGCCTAGCCTTGCCCGTGCACTTTTCCTATACTCATATCCCTGTCTCTCTATGTGTTGTTCTCTCATCCCATTCCAAGCTATAAACATGACTAAGTCCAGTAATATAAATAAAATTATAATACCAAAGCATTAAGGATATTGCCATCTCAGTTGTATTCAGCAACTGAGAGGTCATTCAGACTTGGAAAGAGCCATTTCAGTTGAGGAACTGGGGCAGTGGGTCAGGGGTTTATTAGGGGTCAGGAAGGCTGAGGAAGAGGGGTATGATACAGATGCTCTTTCTGGAAGCCTTACTGTGAAAGGAAAGAGTTAACCACAAAAGAGTGTGAGAAGTGTGGTCCCTACGGAAGCGGTGAGAGGAGAGAACCCCAAGGCATGGGGAGAGTTGGTGGGTGGGCTCGCTTTCCTTGGCAGCAAGGGTAGGAGGAGGTAAGGGAAGATCTTTTCCTGTTGAAGAAGGAAGATGAGGTCGCGGCTGGAGATATAGATGAGATTGGTTTGGGCAGATGAGGTCGCGGCTGGAGATATAGATGAGATTGGTTTGGGCAGTTTAGAAGCTGGAGTGGGCTTGTGGCATGCCTTTGGTTTTCCATTGAAGATCTCCTACTGGTAATGGTAGAAAAAGCTGGTGAGGAAGGAGCCTGAGAGAAAAGACAAGGTTTGAGGCAGTATTTGTGTGGGAAGGAGAGGAGAATGTTGAGAAGGATTATCACCAAGGCTGGTGAGAGCCCAGTGAGGTTAGACACCACGGGTAGGTAGTGGCACCCAGCAGCAGAGCTGGGGAATTTTATCAGCAGTGCACAGAGGTCGATGGTGGTGCTGGGACTGACTGGAGGTTGAGTTTGGTTGTGTGGGTGTGGGAGAGGATACGTGGTTGGAAGAGTTGAAGGTTTTGAGAGAAGTGTGGAAAGTGGCAGATCATGACATCCAATCTGTTTAGGGATCGATAAGTCACAGGGCAGGGACTGAAAGACGACCAGAGGGGGTCAGAGTCGGGGACTGTGAGAACAGAAAGGCTGTGATCAGCAGGAGGATGACAGATTAGACTTGGAGACTACAGACATGGAGCAGCCGTTGTGAGCAGTACTAAGCCCCAAGGGGTGTCCTTTAATGTAGGGGGACCCTTTAAAGTAAGAAGGTCAAAACAACCTGGAGGCAGAGGTGTAGAAGGCTTGTCCTAGGGGCGCTGAAGCCAGCAGAGTGTTGGCAGAAGTTGGTACGAAGACAGAGTGGGAGTCTGAATCCAAAATTATCGGTGAACAATGGAGTTATTACCCAAATAGGAGTGAAGATTAATTAACTGGAATGTGCTCCTCGTAGAAGAAATCTTCTTAGTTGCATTAAAAATATTCAGTGTAACTCAAAATCTGATTCTAATCACAATTTCTCACAATGGATCTGAGAGTTTTAGAAAAGGTTAAAAGTGCCCCAAAGTAGGAATCTGTTGGAATTCTGGGAATATCCTGAAAACTATGACGGCAAATATCCTGTCATTCATCTCTCAGGTGGTTTTATGGTTTCCTAAAAGAGGCAGTTCTTTCTCCTTTGCTGAGTTCACCTTATTACAATAATGCATCAGGAAGAAGTCTTTAACAGAGCATGCTATGAACAGATATCTCTCTTAAGACCTTTTATTTTGAGAGGATAAAAATACACCCTCCAGCCAGGATGGCAGTATAGATACTTGCATCTCCTACAACCACATCAAAACTACAACAGGTCAACCATCATTCAGAGCTGCCTGAAATCTAGCTGTATAGAAGTCCTGCAACTGGGGATTTAAAGAAGCCACTTGAGACTGGCTGGGGGCGGGGGTAGAGACATGGAATGGGCTGCTCCCAATGCCCATATGTGTCTGAAGAAGTCCCCCTGAGGAGTGAGGGGTCCAGCCTCACACCAGGCCCCACAGCTCAGGGTTCCAGGGCTGAAAAGAGAAGTCCCCATAACTTCTGGCTGTGAAAACCAAAGGGGATTGAGGCTGAGTGAGACCAAGTGCTGCCAGAGTCCCAGGCACTTCCTCTTAAAGGGCCCACGCAATGACTTACTCTGACTCCCTCCCTCTAACCTTCAGTGCTGAGATGGCAGTCTGGAAGGCACCAGGGGCACATGGGGAGAAACTGAATTGTTTGGCATCAGGGTGAATGAACACTGGGGAGGGCTTCTTTCTCCCAGACCAAAGCGTTGGCAGAGGCATTGTTCTTTTACTAATAGAGACTCCATCAACCTGGCTCACGCCATTTGCTTTGCCCTGGTGATTCCCTGAGCTCCCGCTCCACCCAACTTACAGGCCCACTCAAGCTATATCCAGTGGCTTTTTCATAGGAATGGCTTGTCTTGTCTTATACTTCAGACTTCCCTAAAATTTCTCAAACAAGCAACATCTGGTCCCAGCATGCCCTGTACCACTCTCTAAGTGGTCTCAGGCCCACAACAGCCTGTCATAGTTTACAGCTTGGTTTCTCCTGAGCACCTCCAAGCCCAGGAAAAGTAGCAGGCATCTGCAGATCTCTCTGTAGCTCAAGCCAGGTGACCCTGGGCAGAACACAAACAGCTGTTGACTTTGGCCTGCACCTCCCAGGAGGCTCCAGAGCCAGCACACCCAGTGGACAGCTTCAGTTCACGTCACGGCATCACCACCAAACCACCCCCACAGCGACATATTCCAGGGGTAAAGTCGGTGGACACCAGAGCCCCACTGAAGTATGTCTTGCTCTGTGGGGTGGGCCACTGCACAGCTGATCCTCCATGGTGGTTGGTGGAAACAGCCAGTCCTTGCAGCCCATCGGTATGGGGATGAATCCCTTTCATTGACATGTTGACAGCAATCAAGGCTCAACTACAACACAAGGGTGTCCACAGCCCACACAGTGGGATACACCCAGAGTGCCCAGCTCAAGTGACGAAGAGGTTGTGCCACTGGACCTCACAGAACACCTACTACGTTAGGCCACTCTACCAAGCCTGGGAGAAGTAGCAGCTCTACCTAATACATAGAAACAAACACAGGGAGTCTGCCTAAATGAGGAGACAAAGAAACCTGTCCCAAATGAAAGAACAGAACAAAACCCAGAAAAAAAACCTAAACAAAGTGGAGACAAGCAATCTACTAGATGCAGAGTTCAAAACATTGGTTATAAGGATGCTCAAGGAACTTAGGGGAAGGGTAAATGAACTTAGTGAGAACTTCAACAGGTAGCACACAGAGTCCCAAACAAGATGAACCGAAATGGGCCCACACCAAGACACATCATAATTAAAATGCAAAAGGTTAGCCCTGGCCGGTTTGTCTCAGTAGTTGGAGCGTCGGCCTGCAGACCAGAGAATCCTGGGTTCGGTTCCCGCTAGGAGCACATACCCCAAAAGTAAATAAATAATGCAAAATGTTAAAGACAAAGAGAGAATCTTAAAAGCAGCAAGAGAAAAGCAGTTAGTTACCTAAAGGGGGCCCTCCCATAAGACTGTAGGCTGATTTCTCAACAGGAACTTTGCAGGGCAGAAGGGAGTGGCAAGAAATATTCAAAGTTATGAAAATCAAGGACCTACAAACAAGATCTCTCTACCCAGCAAAGCTATCAAGTAGAATCGCAGGACAGATAAAGAGCTTCCCAGACAAGGAAAAGCTAAAGGAGTTCGTCACCACCAAAACAGTATTACAAGAAATGTTAAAGGGTCTTCTTTAAGAATAAAAAGAAAAAAGATTTTAAAAATGGTAATAAATACATATCTATCCACAAATGAATGACAATAAAATAAAGTAAATGAAGAAGCAGAACAGAAACAGACTCATAGATACAGAGAACATTTTGATGGTTGCCAGATGGGAGGAGGATTGAGAGGATGGGTGCAAAAGGTGAAAGGATTAAGCAGTACAAATAGATTGCTACAGAATAGTCATGGGGATGCAGATTGCAGCATAGGGAATATAGTCAATAATATTCTAATAACTTTGTATGGTGTGAGATGGGTACTAGATTTATCGGGATGATCACTTTACAAGTTATAATGCCTAATCACTGGGGTGTACCCCTAAGACCAATACAATATTGTATGTCAACTGTAATTGAAAAATTAAAAAAATGATTTAAATTAAAAAATAAATATATAAGAACACAGACATGGTAAACCATAATAAAATAAAATATATCTAGTAGGGATAGGAAGTTCTCTTTTCAAAGCTTGTTTTCTGTCCACCACCCATGTGGATTATTCTATTTTACATTAAATTTTACAGCGCCTTCCCCCATCCCATATTGTCTGTAATGGTTGTTGGGACAGTTGTGCAGCCCCTGAGCTTGTCTTGTGGACAGTGAGAGCCAAGCCACATTCTGTTGCCATATACCCATGGCCAGACCCAGAGCCTAACCACGATGAGAAAGTCCCACCAGGTTTGATCTTAGGAATCTTTGACCAGTCATTCCACCACTTCTCTCCTTCCTCCTTGGCGTGTGGGAACACTTCCAAGGCAGTCTGCGGGGACAGTGGCTTATGTTCCTGTTCACTCATGAGCTTCTGTCGGAAGTACGATTTTGGTCAAACTGCACCATTTATTTCTATATACTACCATGGAGTTGGCAAAGAGTATTAACCATTTTCTACCTCAATTTGAAAATGAATCCTACTAAAGAGTCTGTTTTCCTTACATATTTTTAAAACCAAGAGTTACTATTTAAATATAAAGGATCTCTCGCCTTGCTGGTGTGGCTCAGTAGACTGAGCATCATCCCATGGATTCAGAGGTCGCGGTTTGATTCCTGGTCAGGGCATGTGCCCGGGTTGCAGACTTAATCTCCAATAGGGGGCATGCAGGAGGCAGCCAATTGATGTTTCTCACTCACAAAGATGTTTCTATCTCTTTCTCCCTTCCTCTCTCTCTAAAAAATCAGTGAAAAAAACAAACAAACAAACAAACAAACATTAAATATAAGGGATTCCCAAAGTCTAAGACTTTAGGTTCATTTATTACATGTTAAATTCAT
This sequence comes from Molossus molossus, assembly GCF_014108415.1. NCBI lineage: Eukaryota > Metazoa > Chordata > Mammalia > Chiroptera > Molossidae > Molossus > Molossus molossus. The sequence continues at coordinate 104,135,484 of NW_023425344.1, read as the reverse complement.
ATATATGAATTTAGCTTTAGCTAAAACATAGTTATATGTTGTCCTAACTCTGCAGCACACATAGAGAGTCTAATCCTGAAACGAGATGAAATAATATTGGAGGATTTTTGTTTACCGGCTTAAAAACTGAATACTGCTCATACCATTTTGTCCACATCTTTTAACAGAGATGCTTGGACGTGTTCTCTGGCTCTTTTCTAATCAGGAAAGGCTGGACAATGAAAGGGGACATGAATGAGAAAATAAAACAGTCAAAACAATGCAAAATTATTGGAGATTACAATGATGGTGTAAAAGGTAAAAGATCCCCCCAAATTAAGTTGATTCAGTTTGGAATTAGATCTAAGTTGTCAGAACAGTTTGCTGTGGAAGTTGTTTAACTGATGGAAAACTCTAGGAGATGGGCCCTGGACCGATTTGGACCAATAACCTGGAGCTCAATATCACACATTTCATTCTTGAAGTAACAGACTTGGCCCATCCAAATACCTATCCCTGTGTGCTGGCAGCGGCCCATCCAAATACCTATCCCTGTGTGCTGGCAGCTCAAGTTGGTCACACAAACTTTCCCAGAGACCCTTGTGGTTGTGGCTGTGAAGGAAACCCACTTGCCTCACTGGCCAGAAGTGAAGGGGGTTTATTCTGTTTAACTGTGAACAGATTAGGGAGAAGGGTCGGGAGGGAGGCTGGGTGTTTTACATTCCACGAGAGTTAAATGTATCCTATTAAGGTCTTAAAATCCTTGCAGAATTTGCCCCGGACTGTTTATGATACATTTTTCATATCTACTGGAATTTGATTTTGTAGCTTGTGTGCTGATTCCAAACATGGGGAAACTCACGGAACTGTTCTGTTTTCTTGATAAGAAAAAACTACCAGATTGTGGTTGAGGAGGACTGTTTCAAGATATCAAAGTTCAGTTAAACTAAACAGTTAGGATGTTGCAGCCTGGGTTATATAGGCCCAGTGCAGTCACTTCTCGAGGTTCTTTATGGTGGGTAGAGAGGGAATTACAGAATACTTCCTTTGTTTGTTTGTTTTTAAAAAGGTGGTCTATAATATTCTTATTTAAGTAAACTCTGGAAATAAACAGACATTTAGGACTTTTGCTGCAGCATCTACCTCCTACTTGCCGCACTTCAAAATGCAGCTAACTGTATGCTCAGAAAGGCGTGTTTAATGGCAGTAAGGGAAGGAGCTCTGTCTGGCCTTTGCTGCCCCTGAACTCACTGCCCCCCTCCACCCTTCCCCCCCTTCCCTCCCACTCATCAGAGGAAAGCACCTGGCATTTTGCATCTTTCACTCTACACCCAGGAAGGAACACATATGCTCGGACTTTGTCTCTCATTCGTAACCAAGCACATAGGGCCTGGCAGCCATGAGGCAGGATTAGAGGGGCTCCCCGTCAGGGCTCTGTGTTAGCCCCGCCCCAGCGGGCACCGTGGGTCTCCGAGGCCCAGGATGTGTTGTGTGCGTGCTTCCACCCTTGAAGCCCCTGTTGTCTGTTCTTCGGGGAGACAGCATCATCAACGGTGCCCTCAATAGCTCCTCTCTACTGACAATTCACCTTCAGAGCTGACATGTGGGGTTTCTCAGTCCTGAGTGTCCATTAGTGAAACAAATACCCGGGACGCAGAAATCCACGCGGGGGCTGCATGGTCAGCCTTGCCGGCGTCCTCGCAGGAAGAGTTCCCCACAGGTGCCCTTGTTGTAGTCGCCTTCCATCAAGGGCGTGGGGTGATGGCCACCTTGGGACCCCACCTTTGTCACCTTGGTCCAGACCCTTTTCTCCTAGTCATGTACATTTCACTCTTTCCCTCCACGGGATTCCCTCCTTTCAATTCTGAACGTAATTGCCTGCTCAGATGTACACCTCGTGAGTGGTCAGTCATCTAGCGACTCCAGTTGTTTATGTCATTGAGATGGACACTGAGCATCGTGGGGGACGTGCGTTCGCTGTGCGTGGTGCTGCTCCTCCGGTGAGGTCGTGGAGGTGCATGGCCTCGCGCCCAGGAGAAAACAGACGGCTGACTCTGGGCTGCAGAGCGGGAATGTATTTGGAGCATCTGCTTCCTCAATGAACACGGCTGTGCTGATCTGTGCAGTACAACCAACTGCTTCAGAGAGAAATGACTCCTTAGAAGAATTTTCACTTAATTAGGATTTAGAAAGGAACCCTGCCACTTTAAGGCCTGTTTGGTCCGCTGCATACTGCAGGGGCTTCTGTAGTCTCCTGCTGAGGTGGGAAAGTCAGTGGTTTGAAACTTGACGTGTCATGTGAACACTGTCCACATTAGGAGGGTGTTAAATCACGTGGACTCCACCTGTTAACATGGGAACTGGGAATTCAAAATTACAATGTTTCCCTCCTGTGTCACCTTGTATTCCCCCGACTCTATAAACTTTGGGGGCAGGCTCTCTCACTCTCTCTCAAAGCCAGATGCTGTATTCTGGAAATACATCTCTTTCTGGGGTGACCGAAAGCAACACAGTCCTGGACCCTGGAGTAAGAGGACATGTGGTTAATGACACCAAGGCCACCTTTTCTGAGAATGAAAAATGACCAAGTTAGACGGGACATTATTCATTAATAACAAATTTAATCTTACATCTCTGAAAAAAAACATTACATATCTTAGCTATTTCCAATATGACTCAGGAGTGGGTTCTCCGATGCCTTATCTTGTAACTTTCAATTAAAGTATCAGTTTTCCCCAAGCCCTCTCAAAAATGCTTGTAACGTTGCTTGTCTAATCAGGAGAAAGTAGATCATTATTCAAAGTAAAACCCAACATAGGAAATTCAGGTCTGAGTGGCTCAGCATTTGTGTGTTTTCTTTTCACAGATTTCCGACCGTCTCCACTCCAGTCTTACCACCTCTCTCCTGTGCTAGTCCAGTGGCCCTTCATTGTTCTGTCAGCCTGTCTCTCCTCCCGCAACCCTCGGCCTCCCTCCCACTGCTCTGCAGATAGTGGCCAGTAGCTCCTTCTGGATTTCCTGGCTGGTGTCCTGAGTGCCTCCCTGGCTTCTCAGGCCACTTCCCAACCCCGTCTTTTACCATTTCATCCACACTTCCGACAGTCATTGCCAAGTAGGACTTCTCTCTCTTCCCCTGAGCACATCATACTTTTTAATTCTGTCCCTTCGTTGACACTGCTCCCCCTGCCAGGCCGCACTCTCCAGACCATGTAACTTCCCTGGGGTCACTGCCCAATCCTAGGAAACCAGCCTCAATGCCGCCGCCTTCACCATCTTCCCAGACACCGGAGCACCTCGAGGCAGCGACATTCCTTGACCTTGAACAGCACCCTAACTGTTGTATGGCTCTTATAGCACGGAGCCCTTCTGCTTCTTTGGAAAGTATAGTTCCTTATCTCACCTGTAAGTTCTTGGAAAGCAGGGTCCATGTTTCATTTAATTTTTTGATTCCGTGAAGTGCCTTGTTACTCAAAATATGGTCTGCTTGTCACTGGAAAGGGCCCGGGTTTGGAGTAGGTCTGCCTCTGGCTGATTGGTAGTGTGTGGATTCTCTCTCTTCTCTTTTTTAGAGACAGAAACATCGGCTGCCTCCTGAGCACCCCCTTGACTGGGGATCAAGCCCGCAACCCAGGCATGTGCCCTAACCGGAATCAAACCAGCAACCTCCGGGTGCATAGGTTAATGCTCAGCCACTGAGCCACATCAGCCGGACACACATAGGTTTTTTACTTCATGCAGGAAAGGTTTCACAATACAAGTCCAGGTGACTTTGAAAGTATGTTTATTAAAGCTGGGGATAGTGAAACAAAGGAAGGACTTAGGGTAGAAGCAGCAACAGGAAAGAGCCTAGGCTGTGCCCCGCTTCGGCTCCCTAGCAATGTTACAGGAAAGCAGTGAGCCCAGGAGAGGCTGCTGTTAGCTCACTGGGAAGCAGCAGTCACAGTGAGGAGTGAGCTAATAAGGCAGTGCTGCTTTTAACTCACTGAAAAGTCAGAGTAAAGGGGCCTTAGAGACAGGTCCGTGGGGACCCTTAGGACTCAGGGGAGGAAAGGTAAAGATACGCTCCTGCGAAGACAGGCGCAGGCATGCTCCAGAGAGAGCCCATCCAGGGTCTTTATCTCGAAGGTTCTTATCTGTTTTCTAAAGATGGGAATTTTAGGGGAGGATCTTAATAGAATATTTATCAGCTTTATGCTGACGTGCTAAAGTGAGATTTATTCCTCCAACTTCGTCAGTCCTTGGGTATGGCTGGCACAATTGGCACTTACTGCATTTTGTTTTTTGTTGTTGTTTTTTTTATCCTCACCTGAGGACATTTTTGCATTTATCTTCAGGTAGAGGGTGAAGATGAGAGGGAGGATGAGAGACAGAGAGAGAGAGAGAGAAACATCGATGTGAGAGAGACACATCCACTGGCTGCCACCCACACAACCCCATTTGGGGCCGGGGACAAACTGCAGCCGAGGTACGTGCCCTTAGTGGGAACCGAATCTGGGACTCTCTGGTCTGCGGGCTGCTGAGCCAAACCGGCCAGGGCTCATTACGTTTTGTTATCTGTCTCCCTGAGTAGGGCAATTTTAGCTATTTACCCTCTGGCAGGGGAGAAGAAGTGGAAACTATTTACTCTTTCGTGTCCTTGGTTAGGTAAGACAGGGTTTGGTGATTTACTAGATGATTGTAAACTGCTTGGCCATTTAACTGTCTGTCTTAGTTTCCCTATACCTCTGTCCTGTCTCCTGCTGACCAACAGTATCGACATCAGCTGGGAACTAGTTAGAAATCCAGAATCTCAGTCCTCATCTCCAATCTGGTGAATCAAAACCCACATGTTAACAAGGCCCCCTAAGGATTACAATGTACGTGAAAAATCGAGGTGCCTGTTATGTTACATCACACAGAATCTCATGGATAGCAGGTAGCCCGTGGATATCTGTGGAATGACTAATGAATGAATAACATTCAAAGCTGAGATTGTTCTTATTGGTTTATGGGAAGATTGTCTCATAATCAAATGCAAAAATGTAACCCAGCACCCATGATTTTTCTGTGACCATTTTCAGTCTTAAATAATGAAGACCCATTTCTCCCTTTAAAATCTTTAATTTGTTACTTTCAGGTCACCTTTGGTAGCTGGTTGTCTTGGGGTTTTCCCCCCATCATTATGCTCTCACAGGATAGCATTGGCCTTAGGTGAAAAAGTATAGAGAGAAAGCTTGCTAATTGGGTCTAAATATAGGTTATGTGCAAAAAAACCATTTCCAGCTTCGGAAAAGAGGCACTCACTCGTATGGCGTGTGTTGTTTTGTCATTTTAGCAGGATGTTCTCCAGGACCAAGTAAATGGCAACCAAAAGCTAGGAGGATGTTCTCTGTCCCTGTGTCAAAAGCTGAGTGATCCGGTTCACACATACTTGCTAATAGCCCTAAGGTGGTGACAGTACACTGGGATTTTTAAAGCATTAAAGAATTTTACATTAAAGTGTTTTCAGCCATCTGGGAATAAAAGGAAGATTGGGAGAAATATGTAAAGTACAAAGGACTATTGCCTATAGATGATGACAGACAAAACAGTTACTCACCGTGGTGTTTAGTGAACTTCTGGGGTCATCTTGGCCTAATTGGGGGGTGACATTTCCATGGGCGCCCTACAATGTGTAGGATTGTTTCCCACTGTGAAGAATTGTCCTATGTGAGGCCACAGCTTGAGAACATCTGGACAGGCATTTTTGGGGTGTAAATGTTTTTATTACTAGAACACACACACAGCATTTTAAATACATGCTGAATTTTCCAGGAATGCAATTTCCATATTGATGGAGAGGATACTGTTCTTTGTTTTGTTTAGAGCTTTACTATTTGCTTATTTCAGAAAACAACATCCCTGTTCCGAGCAGTCTACATGTGTAGCTGATGAAGTCACACGGATCCTCCTCAAAGTGCCAAATCTCCGAACACCTTCTGTTGTAGTTGTTCTGAGACTTTATTTATTGAAGTGCATCTTGTTTGTTGTAAATTTCTCTTTTATTTCTCCTGTAGGTAATAGGGCATTATATTGATTTTTTTTAAATGTATGTGACTAGGCAAGTTTTTTCTTAATTACATCTCAGGCTATAAAAAGAGGCACTGGATCTGAGAGGTTTGCGGGTCTCTGGCACAGCCAGCCTCATTAGTTCTGTCTGAGACAGAGAGTAATAGTAAAGGCTCAGGCTCAGAGTATACCAATAGGAACAGTCACATCTTGTCATCGGCAGGGTGCCCTCTGTGTCCCCACTTGTCACTGGTAGAAATGGAGCTCTTGGAGTGCTTCGGTAAGAAAAACTTCCTGAGGCCCCCACAGAGGATAAAGTATTGTGGGAGGCTTTACTGATAATGTAACATGAAGGGGGTTCCCCTCCAAGGTCCCATCTCCCTCTGTTTCAACCACGTCTCCAGCAGTGCTGTGATTAAAGCCACTGCCCAATCTTTGCTCCATAGTAAAGCACAGCCCATCTAGCATCTAGCTGGTTTAGCTTGTGTTCCAGCTGCAGTCCATTGCGTGTAGGGTTCACGCAGCCCGTGGCTGCAAAGGCCACATGGCAGGCTGGTGCGGGTCATGGAGCAAGCGTGTGCAAGGAAGCACGAGCAAATCAAGAACAAGAGAGCAGGAGCTCTTTTTGTCTCTGGATTATAGGAGCTTAACCAGTCAGCCCTTCAGGATTGTGCACGCTTGCAGTGGCTCTGCACCTCCTAGCCAGTGATCTCCATTTCCAGGATAGACGGACAGACAAGCACCTTTCCTGCATCACCTCGACTTCACTGCCTATGGGCCTATTTCTTTCTTTCTTTGATCCCTTTCCCCAGTGATCTACAGAAAAAGGACCTGCGGTTTTCCAGAGAGTATGAAGTTTGCAGCTTCCTGGTGAAGATGCCCAGATGAATATACTTATAATGTCTGGCCTTTCTTTTGCTCTTTTCCTATTAATATTAGCCAACCCTGGCCAGTTTTCTCAGTGGTTAGAGCGTTGGCCTGTGGTCCAGAGAGACCCGGGTTTGGTTCCCACTAAGGGTACATTGGTTGCAGTTTGTCCCCGGCCCTGGCTGGGTTATGCAGGTGGCAACCACTTGATGTGTCCCTTTCATGTCAATGTTTCTCTTTCTCTCTCTTCCTCCCACTCTATCTGAACAAAAAATGGAAAAAAATGTCCTCGGGTGAGGATAAAAAAAAATATATATATTAGCTAGCTAATTATGATGGTAGCAATCCCACCTGAGAGAAGCTGAGAGTGAAGCATGGTATGCGGTTGCTATGGTGGGGATGCATATACTGGGCATAAGAGACAGGACTTGGACCCTGGCCAGTTTGGCTCAGCAGTTAGAGCTTTGGCCCTCAGATTGAAGGGTCTTGGGTTCGATTCCCAGTCAAGGGCATGTACCTGGCTTGCAGGTTTAATCCCCGGCTCTGGTCGAGGTAAAGAGAGAGACAGAGCTTGGGCCCAGTGGTTACCACACTTGAGTGCCACTGCCCCCCCCCCACCCACACACACACCACCACCACCACCAAGGGTTTTAAGGGTGGAGATTTTAGGGGAGGTTATTTAGCAGCTTTCAAGGTGTGTCCTTTCAGGGTCTAGGTTTCCACTGATTGGTCAGTGTCAGGGCAGGGGGTTGTTATTCAGTGCAGCAGGTCCTGCGGTTAGCCTTGGTGTCGCTTGTCTGGTTTTGCTGCTTTTCTGGGCCTGGAGCTGAAACACAACTGAGGCCTAGATGTTATCTCCAGGGAGGAAAGGTCAGGCAGTCTAAACTGATTGGCCAGGATACACCAGGGGAGGAAATGTCACCCTGAGGACAAGTTCCCACCCTACAGTTGTCCTTTGCTAGGCACCTGGGTCTTTCCAGTCCGGTGACCCATTGCCCTTGCTCTCTCCTGTCTGTCTAACCGCCTGCTACACTGGCAGGGTCAGAGTGAATATTAGCGCTAATGATCCTAAAATCCTCATCACAGATGTGCAACAATGTTGCAACTTGTAAATAATATATATGGTAAACTACTATCATGTAGCTCTTTGAAAATAGAAAATAAAGAAGCTATATACTAGCTTCCAGAAAAATAGACTAACTTTTCTCTAGACTAACTTTTCTCCTATTCCTCAAGGATGGACTGGGTTGAGGACCCGAATCCCAGGTTCTTTAGATTATTATGACACTAACACCCAGCTGCTGGTAAAGCTCCTGACTGGGACCACTACCCCTCTAACCTCCCCACACTCTTGTTTTGCCTGTAGGGGACTCTTCCATCAAATTACACCAGCAGTTTTCAACCTGTGGGTCGCGACCCCATTGGGGGTCGAACGACCCATTCACAGGGGTCGCCTAAGACCATTGGAAAACACATATTTCCGATGGCGATTCATAACAGTAGCAAAATTACAGTTATGAAGTAGCAACGAAAATAATTTTCTGGTTGGGGGCCACCACGACATGAGGAACTGTATTAAAGGGTCGCCGCATTAGGAAGGGTGAGAAGCACTGAATTACACCAAACACCATACAGTAACTACATGCCCTCAAGCAAACTTGAGACTTTCCCCTGGCAACGTAAGTGTCTTCAGCATATGTTAGTTGTTGCTGTTTTTTTGTTTTGTTGTTGTTTTTGTTTTAAATAGTCTACAATTCCATGAAGGAAGAAGGGATGAGAGAAAGTATTCCCCCTGGTGCTGTCTTGTCTCTTTCAATCATATCAAAACCCGCTGGGCACCAGAGCCCAGTCCTCGCTCCAGGGGCTTTCTCTCCGGATCCCTGTCCGCTCCTCGCGAGATTTCACTGCGACTCCCCTCCCCCACCATGCCACTTCTGTTTTCCTTCTCTTTATGTTTCCAAAACCCAAGCAAGCCTTGAATCCAGCAACAATTTTTCCTGTAGGTTCTTTACCAGCTTGTTTAACTTCAGATACAAAAAGGATGGATTTCAAAGTATTTCAGATCTTTTTAAGAATGGTTTCACTTGAGCCTGGTGGGGAGTATCAGCCACCCTTTCCTGTAATTCTGATGCTAAGGATATGCAAATAGGGGTGCTCTGCTGCTCTTTCCTGTCTTCCTGGGACATCTGGGAGGGATCTGGAGAATCTGTAAGATAATGTGTTACTATCTTGCATTGAAATTCTTTTTAAATGTTGAAGAAATGCATCCCTGCTTTGTAATGCAAAGAGGTCACTGCGTAGTCAGTTTACTGCTGGGGGAATTGTTTCAGATTTCTTTTGAAAGTTAAGTGCTGGTCATTAGAAAAGGGACCACGTGAGTCTGAATCTGTCCTGACCTTTTTGTCCCTTCTCTTTCTCCTCTTATTCACCTCTGAAGTCACTTGTCACAACATGTCCACAGAGGTTCCTTCTGTCCTGTCTTTAGCAAGATTGTCTCTAATTAAGTGTGGTATAACTATGTCTCTCTCCTGTCCTATTATAAAGGCTTCTCAGCACTTAAGGAGTGGTTCCTTTAAGCTGTGTGTGCATTTGAAGTGGCATCTGCCCTTCCTACTGCTGTACTAAGCCTTGGCATCTCAGTAAAACCCGGTGCATCTGGGTGGATAATGCCTTCTGCTTTGACATTTCTCTCTGGTCCTGGTGTGTTGAAGTTGGGCCCAGGTCATTATTTTTGTATCAATGACATTTCCATAATACACTCAATAATGAAGTGTTAAGAACACCAAAAGAAAAAGCCTTGAAAATGACTAGAATATTTTCCAAAGCATTTAATATTAAGGGTATTGACCCTTCACATTTCTCTTTAACTATAAAAGGATCATTAAGCATATTGAGTAACTTCAAACCAAGGTAGTCATTATCTGGAAAACTGAAATGTAATTGCAGTCTGCACCGTATCACCCAGTCCCATGTCCCCAGCGCTCTGAGCACTGTCCAGTCTGTTCCTCGAATACTGCCGGGTCTTCTCTCCCCATTGTGCCCCGAAGCTCCATCTGCTCCACCTGCTGAGAATCAAGCCAGGTCCGCAAACGCCCCAGCTGGAAGTGGTTTGCCATTTTCTGAATTCCAAGAAAAATTGTACTTGCAAAAAGGCAATGAAAGTTTTACATTTTGTTTTGTTATATTCATTCTTTATCTTTCTCAATATAACACAATATAGACTTCTTGAAGGCAGGTGGTGACTAATGAGCTTTCACTCTACAATATGCCCCAAACTGGGGCTGCCCGTCAGTTACTACACAATGTGTTTCGAGTGAGGCATCAGGTGGACATCACTTCCCCACGAATTATACATCAAGTTGCCTGTGAGTTCACTTTTTTAAAATGGAATCCTATTGAGTAGCTCAGTGTTTAAAAAAAAAAACTTTCAGGGAAATCAAAAAATAGTCCCTGCATAAATGAACGACCTTTGGTCTGGCATTACAGTTGATCTGTACAACTCTTCTCTTTTATCCTTTCATTTATTCAGCAATAAGGGCATATTTGTACACTGTCTGGGTGTGGGCAGTTGTGAACACGACAACGTTCATCAAATAGAAAAAATAATGCGATGTGAGGGCTGGGAAGAAAATAATATGGGATAAGGGAATTGGAGAGGAATGGGGTGCAGTTTACAGAGAAGGCCTTTCAAATGAAAGGACAATCTGAGCAGAGAAGTGAGGGAGGGAGGTGACTCTATGGATATCCGGCTGCAGGAAGAGCCTGCAGAGGAGAGGAGCCAGCAAGGGCCTGGAGGTCTAACTTCCCCTGGTGTGTCTGAGAAACAAGGGACCAGGAGGCAGTGTGGCTGGAGTGGACTGAGGACCGGTGCAGAGGTGGGTCTGGGGACAGCTGGGCAAGGTCAGGTGGTGCTAGTAGACCTGGGTAAAGACTTGAGGTTTTACTGTGAGTAAAATGGGAAGTTGTTGGCCCTGCCGGTGTGGCTCAGTGGTTGAGAATCGACCCATGCACCAAGGGGTTACTGGTTTGATTCCCAGCCAGGGCACATGCCCAGCTTGTGGGCCAAATCCCCAGTGGGGGGCATGCAGGAGGTGGCCAATCAATGTTCTCTCTCATCGATGTTTCTATCTCTCTCCCTCTCCCTTCCTTTCTCTCTAAAATCAATAAAGGGAAAAAAATTAAATAAAAAACAAAAAGAAGTTATTGGAGGGTTTTGAAGACCTACACATTTCTTATAAAAAAAAAATGGCCTGGGCTGCTGTGAACGCGGTCAGCAGTGGGGTAAGTGTGTTGGTGGCAGCAGGAATCACACCAGGTGCTAGACAGATGGGGTCAGACCAGACCTGGGTTCAGTAACCTCGGTACTTGAGTTCTGGCTAAGAAAGAATTCAGAGCCAAGACTCAAACTATAAGAGAACACTTATTTGGAAAATTACAGAGGTAGAAGAAGTAATTTGTGGAACAAATTGGCTTAGGAAACAAGTTACAGAGGCAAAGGAAGGGCCCTTGGAGTTTAGAAGTGAGGAAGGTAAAGGTGAGACGCCTGCGGGGAGAGGGAGGGAGAGTGCCCGGGTCCTTAGTCCTAAGGATGTTAAGGGTGGAGATTTTCGGGGAGGTCCCAGGAGAAGATCTCAATAGAATATGTAGCAGCTTTCCAGGTGTGTCCTTTCAGGGTCCGGGTCTCCGCTGATTGACTGATTGGTTGGCACCAGGGCAGGGGGTCATTGTTTGCAGCTGGTCCTGAGATCAGCCTTGGTGTCGCTCGTCTGCTTTTGCTGCTTCTCTGGGCCTGGAGCTGAAACACAATTTAGGATTAGATACTATCTCTAGGGGAGGAAAGGTCACCCTGGGGACAAGTTCCCACCCTACAATTGTCCTTTGCTAGGCTTTGCACCATGGTGACCTTCTGTACCTGGCCCATCATCCTTTCTGGGGTCACATCTGTCTAACTGCCTGCCACAGGTCAAGCCAGGCAGCAGGAGGACCCGTGAGGAGACCCCTACATAGCCTAGTGATTGGCAACAGGGGCCATGTCCAGCCCAACATGGTGGCCTAAGGGTGAGAAGTAGTCAGATCCTGGTTCAGAGAGTTGAAAGGGTTTGCTGCTATTCTGACCATGTCGGCCTGTAGAGAAAGAGAATCAGGAATGAATATAAACAAAGTTTGTGGACTCAGCAGATGGAAGATTCATGGTGTCATTGACTGAGATGGGAAGGTCTAAGGGAGGATTAACTGTGAGAGACAAGCTCCAGTTGGGTTTGGGATACGAGACATTTGCGGCGCCTGTTGGACATCCAAGGCAGTTGGCTTGAGTCTTCCTTCCAGAACTGAGAGTCCTTGGATTCATGGCCACATCTTGGTCATCTTTGTATTCGTCAACTGATTTGCAGAAGTTCTTGCTCACAGGACTCCTAGCACTTGTGATCTAGTTAATGGGATTCAGATTTGTGCACACAAGTTTTTCTGAAAGTTGCCTGCAGTTTCACTTGCATTTCCATATTCTTCCTCATCATAATTTGTAAAAGCAGAGAAAAGATAATTGGGAAAAAATGCTGGTTGAAACTTGCTGAACATGGATAGAACCACAAATGATGCTGACAGGAGGTTTAGAAGTGCAAAATAGAGAGTACTCAGACCGAGTATAAGTAAATTAGCATAAATCATCATTCTTTGATTTCCATGCCTATCTTATCCAAGTTGGCTGACTCAACAGCTGCTTCTATGACTGCAGCTGTGTGATTCCTTCATATTTTTGTTTTGCGTGGAAAAAGTGTTGCAGTTTGTCGTTGCTTCACCATGTGCAATATTATTATATTAGGTTCTCTCTTATTTTTTGGCCTGACCATATGGTTAAGAAAAGTCTTGCAACTGACCCTTTATTCTTTTGAACCAATGACTTCATATGATTTCACTTGGGTTTTGTTTTAGATCCACTTGGAATTTTACTGTTTGCTTTTGGGATCCTCCAGGCAGCTCTTAGAGGTTTGAAAATGTTTCTCTCGCTTGGTTGCGCCTTGTAGGATGGTGGGGGTTCCAGGTGGAGAAAGACTTCACATGCAGAGGGAAGAGCAAGTGGGAAGGTGCCTGGTTTGGTGTGGCTGCAACATGAGCCTCATGGGGAGTGTGAAGAGAACTGAGACAGAAGAGCAGGTGACAGGAAGGTCATTATGGGCTATGCTAAGTAGTATAGAAAATGGGGAGTGTCAGAGTTTAGGGTCAGAAGTACTATGATGAGATGGGTCTTTGTAGGCAAAGCTACTATGACTGCCTTAGGAAGAACAGACGGGAGGGGAGGGAGACTGGTAAGAAAGTTCTTGGTGATAAAGGCAAAAGGTAATGATGGTGTTATAAATTTCTTAAAATTGTAATTGGCACATTCAGTGCAATATAAGTGTTTTTAAAATAAAATTTTAAAAAATGAAAGCAGGAACACATAATGGGAGAACAACAAATTAGAGAGACAACTTACATGTTAGAATTTCAGCATCCACTTGGATGAGCAATGATGTCATTCGAGGACTTGGTGCGGGTGGAGTTAGGTGGAGGTTGACTAGAGGCCACGGTGCTGTCTGGACACGTCCTCTTTGTGGAGCCCACGGGGCATTCATTAGGCAGCTGGGGTGGAGCCATGAGGTTTATCCGAGGCCTCAGCCTGGGAGAACACATTTGGAACATGTTTGGAAGCCCTGAACATCTAGATGGGAAAGGAGATTGGCCAGGAAAGCAATGAAGCCAGGGGAGAAAGTGGTCAGAATGAGAGTCCCAAGGAAACTATACAGGTGGGATTGAGTCTGTGGTACGAACGGCCTTACCGTTGATGTTGGAATTTAAAAAGAGGAGCCAATTATGTACAAATTTTGGTTGGTTTAATCTTTCATTAAGATTTTCTGGCACCCTGGCTGGTTTGGCTCAGCAGTTAGAGCGTCGGCCTATGGTCCAGAGAGACCTGGGTTCGGTTCCCACTAAGGGCGCGAACCTCGGTTGCCGTTTGTCCCGGCCTTGGTTGGTCGTGCGAGAGGCAGCCACTCGATGTGTGCCTTTCACGTCAACGTTTTTCTCTCTCTTTCTCTTCCTCTCTCTCCCTCCCACTCTATCTGAACAAAAAATGGAAAAATGTCCTCGGGTAAGGATAAAAAAATAAATAAAAAGGATTTTCTAGCTAACCAACTGGTAAATATTACATTATTATTGTTTTATTAAGACAAAGACCATAAGCTATTTGGTCCCCCTTCAGGCAGTATCAAATGGTGTCAATGAAAACATCTTAATGAGGTGCCCTTTCTACCATGAAGTCCCACCACAACCAGCTGTGAACTTCGGTCCTCATAGGGGACAGCAGCATCTTCTGGCTCCCCCCGAACACCAATAATTTTAACTTTGGGCACAGCTGTTCTCTTCTTGATATTGCACAACTCTCAGTGGTATTTAAAACTTTAGGAATCTTAAGGAGTTGAAGTAGAGCATCATTTTGGCCCAAATCTAGATGCCACAGTAAAAATTCAAACAGCCTCCTCTTTTCCGCAATATGGATTTCTGAAAAAATATGGAATAATCAACTCCCACAGTTGTGAATTCACTCCAAAACTCCAGGTCCTTAGTGAGGTATTTAAAGTGGCCTCTTTGGCCACTTGGCGTGTCTTGGTGACTTGCAGGCAGCTGTCAGCCTTTAGAAGGGGTCATTCTCTGAAGCCATAGATTGCATGAGGGCAGGCTGCTTGCACATCTCAGACAGGCGTGGGAAATAGAGCTTTCAGCTGCAGCATCTACCAAATGATAAAAATAACTCTGCTTTAGTCAGTGGCCCTGAAGCCAGGTGTCCCCTTTCACTTCCTGTTCTCTGTCCGGCAAAGGAACATCTTGTCCCCCACAGCTGGGATGGAATGTGATGTTTCTGGTCTCGCTAATTTAACTGGCTAATATCTGTCTGCTTCTCCTTTTGTCTAATACTGTGAGTGTTTTCACCTCTTGAACACTTGCATGTTACACTCCTCATGTCTATTCAGTCATACAGCAAGAGTTTGACAGCGACCTTAGGGCACTAGCTAGCAACGATGTGCATACTTTTATTTCTGTTGTTTCCCCACTTTTTTAGGCCTAAACAGATAATCACTAGACAGCTACTTTCATGCCAGTGGTTCTCTTAAATCTTTATTTTATTTCCCCATCACTAGAGGTTCATTGAGGTCCTACATTCTGATAATAGATGTATAGATGTATATATTTCCTGCAAAATATCAGATCAGCATCTAGATTTGAACTTCTTCATAAGTCTTCTTTTAGAAATCTTAATTCCCAAGTGGACATAATTTCTTCCCTTCCAGTAGCTCCAGGTCACGCCCCCTCTCCAGAGCTCTTACGTTAGAAAGCCAACATCCGTGAGCACGGAGGGATGGATGGTGGGTGTTATTAATCATTGAAAGATGTGGCCGCTGTTGGTGTTCTTTTCTGTGTCAAGCTTCCCATTGTCAGGCCTGGCAAAGGGCTCAAGTGCTGTTGAGACTGCCTTTGTGTTAACACTGCTTGACCCCGCAGACTCCTTCCTGTGGTGACAGAAGGGTGAACATCTCCACCCCGTGCACTGGAGCAGGCAGGTGCTCTCGCTCACTGGAGAGAAAGCTCCCCTCGGCCCTGCGAGAATAACCACTTAATGGTTCATCACGGAGGCACACCAAGGAATGTAAGTCACCGCCTGAGTCACAGGATTCCTCCTCGATTTCGGCAGCCATGTTAACTGACCATTACATGTAAAAGTGTAAAAGAAAAGTCTAGCCTAAGATAATTGGAGACGATAAACCGTTTCAGTTTGTCTGTTAATATATATATAAAAAGTGTTGGATGGGAATATGTTCTTTATTGCTAAGCAGTGTGAGGGCCTTCCTTTTGCATTCTCTTGGTTCTTCCCCATCATTTCCTCAGCCATGTCCCTTCTCCGCCTCCTGTGCTAACTGATAGCACATGTGTTTCAGAATAGAACCTGCAAAAGGAATGTGTATGGCCGTGTATGGAAATACCTTTCCAAATTCCATACACCATTAGATAATACACTGGCTAGACTGTCAGAAGTCACCCTAGAAAGGGGGAATTTGGATTGGAAAGGAATCAAAGGAATTGCAGAGCTCATATAATTGACTGCAGTTAAGCTGTAATAGGGTGGTCTGGACAACTGGATGAAGGCCAAGTTCAAAATCACAAGCAATTCCCCCTACTCTTTCAGAACGAGGTGAGGTCTATTGAATGGAGAACAGAGCAAGTCATCAACTTTCGTAGGTTTAATCCAAACATGGTCCTGAGCTTTATCTTTTGTTCTCTGAAAGGGACAAAAGATATCAAATCCAACCAGAGAAACCTGTGCTGATCCATTATAACCATCCACACAATTACTTCTCTTCTCCCCCTTGGCCTTCTCTCTCAGAAACAGGGTGTGGAAATAAGTTCTTGGTTGTTCTGATGGATATCAGTCAATGTCCATGACTCCTTCATTTCTGTTGTCTCTGGCATAATGTCTTGCATAACATATTTGTTGAATGAATGGATGGATGGATGAACAAATCAATAGCAATGGTGTCAAAGAAGAAGGAAAATGTTAGTGAGTGGAGAAAGGAATGAAAACAAACGTAAGGAGTGTGCCTTCAATGCCATGGAAGTGATATGAGTGTGAGGCTACAAACTTTGTATTCCATGGAACAGTAGACCATGACAGATCTGTTTCTCTCTCTCTCTCGCCACCCCCCCCCCCTTCTGTGGTCCAACAAATGTTGCACACTAAATCACATTGTAAAATCCACAGTTTACCTTTACATACTGGAGTCACTGACAAGAACTGCAATGAAGATAACCTGGTTAATCTTTATTTCACTCAGCTATTCGCCCAACATATGTGACTATAAACTCTGGTTTATATCTGTTTACATCCAGAGTCCGCTGAACACACTTTGGCCAACACTAGTAGAAATTTATAAAATTACCATAGACTTGAGTCCTGCTGACCTGAGTTTGAATCTTGGTTTACCACTTACTATGTAGTCCTCAATCAAATTAAGTAAGCTCTGGTTTCCTCTTCTGTAAGATAAAGATAATGTCCATTTCTTAAAATATGATAATTAAACCAGATAATGCAGGTAATCCATCTTTTGTGCACCTATCACAAGAAAGATTCCTCTGGTTATTTATTTCCACACAGATGAACTGCATTTTTCTGTACCGTACTGGTACCCACAAATAAGGCCTTCTTAGGATACGGCCAATTGTCCTTCATCTCTATGGCCAGTGGCAGACAATTGTTATTTGCACTTGTAAAATATGAGTAATTATAGCAGGTCCTCCAACAGTGTATTTTCATTCAATGTTGAGTCATTATATTGTTGGTGAGATGCCCTAGAAACTTAATTCTTATGTATATCAATTTGCCTATAGTAAAATTGGTTTTGTTTGTTGTTTCCTTAAAGTTGCAGAACCTATCCATGATGTTACTGTAGTCTTTTTTTAAATTTCTTTCCCAAAGGAAAGCAATGGCAAAGGCTCATAGTTGTTTTGCACTTTTTGGTGCTATTGCCTTCCAACTTTTGGCAGCATTATTTCCCTATTTCTTCCTTGACTTCCTTAGGTTCTTCCAAATTGGATGTTAAAAAGGAAAAGGCTTTCTTGAAATGTCTTTTATTAACCTACCAAATAAATGGTTGTCTCAAAACTACACATAACAAGAAAAACAGCTACAAACCCTTATTTTGCTTTTACCATGTACCAGGCTCTAGGTGTTTACTGCTGCAAACTTCATATGTGTATTACTCAGGTAATCTTCACAACCACCCAGTGAATGTCCGCTGTTATCTGCATATTGCAAATGAGGAAACTGAAGCTTTAGGAGCCTAAGGCCACCCAACTAATGAACGATGACTATAACTTTGAGTGACAAGAACTCTTGCAGATTAGCATGTACATGGATGAGCTGAATATTGGAAAGTTGCCTGGTGGAGAACTTTGAGGTTTTTGTTTTCTTGCCACGTCTAGGTGAAAACTTTTTATCATTCAGGACATATATATGAAGAAATGTATTATAGGGAATTAGCTCACACAATAATGGAGGCTAAGTAGTCCCAAGATCTGTAAATAGCAAGCGGGAGGCTCAGAAAAACCAATGATATAAGTTCCAGTTCAAAAGCCAGCAGGCTCGAGACCAAAGAAAAGCTGATGTTTCAGTTCAAGTTCAAAGGCAAGAAAAACTGGTGCCCCAGCTCAAGCAGGCAGGCAGGAAGAGTTCCTTCTTACTCCTGTGTGGGAGGATCAGCCTTTTTGTTCTATTCGGGCCTTCAACTGATTGGGCGAGGCCCACCCATACTAGGACGGGCAATCTGCTTTACTCAGTTCACCAATCCAGATGATGATCTCACTCAGAAAACACCCTTGCAGGCACACCCAGAATAATGCTTGATGAAATGTCTGGGTACTTGTGGCCCAGCAGTATTTACATATAAAATTAACCATCACATATCCCAAAGTTTTAAACCACAAATTGTGCATCTTTCTCTATCGTGTCTATGGTTTCAAGCAAGAGCAACAGAATTCAGTGGGGTCCTACTGAGTTCAGGACCTCATTCCAAAAGTTCCTCCAAAACTCAGCCTTTTTGAGCTGTGGCATGTATAATTGAACATTGGCAAACATTCAAAGGTCAATTACTTAAAGTTTGATCAATTAGTTATAGTTGAACTGTGAGCAGGAGTCTCCTTGAAATAAAAAACTGCTCTTCTCCCTATACCAGTGGTCATAGCCCGGGATCCCTGGTTCTCTGGGGTGATCTACTGTGAACCCAGATTCGGAGGTTCAGGCTGTGTATGTGTAATGCAGCCCCGGGTCACCTATGTATTAGGTTATAGCTTGTGCCCTGTGACAACTGAGACAGTAAGTGAGCCTGGTTTGTATTTGGAGAGGTGACAACCTTTCTTTGGCCAGCTACTCTACTGTTGTCTAAACATCTTGATGGCAGCAAGAGGGTTTTAGTCGAGTGGTCTCTGAGCTTCAGATCCTGCCTTGGGTGTAGGAGTCAAGCAGTAAATGTTGCCTGAAGAACTCAGCAGATGTTTGGGTGTCTTCTGTGTGCTCTCTTGTGTTTGCTGGGGGGACAGTGACAAGGGAAATAAAAGACTGAAGGAGTGACAGGGAGCTCTGTCTGAGTGAGTCAGGGATGCTGGCCATGTTACTTTGCTGAGCCTACGGCTTCAGCACTGTGTGACTGTTTCCACCTTACAACCAACCCTATCCTGGGTGCCTTTCAGTTTCATAAGAGACACCTAGAGTCTAGGGTCAGGCTGTTACAAATCATTTGGGGAC
The DNA here is from genome assembly GCF_014108415.1 of Molossus molossus. Taxonomy (NCBI): domain Eukaryota; kingdom Metazoa; phylum Chordata; class Mammalia; order Chiroptera; family Molossidae; genus Molossus; species Molossus molossus. The sequence goes on along the minus strand of NW_023425344.1, from coordinate 104,116,286 downwards.
TTTTTTTGTTATCTGGAGGAAAAAAGTCTTCCAGGAAAAAGAAAAAAGTGTCCTTTCACTCTCTGAAGGTGACAAAGAAATGCAGCTGGGCCAGGCAGGGGCTCATCGTAGCCTAGAAAGGAGAGGGACTTGACTGGTGCTGGCTGAGCTGGCTGGAGACAGGGAACTTGGGCAGGAACACAGCTGACTTAACACTCCCTGACCCTGCGGCCCACCCACCGGTAAGAGGCTTTCTGCCCTGCAGTGTGAACTCTCCTTGAAGTGGAATTTTATTTTCCAGCCTGGGCCAGTGTATTAGATTCTCTGGACACATAAGGTGACGTGAGGAGGAGCAGATGATCTCTACACCACGGGTTATTTGTGGAATCTGGCCTCCCGCTCCAGGGCAGTTCTTTTCCTCCAAAGGGGGGGGGGGTACTCCCTGACGCCCACCATCCTGCTCTGCGAGCCTCTCCCTGCAGTGCTCGGCAAGGAGGGGCGAACAGCCAGTGGGGGCCAGTCCACAGGTCATTTCAGGGAAAATGGATATAAATTCAAATGCCTGGAAGGCTGGATATGTTTTCTGCTGTGGGAGAGTTCAAGTGGAACCCTAAATCATAGATTTTCTTTTTTTTTTTTTTTTTATCCTCACCCGAGGACATTTTTTGTTCAGATAGGGAGGGAGAGAGAGGAAGAGAGAGAGAGAGAAACATCGACGTGAAGGGACACATCGAGTGGCTGCCACCCGCACGACCAACCAGGGCCAGGGACAAACTGCAACCGAGGTACGTGCCCTTAGCGGGAACCGAACCTGGGTCTCTCGGGACCGCAGGTCGACGCTCTAACCGCTGAGCAAAACCGGCCAGGGCAATCATAGATTTTCTGAAAGACTACACTAGGTGTGGGAACTGGAGGAAGGTACTTTGGTTGAATGACACCCGAAGGGGAATTAGAATCACCAGTGACCCCCTTTCCCTCTTCCCCTCTTAATCTCTTGGTGAAAATCTACAGGAGAGTGGGACATACTCTGCAGTTTTGTTGTTGATTTGGGGGGAACCTTATAAATGATTCTTCGAAGCCAGTGGCGGGAGCTCGGTTGTTGGCAGAGCTAACAATGAAGTGGTAGTGTTTTGTTGACAAGCACGGATATAAATACAGGACAAAATGCTCTCATTGGTAGGCTTGAGAAGCGTAGCCTGGTGATTAAATGTTCTTATTTCCAAGTGAGCAGAGTGGCTGTTTTGAGAGGAGCCCCTTATATGAAGCACAGGCCCATCAACAGCCTCATTAAGAGGAAAGGGAGGGTAGAAATGAATAGGGGGCTGTACTGTTAAAGCTGTTTGGGTTTGGGGCCAAATGTGGCTTTTCAGCGTGAAGTCAATGTGAAATTCTCCTGTGCTTCCTGTCAGGTCTCCTACAGAGGGGACTGGTTTCAGGTAATAACTGTTTTGCTTCTTCAGGATACCACCACCTGCAGAAATGTGTTTGTTTGGACTGTTTTGACATTGCTGAAAGCTGGTGAAACCGCCTTGTCAGAGAGGATTCTCTGGGTAGGTGTCTTCCCGTCCAGAGACAATGCACGGCTTGGAATTGCTGACAGGCTAAAGGCTATAGGTCATGACATTAGAGCTGAGTGTCGATTTTTAGAACTGCTAGTCATGGTTGTGGTACGTGTCCTTGAGACCTAGGGAGCCAGCCTTATTCATGTCTGAAATACAACTAATCCTCTTCAGGAGAGCTTCAAAGACACCCATTATTTCATTCAAACAATAAATCCTATTGCCTCGATAACCCTTGTACAATTCTTATCATAGTTCTATTTACATATTGGAAAATGAAGAGAACCAATTGCATGGCTTTGCTGAGGACTAGCCCCTTTAGTCTGCGGTAATGTTTCTGCCAAAAATCTGAGCATCTGAGAACACGGTGAAAACTCAGGTGTGGAAGGCTAAGGCCATTTTGCGGAGGAATAGCCCCTGGGCTCAGCAGGGTTGTGTAAGCTGTCCAGGCAGCGCTTGGTCAGGGGCTGTGAGCACAGACACTGCCCGGGTGTGGCAGGAGGAACCATCCTGCAGCCCCATTTAGGTCCTTGGTTGTTGATACAGGTTCAGATGGGATGTTTGATCATCTTCACCAGCTAGGAAAGAAATCCATTGTTCACCCAGGAACCCACACCTTCCTCTCGGGTGGCTCTCCATCTAGTCTTGGTGCTGACAGTCTCCAGCAGTAATGCCCAGAGGGGGCGGTAGAAATAGGGGTGATATACAGAAACTTTAGCCAGAGGAGAAGGTGGTGCAGAGTAGCCAGGAGCACCTCAGGCACGGATGTTAAAGATCACTGCAGAGAATCAGTGCTACTCCTTGAAAGAAAGGGAGATGAAATCTGAGGCCCAGCGTGTGTTTTTTTTCAAAGATGAAAACTAGCCTAAGAGTTGCACAGGATATCAGGACACGTAGTAATTTTTCTCTGTCTTTGCCTTATCTTCTGCTTCCTAGTTGTAGGAGCTAGACACTCAGGACAAACTGCATGCTTCTGTGGGCGTGACTCTGAGTGTGGGAGACCATCCGAAAGGAAGGCAGTGGGGCTTTGTCTACTCATGAAAACAGCACTTTCCAGTTTTCAAAGGGCAGGCTCACCCCTGTGCCCAGGAGGCCTCGTTGGCACATCGGATCGGCCAGACCTGCCACTGGGCTGTGACCCTTAGAAATGAGTGTAGTTTAGTCGGAATGGGAGCGAAATATTGTAAAAACGTGAACAATGAAGCAGTATCAGCTTATACGTCCCACTTTTTGTTGTTTTTGATTATTTTAACTTTTGATCATTTAAACAATAACTGGAAGGAAGTTCATCTTGATATTATCTAATAGTAGGGGGATAAAAGCTTGTCAAAAGAGATCTGATGTGATTAAGATTATAAAAAGAATAGTTGCCTCTGCCGAGCTAAAAACTCTTTCTGGAAACACCTTAGGTATTTCTTTCTTTCTTTTTTTTTTTTTGTACAGACAGAGTGGGAGGGAGAGAGAGGAAGAGAGAGAGAGGGAAACATCGATGTGAAAGGGCCACATCGAGTGGCTGCCACCCACACGACCAACCAGGGCCTGGGACAAACTGCAACCGAGGTACATGCCCTTAGCGGGAACCGAACCCGGGTCTCTCCGGACCGCAGGTGGACGCTCTAACCGCTGAGCCAAACCGGCCAGGGCAGGTATTTCTTTCTAAGGACAAGTGTGGAACTCAGTCCAGCGCACCTTCTGGTGCTTCTCATAGGTTCCGTGTACCTGCTGACCACGCAGGAGACGCCAGGTTTCTGTCCCCTGCTGCGGCACTGTGACTGCCATAGGTCCTCCTCCGTCTGGGCTCTCCTCGGTTGCTGGGTTACTGCGGTTTGAGTCCCATCAGAGTGAGAACCGCTGCTGTTTCGTAGCGTTGTGTGGAGGGTAGGGCGGCTAATTGTCCTGTCTCCGTTCTCCAGCACAGAGGGGTTTCCTGGGCCATGGAACTTGCAGTTTCTAAAATGGGAAAGTCCTGGGCTAACCAGAATGAGTTCTCACCCTGTGTGGGGGAATGGATTTGACCATAAACGTCAGCATCACATTTCACAACATTAAGCGGTTGGCATTCTAAATGCTCTTGAACCTACTTTGCAGTGCAGAGTGGGCTCGTTCCCCAAACACTCTGTTTCCATGCCTAGTCAGCTCTACACCTGCTCTTGACAGAAAGGGACTCCAAAATGGCTTCGGAGTGTGTCTCTTAGGCTTTGGTGGCTCTCTCTTCTTACAGACTGGTTGGTGCAGAGAGCCAGCTCAGGTGCTAGAGCGCCCCAGCCTCCCACCCTCCTTCAGCCAACGCGTCGCCAGTTCCATCCATCAGGAGAAAGGCTTCACAGCTCAACATTTTACAAAACAGTATATTTCCAAGCCAGTGACTAGCTGCCTGCATCTCTCTCTGGTTCCCACCTTCTGTGGTCTTCTTGGGCGAATTGCTAATTGTCCTAAGGCTTTTGAATGGAATGAATTTAAAGAAAGCTGCCTGTTCAAAAGGTTTCTGTGATAGTGAGAGATACTCACTGTGTGGTCCTGTTATTTTTAGTAACAGTGTTGGAAAAATCAGGTTATGTTTATCCTGAGTGTCTCATGGGGCTGGTGCGATTGTGTAGTCTAGAAAATGCTGGAATTATAAATTATTATAAACGTCGACTGGGTGGGGGAAAATTCATATACCAAAAATACTATAATATGTAAGGCAGCCTATAGGTTTTCCACTTGTTCATGGCCTAGAAATGTATACGTTGGCTGAAGAGAATAAACAGAGAGAACACTTTCACAGAGAAATATACATACATTTAACTATACTCCTACACTTGGGTCAACTGTGTTTTATATCACATTTCTTGCTTGTCCAAAAAGCGCCAATTTTGAGTTTATTTCTTTTTTGCCGCCTTCATTGTAAATCTCATAGTGTGGACATGTTTTTCAGTTAGATAAATACGTTCAAATTGTAATACTTCCTATTTTTTAGTATTAAGCAAATATTTCATGGACTTTCTCTGAGCTGTCAGTTATTTTTCCCCTTTTGCTGTTTGTTTTTCAGTGTAATGCTGAGCTTTCCACGGGGCTGTGGACATGTATCGGTATGTCGAGGGCTGGCGAGGGTATCCCCTCAGCTGGAGCCCTGAGCCCCACTGAAATAAGCCCATTTGGCTTCTTTTTATGGCAAATCAACTGCTGTCTGTGAATAACAAGCTCCACTCAGAGAGAAATCACATTGCCTTCGTATCTGGGGTGTAGTGCTATACATATTGTGATGCGTGGGGAAACATCTTTATTCAATAGAGCCGATATAGGCAACAACAAAAAATGAAATAATAGAGGAAATCACTTCCAGTGGTTTCCAGCTTTGATTATGGAAAATAAGTGAAAAAGAGAATTTGCAGTGTTTTGCAGGGGTAGTTGGTGGCGCTCTCTTACTCTAAGGTGCTGTCGGGAAAATAGATAAAATGAATGTGTGTAGTTTTTCTGCACATTTTCTGTATTTAGTTTTTACTTTATAAGGTCAAATGTTACACTTGCCTTTCAAGCCACCCATAAACTCAGCTATTTGGATGAGGCTGGACTCATCACTCCCTGGGAAAGAGACTGGCTCGTTTACTATTATGGGATGGCCTTGACATATCAAGGTGCATTTTAATGAAATTTCTGCCAACAAAATAGTTTAGTAGAGGCAATGTTTTAAAGTGTTGTTTTTTTTCTAAATCAAGGTGAATTTTTCTTATAAAAACATCTTTATCACCAGGTTGGATACTTTTCCTATCCTATCTTGACTACTTTTCTAAATGTGAGGACATGAAAGAAGTTAAAAATAAACATTTTCCCCTGAAAAATTATAAACTCGTAATTTCTGACAAAGGGCTTTAATCTCTCTGTATTTTATTTTTTTTGGTACGTGCCCCTAGCTGGAACCGAACCTGGGACTCTCTGGTCTGGAGGCTGATGCTCTAACTGCTGAGCCAAACCAGCCAGGGCTGATTTTATTTTTATAATAAAATGCGACAGGTAAAAATCATTGTCTTATGTTTGAAGGGAGTGCCATGAAAGGGGTGAATAGGGAAGAAGAGGTGGTGAGGATTAAAAAATACATTGCAGCCCAGCCGGTGCAGCTCAGTGGTTGAGCATCGACCATGAGGTCACTGGTTCAATTCCCAGTCAGGGCACATGCCTGGATTGCGGGCTTGATCCCCAGTGGGGGACGTGCAGGAGGCAGCCGATCAATGTTGATGCTTCTCTCTCATTGATGTTTCTATCTTTCCCTCTCCCTTCCTCTCTCTCTAAAAAAAATTAATAGAAAGCATTTAAAAAATAAAAATAAAAAAGACATTGCAGGAAGTAAGATTCACAATAGGTTTGGTGGAGCAAGTAAGAAATTAAGTTGTGGAACATTGGAGGTGAGGTAACTTAACTGGGAATTCTCTCTGGAATGCACATGTATATTGACCGGCGTTTAGAATGTGCATGTCTGGAATTTGCAGATAGTCTAGGCTGCAGCCATCGGGGGGGGGGGGGGGTTGCTGAGAACAGCACAGGCGAGTCCAGCGGTGGAGCATCCACAGTGAGCCTTTGCACAGCACTCGGACAGGATCCCAGCCATGGTCCTCCAGAGGGGCCTCGGCTAATGGTCTGGCCGGTAGCCCTGCTTTAATTCAGAGCCATAGTTTTCCCAACCAGCATTAAAACAGATAGTCTTGGCCAAAGCACTTTAAGTCTCTTGGCATTTATTGAAATTAATTTGCCTGTAAGAAGAGTCATCTATCCAGCTTTGTTAACTATACATTCAGGTAAAATGTTTCTGTGAGATAAGTAAAGCCCCTATTTTGATACAGCAAGGTGATAAAACAAAAGGGTAAAGTAATTAAGTATATAACACTCCAGATTTTTTGTGGTTACTGTCATCTAGTTACTCCATCATGTAAAAGTAGTCATTCTGAGAACCATGTGGCTGGAACCAGTGGGCTTATGATATGATATAAAACACTATTTGACATCTGTTTTATAAAAATAAAGGACAAGAAAACATTCTATTCAAAGTCGACAAGGTTATGTTTTTAATTCTGCACCACAGAAAATGCAAACAAATTTGTAATTACACTTCATGCATGAAGATCTGCAAAGGAAAAATAAATTGGTACCCATCTACCCAAAAACCATAAATCAGACATAGAACGGCTAATCACAGGTATAAATTGCATGCTCCATGCTGATTACTTTCTCCTCAGTCTATTGTGTACAATTAAAAATGTAGATCTTAGGCTGTTTTTGAAATATGACTCAAAAGCATAAAGTTAATTTTTAAATTCTCCTAATCCTGATTTATACTTGTTGTTCCTTATTGGTTAAAGTATTATCTTCAGGAGGCTTATATTAAATTACACATATTGCTTGAGGGCAGTTTTCCTACCACCACAGCACCGGGCATCTATCAGAATAACCAGAGCTGCCTGGTGACTGAGAAAACACAACTGTTTTTACTGTGTATAAACAAAACAGCTTTCTGTAGCAGTCATCGTTAATTGGTTTAACAGGATAGAGATGGTTCTAATGGCTCAGCATTGGTTATTTACCTTCTCATTCTCACCAGAGTCACCTAGGCTCATCTTAAAAGCCACAGAGTAAATGGTGTAGCCGCTACTAGAAAACAGGTGACAGTTGATAAAAAAGTTAAAAATAGAATTATTGCCCTGGCAAGTTTTGCTCAGTGGTTAGAGCATCCGCCTGCGGACTGGAGAGACCCGGGTTCGGTTCCTGCTAAGGGCACGTAACTGAGTTGCAGTTTGTCCCCGGCCCCAGTTGGGTCGTGTGAGTGGCAACCAGTTGATGCATCTCTCTCACATTGATGTTTCTCTCTCTCTCTTCCTTCCTCTCTCCCTCCCACTCTGTCTGAGGATAAATGCAAAAAAATAAAAGTAGAATTATTATATAACCCAGCAGTTTCTCAGTATATACCAACAAGAATTGTAAGCAGGGACTCGAAGACATATTTGTACACCCACGTTCATGACAGAATTATTCATGTAGCCAAGAGGTGCAAGCTCTCCATGGGTCTATCAGTGTAAGAATAGATAAACAAACAATGGTACGTCCGTGCAATGGAATAATATTCAGCCTTAAGAAGGAAGGAAATCCTGTCACATGCTACAACATAGATGAACCTTGAGAACATTACAGAGAGTGTTATAAGCCAGTCACAAAAGGACAAATACTGTAGGATTCTACTTATCTGAGGTATCTAGAGGAGTCAATTCATAGACACAGAAAGTAGAATGGTGGCCACCAGGGGCTGGGGATGGGGGAGTAAGTTATTTCATGGGTTTAGACTTTCAGTTTGCAAGATGGAAAGAGTCCTGGAGATGGATGGTGGTGACAGTTATACAACAGTGTGAATGTACTTGATGCCACTGACCTGTACGCTTAAAAACGGTTAAATAGTAATTTCATATAATTTTTACTTTGCTTTAATTATAAAAACAAAAACAAAAATGACAGAGGAGTTGGCTGCACCACAGACATGCTGTTCCAGTTAGAATGCAGCAGGGGTCTCGTCCAGTGACCAGGGGTGATCTCTGGTGGAACACACATGGTGCAACCCACATGTTGCGACCAGCACAGGCCCATGCTGCCAAGTGGCAGGAGGCAAAAGCTGAGCCCCAGGAAGGAGAGAGAATGGCAGGTGGACTCCCTCCAGCAGGGAAGAAGATGCTGACCATTGCCTTGGCCAAGGAAGTATTCCAGTGAGGGAATTTCAGGCATTGTGAACCATGTGCGCACACGGGCCGCTGGGCTTTCAGTCACGGCTGGGATACTGTTGTAAACACACAGACCGGGTGATGTCTGTCATGGAGACGAGATGGAGACGAGGCACCATCTCTGTCCTGGGTCTCACCTTGCTGGTTGCTCGAGGGAATCTTGAAGACAGTGGACACACACCTGCTTCTTGCTTAGAGTGAAGCAGAGGTAGAAGGGAGCTCAGAACCAATAGACCACGTTACTTTTAATCCAGCTACTTGTGACCAAAGACAGCAACGTTTTTACATGCTTAAGAAGGCGACTTGGGGATGTGGCTTACAAGTGATTCTTCCTCTTTATTTGTGAAGAAGATTTCAACCTTTTTCTTCCCCATGAGGCTGGACTTCTCCTGGCCCAGAAGCACCTTACTGAACATTCGATTAATGGAGTGACCTATGTTTCGATTCGATTTATACACATGCACAGAGAGTTCTGGGCATGCTTCAGTGGCTCCCCTAATAGGACAAGCCTAGCCTGGCTGAGTCAATCCGTCTGTGCCACGAGAAATCCCTGACAATGCTCCCTGTCTCCTTACCAGAGAATTTTATGGAATCAATAATAGCTAGCCCCGGTGTCTCTACCCCATGCTCTTTATTGAATACAATTCATTTTGAGTGACCTTTACTTCTCAGTAATAGTTCTTTATTTGTGAAGTGCAGATTGCAGACAATCTAATCAGCCCCCTGGCTTTTGGTGGTTAGGGGTCCATCTGCTTTACAATGCCGCTGTAAAAACCTGTCTGGGAAGGAGAAAGGGTTGACTGACTGAACCTTTCCTCCGGAAGAAAAATTTGTGTGGCCTTAAGATTGTCAAATGACAATGTCTTCTTTTGATTGTGTGTGTGTGTGTGTGTGTGTGTGTGTGTGTGATGTTCCTTCCTTAATACCTGCGAGTTCAGGTGCCTTAGTTAATGTGAGAATCATGAACAAAACATTTGTAAAAACCAGAGAAGGAATAATCATTTTAATAAGAAAATGTCAATTATTTTGTTAAAAGTAATCAAATGCTACACAGTTAAGCATTAGGTCTTTGGCTCAGGAGCCACTACAATGATGAAGAGAATGTGGATAGAGGGTTGAGCGCAGGGTGGGAGTACTGGATTAGTAAGTATTCTTGGATTTTTCTTCCCAAGCCATGGCTCATTAGTGTTTATTTTGTAGCGATGCTTCTTCAATGATCTTTATTTCAGGTCTTACACCCTACTTTGTAAAAAGGTGATGTCCAAACTTGTTTGTATGCTGGTCTTGGTCCAGTCTTGCAAACTTGTCCTGCTGTAGTGCTGATTTCTTGGATAGGTAGCGAAAATTTTCACGTGTTCATTATAATGCTTATACTTGTTTTCATTCAGAGACGGCTTGAAAGAGCTTGTTTTCTGTGTTGACCATGAGCTTGACCCCTCAGATACTGGCTGTGCCGAACTTGTGTTGGAGAAGCTATAAGCAGGTGGCCCCCGAGGTGTGGGTCTATGGCTACCTTCTCAATGTGAAGTAACACTAGGAATTTGCATTTCCATTCATCAAAGAGCAGTGCCAAAGCCACCTGGCAATAAGCAGTACATTTCCATTGAAGCTCAGTTTTCTGATTTGTCTTCATTTTTCAACGTTTCCTCACTACAGGTGTGTGGGGCAATGATTTTGCCAGTCCTTTGAAGACAGTATTTTGTATTTGGGGTTTTCCTTCTCCCTCAGATTTGGAGCTGAGCTCCTCTATTTGAAGGAGGAAAGCACGGGCAGGTGATGGCAGTTCAGCTGTCTCTGCAGGCAGCAGTTCCTGGAGTGATTGTAGATTAATTGGAAATTTTTAAGGGGAATATGTGGATGCAAGATTGGATGAAAACAAAGGGTGTGTGTTTCCTGGATGGGCACCTAAGAATGAAAGCAGGGACGTAAGTCATCTTGGTCTTAGCCCTTTAAGCTATAGGTGAGGCCCCCAAAAGAACGCGGGGCTCCCAACCAACACCTCATATATTTAACAACAACTCAGCCTCCAGTCCCCTTATCACCTGACTTGACACCACAGTACGGATGGGTTCTCTTCAGCCTCTCAGAAAAGACTAATGACAAGCAGCCAGTTGATCGTACAGTTCACCGATTTGTTTGCTCTGGCTCTAAGATTTGAGAAAATCACGCTCTTGATGCAGAGCGAGGAAAGCAGAGTGGTAGGTAATGGCGTGAAAGCTTTGCTTTGCCTGGACTCATGTGCACATTGGCAGCGGGATGAAGAGAAGAAAATGAAATATGTTAATTTTCTCCTAAATTCAATGTCAGTATTTTGTAGTCTTTTCTACCTGTGCCATCTGCTTGTATGAGTTTATGTTATTTGGTTTAGATTCTATAGGACTAAATTCGAGGTTTTGTTCCTGAAAGCCAGGGTTCATAGAATTATTTGCAGTCACCAGTGGGAAAGTGTGCTGGTTAAGTCACTTGCCCACTCTGGTTGGTTGCGTTGCTGGATTTACGATGAAGACTTTCCGTGGCAAGGGTAGGCTGCTGACCACTTTCCCTGACAGACTCTTTTGGATCATTTGTTGGTACAATGCTTGAGAAAACTCTAGAATTTTAAGTGGGTAAATAACAGGTGTTATTTATAAAATTAGTTATACAAAATATACATGTTACTAAAAAAAAATTGGCTCTAAATTTTAGCTGTCCTTTTATTAACAAAAGGAATTTATCCTGGCGGTGAACATGATTCCCTACATTGGAATTCAGAGGAGATGGCATAAAAATGACTTTGAACTTCTTCCCCTTACCCCCTGTTTGGAGTGCTGGTCTTTGTCTCTTTCTTTCGTAAGTCATGGACAGTAGCTTCTAGTCTTTTTATGCACACTGTGTGTGCCAGCGCCTTTCGGGACTGTCTCTCCCAGACAACCCACGAGGGCAGGCAAGGATAGAGCCCAGGCCTGCTCAACAGGTTTCAAGAAAACACCTTCCCAGACCCATCTCCTCAGAGTGAACAGAGGATGTCACTCCTAACCGCCCCAGTGACTTAGCTTCTCCTCCTCAGAAGACTTACCCATCATGTGCATTTGAGAGAGAAGCTACTCTCTCAAAATGATTACACCAATGGACTTGTAAGGAAAAACCTCCTTTGGGAATATCAAATAATTAGACTCACATTTTGTTTTCAATTTTGTTCATACTATAGGCAATCTTGTTCCATTTATGTGTTACTTTGTTAATGAAATAGCATATTCTCCAGCTAGGTCATTTCCTGAAAAGTGCTTGGTTTTCATGTACATAGAACTACTCAGATAGAGGAGCTAAAGGAGAGGTCATCTTCATCAGAGCTAAACTTTCTTGGTTTTACTTCACCTATTATATATATCATTGAATCGTATAGTTAAAGGGAAATGTGGACATAAAACTATCATTTTGTTTGTGCGATGAGCAGTATTAAGCAAGCTGGTATGCTTGTGGGAATGATCTAGAGAAAAGGAAGGAGGGGTATAGGAGAGAAGACATCAAACAAGCCAGAGGACTGGGATTTAGCACACAGTGGAAGGGGCCTCAAGAGCAGAGACAACTTTTCCATCCTAGAGTAGGAAAGGCACGTGCGGATGCATAAATTTGCTGGATCTGGGTTGAGGAAATGAGGTAGTTCTCGTGTCAGTGACAAGTGAAGGGAGGTGATCAGCAGAGAGTAAGAAGGAAGAGAAAATTGGAAGACAGCAAAAACTGTAAAATATTTGTCATTCCAGAACATTAAAGAAGTGAAAGAATGATGAAAGTGTAGAAGGGTCATTTAGCAGAGCTGAGTGTTAATGTGAGATTGGTGTGAATGAACTTAAGGTGAGATGATTACACAAAAAGATGTGTAGGTTTTTCCTTCCAGCGATGTTAGCTGCTCATTGCATACGGTTCGTGAGGTTGGATCTGCCTTGATTGCCAGGCTGGTACAATGGCAGAAGAGAAGGGCGAGGTCGATGAAAATATTTGCAAGAAATTGATCATAAAGTTGGACACAGAAGCTGAGCTGGGTGTGGAGGACAGTGAGCACATGGAGTAGAAGGTGGATTGAGAATGAAGGGTAAGGTCCATGTAGGGTCAAGGAATCATTGGAAAGGGGGAGCTGGTAAGTGTTTTTGACTGGTTTAATCTTTGTGCCTTCAATTTGGCTGCATGACTGTGCATTGATTAAACTATGCCCTATGCAGCCAACTGTCCTGAGGGCACAGGGGGGTGAGGGAGGGGAGGATGGACCTCTATAGGTCTAATAGCCAAACTTTGGAGCATGGTTTTCATTTAATAGACTGTGTTAGAATTTGAAAGACTATATAAGTTTTTTGCTGTTATTTATGAGCCTTTGTTAAAGTTGGGGTTAATATAATTTTTCAAAGCTCAACTGTTTTTAAATAGATTTTTCAGAAAAAAATGTGTTCCTTTCTAAATTTTATTTATTTATTTATTTATTTACTTTTGTTAATCCTTATCTGAGGATATTTTTTTCTATTGATTCTTTTAGGAAGAGAAGGAGAAGGGGGGAGAGAGAGAGAGAAACATCAGTGTGAGAGAGACACATCAATCAGTTGCCCCCAGCACAACCCTGACTGGGACTGGGGTCCAACCTGCGACCCAGATACGTGCCCTTGACCAGGAATCAAACCTATGACGCTTTGGTGCATGGGCCAATGCTCTAACCACTGAGAACACCAGCCAGAGTGAAAATGTCCTTTTTTACTGAATCACAAGTAAGGTAAAGGATTAATATTTAGGCTTCTGGACATAATTTTTTAAAATAAAGTAAGTCACAACTATTATGGAAAACTCAGAGAGTTCAAAAAGTATTTTAAGATAGACTAAAATGTCTTTCCATTTCTTGGCATATTTTAAACTAGTTTCTATTTCTTAATGTCTTACCATTTTATTTTTTAATTGCTGTAAGATATTTGTATTAATTTTTAATATATAAAATTATTATTGTTATTAGACATCTCTCACATTTATGATATTATGAATAACTCAGCCACGAGCCCCAGCAAGAGACTATTTTAAGTGATAGGTGTGCCAGTTGAAGGGACCAGACCTGTCCTGTTCAGTCCTTGCTGGGTTAGAGTTTCTGTTTCATCAAGTTACAGGACTGTCTGGGGGAAGGACTTTTGGGACCTGGGAAAGAAAAGAACCTAACTCTATATTCAGTTTTTGGTTCTTTATCTTTTTCATCAAGTTCTTTCATCACTAGAGTTACCTTTGTGGATGCTGTTAGATCTTCTAAGTTGTAAAGACTACTGCAGGCTGTAATTTTACTCATCATATCACCTAGAATCACTCATTTCACCGGGAACTTAAAATTGGCTTCTCATAGGAGAAAACTTTAAATCACAAAAAGTATACTTCCTCCTTCACCTCCTCACCTCATAAAAATTAAAGAGAATGCTATTATTAAATTTTGATCACAGAATTCTTTGGTCTAGTGCATGAAATACAAATATTAGTGGTAGCCTAGTTTGAGAAAAATGAACAAAAGCTCTCCATCACGCAGGCGTTGTAGTTATGTAAGTCATTTTTTTCCAGCGTGTTCTAGCATTTCTCAAATCTAAAGGGTGAAGGGCATGGTTACCGAAAACAAATAGATGTGAATGGCACTGTTATTAAATGTCATGGTTTCTGACCTGTCAGTCATGTATCATCTCAAACCAAAATGGAGTTTTCTACTTTTGTGCTTTTGCCTTTCCTCACCTGGGCTATCCACTAAAAAGTTTAAGGCTTCTTCTTATTTTGCAATGAAGAATGGACATCTAAATTGCTTTTGGACCCTTTCATAACTATGTGAATTAATATTGGCCCTTAAAACTCTCATACATAGAAAGGGTACAGTTGAGGTAGGCTGGTGTTTTGATGGTAACTAAGAAAGAGATCGACATAAAACAGCTGATAGTTTGTAAATGATGCTTAATAATTTAAGCAGAGAGAGGTGGTAAATTTTTTGTGCTTACCTCTTTTAGCTTCTCTTTCATTGGCTTATACTTGCTTCTTGGTATTTTAAAAAGACAGCATAAAGCGTTTGTTTTTGGAAGATAAGATGAGAAGGCAAACTCATCCCATTTTATGGGAATGGATGCAAGTTAATTGTAGTCTTCCAAATTGGTATTGCTTCTCTTTTGGTGAGAATTAGCCTGGAAATTGTCAGCATTTTACAACACTCTTTCATGGGTGCTGTTCTCACAAGGCGTGACAAGATGCCAAATGCTAGCATCGCTGTGGTATCCACACCCATCTTGGTATATCATGCAAGATGTTTAACAGTCTCTCCCCAAATGGGGTTACCTGTGTGATTTTAAGTGTTTTTACTATATTAGTTGATTTAAATTACCCTTTCTATGTAAATTTAAGGAATTGCTCATTGAGTCCTATGCGCTTTACATGTAGTAGTGGCTCTCAAATGCACTTTGAGATGTGTCATGTTGTTTTTATTCCCATTTTACTGATGAGGAAGTAGAGGCACAAAGGATTCATGACTTGCCTCCATCACAGCTAACAAGTGGCAGAGCCGGGATTTAAACTCTAGTGCTAGAAAGTGTAGTCATAAATTTTCCTTCAGTCCTGGGATTCTGGAACCTGATGTTCTCCATCTGCTACGTGTTATCATGGTGCACCCAGTCCTGAAGGCTAAATGCTGGTGTCATCTCTGTGTGTGACCAAGACCCCCTGCTTGGGCCCTAGACTGGGCCAGTGAGCAGTGAATGGCTCTATTAACGGAGATGCCACTGTATTTATTTTTTATTTACTAGGAAAAATTAGTAACTAATATGTTATTTTGATCATTAGTAGTTTGCCATAAGGAACCTGACCAGTTTTGGAGAACCCATCATTAACAAAGAAATTTTAATGTCAAGAGGCTGTGCAAATGCACTAAGCGAGTACTGTTGTGTGGATTTGCCTAAAACAGAATAAAATAAGGGAAAATGGGGGCAAAGAAATTTCTCTTCCTGACTTAGAAGTTGCTGGACGTGTTTAATGTATATAACTTACCTAAGAAATTTAAAATGCACCCTATTTAAGAATAGGTAGAGGCTAGAAAAGTAAGACTATGTTACCATTTGCACAATTCTTTTTGTGATTTAAGAAAACATAGCCCTGGCCGTTTGGCTCTGTGGTTAAAACACCAGCCTGTAAACTGAAGGGTTGCAGGTGTGATTCCCAATCAAGGGCATGTCTCTGGGTTGTGGGTTCAATCTCCGGCCCTGGTTGGGGTCATGCGGGAGGCAACCAATCGCTGAGTCTCTCTCTTTCTCTCCTTCCCCTCCTCCCCTCCCTTTCACTGTATCTAGAAATAAATAGAAAAATGTCCTCAGGTGAGTATTAACCAAAAAAAAAAAAGAGAGAGGACATCATGAAACAGAAAGTTTATAATTTCAGAAGTAAAACTTTAGAAAAAGGAGAAGAAATCTTTTTTAAAAATTGTTAAGTAGACGTCTCATGTAGGAGAAGCCGGACACAGGCTTTCTGAACATCCCCCAAGGTGAAGACCTGGATGGTGTCTTCCTGCCCTCTGCTGCCTTATAAGCCAAATACCCCTATGGAGAAACGGCAGCTTCATTTTGGAAAAGAAAGCAGAAGATCGATCAAATGAAGACGGCTGCTCTGTTTGAAGTCAACTGTTCCAAATTAGGTCAATATCCAATTGTGAAAGATGCTAGTATTTCTTAGGATCTACACTGCCTAAAAACCAGCAGTATTAATAAAGTTGAATTTGTGACAGTGATTTTTCAGGTATGTAAGAGGAAATCACTACAGCGATTGACTAAATGAGAGGCCTTCTGACGTGGGGAAGGTAGGAGGAGACCCACAGGAGGGACCGAGAACTGCTTGGACAGCCGAGCCCCGAGCAAGAGGCCAAGGAGGAGCACAAAGGAGGCAGCAGAGCAGAGGCAGGAAGCTGCAGCAGGAAATGAGGAGCAATTTTCCAAACACATCAAGGGAAATATTCTTTAAATACATCAGACGCAACAGGACAGGGAAATGCCATGTCTCTGGTAAAGGAGGGAGTTGGTTTTGAGTGACAGCAGTAGGTCAAGTTGTCTATTTTTTTATCCCCCCAAAGCAAAACTTCTTTGTTTTAAGAGAGTCTGGCAGTATTGACTGGGAGTAGGGAGGAAGCGAGATTATCGGGAGAGCTGGAGAAAGGCTGTTTTCGTACTTTGCTTGTACTGACATCTGTAGGCACCGATGCATCCTGAAACACAGGTGACCCTCAAACAACAAGGGTTTGAACTGCGCAAGTCCACATATATGCAGGGTTTGTTTTTTTTTTCCCATAAATATAGCTGTATTTTCCCTTCCTTGTGATTTTCTTAATAACATTTTCTTTTCTCTAGCTTGCTTTATTATAAAATACAGTATAAAATGCCTAACATACATAAGATAAGTGTTTTATTTTGGTTTTTCATCCTCACCCAAGGACTTTTTTTTTTTTTTTTTTGCATTTATCTTCAGACAGAGAATGAGGAAAAGAGAGAGAGAAACATCAATGTAAGAGAGACACATCGAGTGGCTGCCACCCACACTACCCCAACCGGGGCCGGGGACAAACTGTAACCGAGGTACATGCCCTTAGCGGGAACCGAACCTGATTCTCTCTAGTCCGCGGGCCAACGCTCTAACTGCTGAGCTAAACCGGCCAGGGCAAGATAAGTGTTTTAATAGTAAGGCTCCGGTCAACAGGAAGTTATTAGTAGTTATGTTTCTCCGGAGTCAAAGTTCTGCCTTGTGCGGGGACTTTTGACTGTGCCAGGGTCGGCACCTCTGCCACCTGCATTGTTTAAGGGACAACAGGAGGAGGTTAGAATGACAGCCTCACAGAATACCAACGGCAGACAGAACAGAGTGAGAAACGAAGCAGCATGCCATTTCTAGGTAACGTGGAGGAAGGAGGACCTTGATGTGACACATTTGCAAGTTTTTATGACCTGAACAAAAATGGGAATGGTGTGGGAGAGAAGTCGCAGATATCACCACCACATCGCTTTGAAAACAACTTTCAGGCTAACGGGTAGCAGGCATGCCCGTGTGGTTTGACAGGGCTCATTCTGTCAGGCGAACTCGGTCTCTCTGCAACACAGGCAGCCCAGCAGACGGAGGGGAAATGGAAGAAATCAAGTTGTTTGATTTCAGAAAATCTGCCAGTGTTTCTCCACTTGTCACACGATCGGGCCTCAAAGAAAAAATAATTACATCTCCTTGAAGGGTTACCTCTTGGAGCACATGGAAAGTGTGTTTAATTAGAAATTAGTGTTCCTAGTGGAGTGGGTGAAATGCGTCATAGCAAGAAATGTTCTAAAGTGAACTGTACTAGATCCAGTGCTTATTCCAAACGTTCTATAACCTGTAAGATGTGCAGGAAACGTGGAAAATGATGGGATGGAGAGGGGGGAGGAATTCAGGTCAGGGTAATTGTGGCCGTTTGGAGGCACACTTGAAAACAAGGTAGTAAAAGGTAATGTCAAGGGCAGAAAGTATAGGATAAGAGAATACTTACATTTTAATATGTAAGGATCATGATCGTACTTGAATTTGTGCTCAGAAGATATACGTTTCGAGTTTATTTAATAATAGATATTTTTCCCCAAAAGAAATGGTTTCTTTCCGAGCCCTATCACTTGGTCCTTTCTGGACTAACTGCCCTGTAAGTAGAGTTAAGAGAAAGCCTCGTGAATGTAAGTCTCAAAATCAACAGCCCAACCTACAAGGTCAAGCAACAAAGTAACATGTATTTTTCCAGGTCTTAGCTTTAGGTAACCAAGGATCTAGTCTTAGCTTGACAAATAAAAGTGTGGCTGGAGACACTGAAAAGAGTCATAAAGATGGTTAATAGGTTGGGAAAAAGAAGGCTTCCAGGCACAACAGAAGTTGAATTCAGTGTGAAAAAAATGTGATAACTTAATGTTAAGTGTCTGAAGGATTTCCAGAAGCGCATCTATGTTTCTTTTCATGACCAACTAAGAGAGCAATGCTTAACCAGAGTAAAGGGTTTGGAATGGATTGTAAAGAAAGCAGCGTGACCCTTGTTAAATGTGGAGATAAGGTAGTGAAGAAGGATGTGAGCCGCTTTCCTAGAGATCTTTAAAATTATGAGCAATCATGTTTTAGGGAGAAGTATGTTTCATTCATTTATTAAGTGTTTGAGTTCAGACTTGAAGTAGACAGTATGTCACAGTTTGTATTTGTTCTGAAGGACTTTGTCTTTTGTAAAAGAGTTTTAATTGGCATTTTCCTCTTCCCATGACAACTTGTATGTTTAGCTCTCTTCTAATTAACCATGCGATTCCTTTATGGTAGTGCTTTTAAGTTTATTTTTTTTTGATGTTTGCTTACGTAGTCTCTGCAAATAGACCATGTCTGTCTGTCTTGCCCGTTATTGCACTTTCAGTTCTAACACATGGTCTGGCACACTGTTGAAACCTTTGTAGAATGAATGATAACGTGGAGAGAACCATGGCACAGAGGCCGCAGGCTTAGAAGGTTGGCATTTTTAGAAGATGTGTTGGAGGCGAGAATGTCGTTGAAATGCATTTCCCAACCTTGGGTGTTTTGTTGAAATCCCACTACTGGAATCGCCTGTTATTTGAATCTAAGATCTTCTTCTCTAATCATCTTCTCTTAAAATGCAAATGGGATCCACTCCAAAATGTGTGCTTCAGTGTTCATAGCAACATTATTCATAATTACCAAAAAGTGGAAATAACTCAAATGTCCATCAACTAATGAATGGATAAAAAAATGTGGTACAGCCCTGGCCAGCTTGGCTCACCAGTTAACGCATCAGCCCACAGACTGGAGAGTCCCAGGTTCGGTTCCCGCTAAGGGCACGTACCTCAGTTGCAGTTTGTCCCCAGCCTCCGGTTGGGGTCGTGTGGGTGACGACCACTCGATGTGTCTCTCTCACGTTGATGTTTCTCTCTCTCTCTCTTCCTCCCTTTCTCCCTCCCGCTCTATCTGAAGATACATGCAAAAATGCCCTTGGGTGAGGATAAAAAAATAAAGTAAAATAAAAATGTATACATCCATCCATACAATGGAATATTTGGCAATAAAAAGGAATAAAGTACTACAAGATGGATGTATTTTGAAAACACTGTGCTAAGTGAAAAAAGCCAGACACAGAGGATCACCTCATATATGATTCCATTTATATGTAGTGTCCAAAATAGGCAAATCCATCACCTAGAAAGTAGACTCTTGGTTGCCTAGGGCTGAGGAAGTGAGGGAGCGATGGGAAGTGACTGCTCGTGGGCATAGGATGATAAAATGTCCTCAAATGTATTGTCATGGTAGTTGTACAGCCATGTGAATATACTAACACCCACTACATTGTACACTTTAAGTGGGTGCCTTCATGGGGGCACCTGGTTCCATGGTGATAGGCCTCTAGCAAGAAAACGAGCAGGAAGGACATGGAGGTCAACAGAAAATTAAACATTTTTTCTACTGTCTATTTTTGTCTCTGGCTAACTGTATTTAAAAATTATGCTTGGCTAACACCTTTTCTACCAAACCAGCATTGCAGAGTGCTGCTGTCTCCCCTCAGACTGTTGCAGACTCCCTAATCTCGCCCTTAGCCCGAAGAGCCTAGGTGTGGGTTTCTGTGTGGGTTTCCCCCTGGATGACACCAGCGTGAGCACTGTGATCCCACCCTGGTTGGCACTGTGTCCGTGCTGATTCACCTAGGACCTGGCTCGTGGTAGGCGACCACGGACGTTTGCTGTACTATCTATATTTAAATGCAAAGGTCTAGAGGAATTTTACTTAAAGAAATGGTACAGACTCTCTTATGACCTCAACAGAGTTGCTTATAAAATACTTTTAAAAATAATAAGTTATTGAAAACCACAATGAAATGGTACCCCACACTCATTAGGATGGTATTGGAAGGGAAGGAAGGGAAGGAAAAGAGGGAGGAAGGGAGGGAAGGAGGAAAGGAGGGAGGGAAAGAGGGAAGGAGGGGAGGAGGGAGGGAAGGAAGGAAGGAAAGAAGGAAGGAAGGAAGGAAGGAAGGAAGGAAGGAAGGAAAGAAGGAAGGAAGGAAGGAAGGAAGGAAGGAAGGAAGGAAGGAAGGAAGGAAGGAAGGAAGGAAGGAAGGAGAGCACCCTTGCAAGCATAGCAGTGTTGAGGATGTGAGGATGTGGAAACATTGGAACTTCCGTGTGTTGCTGACGATGGGAATGTAAAACAGGGCGGATGCTGTGTAGACGGTATGGAAATACTTCAAAAAATGTAACATATAATTACCATATGATCCAGCAAATCTGCTTCTGGGTATATATTTATATATATATATATATATATATATATATATCCCAAACAAGTAAACAGTTTTCTGTGCTCCCATGTTCATAGCAGCATTATTCTCACAATAGCTAAAAGGTGGAAGCAACTCGAGTGCTCAGCACTATGTGAAGGGATAAATATGACATATACATACAGTGGAATATTATTCAGCCTTAAAAAGTAAGGAAATGCTGACACACGCTACAATATGAAGAACCTTGAAGATATTACTGCTAAGTGAAATAAGCTGATCACAAAAGGACAAATATTGCGTGATTTCACTTAAGTAACTGGTAACATTTTCAAGGGCCCGTGATACACTGTTGAAAAACCTGGGACTTGTTGGTCATTATCTCTGGACCAAACTCTGGGAGATTTCAGTATTGTTTTTGTTGGTGGTGGCGGTCTTCTAGTAATTGTATATACTAATTCATTTGATTTGGTAATTTAAAAATATATTTACAAATAATGTGATTTTGCAAGGAGATAGAGGGAGAAAGGGGGAGAGAGAGAAACATCAACATGAGAAGGACACATTGACTGGTTGCCTTTGGCACGACCCCGACCAGGGTCGAGGACAAACCGCAACTGAGGTACATGCCCTTGGCCGGAATCACACCCACAACTCATTGGTCTGCGGATCAACGCTCTACGCTGAGCCAAACCAGTCAGGGCCAAATAATGTATTTTTGAAAGATATTACTATCACTTTTATTTCTTAGTAGAAACCAAAGACTTTCTAGTAATGATGGATGCATTACTGATGCTTGAAAGGGGTCTGGGATATTGATGTTGTGTACACATTATTTCTCCCGTGACCTCTAGCTTAGCATCTTGGATGGGACTGCCCATGTACACCTCACTTAGTGAGAGCGTGACACCTAGCAGTTTGTTCATCTGCAGACTTGATGTTTTTGCATTTGCTGTTTTCCTAGAGTTTTTGCCAGTTTCAGGAATGGATGGCACATTGTGATATGTCAATGTTTCCTATATTTAGCTTAAATGAATTTGTCATCTAGAAGGCAACCAGCAAATGCCCCGTCCTTCAGAAGGCTCTCAGTGTCCTACCAACCTCACTCAATGCCCCGTGAGTCCTTTTGTCACCGGAAGTCAGGAGCAGTCTGTCCCAGTGCGTGTAATTTTCGGTCAAGGCTTCCTCCAGGGTGCTTTCCAGTCTATTCTAGTGTTTGAGGTACAGGCCTTTGTTGTACCTTTCAGAATACTTAACACCCTGTTATGGGGCATCTGGACCTTAAGCAACCTCCTCAGCCAAGTCCCCAGTCCTGGAAGGTCACACCTAAGTGGCCCTGAAACAAATTACAGCAAAGGCCACTTCCTTTTAGGGAACTGACAGATACTCTTCAAGTCCTATAGGAAGTGCACCTGCTGGGAATCCTTCATGCAATTATTCGTGCCTTCAAGCAGGGCTGCATCTAATCCTTCAAAGAGAGGCAGCTGTCAAGTTTTTGAGAAGTTGAGTGTATTTTATAATTTTGACCTTGATACTCAAGATTTTCTTGTCTGTCTAACATAAAATTTGTTTGAAATGGGTTTTCTTTTCAGATAATATAAGATTATATGTTTTCTCCTGATTCTAGAAGTAATACACAGGTTTTAAAAGTGTCCATTTAAGGCATTTTAAGTTTATTTTCTTTATCCTTTTCTTGTGGCTATGAAGTTTAAACAGAATTGATTCTTATAGTATAGATGACTCTTAAGAAAGAGTAATTTCCTCTTAAAAGAATCATGTGGAAACTATCTTATAGAAGGACATATAGAAAAATATAAACTAATATTTCTAGAATAAATTCCATTTGCATAGAAAAGGAAAATTTTGAGTCTAAGTGACTCACGTTTACATCCAGGTTTATGCCTGAACACGTCTTTTTTTTTAATGTTATTCTTTTTTAATTTTTTTATCAACTTTTGAGAGAGGAAGGGAGAGAGACACAGAGAGAGAGAAACATCAATACAAGAAAGAAACACCTATTGGTTGTCTCCTGCGTGCACCCCAACCGAGGATCAAACCCGCAGCAACCTGGGTACATGCCCTTCCTGGGAATCAAATCCACACCTTTTTGGTGTATGGGTGAAGCTCCGCCCAACTGGGCCACATGGGCCAGGGCTGAACCAGCCTTTTTAAGCAGATTTTTGAAGTGTGGTTTTCTTATCTGTAAAATTGAAGATAGCATATTTTTCTTAGTGTTGATATGTAGATTGAATGAAATGCTGCATATGAAAGAACCTGATGGGTATCTGGTATACATAGTAGCTTCTCAATAACCATCCCCCCATTCCTTCGCTATCTCAACTTAACCTCTTTTTCTTACATATTATCTATTGTCTCTTTTTTATGTATCTTTATTAGCATAGAGAATATATTTCTGTGATGTAATCGTTACAATTCAGTTACTGAATTTATGTTTTCCTCCTGTTGGATATTGACACCCAGTTTTTGGCCATTCAAATACATCCTCGTTTATAATTCAGAGTTACTACCTACTTTCAGTCTAAAGAAAATTAACCTTCACAAGGAGGGAAATCTCATCCCATCTTTTATAAAGGATTTGCTTTCTTAGTGACAAAGTAGCATGCCTAGGGCTTGGCTTCTCGTGGACTCATAGAATTACTGGATTGAGAAGCTAGTAGCCTCAAAGGTGAGATGACAGGAATTTGGGTACTATTTGTTTAGTAACTATTATGGGCCAGGAAAAGGCAGGTTTTCACATTTACTCGTCACAACTCTCCAGTGGGTACTATCGTCCCTGCTTTACAGGAGCAGAAATGAAGGCCCCGGGTTTGGTTTAACTCGGATGGCACACTGGGCAAGTTCTGACCCCATGTTGCACCCGGGCCTGTCTGCGACTTCTCCTATTTTCCACATGTTAATTGTGTTTAGGGATCATGGTTATTGGGAGACATCTTTGAACATATGGAACTTTTGTATCCCACCAACACCATTGTTAAATTCTGTGTCACACGACAGATTCTCTCCTTTCCTCTGACTCCGTCCTCTCTCCCACTCCCTTGCTTGTCACGAAAACAGGTTCATTGACTTATTCCAAGGATTCACAGTGTCATGATTGGGCATAGACGGAAAGGAGAATTTCTTCGGAACTTGATCTCCAGGCCCTTTTGGATGGGTAGGAAGGAGGACCACCTCGTTTGGCCTCCGTCCCGGAGGAGCATGGGTCCAGCACGGCCACGACTGCTGTGCCCTTCTGACCAGCATGCTGCAGACCCTCCCAGCCCTGAATCCTCCTCCCGTCCTGCAGCACCCGTCCCAGGGCTGAGGCCAGGCAGGCTCCCCTGGCCCAAGACTGACTCCTTGTGAAGTTCACTCCCGGGAGCAATCTTTGGCCTCAAACTGCTACTGAAGGAGCTGGACAGCCCCCTTCTGTGTTGGAATGCTGTTTTCCTCTGCGATATCAACCTCAAAAGGAATCATAGAATTCACTTGCACATTATTTTTAAGTAAGAAATACCTCAGCATCCAATCCAGCATTCTAGTGGTGGGAATATTCTTTGAGTGTGTGTGTGTGTGTGTGTGTGTGTGTGCACGTCAGAGAGAGAGAGAGAGTCTGTAAATGTATGACATGTTATGTGAAGATAGTTCTGCAAATCCTTTTCTCTGATTGTAGACATTGTGTTATGCTGAGCCAGTTGCCAAGTTCATATGGATTAGAGCATCTTGTTATCCTTCTACCATTCCTGTTAAATTAATCAACCATCACGAAGCAAAAGGAAAGCCAAGAAATGCATTCTTTCTGGGCTAAAGTGAGAACTAGTGCCCCAGCTTGTAAATGAACTCTTCTTTTTAAAATTTCTCTCTAGAAGCATTCTGCACTTATATGTAATAAAACCCCCCTTTTCGTGACTACTGCGTGGTTGATCAGAAGTTTAGTTGAAAGATTGTCATACCAAGATGATCCCTTCTCCTTCATACCTGAAAAAGAGACCTCTCAAAGATGCTTGTTAATCACTCTCAGGAGCTGAGTTTTCCTTTTGCTTTCCTGTCAGTGGAGGCTTGATGTTTTATTACTTCCATTTCTAGATAAGTATAGTATCTCCCGTATCAGAACCCAACACTCCTGGGAAAACAATATGAAATGGAACCAAGAAAACAAAGTGTATTTCCTTTCATACTTTATGTCATATCCGATCCTTGAATTTTTTTTTTTTTTTTTTATGAGTTGAAGTTGTAGTTTAGATTTCCTCAATATGGCTTTTAGAGAAAAAATCACGGAACTGGTGTTCAGGAGATCTAGGGTTTCCTACTGGCTCTGCCACTTGCTAACTGGTGACCTTGGGCAAGGCATTGAACTTTGTCCAGTTCCAGTCTCTGCAATGTGGGGATTGAACCAGGTGGCCCAAAGGTTTCTTTTATTATCAACATTCTGGGATTCTGAAAATAAGGTAGTTGTATAGAGTAGGAATATCCTTATTAGTTTCTGAAAGATTGTCCTTTATAATAATTGATGTTTGAAAGTAGTGCTGATATCACATTTTGTGCAGATAATTAACATTTAAGGAAGCATAGAAGCTCATTTTTACTAGCATGAAATTAGGCTCTGAGGTATATCCCTGTGGCCTTTGCAGGAAGTCAGCTTGTCTTTGAGGAGCCCCAGCCGCTGCAGACATCAGAGTGGCCAGTGAGCTCTGTGTACAAACGCGTGCAAGGCCACGGTCACGGAGAACTCTGGCTACATACTCCTGGACTATGGCCATACATTCGGATGTGAAAAAAAAGTTGAGAAAAAAAAAATGATTGTCATTAAACCTAAGCATTTTAATAAGACAGATGACCACCTACCCTACATACTTGACTAATTTCGTACAAAACTATGACAAGAGAAAAAAATGGCAGCTGGCAGCAGAAAGAGGACTATTTTTCAACTTAAAAATTATAATACATGAACATGGTGAAATACATTAAAAAAGATAATACATGAACATGGTAAGGTCTTCAAGTCATACAGTAACTATGCATACACCCATAAAATTAAAAGCTTCTACCCCCACCCAGTTCTCAGTCTTTCTTTTTTTTTTTTTTTTTGCATTTATCTTCAGATAGCACAGGAGGGAGAGAGGGGGCAAGAGAGAGAGAGACACACATCGACTGATTCTACTGGTTGCCATCCACACAACCCCAGGTTGGGGATAAATTGCAACCAAGGTATGTGCCCTTAGCAGGAATTGAACCCAGGACTCTGGTCTGTGGGCCGACGCTCTAACCATTGAGCAACTGGCCAGGGCTTAGTCTTTTTTTTCTAAAAGTAGCCATTATTAAGAGTTTCTAGTTAGATCCTTTCCAAAAAATGATATATACATATCCCAATAGATATATCAGAACTTATTTATACTTCTATTTATATAAATCATCATAATGTACAATTGTTCTATACCTTGCTTCTTCCTTTATGACTCATCTTCAAGAAACCCTACATATAGATACAACTTACAGTTTAATTTTGCAATTGTTTACCATTGTGTGGATTATCAATATTAGATGAATATTTTTCACAAAGTAAATGATCATGTCTCTTGTTTCCACCTTTCTTATCAGTCATTGTTCTTTCTTAGGAAGGCAAAGCTGCATTGAACATGCTGTTCCTATACAGTATCTGGATTTCACCCCCATACCTATTCAATAGGGTACATTTCTAAAAGTGGAATTGATTATTCAAAATGTGTATAAATTCTGCCCTGGCCGGTTTGGCTCAGCGGTTAGAGCGTCGGCCTGCGGTCCAGAGAGACCCGGGTTCGGTTCCCGCTAAGGGCATGTACCTTGGTTGCAGTTTGTCCCCGGCCCTGGTCGGTCGTGCGGGTGGCAGCCACTCGATGTGTCCCTTTCACGTCGATGTTTCTCTCTCTCTTCCTCTCTCTCCCTCCCACTCTACCTGAACAAAAAATGGAAAAATGTCCTCGGGTGAGGATAAAAAAAAAAGAAAAAAAAAAAATGTGTATAAATTTTACCAGAAAGGTTATTGCAACATATAAGAATACTATTGTCGCCCGACCAGTATATTCAGTGGATTGAGCATCGTCCTATGGACTGAGAGATCCTGGTTCAATTCCCAGTCAGGGCACATGCCCGGGTGGCAGGTTTGATCCCTAATGGGGAGCATGCAGGAAACAGCTGATCGATGTTTCTCTCTCACATCGATGTTTCTATCTCTCGCTCTCTAAAAAAAAAAAAAATCAATAAAAACATATTTTTTTTTAAAAAAAGGGACACTATTTTCTCTATTGTTGCTACTCTGGATATCAATTAGAAATTGTGCAAATCTAATAACTATAGAAAGACATTTATTTTGATTTATTTATTTTTTATCCTCACTCGAGGACATTTTTACATTTATCTTCAGATAGAACAGGAAGGAGAGAGGGAGGAAGAGAGAGAGAGAAACATCAGTGTGACAGAGACACATCGAGTAGCTGCCACCCACATGTCCCAACCGGGGCCGGGGACAAACTGCAACCGAGGTACGTGTCCTTAATGGGAACCAAACCTGGGTCTCTCTGGTCCGCCAGCTGACGCACTAACCACTGAGCCAAACCGGCCAGGGCTGATTTATTTTTTTTTAAATAAATGATGTTCAGGTATATTTTTCTATTAATTAGTTGATTTTTTTTTTTTTTTAGCCTGTATATGGTTCCAGTTTGTGTTTTTTTCCCCTTTTTAAATTAGGTGATTACTCTTTTTTTATTGATTTGCAAGATTATGTCATAAATTAAGGAATTACCCTGGCTATGTGACTCAGCTGGTTGGAGTGTCATCCCATACACCATAAGGCTGCTGGTTTGATTGCAGTCAGGGTACATATCTAGTTTGTGGGTTCGATTCCCATTCAGGATGCTTACGGGAGGCAATGAATCAATCTTTTTCACATCTCTCTCTCTCCCTCTTTTTTTGTCTCTCTTTCTTTTTTTCTCTTTCTTTCTCTCTCTTTCCCCCTCCCACTCTCTGAAAATCAATTTAAAAAATACACATATCCTCGGGTAAGGATTATAAAAAGCTATAAAATATTTTTTAACTAAGGAATTCACCTTTTCTCTTCCTTGTTACAAATATTTGTCCAGCATGTCTTTGATTTTGTGTGTGGAGATTTTTTTTCACTAGAAATTTATATTTTTTATGTAATCAAATTTAGAATCTTTCATATTTCTACCTTTAGAATCGTGTTTTTAAAACAGCCTTCCCCCTTTGAATATTACATATTAAAAAGTTGTATTTTATTCTAGTACTTTTAGAGTTTAACTTGCTTAGGTTGTAATATTTGATCCATCTGAAGTTTGTTTTGAAGTTCAGTTTAATAGGGATCCCTTCAGGCAATGGTGCTGTTACCACTGACTGAATAATTCATACGGATTCTGCTTCTGTTTGAGTTTACTTCTGAAGCCCATGTTTGGTTCCACTGAACTGTTTTTTCTCCGAGCCCAATATGTTTGAGTTACTATATTTTTAGATATGAGCCAAGCAAGGGGAACATTAACCATTGTTCTGCTCAGTTCATAGGCACACTATTTTGAGGCTACTTAATGAAGGGACCTCTGTTTTTTATTATTCTCTCTTAACATCAGAACTAATGTTCACGATGACATTGTGTCATCTAAAAAGAATGAATTTTTGCCATTATACAAAGTTTAGAGATTAAATGTGTGCCAAATTAAAATTAAATAAGATCACTTTAAAATAGCATCTAAAATATATTTTTAAAATTTCTCTGGAAATCTCACGTCTGTGACAATGTGCCATAAATAAGACATTACAGGCATACCTTGGAGTAGTTGCAGATTTGGTTCCAGATGAATAAATAAAGTGAATAGTATAAAAAGGCAAGTCATGTGAATTTTTTGTTCCCAGTATATATAAAAGTAATGTTTATATTATAGGGTAATCTATTAAGTGTGCATTAGCATTACAGCTAAAAAACATACATACCTTAATTTCAAAATACTTTATTTCTAAAATTGCTAACCATCACCTGAGGCTTCAGTGAGTCATCATCATTTTTTTTTTTTTTTTTTTGGTGGTACGTGCCCCTAGTGGGAACCGAACCTGGGACTCTCTGGTCCGTAGGCCGACGACACTCAACTGCTGAGCCATTCTGGCCAGGGCGAGTCATCATCGTTTTGCAATAAAGCTGTTTTACTTTCTCGTCATTTGTGTGTTCACTGGAGGAGCACTTTTCATTTCCTTCAAGAACTTATCCTTTGCATTCAAGGACACGTGGCTGTTTGGCACAAGAGGCCTGGCTTTGGGGCTATCTCAGCTTTCAGTGTGCCTTCCTCATTAAGCTTAATAATTTCCAGTGTGCAATTTAAAGTGAGAGATGTGCCCTGGCCGCTTTGGCTCAGCGGTTAGAGCGTCGGCCTGCAGTACAGAGAAACCTGGGTTCGGTTTCCGCGAAGGGCACGTACCTCGGTTACAGTGTGTCCCCGGCCCTGGTTGGTGGCAGCTACTCAATGTGTCCCTTTCATGTCAATGTTTCTCTCTTTCTCTCTCTCCCTCCCACTCTATCTGAACAAAAATGGAAAAGTGTCCTCGGGTGAGGATAAAAAAATAAAAATAAAGTGAGAGATGTGCGACTCTTTCTTTCACTTGAGTCCCTTGTAGATTTATTAGTTGGCCTAATTTTAATATCACTGTGTCTCAGGGAATAGGGAGGCCTGAGGCGAGGGAGGGAGATGGGAAGGGCTGGATGATGGAGCAGTCAGAACACACACAACATTTATCGCGTAAGTTTGTCGTCCTATATGGTTGCGGTTCATGGCACCCCAAAACAATTACAATAGTAACCTCAAAGATTACAAATCAAAGATCACCATAACAAATATAATAATAATGAAAAAGTTTGAAATATTGTGGCAATTACCAAAATGTAACACAGAGACACAAAGCCAGCAAATGTTGTTGGAAAAATGATGCCAATAGACTTGCGTGACCCAGGATTGCCACAAACCTTAAATTTGTTAAAAACACAGTATCTACAAAGTGAAATACAATGAGGTATGCCTGTTCTGGATGCATTTGTGGGAGATCAGCCAAAAAAGTATTAATATTTCTTGTGTTGCATCTTTTACTATGTGGCACATCAAGTAGAGTTATGGGTTGCCCAGATCTGATTGATTTCAGTTAAAGGCCTTTGCTTTGACAGCAGTTGGGAGCTATTCACTCTCCGAGGTAAATCTTCTTACAGAGCAGGAAATTGAGGTTTTGGGGTAGATTCCAAGAGTCAGTTTTTATCTTAACTGTGAGGAATGTGAAAACCTAAAGCCTTCCTTTAGTTAATAATGTGAGTAGTAAAGGATTTTTTCACTGATGCTAATTAAATATTTTCTAAAAAGTGGAAATAATTTTACACAGATCTGTGCTTAAACACAGTCAGAGTACAGTCCCTGCTTTAAAATCTCCTTATTTGTACATGTTAGAGTTCAAAGGAGAGACCTTACTATTTATGTGGACAGAAAAGAAATGAGATTTCTTTCTATCTGTCTTCCATATATTTAATGGTAGGATTGTGTTTTGGATTGTAGTTTGAGTTAAAACAGACTGTGTGCATTCAATGAGTTGCTATAGTTAATAACAGAATCAACTCTGCAGATTGTCTCGGAGAATTGAGTATCAGCTGTCCGGGCGGTATATCATCTTAAGCTGAGTGAGCAGTTTGTTTCTCTTCGATTGAAAAAACATAGGTGTTCATTCGTCCCAGACCCCGGTCAGGAAAGCAGTGTGGGTGCATGCTAAGGGGTATGTGTAACCTAGTGTCTTCTCTCCAAACATGAAAAACTCTGCGGTCCAACTAACTTGAGACAACAAGCATAGTGATTTCATGAACAACGGCGTCTTCCAATACATAAGAAGAGGCTGTGAAAAGCTTGGACACATGGCCCTTGGGGACGGTTGTGGAGTTTGGTTTGAGTTATCCTCAGTGTCCAGCGTGGAGCTGCCCACGTGGGGTGAAGACCGCGCGATGGCAGACACTTAGCCCTCTGCCGCCCACCTCAGGGAGCCTGTCCAAAGGGCATCCGTATACAGTTCAGCTTTTGAGGTAAAGGCATAGTTAAATACCTCAAGAAATAAAAAGATTGGGAAAAATACCAAAAAGAGCATTAGGTGAAATGAAACATTGCTGAAATCTTTATTGAGTACAGAGCCATTCCCCTCTGGAGAAAATCATTAAAATAAGAGAATTAGTTTTGACCAAATAGGCAAGCAAGAAATAACCCCTGCATCACAAATGATGTGCTAAGGATACTTTGCTATGTGAGCCCTCCTTATATATTTAGATACTTTGTAGAGAATCCGGGCTTGAAGTTCTTTCTTGTTCACTTTTTTTTTTGCTCGGTTATTGTATTTATCTTGACTGTCGAGAGTGTTTTTTGTTTTTTTTTAATTGTGATAAAATGCACATAACACATTTTACCATCTTACCTATTTTTAAGTGTACAGTTCGGTAGGGTTAAGTATATTTACAGTGTTAAACAATTAATCTCCAGAACTTTTTTGTCTTGTAGCTGAGACTCTATCCCCTTTAAACAACTCCTCGGTTCCCCTCCCCCAGCACTGGCATCCACCATTATACTTTCTGTCTCTGTGAATTGACTACTCTGATTATCTCACATGGTGGAATCATATAATTGCTGCCTTTTTGTGACCACCTTATTGTTCCACTTAGCATAATGTCCTCAGGTTCATCCATATTGTAGCATGCATCAGAATTTCCTTTCTTTTCAAGGTTGAATAGTATTTCATTGTGTGTATACCACACTGGTAATTTGTTTGTCAATGGACATTTGAGTTTTGTTCACTTTGAATCAATAAAATATACACATACTACCATCATCCATGTGAATGTGTCGCAACAAAATAGAATCTGAAGATACTTTCTGGTTAGTCTTTCACTGTTGTCAGTAACTGTGAGTTGGCTCAGTGAGTGTTAGGGCCACATCGGTAGTCCAAATGTTTGCTTAAAAATAAATTACAGCAATTCTTCACTAGTTTTGAGACCTCAACCCTTCCCTACTTCATGTTCAGGCAGCTGAAAGAAGCCAGAGGACAAGGGTGGCAGCCACTTAGGAGAGAGACATTTGCTTTCTTGAATTGAGTTCCCTCTACCCAGCGTTCAGAAAGGCGTGTTTTTCATGGATGTGTTCAGACCTCTAAGCTTGAGATGTGGGCTTATGTACTCAAAGACCTAGTACGTGCTTTTTCTCACCAGACTCTCTCACAGGCTCCACTAGATCGACATGCAGAGGTCTGGAAAATGGGCCTGGGGAAGCGTTTAGATTATTTCACATCCTTGTGCTCTGGAGTACTTCCCTGACTCAACACTTTCCTCTCATTCCTCAGAGGGAGAAAGAAATAGAAACTCATTCCATTGATTCTTTTACATGTGTGCCAGATCTGACCGCTTTGGCACTGGGTGAGCAGGAGATTGATGATTGGGGTTGTGCCATGAAACAAGTCATAGGGCTTTATATCACAACTTTTGTTTTAAAAATATTTTGTTTTCATAGCTGGGGATTACTCGATTGGCATGAGGGGAAGGGAGAATGAAAAAAATATGGAGAAGGATGAAAGAGAGTACTGATTTTTAAAAAATGCAAAGCACAAAACACAAATTCCATGTCAGTTTTGTGAAGAAATGCTTTGAGTTTTGAAGTAAATAGATAAGATAGTATCTCTAAGCATTTGCATACCATTTCTTGCCTTACGAAAATTGCACTAGAAGAGGTAATTACTGAGCCATTGAACTTAGGGTATGATTATTCTAATCATGAAAGGATTACCAATAAATTCTAAAATAGACGTTTTTCTAGCCCATTCCAATATTCACACAATAGAATCAACCTATTTTTACAGTTGTACATTAAATGATGAAAATTTAATGAAAATAAATTATAAATGAAAATAAAAGCATTGGTAAACCCTAATATTTAACCAGTTAAGAAGTGAGACATATCATTTCATTAAAGTTTGTGTGATTCGCATGTATCTTTCTGGGAACATACCTGCAGTGTAACCTGATACACAAAGAGCTAGTGCATGCCCATTTGTATTAGTGGCTTCAGTGGCTTTAGAATAGTGTATTTAACATAGTGGACCAAATGGACACAATTATTGGCTCTTAGTGTGTACTAATGTCAAACATGTCTTTCGCTTTTACTCCGTGTATATGGTATGAGATCTTTTAAAAATTATTCTGTATTTTTGTAAAAGTTACCTAAAGATAAAGGGAGGTTATTAATTGTTTACATTAGAAATTAGTGAGAGGTCTTGGGGGGGGGGGTGAGAAGAAATATTGCATACATATCCAAAAAAGCTACCTCCTGTACATCCTGTAAGATCTGGTAGATAATGGAAACCAGAAAAATCTAAGTTAAGAGTAGATCTCAAGAATAAACAGGTTAAATTCTCATACCTGTTCCCTGAGCGGTAAGTTTGGTGAAAATCAGTGACTTAAGGGAGAAATAGGGGGCCCAGCAAAGAGTAGATGTTGGCCTGAGCAAGTTACTTATTGGATAGTGGAGACCCAAGCATGCAAAGTAAGCTGAGATCTAATGTTTTTATAGGAGGTTACTTTGATTATTGATAGATGCATATTAACTTAATGAATTTATGAAGACCATGTAACCTTGGTCATCTGAAAGAAAAAAAACGCCACCAGAATCGGCCAATGTGTACTTTGGAAAACAGTTCCCCTCAGCTGGTGATCCACTGACATCTGGGTGTATTTTAGCAAGATTTTTGAAGAGGGGTTGGAGAATGAGCAAAGGGAAAGTGTGTTGAGGATGGGCTATGTGCCAGGCGCTGAAGTTATCTCACTCCTTACTGAAACTTTGGATCATCTACATGGTGGTATTCCCATTTTACAGACAAGAAAACTGAGGCTCAGTCAGGCTAAGTAATTTGATAGACGGTATATCCAGGACAGTCTGATTCCAGCCCGTGCTTCCTGCTCCTGGCTTGTTCTACCAGACACACGTATATGGTGCCTCCCTCATATAATCATATATAACCTTGGGTAACATAGAACCTCGTCTTATCTTCTCTGCTTTGGGTGTGGTGAAATTGTAAATGCTGGGATGTGCATGCCAATATCTGAAAGCCATTAAGGAAAATGAGTCACCTGCTGGATGCATTGAACATCTCTGTATTATGAGAGCTGCATGGAGAAATAAAGTGCCCAATGATTTTTCTTCTTAAAAAGAACTGAATCTCTCTCCTGAGTAGAGACTGTTGGCAAGTTGACGTGCAATCACGGTCAGCAGAAAAGAAATTTAAGCAATAATGAAAAGCGTGTGTACTCGGAATGCCTGTAGGTCCAGAGCTGAAGAGTTGGCCTTCGGGTAATGGTGCTAAAATAAGGTAGATTTCAGGCATGAAAAAAATTCTAGCCCTGGAAGAAAAGACAGGTAACAAAAAAAATGAGGAGATTAAAAGCCGGCATGATATGGAGTTATTCTTCAACTCAGGGTAAGGTAGTGTAAACTGCTTTTGTTTCACGCTTTACCCCCAAAATGCTTTTTTTAAAGAAAGAGAAGAAAATATTTTTGAAGTAACTCATCACCTTTTGGCATTAGGCCCCAAGCCTCCGAGGCGGAAAGTACCTTTGTAGGGCTGCAGATGCTTCCTGGTTCCAAAGCTGTGACCGACTCCCGAACAATGATGACATCAATGCCGAGGGCTGTTCTTCCCTGTCATGTAATTCCAGTAGCCCGGGGTAGGCTTTGCACCGTGGAAAGTAGGGGGAGGGAAAACAGTCAGATTTATATTGTGAACGAACCAAAGGAAGGTTATTTAGTGTGACTTCTCTGGTATGTAAAGATTTTTTTTTTTTGTACGTGCCCCTAGCAGGAACCAAACCCAGGACTCTCTGGTCTGCAGGCCGAGGCTCCAACCGCTGAGCCAGACCAGCCAGGGCAAGATTTTTTTTTTTTAATGTGTTCTAGTTCTGAGATAATTGTTAATAGACCTATCTTGCCTGTTCGTATTTTTAAAAGGTCTTTGTATTGATGACATGTTTTTGCGCTGTTTTCATGATCAGTTTGGACTTTC
The DNA here is from genome assembly GCF_014108415.1 of Molossus molossus. Taxonomy (NCBI): domain Eukaryota; kingdom Metazoa; phylum Chordata; class Mammalia; order Chiroptera; family Molossidae; genus Molossus; species Molossus molossus. The sequence goes on along the minus strand of NW_023425344.1, from coordinate 104,081,640 downwards.
TAGGCCATGATGTACCAGTGATGAACAAAAACTGTCCTAGCAAAAGAATCAAGGAAACTGTTTTCATTATTTAATTTTTGACGTCTCTAGAGGAACACAGCAAATTCTTTTTACCTATGAATAGTTGAACTTGAAATAGAATATACATTCCTCTGTATTGTGCCATCAAGTCTCAGTTTTTTCTTATTAGCATGAGGTTAAGTAATAGAACCATAAAAACTTAATAAAACAGATTGTGCCCAAATTCAGTCCACTTACATTCATTGGAGCTAGCTGACAGTAGACTTGTGATTTTTATGGTTGACCATACCTAATGGGCCATGCATTTTAATGTTGCTCTTTATAAGAGAATCTAACTCTTCAAAAATTTCTATTTGGCTTCCTTTCGTGCCTTCTGTCTTTATTTCCTTCCCTGCCCTGGACGTCATTCTTTCCTAGAGCTACTGCCAGTCTGTATGGCCATGCTCTTCACAGCACAATCCAAGGTCAGCATTCATTCATGTCTTTGTTTGGGCATCAACGGTGTAAGTGGGTGTAGCTGTGCCCCTCTCCCCCACTATGGCTGGCTGCAGAGGAGACACTAAAAATCTGAACCTGTTGCCCATTGCAAAATGCAGAGGTCCGTCCTGGAGGAGGGGAGGCTGGAGAGCCAGTGAGAATACAGGACTTTTCCCCCGAACTCATGAAAGACAATGAAGTAAGGAATAGTTGTGACAGTTATTTCACTGGTAAGACTGCTGTTGCCTTTACCCAGTGGTGTCTGCACTTCGAACCGTGGTGTCCAGAGACCCTGCGAGCTAGCAGGCTGGTGAGCATTCCTGAAACAAGATGGCTTCTTAGTTCCCAAGAAACCATCCTCCACGCCCCACAACCCTTCTGCAAGCTACTACCCTGCCTGTCACTGATCTGATCCTGCCCTTCTGGTTGGACAAGAATCTGCTCATGCTGGTGGGTAGTAACACAATGGGGAAGCGCTGTTATGCTGCCTGGGTGCTGGGGGAATAACAGCTCGGGGCCAGCCATGGACCTTCTGGACACCCTGGGGCAGATCCCTCGCCCAGCTGGGATGCTTTTCCTTATCCCTGGTTGGTGAGGGCTGGCCATCTGCGTGGCCTGCCTCCCCCTCTGCCGCATTGTCTGCTCCAGTGGAGTGGGGAAGAGGTCCCTAGACAAATCTACAACAGAGCTAAACATTGGGTTATTCCTTCACCATAAGTCTTCTCAGCCAACCTAAGAACTGCATTATGAATGGGAAGGAGGGTGACTCACTGAGGTACTCCTGTAAAGAGAGATTGAGCCCATAGAAAGCCTGCCCTCTCCCAGTGTTCCACATGGAACACTCATGGGTCACATAATAGTCTTGCATTTCTGTGCAATCAATTGCAAGGTATGTGTGTATATTTCACATGTAAACTTAAAAAATGACAGAGTTTTCCCCTTCTCATAAACAGGCACTGATCTGCCCATTGTAGGTTATGGTGCCCAGAGCACTACCAATTCACTGAAAATATATTCTTTTTTTTATGCCAACTAATGAAATGCTCTATTTCAGCAGTACTATGCTCTGAATTATAAAGCTCTTCAGTTACACCTCAAAGTCAGCCCTATATTGAGAAAGTCAGTGTCAAACTAGAGTAGATGGAGAGTCGGTTATTTGACCTTAAAAGAGTTTCTGTTCCCAGAGGCAAAGGAACTGTTGTTGTGTTTTAGTTGATGACATGCAAGTGGATTTATTAGCATTGTGCAGGAAGTAGAAGGTCATCATGATACTTGGTAAATTATGAGAGGGGCCAGCGGGTTAGGAAGAGGGAGATTCCACATCAGACATTGCTGGCTAAGAGTTGAAATACCGTGGAGCAAATAGTTTGAAAATTATGAGTGACTTCCTCAACTTCGTCCTAAACCGTCCTGCCTGGGGATGGAAACCAAAGGAGGGAATGTGGCTTTACAGAGGTTTGGGGGTGGGGGTGGCGATGGCACCTGGCCATTTTCCTGGGGGGTTCTCTAAGGTGTGCTGGAGGGTGGATGGCGCCGAGATCTCCCCTAGACGCCCAGAATGAGCCAGTGTGCCTGCCCGCGACCTCAGACTCACGGCAGCTTCCTGCTGTTCCAGGCAGAGAGGGGAGAGGTGCTCCCTGCAGGATGTGTTCAGACCAGCAAGGAGCACCCATGTCAGTGATGTCATTTCCTCTTTGCTCCCTGACTGCAGGTCCCCCTGCCCCTCACTCCACCCAGTGCTGCCGACCCAGACCTCCTAGAGGGGAGGGAAAGAAAGCCTTTTCACCCCATAGTGTTAACAGTCCAGGGTGAGGCCTTCCCCCTGTTCTAAAGGACGGGAGATAAGGCCACCCAGGCAGATGGAACTGCCCATGAAATGATAGTGTCACTACAACACCCGCTTGGTAAACACAAACAAAAATGCCTTGACAATAACAATATGTTTTGTTTGTGAGTAATAACCCCTGTTTTTAGTTCTCTCACATACACATTTCTCATTAGATTTGTTCCATTGGATATTTTCAACTTACTTCTGTGTTTTGATGGAAGGAGTGGCCAGGAAGTCCTCAGTTACCTTTTTAGTGCCCTTCTCTGGGCAGGGCAGTTGATAATCTTCTTAAATGTGCTTTTGAAAGCCTTTTAATGGCACCATCCAGAGTCCTGATGAAGATTTGTGAACTGTGGTTCCCCCCCAAGTCCGCACGTTCCATATTTATGACGATAAATAGGAGCCATAGGACTCCTAATTTTGCTAAGGGGCCACTTTCTCTCGCTAGCTCTCAGCTTCCCAGCGAAGGGCCAGAGGCTGTTTGTCTCACAGGCTACTTTCCTCTTCTTGCTCCTGCGACTTCCAGGCAATTAGCGAAGTCTGTTTAGAGCTGAATTGTTCTGTGCAGACATTCTATTTTAATTCGTTGTAATTAGAGGGACCCATGTTAAACTTCTCCAAGGAGAACCACTAGGATCCAGACTTCTGATTCTACAACATTGGAACCTTTAGCTATTTTGTGAACAAATGACAGACTGGGTTTTAAAAATGACAATTAATAGTATCCGCCCAGCTGGAAGAAGGTATGAACTGTACCACAGTAACTTCGAAATCGTGCTAGAGGGCTACAGCTCTTCTTTTTTTTCCTTCTACTTCTTCAGAGATTATTTTCCTTAATTGCCATGTTAAAAATACTAATTTGTAATTAGGGCCTCAGTTAGATTGCGTTTATTATAGTGATGGTGTTTGATCATCACAAACTGGTCATTGATGATGGCCCGTGTTTTCCTTGTCTGTTTAAATAACATCAATCCGTCTTTGAGTTTAAGAATCCACCCTCTTATTTGATTACTAGTAACAGCAAAAATAGGATTGTCAAAGATAGTATTTGTAGAAGGCACTTTTCTCCCAATAAAGCTCATCAGTTTTCACAATAACTTTTAGTTCCCAAATAATAGGGCTGTTTCTGGAAATTAATAGGCTAGAAGCTGGGAAGTGAGGCCAGGGCCCAGGCGTGAGCTCTCGGGTTCTCCTCCCTCTTAAAACTGTTACCTTTAGTCAGGCCTCAAGTGTGAGAAGGCTGCTTTATTATTATTATTATTTTCTTTATTGATTTTTTTTTTAAGAGAGAGAGGAAGGAAGAGGGACAGAGAGAAATATCGATAAGAGAGAACATCGATTGGCCGCCTGCTGCAGGCCCCCCACTGGGGATCGGGCTCACAACCTGGGCATGTGCCCTGACCAGGAATCAAACCGGCAACCCCTTGGTGCATGGGCTGCGCTGAACCACTGAGCCACACCAGCCGGGCATGAGAAGGCTGCTTCTTAAAGCCAGACCTGGTCAGATCTCGGAGAGGCGAGTGTTAACTGGCATGTGTCATCCCACCAGGAAGGTAACTCCCCTGTCCCTGTCCCGCGTGCCCCACAGGCAGCGGCTGGAGCCAGGGTGGGATACAGCACAGAGCTTTTGTAATAACGAGGGAGAAAAGAGACCTGGATTTTGGAAGCTCTTTTTTTCTTCAGGGGTTTTGAGTACTTTTGTTTAACTTGAGTTTAGTGTTCCATAAAAGGAGGGTTTTGTTGAAAATTGAAGAGAAACTCTGCCCAAAAGAAATTCCATATCAGATGAGATTTTCCTCCTTTCAAGCAGGTGTGCGAGCAGCCAAGCGCTAAGGCGAGGGGGGGCCAGGCCGTCCGATTGGAATGTTCTCCGTGGAGCCCTGGCTGGAGGGCGTCCGGGGGTTGGCTGGCGAGGCCGATGTAAGTGCTGTGAGCTCGCTGGCTGGCTCCCAGCGCAGGCACAGCCGCCTGGAGACGCGTCTGAACTCATCAGACCCAACAAGGTGGTAAATGGTCGAGGTAAACCCTCACCCTGGCCGGTTTGGCTCAGTGGTTAGAGTGTCAGCCCATGGGCTGAAGAGTCTTGGGTTCGATTCCAGTCAAGGGTACATACTTCAGTTGCTGGTCAACCCCCACCCTGGTCAGGGTCGTGCAGGAGGTAACCAATCGATGTGTCTCTCTCATATCGGCGTTTCTCTCTCTCTCTCTCCCCTTCCTTCCCACTCTATCTGAAAATAAATGGAAAAATATCCTCATGTGAGGATTTAAAAAAAAGAGGTAAACCCTCAAATCAAGCAGTCTGACAAAGCCAACTCTCCCCCTAAACCAAGGCCTCCTTCCAGTCTTTCATTTCATTGATTCTAGAAGTGAAATCTGAGCACTGGAGAGATTCCTGCCTTCCTGGTACTTAACATATTGGGGGGGGGGGGGGGCAAGAAATAAGCAAGTAGGCAAAATATCTAGTGTGTTCTGTGGTGTTAAAGTGCTATGGAAAAATAATGAATTCTCAGGGAACTGATCATCCTGATGTCCATAGGCTGAACCTGGTTGGGGCAGTTCTGAGAATATCTGTCACCCTTGTGGAGATGACCTGGGTTAACTTTTACGTGTTTTATAAACACTAGGCAGGGACATTTCCAAGTCAGCTCACCTGCATTTCCCTCTTTGTTAAGTGAGAATATGGAGGCTCAGGAAAGATGATCTGTTAGTGTGACGTTAGTCGTCTCATAAATGGTTATATAATGGTTTATCTTAATGCCACCTTTTATTTGCATCGATCTCCCTTTTTCAAATGTCTCATAGATCTATGTATTGCTTTGTTTTAGTCTCATACTCTATGAGCTAGGAAGGGTGGATATTGAAACATAGAACTGAAGATAAATGACCAGGGTTAATATTGCAATATTTAACAGTTTCTCTGGTGAGGGCTGCCCACTGTTATGGCCCAGTGGTTATGAACAGTGGTGTGGCCACAGGGAGAACTGGCTGATTGTCCACCTTGCATAGGTCAGGTTTACTTTCTCACTTTGCAGTTTGTTTTTTGCAGACATGGGTAAGGTGATAGAAATAATTGTGCAACCCTGCCACCCCACGGCAGAGAAAACCAACACTCTGTTGTGTGCATAAGTAAACACAGTATATTTGCTTTGTTATTGTTGTTATTGTTCCTTTTAATCAGACTCCTTACCTCCAGTGGACTCATGAGAACATAAGAACACAAGGGTTCAGACACCTTGCTTGGCTACATACTGGCACAGGGTCTGTGGCAGTCCTAATATTTATTGGGCTCTTATTAAGCAATGACTGTGTTATTGTATTCTAGGCACTGGGGTTAGCATTTTTCATAAGTTATTTCATTAAACAAACTATAATATAAACCATATTATTACTATATTTAATATCTTATTGCTGAGGAAACTGCCCATGAAACGTGACCGAGGCAGCATTTCCAAGGCAGTGTGCTCCGGCTCTCACAGATATTGTGTTGGAATTGGACCTCAAGCCCAGTTCTGTCTCTTTCCAAAAGTGATACCTCCCAGGCACTATCCTAAATTCACTATAGGATTACTTGGGATCCCTAGGAAATTAGAATTTGTTCAGATTTCTGCCCTGAACGCTTTTTAGTTAGATGTTGCCATCTTTTTTGTTATTTCATTACCCTAGAGAGTCCCTCAGACATGATCATATATTTGCTTTTTAATCCTCGCCCGAGGATATGTTTTTATTGATTTTAGAGAGAGGAAGGAACAGGGAGAGCGAGAAAAAAAAACACCAAACACTGATGTGCAAGAGAAACATTAGTCGGTTGCCTCTGTACACACCCTGACCAGGGATCAAACCTGCAACCTGGGTAGGTGCCCTGACAGGGAATTGACCCTCGACCCTTTGGTGCATTGGTGCATGCTCAAACCAACTGATTCACACTCGCCAGGGCTTGATCCCATATTTTAAGATTATTGTTATATCATTTATAAATCCTAGCGTGATTTACAGTCTCACAAGGCTACCTAATTTTATTCCATCTCTAATATCTTGAACACTTTTAGAAATGAAATTATATTACAATAGTGTTTCTCAATTGAGAAACTTCTTTTTACCCCTAATAACCTGAAATTGTTTTGGTCCCCAAGTCACTGATAAAATTGTGTGTCTTTAGGATAGAATTAATTCTAAGATTATTTTCTCAATATTTGCTTTTGTTGTGTTGTTTAGTTTTACATCACAGGGGCTACTAATTTTTGTTCTTCTATAGCAAGTTTATTAAATCTGTTAGACTTGCAGAAATCAATGCCCTTCCTTCTATCTTTGGCATTAGCTACACAAGTGGTGTGGTTTTTCACAGACTGGTTACCTACAGGCACAGTGAATTTGTACAAGGCACCCTGTAAGGCATATTGAAGAAGAAAAAGGTTGACAGAGCAATCAATGTGGAGTGTGTCTTGTTTCCTAAATTTAAAATTTCAGCTGCTTCCTTCCATAATGCTAGATGGTACAGGGTGGGGTAAAAGTAGGTTTACAGTTGTTCATATGGAAAATAATACAATAATTATTAAATAATAGTACAAGAATAAATTTTTGTGCACTCACAACTGTAAACCTACTTTCGCCCCACCCTATATTATTGTGTTGCTTAGTTCAAGGCGCCCCCTGGTGGTGTAATGTGAGAAAAATAATAGCAAAATTACAAGTATAAAGAGGCTATAAATCTAGATATGATTTTCTTATTCCCATTTGTAAGGCTCTCAAGTGGATAACACCTTGTTTTTTCCTTGTATTTTAAATTCATCTGTGGCTATTTATATCATATTCAGAAAAAAACAAGCATAAATAATTTAATACCAAATCCTAGTGACTTTTAAAAGTAATTTCTTACTGTTTTAGAACAAAAGTAATACATGTGTAATCTAGAAATATTAAAGAATGTATAAAGAGCAAAAGAATAATTTATAATCTCATGACCCATATGGATTAACATTTTGGTGTATAACCTATTTTTTTCTGTATATGTAGACTAAAAGAAAACCTAAACACATACTGTTTTCTCTTACATGATTTCATCCACTTAATTATATGTGTGAATTTCATTCTGCATTGTTATAGAATTGGATCCTTCATTGTTAGTGGTTGTTTAGTTTGGTTGATTCCTTTGTGGACATCCTTGTGGATCATCATAGATTATTTTCTTGAAGTTACTTGCTAGAACTAGAACGGCTGAATCAAAGGGCTATGCAGAATTTTAAGGCATTTGGTATTTATTGCTTGGTTATTTGTTAAAGTATCTCTTTGAGTAGGCATTTCTTTTAACTTGGAGTTCCTAACACTTGCATTCTTAGCCTGTGCCAGGAACGGTGCACTGTGTTTCACATGCCTCACTCTCATTTCGTCTTCACAACAACCTCACGAAGTAAATACTATTATTGTCCCCATTTTACAGGGAAAGGACATCAGGCTTTAAAAAATTAAGTAGCTGCCTGACCAGTGTGGCTCAGTGGTTGAGCGTCGATCCGTGTACCACGAGGTCACGGGTTCGATTTCCGGTCAGGTGGGGGGCATGTAGGAGGCAGATGTTCTCTCTCATCGATCCTTCTGTCTCTCTCTCCCCCTCTCCCTTCCTTTTTCTCTAAAAACATCAATAAAGAAAAAAAAAATGAAGTAGCTGTTTGTGACTTCAAAAGCAGGGAGATGGTAGGTTTTAGGAAATTTGATAAAATAGCACTTTGAATACCTTGAATCTTGAACTAAGTGGAAACTAATACTGACAATTCTCCTTAGAACAAAGAAGTTGACAGTGTCAACCACTAGTTATTATTATTACTTTTTTTTTTTGTGGTACGTGCCCCTAGCGGGAACTGAACCCAGGACTCTGGTCCGCAGGTTGACACTCAACCACTGAGCCAAACTGGCCAGGGCAACCACTAGTTGTTGACACCAATTCAAACGCCAACAGTCCCCAAAAATGGGTACGATAAAGAAGGAAACTTTATTTAGTGCAAACAGCTCAACAGTAATACAGCATGGCTGGGAGCAGCGCAGTAGTGCTACGCAGTCTTTGGTGGAAAATGCACGACCCTGGCCAGAAATGACTTATATAGACAGAAGTCCCCACCCCCGGTCTCTGATTGGTCAGAACTGCACAGCTCACCTCTGATTCGATAGGGAAAGCCTCAGTCCTATTGGTTGAAATAGGACTCCAGGAACAGCTCTCTAAGGCCTGGCTCAGAGGGCGGAAACAGTGCAGGCAGCCAGCTTGGTGCAGAGGCTTCTCTGTGAAATGACGTTTGCTGAGAGGCCCCCGTGCAGAAATGGCTATTAGGCTTCTGCTTTTTTATTGTTTTGTTTTTTAGGCCCAGTTAGCCCCCAGAATCCCTTCTTAGTGTCTTTTTTTTTTTTCAGGATTCACAACAGTAATAGAGGAGGAAAAGGAAATAAATTTGGAAACATGAATAAAAATCTAAGTTAAGGCTCTGTCAATTACACCTTCAGGTTAGAAGAAAGAAATGCTAGACAACTCTTATTATTGTGTAATTACATACTTTAGGGGACTCCTGATATAGACATGATTTCACTAGATCTACTAATTTTTTCATGACTGTATTTTCTTTAACCACAATTAGTCTCAAACCTGGTTAAATTGCTCGCAAAGTCAAAAGTTGACTAGAAGTAAAGTGACATCAGAAAATCTCCCATTTGTGAACAAAACTGAAACTTTTGATGAGTTTTAAATTTTAGTAATCTCCAACATTCCTTAAAGTTGATCTTCTACATTTCACTTGTGCCCTGTTATTAATACTCTTTTTTTATGTTGGTATATAATTATTTTTATTATGTAAAACTCAGAAATAGACGCAGCAGAAGAAAACAAGCATCGCTCATCGCTCACTGTTATAAATACAGTATGTTTGTTCCGTTTTGCTTCTCTCCGCCTCATCTGTGCATTAGGCATTCACCCCATATTCAATATTTCTGAACAGTTTTTCTCAGGCTCATCAGCATCGCCTTTCTTCTTAGGAAAGAAACTTGGGAACCCCTTTTCCTTCATGCTGCACTTAGCCTTTCAAAGAAATCTCAAGTAAAACCACAGCATCTGTAGTTTCGCTTTGCTATTTTCCTCTTATGATAGTCATTAGATTTATTAGGAGTCTTTGAAATAATCAAAGTGTCCTTCCATTTAGTTTTTGCGGCATTATTATTTTTGATGCTCCAGCCATTTCCTCGAAGCCGCATCTTGTGTTTTCCCTTAATCTTCTTGTAACCTTGTCATGTTGATCAAGTACTTGGTTATTGGCATAATTCTCTGAAATGGCTTGAAGATGCTCAGCTCCTTTCCCACCCATTCTTTTTTTTTCTTTTTTAGGAACAATTTTCTATTTTATAGTTAAATCTATAAATCAGGTTTCTAAGTTCTACACACTTGATTTATCAAGAGTATGTGAGTGGCCTAATAAAATCCAGTTTTCTTTTCTCTGCTTGCTTACTCTAGAGCTCAAAACCTTTAGGGCTCAAAACCTTTCCACGCAGATGAAGCCTGCTGAGAAGTGGGAAGGTTTTCTGTGAGTTTAATTTTGTAATCCTGAGAAAAGTTATCTGTCATTACAGAAGCTAACGCTCCGATGGCCTCCGGTTCTAGAGCTTTCTCTCCATTGCATCTCCTGAGAAGGACTGCTAGCCCCTCTCCAGCACCCCTGGGTCCTTGCTGCTCTGAAGCTGGAGACTGTCCCTGCTTCTGTTTCCATGAGCTCAGTCAGAGGAGGCAAGAAAAGACGCAATCAATGGAGTTGGGATTTGCTCCAACGTTGGAAGCCTTTGACCCCTTGTGTGTTTCTCCTGCCCCTACTTTCTTGACTCTCAGATGGTTCTGGTCTAAACTGCTTCAGTGGCTTTCCTTGTTCCCTTTGTCCAGGTATGCTATTCTTGTTGCGCTTTCCTCTGCTGAGAGTCACCTGCAGAGGGAGGCTGGGGTCTCTGGTCCTCCTGGCAGCCTCTTGTCAGCAAGGCGCTGGTCCCCTTTACCCATCGCCATTCTCTGCTCCCCGTGCTGGCTGCATCGCTCCCGGGTTCTCTGCCCGCAGCCCATTCTATTCTCCATCTCCTCGTGACGGAGACCCTGAGGTTTTTCAGTACTTTTCCCCCTTGTCTGTCCATAGCAGCTCTTCAAATGTATCATTCTGTTTTCATCTGGCACTTTTATTTATCACACATCTTTTATTTTTTGTGGTATAGTTTGGCATATTTCTTTCCTAGTTGACGAAGCCTGTACACTTTGGGGCAGGAGAACCAGGGGGCCCTATAGTAACCCTCACCTTTCCAGCGAGAATACATTCACCTTGAACAGGGCTTTTTTGAGATCAGTCTAGCTAATAATTCTTCTAATGGTGTCACACCCCCCTTCCCTTAAAAGTTCCTTTGAGTTCTTTTCCTTTTTTTAACCTCTCAGTGCATTCTGAATAGAGTTTTGTTTTTTTTTATCCTCACCTGAGGACATTTTTTGATATTTTGTTCAGATAGAATGGGAGGGAGGGAGGGAGAGAGAAACATCGACGCAAAAGGGACACATCGAGTAGCCGCCACCCGCACAACCCAAACAGGGCTGGGGAAAAACTGCAAGTGAGGTACGCGCCCTTAACGGGAACCGAACCCAGGTCTCTCGGGACCGCAGGCCAACGCTCTAACCGCTGAGCCAAACCGGCCAGGGCTGAATAGAGTATTTTAGAACAGTTCTTGTCTGGGGATCTGTCTTTGGGCTTTTTGTCTTTTGGATGTAGCCATTTTTGTTTTGATATTCTTTTTCTCATGGATAGCTGTCCCTAATATGTGTGAGATTAGGGACCTATGGTGTAAAGTTATTAAAATTATTCAGAAATACACATATGTTTTATATATATACTTATATTAATGGAATGGGTCACGGATATTATGTAATTCAATTAAGGTAGTATTTAGAGGCTCCGTATATGTTGACTAACCATATGGATACAGGCATACCTCTTGTCATGTGCTTTGCATAATGCGCTTCACAGATACTGTGTTTCTTGCAAATTGAAGGTTTATGACAGCCCTGTGATTTTTAGCATTTACATTTTAGTGTTAGCGTTTTTACCAATATCATACTTTCTAATTAAGGTATTATATTTTTTTAGACATAATGTTATTGCACACAACATTATATAAACATAAATTTTATGTACTGAGAAACCAAAAAATGTGTGACTCACTTTATTGCAGTGTTTGCTTTATCATGGTGGTCTGGAACCAAACCCACAGTGTCTCTGAGGTCTGCCTGTAGATCTGTGGGTGTGCAGTGATACAATTTATCATCTTGACTGTTTTTAAGTGTACACAGGTCATTAGTGTAAAGTACATTTACATTGTTGGGCAACCAATCTCCAGAACTCTTTTTATTTTGCTAAATCGAAACGATGCACATTAAACAACTCCCCACTCCCTCCTACTCCCTGCTCCTGGCAGCCACCGTTCTGCTTTCTGTCACTATGAATCGACTGCTCTAGGTACCTCACTAAATGGGCTCATTCAGCACTTGTCTTTTGTGAATGCTTATTTCATTTCATGCAACATTCTCAAGGTTTATCCATGTTGTAACATGTAACAGGATCCTTTTTTAAAAATATGTTTTTATTAATTTGCAGAGAGAGGAATGGGGAGGGAGAGAGAAAAATAAGCATTGAGAGAGAAACATCATCTATGGTCTGCCTCCTGCACGCCCCTCACTGGGACTGAGCACCACAACCCGGGCATGTGCCCTGACCAGGAATTGAACCTGCAACCTCCTGGTGTCTGTGACCATGCTCAACCAACAGAACCACATGGGCTGAGCACAGGATTCCTTTTCCAGGAATTCCTTTGTGAGGATATTTTTAAGGCTGAGTAATGCTCCATTACATGTATACACCACATTTTGTCATCCTCTCACCTGTTGAGTGGCTTCCACCTTTTAGTTGTGAATAATGTAGCTGTGGAAAAGGAAGTCATTCTTCTTGCATGAGGACTATGGAGGTTTTCATTGTTTAAAACCCAAAAATATTTTTCCATCATGGTTTTTAAAATAGAATAAAGTTGTCTTGCCCTGGCTGGCTTGACACAGTGGTTAGAGGGTTAGAGTGTTTACCCTCAGACCAAAGGGTCGTGGGTTCGATTCCTGGTCAAGGGCACATGCTTGGATTGCACGTCCAACTCTCAGCCTCTGCCGGGGTTGTGTGGGAGGCAACTGATCGATGTATCTCCCTTGTATAGATGTTTCTCTCTCTCCCTCCCTTCCTCCCCCTCTTCCACTCTCTCTAAAAATCAATGGAAACACATCCCCAGGTAAGGATTAACAACAAATAAAAATAAAGTTGTCCAAAAATTAGTCTGTGGACCAATGAGAATTGAAATATTTTTTTATTTTTTTTGATCCTCACCTGAGGATACTTTCACATCAATCTTCAGATAGAGCTGGAGGGAGAGAAGGAGGAAGAGAGAGAGAGAAACATCGACATGAGAGAGACACATCAAGTGGTTGCCACCCACACAACCCAAACCAGGGCCAGGGACAAACCACAACCAAGGTACATTCCCTTGGCCCGCATTGAACCCCGGACTCTTTGGTCCACAGGCAACATTCTTACTGTTGAGCCAAACTGGCCAGGGCAGAATTGAAGTATTTAAACACTGGTACAACAACAGGGTAAACTAACGGCACACTCCAGAGCCAACCAGATTCAGATGTCAGAATGTGTTGCCTACATTCCAATGCTGATCTCTGTTCCTGTGAGGGTTCACTGGTCCCATCATGAGAAGTCTTGTCATCCTGCCTGGCGGACACGGGCGCAGAGCATTGCACTCACGCCCCCCCCCCCCCCCTGCAGCAGCCCAGGGGCCGGTGTCCCGGGGGCCAGTGCCAGTCAAGCTGGCAGGCTGGGGCTCCCCACCAGACTGTACTAAGCCTGGTATTTCATCTGGCTCTGGTCTTTTCCCTGCAGCCTTGGGACAACCTCAGGACAATAAGCCAATATTGTGACATGTCCTATTGTGACAGGTGAATTTAAATGGGCTTGTGGAAGGATATTTTAGGGAAAACTCATTGCCAGTCAGGCCTTTCCCCATTTCTCTCTACAACCTAAAATGGAATGGTCACCATTCTTTCTTTCTTTAGGGGAGGAGAGGGGGGAACTGGGCAACATTTTCATCAGGAACAAATAGATGGGCCATCTGTCTGGTCAACCTGTTCTTTTTCTCTGTATGTTTTCACCCTTTCTCTTTTCTATTTTTTTTTTTTCTCTTTCTCCTGATATACAGGCTTTGCAGTGCATGCTGATCTCTCTTCAGGCAGAACTTGACATTCAAAGGTACTTGATGAAAATTGAATCATCTCAGCGAGTTAGTACTCCACCTTTTCTTTTCTCTGCATTGGGTCGCACCTCACCTCCTGCTGTTTCACTCAGCTGCGTGTGGCGTTCTAACCGGTGTTGGCCCCGTGCTTTGCCTGGTCTGCCCCGGGCCCTGACGGAAACCTCTCAACGCTTGTGGCATTCTGAATGTGCATTTTTAAAAATTGTGAGAGTTATTGTTGAAATGAACACTAATTGCATGCTTGCTTCGAAATATTTTACTTTCCACAAGTGAGGTTGTGGAGTCAGCAGTAAAGCCACCGCAGGTCGGAGATCTGGGCCCAGTCATCTGAAAAGGGGGACCTCTGACGGGGACCCCGGCTCCGCGGCTCATGTGCAGCGGCGCAGTCGTGGACGCAGAGCAGGGACTTTAGAGTCCTTAGCTCTTCCTTCGCTCAGCTCCAGCACATGCAGTGTCCAGTCCAGTTCATGTTACTGACGTGCATGTTAATAATAAAAAGGACAGGAACAGACACGTTTACATAGCACTTACTATGTGCCAGGCACTATACTGAGTACTTTACAAGCATTAATTTCTTACAGCAAGTTCATGGGGTAGGTGTACTATGGTTTCCATTTTACAAGTGAGGAAACTGAGGCACAAACACGTTAGCAACTTGCCCAAGGCCACACAGCTCTGGTAAGTAACAGAATTTGGATTTGACTCTAGGCACTCTGTTCCTATATTTTTTCAACATATTATTTATTCCTTCAAAGTCTTCGATATTCTCTAGTTCATCCTAGGTGAGTTTAGAATATTAAAACTGGAACGCAGTGAGGAGAGTTTCCAATACCTGGGTACCTGCGCCAGCTTAGCACATAGCCACCCACATCCTTTTTGTCCCCCAAAGATTGCTGTTTGTTTATTGTCTCCTGAGCATGGGCAGGGCAGAAGCATTTGGTCTGTACTGTGAGGCCTGAAACACACTGTGCTTAGGAAGATTCCAGCAGTCCAGTGTGTGTACAAAAGTGAACTACTGCCTGGCTGGTGTAGCTCAATGGCTAAGCATTGACCTGTGCACCAAGAGGTTGCCGGTTCGATTCTTGGTCAGGGCACATGCCCAGGCTGTGGGCCCGATCCCCAGTGTGGGGCATGCAGGAGGTGGCCAGTCAATGTTCTCTCTCATCGACCTTTCTCTCTCTCTCTCTCTCTCTCTCTCTCTCTCAAAATCAATTTAAAAAAAATTATTTTTAAAGTGAACTCTTTTCCACTCAGTCAGCCTTCAGTGACCACACTGACCTTTCTTTCTTCCCTTTTCTTAATAACCAGTCTCTTTGATTTTTTTTCTGTTAGGATAACAAGCTCGAATTAGAAACCCCCGCTCGAACAGACAGAGCGGTACAGGCTGGGCTAGATGAAATGCCGAGAGTCATTGTCGTGCACCACACCCTCTCACTTCTGATGGGTCTGTTACCTTTCCTTTTCTCAGTGGTTCTCAATTGTTTTCACATGTTCATAATTCATGCAAAACAGAAGCCTCTTTATGATGGCCTTGCGCACACCCTGAGCACTAGGTAGGAATGTAGGACACAAAGCCGTGGTGTGCGCTTCTCTCCAGCTGTGTACACGGTCATTTGTTCTTCCTTTCTGCCATCAGAACAGAGATTTGACACTGTGATGTGGGATTTTCCACTATAAGAAATACACAGTTTGGGGTCTCCTTCAATATTTGTTTTCTTTTGCTTAAAACAAATGAATTCTCAGTGCCGACCCTTTATTTTTTGATGATAAATTTGACATCAAATTTGGCAGTAAATAATGAGGTCCTGGAGAATGTTTTCAAGGCTTTGTTGTGTTTTTTAAGCATTTACACCCAAGTTAAAATCAGCACCGTGTATTATTATTTTGCTAACACCTAGTATTTTTATTTTATATTTATTGAGAGAATTTTTAACTTGCTTTCACATAAACATTTATCAAATCACTCTTGTGATTCCATAATGTAAGTAGAGTAAAATGGTGAAGTGGTTCTTACTTGAACACGATTTAGACTTGGAGAAGGACTGGGTGAAGGTCAGGGTGGAAACTGAAGGGGTTCATCCTCTGGTGAAGAAGTAGCTCTCAGAGCCTCTGCACATGTCAAATTCTCTATTTTGAAGCTGAAAATAACCATTTACCGACTTCACAAAACCAAGGAAAAGGCAAGGTGAACACCTTGAGAGATCAGTTGGTATCCTTTCCTCTCACACAGGACCCCACAAGCCTTGGGCCCCCCACTCGAATAAAGTGGGGAGCAGAGTCATCTAGAGCCATGCAGAGAGGGGTATTACGTAAAGGGAGCTCAATGTCAATTTACAGTTGGCAAATTCCTGAGCGTTTTTTCAGCTACCTCTCACCACAACTATTCAAGGAAATATTATGATTCTTTTATAAAAGTGAGAACTCAAGTTCAAAAGTCAGCGTCTACGTGGGGCTGCGCTGCGGGTGCCAGTCAGGATCAAAGTCTGCGTTCTGTAAGACTGGTGTGACCAAAGGGTCCTGTCCTCCCGCCCTGAACCTCGTCTTCCTCCCGGCTCCCCACACCCTCGTGTCCTTACCTCCAGCAGGACCAGAGGAGAAAAGATCCCGTACCTGGGAAGCTAGTCAGAACTTCCACACAGTGATTTTTTCATTGTAAAGCATTCCTGTGAAAGGCGGAGGGCAGGGGGTGTGGAAAGGTGGGTTGGAAAGTAAGAGCAAACTCTGCTTCCAAGATGTCTGCAGAGGGTCTGGCCACAGGCACTTGGTGGCCGCAGGCACCAGGTATGCCCTCTGCTCAGCTCTCTGTGGCCTTCTTCCTTGTGGGGGTAGTGAGGCCATTTCCAGATCTCCCATGACAGGCTGAGGGAGGTGGCCTTTGCTCTCAGAGAAAACCTCTTTGGTTTCACAGGGGACACCACCCCTGGGCTGGGGCCCATGTCCTCTCCGAAAGGAACTGAAGCCTGGGCTGCAAGGATGAGCTTAATACTGGCTTTGGTCAGGGGCCCTTCCACGGTGCATACTTCGCACTACCTGGTACTGGTGGTTGTATTTGACTTGAAATTTCAAAGCCTGCAAGCAGGTCTCTTTCCTTTCATCACTGTAATAACAGCAATCCTCACATGGCCACCTTTTATCCTGAAGCCTTTTAAGTGCATTCCTGGCTCTCTGAATGGCAAAGGCATCTGCTGGTTCGCTCAGGCCTTTCCCAGTGAGCACTGTGGGAGCCAAAGCCTGCGAAACGGTTCCTTTGTTTAGAATGCACACCTTCTTGTTTCAAAAATAAACAGAGAGACCGATTGAGTCAGGGCAGCTGCCCATAAAGAGACTCCACCTGAAGGTAGATAAACAAATCGGGAGGCCAAGGAAACAAATTCGGCAAACTGGGATTGGCTTGAACACTAAATTTAGCTCAGTCATTCCAATATACATGATATTTTATATATATTTTATACACTTCTCATTACAGGTCAGAGTAGTACTTATTACTCCTTCATGAGGCAAAATTATTTCCCTGTTTCCAGTTCTGAAAGAAACATAGTTTGCTCCTGCCTTCAAGAAAGGCACAGTGATGTATTGACATAACAGGTCAACAAGAAAATAGCAGTATTCTTCATCTGGTCTTTTATTCTGTTCCTTCAGGAGGAAAGCACAACACTAGATGATAATTGCAGGAGCGTGTGTCTGGAAGGGCTGGGGGCTGAGTTAATGAGATCCATATTTGGAACTTGCTGATGGTGTAACTTTCTAACTTGATGGAAGGATGCTAAATAGAGATGATGGTGAGCTGGGCTTTCTTTATCTTCTTTAAATAGCCTTTATGGCTTTAGAGGCAAGTCAGGGAGCAGCCCAGTTCATGGTGCTAGTTCAGACGGACGTTGGTGTCATGTTACAGGTAGGACACCCGGTGGGCAAGTTGCAGGTTGGCATCTAACCCTGGAAGAGGAAGAGGCTGCCTGCCCCTCCTGCTGACCTGGTGAGGATCCGCCCATCTGCAGGGCAACCGGCTTTAGTGGCTCCTCCAGGCATAGCCAACCCTCTTAAAGGAACAAAAAGGAGAATCGTTCCATCTTTACACAACGAAGGGGTTGAAATGTTTAAAATATTCCAGGGATTATAGAAAATTGTTAAAATCCCTAATTTACCTGGAGTCAAATTTTAAGAGCCTACTGCAATGGTGTCAGAACTATAGACGTGAGAATTTGTCTTTACAAGGTGGTGTGATCTGCGCGTCCAAAATCTATCTGATGGCCTTTGGCTCTTCTCTGCTCGCTGTATCTCTTTAAATTGGAGGTCCCTAGGATTCTGGATTCCGACAAAATTTCATAAGGCATGGAAATGAAAATGTGTCTCTGCGCCCATGCTTTTCCCTTAAATTTGTGTCCTCATTTCAGGGGCCATCTATAAGGAGATGTCCCTGCACCTGGAACCTAGTCAAACACTGTGCACAGAGAAGCCAGGAACAACATGAGTCCTTCAGGTCACCATAGACAAGAATCCTTCTGGATTCTCGATGCTCCCTGATCCACTCTTTAAAAACAAACTTACCTGCTCAGTAATTCTCTGATTTACTGAAGCAATTTATTCTCATTTTGGATAAAACAAAAAAAATGTATTACCCAGAATATTGCCATATAAAGAAAACCAATGCTAATAGTTGGAGGTGTTTCCATTTTTTTGTTATTTAAGAAAAATCCTTAAAAACACCTTGGTTGTGACTGCAGAGTATGCCATAGGATATCCGTCCACTATAATTTGTTAACCAGTCTTCTAAGTTGTTTCTACATTTATTTATTCTGGTAAAGATATAATGCGTACAGATTTTCTCCCTGACACTCTAGTACAGGAAGTATCATTTTTCTTTTCTTTTCTTCAAATTGTTATTAATTTATTTTTGTTACAGATGTTTCTCCTTCCCCCCCTAAACCCCCTCCTCCCCATACTGCCCCCCAACCCCCTAGCACTGTTGTCTATGTCCATTGGTTATGTATATAAGTTCTTTGGCTCATCTTATCCATCCCCCCTGACCCCTACTCTGAGGTTTGTCAGTCTGAACCATACTCCTTTCTATGTCTCTGGGTCTATTTCGTTCATCAGCCCACCTTGTTCATTATATTCCACAAATAAGTGCAATCATGTGATATTTGTCTTTCTCTGATTGGCTTATTTTGCTTAGGATAATATTCTCCAGGTCCCCCCATGTCATCTCAAAGGATAAGAGATCTTTCTTTCATACAGCTGCATAGTATTCCATTGTGTATATGTACCACTGCTTTTTTATCCACTCATCTATTGATGGACACTTGGGCTGTTTCCAGATGTTAGCTATTGTAAATAGTGCTGCTATGAACATAGGGGTACACATATTCTTTCTGACTGGTGTTTCAGGCTTCTTAGGGTATATTCCTAAAAATGGGATCACTGGGTCAAATGGCAGTTCAATTTTTAATTTTTTGAGGAAACACCATAGTGTTTTTCATAGTGGCTGCTCCAGTCTGCATTCCCACCAGCAGTGTACTAGAGTCCCCTTTTCTCCACACCCTCACCAGCACTTGTTGTTTGATGATTTCTTGATGGCGGCCATTCTGGCAGGTGTGTCATTTTTCTTAATTTTTGCAAATATATTTAAACTGGCTTGACTTCAGCAATTATTGAAAAATTCATTCACATCACACTGGGTCATAAAGAAATTTTAGGGAGCACATCTAGTCCAATAAAACTGGGTAAGGCCTCTGCGTCTCCTGGGACTCACGGCAGATGGTCTCCCAGGCAGTCTGTCAGCAAGTGGGCTTGTGGGGCTGCCTGCAATGCCTCCGAAGCTTGGGCCCCAGTTTCAGCCCCTCTAAGCATGTCACACATCCTTCCTCCCGGCTGAGGCCACTCCTTACAAATGGAATCCAGGTCTCCAGAATTTGAAGAATACCGCCACCATCAACCCCAGCACCATCAAAGCTAGCATCCTCTGCCTGGCTTTGGAAAGTCCTTCACCCCTACACTCCCTTCCTGCCCAACTAGCACCCCCCCTTCTTTCCCCACTCTGGAGGGTAACACCAGGTTCATTCCCCAAATGTCTGTGCTTTCTAAGCCCAGTCTGAGGAGAGGCTCTTCAGGTTGACCTCTTTAGCACAGAGACACTATTAACAGCCCTCCCCTCAGGGAGACCTGGGAGCACACAGACTTGGCAGTTTTCCCAGGAACTCGGGGAGAAGTGTAGATGCTCCATAACTTTTTTTGTTTGCTTGCTGCTGACAACGACAAGAACAAGATAAATTAAAACTATCTCACAAGATTAATCTGACTCACAACACGAAAGGGTATCTGCAGTGTGGCGCTACTTTAAATAACGAGCAAGCATCCTTTTCTGCACAGAGGTGTCCTTATCATCTATTCCTTGGCATGTGTAGCAGGGGGCTTTGCATGGCAACAGTGGGCTGGCAGGGGGTCCCCTCCGGCTCCCCTGGCTCAGCGCAGTGCCTGCTTGGATGCCTGTGGCAGGCTCTAGATAGGAAGGCCATGGGTGGTGACAACTTGGCATCACGGCCTTGCCATGGTTCTGATCTGATAATGAAGTAATAGACACGGTGAAGGAAATGTGGAAACAAAAGACACAGTTGTACTTTGCTCAACTGCTGAATCGTCTGAGTTTACTCCAGACCAAACATCGTTCTGTTTTCACAGGTGAAAATCATGAAACATGTCTGGGTACTTGTTTAGTGGAAGGAGGGAGGATGGAGTTGAAATATTACCCTTGAAGAAACAGGGTTTAAAGTGAGTTTATCAAGGGGAATTCATCAGAATAAATCTTAGAGAAAATGCTTCCCATTTGTCCGAGCTGGGGAAGGGAAATAACGAATTTTCAGAGCTAAATTTAAGATAGGAGAGCTGTGTGAGAACCTCAGATACTCACAGTTGGATGTTGGCTTTCAGACGGGGGTTTTGCAGATATGTCCTCTCCGTGTTAGGCCCAGAAGTTTCTGGTTACCAGTCAACCTGGCATGGAGCACCTAGATATACCCTGAACACTCAATTGTGTGTGTGTAGCAAACGGCAGGACCCTTTGGTGCTCTCACCAAGTTTTCTACTAAAAGCAAAAGCTGATTTCTTCTGTTCTAAGTCTCTAGAGCCAGGCCCACCCCAGAGTTTCATCACTGTGCTACAGGTACGGTTCCCTCTTCCACGCGTACCGCCGCTCTCATACCCACCTGTCATTCCAGGACCACAGATGTCCTCAGTCCATTCCCCAGATCGGCCACCAGCCTAAGACTGGCACTGAGGACACGTTGGCTCAGGTTGTGTTTTCCTGGCCATCAGCCATAGAAGTTGTGGGAAAAAGCCAAGGAGACTGGGGCCACTACTCCAGAAGGTGCAACTGGCTCTGGGTCCGAGGACTCACCTGAGAGAGGCAGGTGGCCGGCCTGCAGGGAGAGGCTCACAGCTGACTCAGCTACTGGGCTGGGTTTATAGAGGGGGGGCGGGGGACGCAGGCGGTGGCCTGGAAGCCAGGTATGGCTTATGGGAGCTCTTTGTCTTTCTTCCCATCCCCAGACCCAAACCCAGCAGAGGCCTTACACTTCGAAAACAAGGAAGGCAAAGAAGGAAAGTGACTGCTCTGTGGTTCTAGAAAGGACTCTGTAAGCAAATTTATAAGCTTAAACCTCCATCATGACAATTTATTCGTTTTCCTGAGGCTAGAGGATTGTGGAGCAGGGATGGTGGAGACAACTAAAGTCTGAGTTGATCCATTGTTTGTTAACTTCTAGTATTTTGCTCCTTGAGTCTTTCATAAGAGTACCTAAAACTAGAAAGTTCTCTTAATTGAACTCAGAATTTTGACGAGGTTTGAGCCGAAAGCTTCACAAAGTGCAAGAAATGGGGCGAAAGTGTCTGAATGCCATGACTAATTAACCACGTGAGTTGATGAGTGTTAGAATAATGAGTCATCCCAAATACATTTCCATGTGGGACGCTTCATTATATTTCCTAACACTGTGTGGCAAATTGGGCATTAATTAGGATGAAGTGAAACCAGTAAGGCAATATTGAGTTTTCATCTCAAAATATAACGTAATCTGAAGTGAAGTGGGCTAAGCAGACACCCCACTGTTCCCCACAGTTAACATATTACCTAAAGCTATGTTTGCAGGTTTCATTTTCTGGACCTCAGTATTTTAATTTAGAGTTTAAAAGCTCTGGAAAATGGAAATGAAAAAAAAAACACCATCAATGCTTCTAGCTCTAACTTTCTTCAACACTGCAAAGAATAAGAATAAATTTGATATCCTAGCATAGCATAATGCTCATGGTGAACAATTCAGCAAATGTTGGTTCATGATGATAAAAATGCAAGGACGGCAGTCCTTTAAGAAGTAACGCTGTGCAACTGTGTTGCAGGCACTTGAAATAAATGCAGAAAGCAGATCCTAGCGCTAGCTCGCTGCATATTTCTGTAGAGCAAGAGCTACAGGGTCAACAATTGGAAGAAAATCTCAGTAAACTAAAGTTTTCTGGGTGACATGATTTCTTCTTTGTGTTGTATGTATCTTTGAGTTAGGAAATTGTAGTCCGGAAAGGACTAACTTCCAACTAATGCAACCTTGTCTTACAGACGAGAACAGTGACTTAGTGAGGCTATCTGTTGTTCAGTTTTTGTAGAAACTGAATTAGAGCCAGCATCTTCAGATGCTGACCTGGTTAAATGTCAGCTCTGGGGTTCTACAGATTTGATTCTGCACTTGCTAGAATTACTGTCTGTTTTCTCACTGAAGTTGCAGTGAGGGTTAACGAAGATTGCTATGTGTCAGTCAACAAGCACAGTACAGCAGGTACTCGATTCAATTTGTTAGTTCCTGTCTCTCTTCCCTCAGCCCTTCATTAAGCAGAGAATATTCCTGGTGAGTCTGAACTGGCTGCAGATAAAGCAGAGGGGGGATCTGCCTGCAGACTGTTGCCCCAGGGTCTCTGGTGATAGAAAGCCATCTTTGCATAAGAGAAGAGGAGAAAAGAAGAGTGGTGTTCAGGTGACCTTCTTACACAGACTACAATTTTCTGCATGACCCCAAATGACTTCCCATTTGGGTTTGTAGGTTTAGGGTTGCCTGACAGTGTGGGGAAAACTCTAGAAGATTGTGATGAAAACGGATGATTGGTGGGTGCCATGGGTCTCCACGAGGCACAGAGAGAAATCCAGCCTTACGGACCTGAAAGTCCTACTCAGGTGACTTGCAGAGCATTTCTGCCATCGCTGCTTCACACATCTCCCCACTCAGGCAGGTCTGCACTCGGCCGCTCAGGATGGAAGCTCCGCATGCAGAGCTACGGACAACGCAGGGCCGAGAAGAGGCTCCACCTGAGCCCCAAGGGAAACAGTAACTCCCAGCAGAAGGACTTTTTAATTAAACCAAATCTGAAATTATGTGAACATCCTATTCTCCCTTTTTTTTTTAAATCCTTACTCGAGGATATTTTTCCATTTATCTTCAAATAGAGTGGGAGGGCGAGGGAGAGAAACATTGATGTGAAGAGACACATCGATTGGCTGCCTCCCATACAAACTTGACCAGGGACTGAACCACAACCGAGGCTCATGCCCTTGACTAGAATCAAACTCTGGTCCATGGGCTGATACTCTAACCGCTGAGCCAAACCAGCCAGAGCAATGTGGGTTGTTTTTTTTTTGTTTTTTTTTTTAATGATAACAATAATACCACACAGAGTGATACTTTCCATAGATAGAGCATTTTTGGATGTCCCTAACTCTGCAAAATGCAAGTATTGGTTACCCTATATTGTACTGTCCCTTATATACTTTTTTAAAAAGTTTAATCCTTGAAGTACAAAATAATGAGAATTATTGCTCTGGTTTCACTTTCTTCATGGTTACTACTAATATTATGTGTGAACATCGTGGCAGCCTGGGTAGGGGAGCTGTTAGAATTGGTCTCCCAGCGATGGCTTGTTTGCAAGGCACAGTGTCATCTTAAGGAGGCAAGAGCATACAGTGGAGTAAAGACAGCCTCTTCAATAAATGGTGCTGGGGAAATTGGACAGGTACATGCAAAAAAAATGAAACTAGACCATCAACTTACACCATTCACAAGAATAAACTCCAAATGGATACAAGACTTAAATGTAAGTCATGAAACCATAACAATCGTAGAAGAAAACTGGAAGTAAAATCTCAGACATCTCACATAGCAGAATTTTTACTGATACGTCTCCTAAGGCAAGAGAAGCAAAGGGAAAATAAACAAATGGAACTGCATCAAGCTGTAAAACTTCTGTACAGAAAAAGAAAGCATCCTCAAAATGAAAAGGGAACCCACTGTATGGGAGAACATATTCACTGATGATACATCTGATAAGGGGTTACCTTCCAAAATATATAAACAACTCATACAACTCAACAATAGGAAGACAAACAATCCAATTTAGAATAGTCAAAGGAACTGAGCAGATACTTCTCCAAACAGGACATACAAATGACCAGGAGACATATGAAAAAATGCTCAAGGTCATTAAATCATCAAAGAGATGCAAATTAAAACTACAGTGAGGTATGACCTCACACCTCTGAGAATGGCTGCCATCAATCAACAAACAACACGTGCTGGAGAGGATGTGAAGAAAATGAACCGTAGTGCACTGCTGGTGGGAATGCAGACTGGTGCAGACACTGTGGAAAACAGTATGGAGTTTCCTCAAAAAATTAAAAAATGGAACTCCAGTTTGATCCAGTGATCCCACTTCTGAGAATATATCCCAAAATCCTGAAACACCAGTCAGAAAGAATATATGCATCCCTGTGTTCACAGCAGCACTATTTACAATACCTAAGATCTGGAAACGTCCCAAAAGTGGTAGTACATTTACACAGTGGAATACTATGCAGCTGTAACAAAGGAGCTCTTACTCTTTGAGACCACATGGAAGGATCTGGAGATTATTATGCTATGTGAAATAAACTAGTCAGAGAAAGACAAATATCACATGATTTCACTTATATGTGGGATCTAATGAACAAAATAAACTGACAAACAAAATAGGACCAGAGACATGGATGCATGGAATAGACAGATCTCAAAGGGAAGCAGGGAAGGTGCACAGGAAGAGATTAACCTAAGAACTTATGTATATGCGTAGCCCATGGACACAAACAACAGTGCCGCAAAGGCCTGGGTGGGTGCGAGAAGAGGGTGGAGGGGTCAGTGGGGGAAAAGGGGGAGGGCATTTGTAATACTCTCAATAATAAAAATAAATTTTAGAAAAACATACATTGCTATTTTTTTTAAGTAGTTTGAGAACAACAAATGGAATTAATTGGAAGGGACTCACAGTGTACTGGAGTCAGGATCTGCGACCCTGGGGGGCCCAGAGAGCTCCTCTTTTATTTTTCCTCACCTGAGGACATTTTCCCATTTTTATTCAGATAGAGTGGGAAGGAGAGAGAGAGAGAGAAACATCAATGTGAAAGGGACACATCGAGTGGCTGCCACCCATCCAGGGCCAGAGACAAACTGCAACCGAGGTACGTGCCCTTAGTGGGAACTGAACTCGGGTCTCTCTGGACCGCAGGCCGACACTCTAACTGCTGAGCCAAACCGGCCAGGGTCAGATAGCTCCTCTTTTTATCTTTCAGGTTTTCCACTGGGGCCAAGGGCATCTCTCATCTCCATTTTCTTATACAGATCTGCTTCCTCCTCTCTTTGTTCTTTCTGTCTCAGTTTCATGTTCCCTGCCGGTTCCAGCTGCAGCTTCATATGACTTCACATCTCAAGTTCTTAACAGACTCCAATAGCTCCTCTTCCCAAGTCTGTATTCCCAGGGGAGAGAAAATGATTGGTCTAAGCCAGATCAGGTGACCATTGCTTGGTCCAATCAGCTGAGATTGATGACCATACATTTTAATTGCTCAAACCAGTGTACGTTTGAGGGAAAAGGAGGTCACTACTAATAATTACATTAGAACAACAGGTTCCAAGCAGAACTGCCCACGGAAGCTGCAGTGTGTGTTGACTGTAGATATAAAACATTGGGCTTCGGGAGCTTATTTATGTGGGCAGGGAGGGAGTCCTTAGAGAAGGGCAACATTGTCTGGGGGCGGGAATCCTTTCAAAAATGGCTAGGTGTCAATTCAACAATAAAAGCATAACTTTTTTATGTGTTCAGTATTACTGCAGAGGATTGCAGGAGACATAATCCTGCCAGGAGGTCACCCATGGAAAGAGACAACGTGGCACTCAGTGGCTGTTGGATGATGAGTGTTTGTTAGCTTAGCTGAGAGACCAGAGACATCAGGCCCTCATTCCTCAGAGTGAACATGCTGGAGAAACTTCGCCCCCGCCTTCTCTTCTTGTATGCCCCTCGAGGGCAGAAGACGGGAGAACAGAGCAGGTGACCTAGCTCAGGGCAGAGCACTTCCTCACCATGTTCTTCCTCCTCTCCCAGCCCACCTTTAATGTCCGCAGTTATTCTTCCTCACAGTGACACACCTCTTAATTCTTCTAGTCCAGCTGTTAAGCGTATGTTGTCCTTGGCCCCACAATATACCTTAAATACATTATGAGCTCAAGAACCATATGCAACACTGCTGACCCCTGGAGCCAGCCCTGTGCTGAGTACTGAGACCCTGTTCCAAATGCTTTTTGACTTTTTTTTTTAATCACAGGGTATTTGAGACTAGTGTCAGCAATTTCCATTGTCTTTTCTCTTAAGTGATGTCTCGGCAGTGAGCTGGCATCAGAGGGGAGGGTACCGTGTGAGGAGATTGCTAATATGCACATAGTTTGCAGTGAGAAAGTGAACATAAAAATGAGAGAAGTTCATATTTGGAGCTGAGTAGCCATGTACAAGGAAGCTAAAAATAAAGGTTTAGCCCTTACATCTTTATTTTTATACATTCAACCACCATGATGACCCTGAACAAGAAATGAAATTTAATTCTGATTTTCTTCAAGGATTATTGCCTTTTGCAATGGAAAATGACAACTCATCAATGTCTGCCGTAGGCTGCAAGGATGACCAGACAACAGAGGTTGTAAATGAAGCTGTGCTGCTTCAAGTAATATTATTCCTTAGCTATTTTGCTAAACTGAGTGTCTTTTTTTAAGTCAATGATGAGGACATCTAAGCTTGATATTCTGCTGAGCATAGTAACCAGTTCATTGCCCAGCATACTTCACTGAAGACCATATGAATTTATGCAAATTTTGCTGAGCTGCACAGTGATGCAGAATTGGTTTTACTAGTCAAATAATACTTTTTAAGAGTGCCAAAGCCAGATCTCCATAGCAGAAGCAAATTTTATAAGAAATAAATCTGGGAATAAACCACTTTGGAGGCTTACACAGAAAAAATTAACACAATGACACAATCTAACTGTTAACGGGTGTTCTTTCTGGCCCTGTTATTGGCATGCAATCTCAGTGGGGAGTTTCCTGTGGAACACCCAGGTTGGCCTCCTCCTCGAAGCCACATCCTACATTCATGGGTGTGGGTGCTACATGCTGACCTTATTCCTGTTTCCCCCATGGAAAGGTCCTGAGAGGTGTAGCGAGGTACAGGCATCTAGATAGTGCAATAGCCTCCTGCCAAGAGGGTGTCCTTGTACCGTGAAGAAGAGAGATGGGAAAGAAGCTGATCATCGACCCTCAACCCTTTCCCAGAGTATCAGGCACATCTGGGCATCCCTGAAAGGGCTCTGTAGCTGAAGCCTTGAGGCAGCTCCAGCTACATAATCATCAGTGTACCTGTTGCAAAAATAATTACGAACTTCAAGACAGCCAGAGCAGAGCATGAAGCCAACCACAAAACCCTTTCAAGGATGGGGCCCTGTGTGATTGCACAGGCTGCACACCTACGAGCTGCTCCTGCCTCATGAGATAAGTGCCTCAGTGTCTAAATTCAGAAC
Source organism: Molossus molossus (assembly GCF_014108415.1). NCBI lineage: Eukaryota > Metazoa > Chordata > Mammalia > Chiroptera > Molossidae > Molossus > Molossus molossus. The sequence goes on along the minus strand of NW_023425344.1, from coordinate 104,054,065 downwards.
AGTGCCATCCTCAGGAGCACTTAAAGGAAGGGACACTGATAGTGTGTGTGTGTGTGTGTGTGTGTGTGTGTGTGTAGTGCCTAGATCACACCACCAGCCCAGTACATTTGGCATCTTCTGAAGTGATGAAAACTCACCTACCTGATTAATGCAGATCAGTTTGCCTCCAGGAAGGTGCATGGAATCCTGAAATTCAAGTCCGGGCAGGCAATGGGAGGGAAAAGCCGAGATAATACATTCATTCAGCTAATCCCTTGTTTCACTGACTCCCTTTCAGTGACTTTCTACAGGTATAATCTGCACCCTCTACAGAATAGCAGAGGGATCTTTTACAAAGAGTACCTATCCTGGCCCCTTGCTCCCTTTTCCTGCCTAAAATATTTAAATGATATCTGGTACCTTCGACTCAAGTTGAGAATTCTCACCTTGACTCCAGGGCTATGTGTCCTGGTCTCTTTGGGACTCAAGCTACACCAAGCCTTCAGTGCTTGCCACTTCCCGCTGCCTCAGGCATTTTGCAGGGACTGTTCCCTGGAATGGCTTTGCTGCTTTTCATCTCCCCCCTGTGGTTTCCCCACCTCAACTTCCCTCTTTCTTGAGATCACAGTTTGCATGCTTTTCCACCCTTCCACCCATATACACTCCACCACCACCACCACCAGCAGTTTGGGTTATACACTCTCGTTGCGCCTTTAATTTGTTTTGAAGTCTGTCACCAGACTAGACTGCAAGCACCCCGAGGGGGGTCATGTCTGTTCTATGCACCATTCTGTCCCCAGGCCTAGCATAGTGCCTGGAACATGATGGATGCTCAACAGGTGTCTGTTGAGCGTATGAATGAATGTTCCACCCAGTTCACAGTTTATACTTAATTATACAATATTTTGTGTTATTTGTTGTCCTTTGCTAATTTCGTTGATGAGTTTTGAAGCTCTGACCTCAGGCTACATTTCTGTTTTTCTGCATCTTTCACAGTGCTTAACCAGAAGTACATGGTCAAGGGATGTTACTGACTAATAGCTTGTAAGCATTTTACACATTCAACTTCTTGCTATTACGGTGTAGATAACTGAGAGGGAAACTCAATTATGTACTTTGTGTATTATTATACATACTTTCTTCTGATTGGAGAGGTAATAACCAAAGCTCAACATAATTTTATTTATAGGATTTGTACCTCAAAAGAAAAATTCAACTGTGATATAAATCTCTCCCTCACAGTCTTAGGTTACCGATTTTGGAAATAGTCTTGACATAAGACTAAAGGACTGGTTGTGCTCAGTGTTCTCGGGTGTAAATGCACCACCCATTTTGGTACATAGTCATGTGCCTCTTAATGACAGGGTAGTTCTGAGAAGTGTGTCATTAGGCGATTTTGTCCTTGTGTGAATATCACTTACACAAACCTAGCTAGTGTAGTCTACCACACACCCACACTGTGTACCATCCTAAGGCGCACCAGCGTGTGTGCGATCCATCATTGACTGGAGCGTCGTTACAGGGCACGTGGCTATATTTAAATGTGCGAGCTCCCAACGTGCTGTAATAACAGCTGTTAGAATTTGTCTGGCAAAAGAAATTGATATGCAGTCATTCTTTCCTATTATGTAGCTTGTCCTCAACAAACGGCATTTGTAAGGTAGATGTTCAATGATAAAAGTCTTAATGGAATGCTCAGGGCCAATATGATTTTCTCAGTAACTTTTACAACTGAGACTCTGACCCACTGGGTCTTCAGTTCCGTCCAGTCTTTCGGATGGACTTCCCACCTTGCTCTGTTATGTGTGTAGATTGCAGACCTTGATAGCATTGCAAATATTTTTAGCATAATTAATAACAGTTTATCTTCCCACTTTCTTTCAAATGCCTTTTGCAGACAAGAAGCCCCAAACTGTCTCACAGTCCTCAACCTCCCAGTCTGGGCGACCCGGTGGAGCATTTATCAGAGACCTCTGGTGATTCTTTGGAAGCCATGTCTGAGGGAGAAACTCCAAGTCCTTTTTCCAGAGGCAGCCGGACTCGAGCGAGCCTTCCGGTGGTGAGATCGACCAACCAGACGAAAGAAAGATCTCTGGGTGAGCCTCACAAGCAGTTTCTGACGTCCCTTTATTATTGCATGTGCCTGTTTTTATACTTCTGAATTCATACTCCTACAATGGAGCATTAATTGGAGTTTGGTGTGTAAAAACACGAGTCCTCAGAAACTTTACTGACTGAACACAAGCAGGAAGACTGGCCTTCCAGGAAGCAGCAAGTCCAGGATGTCTTTGGGACTGGGCACATTCAAACCTGGCTGGGGTTAGACGCTCGAGCCAAAATGCTAACAAGTAGCTAGTGGTACTTGCATGTTTGCCTGTGTTTCCGGTATAGGGAATAGCGGGGACAGACTACAGAATGAGCGCTTTCTCAGGAACCTCCTACCTTGTCTCAGAAGCCTGGACAGCTGGAGTATGGGTCCTGTGACGTGGGTTTGCACCGGCCCCATGCTGCTGTCTGGCAGTCCAGAAGAGGATGTGAGTGGCTCCGGGAAAAAGAGGTGTGATGTGGCCAAAACTCCCGTGACTGTTAGTGAAAACTGTAAACGCGGGGCTGCTCATCCCACTACCACACAGAAGGATGCAGGAGGGGCTTGGCACACGTTTTGCAAAGCTTTTCCTGTAAATGAGCTTTTAGGAAAAATAGGAGGTTTCTCTCTTTCTGCCTTACCGCTTATCATTTGCTTTTTCATATTGGATGTTCACTTTCTATCTTGCTCTACTATTTTTTTTCTGGCCCTTTAACAAAATATACAGGTTATGAGGGCTTAGACCTCTTTGCCAGTTGAGCTGGTATTTCACAGGCTTACCTGCCATTCCAGGTTTTCCACTTGGTACCTGTGTTTGCAGACAGATGGGGTCAGGGAAGTGAGGGGACAGGAACTGGGTCAACTAAAAAAAAGCTTCATGGGTCCGTGCACAAGACCGCTAACTTCTGCCTTGTAAAAACCTTGCAGATGCTTTGCTTGAAGAAGAACAATGTGAGAAAGTATCCTGAGTGTGTTCCTCACTTGCAGATGACAAGAGCAGATTGGGTTCAGACATTGTCCTAGCTGTCCATAAACAAAAATCCTATTACTATTTGCATTATCAATGTTAATTTAAAAATTATATTTGTATACTTCATTTTAGCTTATAATCCAGTTTTCTCATTTCACAAATAAGAGAGGAAAAAAAAACAACACAAAAAATCTGCTTTTTAAAAAAAGTCTGGAGGTCACATAGTTGATTTAATGGCAGAAGCAGTTAGTCTAGGCTTCCAGTTCCTACGGCCTCTTTTACAAACGAAGACAAGGGACATAAAGGGATGTGACACACCCAGGGAGCATCGTGGGCCAGGGCCGTGTCCGTATGGCACAGACTTCCACTCTGGCACGAGGCTGGGGCTCTCCAGCTGGATTATGGAGCCTCGGGCTCTCTTAAACCCAGTCAAGCTTGAGGCAAGAGCACCAGGAGCCAGCTGAGGAGTGGAATTTCTCCTTTGTGCTTTGCAGGAAATAAGTGAGGTTCAGTTCTCTGTAAAGGTAGCCTATGCTTTGTGAAATAAAATGAAGATAAGAATAAATGCCTCTGTGCCTTCCCACACACCTGGGGAACACTGAACCTTCAATAATGGGCCCTTTGTCCTGTAGGCAGGAGCTTCCCCGGCAGCCATGAGTTGGCAGTGCCGGTAGATCCTGACCTGGGGAAGCAAGTCACGGGGCAGAGAGGCTGCAGGAGCCTGTGGCAGCCCTGCCCTAGGAATGGCTGAGGGTGGCTGGTGTTTTCTCTTGCCCTTCTGCAGAATGCTGAGTCTTACCCTGAGCACACCTTGCTGTCAAGTTCCTGAGAATGCAGAATCACAGCTGATTAAAAAGTACATCCGAGATGTTTATCCTTCCAGCTTAATAAGAGGCTTTTGGTCTGTGATTTTTACCACTCCTCGATAGAAACAAAGGAACACAGTGGAAGGACAGGAATGAGTTTTCCGAAGCAAGGGGAGCTGTGGTTCCAGAAAATGAACTGGCTGGCATTGGTCCAGTGGGGTTGGCGCTGCCCTGGTCACCTCTTGGTGGCCTGTTTGGGAATGTCCTCCCAGCTGCACCTGGCCTTGTGGAGTAATTCAGTTGAGCCTGGATGGGAAATAAACAGGAAAGTGAGTCAGAGAGAGTCTAAACATAATCTCCCTGCCAGGGGGCCTCATTCGGCTTTATGTTCAGGAAAATCCTGTGTGCCTGGCTTTATTTAACACTCAGACACGGGCTCCTGGGAAGAGCAGAGAGAGCTGGGGGCCAGGAGCAGCGGATGTCTCCCAGCCCTTGGTGACTCCAGGTCTCAGAGGCTGCAGATTGGATACTGAGCTGGGTACTCCTGCAAACCTACCGTTGGTGTCATTTGGACACCTGGGTATCTTTTAGAATCTCTACATTGTTGTTTTACCTTAATACACAAAAGTTTAAGTTCTTCTCCAAAGCCCTGTTGATCCTGCCTTTATTTAAAATTTTCGGTTTGTTCATCATGGATTTTTGCATTAATTTTGAAGTTTTTAAAATCACATTTTGATTACGTTTGGGGCCCCTTTAAATTTTGCACTCATGGAGAGTGCCTCCCTCCAGGGGCTGCCCCTTGTGTCACCCCGGGAACGACACATAGACACATACCGTGGCTGTGGCCTCAAAGCCACAGGGCCCAGAAACAGCTGAGTCCAGCCCAGTCCCCAGGCTAGTCTTCTGCACATGCGCAGTGTGTCACTCAGGCCGCGCAAGGGGGAGACCTGGGCACCCTGAGGGTGGAGCCGGGACCAGGCAGGTCCTCGGTCCACTCTGGCTCCTGGGACAGCAGGAAACTTCCCCTCACTTCAAACAGCCTGTGCCCAGAGATAAACCTGCCCGCTGAATCATTTCCCGCTGGACCAATTCCTCCTTTCTGTTCCTTGAGCGGGTTCAGGGCGTGGGCGGAGCGCAGGGAGGCTGGGTGCCTTTCCAGAGGCTGTAGGCAGACAGAGGAGAGAGAAGGGGCAGAGAGGGGAGCCTTGGCCAGGGTCTGCTTTCATTCTCCCCAGATGCTCCCTGCAGGCAGGATGCGAGCCTCTCTTGGGAAGACGCGCTCGGGGGTGCAGGCAGGACCTGTGCCGGACGAGCTGCACGGTCCTTCCGATGCCGAGGGCCGGCCAGCCAGTCCTGGAGCCTCCCAAGCGGAAGGCAGAGAAAGGAGTGTGCTCGGCGGCTCTGATTTACAACGGGACCGGGGTCCGGCGATCCACACCTCCAAATCTCCACTTCTGCAGGCTGCTGGGTTCCCCGCCTGCTCCCCCATCGGAACCCAAACGAAATTCTTCTCGGTGTCATTTCCACCATTTCTCCTTCCCTCTCTCTTTAGTGAAAACGGAGACGATGGGGAGAAAGGACATCTACAAAATAAACTAAAAACCGCTGTGCAGTAGATTGGGTTGGAGAAAGAATTTCCATGAAAAACTGCCCCGCTCACACTGGGCCTGCGCCTCCGCGATGGGGTCGTTGGTGGCCTTTGAATCATCGCCGTCTTGTAAATGCCTGTCTGGAATGTGACCACGGGCAGGGGCTGCGTCTGGCCGCTCGCTGTCGGCGGGGAAAGGGCAGCCGCAAGACGTTCCCACCCTTCTGTGTGCACTCAGGAATTTGAAAATAAAACTCATGTGAAAACAAGACGAGCAGCAGCGCGTCCTTCGTGCCGCAGCCAGATGCCTGTGTTGACCGTATTCTGAATGGTTCGCTTGTCCTTTCGTCCTCTCAAAGGGGTCTCTTTGGATGAGGTACCCGTGGTCAGTTTTTCCCTATATGGATTGTGCTTTTGGTGTTATGTCAAAGAACCGGTCACACAGTCAAAGTTCTGAATAGCATCTCCTTTTTTCTGTCAGTGTTATATGTATGTATTGTGCATTGCGGCCCGTGATCTATTTTGAGTTAATTTTGTACAAGGTGCGACCCTTACCAACCTGGCAGCCAGATGTGTTGCCACGTCGGAAACAGTCTCTTAACCGTGCAGACTCAACAAGCAAGAATGATTTTAAGTGGCTCAGGAGGATTTTAGACTAATTGAGGACAACTTTTTCCATGCCTGTGAATTGTTGAGTATCTGTGTGGCTGTTCTTTTCCTCCAACAAGGTAGCAGTTGATGGTGACCATTCCCAGGGAAGGAGGGCTTGTGAATTTAGGAAACAGAAGGTTCACAGTCCCTCCTGTGCTCACGAGTGGGTAGGGGCTAGAGCAGAGGATGGAGGAAACCTCCATCTGCTAAGTGGGAAGCTTGGAAGGGTTACAAGCAAAGACTGTTCTCAGATTATTTTAGTGTGAAGATGATCCCTTGCATAGTTAAAACAGAAATAAATGTTAGACAAATGAAAAGTAGTGTTGCTCTATAGAGTAAGTGAAACATGTATGAAATTTGTTGTTCTAAGTGCTAGTGGTAATTGAAATGTAATATTATAAAAACAAAAACTTACAGGAGAGAGTTTCAAAGCTGCTCAATAGGTTTGGGGCACATTCCTGGCCTTTCTAGGGTGCTATCAAAGAAAAGGTCTGAGTATTTTCTCTAGTATGGGAACGAAGTAGAGGGTGTGGGTAGATATGGCAAACTGCAGGCATGGTCCACTCCAGCCTCCTCCCGGCTTGCCTTGCTTTGGAGGCAGGAAACAGGCTTATTCTGGACTATGAAATGCGCTGAGTTCCAGAAGTAGGAACCAAGGTGTTTGTAGAGGCTTTTGGGTGTTCTTCAGCATCATTTGCCAAGGTCCCAGGGCAATGCTACCTTGATGGCATTGAAAGTCAGGGTACAAGGCTTCCATTTTTCTAGTACTGGGGGCACAGGTGTGGCTGGGCTTTCTAGCACCTCCCGGAAGCTTCCTGCTCAAGGCAGTGTAGCTTTGGAGTCATGCTGTCCGGGGTGCTGGGGAGCTTCCCCTTTGTCAGAGGTCCTGCAGTGTCCCAGTTCTGTAATTAAAATCAGCCTAAAGATTCTACAAACTCCAGAATAACTCCGTATTTGCTTAAACTAGCTCAGGTCTCTGCAACTGAACCATGACTGATACAAGGAGTCTGATTTGCTGATTTGTAGAAATTGTAGTGCTGCCTACTCTGGGTGTTTCAGAAAACATGACAAGTGCCAGTATGTTCAGACAAATGACTTCTAGAGACTTGGCAGTAAACTGGAGGTGTGGTTTTCAAATTGTATTCTTAAGAAGTTTTCTATGCTATAAATATTGTAGTTTAAAATAAGATTTCATTGAAAAAATGAGCTATACTAAACTACTAACACACACAGTAAAAACATTGTATAGACCAGGAAGAAAGGAAGGGAGGGAAGAAGGAAGGAAGGAAGGAAGGAAGGAAGGAAGGAAGGAAGGAAGGAAGGCAGTTAGTTCTGAACAAATTTTCTCTATACAACAGGAGGTATTTAGGATTTTAATTTGGCTCATTTAAGTGAGTCAAAAAGATTACCTCTTAGCTTTCTTGCACTTGACATGAATGTCTTGAGAGGTTGTTTTAATAAACTGAATCAATCTTTAAACTAAGTAAATAAGTGGATTTGGGACTGGGAATCAACCACCAAAAGGAATATTTCAAGAAATCTTTTTTTTTTTTTTTTAATTAATTTGTTTTTGTTACAGATGTTTCTCCTTTTCCCCCGTAGCAAGAAATCTTTTAGTATAGTGAAACAGTTGTGATAAAAGTAATCACCTCTAATTTTCCTTTATGAGTTTGGATTTTTACATATGAGGTTTTTTTTCCTTGTGTTTTTATTGTTTTAAATAGAGATCCCTGTGCGGGTGCAAAGTGCTCTTTTTTTTTTTTTTTAATCCTCACCCGAGGATATTTTTTCATTTTTTGTTCAGATAGAGTGGAAAGAAGAGAGAGAGAGAGAGAGAGAAACATCGACGTGAAAGGGACACATCGAGTGGCTGCCACCCGCACGACCCAATCAGGGCTGGGGACAAACTGCAACCGAAGTACGTGCCCTTAGCGGGAACCAAACCTGGGTCTCTCTGGACTGCAGGCTGATGCTCTAACCACTGAGCCAAACCAGCCAGGGCACATATGAGGTTTTCTGAGAGAAGGGAGTACTTAGAAGTTTGCCCACTTGGCTCTCAATTCCCCCATAAAAAGAATGTTTTTGTAAGATTGTGTAGACTCATGATGTGTTTGTGCTTATGTTAAAAACTAAAGTTAGACATCTTTTAAAAGCTCTGCTGTTACAATTCCTTGGTTAAAACTAAGGAATGCTTTTTCAGGTTTTGCAGAAATCATTTAGTTGTAATAAGGTACCTGAGAAGATCAATGGCCTTTATCACTATCTCCAGGATTACTTTGTGGACAGGGTGCAGGTAAGAAAAGCATCAACTGAGTTGAATAGAAGCTTTGATTGATTCCAAGGGTCGGAACCCTCCCGGAGTCACCATTACTTTACATCATCTGTTGTTATTTAGGTGGTAACAATGAGGAGTCTTGGGGAAGACTTAGGGTCTGCTGTTTATCTTTCTTTCTTTACAGCTGAAATATTCCTAAACCTGGACTACAGGTCACCTTTTCATAAAGTTAACATGAAATGTTTCAATAATGCAGGTGGAGCTACTAGGGTACATAGCTGGTTTTGGGATTATGGAGTTTCATTTCCACAGCCTTTTCAGAAAATCATCTGCCAATAAGCGAGTGTAAAATATTTCTTTCTTTCTCCGTCACAGCTGTGATACCCCATGCTAACTCAGACACCTAGATAACTTGTTTTGCCTTTTTTTTTTTCTGATGTAAAAAATACTCCTATTTAGTCCGGCCAGTGTGGTTCAGTGGGTGAGCATTGACCCATGCACCAAGAGGTCACCGGTTCGATTCCTGGTCAGGACACATGCCCAGGTTGTGGGCCCAATCCCGGGGGTGGGGGGGCATGCAGGAGGTGGCCAATCGGTGTTCTCTCTCATCGATATTTCTATCTCTCTCTCCCTCTTCCTTCCTCTCTCTCTAAAAAAAAAAAAAAAAAAAAAAATCAATAAAGAAAATAATAATAATAATATAAAGCAGCCTTCTCACACTTGAGGCCTGACTAAAGGTAACAGTTTTAAGAGGGAGGAGAACCCTCTCACTTCCTCTTTCTCTAAAAAAATCAATAAAGGGGAAAAAATTTTTTTTAAATACTATTATTAAAAAAAAGAACTCTTCAAGTTTTATGAGACAACCTGAGAACAGGTACGGCAATTTTTATCTGTAATGTATACCTCTCTACAACCAAATAGATTTGATTTGACTTATTCAAAACCAACAAAAGTATATAAGAACCATTAAAACAGGGAAATTAAGATAAGGATAATTGCTATAATTGCAGCCAAGACTAAAAAAGAAAAAGGAGAAATGTAATGAACAAGTACATTTCATTTTTTAAAAAGAGGTTCATACCAGCTCATTAGGGGAAAAAAAATGTTTTAAAGAATTAGAATCCAAGAACTATATGTAGCTTAATGTTGTTGACATTAGATTATGTAACAGTTATACATAGCAGTTCCTTTATGAAAGGTTTTTCATATAGCTACATCTTCATATAAAGGCTCAAAATCCAAGGGCATAGTAGGAAGCTACCTATTTTGAATGCTACCTATTTCTGGTGATCTGATCTGATACATGGAAAAGGTGGATGTAGTCTTGTTAATTCACCTGTCCTTAGATGATTGGCCCTTGGGTATTTGTTCTTGGCAGAGTGGGTAACTTGAAACAAAGAAGAAAATTTGGGGGGCAGTTCAGTATTGAAGGCTTTGAGTTAGAGAAAGAATCTCTCTCATTGTGATAAAATTCCCAATTTTGTGTATGTTCTAATAATGCCAACTGTTCCTCCACACTCTCTCCAGAAATGAAATTGGAAGTCTGTAGATTCAGATGGCATGCTCTGCTATTGTTTGGTTGGAACAAGACACGTTAACAAAACGCGCCTGAACTACTTACAGGGAAATGATTTTGTTTGTCAGCCTCTTGTTTTCCTTTGCGATGGAAACTCTACCTAAAAGCTCATCACTAACCCTTGCCTTTTTTTTTTTTTTTTGAAATACAAAATTCATTGCCTCTTAAGTTTTTTGCCAAGTTAATTTGTTCTTTAGAAACTGACTTTTAAATATAATCCTTTATGTTCATCTAATTCTGTAAGAGTTCCCCCACATTTTTGTACCAGCTTTAAAGAATATCCTAACACACAGTAAAAATAATAGTGAGATGCACACAGTTTCCACACGCACCCAATTACAGTGCCCCCCTTGGAGCTGTCATCCCAGCAGTGACCTTCAGGGCTGCTTGCTGACATCTAAAGACTGAGACTTGGCAGCTTCTTATATTGTTGGAGGAAGAAACATATTCTGCATTGTTAGAGGATAGAGGTATGTCTTCTGAGGCTAAGGAGCTGGTGAAGGGTCCAGGTCACTTCCCGATCAGATTCCTCCAGTTAGCTCTGTGACATGGGATTGCAATTAACCTGTCTCAGGGTCTGGAGCTGAGGTCCTGTCTGGGTGACCAGGAGACTCACTCTCCATCCAAACGCTGCTTTGGAGCAGGATAGCAGGTGAGCCCTCGAGGTACCGCCATGAAGGAGGGGCCCCAGTTCTCGTTGGTGTGAGCCACCCCTTTAGGGGCTTTAATTAGCTGAATTGCACCCCCCCCCCCAAATTCATAAGTGGAAGCCCTAGCCCCCAGTATCTCAGAATGTGACTGTATTCAGAGATAGGGCCTTTAAACAGGTAATTAATTTAAAATGAGGTCACTAGGGGGGGCCCTAATCCAATATGACTTATGAGAACAGATTAGGCAGACACAGATGCAAGATCGTGTGAGGACACAAGACCAGATGGCCATCGACAAGCCAAGACAAAAAGGCCTCAGACGGAGCCAATCCTGCTAACACCTTGATCTCACACGTCCAGCCTCCAGGACTGTGAGGAAATACATTTCTGTCGTTTAAGCCTCGTTGGTGGTCCTGAGTACGACAGCCTGAGCAGACTAACGCAGGGGTGCAGGACACTTCTTTCTCCTTTCCTCGTTTGAGGGATCAGTCAGGCTTGTTGTTACAAACTTAAACTGTTTCTTCAAGACAGTGAAATTAGCTTTGTCAGATTTTCTGTTTATTTTAATTGGGCTTTATTCCAGCCTCTTCAACCTTCACAGTGTATCCGCCCAGTTTCTTAGCATTGCGAGGGGAAATTTAAAACCCCTGGTACAGATTCGGTGTCTGTGATTACCTTTCGCTCTGGCACCTCCCAATCCCCATCCTCAAATTTAGACAATGAAAGTTCTTTGGCATCTAACTGGTTTAACTGTATCCCATCGAGAAAAGCTCCTATTTCATCATGCTGAGTTTGAGTTCTCCAAGGTTTGGTAATGTCATGAAAAATGATATTCCCACCAACTTTTCACTTTCGGAATTTTTCCAAGGTGTTAATTGGCTTTCAGATGTCTCTGGCTAAAGGTTTCCCAGTAATACAAAGTTAAACATGATAAAAATAAGTCCTTTGTCCTCCCCCACCCCAAACACAAGTGTTGTCCACTTCTCAATTTTTTTCTCCATTCATCTATTTATGCATTTATTAAAAATCTGTTCAATTTCTAGCACTGTTAACAGTGCCATGGTGAGTTATTCCAAAAATATATGAAATCTGGTTCTTGTATTTAAGGAATTTTCAGTATAACTAAAGGCACATGGTAACCATGTAAGAATTTTTAAATATACATAAATCAAAGACTACAAAGAAGAAGCTGTGCTTACAACCAGACCTGCTGGCCTCCTGGCTGTCCAGCAGCTCCCCCATCAGGAACTGTGCTACGCTGCTCTTTCTGCCTGGATCCCTCCCCCCCATTCCTGGCCCCATCTCTGCATGGCTGCCTCCTCACCTCATCCAGACCTCTGCAGCAATGGTGCTCAGCGAAGAGCCCTCTGCTGAGCGAGGTAGCTCGCACCCTGCTGCATGCTTTCTCATGACACTCATCTTTCAGGAATGTGGTTCTCAAACTCTTTCCAGCTCTACTCCTTGAATTCCGATTCAGTAGATTTGGGGTGGGGACCCCAGAATTTGTCTCTAACAAGTTCTCAGGGGATGCGGATGCTGCTGGTCTGGGAATCACTGGTTCAGGGTAGCATTAGCCCGGGGAAAGATTTGAAGTGTTATTACAGTGCAGCACCACATGAGGGCATTGTACTCAGCTCTCAGTAAGGGGATGGAAAGCAGTCATCCTTTGGGAGGAAAACAAGGAGGGCTCAAGTGTCTGGCCTTCGTCATGTCCTTGAACTAGAGTATTTAATCCTAGTACACATGACTAGCAGGGCCCTCACACGGGTGGAGACATTCACCCTTTCTGCAGTGGGCTGTGGAACCATTGGCTCACTGCGGTCTGGCTCGCCTTCCATGTTGTGCTGTACTTACTTTTGATCCGTTTGATTTCTGAACTACTTTTATCTGCCACTTCATCCCACACCTTGACACACTTAGTGGGCAGACTCAACAATAAAAAGGTGGCTGACATTTTTACATGACTTCACGCCTCTCCACACACATCCCAAATTCCCAGATTCAGGGATCTCCCCCACCCACGTCCTGCCTTTGTCTGTCCCAGGGGACTCTACCCCATCCATGGCCAACTAGCACCCAGATGCTGATATTCCTTCTAGTGTTGACAAGGCAAATATACCAGGACAGTGTAGCTGAAGACTTTCCTGGGGAAGAAAGTTCCCTTGGGACAAGATGCGTTGTGCTTTGATTTAATAATTGATTTTGTATGATTCTAGGGTGATGTACTTTCCTTTGCTTCCTTGTGCCTTCATAAGAGCCGAGTAATGTAGGGACTTTTTAAGAGTAAAAGAGTTCAATATAACAACAACGTATTAAATACCTACAATGTATATGGTGCTATATCAGGTGGGAAGAAAGAAAATCATTCTTTGAACAAATACTGAGTTTCTACTAAAACACTCTTGGGTGCAATAAAAAAAAACCTTCCAATCCTGTAGCTTCTATTCTGTTGGGGTGGCAGATAATAAATAAAATATATGGTAGATGGTATAAGTGCAGTGGAGAAAAATTAAGTAAGGGAAGGGTACAGAGATACAGGTAGGAGAGTTGTCCTTTTAAGTAAGATGGAGAGCATCAGTGAGAATGTGGCATTTGAGCCACAACCTGGGGCATGTGAGGATACCAGGGAGAATTCCAGGCAGCGGGAACAGCCAATGCAAAGGCTCTGGGCATTTGGGTAACAGTAACAGAGGCTGGAGAGGCGACGGGACTAAATGTAGCACTATTGCAACAGCAAAGACGTGGGCTACGCTGGCCACGTCGAAGTGGCACTGGCTGTATGGCACAGTGATGAGCAGTGGCATCACTGCAGTTATGAAGACTGCATTCTGGATGCTGGGTTTGGCATAGATTAAAGGAGCATGGGCGAAGTCGGGAGGCCAGGAGGAGTCTTGCAATGATCTAGGGAGATAAGGGTTTTGGCAGTGGATGCAAAAAGAAGAATTTAGATTCTGTAGGTGTTTTGAAATTAGAGTAAGAGTGGCCCCTGCCATTCAGGAGTTTGTGTTGTAATGGAGGAGGCATATATGTGCCCAGCTAGTGTGGTTCAGTGGCTGAGCATCGACCCATGTACCAAGAGGTCACTGGTTCGGTTCCACATCAGGACACATGCCCAGGTTGTGGGCCAAATCCCCAGTGGGGGGCATGCAGGAGGCAACCAATCAATGTTCTCTCTCATTGATGTTTCTATCTCTTTCTCCTTTTCCCGTCCTCTCTCTAAAATCATAAAAAAAAAAAAATTTTTAAAAGAAAGAAAGAAAGCATACATGCAAATGCCATCAGAGTAGCTAACATGTGCTAAGAACTCACTTTTATGCCAAGAAGTAGCTACCACGCTGAGGAGCAAAGGCAGGATTTGAGCCCCGGCAGTCTGTCTCCAGAGCCCGCGTGTACTGAACAGAGAAAGAAAGAAATTCCACTTTGGAAAACTTGGAAGGTTTTTAATGAAAGGTAGCATTTGCATGGGATTTTGAGTGATGAATTGCAGTTGACTGGTTGAAAGGAGGGCAGATAGTTTAAGAGGGCGGAATCAGAATACCAGCTCCGTGCATTGATCTCTCGGACTCTTCCAGAAGCTGCTCCGGAGCCACAGTAGCGTAGCTCTCCCTACAGTAGTTATTCATCCCTGTCCCGCGCCGTTCATACCTGGAGCTACAGTGTCCCCACCCCCCGAATGGGCACTGAGTGTAGCAGAAGCCGCAGTGTAGTGATTAGGGTCACCTCATCTGGACTCCATTACTTACCTGCTGTGTGATTTTTGGGCAAGTTACTCACTCTCTGAGCCCCTTCCATAGATACTACCTAGATGTAAAGAACAGCTGAGATCATATAGGTAATGTTCTTCTTACGGGCCTGCTATATAGTAAGTACTCTATCAACTAGCTGATGTTTACAACGGCCACCTGAGTTATAATAAATAAAACTGTCCATTACATTTTGGTTTCTAAGATAGGATATTATGAATTTCACTTAGAAATATTTACATTAAAAGTTAAAAGCAAAATCTTTCTCATTTGAGATTTATTAGCTTCTAAGTTTATAGTTATTTTACAGTAATTATATGGTGGTAGTCTGGCTGATTTCTGATAGTCTTTACTTTCATCAGCCACATGCCTTTAAATGATATTTTAGGCTAGATTATTTCTGGAAATGTCTCTGTAAGGTAACTAGTCCCATCCTTGACATGCCCTCTCTATTTGACTGTTAGACATTGTCTCTAAATTTTAACATCCCCTCTACCTTCCATTGTGTTTCTGGATCCATATCTTTCAAGTCCTCTGCTTATCAGTGCTAAGAGTATAACCCAGGCAACCCAGATTATGGAGAGCTAGTGTTGAGCTGAATGTGAATAATGCTTCAGAAAGAGTCCAGAAAATATAAAAATTATGCTTCTACGGAAGAATGATCTTAGGGAGATTTCTAGTAATATGTTACTTCAGAAAGAGTCCAGAAAATATAAAAATTATGCTTCTGGAAGAATGATCTTAGGGAGATTTCTAGTAATATGTCAGAGTGATGGAGCTTGGAATGTCAACAGCCCCCGCCTTACTGCAAACACACAGAAATGAAGGACGAAATAGAATCACACCAAATCAATATATGGCCGAGTTTGAAAGAAAGGAAAGGAAATCTCCAGGTTCCAGTAGGAAAAAAGAATGTGACCGTGGAAATATCTGTGAACATGGATATTTCAGAAGTGGATAGTGGTCCCAGGGCTAGGACTCTGACACTTGCATAGCAACAGGAACATGAACAGAAAGACTGATGGCCTCCTGCAAAAATGGCCGGTAGGTTCAAATAGCTGGTCATCCAATAAAACAGGATGGAAGCGGAGTACTCACCCACAGCCAAGGAAAGCAGCAAATAAGTTTGCCTTCTGACCCAGGCATTGGGTAGAAAAGAAAAAAACTATCTGGAAGAAACAAAAGCTCTGAACTTATAATACCTGCCTTTTGGGGGGCAATCCCCAAGTATATCAGTCAGCATAGGCTGAATAATGCTGCAGTGAGAAACAATCCCAAATTTCAGCAACTGTTATCACAAACAACCTGTATTTCTTGCTCAAATTGCATGTCCAGTGCAGGTGGGCAGGTGTGTCTGCCTGACAGAGACGCAGGAACCCATACTGGTAGAGGCTCCATTTCAACACGTCACTGAAGCTGGCTAAAGGGAGCATTACAGATTCTTCTCGGGCTCTCACAGCTGCTACAAGCAGTGAAGTTTCAACTAAAAGAAGTCACGCTCCCCTTCAAAGGGGACAAGGAAGTGCAAGCCAGCGTGCCTAGAGAAAAACTAGACTACTGTGGACCAGTACCAGTGACAGCCACCCCAAGCCCTTACATTTACAGAGAGCACTCTGTTAAATAACCTGTTCTAGCAGTGGCACAATCAGGATCACGCCCCTGCTAGAACAGGTTCTTTAACTGAAGAGAGAAATAATCAATGACAACATAAATCTTAGGAAATCTCACAATCTGAGGAGAAATTATTAAAAACCCATGCCCCCAGCCAGGTGGCTCAGTTGGTTGGAGCATTGTTCCATACACCAAAACGCTGTGGGTTTGAGTCTCTGTCAGAGCATGTACCTAGGTTGTGGATTTGATACCTGGTTGGAGCACATACGGAAGGCAACTGATGGATGATTGCTCTTACATCGATGGTCCTCCTCTTTTCCTCTCTCTAAACTTATCCTTGGGGGAGGGGGGAAAAAAACTTAAAAGGACAATTCAGAGACAGGATAAAATGACCAAGACCACCTATGTCCAATAGGAATTACAGAAGACAAGACTAAAAATACCTGGGAAAAGACAACAGTGGAAGAAACAGCTGATGAGACTATTTCTGGAACTGAAGACAGACCTGAGCTTCAAGACTGAAACAGCACAAAACCCAAAGCAAATTTTAAAAATAACATCCACACATAGGCCCACTGTAGGGAAACTTCAAAACATCAAATCTTACCAGAATATCTTCAAAGCAGCCAGAGACAAAAGACAGGTTATCTACAAAGAAAGAAAACTTGACAACAGCATACTTTTCTAAGCAAAGTCAGAAAACAATGGAATATCTTCAAAATTCTGGGGAAAGAAAATCACTTTCAACTAATATTTCTTTAACCAGCAACATTATTATTTGAGGGCAAAAAGAAGACATTTCAAATAAGTAAGATTAAGAGTACTTAGCACTCACAGACTCCTTGTGGAAGAACCGGTAGCATATGTATTTCACACAGAAGTCTTCAACAGAATATTAGCTAATCAAATTCATCAGTGTATAAAAGGAATAATACATTACAGCCAAGTGATTTATCCCAAGTATGCAAGGCTGGTTCAATATTTGAAATTCAATCAATGTAATCCACCATGTCCATCTGCCCAAGAAGAAAAATTATATTATTATATCAACGGATACATAAAAAGCATTTGAAAAAAATCTAGCACCCACTTATGATTAAGAAAAATGACTCCCAGCAAACTAGGAATAGAGGGGCACTGCCTCATCTCATAAAGAGCAGCTACAAAAACCTACAGTCAACTTAATACTTAATGCTAAGAGACTGATGCTTTTCCTCTAAGACTGGGAACGAAGCAGGAATGTCCAATCTCATTA
Organism: Molossus molossus; assembly: GCF_014108415.1. Classification (NCBI taxonomy): domain Eukaryota; kingdom Metazoa; phylum Chordata; class Mammalia; order Chiroptera; family Molossidae; genus Molossus; species Molossus molossus. Next base: position 104,036,875 of record NW_023425344.1, on the reverse strand, counting down.
CTCTAATTCACATAATTCTGGACGTTCTAGTCAGTACAGTAGACAAGAAAAAGAAAATAAAAGTCATACCATTTGGAAAGAGAAATTTTTCTCTGTTTTCTGATGACATTTATATAGAAAATCCCAAAGGGCGCATGCATGCGCGTGCACGCACACACACACACACACACACACACACACAACCTTCAAAGAAGTAGTGGATCTGAGTGAGATCAACACACAAAATCAACGGCATTTCTATATACTAAGTGCAAACAACCAGCAGCCAAAATAAAAAACATTACCATATACAATTGCTTCAAAGAACATGAAATACTTAGGCATAAATCTAACAGTCCATGTGCAGTGTCTGTGTGCTGAAAATTGCAATATGCTGATGGGAGAAATCAAAGATCTAATAACTGAAGAGACATACTATTTTCATAGATTGGCTGACTCAACAAAGTAAAAATGTTACTTCTTTCTAAATTGATCTATAGGCTTACAACAACGCCTTTCAAAATCACAGAAGGTGTTTTTAGAAACATTTACAGCTTATTCTAAAAATTATGTAAAAAGGCAAAGGAGCTAGAAGAGTCTTAAAAATTTTACAAAGAAGAATAAAGTGAGAGGAATCAATCTACCTGATTTCAAGGCCTACTCTAGAGCTACAGTAATCAAGACAATGTGGTGTGGGCAGAAAGATAAACACATACATCAATAAACAGAATAGAGATTCCAGAAATACTCCCTCACAACAGATTTCTGACAGAATTTCAAAGCAGTTCAGTGGAGGAGAGAGAGCTTTTTCTATGATGCTCACAAAAAACCAGAACTTTAAACTAATACTCATACTTTACAGAAAATTGACCCAAAATAGGTTATAGACTTAAAGAAAAAATAAAAACTAGAATACTAGAAAAAAAAAGAAGAAGATATTTTTCAGGACCTTGAGCTTCGTGAAGCGTTTTTAAGACATGACACCAAAAGCATGAACCATGAAAAGAAAAATTGACAAAATGGGTCTGATCCCAAAAAGAAGACCCTGTTAAGAAGATGAAAAGACAAGTTAGAGTCTGAGAGAAAATTATTTGTAGTCACAACACCAACAAAGGACTAGAGTAGGTAAATAACTCAAAACTCAATAGTAAAAAACAGAACAATCTAATTAGCAAATGAACAAAATACAGACAGAAGCATTTCACTAAAGTGGGTGTACAGATACAGATAGTAAATAAGCACATGAAAATATGTTCATCGTTAGCCTTTTGGAAATCGCAGGTTTAAACCACAATGAGATATCACTACATACATCAGGATAGTGAAGATAAAAAATAATTATAATGCCAGTTCTGGCAAAGACGCAGAGAAACTGGACCTTACATTGGATTTTACATTTTACATTGGAAAAAAGTTTTACAGTTAAAAAAAAAAAAAAAAAAAAACTAAAAAAATGAACTGACCATATGACTCAGCAATTGCACTCTGGTATTTATCTTAGGAAAATAAAAACTCATATTCTCTCAGACACTGGTACATGGACGTTCATTGCTGCTTTGTATGTATCAGCCGAAATCTGGAAACTCCCCAAATGTCCTTCAGTGGATGAACAGTGAGGCACAAAGTGGTGCGTTCACACCATGGAAGACAAAGACTACTGCAAGACAAAGCGACACTGTGGACACGGAAACTGAACTGTATCTGAAGGGATTATGCCGAGTGAACAAGAAGCACCGGTCTCCAAAGGTACTATTCCATTTATATAAAACGTTATTAAAGTAAAATGAAAGAAGAGGAGGACAGATTAGAAGTTATCAGGGGTTGTGTGCGGGTACTGACTACAAAGGGGCAGCTGCAGAGCCTTGTTCTGATGGTACAGCTACATACTGTGATTGGATAGTAGTTACACAGCATTTAATTTCATAGAAGTACACACACGCGCACGCACACACACGAGTGTGTGTATAAATCAGAATAAGCCCTGTGGGCTGTATCAATTTCAGTGACCCAGTTTTGTTATTGTATCTAGTTATTCCGGATGCCGATGTTGGTGGAAGGCGGGTGAAGGTGCAGCGACTTCTCCATAGACTTCTTTGCAACTTTCTATGAATCTGTATTTCAAAATAAAAAGTTAAAAAATAAATATTTTATTAAGAAGTATAAGAAACATAGGAAGAAGTAAAATGTGTGAAGTGATAGTGATCAAATAAATGTTTTTCAGAAAATCTAAATAAATATCAGTCATAATGAATCACTTAATAGAGTTAAAAGCAAGATAACATAAAAATAGCAGGTAGTTACAATGTAAGACCAGAGAGGGTGATAAGAGTAAAAGCATTCTAAAATCCGCCCGTTGTCTAGGAGAGGGATAGAAAACCATGTGTTTGAGATACCTTTATGGTAAAATTGCGTCTATACCAACCAGTATTGCTTTAATTCATATTAAAATCATATACTGAACATCTGCTCTGTGTCTGAAAAATGACATCACAAGTTCCTATCAGAATCCTGAAAGAAGGTCGTTTTATCCCCTTTTCATTGATGAAGAAACAGAGGCCAAATGGGGGTGAATAACATATAAATGGTCATAGCAACAAGTGGTGATGGCAGGATTTGAACCCGGGAGGCTCTGATACCTAAACCTATGTTGTTTTTTTGGTTTGTTTGTTTTTATTCTCACCCAAGAACTTTTTTTTTTTTGCATTTATCTTCAGATAGAGCAGGAGGAAGAGAGGGAGCGAGAAAGAGAGAGAAACATCGATGTGTGAGAGATACATTAAGTGGTTGCCATCCACACAACCCCAACCGGGGCGGGGGACAAACTGCAATCGAGGTACGTGCCCTTAGCAGGAACCAAACCTGGTACTCTCTGGTCCACAGGCCGACGCTCTAACCGCTGAGCCAAACTGGCCAGGGCTATGTTGTTGTTGTTTTTAATTCCACTATGCCCTCCTAGGCATAATGAATATTTAAATAAATTAATTTTCTAAATGGAATGCCTGCAGTGTTTTGAAGATGAACTATGTTTATCTTTTAGGAAATGAAGTAGAATCATATCAAACTATAGGGAAAACAAAAGGCTTTCATATCTACCCTTTGCTTTTTATTTCATTGGCCAAACAAGGGCAAAATTTCTTCCGATACAGAAAGTTCCATAGCTTCTTTTTTTCCTGTATCAGCTCTAAACCACTATTGTGAAGTTGTTTTGCAGGAGCCCAGCATTCAACGAGTTGTGTTACCTAGAAGAATGAAGAGCATAGATTAAGATTCAAATTTAGTGTTTTTCAGTAGAGCAATGAGCATAGAAATAATTTTTTTTATCTTATCCTGTGTGGAGGAGAAAGCGATATTTGGAACCTGAAAGCAAACCATCAGTCTTTTGAACTATTGGATAATTTCCCATTTGTAAATCTATATCTCCTGAATCTAAAATGATCTTGAAATCAAGTATGTTAAGGTGCATTTTCACACACACATTCACAGAGCCTGCAGAAGAACATACACACGTTCATAGTGGGTCGTAGGAAAGTGGTACGGCTTAGTTGCTCATGTTTGTTGACAGGTTGAAGTTACAGAAACCTGGAGCTCAGTCTCTGGTCTACAGGCTTTGTCTCCTTTTAGCCTGAAACAAATGACTAAAGCTTAACATTTTATAGGGTTGAGAAGGAGTACTTTTATCTTGAAACATCGTGCGGCAGAAGCTCCTATTTACTGGCTCATAAAAGATTTTATGCCTCATCTGTTGTATTTAGGGTGACTATAGCAAATGTACTTGAAAAATATTTGAAATGTGTTGCCTCCTGAAGTTAGAATTATAATCAGGTGTATTATTGAACAATCCAAGTTTCCTTAATGTGTACAGATTTCTGCACTGGCAGGAAGTATTGAAGTACACCCAAACAGAGCATTAAGCAAAATGTAGCCTCAAACTACACACACACACACACACACACACACACACACGTGATTGCACAACCCTTTGTGTGCAGACTTCAGAATGTGTTTCCCTGGCTCTTTCCCAATACTTTCATCTGATGAAACAACAAGAGCACCTGTCACAGGCTGAACTCACAGCCTTCTATAAAAACATCAGGAACATTCTGATCCTGGCGTTACCACCCAAGCTCTGTCATGGGGTAACTTGGAGACCCTAGGAAAATTTCTTCTTCCTAGGCCTCGATTTCCTCATCCATTTCCCAGAAGATCTGAGAGAAAGACAGGCATTAGAGAAATGGTGATGAAAAGTAGGCTGTCTTCTAGAAATTATTTTAAATTTTTTTTTTATTTTTCAGTTACAGTTGATATACAATATTATATTATTTTCAGGTGTACAGCATAGTGATTAGACATTTATATAACTTATGAAATGTTCACCTTGATAAATCTAGTACCAATCTGACACCATACACAGTTACTACAGTATTATCGACTATATTCTCTGTGCTGTACTTTACATTCTATGACTATTCTGTAACTACCAATCTGTACTTTTTAATTCCTTTCTCTTTTCACTCATCCCCTCCTATCTGGCCACTGTCAAAATTTTCTCTGTATCTATGAATCTGTTTCTGTTCTGCTCATTTATTTATTTATGTTTTAGATTCCACATATAAGTGACATCATATGGCATTTGTTTTTCTCTGTCATTCTTTTTTATGGCTGAGTCATATTCTATTGTATACATGTACCACTTTTTCTTTATCCATTCATCTATTGATGGACACTTAGGTTGCTTTCATATCTTGACTATTGTTTAAATGCTGCAATGAGCCCTGGCCGGTTTGGCTCAGCGGTTAGAGCGTCGGCCTGCGGTCCTGTGAGACCCGGGTTCGGTTCCCGCTAAGGGCATGTACCTCGGTTGCAGTTTGTCCCCGGCCCTGGTCGGTTGTGCGGGTGGCAGCCACTCGATGTGTTCCTTTCACATCGATGTTTCTCTCTCTCTCTCTGTTCCTCTCTCTCCCTCCCACTCTACCTGAACAAAAAATGGAAAAATGTCCTCGGGTGAGGATAAAAAAAAAAAAAAAAAAAAATGCTGCAATGAGTGTATGGATGCATATGTCTTTTCAATTTAGTGTTTTGGGTTTCTTCAGAGAAATACCCAGAAGTGGAATTGCTGGGTCCTTCTTTGTCTTTTGTTATATGGCCTGTGTTTTAAAGTCTATGTTGTCTGGTGTAAGTATTGCTACCCCAGGTTTTTTATTGTTTCTGTTTTCATGAAATATCTTTCTCCATCTCTTTACTTTCAGTCTGTGTATGTCTTTCCATTTGAAGTGAGTCTCTTGTAGACAGCTTACGGGGGTGGGCAAAAGTAAGTTTACCGTTGTAATACAAAGAAATCATACGATAATTAATAAATAATAGTACAAGAATAAACAGTGTTTTGCATACTCACAACTGTAAACCTACTTTGCCAATGTCTGTATGTAAGGGTCTTGTTTTGTTATCGATTCATTCACCATATGTCTTTTGATGTGGCAGTTAACCCATTTGTATATAAAGTAACTTTTGATAGATATGTATTTATTGCCATTTTTAATTTATGTTTTTCCTTTTGCTTCTTAAAGACCTTTTAACAATTCATGTAATGCTGGTTTGGTGGTATTAGGTTTTTCTTGTCTAGGAAGCTTTTTATCTGTCCTTTGATTCTAAATGATAGTTTTGCTGGGTAGAGTAATATTGGTCATAGGTTCTTTCTTTTCATTATTTTTCATATTTATTGTCAATCCCTTGTGGCCTACAAAGTTTCTGTTGAGAAATCAGCTGACAATCTTATAGGAGCTACCTTGTAGGTAACTAACTACATTTCTCTTGCTGCTTTTAAGTTTTTCTCTTTGTCTTTGATCTTTTGCATTTTAATTATAATGTCTTAGTAAGGGCCTCTTTGGGTTCATCTTGTTTGGGACTCTTTGCACTTCCTTGACTTGTATGTCTGTTTCCTTCACCAGGTTAGGGAGATTTTCTGTCATTATTTTTTCAAATAGGTTTTCAATTTCTAGTTCTCTTCTCCTTCTGGCACACCCATGTTGCAAATGTTGGTATGTTTGAAGTTGTCCCAGAGGCTCCTATATTATCCTAATTTTTTTTGTTGTTGTTCTGATTGGGTATTTTCTGCTTTCTTAGCTTCCAAATCACTGATTTGATTCTCTGCTTTATGTGTTCTACTATTGATTCCTTGTAATGTATTCTTCATTTCTGACAGCTTCTTTTTTATGTTTTCTATCTCAATTTTAATCTTTCCTATCTTTTTGTTGAAGTTCTCACTAAGTTCCTGTACACTTCCCCTACGTTCATTGAGCATCCTTATAACCAGTTTTGAACTCTGCATCCGGTAGATTGCTTGACTCCATTTTGTTTAGTTCTTTTCCTGGTGTTGGGTTCTGTTCTTTCATTTGGAACCTGTTTTTTTTGTCTTCTCATTTTGGCTGCCTCCCTGTGTTTATTTATGTGTATGAGGTAGAGCTGCCATGTCTCCTGGGCTTAGTAGAATAGCCTTATGTAGTAGGTGTTCTGTAGCACACAGCCTCCCCTATCACCAGGGCTGCATGCTTCAGGTGTACCCCCCCCCTATGCACCTCCTATTGTAGTTGAGCCTTGATTGCTGTTGGCACATCATTGGGAGGGTTTACCCGCAGACCAATTGCTGCATGGACTAGCTACAATAACCATGGAGGATCTGCAGTGCAGGGGCCAACCCCAGGGAGCAGGACTTGCTTCAGCAGGGCTCTGATGCCCCCTGAATTTGCCCCTTGAGTATGTCACTTGTGGAGGTGGTTGAGTGGTGCTTCGATGTATTCTGAAACTGTCCACCAGGTACATAGGTCTGGAACCTCCCAGAAGGTACTGACAAGGTCAGCCTCCTGTGCCCTGCCTGAGGCCACCCAGCATGAGCTACAAAGTGATCTGCAGATGGCTGCTACTTGTGCTGGTCTTAGGGGTGCCCAAGAGAGGCCAATGTGAACCAAGGACAGCTACTGCTAGTGTCAGGCCTGGGGCCACTTAGCAAGTGGTATGGGGTCCACAGAGACCAGATGTTGCTTGTTGGGGAGATTTTAGGAAAGTCTAACGCAGGAGCCAAGACAGGCTGTTTATATGGAAAAGCCCCTGGAAACAGTTTGGGTGGGTCCACAAGTTGGGTGGGGCAGGATCTCAGGGAACCACCAGGGCAGGACAAACAGCGATAGCCAGGTTGACAGAGTCTCAGACATAGTGCCCTCCTGATGGTTCTGTGGGCAAGGGCTCAGCAAAGGAACAATTCTGTCAGTACTTCTGTCTGTGAGAAAGCTGCCCCTCCAGCTCTCACCTTGATGCCAGACAATTCAGTTCCTCCCCTTATGTCCCTGGTGCCCTGTGCTGGGGTCAGAACGAGTGAGTTCAAATCCATGCACCAGCCCTTTAAGAGGAATGCCTAGGACTCCAGCAGCCCCAATCCCACTGGTTTTCACAACGAGAAGTTATTGGACTTCTGTTCCTGGCACTGGAACCCTGGGGTGGGGGCCTGGTGTGGGGCGGGGACCCCTCGTTCCCCAGAGGGGACCTACGCAGCCGAGAGGTAGCTCCTGATTTTTAACCGTCCCGTTCTGCATCTACACCCCTCCTACCTGTCTTGACATGGCTTTTTCTTTTCATCCTTAGTTATAGGACTCTTTTCAGGTAGATATTTGGTGGTTCTCAGTGATGGCTGTTCTGTAGCTTAGTTGTGATCTTGATGTGGTTATGGGAGGAGGCGAGTACCACGTTTACCTACGCTGCCATCGTGACTGGCGCTCCCAGAAATTCTTAGTGACAATAAAATAGGGACCCATTTCTTCATTTTGTACCCTTAATAATGAGAAGATAGCTACATTTTTCACGAGGAAAACTGAAAGGAAAGTGCGAGAAGGGAGGGACTCAGCGCAGGCAGGCGTGGCCATCCGGCTCTGGATTCTCCGTGCCCAGCCCATTTCGGAGTCAGCATTTTTCTAGAGTCACCTTCACTACGGTTTTAACAGCACTTGCCATTAATGTGGCCATGGTTGTAAACGGTGGCCAGGTAGTAGCTGTGTGAAAACTGCCTTCATTGACATTTGGTTTAATAAAAGATAAAAAAGGTTATTTCTGAAACTTTTATTTGAAGTCCTGTTTCCAATGCAATTATCACTATAGCATTTGTTTCTCAATTTTTTTTATTTTTTTATCCTCACCCGAGGACATTTTTCCATTTTTTTGTACAGATAGAGTGGGAGGAAGAGAGAGGAAGAGAGAGAGAGAGAAACATCGATGTGAAAGAGACACATCGAGTGGCTGCCACCCGCACGACCAACCAGGGCCGGGGACAAACTGCAACCGAGGTACATGCCCTTAGCGGGAACCGAACCCGGGTCTCTCCGGACCGCAAGCGGACGCTCTAACCACTGAGCCAAACCGGACAGGGCTATTTATCAATTTTTGATGGATCAAGGCTCACTTGGATCAAAATAGTTATTGTTTCTTTTATACCATAACCTTGAGAAGTCATATAGCATATGGTTAAAGCATAAGCTCCAAATTCAGATCACCTGGATGGGATCACAGCTCTTTCATCTACCACTATGTGATGTGGATTAAAATACTTAATTACTCTTTGCCTCAATTTCCCCATCTGCAAGTGGGTATAAAAGTAGAACCTACTCCCTAGTGTCCTGAGGATTAAATTAGTTAATTTATGTTAATTGTTCAGTATATTACCTGAACCATAGTAAGCACTACTTAAGTTATAGTGTTATTTTTTTAAATATTTTTTTCTTTATTGATTTTAGAGAGAGAGGAAGGGAGAGGGAGAGAGAGATAGAAACTTCAATGAGAGAGAACATTGACTGGCCATCTCCTGCATGCCCCTCACTGGGGATTGGGCCCACAACCTCGGCATGTGTCTTTACCAGGAATCAAACCAGCGACCTCTTGGTGCATGGGTCGATGCTCAACCATTGAGCCACACAAGCTGGGCTTACGTTATAAAATTATTATTAAGCATTTTGGAAATCCACTGTGGAAAAATAAATCATGAGCTCTCAGCTCACCTGCAAAATATATCTGGAACCTGACCACTGCATACCTCCTTCATTTCTGTCCCTCCACTACCTCGTGCTAGGCCTATTGCAATAGCCTCCTAACTGTTCCCCTGCTTCCCCTCTTGCAACAATAGTCTCCAGAGAGCAACCTGAATGGTCGTTTCAGCCACTAAGTCACATCACACCAGTCTTCTGTTCTAAATGCTTCTTGGTCCATCATCTCCTTCGAAACACAAGGCCCACCTGCCATCTGGCCTCATCTCCTCTGCCCTCCCCTCACCCCCCTGCTCTAGCTACTGGCATCTGGGTAGTTCCTTTAACAGCTTAGCTTGTTGCTATTCAAAACCTATATACTTTCTGTCCTATTTGCCTGAGAATGTCGTTTTCTAGACATCTATGAGAAGGGTGGCTTCTACTTCATTCAATTTTTATTCAAATGTCATCTTACCTAAAGTGGACTTCTCTGAAATAACTTGTCCTTTCCTATTAGGCTTACCCTAACCTGCTTTCTCTCAATACAGTGGACTGATTAGCACCTGACTCGGCATATGCTCATTTGTTTATTGACATATCTCTGTCTCTCCCCAACTAGCATAAAAGGTCCATGAGAACAGGTATCTTGTTTTATTCACTGCTATTTTACAAGTTCTCAGAATGGTGCCTACATATCGTAGATGCTCAATAAATATGTGTTAAATCAATTAATGAACTGGAGTAGATGATATGGTGGTTTATATTTGTCAAAGCACTTCTATATATAATTTAACGACTTTTCCAAAGTAGATTTCATGGGGTGGGGAGGCAAGTTTCTTGCATTCACACCTATAAGGAATGAGTCAGATCCTCCCAAAATTTCTATACTGACAGAAAACAGCTCATTACCTTTATTTTGGTGATAGTTTTAAGGGCATATGCATATACCAAAACTCATCACATTTGTACATTTTAAATATGTAAAACTTATTATATCTTATTTTATCTAATAAAGCTGTTTTGGAAAAAAATTAAATAACTTGCCTAAGGCCACACAGCATTTTTGTGGCAAAGTCTGACTACAGCCCACATCCACACACCCCTCATTTTCTCCCAGATCCCTCCATTGCTCACCAAGGTGCTGGCTGAGGCTTGGGTATGTAACAGTAACTACCCCCAATTTACAGTGACATTTACTGCGTACACATTCTTCTGTGTTGAAAAGGGAACTTCGATTTTACCATCTGGAGGTGTTTTCTAGCACTTACATAAGTTTCCATCCTTTAAATTAAATAAAAATCAGATAGCCGAAAGGAATTGGATAGATAGTATTTGAGGAATCGCGGGTTTATAGAAATTTTAGATGAGCAAACTGAGAGAATTAAATGATTTGACCGAGGTCACCGAGGACAGCAGCTTTGGCACAGGGATTAGAAATCGGATAACCCTGAATTTTGTTTTTCAGCATAAAAGCCACATCTCTCCTCCCTCTGCTCTTTTTCTAAGGTACTGAAACTATGTTTCTCAATTCCTTTGTGCATGCTTTTGTTTTCTCTCTTGTGAATGAGGCATTCTAAATGTCTTCCGGCATATACTCCACTCACTATTATGCTCTTTTTCTTCTTCTTCTTCTTTAATTTGTTATGTAAGAGAGGAAAACAATATCAATCAGCAAGATGTGCATGTTAGATTAAGTTAAGGCTGAAATTCTACCTATTGTGACCAGAGGTGCCACATTTTAATTAATAAATCTGTTTCTATCAAAGCAATTGCTCTCAAATTAATCAATATATTTCCATTCAAATAGACACATTTAAAATATTTTTTCTGCTGTGTACGACTGAGAACTGAGTAATGCTCAATGAGATACAGAGAGACAAGACAGAACAAATACACAAGTGTTTTGTAATGCAAGGAAAGCATACCATTTCTGAGATCCTTAAGATTGTTTTTGTGCTGTGAATTATCACAGAATCTCTACCTTTTAACTTTAAATTTATTGATTTACACCCTTTATTACACTTATATTCCAAGACCTTTGGTCAAATAATTTATAATTGTGATTTTAAGTATATTTGGATACTACCAAAGGATGTATTTGGTGAATTCTTTCACAATGGTAGTAATTATTTGTTGGTTTATCTATTATGAGAAATTGTGTGTATGTGTGTGTGTACATACATACACACATGATTTTTTTAGATTGGGACCATTTTTTATTATATTTGCAAATATCACTAAGTGATCGAAGACAAGCATATTCTGGCAGAGAGGAAAGAAACAATGGAAAATTAAAACTCCACCCTGATTTTCTTCCATTTGTATCATGCCACACATCTAAACAGACACTAGTATTTTTTCTTGAGCCTAGTAGCTGTGAATGTCGAAAATTTTTAGCTTTTCTTTGGAACTTGGAAACTAGATACGGTCAGTAGGAAGTTGCTAATGAAAATTGATGCTTTTGCTTCTGGCCAAGCATATCACAAAGATCTTGGATGTAGCCCCACTTTGTGCACAAAACACGCCTTATAAAACCAGAGAAGTTGTTGCCGAGGGCGGGTTGGTCGTGTCTGCGTCAGAGCAAGTCCTGCCGGACCGCCAGATAGCACTGTGACCGAAAGTTGTTTGTGTCTGCAAAATTCTAAAAGAAAGAGCCTGTGCAGTTGTTATGTTTGTTACAATTTTCCATTACGATTGTAACAATACTATAAAAATTATTTGGTTAAAAAAAAAAAGAAATCTGAATCTTATACAGTATTTCTATTATTACTGCTGGCCTTTGGCAGCGTCTCAGCTGGCTTGCTTGGCGGACTTCAGCCACCGTTTTCACTCTTCCGAGCCTGATTGCCAGCGCTTCAGCCTACGCTCCCCAGGTTTTATGAAATCCCCTCCCAGCTACTGTCACATTAGGACAGAATGGTTTCAGACAGTAGTCTATACGCACCGTCTCCAGTCCCTCTCCTGTGGTTTCCCTTGAACCTGTCCATTCAGACCTTCAGTCCCACCCACCACTCCATAGAAACAGCTCTGGCCAAGGTCACAGTGGTCTCCACATGGTAGCCAGCCCTTGTTGTCCTTGACCTGCCAACACTTGACTCACTAGACCACTTCCTGTCCTTAAGATACGCTTTTCTCTTGGCTTCCTGGACACCTCTGCCTCTCGGTTCTCCTCCTACCGCACTGACTGCTCCTCCTTGATCACCTTTGTTGGTTCCTTCTCATTTTCTCACCTATAAATGGCCTCAGCCCCAGACCTCCTCTGTTCCTAACTATACCAGCCCCCCTGGTGGTCTAATCTAGTCCTATATGACTGTATTAGTGTGGGTAGTGATAACAAAATACCATAGACTTGGTAGCTTGAACAGCAGACATTGAGTCCTTATAGTTCTGGAGGCTGGAAGTCCAGGATCAGGGTGTCAGCACGATCGGCTTCTGGTGAGGCCTCTCCTCCTGGCCTGCAGATGGCCGTCTGCTCACCATGTCCTCACAAGGCCTTTCCTTTATGAAGAAACAAAGTGGGCAAGCTCTCCGGTGAGTCTGCTTATAAGGGCCATGATTTCATCACGAGGGCTCCACCTACAAGACCCCATCTAAACCTAATCACCTGCCAAAGGGTGCACCTCCAAATACCACCTCTTTGGGAGTTAGGGCTTCCACATGCGAAGTTGGTGGGGGAGATACAAGCTGTCAGTCTGCAGTAGTGCCCATGATCCTTCTGGCCGGGGCCTCCCCCCTGAATCCTGATTAATATCTTAGATTGCCTGCTGGACATCTCACCCTTAACAGGTTCGAAAATGAACTTCTAATCCCACAAAATCTATTCCTCCCAGTGTCTTTCCCATCCTGCCAGTTGCTCGTGCCAAAACTTTGCCATTCCCCTTGACTTTCAAAATCTCATCTCATATCTAAGCTGTCAGGAAATCCTAGTCACTCTACTTTCAAAAATCCAGAAATCTAACTACTTTTCATCTCCAGCACTCTGCCCAGGTCCAACGCACCACAATCTCTCTCCTGGATCATTGCCTTAGGTTCCTAGGGTCTAACAATTTTAGTCCTGTCCCCTATGGTCGGTTCTTAGCACAGCAGCCCTGGTAAATAGATCTCACTTTGTGACACCGCTGCTCATCCCCCTTTGTTGGCTACCCGGCTCATCTTGAGTACAAGAAACTACATGGTGTGACCACTGGCTAACTTCACCCCGTTCGCCAGCTCACTCATTTTCCTCCAAACACACTAGCCCTTTGCTGTTTCTGGAGCACCACAGGCACACTTCGGCCTCGAGAGCTTGCCACTCCCTCTCCCTGGACGGCTCCTCACCCAGATATCACGGAGCCTTGCTTCCACACTTCTTTCCAATATCTTGTCAGCAGGACATCCGACACCGAGAATAAAATAGCAGTCCACCCACTCCCAGCCCGTGCCGTGGCCCCCACACCCTGCTCCCTATTGTTTGGCACACTCCTGCCCTTTCTTGTCTGTGAGTTCATTGTCTCTTGTACGGCAGTGGAAGTGAAGACCCCGGAGCTTACCATTGCATCCCAGCCTTCAGAAGACTGTGTGTACACAGGTACTCAAGAACTATTTCCCGAATGATTGCAATTCCTTTTCCATGGCACAAGTTCCGCGTGAGTGAATGCAGTGCTGCTGCTCTGTGACGGGCACAGCCCTGAGTTTCATGGACGTTCTTCCTTCCCTGTGGCTTTCATCTAAGGATCAAAATGACCGTTCGATCTGCATTGCTTTTTGTTGTTTTAACTTGCATAAGCACCCTGGGAAGGTTGAATGACTTGTCCTGTGGAAAAGGGACATACTCCATTATTCTTCCTTTGACTATGCTTGGTATAAAGCATACTGTTTCTCTATCGGTTGGATCAATATTATAGAAGATAAAGCCAAGAGAATGCAAGATTCTTCTAAGTCACAGTAATCCGGGTTCGGTCTTGGCTCTCCAGGTTCCCTCCAGCCTGGGGTATCTGTTCAATGGGTGCAATGATGGGGCACCAAAGACAACAACTTTGCTTGATTTATTCCTTAGCTAATGAAGCAGCTGGATGCTACAGTGCTTATTTCCCAGTGCTTTGAGGAGGAACGCGAACAATTGTCATTTTGCTCTCGAGGCATTTAGAGAGGACTCTTACCTGAGAAAGGAGTGAGAGGAGCTATTTATGGTGAATCTGGACGCAGGAGTTGTCTTTTACAGGCTGTGACAGGGGAGACCTGGGACATGGATCTGAGCAGGGGCACTTTGTCATTGCCGTCCCTCCCCACACACCCTCCGACATTTGTTCTTGACTGATCTCCTGGAGAACAGAAGCTGCTCTGAGAGGCAGCACTGAAACTTCAAAGGGAAATGGGGGGGAGGGGGTCTAGGCACGTGTGATGTCCCGAATGCCGCTTCCGCTTCCCCTTCCGGGAGGACCAGAGGGGAAGAGAAGGGGAAGGTCCAGTGAAAAGTCTCTCTGGGTCTTTCGAGGGCAGATTAGGAGCTCAGTGTGGCAAGTGCAGACCTTCCTTAGAGTCCCTGAGCCGGAGCAGGGCATTTAGGGGAGATGTGCTTGCTGTGACCCTCCTGCACCCGGAGTTCCAGTGGCAGCAACCCTCTCCTTTCCCACTTGCTCTTAAAGCAAGAAGTGGCATACAAGGGTCTGCTCCACCACAGTTAGAGAGGGAGAGCCCCTTCCCGTCCAGGACAGGTGCCACCAGATGACCCAAATCAGAACGCTTGGCTGCCCTCTCTTCTCGCCTGCTCACAGCTGTCACCCTGAGCACCCTCCCTGGGCCCTAAAGGATTGGGGCACTTTCCTCTGCCATCCCTCTGGATTCTCCCAGACAAGAGCTGTCTTGGGGACCCATTTATTCTCTGGCCAGGGCTGAAAGAAGGAGACACAGTGGAGGCTCCCAAAAGATCCACACCCTCTGGCATGGGCCCGAGGACACAGGAGGAGAGACACGGGGCAGCGGGAAGATACAGGGAGGGGACGTAGGCGGGGAGCCAGGGACAAGCCTCAGATGGGACTCACCCTGCTCACGCTGTCACTGCCCGCTTCGCTTCGGGCTGGAGTCTGGGTGGATTTTCCTGGGAGTGTCCACTTGGCAGCTGTAGCCTGTGTGGCGGAGGGAATTTTATTACAGCCCCAGAAAAGTCTCTTGAAAGCTCCAAGGAATCAGATAGTGAACAGATAACAACAATAGTAGTCATAGGAAAAATTTAAATTTTAAATTAGTACCAAAAGCAGTTCTCCATTATGTAAAATGTGGAGACCTAAAAGCAGATCAGCATGACTCAGCCTTTCCCACTAACAGAAAACCAAAAATAAAGTAACCAAATCTCCGGAGAAGTAGAGGACACTCAGGTACCCGCCTCCATTCGGACTACTCAAAAATAGACACAAAATCACCTGCTGATGGAGTGGACATCCCCAGCTCGGATACAAGATGCGAGAAGGCTCTATTCCGGGCTTTGACGCTGGTGTCCAGAGATGCGTCTCGCTGTGTCACACACGCTTGCCCGGGGCAGGAGCACAGCGGCTCATCTACTGTTCGTCTAAATAGCTTTAAAGTTATAAATCAGCCCTGGCCGGTTTGATTCAGCGGTTAGAGCGTCGGCCTGCGGTCCTGAGAGACCCGGGTTCGGTTCCCGCTAAGGGCACGTACCTCGGTTGCAGTTTGTCCCCGGCCCTGGTCTGTTGTGCGGGTGGCAGCCACTCGATGTGTCCCTTTCACATCGATATTTCTTTCTCTCTCTCTGTTCCTCTCTCTCCCTCCCACTCTACCTGAACAAAAAATGGAAAAATGTCCTCGGGTGAGGATAAATAAATAAATAAAGTTATAAATCAAGCTAACAAACAGTTAGATAAAATATGTTCTGTCCTCATCCTTAGACAAATATGTTTTCATAAAACGACCTGGAATGCCAGGTTTGATTTCAGAATTCTCCCATTTTCTCAGAGTTCTGTGCTGGATGATGAGATAAAGAAGGGTCTTCCTCATCCCCAATCTGCAGCAGCCGTTTCCCCTCCTCATTCCTCGTCCAGCTTCCTTCACGTCGCACACGCGTGTGTGGCCCACCCACAGGGACAAGCCCCCCACACACCCTGCAAGCAGCCCTGCCCACCCTCAATACCTGGGGTGCACGCACCGGTGTTGGGGGTGGGGACCCTAAAGTGTAGTGCCTGAGGCAGGGCCCTTCCCCACACTCCCGCAGCTCATACTTTGACCTTCACACTCCTAAGCCCTTCGCTTCCATCAAGTCAAATCACAGACATTAAGAGAAGCTGTGTCTAGCCCTGGCCGGTTTGGTTCAGCGATTAGAGCATCTGCCGGCAGATCAATGAGTTCCAAGTTCGATTCCAGTCAAGGGCGTGTACCTCGGTTGTGGTTCATCCCGGCCCTGGTTGGGGTTGTGCGGGAGGCAGCTAGTCGATGTGCCCCTTTCACATTGATGTTTCTCTCTCTCTCTCTCTTCCTCCCACTCTGTCCTCGGGTGAGGATAAAAAAAAAAGAGAAATAGAGAAGCTGTGTCTGGCCAGTGTCGCTCAGTGGTGGAGCATCCACCCATGCACCAAGAGGTCGCTGGTTCGACTCCTGGTCAGGGCCCAGGCCCAGGTTGTGGGCCCAATCCCCAGTGGGGGGCATGCAGGAAGTGGCCAATTGATGTTCTCTCTCATTGATGTTTCTATCTCTCTCTCCCTCTCCCTTCCTCTCTCTCTAAAATCAATAAAGAAAAAAAAAAGTTTACAAAAAGAGAACGAGAGAGAAGCTGTCGGTCCTCTGAGTGCTGCATTGGGTGGATTAGGTAACTTTATGTTTTTGGGTCACACAGGAGATAACACAAGTCTATTTTTTAAAGACCAGTGAGATATGAATTCCCTGAACTGCCCACGCCCTCTTTCTCACCACTGTCTAGAAAAAGTTCTGAGCCTCCCCCTCAGACACCTAAGAAGCAGCAGCCCGGGAGAGGAACAGCGGCCAGGACACGCCTCGCCCTCCCGGTCGGCCAGTTTCTCTCTGCGGCCTTCTCCTTGGGGAACAGAAGAGCAAGGAGTAAACTTTGAGTGTTCCTGAAGTATTCCTCGGTGGTTGCCTGTGGCCAGAGTATCACACTTAAATGGAAGCACCCCCATTCCAGGCCCCATAACACGAGTGGGTGAACCGCTGGTTGTTCACAGAATGGTGGTCGTTTTCCCCCAAAATAGTTCCCTGAAGTGCTAGAGAACGGATGAGTTTACGAGAGTTGCAGACCGGGAGGGACTGGACTTGCTAGGGACGAGCACCCCTGTGGAAGGCAGAGTACAGAGAGGCAGGACACAAGGGGTGGCCCCCAGGAATGAGGGTGAGAAAGGGAAGATGTGGAAAGAGAGGCACGACCCTCTGTGGAGTCCACGCATCCCAAATGTTCTACCTTTCAAACATGAGCTTGACAAAGTGGGGGTTCTGTTCTATGAAATGGAATCCCGCCCTGTCTACTGACACTTCTTTACAATGTTTATCGTCAGGGATGGCTTTTATTTTTTTGTCATTAGCATGACTTAAGGTGTAAAAATATAAAGAAGCTCCAGTGTTCCCATTTACCCTGAAAGTTTGCTCTGGAAATTCTTGGTGATCCTGATGTTTGTCTGCCAGAGGAGAAAAGAAGTTTATCCTATGGACACCCTCTCTGTCTTTTTCTCCCAGATGGAGAACCAAACAGGTTGTACCTTTTCAGGTAGAATAATTTCTACATAATAATAGAAAATAAAAGAAATTCTGAACAGTAAAATTCATAGCACTGTGTATTGGTGTGTTGTTTAAAATCTCTATGTAATTAGCCCTGGCCGGTTTGCTCAGTGGTTAGAGCATCGGCCTGCAGTCCAGAGAGACCTGGATTCGGTTCCTGCTAAAGGCACACACCTTGGTTGCAGTTTGTCCCCTGCCCTGGATGGGTCATGCCGGTGGCAACCACTCGATGTGTCCTTTTCATGTCGATGTTTCTCTCTCTCTCTCTCTCTCTCCCTTTCTCTCCCTCCCACTCTATCTGAACAAATGGAAAAGTGTCCTCGGGTGAGGATAAAAATAAAATAAATTTTTAAAATCTCTATGTAATTATATAAAATCTAGCATTTCATACTGAAAACTTTTCTAAGGATGTATTTATTCATCCATAATAATTACTGGTTATTATTATGTAAAATACTAATAATTTAGCAAAGAAGAAAATAAATTTCAGATGAACTCAGATGGTTTCTCACTAATGTCCATACTCTGAGCCGAAATCTGCTAATCAGTGTGATTGACGGAAATGCAGGATATATAATCTCCTAGTCGGGGTGATTATAGACTTTGTTTGATTTATAGCCAGTCCTTCTGATACTTTGAAAACATGCATTGAAAACTGTACCGTGATCATTGTACTTTTATACTTTTGTTCTTATCTTTTAAAAAAAAAACCCTCCTTTCTTTTGTGGCCTTTACTCTTTGCTTTGTACTATAAAATTTCTACACCTACTCTTTTATCAAAAGCCAAGGAAAAACTTCCAGATTTCCATAACAACATCCAGGTTTACGCGGGGAAGAGCTGGGTGCTCTGTGGCATCGATGTTATTTAGACAGCATGATTTTAGCTTTCTTTCTTTGAAAATGATTTATTGTTCAATTTTTTTAATGAATAAAAGTACAGAAAACAAAAAATAATAAACATTACCAAAATTGAGCAGATATTCTCATCTGTTTAACACCTGAGAGGCAGCATGCACAATGGTCAAGATCACTGGGTATGTCACACAAATTATTTCTCTTTGCCGCAATGTTCCTCATCTGTAAAATAGGGGTAATTATAGTAGCAATTTCATAAAGATGATTAAATGAGTTAATATTTGGAAAGGGTTTAGATCAGTGTCTGGCACATAACAAGTGCTATATAAGTTGTCAAATTTTTAAAAGCATGTTTCTATCATTGCTTTGGGCCTCTGACATTTTTAAAGAAAGAAAACGTTATACGACCCCATCTCCCTTCCTTCCCACCTTTCTTTCTTTCTCAGAGCTAAACGCAGGCTGAAATTGGAGGGTATGATTGCCATGCAAATGTTGGCGCTCCTACCATATTTGCTGTATTCATAAAGAATATATATTCCTGTCTTATGTGTCATAAGATTTTACATAAATGAGACCATACTGCATATATTCTTTTGTAACTTTCTGTGTTCACTCAACTTTAATGTTTGAGGTTTATCCATGTTGATGGATGTGGTTCTACTCCATTCATTAGAACTGTTGTTTACTATTTTGTTAAACAAATAAGCCACTGAAGACAAATCAATGAGAAATGGAGCTGCAATGAGCATCCTGGGACAAGTGCCCGCACCTGTGATGGACAATTTAAAAGAAGTAGCCAGGTGATGGGATACATATTTTCAGCTTTACTAGGTGTCCTAAAGTGCTTGTGCAAATTTACACTCCTACCAGCAATGAATAACAGACTCCATTATTCCAAGACCACATCAATACTTGAGGATATTAGATTGACTCACTTTTGACTATCTGATGGGTATAAAATAGTATTCACTGTTTCTATTTGTATTCTCATAATTACTAGTGAAGTTGGTCATTCTAATGTTTATTGGCTGTTGGGATTTTTTTTCTGTATGACTTATCTCTCCAATTTTTGGTTACTCATTATTGCCCATTTTCTATTTTCTTATTGATTTATAAGGGTTCTTTAATTATTCTGTATACTATTCCTTGATAGAGCCTGTGATTTGTAAATATCTTCTTTCAAACTGTAATGTGTCATCTTTACTTTGTTTAGTGTCTTTTGCAGTACGGAATGTTTATTTTAATGTGGTATAAGTAAGCAACATTTTTTCTGTGGTTTATGATTTTTGTTTCTTTTAAAAGTATTTCCTTATACCAATATGCTAAGAGACAACACCCATGTTTTGTTTTGTTTCTAAAGTTTCATAGCTTAGCTTCTAACATATAGGTTTTTAGTCCATCAGGAATTTTTTTACTTATAGTATGAGGAAAAAATATACTTTTTACTTGTTTCATGTGGGTACCAATTTTCCTGGTACTATTTATTGAACAGTCATTTTTCCAATGATGTGTACCACTGCTCTGACGTATAGATTAAGCTTTCATAGAACTCGTGTTTTTTCCTAGGCTCACTATTTTGTTTCATAGCCCTATTCTATCTCTTTGCCAAACCCACACTGTTTTAATAGTGTTGGTATATAGTAGAGCAAGGACCCCTTCTACTGTGATCTTCAAAATTACCATATTGTTGTTATAAGTGGTTTATTTTTATTAAACTATATTTTCTAATTCTTTTACTAGTATCTGGGTTACTGTTGATTCTATATATTGATTTTATATCATTCAGTCATTGATTCCTTATTAGTTCAAATAGTGTGTCTGCCAGTTTTTGGGGGTTTTCTGTTATATCATCAGAGAATAACCACTGGTTTGATTATGCCTTCTAATCCATATGCCCTTTATTTCTTTTTCTTGTATTAACTGTGCTAGTCAGGACCTCAGATGCAGCGATAGCAAAGATTCTGAGTTTAAGGAGAATGCTTCTAATGTTGAATCATTTAGCATTATGTTTTTTGAGTTTTGGTGGATTCCTTTTATCAAATTAAGAATTAGTCATTTAATTCTCAAATGGTTGGCTTTTTTAAATATGAATGTGTTTGGGGGTTTTTCTTAACATTTTTCTGACACTATCAAGATTATTGTATAGTTTCTTTTATTATTGGAGAACGTATTGGGACTAGACTTTCTAGTGTTAAACCATCCTTGCATTTCTGAGATAAACTCTTATTATCATGTATTCTTTCATACATTGCAAGATTTGCTTTACTAATATTTATTCAAGGGTTTACATTTACATTTGAAGTGCTTTCTATTTCTACCTTTCTAATATCCAGCCTTATAAAGTGAGCTCATACTGCAATGCTTAATTTAACCAACAGTTCACCTTAAGCATAAGAGAGAATTCAATTATAATTGTAGTATACCCATAATCACCTATAGTGCATCTCACAACATTGTCTTATATTTTCTGCCTTAATGGTTGAGTAACCTTTAAGACTAAATTTTTGTCTCAGGTGATGTTGTTGCAAGTTCTGTAGTGATTTGGTGTTACAATCCTTTGTAGATAACTTTCTAGCAATCCGTGTAAAAGGGCAGGGGAGCCGCGGGGATGAATAGGATCACAGCACCAGAAATCAGCATCTTTGACATTCATGTCTTCAACACAGCTTGAATTCGAAGTCATCAACAAATTTTTAAGGCATTCTTTAGGGAAATGCTCACTTCAATGATATTACCATTTCATTTGATAATATGAAGCAAGGTTCACACCCCTATAAATAAATAATTAACTTTCATACTGAATTTTATGTTTCTAACTTTTTATTCTAATTTTTTTTAATCCTCATCTGAGGATATTTTTCCATTGATTTTCAGATAGAGTGGGAGGTAGGGTGGGAGAGAGAAACATCTATGTGAAAGAGACACATCGATTGGTTGCCTCCCACACAACCCCAGCCATGGCTGGGAATCAAACCACAAACGAAGGTATGGGTCCTTGACTGGAACTGAACCCTTTGGTCCGTGGGCTGATACTAACCGCTGAGCCAAACCCACCAGGGCTATATTCTGACTTATGTTTATTTATTTTTAATTGATGTATTTATTTTTGTTACAGATGTTTCTTTTTTTCCCCCCAGACACCCTCCTCCCTATCCCACCCCCTCCACCCCTCTAGCATTGTTGTCTATGTCCATTGGTTACAAATATATACATATAATTTCTTTGGTTTATCTCCCTTCCCCTGGCCCCCCTCCTCTGAGGTTTGTCGGTCTGAACCGTACTCATTTCTATATCTCTATATTCTGATTTTTAAAGAGATCCCTCAAAACTGTGTAAGCTTCAGGCCCTATAAAACCTGGATTCATCACTGCCATCAAGGTGATTAATTTTTTAAAATCTAGTCCCTTTTTGTTTTATAACATTACTTTGTAACTTAACAAAATAAATGTTTTTTTCATTGCCACATTCATTTAGAATTCCTTTAAATAACAATCTAGTATTCCAATGAATAGGTTTATGAAATGAATGGATTTATTAAATGAATCCCATAATATTGAAACTCCCCCATATTATTCTTATAAATGACACTTTATTAAGATCCTAGTAAATACATCTTTGTGCATAAATGTGTAGAAGTAGAATTACTGGCTCAAACCATATGTATATTTGGGGAGCTTTTGACACATACTGACAAATAGTCCTTTAGAGAAATGGTATCAATTTACTTTCCCAACAATGGTATGCGAGAGAACTTATTTTCCCAACCCTTGTCAGCACTGTGTATTTTATTTTAAAACATTTGCCAATTTCATAGGTGTAAAATATTTATGTTTTTCTTATGTTGAAAACTGTTAGTTTCCATCAGAAAGTATTATAAGAGGTCTTTCTATTTTTAAGGCACTAGCATTTGCCATAGTGGTAATACAGATACTGATTTACATAATCTAACGTCGGATTTGGAGAAACTGAGGAATTTAGGTCGTGTGGAATTGCTGCCATTGTCTGCCTGTGAAAAATGCTGTTTAGGGAAATTGTAGAAGGCATTCCAGAAGGCAAGCACACATCGATTAACATGACTGCATTACAGAGAGAATTGAATTCATTTCAACAAAAAGATGTTTGAGCATCTACTGTGTGCCCAGTACTCTACTATATATTACCATCTATATGATGAATACAACTAATATTAATGCAGAATTAAAAGCCATGCTTTCAGTTTCAGTAAAACACAATGTAAACACACATGTGAAAAAAATGAATTTCTCACATCTTAATGAAGGTGATGGAGAGTGGTTGGGTGAGATCATTCAGAGGAGGTAATATGGGTGCTAAGCAAAGAAGCAGTGGGAAGTCACCTGAGCCCGTGAAAGTTCTCAGAGCAGCAAGAGGTCTGGGACAACCACCGTGCTCTAGGAATGAGGCCTGATATGGGTAGTATGTCGGAACAGGAGGTTGAGGTTTGTATTAGTCCATTCAGGCTGCTATAACAAATTACCATAGTCTGGGTATCTTAAGCAACAATGTATTTCTCACAGTTCCAGGGGCTGGGAAGTTCAACATTAAGGTGCCAGAGATCTGGTGTCTGGGGGGAACATGTTTTGCAGATGGCTATCTTCTGGTATATCCCAGATGGAGAAAGGCGAGAGAGAGAGCCCTCTGTCTCTTCCTGTAAGAGCATTAATCCCATCACAGGGCTCCACTCTCATGACCTAATTACCTCCCAGGGTCCCACCTCAAAATACAGTCACACTGGGGATTCAGGTTTTAACATGAATTTTGGAGAAACAAAAACATTCAGTCCACAGCAAGGTCACACTGTGAAAATTCTTGCATGTCATATTAAGATAACGAACATTTGGATGATGTCCCACATTCTGGAACTGTTCTGAGATTTAAAAGATTATGAGGATGCGTGATGCAAGTGTGACCTGCCAAGCACACTTAGTTTTTTGTAAAATTGCGACCAAGTGTTCTTGGTAAAAAAAAAAAAAAAAGCACATTGCCTCTCAGAGCTGAGGTGGGAGCACCCTTGTGTGTCCTGGCTTCCCAGGAGGGTTCCAAATGTTGTAGGTTCCTTCCTTCCTTCCTTCCTTCCTTCCTTCCTTCCTTCCTTCCTTCCTTCCTTCCTTCCTTCCTTCCTTCCTTCCTTCCTTCCTTTTTAATTTACCTTTATTGTTGAAAGTATTACAGATGTCCCTCCTTTTTCCCCCACTGACACCTCCCTCCCCTGCCTTCACCACACTGTTGTCTGTGTCCATTGGTTATGCATATATGCATTTAAGTTCTTTGGTTTATCTCTTCCAGATCCCGTCCCCCCTTCCCTCTGAGGTTCGTCAGTCTGTTCCCCATTTCTTTGTCTCTTACCCTTTCTGACAGCATGGTGGGACCTGGATAGTATTAAGCTAAGTGAAATAAACCAGTCCAAGAAAGACAAGTATCACATGATCTCACTTATATGTGGAATCTAATAAACAAAATAAACTAACAGCCCTGGCCGGTTTGGCTCAGCAGTTAGAGCGCCGGCCTGCGGTCCAGAGAGACCCGGGTTCGGTTCCCGCTGAGGGCACGTACCTCAGTTGCAGTTCGTCCCCGGCCCTGGTTGGGTTGTGTGGGTGTCAATCACTCGATGTGTCTCTCTCACGTCGATGTTTCTCTCTCTCCCCCTCCCACTCTATCTGAACAAAAAATGGAAAAATGTCCTCGGGTGAGGATAAAATAAAATAAAATAAAAAAATAAACCAACAAACAAAATAGATCCCAAGTCATGGGCGCGTGAGGCTCCTTTCAGCTCTCTTGCTGTCGGGCTCTGTGCCTTCCCCACGGACCCCACACATGCATCGTTTCTATGTGTCAGCATTTACTCCGCGGACTCAAAGACAGGGTCTTTGTTCCAAGCTGCCCTCATCATGCCTCAGCATCGTCACGCAGATGGCCAAGCTCAAGTGTGAGGACAGCTAAGACTGGCCAGACAGGAGGGTTAGAGGAAATGGCTGTGACTAAATGAAAAATTTATTTAGGCTGTATTCTTCCAGAGAGAGAGAGTATGGTCCTAACCCAAACATATAAAAAGGCTCTTCAAAGTGAGAGGCAAACAAGTGTTTACTTGAGATCAATAAGAATAGCTATCCTGGAATTATTAATTCAGGCATAAGTCCAGACAGTGTTCTGATAAGGAGGCAAAGGCAGTGGATATTTATGAGAATGGGAAGGGGAACAATTACACCAATAGAAGAAAAGCATTTCTATTGGTGCAGAAAACATAACATATGATGTTAATTCTAAACAGTGTTTTCAACTTTCAGTCCAGTAGTCATAATAACTGCTTTCTTATTATCTTTGCAAATAGTTTTGGGAAACATTGTGGCCGTGGGTCCAGTCCAAAGGTTATTTTGTTCTGCTTTTCCATTCCAGGAGTTGAGGTGTGAGACGTGCAAGGCGGTTCCTCTGGCGTGGCTGCCCCGGCTCCATTAGAACGTGGCTCCGTTTAGATTATTTACAGTTGGTCTGTGGATGGATCGAATTGGAGATGTATATATATGTGTGTATATATATATACACATATACATATACACACACACACATACATATATTTATATTAGTTAAGCCATTTACTAGCTGTAATTTTAGGTGAGTTCCTGGGACCTTCTGAGCTTCCTTTTTCCAGTCTGTGAAAGGGGGCCATGACACTAACCTGATGAGAGAAGCCATGCTGATTTAGTGACACACAGTAAATCCTCACTGGATGGCATTCATGGGTTCTGCACCTTGACGTGGAGCAAAACCCGTTTTCCCACAGGCTGATTGCTATAGGCAAACAAGAGTTAAGTTCCTGGGGCATCTCATCACCGTTAGAACGCAGTGTTCCCGAGGACCTGCCGTACCTGCATGCTGTTTCTGACACATAGCAGACATCCTATAAACGCATTTCCCTGTCCTCTTTGCTTCTTCATAAAGAGAGATTTTATGATCCAGAGGCCTTCAGATTTGCTCTGCGCGCCTGGAGCAGCCAGCACCACTGAGCTAGGGAAGCCAGCCAGCGCGTGCTGACTCTCATCACTGCGCCAATAAAACGCCATCATATATTAAGAGAATTCCTTCTGAGTGGAAACATTTGTAAATTCCTTCCCGGAACTAAGAAACCAAGCTGAATCAGGTGTAAAAAGACTTCTCTGAGTACAAAGGCAACTTCCCCGTCCTTTCCGGATTGTCATGGTCTGGAACTGGACTTGTGTACCCAGCTGGCCGCCGCACCAGCCAGACCCTGAGGTAACCTTAGTTCAGGCCCAATTTTTTTTTTCACTTGGAGCCTACAAATTCTATTTAAAGCACACACACGTACAGAATGCAGATGTGGAAATGAAAACCAGGCTCTCTGGGGGCAGGAGGCCATGATATTTGACTGCAGGGAGGCCGTAAGTGGCCCATGGGCAGGAGCCCCTCCCAGGCGTGGTTGGGGCCCAGACCTCAGGGGTGGTTTGGCCGGTGGTATGGCACCAGCAATCACGTGGGCAGCCACCACATCTCCCATTTGGGGCAAAAACGTTGCACGATCTGAGACCGGACAGGCTTAAAAGGTTTTCCTGCACTCTGCAGAACATGTTAGAGCAGAGATATTCTGGAAAACTAACACCCTGAGGAAGCTGAGGGGCAAGACTGGGATGGGCCGAGAGGGGAACTTGGGCTGTTTATGCTGAATGCAAAGGGACTGCTCCAGTCAAGGAAACAGCCACTTCACGATGCAGTTCTAATGTGTACACAAAGCAGGAAGGATATCACTGGGCTGTTCACATCGTGTAGCAGAAGCTCTTCTAGTTCAGATAGACCCCAAATGAACATTCCTTTTGAATGATGAATACATCATTCATTCATTTATCCATCCATCCATCCATTCATCCATTTATTCATTCTTCCATTCAACATTTACTGAGAACCTACTATATAACAAGTTATACAACATGTACTAAGGATACCATGGTGGACGACATAAAACAATTTAAATTATATTGTTGACCCTTGAACAACATGGTTTGAAATGCGTGTGTCCTCTTATACACAGATTTTTGAAAATAAATTCTGTAGATGCGTTTTCTTTTCTGTGGCTTACTTTAGCATAAGAATACAGTATATAATATGTATAAAATGCAAAATATGTATCAGTTGACTTTATACAGGACAGGGTGGGCAAAAGTATGTTTTCAGCTGTTCATATGGAAAATAATACAGTAATTAAATAATAATACAAGAATACTCATGAATCCATAAAAATCCTAGAAGAAAATGTAGGCAGCAAAATTTCGGACATCATACGCAGCAGAATTTTCACTGATACATCACCTAAGGCAACAGAAACAAAGGAGACAATGAACAAATGAGACTACATCAAACTCAAAAGCTTCTGTACAGCAAAAGAAACAACCATC
Source organism: Molossus molossus (assembly GCF_014108415.1). NCBI lineage: Eukaryota > Metazoa > Chordata > Mammalia > Chiroptera > Molossidae > Molossus > Molossus molossus. The sequence continues at coordinate 104,009,907 of NW_023425344.1, read as the reverse complement.
AAAATGGAAAGGCAACCCACTCTATGGGAGAGCATAATTGCCAATGATATATCAGATAAGGGGTTAATTTCCAATATATAGAGAGTGCTGATACAGCTTAACAAAAGGAAGACAAAAAGCCCAATTAAAAATGGGCAGAGGAACTAAATAGACACCTCTCCAAACAGGACATATAAATGGCTAAGAAACATATGAAGAAATGCTCAACATCACTAATCATCAGAGAGATGCAAATTAAAACTACACTGAGTTATCACCTCACACCTGTCAGAATGGCCGCCATCAACAAATCATCAAACAACAAGTGTTGGCAAGGGTGTGGAGAAAAGGGGACTCTAGTACACTGTTGGTAGGAATGCAGACTGGTACAGCCACTATGGAAAACACTATGGTGTTACCTCAAAATATTAAAAATTGAACTGCCATTTGACCCAGTGATCCCACTTCTAGGAATATACCCTAAGAAGCCTGAAGCACCAATCAGAAAGAATATATGTACCCCCATGTTCATAGCAGCACTATTTACAATAGCTAAGATCTGGAAACAGCCCAAATGTCCATCAGTAGATAAATGAATAAAAAAGCTGTGGTACATATACACAATGGAGTACTATGCAGCTCTAAGAAAGAAAGATCTCTTATCCTTGAGATGACATGGAAGGACCTGGATAGTATTATCCTAAGCAAAACAAGCCAAGCAGAGAAAGACAAATATCACATGATCTCACTTATTTGTGGAATATAATTGCTACAGGGTAGTCCCAGAGACATGGAAGTGGGGTACAGACTGACAATCCCCAGAATGGGGGGAGGGGGAGATAAACCACAGAACTTATATGCATGTATGCATGACCAATGGACATGGACGACAAAGCTGGGGACAGGACGAGGAGGGTGAGGGAGGGGGGTATCAGTGGGAGAAAAAGGAGAAACATCTGTAACAAAAATAAATTAATTAAATTGAAAAAAGAATAAACTCTGTGTTTTGCACGCTCATGACTGTAAAACTACTTTTGCCCACTCTGTATTATCGGTAAGCCTTCTGGTAAACAGGCTATCAGTAGTTACCCTTTGCGGGTTGAAAGTTGTGCTCGGATTTTTAACTGTACAGGGATCAACCCCTAGCCCCCCCGTTGTTCAAGCATCATCTGTATAGTGAAAATGCTCCAGAACAGAAATAAAGCAAGGATGGAAGTATGAAATATTAGGGATAATGGGTGCTGAAATAATTGAGAAGCTGACTTTAATAAATATCCAGCTTGGCCGGTGTGGCTCAGTGGTTGAGCATCGACCCATACACCAAGAGGTTGCCGGTTCGATTCCCAGTCAGGGCACATGTCCAAGTTGTGGGCCCAATCCCCAGTAGGGGGGCATGCAGGAGGCAGTCAATTGAAGTTCTTTCTCATCAATGTTTCTCTTTCTTCCTCCCCTTTCCTCTCTCTGAAATCAATAAAGAAAACAAAAATTTTTAAATAAATAAGTAAATATCCAATTGATGGTTTGGATGGATATAAACCTAATCAAAAGTAATTCCTCCCAGAATTCAAGGCTATTTCTCCATTTTTGTTGGTTTCTGAGTTGCTGTTGAGACGTCTATGCCCTTTTGAGTCCTGGTCCTTCTGTTGTGACTTTTCCCCCCACTCTCAGGGCAGGTGGGAACCTGTTTCCCTTGGCATCTGGAACATCTCAGTGACGATCTTGAGTATGTTGAGCATTTCATGAATATTTTCAATGTCCAATCTCATGTCCTTCAGTTTTGGGGCCAATTTTCTTATAATACTTTTTGTAAAGTTTCTCTGTGTTTCCTGATCTCTTTTTTTTTTGTATCCTCACCTAGGACATTTTTGCATTTATCTTTAGTTAGAGCGGGAGGGAGAGAGGGAGCAAGAGAGAGAGAGAAAGATCGATGTGAGAGGGACACATCGACTGGTTGCCACCCACACAACCACAACCAGGGCCGGGGACAAACTGCAACTGAGGTACATGCCCTTAGTGGGAACCAAACCCGGTCTCTCTGATCCTTGGGCTGATGCTCTAACTGCTGAGCCAACTGGCCAGGGCTTCCTGATCTCTCTCTCTCTCTTTTTTTTTTGGTAGGTGCCCCTAGCGGGAACTGAACCTGGAGCTCTCTGGTCTGCAGGCCCATGGTCCAACTGCTGAGCCAAACCGGCCAGCGCCTTCCTGATCTCTTTTTATCCAAATCTCCATGATTAGATATTGGAATGCTCTGAAGTAATTTCCTTTTTTTTTTTATTGGTTTTCATCCTTTTCCCATCCCTTAGTCTTAAGATTTTATCAACTTTTTCTTTTTCACTGATTTATTCATTTCTGCCCTCATGGTTCCCAGAGCTCACTCTTTTTTCTTCCTTCCTTCCTTCCTTCCTTCCTTCCTTCCTTCCTTCCTTCCTTCCTTCCTTCCTTCCTTCCTTCCTTCCTTCCTTCCTTCATTTTATTTTTGTTACAGATGTTTCATTTTTTCCCCCATTGACACCCTCCTCCCCATCCCCCACCCCACCCCATCCCCTGCTTTGTTGTCTGTGTCCATTGGTTATATGTACAGGCATATAAGTTCTGTGGTTTATCTCTTTCCTCCCCCTTCCACCCCCTCTTCTGAGGGTTGTCCGTCTGTACCCTACTTCCATGTCTCTGGGTCTACCCTATTCCTCGGACTGTTATATTCATTATGTTCCACAAATAAGTGAGATCATGTGTATTTGTCTTTTTCTGCTTGGCTTGTTTCACTTAGGATAATACTTTCCAGGTCCCTCCATGTCATCTCAAAGGATAAGAGATCTTTCTTACACCAGAGCTCACTCTTGTTCTCCAAATATTCCCCTTTTCTCGGATTGTCTCATCTCTTCTGAGTTTCTGTTTCTGTTTATTGTGGTCTTTTCTCTCACATTAGAGGCTGTTATAAGATGTCTGTTAATCCCCGGTAGTCTGCTAATGTGTGAGGACGCATGCGTGTACTAACGGGAAGCTTTTCTATATGGACCAGGCTGCTCGACAACGGGGTGACCAAACAGAATCTGAACAGTTACCCTCAAAATCCTGTTGCTCTCTTCCCGTGGGCCAGGCAGCTTTCCTAGAGGGGTTCCTCCAGTTTCCTGACGGAGCTGCCATCCCTTTGCCAGCATTTTGTCAGAAGGCACTCACCCACCCACCCTGTGCCCCGTGAGCAGAATCTGGTGCGTTGGTTCAACTTCTTCAGCCTTCTGTGGATATGGGGAGTGGCCTGGCTACGTGGGATAAAAAGAGAGATGTAGGCAGGTTGCTGTGCCATTAAAAAAAAAAAGAAGAAGATGTTCACTCAGGGCTCATGCCTTCCACTCTGCATTCTTGCCTTCAGAGGGTCTCATTTCCAGGCTTCCCTGGGCCTGTGCATTCTCTGTGGAGCTACCTCCTTGCAGACCCACGCGGCAGCCTTCTGTTGTCTGCTGTTGTTTCTTCCCTCGTTCCCTTAATTCTTTAAGCTCTGCTTTCTTATTCCTCATTGTCATTTGAATGGAATTTCAGGAGGAGATAGAGATAGTTTGTTACATGAGCTGCCACGTTTAACCAGAAGTCATGTTCCGTTTTCTTCTAAGTGTCTCCTGCCAGCGATCACTCTCGTGGACGCAGTGCCGTCTCAGTACATTCTCACAGTAAGATCCAAATTAAATGTCAGGATCTTCGCTTCCCTGGTTCAGTCATCTATTTCTGAGTAACAAATGACCCTAAATATACTGACTTAAAACAACCAGTTATTTGTGTGTTCATGATTCTGCAACATGGGCCAGGCTTGGAGGGAGCATCTCAATTCCGTTTCATGTGACTTCGGCGGGGGTAGCTCTCCTAGGGGTGGGGGTTACCCTACCAAGATGGCTCCACCTCATGACTGGCCAGTCATCCTGGCTGTAGAATGGGTGCTTGGTGGGGCTACCAGTCAGGGCTCCCATTCTTCTCCATGTGGCCTCCACATGTCGTTTGGCTGGCCTGCACAGAAGCCTGGTTCTGTGAGGGAGAATCTATGACCACACTCACCAACAGGACAAGCTCTAGTGTGCAAGCACTCAACTAGCCTCCGTTTTGCATCTCACTTGCTAATATTCCATTGGCCAAAGAAAGTCACATGGCAAAGCTCAGACTGGGTCTCGGAGGAAACTACGCTTTATAAGAGCAAGACTGCTGGGAGGAAGGGTTCGCTGGGAGCCACATACCCTCTGGAAGGAACCCTGAAATTCTGTGCTCCTGTGCTTGTTTTTCTTTGTGTAACTGACTTGTTCCAGTTTCTTTCTGAGACATTGAGGTGCCACTCTTTTCTTAGAGATAGTTTCATACGGTATGAACATTAAATAAATATGTGTTGGACCACAGAAATATTGTCACATGCCACTTAAAATGTTTCTGAATGGACTGTAAAGATTTAAACGATATATCTTACACATGGCTCTGATGAATGTGTCTTTAGTTAGTGAAAGACACGGGAAAAAATCAGCCTATGGGGTTAAATTCCTAAATGTACCTTTCAATGGAATTAAGGATTGGCTTTTGCTTTAGGCTACCAGAGGTTAGCTCTTTGTTCTTTTGGTTTTAAAAACACTGAAAATTAGCTTCTTTAACACCTGCCTGGACTCCATAGAATAAAAATGGGTACTTTTGAGATAACCAGAGAGTGCATTCCTTGGAAATTCTGAACACGTATTTCTTGTTACATGCTGTCAAGCTTGTCCAGAACATTCCTGCATGTGCTCAAACAGCAGTGGCTCAGCTTGTGCTGTGTGCCCTGTGCATCTTGGTTGTGGCTGACACTGTGTTTACTTTGCATGCAGGGGTTCTCTATCTCCAGTACGGAGATGAAACCAAGCAGCTCAGGATGCCCAATGAAATCACAAGTGCAGACACAATCCGGGCTCTCTTTGTAAGTGCCTTTCCACAGCAGCTCACCATGAAAATGCTGGAGTCGCCCAGTGTCGCCATTTATATCAAAGATGAAAGCAGGAATGTCTATTATGAATTAAATGATGTAAGGTAAGTAGTTATACCGTGTGTGTGTGTGTGTGTGTGTGTGTGTGTGTACCATATTGCATTGCTACAGTTTGTATTGAGTCCTAATCTCTTCGTGTCCCAGTGAAGAAAGTATTGCTCTTATCCTGACTGGCAGGCTTATCTCACCCAGGTGTGAATTCACTATCTGGTTTTCTGTAATTCACTTACATGGTGTAGTTTACAAAGACGAGGCCAGACTTCTCCCACAGAGATCTCTGCATGTTACATCTGAAAAGAACTTAGGAAATGATTCCATCCACTGGTTATCTAAGAGTTGAAGAACTACTTATGACTGGAACTTTCCCAACTTCTGCCCAAGCGCTCTGCCCCTCAGAGACAGAGCCTGTAGACATGTCAGGTAATGGTCCCGCTGAGTCATTCCATACATGAGCAAGTTAGAATAAAAGCAGAGGACTCAGTTACTGTCCACAAGGAAAGAGGCTGAGAAGTATTCTCCCTTTCCAGTTGTTTCTTAAGTAGTTGGCTTTACCAAAGGATTTCACTTTCCAGATGGGCTTTCTCCAGGACCCCCAGTAGAATGATCTCTAAAGTGAGGCTAGATGGACTCCTGCCACTGAAGGAAATGAAAGCATCTTTACCGGCTGTAGTGGTGCTGTGTATAGAGCAGAAGGGACCCACCTGTTCTGTCCCCACCAAACAGCCTGAGAAACAGGATGTAAATCAACACCAACAAGCAGATGCTAGTATGGCCTCTAAATATTTTAGAAATTAAAAAATTATTTAGTGACTAATGTAGCCTTTCTATTTTATGGTGCCAGACATTCAGAAGCATAAAAGTTAATGGACTTATTCATGACTGCACAGCCAGTTCATTACCACACCTAGTCCAAACCTGACTGTTCACATTCTTGGTCAAGGATTTTTTTATCCCCTCGGCGGCTCATCTGGGCCACAACATGGATTTCTGGGTACTTGCCCTGTGGGGACAGCAGGCTGGCCTGTTTCTTCATTATGGAATTAGTGGAAACTACTTTTTAAAAATATGCCTTTAATGCATAATAAATGTAAACTGATAAATATCTTATCTAGTCATGTGCCCAGGTGCATGAGCAATTTAGCGCTTTCAAAGTTTGACACATGCCCTAAGGTAAAGGGTGCTGTACCCATCTCACAACCTTCCTGCTTTTATAAACATGTTTAAATATTCATGGGTATCAGAAAATCCATGTTTGTTTTTTGAAATAAATTATTCACCAGGCTGTCACCTCCCCCCTGCCCCGCAAAAAAGGAAATTTACTAAGCATAAACTTCAACATGAAGTAATCATGTTGTTTAAAGAGTATGTTTGCAGTAATATAATCCCATGCAGAGTTTTTACATGGACGTGGCATTTTACAACAATCCTCTTGAATGTCTACGTTTTGCAGTTAGAGGAATTGAAGGAAACAGTAATAATAAATAAGGGTGAAACCAGGCAAAGCCATTTTTTATTATGGAGCTCAAGGCTGGTGAGGTTACTGTGAACCACTGGACCCACCACCCCCCGCCCTGCACAAGAGTCTTTATCTTACAATGAGTTAAAATACTCTAGAGCCTTCCCCAAGCCTCAGAGTATTGCTAATACTTCCTTTATGTGTTCTGAGGGAGTGTCATTCCACAGTCACAACGAGGGAAGGGGGAGGGAGGACAAAGAGGAAAGATCCCCCAAATTACCAAATTAAGATGACCCTTTTTCATGCCAATGCAGTTGATAAAATAGATGGAAGCAGTGCTTGAGAGACGTGATCACTTTTATCATGGATAATTTTCAGTTAATATGTTTATATTTGCAAAAATGATGATCTTGTTGATCCTGATGCTACAGTATTGATAGCCTGATATTTTAAAAATCTCATTTAAAATGTTTAAGTGGGAAGCCACTGATTTATTAATTGGTCTAGAATTTTACTTTTCAGTGTTTTGATTTACTTATAAAAATGGATCTAAAAAATTTAAGTGAAGATATTTTTATTTGGTGGTGAATACTATATTTATGTTAGGTAATCACATGTATGTCCTTTCCAAAGAATTGTTCTATTTCTTTGCTTGTATGTATAAAATGCCTCAACTATATCTTATTTGAATGGTCGAATAAATTCTCACCATCAGCATCATATAGAACCTCTCCTAACCCCTCCCCCACAAAATAATGTACCATATGGATTTTAACCGAAGACAATGGCTTTCATCTAAACCTAGAGACAAGTTTCATTTCATATCCTTCAGTATTTTTGAAGTGAGAATATACTTGCTAAATGTTTGGCTATTTCATCATTGTGTTGGGTTCTCCACATTTTCCTTAGGGAAATGCCACAGAGAGTTCAGGTTGAAATGTTGTGCTACAAATGTTGCCATGGCAAATGCTATCTGGGCCTTTACTGTTTGTTCATCTTGGATGAACATGTTTCTAAATTAATCATAAACCAACCTCATGTATTTTAAATACCTTAAGAATCACACCAAGTCTTTTCCATGACTCAAGTATGGTTTTCAGTTTCTTCACATCGTTACTGTGACTTTTCCCTGAAGACAAAGCGTGAGTTCGTTTAGTGAATCCCCACATTCTTACCTTCTGTGAACATGCCCCTTCGTAGCACACAGCCCCTTCTAATAACGAGGGCTGCACACTCCCCCCTAAGCTGACTTCTAACGAGCTACTTGAAATCTGGAGCAATCGTGCAAGCTTGGGCTAGTCACTCCTTCAAAGCAATTACTGGTGGATATTTAAAGGAGGGAAGCAAGACTAGTCCAAGAATTCTCCACTTCGTTTAAAACAAAAACATAACCCAATAATCCCAGTGATTGCGATCAGCCCACAGAACGTGTGGCTGCACCTGGAGGAAAGGAATGCCTCTTCCTGCACACGTTTCCCTGAGCTCTCGGAGCGGCGCTGGAAGGAGCCACCGTGCAGCCAAGGCTGCAGTGCTCTGGGTGGCTCTTCTGCCGATGAGCTCTGACTATGAAGGGAAAAGGACTTCGTAGACATTCGCATGCTCTTAAATCATGTTAAGGTAGGAAATGAGTACCGTGTGGGACTTTCGTTCTTTGCTGCAATATGACTGACTCCCCAGCTCTCAATGCTGGGTTCAGAAGGAGGGACAGACAGGTGGACAAATTTATCTGCTGCTATTCCTTCTAAATACCCTGCACATTCATGAATTCAGCTTGTATTTAGAAGAGCATTTTAAAAAACCCACTGTGGAAGGAAAAAAAGCATTGTAAAGATACTAGTTTTGATCTTGGTGGTACTTTTATTTTCTGGGCTACAAATAGATACTCTTTTCCTTGCTGAAACTGTGAGGAGAAAAAAAAAAACATGTTTTGTTTGTGTGCATTCATGCGATAAGCAGAAAACCTGGTGTTTGGGTAAAGTAAGCAATTAAATATTTAAATATTAACTAAATCTCTTTGAACATATTGTGGTTATTAGAGCTTTGTTGTTTCTTAAAGTGTTACCTTTCCTTGCTCAGAATCTTGAAAGAAAGTTCATGCCACCCGATATCTATGGGTGGAGAACTACACAGAAAGAATAATATTACCGGAGGAACAAAAAAATAAAAGGAAAGAAAAGCTGAAGTAATATTTCATTTTCTTATTTATTTTTGCTATTGTATGGTAAAAGAGCTTTTGTCTAGTTGCTTGTGGATAACAGCTGGATTATCTGCTGCTATCTTTTGTCTGATTCTTATGGGCAAAGAAAATGGGCAAAGCTCCTTTTGTCTGCCATAGTTAATGATGTTTTTGATTCTAGGAACATTCAGGACAGATCACTCCTCAAAGTGTACAACAAGGATCCCGCACATGCGTTCAATCACACACCAAAAACTATGAACGGAGACATGAGGGTAAGTGTTCCTGTTCTATTTTTAATTTTATTTGGTGGGTTAAACCATTTCTTTTTCTGGTATGTGCTCCGGATGAAATCACACCCCGCCACCAGGTTTTGGATGTTCTCGCCACACATCTTGTCTGATGACTCATTTGTTTCTTGGTAGAAAAAGATTTTCTGGTCATTTGGGACCAAGGGACTGAAATAGGGCCTCACGCAGCCTCATTCATCTCAAGCTTGGAGTTTAGTTATGTTTCCACTCCAAAGGGATCCTGAAAAATCTTTACATTCATGGGTTCGTGGTCCACAGTACATTAACTCACTCAGAGGATCTCTTGCTATTTTCTCTCCAATTAAAACAAAATTAACATACAAACAGCAATGAAAAATAAATAAATAATTGCATGTAAAATCTATTCATTTTCTTACATCAGCTAGTTTAAGTCTTCGCCCTCTAAGTTATTCACCTTCTAATTCAGGGCTATTTTCTGTTGTAGTATAGTCAATATTATCAAATCTTATCTGAATCATGTTGAGGGCATAGTCCAAAAATCTGTACACCTTGGTAGCTAAAATTCTCTCAGTTTAGATCATCTCAGATTATTCAAAGCCCACAGAGTGTTTGGAGAAAAAAGAGCAGAGAAACTGAAAAGGCACATTTTCACACCACAGTCATGCAGGTCCACTAGAAAGGGATTGTGTTTCCAACAATAGTGCTACATCTCTCTGCGGGGAAAATGGGAGAAAAAAACAAAAAGATTAACTTCTCCAACTGGACCTCCTTCCTCCCCCCTGCCCCCACACTCAAATTTAGAAGATGCTCTGCTATTTTATATCATCTGTTCTGAGGATCAGCACTCTGCTGGATGCTGAAGTTCAACTAGAAAAAAGGAAAGGAATTGGTTTTATTTCCAAAGAAGCCCAGGCGCCGCCTGTCCTGGGGCTGGGGCAGAGGTGAAGCTGTCTCTGCTTCCTGCCCTAAGAACTATCACACTTAGTGGCTTAAAACAACATAGATTCACTATTTTACAATTCTGTAGGTCAGACATCCAATATGGGTGGATTGAGATCTAGGGGTCACCAGCAGGATGTTGGCTTTGCTTTCCTTTTCCTCAGTTTCTGGGGGCCACCCACCTTTCTCAGTTTGCAGCCTTCTTTCTCCAACGAAAGAGCATCTCTCTGGCTCTGCTATCATCACGTCTCTAACCCCGGACACTTGTGATTACATGGGGCCTACTGACACTCCAGAATAGTCTCCCTACTGTAAAGCAGCTGGTTAGCAACCTTCACCCCCTTCCCACGTAACCACAGGTTCCAGGGTTTAGGATGTAGACCTTATCGTTCTGTCCACTACACAGGGTATGTGACTTTAGGACCAACAGGCCAGGAGCTACAGTAGAAAGTGCTGGAAGGATTTCTATGTAAATCTGGCCTGGAATATGAGTGATGACATTGTGGGATCGAAGCCTACACTTCTGAAGGAAGAGGCCTCTTACGTACTCAACTGCTGCTTTTTTTTTTTTCTATGTCAGAAATGATGTGTGATTTGAAGTGAAGGCTGTGTGGCTGCTTCAGACAATCTAGGATTTTGAGGTTTATTTTTAGGCAGTTACACTCTGAATGTAAACCAGTACCACGTGAAGACATATTGAGTCGTGCTAATCAGGAAGCGTGGACTGACTATTATAAAACCCTTTGCCTTTTATTACTTCGTTCCTCTCTTTCTCAGTGATGTTTTTAAGAATCTCTACTCCCTTGGAAAGCTTTGTGTTTGATATGTCCAGCTTTTGAACTAGAGTTTCATAGTGCTCTGAGTTCTGTTTCCGTTACATAGAGTCCCGGAATGGCCTCTGAAAATCTTGTTTATGGCTGGGAGGACACTTGTTTTAACTCTTCAGCAGATGTGGTACCTACATAAGGGGCCAGCAGTGAGCACAGGGAGAATCAGATATTAACCATTTGGACAAAGCCTACTGGAATTCAGAACTTTTGCTACGTGTGTTGGTGAAGGTGTTCTTTCATATGGGTTTTTACTTTTAGATGAGACCCTAGCAATCACTTTGAGTCACCCACAGCCTACTTTGACAGCAAGTTATTTGTTTGTTTGTGTGTTTGTTTGTTTTTGTTAATCCTCACTCAAGGATATTTTTTCCATTGACTTTTAGAGAGAGGGAGGGAGAGACAGAGAGAGAGAGATGTGAGAGAGACACATCATTAGTTGCCTCTCTCACATGCCAGATGCAGGCAGGGATCAAACCTGCAACCCAGGTACATGCCTTTGACTGAAAATCCAACCTGAAACCCTTGCATGTGCAGGGCGACGCTCTAACCACTGAGCATCACTGGCCAGGAGCTAGACATCAGTTTTTTTGTGTGAGGAAATCATCTACTGTCCCCAGCTGAGAAGACAACAAATATTCACCATCCAACCCACTGAAAAGCTTTTAGGTTTCCGTGAGGACAAGTTAGAAATGAGACATAGAACACAGTTAAAAAACCAACCAGGTGTGATTATGCCTGCAGTGTGTAACTTGGCCTCATCACAGACTCCAGAAATTAAAACACATGGAATTCCTTCATCCTCACCTCTTGGCTCTAGAGGTTGGAATTCTCTCTCCTTTCTCATGAACGTAGCTGCCTTTCCATTAAAGGAAAGGAAGCTCTGCTGAGCCCTGTCTGGAGAGCAGCTGCATAACCCCATTGCTGGTGGTGAGGAACAGAAACAGAACAGAGCAAGGCTGAATAGTTGTAGACTAAACTGAGCTATACGGTGGGTTGAGGGAGCTCCATCCTCCCGTGTGTTTGCAATGTGCGCTGGCCATGGAGGAAGTCGCTGATGGCTCACAGGTGTAGCTGCGCAGCCGAGCGCCACCTGTCATTCATTCATGTCCATCCCCAGCCTCAGAGGCCGCCCGGACGGACCTCAGCTGCCCGCTCGTTACCAGTACACATGCGTGCCATGAAAATCATTGGTTGGACCGTGCAGAGACCAACAACGGCAATGCCAGGACTTTGCAGTGGCCTCTGAAACTTTCCTTACACAGTGAACTGAACATCTTGCCTGTGAAAGTAAAGATGTAAGGCTGATCGAACAGGCAGTTCTCCAGAGCAGGGCTATGGTGGTCGCCGTGTTGCTCAGGAAGCGCATCCGACTCAAGCGTGAGCTCGGAGGCTGTGAGCACGCACGGAACATGTGCTTGGCGAGGAAGACGTGTCTAGCTTTTCATTTAGCACTACCTGAGCATTTATGAGGCTAGTCTGTTTAATGAGACTTACGGTTCTCGGCTGGAACTGAGCACACCTGTCTCCTGATTTTTTCCATTGCCTGGCTTTTGTTCTGTTACATTAAGTAGTAGCTTTGATAATTCAGTTCCCTTGGTACTGTATTTACCATGTGAAACAGATGCTTTTGCAAAAAATTGTATGTGTACTCACGGGTTTGTAATTCACAAAGGTACAACTCAAAGATGACCACTGCATTCCTTGGCTCCCGACGGGCACCACCAGTGACCTCCCGTCCACCAAACCCAGTAGCTTTTTCACAGTTTTTGGGCTTCTCCACCTTCTCGTGTACTTTGAGATTACTTCCTGACATTCTCTGCTCCCATCGTTCACTTCTCTCCCTCTTGTATGTCTTTAATTTTTACTAGTATGTGGATAGTTTCCAGATTTGCATTTAGAACACAATCCCCAGAACTGGCCCTGCATCTTAAATTAGTTCCTAATCCGGAATTCAGCTGCTGCCTCCCAGACCTCTTCTGTTTGCGCTCTGCATTTGACCTGATGGGCGATCTCCTTAGAAACCTTGGTTGCCATTACACTGCTGTTTCTAAATTCCTGCTACATTCAAACATGCCTCGGCATCTTTTCTTAAAATTTATCTTTACTGTTGAAAATATTACAGATGTCCCCCCACCTTTTCCTCCCGCATACACCTCAGCATCTTTTTATTCACTAACTCTTCTTCCTCTTGCCCTCTATGATCTTCAGTGTGTTCAGGAAGACTTTACCAGTCTGTGTATATGTATGGTATTTAATTGGCTTTTTGAAAAAAAATCTGCACCATTTCACTTATGATGTTTATCTTACTACTGATTTAACCATATGTCAGTGTGGATGATCCTTAAAACCATATTCCTAGCTCTGCCATTTCTTAAGAGTTCAGGGCCCAAATGTTCAGCTTCCACGTGGTTGTCTCTATATGGATAGTCTTCCAATGTTTCCAGTGTATCCCGTTGAAGACGAAATTTCTAATCTTTATTGTTCTTCTAAGCTATTTCCTCCTATTTTTCTATCTTTGTGAGTGATGAGTGTGTGTGTGTGCATGCACGTATGTGTGTTTTGAGGAGTGGGGAGCAGAGATTTTAAAAGTTGCAATATCAGTGAGTCTTTAGTTGCCTGACCCCTGTTTCTCAGCATATCCAGTCACTGAACCACTCTCCCTTCCACCATTGCCTGCACTGCTCTTACAACAGCTAACTTTTTTTGAGCATTTACTAACCACTTTTCTGGGTAATTTTATTTAATCTTCAAGACAACATTTTGAGGCAAGTATTGCCTCATATTTATAACTCAGGAAATAGTTGCCTAGGTATGCTAAGAAAATTGCCCACGGCCATGCTCGAGCATGGCGGAGCTGTGATTGGAACCCCAGCATCTGAGCTCCACATTGTAGGCTGTTAGCAACACTGCTGCACTGCTGTAGTGGCAGCATTTATTATTTTCCTATCAGTCGGTTATGCAACAGCCTTTAACCAGTCTCCACAACTCTTCTTACTCCACTCTAAAAACTGTTTCCCAAGCTGTCCCCCTAAGCCCCACTTCCCGTTGTGCAAAGAATAGCACAGGCCAATGATCAGTATCATCTCCACACACAACTCCCAGAAAAACTGCCTCACAGTTCTTGCTCCAAGTATATAAAGTGCACTCTCCCACCCCATAAATCTGCCTTTCAAAATTCCATCCAACATACTACAGGACAATGGCCCGATTCCATTGCTGTGGGTGGGACAAATTCCTGGCATGAAAAAAGGGTGAGAAGGGACACTATTATGTTTCTAGGTCTCTTCTACACTGTAACACCAAATGTCATATGTGTACCAGGTTTGAATCCTGATGAGAACAAATCAACTGTAAATGATATCTTTGAAACTCTTTGGAAAATTTGAGCATGTTTTGGGAATCAGATGATATTGAGGGATAACCGGTAATTCTGTTGGATATAATGATGGCTTGGTGGCTGTTTTAAAAAATGAGACATACTAAAGTATTCACAGGTCAAATGGCACAATTAATGGGATTTGCCTTAATTTACTCCAGCAAAGCAAACCAAAAAAGTGGAAATATATGAAACAAAATTGGTAATATGTTGAAAAATGTCAAAGCTGACGATGGTAGTCTGTTATATTATTTTATCTACCTTTTTATGGTTGAAAATGTAAAAAAAAGAAACACATGCTTTTAGAGGCCAAATTCAAAGAGCCCTATTCCATGAAGCTTTCCCTAATGCTCTGTCAGAATTCCTCTTTCTTTTGGGGGGGCATTTTGCACATTCTCTTGGTGGTATAATCATTGTAATGTGCCCTGGCCGGTTTGGCTCAGCAGTTAGAGCATCGACCCATGGACCAGAGAGTCCTGGGTTCGGATTCCACTAAGGGCATGTACCATGGTTGCAGTTTGTCCCCGGCCCTGGTTGGGGTCGTGTGGGTGGCAACCACTCGATGTGTCTCTCTCACATTGATGTTTCTCTCTCTCTCTCTTCCTCCCTCTCTCCCTCCCACTCTATCTGAAGATGGATGCAAGAGCATCCTTGGGTGAGGATAAAAAATAAAATAAAATAAAAATAAATAATAATAATAATCATTGTAATGCATATTCATCTCAACCCTAAGTCTGTATGTTCTCCAAAGGCACAAACATGCTCATATTCATCTTTGTATTCCTCCAAAATCCTGTTGCAGAGTCTTACAGCAGCTGAGTGTAAAGACTTGTTAAGCGCGGTGCATTGGGTAGTGTAATGGTACTGCTACAAATGCTGTGCTATTCATTTTCTGTCATTAAGAAGAACCCACTGTTAAAATATCTCCCTGTTCTCATCACCAGAAAGAGTTGTGCTTCTCCCAGTTTATTTTTATCATATAGACACTCTGGATCTCGTACGTGGTCATTTTCCCTCTTTGTGTTGCTCCTCTAAAGCTTAGAATTATATTTGTGTCCCACCCACAGCCAGCGGACAGGCGTTCTGCAGTGTATATTTTGTGTGTTGGCGTTGTTCCTGGCCTCTTCTGAATTTTCCTCCTCTCATGTTCTTTTTGTCCTGCGGTCCACTTTGACTTTTTTTTTTTTTTGCCAAAATTGTGATGATTTGTATGAACTCAATTAAATTTTTGTGGAATCAGTAAGGCTAGAAGTAGTATTTATTCTACACTGTTTTTCTGGACTTAGGATAATAGACTTTTTTTTGAAATTTTATTTTTGTTACAGATGTTTCTCCTTTTTTACCCCATTGACATCCTCCTCCCTATCCCCCCACCCCGTCCCCAGCTTTGTTGTCCATTGGTTATGCGTACGTGCATATAAGTTCTGTGGTTTATCTCTTCCCTCCCCCCATTACCCCCTCTTCTGAGGGTTGCCAGTCTATACCCTACTTCCATATCTCTGGGTCTACCCTATTCCTCAGATTGTTATGTTTATTATATTCCACATAAACGTGAAATCATGTGGTATTTATCTTTTTCTGCTTGTCTTGTTTCGCCTAGGATAATAGACTTTTTTGTGTCTATATAGTAGGCAATGTGCTAAATACTTTACATATTATTTAATTTAGGCAACATCTCTGCAAAGTAGGTATTCTGACTCCATTTTACAGATGATATAGCTGAGGCAATGATCTCTCCCAGGCCCACACAGTTGGTAAACAGCAGACGTCAGATTTGAACCTAGTTTATTCTGACTCTTTGGATTCAGCCCACAGACTCCCTTTCTTGATATTTCCGTGTGAGTTTTGCAAGTTTTGAAATGATGCTCCTAATAAGATTTTAGAACACATAAAATATTCTTTTAGAATATTTGTGTCACTTCTTTATTATGGTGTCTTTTTATATTTGACTTTGTTTTGTTCTGTTCTCTTCTGACAAGCTTAAAATGATATCTCACCAAAAAAAAGGAAAGAAAATCAAAGAAAAGGATAATAAGAAGTATGTGCCCCTTTCCTAATATAATAGAGCTCTTTTCTTTTGTCCACAGGCCAGTGTTCTGGTTGAGAAGGGTTTGGGACTTGGGGAGACAGGAGTGAATGAAATGATCCTATAGAAATGGAAGAGAAGAGAATCCCATAGAAATGGAAGTTTCAGAAAACACTCCTAACTAATTTTCTTCCGTTTGTTCACGGTCCTCCCTGACCCAACCACCACAGTGTTCCCTTCGCTCACATAATGGCAATGGTATTAATAACTAACCTTCATGATGTGCTCTGGACCAGGGACCATGCCTAGCATTTTGAACAATGAGCATTTTGCTCATTGGATTTTCAAAACAACCCCGTGTGAGAGGAATTCTTCTGATCCCCCTGTGTTAGAGGTGGAAGCTGAGGATCCGGGGGGGTTAGAGATCTTGCTCCAAGCCACACAGCTGTTCAGAAGCGAAGCTGGATTCAGAGCCAGGCAGGGCAACTCCAGAACTGGCCTCCTTAGTCCCTCCCGTGGCCACTACTGCCCTCCACGCTGCTGTCTTCATCATCAGTGTCTAGGTGCCACCCATTTTTTACAACCTAATTCGAAAGCCACTGTCATCATCTAACCTCCCCTTACTCCTCTCTTCTCCAGCCTCACTCACCACTGTCTCTTCTCTGACTTCCACAGAGTCACCTGCCTGCTGTCTCACTGCCCCCCCCCCTTGTCCTGCTTGCCCTGTAGTGCTCACGTCCACATCTCAAGTTCTCGTCTAGATTCTAAGCTGCTTAGGGGACAGTCCCTGTGTTTTTCTTGGACAGTGTCCTGCTTTGAAAAAATTCTTAGCCCTGGCCGGTTTGGCTCAGCAGTTGGAGCGTCAGCCTGCGGTGCAGAGAGACCCGGGTTCGGTTCCCGCTAAGGGCGCGTACCTCGGTTGCAGTTTGTCCCAGGCCCTGGTTGGTCGTGCGGGTGGCAGCCACTCGATGTGTCCCTTCACATCGATGTTTCTCTCTCTCTCTCTTCCTCTCTCTCCCTCCCGCTCTATCTGAACAGTCCTCGGGTGAGGATAAAAAAAAAAAAAAAAAGAAGAAGAAATTCTTAGTAAATGTCTGGGTAAAAAGGGGGCTCACTTCAGCCCTTTCCCTATCCCAAATTTCCAGTTAATGCCTTCTATCCTAAGACCGGTACAGTAATTTATAAATGGAAACATCTGAGGTTTATAACATATTCCCCAGTTTATCCCAGAAGTAGTTCCTGACCAGAACGAGAAATACGAATGCCTATCTAGCCTAACAAAATTTCCTACCAATATAATTTTAGAGCCGTGAATAGCCCTAAAGCGTAAGATGAGAACAACAGATTTGTCAGATTAGATTAAGTGACTATCAGAAATGCATACATATCTGCATTTTATTTTCAGGAGTTAAGTTCCCCTATAGTAGAAAGTGAACAAATCTCCAGATAGCAAATTAAGTAAGACAGATCTTATTTCACTGTATTTATAACTCAGTAGGACAAATCTTGCTTCTAGATTGGGTAGTTGGTGTTTTAAATGCCTCCAAATTTATAAAGTAGGAGAGATTACTTTAGAACAGTTAATCTGACTCTTTTATTGTGAAGTTTCACTGATTCACTCCCCCAACACTACGCTTCAAGCCACTTCTTGGGTTCAGGCTTTTGTGCAAGATTCTGAAGGTATATCATTGACCCTTGAACACGATTTTGAACTATGTGGGTCCACTTATGTGCAAAATTTTTTCATTTATAGTGCAGTACCATGAATATATTTTCTCTTCTTGATGATTTTTTTTAAAAATATTTTATCTTTACTGATTTTAGAGAGAGAGGAAAGGAAAGAGAGAGAGAGATAGAAACATCAATGAGAGAGAACATGGACTGGCCGCCTCCTGCATGTCCCCCACTGGGGATTTGGCCCATAACCTGGGCATGTGTCCTGACTGGGAATCGAACTGGCGACCTCTTGGTGCATGGGTCAGTGCTCAACCACTGAGACACACTGGCTGGGTGACTTTCTTTCTTTTTTTTTTAATTTTTAATTTAACTTATTGGGGTGACATTGGTTAATAAAAGTATATAGTTTTCGAATGTATGATGCATCACTTGTATATTTATTGTGTATTTACCAGCCTAAATCAAATCTCCTTCCATCACCATATATTGACCCCCTTTACACTTTACTGCCCTCTCACCCCATTTCCCCTCTGGTAATTACTGTACTCTTGTGTTTGTCTGTCTTATTTGTTCATTTGGTTGCTTTCAGTTTTATATTTCACATATGAGTGAAGTCATATGATTCTTGACATTTTCCGTCTGATTTATTTCACTTAACATGATATTCTTAAGCTCAATCCAAGTTGTCACAAATGGTAGTAGGTCACCTTTTCTTATGGCCGAGTAGTATTCCATTGTACAAAGGAGCCAAACACGTACAACAAAGGACAGAAAGACTCTTCAGTAAGTGGTGCTGGGAAAACTGGAGAGCTACTTGCAAAGGAATGAAATGACTGCTATTTGTCACCATACCCAAAAATTAACTCAAAGTGGATCAAAGACCTACATATGAGATGTGAAACAATAAACTACATAGAAGAAAACATAGGTACTAAACTTATGGACCTTGTTCTTAGAGAAGATTTTGTGAATTTGAACCCAAAGGCTAGGGAAATAAAGGCAAAAATAAATGAATGGGACTATATCAAACTTATGACTTTATTAATAGCATCTCCTTTTCTCTAGATTACTTTATTGTAAGAATATAGTATATGATGCATGTAACATACGTCATATATGTTCATCAACTATTTATGTTATCGGTACGGCTTCCAGTGAAGGCTATTAGTAGTTAAGTTTTGGGGGAGTCAAAAGTAAACTTGGATTTTTGACTGTGCAGAGGACCGGAGCTCTCATGCCCATATTATTCAAGAGTCAACCGTAATAGTGACCAAGTATGGTAACTGCCCTCACAAATCTTACAGTCTAATAGAAGATCAGGAAGTCAGTAATCAATAATGACAAAGACATCTGTAATTTTCACATCAGTTCCAGGCTATGAGAAATCCTTGCCTTCATTCTGCTGTTTGCGCGAGTGAACACAATGGAGCTCACTGTGCATGATGGATGTAATTATGTCCCGTTTCTGTCATGTCTTTCTGATAGGCACAAAGATGTTTCTATTGGAATGGTAAGGAATTACTCTTATTGAGATGATTAGCTGGGCAAACACATTGTGATGCAGTGAAGATCCAGGATAAGGTAGAGATTCCTCCCTCACTGCTTCTAGTTCTACTTTATTTTATTCTTAAGAAGCAAGAAAGGGTAATATATGCACATCTGATATGCAGCTTCCAAGTGATACAAATCTCATCTTTCCTGCTGTGTGGCTGCTTGCTTTTCCTTGCACTTATTTTTCCTTTTTGTCATTGAGAGGTTATGACAACACGAGCCATATTGTATTTATAAACATCACGTGTTTCCTTGATATGGCTTGCAGTTTCTGCCAGACGGGACACATGGAAGAAACATTTCTCGTTAGCTCAGCATTGGTTTTAGTTATGCCGATTTCCGGGACAGGAAAAATGCCTTCCTACTCAGATTTAACTCTCATAGAGTAGAAATAAACCTCTGAATGTCCGTGAAATAGTTTTAACAAGGGTGGATACTGCTCCTTTAAACCACATATTTTGACTAAAAGCTTCCTTCTGTAAAAAAAAAAAAAAAAAACCTCCAGCCTTGCATTCAGTCGCCATAAAGACAGGCAGAGTTGGGAGCCTTCGAGAGATGGGTGGGTTCAAGGTCTCTGCAAGTCTAGAAAGTTTCTTCTAGAAGAGAAAGGCTCACGGAAGATGTAAGGTAAGAACTGTGCCTTTATACAAACTAGAACTTTGTTGTCAAGCTGTGGCACATTTCCTAGAACTGGGTCAGGTCTTCTGTGTTCAAGTTCATTCAGTGAGGAATTAAAATTTTAGGTGTTTATTTTAACTGTTTAGAAGGTTTGTTTCTTTGTCATTAGCATTAGTCTTTTAAAAATATCCATTCAAATTACATGGGGCCGTCTTCAGTCTATAAATCTTGTGATCTAGTTTCTGTTGAGCCTTGTAATTTAGAAGAGGATTTAAATTGTCAACATTGTTTGCTAGTACAGATCTCATTGATTTATGTGTTTTGTGACAGTTTGCAGTGTTTCCACAAAGATGCTCACTTGCATTTAGTTCCTGAGACAAATGTAGAAAATTTGATAGTATGGAGATGAGTGTGTGTTCTTTAGCAGTCTAGGGAAAATGTCTTGTTTTTTACCTTGTGGAAAACACTTTAAATTTTAAAATAAAAATAGCTCTTTTATCTTGATGTTGACATTTTTAAAAGAAATATCAATTTAAGTTTTATGAATAATATTAAAACCTTCTACAGTTTTAATATACTATAACATATATATATATTTCCTTTTTATCAGGTTTAATGATTGACTGGAAAAAAATCTTCCACAGAAATTATATTTACTTGAGAATAGCTATTCTGTCTTACTCTTGCAGTAGTTCGGTCACAATATTTTACATTTCTTTCTTTTAAAGGAGTGAAATAAGAATAGTGTTCTATTAAATCAATCTGTTTTACTTTAAAGGTACATGTGTGCATGGATCTGCTTATTCATAACTCTGTGGATGTCTTTATCCCAATTTATAAATAAGTCAGTATGCATGAAAAGCTGTTTTCTATTGTGGTCTAAATAATATATGTTATTTTATGTAGTCATCATAATAACCCTTTGGCGTAGGTACTGTCATACCCATCTTAAGATTGGAAAACCAAGCCTGAGAGAGATTAATAACAAGGTCACACACTAGTAAATAGCAAAGGTGTGATTCACACCCGGCTAACTGTCTCTACAGGTCTTGTGTTAGAACCCGGCCATGCACAACCCTACCAGGAGCTAAGAGCTCTCAGTCTGGAGTCAGATACAGATAGATCATCCTGAAAGTCGTGATTATAAATAAATAACTGATTTATTTATTGTCTTAATTGTCTTCAAGATAAATTATTTTATACAATTTTGGATTTTTCCTTTTTTAGATTGGTAGCATCCAAGACCTAGTATCAGACTGGTCGTTATGCAGGGACCTGGTTACCACTTAGAGTGGAGTGAAAACGGTGAACAGCAGATGCTATGGGGTAGCAAACAGCACTGTGGATAAAGGACGGTTTCCTCCTTCGCGCTTCTTTCTTTGCTTCATGTGCTGTGCACTCGTGAACACTTTTCCTGGGACAGGCAGGCAGATTACTAGTGAGCTCGATTTGGATGTGAGGAAGTGTCTCTGCATGGAGACTGCCTACCGGTGCCTGCCTGCTGTCCTTTTAGGCTTCTAAACAAAGGTAGACAGGAAGAACGTTAAAGAACATTGAAGGCGGAGGGTTCTGGAGCAGGGACAGCTAGCTGAGCCATCTCAGAAGCAGGTACTGCTGCTTTCCGCACCTCCTCCTGAAGACTGAGACATCCACTCAGCCGAAAACTACCCTGGTGACTTGTGCTGCGAGGTGATGACTGCCAACCGCATCCACAGGGATGCGGCTGCTCACAGCCCTGCATTTGGGCTTCAGGACCCAAGCAGCCTGCTTCCAACCCCATCTCTGCATAAAACCTGGGGCTGGCTAAGCAGCCACCAAAACTGAAAGTTCATTGGGACAGATCCTCCTCCTCCAGCGGCGTGGGGGGTGAGCTCCCGAAAGCTCTGTGCCTTGCAAGGAAGTTCAGGAAGGGTTTATGCCACAGCCCCAGCTGTTTGATATCCATGCCACATCCCTTTTCTTGGCTCTTATAAAAACAGACATTAGCCCTGGCCGGTTTTGCTCAGCGGTTAGAGCGTCGGCCTGCGGTCCGGAAAGACCCAGGTTCGGTTCCCACTAAGGGCACGTACCTCGGTTGCAGTTTGTCCCCCGCCCTGGTTGGGTCGTGTGGGTGGCAACCACTCGATGTGTCCCTTTCACGTCGATGTTTCTCTCTCTCTCTCCCTCCCACTCTATCTGAACAAAATATTGAAAAATGTCCTTGGGTGAGGATTAAAAAAAAAAAATAGACATTAGAAGAAATTGCCTTTGACTGTGGTCATATGTCCTGGTATTTTCAGGTTGTATCCCTTGTACCTACCTACATGTTGTTCTCTTTCTGGGGTTTAGTTTTAGTCTCCTCTAGGTCCCCATCAGGGTAGCTTGAATTATGGGCATTTGTTTCCTGTTATATCAGCACAGGCTGCCTTGGGTCTAAGATCCGACCTTGCAGAGGGCTTCCAGGTGACCATTCTTTTCTTCATGCTTTTCCTAAAATTCCTCAGGTAAGCATGTGTTACTCTTAATGTAAATTTAGGGGGAAACACACAATCATTTTTTGAAGAGGAAAAAAAGTGTTTTTAAGATCCATATTGCCTGGTGGTAAGCCCTGCTTTTTTCCCGTGGGGTTGGTGACCTCTTTGCTTGCGTGTAGTCTGCAGGCACGACACAGTCTGCTCTGGGAACTACAGCTGGGTGCTGCAGGTTTGTGACTAGGAAATACACCTGACTGGTGCCATTGGCGCAGGCCTGGCTTATTTGGAATCAGGGTTTTAGAGATGGAAAGGCCTTACGCATCGTCTCCTACAACCCTTTCATCCATCAGTTGTGACTCAGGAGGCCCAGCATGGTTGGTGTGACCTGGTCAAGACCAAAATCTATGGAAGTGACAAAAACAAGCCTGGAGCCCAGTGCTCCCCTGTTTTGTTCTCACCATCTCTAGGTTTATTTCTTGATTAATTTAGTCAAACACTGTACATCAGACTTCTCAGCCATCCCTTGTGGTAGTCGAGTGTAGCCGGGTTTCACCTGCCATCCAGATAGCAGCGCCGCACTGTTGTGTGGCCAGACCTGTCAGGTAGCAGTGCATGGGCCTGGACCAAAAACAAATGGCCTTTTGAACCAACCAGATTTACATCATGCAATATTTAAGGAGAGCAAACCATCAAGTCAACTGAAAAACAGCAGCTGCTTCACATTATGAGATACTTTGACTAAAACAATGTTGGCATAAAGGGTTGTAGAGTGTTACAGTGTTATTTTCAAAACTCAGCCTCTTCACTAAGGCAGAAGGCTCCTACAATAACCCCATCTGAAACGTGTGCTACCATTCAGACTGCTTTCAGAATGGTTCTTCACTGGGAGCCAGTGATTTTAAGTGACACATAGAGAAACAGGTTTTTATATTTTAATAATTATATAATGTTTTTTATTTTATGTATTGATTTTAGAGAGAGAGGGAGGGAGAGGGAGAGAAACATCAGTGAGAGAAACATCAGGTGGCACTGGCCACCTCCTGCATGCCCCCCAATGGGGATTTGGCCTACAACCTGGGCATGTGTCCTGACCGGAAATCAAACCAGTGACCTCCTGGTGCATGGGTCGACGCTTAACCACTGACCCACACCAGCCGAGCTATATAATGTTGTTTTAATGAGCATTGGAAAGATAAGTAGCACCAAGAACTTGAAAGTTAATGAATGTCATTCTTCGTCACAACTAAGTAAAAAGAAAGTCCATTTAAAATGGATTTAGCCCTGGCCGGTTTGGCTCAGCGGTTAGCATAAGCCTGCAGTCCACAGAGACCCAGGTTCGGTTCCCACTAAGGGCATGTACCTTGGCTGCAGTTTGTCCCCAGCCCTGGTTGGGTCGTGTGGGTGGCGGCCACTCGATGTGTCCCTTTCACATCGATGTTTCTCTCTCTTCCTGTCTCTCCTTCCCGCTCTATCTGAGTAAAAAATGGAAAAACGTCCTCGGGTGAGGATAAAAAATAAATAAAATAAAAAATAAAATAAAATGGATTTAAAAAAAAGCATAACATTACAGTTGGTGTGAGGGTCTGGCAGAGATTGTGACAATGTCTTGTTATGGAGTGAAGTCTGGAAACCCAGGCTCTATGACAAAGCCCCGTTGGGTGTTCATAGAGGGAGAGTCAAACATCATTAAAGATCATACAGCTCAAAAAGATGCACCATTTCGATGTCAGGATCAAATCGAATTCTTGCTTAAGTGTTCTCAAGAACCTCAGCATCTTGTTATTTGGTACAAAAGAGGAATTGTTCACTCAGTCACTTTTGTGCAGATGTATTTATTTAAGGCCTCTCCTGACAAAGCTGTGACTACCCAGCGTGTCATTTCAGCCGGAGGGTCTTCCTCGTGGCCCGGGAAGCACCGCACACGCCGTCCTGAAATACAGAGAGTATGTTTCACTCGGATGATTGGCTCACGTACTTGATTTGTTCGTGTTCCTTACTTTTCCTGTGCAATCAGAGGCCGTGCTTTCCCTTGTCCTGATCTAACTCTTTGAACCTGTTCCTTTCCATTTGCCCTTGATATGGTAGGAAAACCATAGACGTAACAATGTCAACGATGAGGTCATTCAGAAATAGCAGAGCTGAAACCCCGACGCATGATGTTCCTGCCACACGCCTCTGCAGTGTGAGGCGTCGCAGCCGGGCCCTGAGAGCCTCGTCCAGGCTGAGCGTCTCGTCTGTTCTTTGAACTCACTTCTAAGGAGGCAGGTGGCTGACTGGAACATTCAGTAAATGATTGACCCATTACCATAGGGACTGACGGAACATTCTAGATGTATAGCCACCCAGTGGGTGCTAGTTTTGCTTGCTTTCTAAGCAAATCTAAAAATATATTTCCTAGCAGCTGTGCCACTGCAAAACAACACAAAACAAAAGATCCGCTCCGCTGTTTTGTGCAGATCACTCGCTCGAGATCTCCAGGGTTCAGATCTCAGTGCTTTAGAATCTGCTGCAGATTTCACTGTATATATTTAGACCAAGGAGCCTATTAGCCTGCTATCCGGGAGAACCTCTGCATTCTCATGAAAATGAGAAATGTGTCACTATTGGCAACTGAAGGTTATAATTATGTTAATCTGACCATTTTAAGGCTGAAATATGTTGTTTTAAAATGTGTCTGTATTTTTATTATGTGTAACAATGATCGGAAGACATTTAATGAAATGCTAATAAGTTTCTATTTAGTATCACTCTGTGACTGCCTAGCAGTGCGTCAGAGGTGGTATTTTGATATTTTTAATTTTGGCAGAGAACTTTGATGTACAGAATTATATTCATATACATAGTACATCTTAATATAAAAACTAGCAAAACATATTTTTATATTTTAAAATAGATACAGTGACTACATGTAAAAGTCCATTTTGGCATATATGTTCCATAACAAAGCATTTCTACATTTGCATTACATCGCCACACTTTGCTGCACACCCACACACAAACCCCCAAAAATTATTTTTGAGCAATACCACAGACAAATATTTTTCTATCAGAAATGAAGGCACACAGATCACTGTTTTTAATACAAATTTGGGACAAGACTAGAATAGATGACATAGTTAAAATTCTGAGAGCGTTCAGAAACTTGTCTTTAGCTCATTGGTTTTAGCTCCTCCAACCAAAACTTTTATTCTGTCCACAGGCAAGTGATGACAAAGATTCTCTTCCCATTCCTAAAGAGAGATTCTCCCGGGTGGGAGGGAAGGAGACATGGGTAATTTCCCATCACATAATTTTTATAAATAATTGATATCTAAATGTACTTGTCATACCAGCATAAAGTGCGTGGGAAGATTTTATCTAACCTGATCTGGGTTCAGAGTTGCCAATTCATTTGATACTGAGACAGGTAAAAACACTTTCTTGAATGTGAGTCCACGGCATATAATTGGGCTTTTTTTCTCTAGCATGATGCTTTGGAATATAATACAGCACGGTTGTCCTGTATTGGCTGTGTTCAGAATCTCCATTACTTCACGAGCTCTTGCATCTCAAAAAGCGAGTGTTGTTCTCTTGATCCTCCTGTGAATATATTGAAGAGGGTATTGTCCATTGTATTTGTTTTGCTCTCACAAGGCATTGAATGAGCCCATGAATATTTGTTGTTGGTGATTTTAATAATAACACGTGCTGATCATTCTTTTCTGCATGTGAAGTCATATGAGAATAATTTAGCTCATGTGATGTCCACAACACCAGGAGGGTAAGAACAGAAGGTATTCCTAAACCAACTTAGCAGCAGAACCAGAGCCTCAGGAAAGTTCAGTTGCGGGACCACAGTCACAGCAGGAGACCACAGCTCAGGCGGAGGGCCCAAGTCTTTTCATTCATAATCCAGGGCTCATCCCGCCACACCCTTCCTTGGCATCAAGGTGGGGAGAAGCACTGATGGAGAGCATGTTTAAACCCTTTTAAAAATTAGACACTAGCCCTAACCGGTTTGGCTTAGCGGTTAGAGCGTGGGCCCTCGGACCACAGAGTCTTCACATGTTTGATTTCGGTCAAGGGCACATACCTCGGTGGCGGTTCGGCCTCTGGCCTTGCTCAGGGTCATGCGGGAGACAACCAGTCGACATGTCCCTCTCACATCTGCCCCCCCCCATTCTATCTGAAAATGAATGGAAAAATATCCTCGGGTGAGGGTTTTTTTAAAAATTGGAAACTAATTTGTAGGCTTCCGTACACTGAAGGGGACCGTGGAGTTCAGAGCCACTGGGATCACACCGTCGCCTTCCTGCCCCGATTTTAAGAAACTTCCTTTATCTGTTTCCTGACCCCTATCCTCCTGTCTGCTCTGGGAGAAACTTTGCCCAGTGTTTTGTTTCAAAGAGGGGAAGAAAAGTAAGAGAATGGATAATATAAAGAAGGAGAAACAAGACTGAAAGTTGGGTTGGGCCGTGGGGGAAGCTACGCTACTTTGGGCTCAGCCTGGAGCTTGTTTCTCTCCGCGATGAGCTGAACGCTGGTGCTGCTGGTCATGAACTTCCCAAGGCGCATCACGGACTCCAAAGCACTTTCTTCTCACGCTCACCTCCTGGGAGGCAGAGGCTTCTTTCCCGTCAGGGGCAGCATTTGGGGCGAGCAACTAGACCATGTCTGCCCCTTGCTGGATGGGGCATGACTGCCTCACAGGGAGTCACTGGACCGGCAGCCGTCTTTTCTGTCATGAGCACCTGTTATAGGAGTGCCCAGAGGCCTGGCAGTCCGTCGTCGTTGGGAAGCAGGGACGCAGACGTTAGCTCTGAGGAGGCTCCTGACAGCTTTGGAACCTGGGCAGCAGTGACTGGCTGGTGGTGGCTGCCCTGCCCCAGCTGTCTGGCAGGGCACAGCAGGCACAGCTTCTCGCACACCAGGCCTGGGGTATGCACGACTCCCAAACAGGCTGACTTTGAGGCTGTTATTTATCCAAATAAGGAGAAGCAGTGGTTTTGCTGACCCGCTCAGATTTCCGAGCCATGTCCGCTGGCTGGCTGGCTGGCTGGCTGGCTGGCGGACTTGATATTTGAACTGAAAACACAAAGGTATTCCTTTGAAATGGAGCATTCTTGCGGGGTCATGGGTATCCTGAAGACATCATTTGGAAGGCAGTTGCTCCCCACATTTGAAGATAACAGTCATATGGTCTGGTCTCCTTACTCTCCTCTTGTACCTCTTGCAACATTCAATACAGATGACTTTGTTCAGGTATTTCTGGACCTGATTTTCCATGTAAATAATACTGATCTTAGTGATCGCTGAACCATCGCCTTCCTTTGAAGTGTTCAGGAAGGTCGGCCCTCTGCACTGGCTTCTTAGCGCTAGAGTGCAGGGTTGTTCTGGCTCTTCATGGATCCTTGCCCTGATCTTTGACTTTGGGAAGACACTTGAAGTCTCTGGGCCCGCTTGCTTTTTTTTAAAATCCTCACCAGAAGATAAGTTTTTATTGATTTTAGAGAGAGAGGAAGTGGGAGAGGGAAACATCAATGTGAGAGAGAAACATAGATTACTTGTCTCCCGTATGAACCTGACCTGACCCAGGATCAAATCTGAACCTAGGTATGTGCCCTGACTGGGAATCAAACCCACAACCATTTTGGTGTATGGAACGATGCTCCAACCAACTGAGCCAACCGGCCAGGGCTGGATGCCAGTTTCTTTATCTGTAACGTGGGGATCATAACATTTATGTGGTGGGAATGAGCTGGGAATTAAATGAGGGAATTCTGGAAAGCATTTGGAAACAGGAAGTTGCCAAAAATGAGTTTTCTTTTCCTATTTCCATCTTCTCCTAACAGATTTCGTTGAAAATGTTTACAGATAAGGAAATGCTAGGTTAATTGTGATTGCCACCCAAAGTATAATAAGGTCAGCTTTCTGAAACAGGATTTAACCAAGCCCACAGTGGAGCAGAGATTTTAGTGGGAGCTTCCCACATCCCCATAGCTCCTGGAGGAGTGGTTCTCAAAGCGTGTTCCCTGGACCAGCAGTCAGCAGCACTGGGGACTTGCTAGAAATAAAGATTATGGGGCCCCACACAGACTGCAAATCAGATACTCTGGAAGTGGAGCCCATAATCTGTGTTTTAGCAAGCCCTCCAGGTACTCTGATGTATGCTGAAGTTGGAGAACCACGGTCCTAGAGTAACTTGCTGGTTGGGTCAGAAATCAACCCATTGGCCCTGGCCAGTTTGGCTCAGCGGTTAGAGCATCGGCCTGCGGTCCGGAGAGACCCGGGTTCGGTTCCCGCTAAGGGCACGTACTTCGGTTGCAGTTTGTCCCCGGCCCTGGTTGGTCGTGCGGGTGTCAGCCACTCGATGTGTCCCTTCACGTCGATGTTTCTCTCTCTCTCTCTCTCTTCCTCTCTCTGCCTCCCACTCTATCTGTACAAAAAATGGAAAAATATCCTCGGGTGAGGATAAAAAAAAAAAAAGAAATCAACCCATTGCCCCAGGACTCCTGGAGTTCTCACACCTCTCGTCTCTGACTTGCCTTACTTCCTGCCTCGAATACCTGAGAAAGGACACTCCTTCTCACCCACTAAAATTCTGTTCATTATTTATGAACTCACTTTAATCTCACCTCTTCAGAGAAGTGTTCCTCAGCTCTCCTCGCCAGAAGAATTGAGATCCCAGGAGTGTTTATCTATTGCACTCATGTGTTAATTGCCAAAGTTATTCTTGCTTTGTCTTGTTTTTGAATAGTCAGGTACATCCTCATTTTTTTTTTTCTACTAGAATGTAAGTTCTTCAGGGTAAGTCTTACAGATCTTTTTTTCATCAGCAGCCTTAATCCTGGGCTACTCAATAAATATTGTGTGGACCCGTGGAAGGGGATAGTTGGAATGGGCCTCTTGCTCAGACTTTTTGTTTGTAGTTAAAAAACCTCATGTTAACATGAGGAGTGCAGGTTCCATGATTCCCTGTTCTGTGTTGTTCCCACGTCACCACGCTGCACTGACGGCAGACACCCTGCGTGGCGGCCGCCGGGGCCCCTCGTCCGGTCCAGACCAGCGGGTGCTCTCGTGCTCTCTGTCACAGACTCCAGCCAAACTCAAAGAAAACAGATGGAATTGCAAAGGTATATTAATTTAATGTATAAACATGGAATGCTGTAAACTCTTTTATAACTAGTGAGAACCGGGAAAGTTCACGAGCCTATATACTTACATAAGAAATGACCTCATTCCCCGGCTTGCACGAGAGACTTCCCAGTTCACTAATTCAGTCTGCCCGGGATGCCCATGGCGCTCCTTCTGGCGCCGAAAGTTGCTGCTGAGAGGAGAGCAAGTGGCTCTTCGGAACCCAGGAAGAGTTGGCCCAAGGACAGTTTTGATCTGGATTTCCATCATTGCTTTTCATGGTGATTTTGAGGGAAAATGGAACTGGGTGGATTTGTTGAGTTATTGTCCTTCAGTGTTGTCCTCTGGGGCTCTTCCCTCACACAAACCGTCCTTTTTTTGACAGCTTGGCTAATATTGTTCAGCCAAGGATCAAAATAATGGCACAACGGAAAAACCTTTCATCAGAAGCCATCCATAAAGCTCCCTCCGAAATGGGCTCTGCTGACAGAGCTCACCGTGCACGGTGTGTTTGTTCTATTACCTGGTGATGGAACCGCACATGTCCTACTCCAATCGATAGAGAAACAGAGCAGAATGCAGGGCGTGGGTGATTCCAGTGGAAGGGCCACTATGTAACGCAGGCCCACGGCGCTGGTTTCACAACAGCTGTGCAGAAAGAAGGGGGAAGTGTGCAGGAAGACAGAAGCCAGCCCTAAGGGGGTTAACCTTCCTGGGACACTGGTTAAGGAGCTGGAGCTGCCCGCAGCCTGAGGAAGGGTTCGATGAGGGGAGCCCATGGAAGTCTTGAGATTTGAGTAGCTACATTGTGAGAGGACAGTGGCAGACCAAGAACGAAGGGTCATTTGTTCTCCAACTTAGCGTCTACCAGTCATCTACCACTGTCTTCTCCAGTGGTCTCTGTCAAACATCTGTGTGTTTAAGCTGCAGTTGTAAAGCATAAAATTCTACATAGATCGTCATGAATTTGTTGCTTAAGTTTAGATACGTTGAAGATATGTTATATCATCAAACTAATATGTATTTTTTTATTCTTACATCGTGATGATTATCCTAAAGCCACATGATGTTGTATCAACTATTTTCACTTGCAATATAATGGACAGTTTCCCTAATGAAAGGTAGGAGGGACACAGGGCACAGCGACAGAGATGCATGTGTCTGTTAGTGATCCAGCATCTCTGAGAGCTGTGGTCCCGGGAGCATCACCAGCAGTGGGTTTGGGGTCATAATGGTAACAAGTATTAATCAGATAAGGCCCAGATATTTTATTCTGTAAGTAATTTTGTATCTGTGACTAATGAAAACATCTATGTGTATATATACATATGTGTGTGTATATATACATACTTACACATATATCACTAGTGATGAAATGATATCTAAATAATGATAATTACTGATACATAATAGATGTAAGTATAATATATAAGCAGTATATATAATAATAAGTATACTAGTTAAATAGAATGTATAATTAATTATATATAACTAATTTTGAGGCAAAAGATAAAACCTACTTGTAAGTTAAGAGAGTACCTGGGTAATTGGATCCTAAGCCAATGATATGTCCCAGTTATATTTTTCTTCGCTGTGGAAACTTCAGCCTGTGAGTGAAGCAAATGAGGTAATTCTCCAACAGAGTTTACTATGCTACATTCAGAAGGTCACAACTCAAACACACAGACAGCCAGTAATCCCCGCAGGGAAGGCCTTGGGAACACGATTCCTCCCAGAGCAGCTCCCGGCGTTCCGGCGGACACGCGGTCTCACACTTACACAGCGAAGGAAGCACGGAGCCTGGCTGAAGATGGGCACTCTTGCCGCGTCACTCCTTAGCAGCAATGGAAGGTTGGGCAAGGTTCTCAACTTCCCGCACCTCCATCTTCTCCCCATTTAGATGGGGGCGGTAGTACCTCACCTGTGGATTTCTGAGGCCCATGAAATTGAAAGCACTAGGTAAGCTGCAAACTGCTGGGTGATACCATGTGTGTGTGTGTGTGTGTCCCCAAGTAAGTCCTTTGCAGAATAAGAAATGTATAAATAAATAAAGCAATATATTATATATTGCAGAATGTATGCTGACAAGTTAAACGAAATAGGAGCTTAGAGAACTGTCATAAAAAGAAAGATACAGTCGAAGGAACTGAAAGTTATATTTGGGTGACTTACTACTAGCAACAAGTCTGGAAACATCAAAAAGGATTTCTGTATAAAGGAACAGTGTCCACCAGGAAGGGGGTGATGTGCAGAGATGGAGATAACTAATGAGAAGGTGTTATTTGTACCATCTGTTGCAAAAGTGATAGAAAGAAAGTATCATTTTACAAACTGTAACTATTTTAGGTACAAAAGGAGGTTGTCCTTGGCCTGGGTATTGCAGGAGTATCCCAACAGAAAATTGAGTATCAGTGAGAGAAGAACATTTTTCTTTTATCTGCCCTGCAGCTTGACACAGTTACTGACTGTGACTTGGAAGTTCAGTGGTTTATTTAACATCACATCTTTACTCTGTTCCAGACAGAGGTCTTGAATCACCATTGGGCACAATCCTGAGTCAGCCAGGTCTGACACTGGAGGGTTCAGCAAGGTTCCCTGTGTCAAAATATTTGTGGAAATACGCTTATCTTACATATAGCCATAAGCTAACCACTGACTGGACCATTTCTTTCCCGGGAATGAAATAATTCTGGCAACAGTCTGTCTGTCTCATGTCTGGGAGACATTCCATTTATGATCAAATGAAATAGTAAAAGGTTCGCTAATACCCCACAAAAGGCCATCCTTCTGATTTTAACAGTGTAAGCAAGATGAATTTGAGATTTTTTTTAAATCACTTTCTTTCACAATATTGTCTTCATGTTGATAAGCACATTTTAGACTTTTCCTTTAATGTAATTTTGTTAAAGCCAATAAAGAAATGAGTAAGAAAAGGGAATTAGGAATACATTTCTCAAGACCCTTAGCCTTTCCAGAGCATAAAAATTATTTCCTGTTGAGGTAATGCTGAATTTACTAGCATGTCCCTTCTTACTAGTAACTCGAAAGAAATACACTGCTTCCACTCTGCTGAGGTGCCAGCCAGTGAGATGGGGGAGCAGGCAGAGTAGACCCCTGTGCATGCCTGGAAGAGCAGGCCCTCCACGGCGGAGCATCCCAAGGACGGCCCTGCCAGGAGGGTCCTGGGAAGTAGGAACCGGGAGTGGAGTGTTAGTGCTGTGTTGTGGTGACTTGTCTGAAAGACCCCTCCGCTGGAGCACACGAGCCACACAAGAGGAGCGGAGTCCTGGGTAGCACAGGGTGCTGTTCGGCAAGTCAGCTTGCCTGTTCTTCAGGCAGCCTTAGGATATTGAACTCCTCCTCTTTCTCCAGGGTGAGCGTGTGCTTCCTCCTAGAGAGCATTTAGCTCACTGGCGAGCTCTCAGACTCTTGCCAGTGAATGAATGACCGCCGCGGTAACCATGGCGCCTCCTTGTGCTCCGTCTGAACCTGAAAGGAAGAGATGGGAGAGGTGACCCAGACACTCACTGGTGTGTATGGTAACGGGGTCGACAGAAGCCACCTGTCTCTAGAATAGCTGACATGCACGACTGTGTTGATCGCGGCATGACTCACTTAGCCAAACATCCGGTGAGTGGAGAGCTTCTGTTTTCTGAGGAGGGACTGCGACCCAGACACTCCACCTTGGTCCCTCTTACAAGCAGCCTGCTCAAATACACCGCCAGCATCAGCACAAGAGCCCTGATGGTTATGATGTCTCATGCCCACAACAGAGTCTTTAGGGATGCGAGGGGAGTGGAATTATGGCTTGATCGGACAATGGGGAGCAGCCCCTGCTCCCCTTCCTGGAAAGCTCATGTTGGACTGAAGAAACAGAACCTGCAAATGCGGACCAGATGCGTCCGGGCTGACAGTGCGCGCTTCCCAGTCTCTGGCGAGAAATAACAGACTCCTGCTGATTAGATTAAAAATCAAAACAAGGGCTTTCGCATTCCTTCTTCTCTTTTCCGACCTCTTAGGTGGCATCTGTTACAACCGCTCCGTCCAAATATTGTTCCTAATGAGACATCTTAGGAGGGTGGCGATGTCATGTGCTCCGGGCTCTCCCTCCTTTAATAACCACAGAGCGTCTCGATGGCAGTAAACAGTTCTTTGAGAAAGCCTGCAATGCTGACTGAAAATGAACTTGAGAGATGTCATGGAATTCTTTTGGTCAGCAAGAACGACCTCTAAAAGCCTTAAAGTGTTTGAAAAATGTGCAGGCTGCCCAGAGCGTGGTCATGGGGTGTGGCCTGAGGACGGGGAAGCGTCCAGCCCAGCAGTTTTTTGAGTGACTTTTCGCCGGATTCCCACTTGGACAGCTTTCCCTTCCACTCAGTCCCCGAGGGCCTCGGAAGCATGCCGGGGACCACAGAGCCTGCCCGTGGGCTAAGGAAATGCCTTCTTTCTCCCTTATCTTTCGCTGGCGACGTGTTAATACCTGTCGTCTGCTGAGCACTGCACAAGCCACTTCTTGCTGGCAACACACGGGTCCCTGTGCCGGTTCACCTGGAAGGGATTGGCTGCCTAGACCGCGGTTGCCCACGGAGGTCTCTGAAGACGACCCTGGCGTTCTCTGTGCCACCGAGGGTGGGGTCGCAGAAAGGCTCTGGCTTCGTTCCTCGAATCCCCTCTTTGCTTAAGCGTTGGCTGGCCCCGTCTGTCTTTTCCTCTCCATTCAGGTATGTCTCCAGGATGATTGCAGTGGCCTGCCTGGCACCGTGCAGGACTGATTAATGGCTCCTACCCAAAGTTCAGCTTGGTAAGCCAGGCTGGTTAATGAGTAGACAGACAGCCTCCTCCCTCATGTTTTCCCTCCGGTCTTATAAACCAGGGGAATTGGCTCACGTTTCCTTCCGTTGCCAATCCAGAGACTTCACAAGTCTGGCAGCAGAACAGGTGTGGGTGCTGGTCTAACTGGGTTTCCCTCGCAGCACCCCCCCTCCACAGAGCACCGACCTGAGAGCTGGTCCCGAGGGTAATTAGCACGTTGGGTTTTCTGATGGTTTCCGTTGGTGGCGGCTGGTCGTTGGCTAGTTTTAATGATCATGTTTGCTTTACTAAATCTGTTTGGTAATGACTTCTTCGTTGTTAACCCATGTACCTAGGCCTCTCAGAGTTGGTTGGTTGGTGTGTGTTTCCCGTGGAAGCGGTTGTTAAAGGACTGAGTCACCCATGCCGCAGCCCGTGGTTGGATGTGGGCTGAGGTTGTTTAGTGACTAATTTCCAAGGGGAGGAGAAATTGGCTTATCATTGGGAGGATGACTTTTTATCCATGCCCGTGGCAGCTTCTTTCAGAAGACTGAGTAGAGCAAGGTGGTCTGTACTGGTTGCAAGCACTCAAGCTGGGGGACATTTCAGGATCTGTGTCCTTTGCGGTGTCTTCTCCGAAGAGAAAGCTCTAAAATATTGAAGTGTGGAGCTGAGGATTAGATGAAGCCAGCAAACAAAGGAATCGGGTAATTGGGAGCTGAGCCAGTGTGATTTCTCACGGCGTTAGTTATACAGGTGATTGACTTAAGAAAAAGTAAGTGGCTTTAATTCTTCGTCAGTGAAAGTCTCCTAAGAATCCTCTTCAGTTTTGTCCAGTTACTTCATTGTGTAGTCTGGTTGAGTGGGATGTTTACAGATTCTAGACTTGAAAGGGTGGGGTTTGAAATCAAATAAATTGTACATAATATTCCCTTTCTGCAAACAATATATGCATTTTACGTACTCCACAAACAGACATGATTAAATGAGAAAGTTCCCAAAATGATTTGAAACAAACATTCTTTCTGCTAGAACTTTTTTCCCTAGAAATAACTTTAAGATGTTTCCCCCCCTTATCCTACATTCAAGCAACTTCTCAATGAGTAATGTTTGATTTAATTTACGGTGTTGTGGGGAAATAAAATTTGGATATATGCTAGAATTTCTAACTCCAACTTTAGGCAATTCTTTTGGTACTGCCCCAGATTTTTTTCCGGTCTGGAGGAAGTTCAGGCCAAACGGCATACTAAGCTGGGAGCTATGGTCAGGGACAGCAGCCTCAGCTGGGGCCATGGAGCTGGGCTCGGGAAGAAACTGTGCAGTTTACAAGAACGGGGAGGACTCAGCCCAGAGACTGCAGTGGCTTGGGCAGCGATGGGAAGAGGGAGCAATGATGCCCCACACGGCTGATGAATGATGGAGAAACGCCTGGTTCATACATTGCCAATAGGCAGACAAATGAACATTTCCTTTGTCTGGGCCAAGACGCAGGCAAAGGAATATCTGTGTTGTATTCTGATAAGGTGGTAAAAGAACCTTTACTTTTGTGTGCAGGTCATTTCTTTCCTGATGTAAAATGAAATTCTTTCAAGTTCACATAAAGACATTACTGTTGAAATCTTGTGGGGTGGAAGTGTTAGTGATATAACATTTCCGGGTGCGTTTACCTCACTAAGGGAAGTGAGAGGATAGAGTAGTTTTGTGGCAGCAGAGAGACTGGTGGGAAGTAAGGGACTCAGTATATTAAGGTGCATA
Organism: Molossus molossus; assembly: GCF_014108415.1. Taxonomy (NCBI): domain Eukaryota; kingdom Metazoa; phylum Chordata; class Mammalia; order Chiroptera; family Molossidae; genus Molossus; species Molossus molossus. The sequence goes on along the minus strand of NW_023425344.1, from coordinate 103,973,908 downwards.
GCAACCGTGTGTGTGTGAGCTTTGCTTATTTATTTTACCTTTCGAGTTTAATATAATTTTCTCCCAAAAGGGCCAACATTGTACTAGTGCAGGGAGGAAAAAAAAAAACAGTATTATTTAATTCCAATTCATTATTCATTCACAAAAAACAAACAAACAAACAAACAAACAAAAAAACAGTTAAAAAAACAAAACGAAACTGTGTATATGCCTGATTCTAGGAAGTTATCCCTGTGGGAAGAATACTAACATGAAAGGCTTGGAATTTTTTTTTAACTATGAATTATGGAATCTTAATCATCATCCCAGTTCAGCCAGTCCAACAGCAAGTATCTCCTGGAGCACATAAAGTCCAGTTTTTACTACAATAGCCAATAGTCTCCATGGGCTTTCACACTAAAGACTTGAAAAGGATTCTCTCTTCTCATCTCCCCATCCATACCTTCCGCCTCATCCTAAGAGTGAGTTTCCTTTGGTCAATCCATATCCTTTAGTGTAGGAACCCAAGTTATCCAGTTTTAAGGGTTCATTCCAGTTGTGGGTTTAGAACATTTCCCACTACATAATGGGAACATCATGTCATTCTCTCCGTGGGCTTTCTGTAGAGCCAAGGATTAAATGATCAGGGTTCTTTTTTAGAACTCAGTCTTGGAAAGCCAGTCATCGCTTGGCAAGCCAGCGTAAGAATTCTGCCAGAGGCACGTCTCTCGTGCTGATGGAGACATTCAACTTTAGATTACCTCTTCTGCCATAGCTGAATGCTGTACTCACTTTCACTGTGCATGACGCAGGTGGACAGTGGTTCTGCAGTGGCCCTGTTGGATGATGGCAGTTATTTTGAAGTGGACAGGGCAGGGGTGATACACAGCATTACCATCAGGTACATGATACTGATTGCTTGTGGCTAAGATCCATCCTCTCTGGCTGAGGTTTCATTCTGGTTAGTTGGTACTCATGAGATTCTGGCTACTGGATGTTCAATATTTTGACTAATCACCCACATTCCTGATACAGATACACTGCATATTAGAATTATTATTGTTACATTTCTTTCTGAATTTATCTACATGTGACATCAAGAAAGTCTAATGAGATTTTTTTGCATGTTTTGTTTTAAAAGTTAGTTATATAAAGTACCTCCTAACCATTTCTTTTCATATTACCAAACATGTTTTTAAAATACCTATATAGAAAAGTAAAATGAAATACCTGTGCAGGCACCCTATTGTTTTAAAAGAAACTCACTCACTTTTCATGAAATAAAGTTGATTTTACATTTTTCTTTCATTAATATTTGTTATGCTTCTAGGCAGTTCTATACTTCTCAGAATCTTGATGTCTATTTTTACTCTCTGGCTAGAAAAAGGGGAGGTGTATTTGGTGTATTAATTGGGGTCAGGATCCCCCAAATCAAGATGCAATCTGAAGCCAGATAAGTCAGGAAGGGAAAGAACAGGTTGTAGTTACTAACCTGTTCATCTTAAGTGGGTTCTAGACCTCTAAACTCTCTTTAATTTTGGGGATGAAGAAGAAGAATAATAGGGCCTCCCATTTATTGCACCCGACTTACCTTGAGCATTGTGTTACACTTTGTACACAGTGGCATGTTTGAATCAATATGATAAATTTATCTTTGCATTCATCTGGGTTGGTCGTTGTGTTGTGCGATCTGATTACGTGGGGAACTCGGCCAGACACACCCCGCTGGCTGAGCCAGTCCCTCTTGTACTTGATGACCTGTGAAGGCCTGCTTTGCTCCCCACTGCGCCAGATCTTTCTTTCTTCTTTTTTATTTTCCAATTTGTTTAAAGACTTTATTTCAACAGCTGTTACAGCTTATTAGTCATCAAAATAAATCATCAGTGGCTGTGTTATAGTTTCTAGGACGTAAAGCAGCTTTAATTGCTCAGTTACTGCCATCAGACTCACCCCAGAAAGCTTTAGACTTGAGGTTGATAGTTTCTTTCACTGAGCCCTGCCTTGTGGCAGACAGTAGCAGAGGTATTTATAGAGGGTCCACGTTGCTCTGTTGCAAACCTTCTGACACACAGCTGCTCCAGGCGTTCTGGAATGAGAATTGGGTACATCTTTACATAGTGATAATATCACACTTTGGGAATGCCCGTGAGCAGTTGAGTCAAGTGAGTGACCAGACAGAGGACCGGCTGGGCCCTGTGGAGCTGACACACCTGGAGCCCAATATTGAGCCTCACCTTTGTTTGGATCCAGGAAAGTTGGGAAATGGGGAGAGAGTCTCCAGGGTGAGGACAACTTGAGGCTATCCCAAGTTCAGTTTAGAGGGGAACCAACTAGCCTATTGCGGTGGGACTGTGTGTGTGTAGGGAGGTGGAGGGAGTGAAAATACAGTTGTAATTGCCAGTGAGCAGCCCGCATACCCTGAGGTTCCCAGAAACAGTTGCCCCCCACCATAAAAGGGCTAAGATGCAGAAGCCAGTGGTGCTCAGATAAGGCAGCCTGAAGGGGCTCCCTGTGGTTGCTGCCTATTTACACCTCGCTTGCAGTTCTTCTTGGTCATTCCCACTGTGCAGTCCTTCATAACACGCAAAACCCCCGGGTCAGGGGTTCTTTTGCACCTTTCCAGTGACAGCGAAAGGAAGCGGGGAGTCCTGCCATTCTTCCCGGCGTTCTCGTCCCAGAGATACTAAGAGCGCCCTCTTAGGGTAGAAACTGGGGACTTAGACCTGTATGCTAGAATAATGCCTGCTTCTAAGCAAGTCCTTGGTAAATACCGTTTACTAAATGAGAGAATTTGTAAGGTAAGGGATTAGTATGTATTCGGGGCACTGGGCTCTGCCTCATTTTCAACCTTCTGTTGCCTCTGCTTTCTCTTCTCTCTTTCCCCGTCACCTCCACTAGGGGTCTCTCAGCTGCTCATCGTGGTTCTCATCCCTGTGGGCCCGCTCCTCTCTTCTCATCCCCCACCTCACCCAACCCCGGCCTTGTCTGTCACATCTTCCAGAGGTCTGCATGGGCATGCGGCCCCCGAGACAGCACACAGAGCTTGGAGGGCGGACGTGGAGGTGCCCAGGCTGTTTGTCCCTTCCCTGGTGTCCATTTGGAAAATCTCAGTGAGCATCACCCTCCTGGACTTGGACCAAAACAAAAAGTATCAAATATTCATATCCTGAATTAATTTGCATTTTTCACTCTGTCCCTTGCCAAACACAGCAGTGTAGTTGCAAATTAGTTTTCACTTTCTCCATTAAGTTGATTCCTTTTTTATTGAGAATTGACATACAACACTATATTAGTTTCAGATGGACAAAATAATTCAACATATGTGAATATTGAGAAAGGATCACCACAATAAGTCTAGTTAACATCCATCACCTCATATAGTTACAATTTTTCTTTCTTGAGATGAGAACTTTTTAAATTCCTCTCTTAGCAACTTGCAAATACACAATGCAGTATTAACTATTAGTCACCATGCTGTACATTACACCCCATGACTTCTTTATTTTATTTGTTATTATTCCTGCAAGTCTGTATCTTTGGACCACCTTAACTGACCCCTCACCTCCAGCCTCTAGCAAATGGAAGGTCCTGTGGGGGTCCCTGCTCTCCTAAACCAATGGGAACGGTACAGAAGTCACTGCTGCCTGAGCAAGAACCGGGCTTACAGTGGCCAACTCCAGCAGGCTTCTTGTCATCGCGTGGCAGCCCCAGGGGATTCCTGCTCCCCACCACACCTGGGATTCCCTTCCCTCTTCTCTCCCTTGCCTCCAGTTTCACCCTTATCTCCTGGATCATTATTTCCTCCCAACCTCCAGAGCCTGGTTTCTCATAGGTTCAGTAGGAGAACGGGAGTCAGTGAAACCCTTCAGGTTTCCCATGCATGTCCGTTTTGCTCCTGGCTTGTCCCTAGATGGAACCCGCTTGGAAAGATGGGAGAGATGCTTACTATTTTCCAGGGCTAATACTAGAAAATGTGCCCAGAACAAGCTTTAGAAAACACAATTTTAGCACTTTGCATATATTAGACCCACATTTATTAAGTGTCTCCAAGAAGCTATGACCTCAAAATTTAAAGCACCGCACTGCCCCCCGCCCCAGTGTTGGGTTCTCCATCAGGTGGCCCCGTGGCTGCCGTAACAAGGCTCCACACACTTGGTGGCCTAGACACCACGGACACATCGCCTTTTGGCTGTGGAGGCCAGAAGTCCGCGATGGGCTGGGGTGCCACTCCCTCTGGAGCCTCTAGGGGAGCACCCATTTCCTCGCCTCCTCCAGCTTCTCGAGCCGGCCTGCGTTCTTCGGCTCGCAACCCCTCCTCCACCTTCAGCGCCCGTGGTATAGCACCTTCTAGTGTCTCTCTGACACTGCTTTTGTCGTCACATCTTCTTCACCAACTCTCTCCCTTCTGCTTCCCTGTCACGTATCAGGGCCCTTGTAATTGTATGGAGCGGACCTTGTCGTCCAGGCTAATCTCTTCATCTCAACATGTTTACAGGGGGACACCTGCAAAGTCCCCATGCCGGTAAGGGGACATGGTTACAGGTCCAGGGATTAGGGTGTGGATATCTTACAGGGGCCATTATTCGGTCTACCACATCAGGGAAGCCACACTGGCACATTGAGGCCTCTCTAAAAATGTGAATGTCAAAGTGCATTTTCTAATGTCTTGCTTTATTTTCAGATGCAGAGAGAAATGATTTATGCAAGAGGAGAGGGCCCTGGTGCCTCCCGACCTGGATCCACAGCTCATCCAGCCCATGCCCTTCCAAACTCGCCACCCTCCACTCCTGTGCCCCATTCCATGCCTCCCTCCCCATCCAGAATTCCATATGGGGGCACCCGCCCCATGGTGGTTCCGGGCAATGCCACCATCCCCAGGGACAGACTCTCCAGCCTGCCAGTCTCCAGATCCATCTCACCCAGCCCAAGCGCCATTTTGGAAAGGAGAGACGTAAAGCCAGACGAGGACCTGAGTGGCAAGAACATTGCGATGTACCGAAATGAGGGTTTCTATGCCGATCCTTACTTGTACCACGAGGGACGGATGAGCATAGCCTCTTCCCATGGCGGGCACCCGCTGGACGTCCCTGACCACATCATCGCCTATCACCGCACAGCAATTCGGTCAGCAAGCGCTTACTGCAGCCCGTCTGTGCAGGCCGAGATGCACATGGAGCAGTCACTGTACAGGCAGAAGTCAAGGAAATATCCAGACAGCCATTTGCCTACTCTGGGCTCCAAAACACCCCCCACATCTCCCCACCGAGTCAGTGACATGAGAATGGTGGACCTGCACACTCATCACAACGCCCATGGGCCCCCTCACACCATGCAGTCGGACCGGGCCTCACCCAGCCGCCAGGCCTTCAAAAAGGAGCCAGGCACCTTGGTGTACATTGAAAAGCCACGGACCACTGCAGGGTTATCCGGCATTGTGGACCTCGGTCCTCCTCTGGTGGAGAAGCAGATGTTTGCTTACAGCACCGCTACGATACCCAAAGACAGAGAGACAAGGTAAGGTGCTGAGGGGGGCCGAGGGCAGGCTGTGCCTGGGTGTTGTTGAGCGCGCTCTTCAGAGGTCAGGCCAAGAGAACGGGTGTCAGCTGGGCACCGGCCTCGTGCAGCGTGCCCTGCGGAGGCTGCAGAGGGCACAGAGCAGGATCAAAGGCCATCCTTGTCTGCGGCTTCTAAATTGTTGGGGGTCGAGTGAGCAGGCCCATGGCAGTACTAACGGCGGACAGGCACCCCAAGAGTGGTTGGTGTGGGTCACCCGAGCGCCATCATTACCTACAGCTAAATAATTTGGAAGAAAATTGTGGTTAGCGGAAACCATTCAGACAAATAAATCAAGAACTCGTGCTTGATTGGCCACAGAAAATAAGGAGTGAGTGGTTCCAGGTGTAGCTGTTTGAAATGATTTGTGTTTTTCCTTGTGTGGTGAAATTTTGTTTTCTCATCTGGTTTGGGGAAATGGAAAGAATGTGTTACAGGCTGTGTCATCTAGAATGATAAAACATGAATTTGCATAAAAATAGGATGGTTTAGATTTACTACTCATTTCAGAGTGGTACTGAGATCAGCAAAATTATCTGGTGAATGACATGCAGGGCATTTTCCTTTCTTTTTTAATATAAATATTGTCATAATTTTCCACTCTAGAACCTTCCTACTAGACCTTAAAAATTCTCCAAAGTTCATATAGTAATAGAAAGGCTAATTTTGATAGAGGGACTTTATCTAGCCTGAATTGGTTAAAGGAAATCAACGTAATAATTATAATGATAAAAAAAATCTAGTCAAAGAAATGGAGTCCAAAAAGAAGGTGAAGACTTTTACCAGAGAAGTATGAAAAATAAGATCTAGATATTTAATCATTCAGTACCTTATAGGACCCAGTGTTACCTACTCCTCACTAAAAGTGGTAATGTCACTTATTACTATGACATAACCCTATATTTAAAAAAAAAAAAAAAAAAAACGCAAAAAAAAAGCCAAAATTGTGAATGAAATATGAATGGTCTTTCTGACTTTCTCACACACAAATCAGAAAGCCCTGTCCTCATTGGCAGAATTTGACCTGTTCAGGCACAGAAGAGAGACTCCTGGAGGATGGGAAGGGACAGACAGGGAAGTTTGGGGATCATTAACGCACTGACAAAGTCTAATCCTCTCATACAACTGAAATAACCCAGCAGGTTTGACTGGCCTAAAAAAAGTTAAGGCTTGGGAAACAATATTTATTCCCTCCTTTCCAAAGGCCTTAGGAAGTAAAACTCTAAGAATCAAAAAAAAAAAAAAAAGGGAGACTTCTCACGACCATGGACAGCTGAGGGGTGTGGGATCAATACTGAGGCTTATTAGAACAGACCAATGTCACAACTCAAGGGACCTTTACCAAGATGTGCCCTGAGGCTCACAGGTTTGTGCCTTGTGCTTTGAAGAAGGGGTAACCATCCTCAGGTGGGCTGTGAGGGGCCCGTGGGCAAAAACGAGTCACTTAGGGGATGGGACTTGGAGTCCTAAGAATGTAGTACAGGAAATGATAAAACTACTCATCTCCAGGCTATCATGTGAAGGCCAGAACCCATCCTCCCACCAGCCCCACCTACTCCGTGCTGACTTGCCTTGTGGGTCGAAGAGGACTAAGAGCTTGATTCCACTGTGGATCACAGTAGGCGGTTTCCACCCTGCTGGGCTGTAGGCAAGTTTTCTTCACGATGGTGCCTGGCTCCTTCCCCAGCGCCTGGCTCCATGTCACGCTTGCAGTTACCACGTGTGTATAACTAAATGAGCACCACTGAGCCCAGTGTTTTCCAGGACTTAGTTATGGGAGGGAAAAATGAAGGAACCCTCTGCTGGTATGTGGAGTCTTCTCACTATTGGATCAAAGTCTTGAAGAATTTTAGCTTTAATCGGTAACAGAATTCTTTTAGGGCCTCTGCTTTCTCTTTAGGTTTCTATTTTACCGACACTCAGAAAAACCCAATGCATTTCTGTTTTATGTTAGAAACCCTTGTTAGAAAATCTGATTTATCTTATTTCTAGAATAACACATATTAGAAAAATCTGTTGAAAAAGATTAACGTTCACCTAAAATATCCTGTTGTTATCGCTACCATATTCTGACATACGACTGTAATGATAAACATCATTTGATATTTTTGCATTCCCTGAAATGTGAAATAGCAGAACAAGAATTTTATCTCACGCATCTGGCCTAGGTGATTCCTCACCTAGTAATCTGCTTATCTCCAGGGGGTGGAATTGGAGTGCTTGTATCTACATGAGCAGGCTAGATTCCCTTCTCCTGTAGGCACACACACCCCTCAGCCTTTAGAGTCCCCGTCACTGAAACACCTAACCATCCTCAGTCCAGGCACATGATAAAGTGTTTAAAGAATGATTCTCTAGTAAAAAGAACTTGATTCTGGAAATTTTGCTATCGTCACTCCCACCCATCACCCCATAGTTACCTGGTTGACTTCTCATCAACTATAATTCTGAACACTTTTAGAGAGCTTAATGGCTGGAGTGAAATGTAGGACTGCTTGGCACTACATTTATAAGTACTACTGTTTGAGAAAGAATGCAGATGGTAGCTAGCTTTTATTGGGAGCCTTTTAGGGACCAAACACGGTGTGAAGTGGTTTCTGTACATCATGGGATGTAATCATCATGACCCACTGAGGTATGTACAGTGTCATCCCAATTTTACAGATGCAGAAACTGAGCTCAGAGAGGTTAAGTAACTTGCCACTCAGTGGCATAGAATGTCCAAGTGCATTAATGCACCCTTACCTTTGCCCGTGAGCCATATTCTGCCTGCTGAGTCAGAACTGTGAGCCCCGCCTGCACCCAGAAGAGAAGTTTTTTCAACCAGAGCATTTCAACCAGAATTTTCCAAAAGTGGCTTCAGGACTAGATGCTAAATGACTGCTCCTAAAGGATATTTACAGTCATAATCATGGTAGAATTTGCATAATTATGCTGTAATTTGCATAAATATGTACATGCCATTTAAAACATAACTGCCCTAGCTAATAGATTAGCACAAGTATGCAGAAATAAGGACAGAATACAGAGAACATTCTTGGTAGATTTTATTTTCAAAAAATGAATGTGAGTACTATGTCAATGAATTTTTTTAAAAACAAGATCATAAAACAATTACTGAAGCACAAAATTGTAGTCCATTGTTTCACCTAGACTGTGATGTTATTTTGGATATATTTAATCTGTGGAAGTATTTGTAAATACATCTAGCTTCATGGGTATAAAGCTCTATAAAGTGCCAAACCAATTTCTGTTGCAGTTTCATGATGTTAAAAAGCAAATAAATCTGGGAGTACTTTTTATATAAAACTCTGAGGTGAACTTTTACATCTAAAGCGTGAAGCTACAAAAACACAGGAGGGAGACGGAGAAATCTGTAGCGATGCTTTCTCTGGGGCACAGCTAGGTTCTGATGCTGTTCAAAGAGCTCTCTGGGCAAGAGCCCGCATCACTGCAGGATGTTTGAAATCACAGAGAGAAAATCCGTTCTTTCCCATCTGTACTCAGGAAACTTCCAACAGTAGCTTTTTTTTTTTTTTTGAGGGCACATGATTTTATAACAGCCCCATTGACTTGAAAATGAGTTTAAAGTAATTTCATCTTGATTCTTATATTTAGATATGTGCCTTGATTTAATAAATTTGGCATCTCTTTTTTTTATAAAGGTGCTTCCACAAAGCATTGAGTAATGACAAATTATACATAGAAGATCTGGGAAAAAGTAGCGCAGATAGGAGACAGGTATGTTGGTAGGGATCTCCTCCCAAGATGCCCACGGACTTTGGGGTGGAGGAGCAGATTACAACTGCTTCGACCTCAGTACAGCAATTCTTGTGTCTGAGCTTCTAGAAAGAAAAGAAAATGCTCCCAAGTGATGAGGTGGCTTTACTCGGATGACTTCCCTTCAGTGGGGCTCGGAGAAGAGAGGGTCCCGGTGACTGTTAGGAGTGCTGAGGGAGACGGTGTGTGACGGCCGACGGTACACGAGGCTCTCTCTTCCCTCGGTCATAAAATTACTGCATTAAATAGCACCATCATTTCTATTCATGGCACATAAAACAGCCCTTAGGAATTATAAAATTCTAGGACATTTATGTTTTGCTATCATCTGCAATATCTTTATCGAAATAACTCTAAAAATTCAAGGGTGCTCATTTCAAGGTGACTGATATCTCGCCTTCCAAATTCCTCCTAATGTAGTATTTTTCAAAACAGGGTAAACTTGAACTAAGATTGTATCTCACTAGTCTGCACCTACAGTAGCTAAATTCAACAAACTAGTTGAGAATGCACAGAGGCAGATCCTTGCCCTGTCTGGACATGTGTATCTGGAGAAGAGAAGCCACATGAGGTCCCTCTGTCATTTCTGAAACATCGCAGATTTAAAGAAGCCAAATCTCTTGTCTTGAGCCAATTAGAAAGAAGGGAAAGGAAAGATTCTGTGTGCAGAAGGGAGCCTGCATGCTAACTGGTAGCCTGTGTCTGTTCTTAATCATTTTACATCATTTTCTCATTTTACGGGGATTAAGTGTTACTGTGTTGGTAGCTTTGAGGGGTGGGATGCATCCTTGGTTTAGCAGTTGATGGAGTGAAAGTCTGTCTAAATGCAGATTTGTGTCATTTAAACATGTTCACAGCAACAGACATGCCTCCGAAGATTTTCTAAGCTGTACTTTATCCTGCTGCCAAGCTGAGTCTGAATGGTCACACAGAATGATCCGTGTTTCCTTGTCCCGCATGTTGTCAGAAGCGAGCACATCAGAGATGTCCTAAGTGGTTAGACTGGCATCTTCCTAAAGCAACGTGTCCTTAACTTGTTCTCTATTGCTACTTTGGGCCTGATCATTTGGGGGGTTCTCTTGTTATTGTGGGGTGTTTAGTAGCATCTCCATTCTCTACCCCCCTAGATACCAGTAGCAAACTACCCACCCCAACCAACCCTGCCTCAGTCATGACATCAAAAATGTCTCTTGACATAGTCAAGTGCCCCCTGGGGGGTGAAGCCCCAGGTTGAGACTCACAGCTCTGAAGGAAATTTGGACTTTTTTTTTTTTTTTTTTATCCTCACCTGAGGACATTTTCCCATTTTTTGTACAGATAGAGTGGGAGGGAGAGAGAGGAAGAGAGAGAGAGAGAAACATCGACGTGAAAGGGACACATCGAGTGGCTGCCACCCGCACAACCAACCAAGGCCGGGGACAAACTGCAACCGAGGTACGTGCCCTTAGCGGGAACCGAACCCGGGTCTCTCTGTACCGCAGGCTGACGCTCTAACCGCTGAGCCAAACCGGCCAGGGCGAAATTTGGACTTTTTAACTTAATGTAGTGGACAGATGAAAGAATGCCTCACACTTAAGGAATGTAAATTGTGACATTCATAAAACATAGATCTTGACAATTTTTACAGTTCATTTCTTACCTCTTGGTAAAGCAACTTTTTTATTATTATAACTTGCTATCATTATCTCCAGTTCAATCAATCTGCTATTTATTGAGAGACAGTGACAAATAGTGTTGACGAACATGGACTCCGAAGCCAGCTTGCTTGGGTTCAAATCTGAGTTCTAACATTTGCTAGCAGTTGGGGACCTTGGACACATTCCTGAATCTTGTACTGCCTTCGTTTGCTCATCTATGAAATGTGGATAATAATAACACAACTTCACAGGATGGAAGACGTTACGGTGAAGTGCCTTGTTCCCTGGCTGCCTTGTCATAAGTACTCAGAGTGCCTACTTTGAGCCAGGCACCCTACTGACTATTATCAAACAGAGAGCTTAACACACAGAGCTGGCTAAGACAAAGGACTATTTGTGAATATAATACCAAGAAGGACATAAAGTAGGGGAGGGGATTATAGGAAACAACAAAACTAAGTGGGAACAGAGAAGGAAACCAGCTGGGCTTCAGGATCCAAATTAGAATGTTTAGAATATCAAAGCCATTTTTAAATCCATTTCAGAAGGGCAGTCAGATGTTCACATCTTGGGTCCAAGAGCAAAAAGACAAGCCAGGATTCAGGCATCCCTTACAAGGGCACCTGAGCTGTATGACTGAGGATGAAGACACCTAACCAGGTGCAGCTGAGATAATTAGGTTATCTGTTTTGATGCCTAATAGGGCCTGAATGATTCTGCTCTTGTCTTGATCGCTTTTTCATGTAACTCTAATTATGGGTCAATGCATGTTTATGGAGCTTCTCTTATGTGCTTGTCTGTGGGCTAGATGCTTCACAGGACTAAAAGAAACTTCTCTGTGGTCCCCACGCACAAGAAAGATAAACTGTGAAGACTGTCATAAAGCATCAAAATTGTCATATAAACATATAAGCTATGCCACAGTGAAGTACAAGAAGCTCCTGAACTCTGGATGCTGACTACGTAATTGTTTTTGCAGGAACAACCACAGGAATAGGATTTCATTCATGGGTGATGCTCAGGGATTCTCTTCTTGTTGCTTTGACAGTGACAATGTCTCCTAGTGAAGCACAGAGAAGGGAGGAGGTTGTGTCAAGTCATGAAGAGGGAAAATAGCTCTCCCAGAGACTGCAGCTTCATTCAGGAAGAGTTCTGTTCCCAACATCGAGAAGTCCAGCTGGGAAGTCAGGCCACAGTTTTCTTGAAAATAATGAGGAACAATGATAAAACTAATAATACACTGTAGGTTATAGAGGCTTCCATGGACCAGCTGGAAATTCAACCACCATTTATTCCAAGCTCAAAACAATGAAAGTACAAGTAAACTTTTAATTTCAAGCCTAATTTGGGGACTGCTTGTATATAATTAATTCCAAAGAAGTGATACAGAGAGTAATGGCTATGAATTCAGACAAGGGAGCACTTTCCTGAATGTATACTGGTCTGGGAGCCTTCGTGAGAATGTCGAGATGAACTGAATTTCAGGGATATATGTAACACAATAAAAAGATATTATTTGGGAAGTCAGACTGATCTTTATCCAAAATCTGCTGTATTTCTACCATTATCATGCCTATAAAAATGATATCTGAATATGATGGTTTGCCAGTCTCAGAAGTCAAGTAAGGGCCAATAAAGTGAACTATTACTTCACTCTCAGGAATATAAACTTCATGGTTAAGTAATATTTGCTAGTCATTTCTTAACTGCTGAGTTCAGGCAACAGCTGTCTGGTAAACGCTACTTAACCACTTGACAAGTTATGAAGATAGCCCTCCTCTTACAGAAGTAATATTCTATCAAAAATGCCAGTGGAATGACTGTCAGAAAGTCTGTGTTACTTCAGACCAATTTATCAAAAGGAAAGCCATCATCTGTCACTAATTAGATGAAATTTAAACGCACTTTGAATATTTTTCTTGAATATTCATGAGGTGCTGTCAGTCAGACACCTGGGGTCTGAAACCAGAAGCTAAGCTGGAGGAACAGAAATTCTGTGAGATTCAGATAAGCTTCTTTCCTTGCTGCCTGGAACTTTTGTTTTCAAAGAGAAAATGAATAAATGGATAGGTGTGTGTTCAGCCTCCTTGAAAGACTCGGTGCAGACTCATGGTGGATTCAACCCAGCCTGAAGATGGGGCTCATCTAAGTAGTCCAACAGCCCAGCAGCTGGGTAATCCTGGCTACATTTTAGCTTCTTTTGTGGTTAGTTGTCCTTCTGTCTGGTGAGGATCACAGAGATTACACTTGTTTGAATGTTGGACTTTATTTTTCATGAATGAAGTGATTCAAATATATAGCCAGGTCTGAGCATGAATTTGAACTTTTAAAACATGCAGCCCAGCCAGTGTGGCTCAGTAGTTGGGCGTCGACCCATGCACCAGAGGTCACTGGTTTGATTCCCGGTCATGGCATATGCCCAATTGTGGGCCTGATCCCCAGTGGGGGGCATGCAGGAGGCGGCCAATCGATGTTCTCTCTCATCGATGTTTCCATCTCTCTCTCCCTCTCCCTTCCTCTCTCTCTCAAATTAATAAAGAAAAAAAAATTTTTAAACAAAAAAAACTGCAGGTCTTAAATAGTCTGTATTACCCACAACATTCTTGTAGGACCAATCTCATTGCCAGGGAAGACCTCCTGTCCCTCCCTGTCCATCTTCAGGGCTGATGGGATCTTAGAGACCACTGTTCTAATCAGTGACTTTACAGATGGAGAGACAGTTGGGAGACTTCCCAAAGGTTCGGTGACTGGAGCCACTAGTCAAATGATGTTTTCCCTCTCATGCCGTCTCAATATTTTTTGTCTTTTTAATGATGGCAGTATGTCCTAACTCCAACAAGCACAGTATCTAAGAACACAAAATTAAAAAACACACAAGAGAAGCCAAGTATAGGAAATTTTTTTCTTTTTCCTTAAGAGTCATTATCTTATTTCTTTTGAGTCCCTGCTGAGGCTGTGCAGGCCCAGAGCAGGGCGTGGCAGCCTGTTCCGCGCTCCCCGAGGCCCACTCGGGACACCGCCTCCCCTGGCTTCTGACACCACCTCGGAAGGTAAAACACAGGCCGAGTTCAGGGTGCCAGAACCTGAACAAACAACCGTTCATACTAGTTTGTACCTGTACCAAAAAAATGAGCTGTCACTTCCAGAGCATGAATATTAAAAAATTGCCCTCAGGGAAGAGAAAGAAAATGCAGAGTGGGTGATTTCAGCGAGCAGGGTGGAGGCTTGCCCCGGGTGGTGGAGGCTGCCAGCACTCGGGAAGTGAGCCTCACCCCAGCTGTGAGTCACTGGGTGGGCAGCTCAGAGCCCTGCAGGGCGCACTCGCTGTGCAAGTGTCTCCGCAGGTCAGCTGGCTGTTTCCTAGGGGAGCCCCGCCTCCCCAAGCCCGGTTCTTCGCGAGGCAGGACCGGAACCATGACCTCTTCAGCGTTCCATGCCGTTTAAATGAGAACGGGTATAGAATCCTTTTGTGAATTGGAAAGTGCTCTATAAATAAGAGTCTTTGCTGACACACGATTGCGGAGCCAGTCTTTTGCAGGAAGGAGCCATAGTGTGTGAGCCATTTGGGTCTGAGAGATGGTGTCCTCGTGCCCTCATTGGGACTGAGCAGCCTGCCTGTGCGCTGTGAAGCAGTAAAGGCTTCCTGAGCACTCGCCCTGCGGGCCCAAGGCTGTCAGAGGCCGGAAATCGGTGATGGGAAATCAGTGATCGCACACCTTGGGAGCTCGGGCCTGGGTGCGGCTCCGCTCTGCCGGGCCTGCTGGGCCTGCTGGGCCTGCCTGGTCTTTTTTTTTTCTTTAATCAAGATCACTGAATTAGAATGGAAAGAAAACAGTGGGACCTAAATACCCCTCCAACTAGAACACTGTGTGAGCATAGAATTCTGTGTGTGCAGGATTTCAGATGTGGTGTTCTCTGAGTGTTAGGCATCAGAGAATGGGCACCTCTCTCGCAAGGTGTTCAGTGCGTGTCAGTGCGAGCCCTCGAGACCCCGTTTCCTCTGCCTGTGGAGGATCCATTCAGCCTTTTACACCCCCTGTCACAAGCTCCACTCCACGTGCCCCAGCTTCCTGTGTCTGAACTTGGGACTTGCCTACCTCTGGGACTTTGCATTTGTTCTTCTCTTCCAGCAGACATCTGTCTACCTGGCTGGCTTCTTGCCAATGTCAGGGCTTCACTTACATGCCATCTGCTCCAGGGGGCCTTTCCTGACTGACCACGGCGTGGGCATGGCGAGCGCATGCGCGCACGTGCACACACACAATCACACACCGTGGTATGATACATAAGTAATGTATGTATATTTATATGCAGGTATATATTTTTATATTTACATATATATTTCTCTACTTAATTAGTTTGTTGTACCATTACCCTCACCCCTAAAAGGTAAGCTTCGTGAGAGTAAGAAGCCCTTTGTTTTATTCACATCTGTAGCCCAAGCATCTATCTCTGCGCTTGGCACACAGTCCATGCCAGAAAAATATCTGTCAAGTGAATGAAGTTAAGGGACAAAAGAAAGCCTTTCACATCCATAACGCATTGCAGTTATGCAAGTTGTAGTTACTGGCTACCAAACTTCACCTGGGCATTCAGTATAAATAGCAGCGGTTATAATTTGTGAAGAACTGTTTATTACAGGGAATACCATCATCTCCACAGTATCTCTCTCCACATCATGTTATAAGCTCTCATTCTCTCAATGCCTCAGTAAATTTACAAAGATTAGAAATAGCTTTCTCTCCCCAGATCCTCATACATGGGGCTCCATGTTTTTACCTATTTTTTTACCGTTGTCGTTCAGGGTATCTTCACGGGCCACAAGTAAAATGCAGAGCATTGCAGATGAACTGCTCTGCTTTGGTCGCTGTCTTTCCTGACGTGGGGAAAACCTGGTTGCCTGACCAGAGGATTCCACACTCTGTGTCCCTGAAGTATCCCCAAGAGGGTATTTCATTTATTCCCTCTTATTTATTTTCCTCCTCAGTCTGTCAGAAAGCGAAGCCAGCCAGCTAGGAACGGCAAGGCTGAGAGAGAGGCCAGCCACAGAGAATCCAGTCAGGACAGTGGAGAGAGCGTGTGGTCCACCTGAGGGAGGAGCAGAACAATTACGATGACTTTCCAGACAGTCTTGATGACCGCGGATGAAGGAGGGAAGGATGCGGGTAAAGAGCTGGTGTGTGTGAATAAGGGAACCGAAGACAACTGAAGATGGTACCCTTAGGGAGGATTTTGGAGTATCTGATCTGAACAGGAAACACTTACCAAGTAAGAATTTAAGGTCAGAGTGGATCTGTGAAGAACACTCTGAAGATCTAGAATGCCAAACTGATGAAAGGGCTGTCAGCACCAATGTTGAAGCTACAAAGGATGATGGATGGAGGTGTGGCCGACAGGAGGCCGTCTTTCCAGGCTGAATTCGTCCACGGGGGTGAGGGAATTTTCTGGAAGTTGGTAGGGAACCTGTGTGTCTGACATGCCACTGAGTCAGCTGCGACTCCTGGGGACCCTGGGAATGAGTGATGTCCACCATGTCCTGTCCTCACCGCCCTGCTCTGCTCCTGTAGATGCACGTCTGTGGCGTCTTTTATGGAGTCAGTCCATCTCATACTTGGTCTTCCTCTTTTCTGCTGACTTGCATGTTTCCCAGCATTACTGTCTTTTCCAAAGAACCCCGCCTTCTTAAGGCGTGCCCAAGTAGGGCAGCTTCGGGTTAACGTGTGATGTTTCAGACTTATTTTGCTGTAGGGCCCACTTGTTCAGCTTTCCATTGGTCCTGGGTACCCATAGAGCTCTCCTCCAATACTGTATTTCAGAGGAATCAATATTTCCCCCTCAGTCTTCCTCACCATCCAACTTTCGCACCCATGCATAGTAATTATGAATACACGGGT
Organism: Molossus molossus; assembly: GCF_014108415.1. Classification (NCBI taxonomy): domain Eukaryota; kingdom Metazoa; phylum Chordata; class Mammalia; order Chiroptera; family Molossidae; genus Molossus; species Molossus molossus. Next base: position 103,957,065 of record NW_023425344.1, on the reverse strand, counting down.
GTGGGTGATCTCAGCCTTGGTCTCTAACGGCATAGGGAACATACAGATAAGTAATTCAGAATTCAGAAATGGGGAGGTGGCCTTAGGGAACACAGAACGTACCCAGTCTTCCTTCTCCACAAGCAGTGGCAGGGGGACAAGTAGCCTTCACGGTCAAGGTTATACACAATATCTCAAATGGCCCTCTGTGTGCCCAGTCCTCATCTGAGGACTGAAAGTCCAAGAAAGGTGCAAGAAATGGCTGTTACCTTTCAGGGCGCGCAGGTATAGGAGGCAATATTGATGCACACACAACATTGTGGCTCCGTTGCACTTACCACCAACTCCGTCAATATCTCCTCGATAAATCTGGATGTTCTCATGAGAAGGTACATTTGTGGGAGTTTGAGGAAGAATATCTTCAATATATAGTTCTCTCACCAATAGGTTAAAGTGGGGCAGAAAGAGGTTTGCTGCTCAGAGTCATCCGAAGCTGTATCACAAGTTCAGGTCATTTGAATTCCAGTGTTCTGTTGAACTCTTCTGAAAACAGTGTCTTCAATTACTTTGATTTTTATCTCTCATACCAGAGAGTCGGGGCATGAACAAACAAGGACATAGCCCAGCTTCAAGCCTGTTCACTATTCAGTTCTGGAAAATGCCTTTGGCACTGCCAAGACTACATGGTTTTAGTTCACTTAGATTTCTCCCTGAAAAAAAAAAAAAAGTGGCTCTGTGAAAGGAAGGTCTGCTCAGTGGTGCTGCTCCATGTGCTGCTGGGGACACAGCAGCTTGCCCTGGGCCGAGCACACCTGAAGGGCTCAGAAACATTTGCTGATGACTCATTGACCAGTTATCACTTTCAGGGGGAGGGAGGTGACAGGGAATGAGCAGGAACAAAACAAAACAAAAAAAATCACAGAATACTAGAACTAGAAGTGAATTGCTGGACCACCTAGAAAGTACTCTCAGGATGCCGGCCCTGCGATCATTGTTGCTGGCTACCCTGCACCACTGGGTTTCCAAGTTAGTGACTGGGTAGGAAGGTGAATGCCTCTCCCGGGCCAGACCAACCCGACCTTCGCAGTGGGCTGCTTGCAGCCAGCTCCCCAGCACTTGCTTTGGGTATTTAAAAACATGGCCTAAGGGCTTCATTACAGGGGAATTACCAGTCTCATACTTGTTCCAGCTTTGCCTTGTTTTTTAATAGCCATTAATTTACTCAGATAGGGAATGATAAGGACTTAATTCAGGCTTAACGAGGCCTTGGTCGGAACAAAGACAAGTCCATGGTAAAAATCAAAAACAAAAAAAACTTGAAAGTGAAAACTTGAATCAAAAAAATTGTGTAAATGGAATTACTGGAGAAAAGTATTCCCTCAACCCTGGCCGGTTTGGCTCAGCGGCTAGAGCGCCGGCCTACGGTCCAGAGAGACCCGGGTTCAGTTCCCACTAAGGGCATGTACCTCGGTTGCAGTTTGACCCCGGCCCTGGTTGGTCGTGCGGGTGGCAGCTACTTGATGTGTCCCTTTCACGTCGATGTTTCTCTCTCTCTCTCTTCCTCTCTCTCCCTCCCACTCTGTCTGAATAAAGAATGAAAAAATGTCCTCCGGTGAGGATTAAAAAAAAACAAAACACTATTCCCTTAGATGCAAAATTTTTTTTTCTTCTCTCTACCCTGAAGACAGGGCACACTGCTCTGCTCAAAGGCTAGGTTTTGCTCTGTCTTCACAGACAGACAGGGGCTTGCAGGAAAGCCCATGGTAACAACAAGAATGTAAATACTGGGATCAGCACTTTCCCTGGATTTGGACTTGAATTTTTATTAATACTGTGCTTGGGCCCCGAGAAGATCCATTCATCCAGGCTGACTTACAGCGCTAAATGACTAGTTAACCATACATACTAATCCCATAAATAGGGTTTATGGAATGAAAGAAAATGGTTTATGAAATTACTTTTAAGCCATCTTTTCAACAGTAATTATAGCAGTCCTGTAATACCTTAAACCAAGCGTTATTGGCAAGAATTAGCGTAAGCATCTTTAATATTCTGACAATTATTATACACAATTGCCCCTGCAATAAAATGGCAGGTCGTATATAATTTCTCTCCTTCCACTGTATTTCCCTTTTATTCCCCTTTCACATTAAACATACTTCATAACTTTTCATCGTGGGCAAAGGCAGCATAAGTTTCCAGTTGCTGTAATTTAGTTAAACCATAAAATTGTTTCCAGATTACCAACCATGAAATGGAAAGACAATCTTATTTATGAATTTATAAATCAGATAATCTCCCTCAAATGAATCCTGAAACCAGAAACACTTTGATGATTAAATAGGAGGGAAAAAGTTTTCTCATTCCCACGTGTCAAAGAACTGTATTTTCGTAAAGTGGTTTTGGCGGAGACAGCGGGACACACGTGTGCAAGCCATGGGCTCAGGGCCTCGGCCACGCACCAGACCCGCTGTTTCCTGGGTAGTGGGGGAGAATCGCTCCCCTCAACTGTTAAGCTCAAGTGTTCTGGACTCTCAAGGCTCTGAGACATTGTGTCTCCATCCTGGGGACCTAGCGGTGACAGAGCCTGGAGGAGGCACCCAGGGAGCACTTACTTCTGTCCTCACAGATACAAAAAGGAGAACCAAGGGTGTGGAGACCTTGGTTCAAGGGCATGGACCTCGGCTGCAGTTCATCCCCAGCCCTGGTCGGGGTCGTGTGGGAGGCAACTAGTCAATGTGTCTCTTTCACATCGATGTTTCTCTCTCTCTCTCTCTCTCTCTCCCTCTCCCTCCCTCCCACTCTATCTGAAGATAAATGGAAAAATATCCTCGGGTGAGGATTTTTTTAAAAAGCCAAGTACCCATTGAGCCAAGGAAATGCCACCCTATGAACACCCATGTGGAGACGACCCAACCGGGGCTATGACACTGCAATTCTAACTGGGTGATGGATCAGCTACAGATCAACGTCCTGAGTCTGGAGCGATCCTGCTGCTTTGTTTTAGTTTTAATGCTACTGCTCTCCTTTCTTAGACAAGGTGAAGAAAGCTGTTGGCCAGAGTGGGATCAGAAAGAACACTGATTTAGCCTTAATCAGGGCTGTGCCTAGAGCCAGTATTGGAATCCCTTCTGCCGTTTCCCCCTTATACGGTTGTCACTTATTCTCTGCAGTTGTAGACTTACCTGTTTCTTACATTTCTTAGTAGTACTATCATCTGTGTGTAGTTAGGTTGTGACCAGGCCTTCCTATCCCACACTCCAGCTTCATGGAACCCATTTAGCTGCTTCCTGACCAAAGCTGTCTAGACCCTATAACTGTCATGCCGCTTTTTAAAGAAAGGTAGAAGAAAGCAATCCTTTCCATTTGCCTGGTATTAGATAAGAGCAGTAACCTAGTACGCCTCAAGGTAGTTCTGAATGCACCTCGACTCTGAGGTCATGAGTGAATGAGTGACGTCCACCATTACTGTGGGAAGAATGGGGCACTGAACTGCGTCCACCCGGTTGTCAGCTGGTCCTTCCTTAAAAATCACTGGTTTCCCAAAAGCCCATTTGTGTGCGTCTGTGTCTCCCACGTGGCAGGCAGCACCGTCAGCCAGCATCCAGTCATTTCCGAGATGCAATAGTGACTTGGGTCTGATGAACTTGGGATATCCACTAGGTATTTACTAACCCACTTTCTTGTGTGGAGTTTCTTACTAATTTTTCTCTTTGGCACATGCTCTGTGTTATGGCAGAGAGCAGACCAAACGCAGGTGTGACTGGAAATGCTTGCAGCTCGGGGGTTTAGCATATACTGCTACACCTGGAAACACCTGGAAAGGCACTGCATGGAAATGGAGATGTGTCTCCACTCTCGCTGCTTGAGATTTCTCCTTCCTACTCTATTGAGCAAAGAGAGCGTTCTATTCATACTTAAATTGTTTCTCACTATCTAGGCTGCATGACTTCTGTCCAAGAAGCTCAGTGTGGTGACAGAACCATCCAGCTGAAACTAAAGAAAAGGCCGGAATTCTGAAGTCAGAAGCTTGTAATTGTGAAATTAAGCTCAATGTTCTATATGGCACTAAGGGTTATATTCCAAAGGCAGAACACCTGGCCAAAATGTTGTGTATGAACACAATTCTCCTTGAAAGTCTGCTTGATTGCCATAAAGTTTAAGATACAGATATAGCATCTCTCAATAAGTCCAATTTAACCAGTTATTGTTTCCCAGGTAAAGAACAGACCACCATGATTTTTTTCCATTGAGTACTAGATAAAATAGTTGGGTTGTGCCCTGGCCAGTGTGACTGTGGTTAGAGCATCAGCCCCCACACCAAAGAGTCTTGGGTTCAATTCTTATTAAGGGCATGTATCTGGGTTGCAGGTTCAATTCCCTGCCCCAGTCAGGGTATGTGCAGGAGGCAACCAATCAGTGTGTCTCTCTCACACTGATGTTTCTCTCCTCCCCCCGCTCCACATTCTTTAAAAATCAATGGATGTCTAGGGAAGAAAAAAGAAAAACATCTGTAACAAAAATAATGAATAGAAATTGGACAAAAATCAATGGAAAAAGTATCCTTGGGTGAGGATTAACAACAACAAAAATAGTTGGCTTGTATGTAAAAGCCACAATGTACGAATATGCTATTTGTAGCACAGGAATCACCATTGCTTACATTATGAGACGTTGGTGGGACTGAGACCCTCAGTGACGAGTGGGGTCCCTTCTCTGTCTCAAGCTCACACTAGGACACCTTCTCACAGGTCAAGATAGCAGGCGAGGTGCCCACACTATTCATACTACCCTCCTCTACCTCCCTTTATTGTTCTAAATTCCCAAATAAGCGTAAGTGAATTTGCATGCAGTCACGGTGTCATGCCCTCGGCACTGAGCCGGTAGAGGGAGGTCACGTGTGATGTTGTTTGTATAATGTGTTAAAAGGAATGGTAATAGCTCAGTGAAACTGCCGCTGTCTGAGGTACAGAAATGGGAGCCAAACAAATTGTGATGAAGCATTAGAGCCCTGACCAGATAGGTGCAGTGTCTGTGCACAGTAATTGGGATTATTCATTCATGTCTTGGGATGACCAAGTTGTTAGAGATATTTGTTTTTCTGCTTGCCCCTGTTAAATTTCCTGGGTCATTAGAGTGAGCATTATTCACCCCCAAGTCAGACATTGATTTCAATCCTATTTATCAGTGGTCTTAAGAGACATTTGCTGGTGTTGCTCTCAGACAATAATACAAGTTTTACCACACATACCACAAACATCCCCAGCACTTACACCAGAGCAGTCATCAGCCCCTCAGCTGAGGAGTACAGCTTGGAGGCCCGAGCCACTGGGCCCCAGCTGCCCAGGACACCACTGGGACCAGTGGTAAAACTGCGAAAGCAGGACAGAAAGGTTCAAACACTAAGCGCAAACTGAAGTATTTTCAAGGGAGACGCCTTTCAATTTCCCAGGGGGCCTCTCAGGTTTGCACAGGGTCTTTGCAGTGAGATCTTGGCGTTAGAACTAAACTCTGATCACAACTCAAGCTCAGCAGGTTCTTCACTCTCCCTGAGCTGGGTAGGGTGCACCTTGCTGGCCTACTAGGTGGTACCTTTTGTGACCGTCAGGTGATCAGTCACTTAGACAAACCAGTCTGGAAGTTAATAAAACTTTAATAAACAATTCTCTTGTTTTACAGAGAGAGGATGCAAGCCATGGAGAAACAGATTGCCAGTTTAACTGGCCTTGTTCAGTCTGCGCTTTTTAAAGGGCCCCTTGCCAGTAATAGCAAAGATGCATCTAGGTAAAAGCTAAAAGCAAACCAATGGAATAATTCGATCTGTTTCTCTCTAATCATTCAGATAATCCATTCATGCAAATTTGTTTTCTTGTGATCATTTCAAGGCTGAAAATATTTACAGCTCTCTGAATCATAGTTTGTTTGTTTGTTCGTTTTTTCCTTCTGGTAATTCTTGGTCGAAGGTAACACTTTGGCCCAAGAAGGGTAAACGGGCTTCCCAGTGCATGTGGCTTCACGGACCACGGCGCAGCCTCCAACTGCCATCCACCCGCCATCATCTGAAAGTCTTGAGTGCCCACCTGCTGTGTCCCACCTGCTGTGTCCGTGCACATCTGGGAAGCCTTTTCCATCCCGGCCAACAGTGGTGCTGATGCTAAAATGCCCTCATTGCTTGATACCATCACTATCTGCTGCTCATGCTTAGAAAAATGACTGGAGGGGCACAGAAAAAGGCATTTCAGAAACTGTATAGCTGACTCTCTTTTTCTTTTATTCAGTGAGAAAATGATGAAAACAGCCAGTAAGAACCACACCGATAGTGCAGGTAAGTGTTCTTGGCACTCCGGGGGGCCTGCAGCTGCCCTGGGTGAGCTCTGCTTGCTGCAGAATTATATACCTTCCCCTGCGTCATCAGCTTGGTGTGATTTCAGAGGCTTCCCGGAATGCGCTGCACCATCACACCTCTGCATGACGCTGAAACTACAGATCCGGCATTAAGGTGGGGCAGGGGAGGGGCCCTGAGCTAGTCAGTCTTCTCCCTTCAGCCTTCATGCATTCATTTACTGGTCATTCATTTATTCATCTGTATGGCCACACATGCAACAAACATATGCATACCTGGTACGGGGCAAGGACGGTGAGCATGATTCAGACACGGCTGCCTGCCTAGAACTCCTAGCCCTGTGGGGAAAAGTGATTACATGAGTGTTGAGTGTGAAGCAAAAGTGAAGGATGAATGTCCACCTGACAGTTCTAGCCTTGACCAAGGACCTTTTCCCTGAGGGAGTGACACAAACTGAGACCTGAAAGGTGAATAGGACTTCTGTAAGTGAAGGGGGAAGGGAAGAGCCATCCGGGATGGGGAGAAGCACGTGCAAACACCATGGTAAGGAATTTAGAGAATATTCCAAGTGCAAAGTGAAGCTACTGGAAGGCTCTGCCCCAGGGGAGGACCTCAGCCCGGCTGCAGTGTGGTAATGGATGAGAAGGGACAAGCTGATAAGAAGCCACCAGTGATCGAGGCGAGAAAGAAGCTATCCTTGGACCAGGGCCTGCATTTTAAATGTCAGCATTCCCCCAAAAAAGGCCCCAATTAAATTCCACATGGATTCCCCTAGTACCCAGGTGTATCTGGTGTACATTGTATCCTTCAGGCTCAAGGCAGGCTTCTCTGAAGAATAGTAGGTCTTCCTTCCTGGGTTAGAAATAGACATCACTACCAGGGACATGTTCGATTACTGAATTACACAGGAAGTATGTGGCAAGTGGGGTGAAACCCCCAATTGGGGAAGCCACAGAGTGTTGTGTAGCATGGTGGGGTGGACAGCTTCTGGGGCTTCAGCGGGGACCTGCTAGTCCTGGCCGCGTGGCTAAGCACAGGCAGTGCGGCTGCGAAACCAGCAGGGCAGTCCCCAGAGCTCCCCGTCCTCGCCGGACCTGCCGGCTCACTTAGAACTTAATCAGTGAGCTTGTCTGCAGCCAGAGAGTTCTTTCACGGAAATCACTGAACTTGTCTCCAGAAAGTGCCAGTTTGTTTCGGAGATAGTTATTCACTCATTTATGTTTTGATCTATTATGCACTTAAGGGAAAAAAGGAACCTATGGAACTCATAGGAAGAGAGAATGGTGGTTACTAGGATGGGGAAATGGGGAGATGTTGGTCAAAAAGTACAAACTTCCAGTTGGAAGATGAGTATGTTCTGGTTGTAGATAATGATATGTCAGAGAAAGACAAATACCATATGTTCTCACTTATAGGTGGAAACTAATGAACAAGGTAAACTAACAAACAAAATAGAATCAAACTCATAGATACAGAGAATAGACTGGTAGCTGGGGGGTGGTGTGTGGAGGGAGTTTGTGGTGCTGGGTGAAAAATGTGAAGAGATTAAGGAAAAAAACAACTCACAGACACAGACAACAGTATGGTGATTTCCACAGGAATGGGGAGTGGGGGAGGGAGAAAGAGTAAAGGAGGGATAAATGGTGATGGAAGGAGACTTGATTTGGGGTGATGAACACACAATACAATATACAGATGATGTATTATAGAATTATACACCTGAAACTTATATAATCTTATTAACTGATGTCACCCCAATAAATTTAATTAAAAAAAACTCAACTCTATACTTGAAAGTTGTCAAGAGAGTAGATCTTACATGTTCTCACAATGAGAAGGAAAGGTGATTATGTGACATTATGGGTGTCTTGGCTAACACCACAGTAGTAACCACAGTGCAGTATTTAAGTATCAAATCGACATGCTCTTCACGTTACAGTTCCCCAATGGTACACGTCAGTTATATCTCAGGAAAGTTGGAGGGAACAGAAGGAAACCACTGAGCACTGAGCCTTCCATTCCTCTGGATTCTCATCCAGAAGTGATTAGTATCTGACATCATTGATCTAATCAATATATACACGCTGCTTTGTATTCTCCTTTTATTCCTTTCACTTTTGGTGACATCATCATGTCATCGTAATGAGAAACATTTAATGAGTGTTTCCAGTGTGCCAGGCACTGTTCTGGGTGCTCTTCACACATGAACTCACGAACTCCTGGCACATCCTCGCTGCTCCATATTCCAGAGTAGAAGACTGAACACACTTCCACAATGTGACACATCCCCATGGTCCACCCGCCTGTCATTTTTTTTCTCATATTTCTGTGTTAAGGTGCCCCAGTCCCTTTAAAGATACATAGGTTTTTCATTTCTTTGTTTTGAATAATTTTGTGTGTGTCTTTTTTTTTTTTGGAGCATGGGAGAAGGAGCAGGTGCAATTTCCTTGGGATGTATTTCCCAAAGTGGAATCAATAAGTCCAAAGGGACGAACAGTTAAGTATCTCTGGCAACACCCTGCCAGTGTTCTCTTCTGAAAAGCTGAGCCAATTTGCAATGCCACCGGCAACAGGCATGTGTGTCTGCTCCCCCGCATCTCTGCTGAGTTTGGTCTTTCTCACTCCAGTGTGTCAGGGCTAGATGTGGTCCACAGGGCTTTCGTTGCCATAGCAGCCTTGTAGAGTGCACAAAATATATTAAGTCTTCCAGAACCCTAGGAAGTAAGCTATAAGACAAGAATTATTATGCCTGTTCTGTAGACAAGTACATGGAATTATACAGAGGTCAAGGAGCTCATTTGTTCAAGAGTAAATGAAAAGGAAAACCCAGACTTCCTGTAACTTTAGGAATATTTGACTCTGTGGATATAAGAGAGCAGAGGGAACCTCCCATTTCAAAGGCTTACTATGTATTTTATACTGTGTGTTATATAATTTAACATGCATAACCCTGTAAGGGAGATGTTAGCCACACAGCTAGTAAGAGTCATAGCCATTCTTGCCAACCCCCAAACCCATGCTCTGTCACAACAGGATACATTAAATTTGCATCATATTTGCATGTAATAAATTTTACAGTGAGATGTACTTGACTGAAGTGAATTACCTAGCAGTGATTTGGTGGGAGAAAGAGAGGCCATTACCTGGCAAGGGTGAAGTGCACAGAAAGGAGTGTTTCTGAGGACAAACCACACAATGATTCTCCTTTTTCATTTGTGCATGTTGGCCACAGAATGTGACCACCTGCTTTTGGGTGTGGAGAGCAGATCTCAGGTCCTATGAACCTAATCTGAAGGGGAAATTGTTTATCACTTGGCGTCCCTACCCAGCAGATCCAGCTCCATGCATGGATTTCAGGGCACTTGCCTATAGATCTCAGCCTATTGCTGCCACCCCCAGCTTTCTGCGCCTGCTGACATTCCAGGTGAGGAGGGGAGGCTGGCAGAAGCTCCTCCTGCCTACTCTGCTCAGAGAAATCATCACAGCTGATTGATTGCCGGGGCGGGGGGGGGGGGGGATCCCTCTGTGCCAGACACCAGGCTAAGCAGTCTACATGTGTTAATTTCATTATCTCACACAATAACCCTTACGTCCATTTTGCAGGTGAGGAAACTGAGAGTGAGAGAGGTTAAGTTATTCTGCCAAGGTCACCCAGCTAGGAAGTGGATACTGAGAATGATTTCCAGGTTTCTGATTTAAATAATTGAGTATGTCATAGTGCCGCTGGCTAAGAACAGACCTACAGAGACAAAAAGAGGTCTGGGAAGATGAATAGTTCTGTAGCAACATGAAGGTACTGGTATGTGGATCTAAAGAGAATTGTTTGCCGGAGACAAAGACGCAAGGGGCCTGGGCAGGTGGTGGTGGTGGAAGTGACGTCCCTGGAAAGCATGTCCGGTGAGAGAACAGACCAGAATTTTTAAAGTTGGCCAAGGCAGAAATTAGGAAGGAGATTGACCAAGAGGAAGTAGCAGAGAGGTAAGAAGATGAGGGACAGGAAAGTTCAAATTGACTAAAAGGAAAGAAGTTGCTAACAGAGCCCAGCGTCACACCGAGGCGATGTCTACTAGGTAGACAACTGACTGTTGCTCACCTTCTAAAGAGCTGTTTCAGTGACTGATGGATTAGAAACCAAATTTAGTGGATTAAAAGATTACAGATGGCCCTGGCTGGTTTGGCTTAGCGGTTGGAGCGTTGGCCTGTGGACCAGAGAGTCCTGGGTTTCAGTTCCCGCTAAGGGCACATACCAAAAAAAAAAAAAAAAAGATTATAGATGAAGAAATTTTTAGAAATGAGTATAGATTCCATAAAGAAATTTTTTTGGTGAAAGATATTTTTTAAACCAGTTATCAGCATTCAATTTTAACCGGTGGCATGGAGATTCGGCCTCTCCTCCACACAGGAGGTCAGTGAGGTGTCCTGCTGCCCTCAGAATGTAAAGAGAAGGAGGGATTGAGTGATAATAACGTAACTCGACCAAGTCTAAAAGAAAAACTTCCTATTCATTGTGACTCCCTCAGAATACTTGATCTTGAAGGTGCTGTTAATTCTGACATGCTGCTGTTATTGGAAATGTTACTGGATGTCCTCTTACTGAAACCCTTCACCGTTGGAGACTCTTCACTGGAACAATTACAGATATGGCAAATCTTGCTTCTATGAGGGTGCTTTTGACTTGGGGGCAGGGAGATTGCCAAAAGTTGATCAGAGCCACAGTGGTGATGGTAGTGGCTTGTTAGGCTCATAAAATAAGAAAATTCACTGTCTGCTCTGCTGGGTTCCTTTGGACATCCTTAAAATGCTTTCTGGTCTCTCCCCTGCCTTCCCCGAGGGGCCCAGGAGAAGCCAGGAGACCGGATCTATCAGGGTGAGGAGAGTGGTATGCCGTCAGCTCTCCGCTGGTGTTGCTGAGGCCAAGCATTAAGAGGACAGTTGTGACACGCTCCCTTGCTCACTAGCACTGCACCTGTAGCCCTGTGTGTGCTGGGAAAGGAAAGGTTCCCATGGGTGCTGAGCCGAGGTGGGAAGAGAGACCACCGGGCTATAACCACTCCAGGGTACGCAAGCAGCAACAGGGTTCTGTGGTGCCAGGCCCATCCGGCCCATTGCACACCCTCCACTTTGCCCTTTACAGGAAAGAATTTAACAGCCTCTTCAGAATTTTGTGTGTGTGTGTGTGTGTGTGTGTGTGTGTGTGTGTTGAGGATTTTACTCTGGTGGCCTGTTCCATAGAACTACATTGTCCTAACAAAAAAGAAATTACACTTTTGATTTCTGTTCTTTGCTCATCAAGCCTATAAGTGCTACTTGGGATCCTCTTTCAGGCCTTTTTAAAGCAAATTTGGTCAAATCAGGCCTTTTCCCAGATGAACTTACAAAATGACTGAGGTTTGTTTAAGTGGGACTCAAGGAGACCAAGCTTATGGCAGCTAGAAACTGATTAGGAAGAGTTTTTGTCTGCTGCCTAGATTCCCCTCCTAAAGAATGTTCACGTCAGGCCTGATTTTTTTCACTAAAGGAGATGGAGCAGAGGTCCTGGGCTGCTTTAGGTCTGCAAAGATGAAAAGATCAGAAGAAACACAGTTCTTATTAGTTTTCCCTTTGTGATCGGCCCAGTCTCTGCTCAGAACCTCTGCATGATTTTGGGGTACTGCCTGCAGGAAATAGTTATGGAAGCACCCTGGGTTAGGTCCCAGAATCTTAAAATTATTTTTGTTATAAAATTACAGATATTCACTATGCAGATTTAAAACTAGGAAAAGTAATCATATAAAAAATATAAAATTCATGAGTACCAACAGGCAGAGATACTGTTAATACTTTGTTACAGAAACGTCTAATCTTTTCTCTGTGCAAACCTGATACATATAAAGAAGATACTAGACAGACAGACAGACAGACTGCTTCCTTAAATGGCGTCATGCTTTTCCTCCTGCCCTTATCTCCTGCCTTTGGCCCTGACCTTCTAGCACATGTTTACAGACTGAAATGTTGCAGGAAGTTCTCACAATTTATTTAAATTTAATTTATCTTTTACCAGTTAGAAAACCAACATAGTCCAGCTGGTGTGGCTCAGTGGTTGAGCATTGACCCATGCACCAAGAGGTCGCCAGTTTAATTCCCGGTCAGGGCACATGCCCAGGTTGTGGGCCCAATCCCCAGTGGGAGCAGGCAGGAGGCGGCCAATAGATGTTCTCTCTCATCGATGTTTCTATCTCTCCCTCTCCCTTCTTCTCTCTCTAAAATCAATAAAGAAAAATAATAATAAAAGAAAACCAGCATAATTTTTTTGCCACAATGAAGGACATGGGCATTCTTAAAGTTACTGGGTCATCTCTGTCGGGGTGGGACTTGACTTACATTTTCCTGTCTGGCTTTCTCAGGCTCCTTGCTGCTCTTTTCTCCTAGGAACTCCCCACGTTCCGGGCGGGAAGACTCTCGGCGCCCTGGAGTCCACGGGGCCGCCCAGCCAGCCCCTGCCCGCCGGCACCTCGGCCGTCCACCTGAGCCTGCTGGACATGAGGCGGAGTGTGGCCGAACTCAGGCTCCAGCTGCAGCAGATGCGACAGCTCCAGGTACAGACGGTGTTCTTTGTGGACAGTACCCTCTGTCTTATCTGCCCGAAGTCGGCTTGGCCCTCCTCCCACACCCCTAGCCCCACCGCACCCCCCAGGGTTCCCTCCAGCGTCCTTTCCTGAGGGTGAACCCAGGGCCTGGAGAGCAGAACCTGAAGGCAGGTTCCCTCCCTCACGCACTGAAATGGGTGTAGATCCTCCCACTGCGCCCATACGAGCCGAGCCGTGCGAGCTTTCACCCGGGAAAACCCAGTGAACACCTGTTCTTCCGAGGAGCGCTGAGAGCAAAGCAGCCCGTGGAGCATACTGGCAGCCGGTTCAGACTTCCTGTCAGTGTTTGAGCTCCGGCTTCTCCCCCTGGAGCAGGCACAGTGCTGAGACAGTCAAGGAAGCTTTTGTTTTTTACCAGGAACAACGATGTATTTAGAAATACGAGTTTAAACTAGATGATTCATTCATAAGGAAAAGAAGTCATCATGGATGATTCTGTTGAGAAAAACATCTGCATTCTAGCTGGATAGTGTGTTCCATAGTCTTTTCCTTAACCCTTTTCCACTGTTAAGGAATAGATGCACGACACGGGAGCCAAAAGGGAGGGAAAGTGACCCTTTGTGTCACGAAGTGGCAAGCCAGCCCATCAGTCTGACGAAGCAGAATGTATCGCTGGGTTGCGGGTACTCGGGAGCTGGGGCAGTGCCTCTCTTCATGAGGTCGTGTACCCGTTTTGTGTGTCAGCCCCATGCCTCCTGCCTTTGGTAGGAAGTTGATCATTGAGGACAGACAGCTGGTTCAGACTGTAGCCATGCAGCCTCCTTCACTTTGAGGAGTTCATAGTTCATACATTGGAAAAGACAGACCCGCCCAGGAGCCTAGAGCAGTCACACAGGTGTGGCATCCACAGTGGCCAGGGGGTGTAGCCAGGGAGTCCAATAAGGAAAGGGCCTTGGACCACAGCCCTTCTCCCTTCAGCGTACAGACGCATGAGCCTTACATGTTTCATCACCTCATTAAGCCAAGAAGATGAATTCTCCTAACTCTCTACCTGAAAGGCAGCTGGCTGGAGAGGCCCCATCTCGGATTGTAAGGTGTGACACACCATTCAACATGGCTCAGCGCTCAGGTCTCCAAGGTGACTCTGTCTCTCAGGCAACATCCCAGACACCGTGGACGTCCTATGCAAATTCATTTAAATACTTTTCTGAACCATGTCATCTGTGAAGTTCCTCATCCTTTGCACTAGCTTCTCCTTGCTTTACAATTTACGATGAAATGATGTGTATAGGTTGGGCTGAGGGTGTGTGCCGGGTGACAAAGTCCAATGCCCGCAGTGTCCAGGCAGTAACTTAACAAGTGAAGTGGAGGAGAGACAATGGCAAGGTGGCCCCTCTAAAGAACAGTCACCACTCAATTCCAGCTAGCTCTTAACCTAAAAGTATTACAGTCAGTGTTCCCAGATGTTTCGGCATTTCAAGAGAATCAGGAAATGCGGGTTTTATGTGAAATATCTGTATTCTGTTTTAGAACGTTGGAAAATAACTAACAGCCAATTATTTAGTAGTCTGCAAGCCAGACAACACATGTGCAGGACAGAGAGGGCCTGTCCCCTCCCAGATTCTTACCTGGGGTTTAGGAGGGCAAGCCCTTTCCCACACTGCTCCTGCCTCGTAGCACTACCTGGTGGCCGTGTGGAAATTGTTGCTCCTCAGTGGACACTCAAGGAAAAAAATCCCTAAATGTATCCTTTGTATGGTAGTGCCTACTGCTTTCAAAAATGAACATTTGTTGGGTTGAGGGCAGGGGTGCAATCGCTGTAGCGTGAACATCGCTGAAGCGTGGCGAATTTGATACCAAGGTTGTGATGCCTGTGGCTGATATCACCCTGCTGGTGGCTGGGAGGAGTCTCCCACAACTTGCCACTCCTTGCAACCCTTGAACTGTGGAGGTTCAGTTGCGGAATCCTAGCTTCTCAAACAAAAGCAGCTCTCCAGTCAGGGTCTGGGAATGCTGTCTTAACCACACACGTTCCTTTACTGTCCAGAACTGCTCGGCGTTTCTGGCTTTAGGGGGGTAAAGAACAGTGAGCAGACAGGCTCTTGAGCTTAGAAGTGTTTGCAGTTCTAAAGAGCAGACACAAGAGGAAAGATAAGCACCTTGTCTCCCAAACTGGCTGCTGTTGCTTCTACCTCGGTCTTCGTATCTTCTGTGTCTCCGTCGGCTTTCCTTCCCATGAGACCTCCGTCTTTCGGTCAGGGGAGTCTCCGTAAGACACAAAGAGTTCAGAATAATTCAGCCTTCTCAGCACAGTTCTCCTTCGGCGTATGTGTTATATACTCCACAGCTGAAGTACAACCCCAGAGTGATGATAAGTCCTATAATGGAGTATCATTAGAGGTACATGAAACTCTGTAGAATAGTCTCAGAAGAACAAAAATTGAATTAGAAATTCAAATGTTCTTTGAACTGTGTTATAAGATAGTGAAACTGAATGAAATCTTTTGTGCTTGGCAGCCGGCTCTAGTAATTAGATAATTAAATCACTGGAAAGTCCTAGACTATAGAGCATGTCCTATTTGAGGATTTCATTTTCAGAATTGATGGATTCTTCTCAAGAAAAAAAAATTTGCTGGAGACACAGTGGCATGGATATATTTAAACAGAACAAAAGCAGTGTCAAAGGAGGTAAAAGGAGCCTAAGCAGAACATTAAGAAAACCAATAATACTCTATTTATGTCCTCTTTTGCTGTCCAGTTTCACGTGAATTATCAGCATAGGAGTATGGTCCTTGCCCAGGCAGTGTGGCTCAGTGGCTTGAGCATCGTCCCACAGACTGAGAGGTCCCGGTTCGATTCCTGGTCAGGGCACATGCCCAGGTTGCAGGCTCAATCCCAAGTAGGGGGCGTGCAGGAGGCAGCCGATCGATGTTCTCTCCCTCTCCCTTCTTCTCCCTCTAAAAAATCAATACAAACATCTTTTAAAAAGAGAGAATGGCCCTCTCCTGTTTGGCTCAGCGGTTAGAGCTTCGACCTGAGGTCCAGAGAGACGCAGGTTCGGTTCCCGCTAAGGGCACGTACCTCGGTTGCAGTTTGTCCCCGGCCCTGGTTGGGTCGTGCGGATGGCAACCTCTCGATGTGTCCCTTTCACATCGATGTCTCTCTCTCTCTCTCTTCCTCGCTCTCCCTCCCACTCTGTCTGAACAAAAAATGGAAAAAAATGTCCTCAGGTGAGGATAAAAAAATAAAGTAAAAAGAGAGAGAATGGCCCTCAATCCTAGCTACCCATTAGACTCACCTGAGGTCTTTAATAAAAATATTAATACCCAAGCACCACTGCCAGAGTCTGGCTTCATTGGTGTGGGCCAGAGGCACGCACTGGTGATTGTAGAATGTTCCAGGCACTGTTTTATGAGTGCTCAGTTCACTGGGATAAGTCTTAGAAATGTTACGATCTCAGCTGTCACAGAGTGAAGCAGAAGTAAATGGGCACCTGCCACCCTGTAAGTGTGACACACCTACTGACGTTAAAGCTCCGCCTTTTTTGTTTTTTTTATCTTCACCCGAGAACACCTTTCCATTTTTTGTTCAGATAGAGCGGGAGGGAGAGAGAGAGAAACATCACCGTGAAAGGGACACATCCAGTGGCTGCCACCCACACGACCAACCAGGGCCTGGGACCAACTGCAACCGAGGTACATGCCCTTAGCGGGAACCGAACCCGGGTCTCTCTGGACCACAGGCCGATGCTCTAACCGCTGAGCCAAACCGGCCAGGGCTGAATAAAGCTCTGCCTGTAAACAGTGCCCCTCGTTCCCAGGGACTGATCGTCTGTGTTCTCTTCCCAGTTATACTTGTTACAAGAGTTGTATGGAGCTTTCTACTATTGTTTCCATTCACTGGCAGTAATGGTGATGGGGCAGGTGAAGGTCTTCTTCCCCACAAATGCTCCCTTCAGCAGATGATTATTTTTGCTACCTTTTCTGTACAATTTAGAAAAAATAAATGATGACCTACATCTTTTCCTCAAAATGTCACAGTACTTGGGTTTTACCAGATGAGTCCTGTATCCACAGAAGAGACCGCAGTTCTGCCCCTTCTGTTGGTTGAGGGGAGAGAGAAGCTTCTAGAAGAGATGGCACGAGTTTGGTGGGGGCTAGAGGAGAAGGAATGCATACATCCTTCCTTCTCTAATTCTCGCAAACTTCTTTTGGTCCCTATCTTCTTATTCTGCTTCTTGATAAATAAAAAATGGAGTTATTCTGAACTTAGTGCTCCATTTTTAAGACTACTGAGAATTTACTGTGTCTTCCTAAGAGAGGGAGGAGGTAAAACATCAACATATAAAAGAAACAGAAGTACACAGAGACCTTCTGTTTGAAATGATATAATTCAAGGCAGTTATCTTTTTTTTTTAATTTTGGTTTTTATTTATTTATTTTTTTTCTATTTATCTTCAGACAGAGTGGGAGGGAGAGAAAGGGGGAAAGAGAAACATCGACGTGAGAAGGAACCATTGACTGGTTGCCTCCCCCACGACCCAACCAGGGCCAGGGACTGAACCGCAACCAAGGTACATGCCTTTGGCCAGAATCGAACCCTCAACTCACTGGTTCACGGGCTGACGCTTTACCACTGAGCCAAACTGGCCAGGGCAGGGCGGTGATCTTAAAGTGTCTTTTTATAAGAGTGCCTCACAGAAATGTGCTGGAGTACCGTTTATCTCCTGACATCCAAAATAATGGTCATAGAATTGTGTATCCCTGAGAAAGCACACTAGAGGTGGCCCATGCTGAGCAGACTAACAAATGGGACTAGTACAGGATTTGACAGACTGTCACACAATATGCCAAATCCTAGTCACACCTTCACACACAGGCCAGCTAAGGTGAGGAGACTTCTCCCAGATAACAGGTAGTTGTGACCAGACATCCTTTACCTTGTTCTGACAGCTGGGGCACTTTCCCAGGGGGTCAGGGGTCATTCCGGGTCTGGCTATCATTGTGAAATTTCCTGATTTGGGGTAGAACTGTTCAGTGTCACTGGTAGGCAGCAAAATGAGTTCAACTATACTACTAAAGAGTTTAACTATATGGTTGGCAAGACCAGTAGTCTTAGATTTTTACCTAAAAAGTCCAGATTGAGCATATGAGGTACATTTCTATTTTGAGGAGGGTAGAATTAAGTTTAGGCAGTTTTCTACTTTCTTGATAGAGTTGATATGGATAGCTTATTAGGTCCAATTAAATTTTTAATGGCCAAGTGCATTATTTCTACTGAAGAATTTTATAAAAATGTCAAGGCACGGCATTTACAGTAAACATTTTCCAGCAATGAGGGATACTGCAACTGTCTTGCTTCCCACTGTTGATAACTAGAAAACTGAAAAATCAGTAAATGTATGAACCAACTATTTTTTTTTTTTTTATCCTCACCCGAGGACATTTTTCCATTTTTTGTTCAGGTAGAGTGGGAGGGGGAGAGAGGAACAGAGAGAGAGAGAGAAACATCGATGTGAAAGGAACACATCGAGTGGCTGCCACCCGCACAACCGACCAGGGCCGGGGACAAACTGCAACCGAGGTACGCGCCCCTAGCGGGAACCGAACCTGGGTCTCTCAGGACCACAGGCCGACGCTCTAACCGCTGAGCCAAACCGGCCAGGGCTGAACCAACTATTTTTAAATTTTGGACAACAAGCAACCCAGGATTGTGATCCTTAGGAGAATGGGAACAAAGGATCTGTACCTACAATTGACTCAGCTTTCTTCCTAGGGTCACTTTCAGATCATAATGTGGAAAGGGATAACCCAGCCCAACCAGTGTGGCTCAGTGGTTGAGCATCCTCTGCAACAGGAGCTCGCCAGTTTGATTCCTGGTCAGGGCACATGCCCAGGTTGTGGGCCAGATCCCCTGTGGGGGGCATGCAGGAGGCAGCCAATTGATGTTCTCTCTCATCAATATTTCTGTCTCGCTCTTCCTCTCTCTCTAAAATCAATAAAGAAAAAATATTTAAAAAAAATAAAAGATTAATCACTGCTGAAACTAAATATCAGTCAACATGAAAACACAGAAGAAACTATCCAAACTGAAGTACAAAGAGAAAAAAGATCAGGGATTGAACCAGCAACCTCTTCGATTCCCAGTCAGGGCACATGCACGGGTTGCGGGCTTGATCCCCAGCATGCAGGAGGCAGCTGATCTATGTTGACGTATCTCTCTCATCATCGTTTCTATCTCTCCCTCTCCCTCTCTCTCTAAAATAAATTAGAAACATATTAAAAACAAGAGAAAAAAGACTGAAGAAAAGGAACCAAAATTTATGATTTGTGGAACAATGTTAAGTAATCAAGGGGAAATAGAGAAACATTAGAAGAAATTATGGCTGAAATTTTTCCAAATCTGATGAACACTGTAAATCCACAGACCAAAAAACTCAATAAACGCTGGAATGATGAGCACAAATGGAACCACATTAAAGCACATTGGAATCAAATTCCTAAAAACCAGGGATAAATAGAAAAATCTTAAAACTGGGGGGGGGGGGCGGCGGAGGAACATTACATGAAGAATTAACACTGACTTCTCATCAGAGACAAACGTTAAGTCAGAAGATAATGGAATGACATCTTGAAAGTAGTGAAAAAACTCTTTCAGAAAATACAAGACATTTCCCTGCTCATTTTAGGAAGCTAACATTACTCTAAGAGCAAAACCAATCAACTGTATTATAAGAAAAACTCCTAGACAGAAATCTCTTCAGAAAATATGTTTAACAAAATGGTAGCAGTTGAATGCAGCAATATATTAAAAAGATAATACAGTATCCTTGGTTTTATCCCAGGAAAGCAAGACTGTTTAAATATTTTTTAAAATGAATCAATGTATTTGACTTTATTAACAGAATAAAGGAGAAAAATCATATTTCAATAAATGCACAAAAAATAAGACAAAATTCAACACTGATGATAAAACACTCATGGCTCAAGAATGAGACGGAAACTTCCTTAACCCAACAGAGGATGTCTGCAAGAACTATGGAACCTATAGCTAATGGTAAAAAACTAAACACATTCCCCATCAGATCAATAACAAGGCCAAGGAAACTGTTCTCTCTTCTGTTGACCACTGTATTGAAGATCCTAGCACATACAGTACATACAGTAAGGCTAGAATAAAAAGGAAAAGGCATACAGATAAGAAAGTAAAAAGGATAATTGGCTTTACTCACAAGGGACTTGATTATACACATATAAAATCAAATAGAATCTCTTTTTAAAATGCTACCCAAAAGGCGAGTTTTGGTAAAATCACCAGAATCAAGTCAGTAAGTAAAAATATAAATAGTATGCACAGTGCACAAGATCATACAGTGGATTTATACATACCATGAAATGCCATTCCACGTTAACAAGAATGAACTACTAAAACATGGCTGGATCTCAAAAACTTAAGGAAAGAAGCCAAACAGTAGATTACATATTGTGTCATTCTATTTATGTGACATTCTAGAACAAGAAGAACTACATCCATGGGGACAGAAAGCAGAATGGTAGTTTTTCTTGGGCTGGGGGTTGAGGAATTGATTGCAAAGAGTTATAAAGGAATTTGATAGGGTGATGAAAAAATCTTCTCTCTTTTCAGTGGTGGTTACTTTGGCGTACACATTTGTCAAAACTCATTGACCTGTGCACTTAAAATGGCTATACAGATGGTCCCCCCATGGAGGATGGTTCAACTTACAATTTCTCAACTTTACCATGGTGTGAAAGCAATACACATTCAGTTGAAACTGTACTTCAAATTTTGACTTTTGATCTTTTCTGGGCTAGTGATATGCAGTCTGATCATCCCTCGTGATGCTGGGCAGCTTCCATGAGCCACACAATCACCAGTGTAAACCACTGATAATCTACAGCATAATCATTGTGTTACATGAGTTTGTCCAACTATAGGCCAATGTAAGTGTTCTGAGCACCTTTAAAGTAGGCTATGATGTTCAGTAGTCTAGGTGTATTAAATGCATTTTCAACTTATGGCATATTCAACTTGTGATGGGTTTACGGGGACCTAACTCCATCTGTAAGTTGAGGAGCATCTGTATTTCACTGTTTGTAAACTACACCTTAAACAAGTATTTTAAAATTCATTAAAAGGTAGATACGCGAAGCCAAAATAAACAATGACTTGAAGTGCTGATGACTAATTTATTTGAAGCATTTAAGATCCACAGGCTGCCTTCAGCACCTTTTCACACCCTGCTGGGTGCAGCCCTGGGGGCAATGGCTAGACTGCCAGGCTGGGTGGGGTGGGGTGAGACAGGACTAGAGCAGAGTGGACAGAGAACCTGTGCACATGTTTGCTCCCTCATGATTAACTCATTGTTGGCCATGTGCCAGCCAGTGTGCTACTGAAAATTCCAGTTAGTCCCTCCAGCTGGCTCCAGGCAGCGCCTCTTCTGGGAAGGAGGGTCATGAGCCTGGAACTCCAGGCGAGTCTCTCCCTCCCCTCTTCTTTGAGTGGAATCATTTGAATATGATCTGACCATGTTACCAGTTGAATATTATATGCATTTGTGTTCTGATATGTCTGCGGGCTTCTCAGAAACATTATTTTGAGAGTTATTCATACAGCAAATATGCATTGGATACCCACTGTGGGCCAGAAACCGCGCTTGTGCCTGGGAATGAAACAGACGCACCCCGCGGCGCTGCCGGCCCTGCCTCACTCTGATGTCGCAAGATGACCGGCTGGAGTTCAAAAGACCCAGTTCTCAGCCTGATTCCGCCCTGCAGCTGCCCAAGTGACTCCAAATAAGTCGTTTAACCTCTCAGGGCTTCACTTTTTCGGGCGTTCAAATCTCAGCTTTTAAAAGTTGAAATAGTCTTTCAATAATTTCACCCTGGCAGGTTTGGCTCAGCGATTGGAGCTTTGGCCCATGGACCGGAGAGTCCCAGGTTCGGTTCCCACTAAGGGCACGTACCTCGGTTGCAGTTTGTCCCTGGCCCCGGTTGGGGTCGTGTGGGTGGCAGCCACTCGATGTGTTTCTCTCACATCGATGTTTCTCTTTCTCTTTTCTTCCCTCTCTCCCTCGCTCTATCTGAGGATAAATGCAAAAATGTCCTCGGGTGAGGATAAAATCAATCAATCATCAATTAATCAATCAATCAATCAATAAAACACTTTAAAAAATAAATAAATAATCTCCAGGTTGATAGCCACTGATACTCTCCACTGCTCACTGGACCATAACTATTGGAGCTCGTCTGTGAGATGTATGCAAGAGGTGCAGAGGACTGCGTCACACAGCGCATGGCACAGTGACATCATCATCCAGTCAAGGGCCCTTTTGGAAGACCATAGTGCTCACCCTCCGTGGCACACCCACATCAGAGTTTAAAAGTTCTCATTGCCGAGGCTACACCTCAGAGCAGAACCTCTCAGGGGGTGAACCCAGGCATTAGTTACTTTTAGACACAATTAATCATCTACTTATTTGTCCCTTTCCATATCCATTACCATTTCTTCCTCAGACCCAGTGGAAATAGCTCTGTATATACCATTTTGATAGTGGGTTGTGTTGCTGTGTGTATTTAACAACCACTGCAGTCAGAGCAAGGCAAGGCATTAGAGATGAGCCCAAACCATCTTGGAGCCCATAGGTCACCCTGTATTTCTCTCATCTAGGAAAGAGTTTTTATATCTCTGTTGGCCGTTATTTCCAGCATTGCTGCTTAACTCAATTCATGCATTCAACCAATATTTATTGAATGCCTGGTCTGTGCCATGCACTGTATCCTGGAGACTCTGTGAGGAGCAGAAATTAACCAGGTAGAGGGAATAGCAGGTACAAAGTCCCTGTGGCAGAAAGGAACTTGTCCAATCAGAAGAGCTGAAAGGAGTTTCATGTGGCTGGAGCAGAGGGCGTGCCAGCCGCATGTGGTGTGAGGAGGCTGGCAGACACTGGAAAGGGCCTTCCCACCCTGCGCCTCGCGGGCAGAGCTGTAGCTGCAGCAAGCCTGGGAGGAAGTCGGCGTCTGTGCATCATCTCCAAGTGTGGTGACTCCCAGCAATATACTGATGGACTGTTTCTAAGACCACAATAAAAATACGTTATTAGCCAAAGCAGTAGGAGAGCATGATCATGAGTCATATAGAGGAGGTAACCCAAGAGTGGCACATTTTTATCTGGTTCCCTCCCAGAAAAAAACCACAGGCCCTGCCCCAGGGTTATGCTCCCTGATAACAGTAGCTGGTAGCAGAGGGCCAGGGCTGTGCCAGGCACTGCTGTCTGCACTGTTTGCCTCTCTGGATTGACATTGCCCGCCTTTGAGTTATACACTATTACCACGCCTTTTCATGGTGGACACAGAGATTGTAATTGACTGTGGTCACATTGCTACTGAGTGTAAAACTAGACACTGAACCCACGCAGTCTCTCTGGATGGCCACTGGACCTCGGTGCTATGCTGATGCTGGAAGGTGACGGGGGCTCTGCTCGTGGCTCGTGTGGAAATGTTTCATCTTTATTCAGGGAAGATGGAAGCCAGGGTGAGGTTTCAAGCAGGTG
This sequence comes from Molossus molossus, assembly GCF_014108415.1. Lineage (NCBI taxonomy): Eukaryota > Metazoa > Chordata > Mammalia > Chiroptera > Molossidae > Molossus > Molossus molossus. The sequence continues at coordinate 103,933,607 of NW_023425344.1, read as the reverse complement.
GTAACATGGTGAGATGGCATTTCCTTCAGTTTG